>NC_092333.1:373520000-374870000 GCF_046630445.1 Rutidosis leptorrhynchoides | reverse complement strand
AATACACAAATTGTGGAACTAACTACATTACTTACACTTCATCATTTAATGACCCACTTGCATTAAATAACTCAATTACGCCAAAACCGCCATTAAATGGCCAAGACTCATCTTAAATCACTAAAGCTAGTGATTTAAAGTCTACTAACTCTAGCTAACACAAACTTAGGGTAATTCATACCCATTTTACCCAATTAAGTCAATTATTACCTATTTGACCACTTTAAGGTCAACACACCCATTTCGGGTCATTCACAAACCTACATACTCCCATTTACTAAACATCTAGGTGCGCTAGTAATTAACTAACCCATTTTAGGCTCATAAATCTCAATTAACACTTTGAAACCCTAGGTTAGTTACTATTGAGTCTTCATGACTCAATCTTACCCAAGAACACCCAAAATTACCAAATATGGGTTTTATGTTCATCACTAACCCAAACCCTAACCCTTATACAAATTAAAATAGGGAAATCAAAGTTAGAACATACCACCATAACCAAAACGTAGCTAACGACTAGATGAACAACTTTAATACTTGAGCTTTAACCCGGATCAAGCTTCTTCCTCCTTGATTCAAGCTTTCTCTCACTTAAAGTGTTTTCTCTCTCTAAGTTGAAGTGGAATTGAAGATGGGGTTGGTGGTTGTGTTGAATGTGCATCAACCACCAAAAATCTGGCCATAAGTGCCCTAAAACCGGCCTCAAGTGAAAGGACCATCATGCCCCTCATTAAACTTAAATTAAAAGCATAAATCTGTCAACAGGAGGAGTGCGCCACGCACACACTTAATAGTGCGCGGCGCGCACATGTGGGTTGAACCAGTTCTGCTTCTGTTTAATTACACTCTACAGCCCACACTTTATGTACACTATTTACACCATTGTACAATTATTATTCGGGTCTTACATTTCAACAATGAGACAAGATGTGTTGAAGAATGGTCTGAAGTTAACGTCCAAAGGAATCAAACGAAGAGTGCTCCTAAGATTCATTCTTGGATTTATAACTATGATGAGCTGATGGACTCATTCAATCTTGCTCCAGATCAGACGGAGAATGAAGTAGAGTTACAAATGCTGTTTGATCTACAGAATGAACCAGAAGTGTCTGCACCTACTCCAATTCCAACTCCATTACCGACAGTCAATGAGCCAGTTGAAGATTCAGATCAAGATGTTGATCCAATGTACGATACCTGCGGATCTGACATTTCAAGTGAAAGTTCCAACAATCCTGAAGATATTAGAGATACTACGAATCTACACCATGAGATACCTATTCCCGCACAACCAGTTCCTAGAACTACAGCTGCTCATCCTAGAGAGAATATTATTGGAGATCCAAATGCGTGTGTTAGAACAAGAAGAAAAGTTCAGTTTGATGGTAAAGTTGATACTCATATGACAGCTGCTGCTGTATACTACGAGTACTCATGTCATATTTCTAGAATAGAGCCAAAGACAACAAAAGAAGCCTTGAACCATGTTGATTGGGTCATATCCATGCAAAAAGAGATTCAGCAATTCAACCGTTTAGATATTTAGAAGTTAGTTACCAAACCGTATGGAGCTAAAGTAATTGATCTCAAATGGGTTTGGAAGTGCAAGTTTGATAAAGATGGCAATGTTATCCATAACAAAGCAAGATTAGTTGCTAAAGGTTATCAGTAAGATCTTGAATTCGATTATGATGAAGTTTTTGCTCCTGTTGCCAGATTGGAAGCTATTCGCATTTTCTTGACTTTTGCATCATTTATGAAGTTCAAAGTGTATCAAATGGATGTCAAGAGTGCATTTCTTTATGGCAAGCTTAATGAAAAAGTATATTTCAGTCAACCACCGGGTTTTGAAGATCATCTTCATCCTGACAAAGTTTACCGCTTACGAAGAGCCCTATATTGTTTACATCAAGCCCCATGTGCTTGGTATGGACGTTTGTCAAGTTATCTGATCGAAAAAGGTTATCAAATGGGCACGGTAGATTGTACTCTGTTCACGAAAGTTAAAGATGATGATATTATCTTAGTCCAGATTTATGTAGATGACATTATTTTCGGTGCTATAAAACAGGAACTCGTTGACGAGTTTGAGCAGATGATGAATGACGAATTTGAAATGAGTAAATTGGGTCTTTTACACTATTCTCTTGGTTTGCAAGTCGAACAAACTGATAATGGAATTTTTCGTCACCAAGCAAAGTACATGAATGATATACTTGAACGTTTCGGTATGACTCAAGAACGTCCTGTGTTGACCCCGCTAGCTGTGAATCACCGTATTTTGTTAGACTGTGAGGGGGAGCCTGTTGATCCTACATACTATCGAGCAATCATCGGATCGCTCATGTATCTCACTGCATCTAGGCTGGATATTATGTTCGCAACATGTCTGTGTGCACGTTGTCGAGTTAATCCGAATACAGTTCATCTTACAGCTGCCAAAAGAATTCTACGTTATCTGTTACATTCTCCAAATCTCGGCATCTGGTATTCGAACGAAGACAAGTTTGATCTTGTAGCATACAGTGATTCAGACTATGCAGGCTGCAAAATCAACATTAAATCTACATCAGGTGGATATCAATTTTTAGGTGAAAGGCTGGTGACCTGGCAATGCAAGAAACAAACTGCAGTTGCTCTTTCCACATGTGAAGCTGAATATATTGCTGCTGATAGTTGCTGTTCGCAAGTTGTTTGGATTCAACAATAACTTCGCGATTACGGATTAAGAATCTCTTTCTCTCCTCTTTATATTGATAATACTGCTGCTATTGCAATTACTAAGAATCCTGTGCAATATTCTAAGACTAAACACATAGGTGTTAAGTATCATTTTCTTAGGGATTTCCATGAGAAAAGATAATTGAGGTTAAGAGATTAGGTACTAAGGACCAGAGGGCTGACCTTTTCACTAAGGCTTTTGATAAACCTAGGTTCTTGCTACTTTTAGAAATGAATGGCATTGTTGATCGAGACAAAGTAATTTCGGATGTTGGTTGTGAGGTTTAATCAAACTTTTAGACTTTGCAGGTAGGATGCATGACATAGATTTTAGTTTCTGATTATTTGTACTGCATATTTTTGCTTTCTGTTTGCATTTCCTTGCATGATTTCTTTCATGTTTGCATGATAGTCTGTAGATATTTTCTGTTTGTTTAAAATGCTAAATGACAAAAATATTTTATGTTTTAGTATTTAAGGGGGAGTATATGTTTCAACAGAAAATACCTAAAAAGTGTAAAATGCCTCATCGGAAAATCCTAAAAAAAAGATGAAATTTCCGAAAATTAGCTTGTTTTGATTAATATGTTGGAGATGAAGATATTACTGTACTGAGAATTGATATATTTGATTAGTAAGAATTGATTTGAATGTTTATGTTTATCTGTTGTGTGATGTACTGATAGATGTGACTTATGAATTCTTGGCATTAGACAATCATAATAAGAATAACGATCATCTAATATTCAGAAGTCATGGATGATCTGTAGCATTTGAAGGTAATCACCTAATTATCTCCGAATCTTTATGAAATGATAATTGTTGAGGAACTCAACAGTCAGTTGAGTGTATCCCCTATCATAATTGATAATCGTTAGATAAAGTTGGTGTTGGATTTTCCCAAACAATATTCAAACGTTGCTCTACCAATTCAGCCTCACAGCTATGAATGGGACATTCAATAGATCATTTAAGGGATTGAGGATTATCTGTTTGGCGGGTGCATACCACGTTGTCACGATCCTAAGACTTACTAATCGAAACTAAACCCTGAAATTACAGAGAAAATTAGTGTATGTTGAAGTAGGTATTCATTCTCGCTTAAAGTTGAAAAGTATGATTCTTTATTGCGGACCGTTCAAGCATTTAAGGGAGAACACCTTCGAGTGATCTGATCACACAACAAAGAAACATGAGTAAATGCATAAAAATGGAAAATCCATTCATGATGCATTCAAAATAAATATATCAAAAGACAGTGATACGCTGAAAAAGTAAAATATCAAAAGAAATACAATGTCAATAATAATTGGCATATCAAGATGGCAAAGTCCTGAAAGTATGAAGAATGCTAATTCATGATGTGCTCTTAAAGAACTCAGATCATTCTTAGTGTGACGCCCCCGCGCAACTTGAATTGTTTAATCACGACGTTCACACTGAACTATCAAGATTCTTGTCGTCTGCGATTTAGAGTTATACCTATTAAGACTGTAAGTTGGAAAGATACTTACCTAGATATACTCTAAATAATATATAAATGAAAATTTAACTTTCGATTCCATTTTCCATGTCAACTTGAACATAAAGAAGTTAAGGGCCTTGAGATTTATTTCGTGTGATGACTAGTCATCAAGCAAGTCTGCTTTAACTGTAGACCAATTCTCGCGTTAAATAATGCACCTATTCGGATAATCCAATATATTCTGAGATCAGGCGAGCCAACTAGATTGAAGATTATCAACACATTGGTAGAAGCCAAAGGCTGACAGGTTTATTCAAAATGTCGTGAGAACCATCTTGTTCAATTTGAATGAAGTACATGGATAGAGATAACAGAAAGTAACGTGTAATGAATTGACAACCTAATAAAAATGCACAATCATAAGTGATGAAAGAATAAAGGATTAATGAACTTAGCATGATCTCAAAAATCACTACTCTTAAATGTTCAAGTATTTAATGCCAACATGATTGTCGAAGTGTCCGGAATAAATATGTTCATGTTTAATGAGGATTGATATATCAGTAATCGCATGATAATACACATAGGTTGGATAATTAGGAATGAACAACAGTAGTTGATTCAATATGTCAGTTGTGATCCATTTTTAAAATTGTTAAATCATCTTGCTCAGAAAAAGAATGTGGATTTGAATGTTTTTGCTTATCTGTCTGTTAAATAGTTTGAATTGAAAACTGTAAAACAACAAAAAGATTTTGGTTTGCATGTTATTGCATTTCATGATAGAATGTCTTTCATTTGCATATTTTTAGTTTCATGACATTACATCTCAGAAAATTCATAAAGATTTTGTATTTCCTTTATTTTTTGATTATCCTCTAAATGCCAAATGACATCTGAAAGAACCTTGTTAAGATCAAGATATTTTTGGCCATTAAATCCATAAGATAGAAGTGTTTCTTAGAGCTTGTGACTGTTTGAAGGACTTTAATGATTTAAGGTGTTAGTGACCTTAAGATGACATTACACTATAGGACTTACTCATGTGAAACAGAATGTTTATAGTAATAACCTCGTTTTGGTTAAGATGTTTGGACTGCCTAAGTGTTAGTGTTCATTTCTTGATGGATTAGTGATTTATGACTCAAATTGAAGGTGCTAGTTAGCTCTAAGATTGACAAAAGAATCGAAATCCTAAGTTTGTGAAAATTTGAATTTGCCTAAATGGCTCACTTGCACGTTTGAAGTGTGAACCGTACGAGTTATCATTATAAACGATTCACAATAGTTGATTACATTGCGAGGTATTTGACCTCTATATGATACATTTTACAAACATTGCATTCATTTTTAAAAGACAAACTTTCTTTACATCGAAAATTGACAGGCATGCATACCATTTCATAATATCCACAATCCAACTATAAATTGATTTAATAATAATCTTTGATGAACTCAATGACTCGAATGCAACGTTCTTCGAAATATGCTATGAAAGACTCCAAGTAATATCTTTAAAATGAGCAAATGCACAGCGGAAGATTTCTTTAACACCTGAGAATAAACATGCTTTAAAGTGTCAACCAAAAGGTTGGTGAGTTCATTAGTTTATCATAATCATTTATTTCCATCATTTTAATAGACCACAAGAATTTCATTTCCAGTTCTCATAAATATACGTCCCATGCATAGAGACAAAAATAATCATTCATATGGTGAACACCTGGTAACCGACATTAACTAGATACATATAAGAATATCCCCTATCATTCCGGGATCCTCCTTCGGACATGATATAAATTTCGAAGTACTAAAGCATCCGGTACTTTGGATGGGGTTTGTTAGGCCCAATAGATCTATCTTTAGGATTCGCGTCAATTAGGGTGTCTGTTCCCTAATTCTTAGATTACCAGACTTTAATAAAAAGGGGCATATTCGATTTCGATAATTCAACCATAGAATGTAGTTTCAATTACTTGTGTCTATTTCGTCAAACATTTATAAAAGCGCATGTATTCTCAGTCCCAAAAATATAAAGGGTAAAAAGGAAAATGAAACTCACCATACTGTATTTCGTAGTAAAAATACATATAACGTCATTGAACAAGTGCAAGGTTGGCCTCGAATTCACGAACCTAAATTAATTATATATATTTATGTGTTGGTCAATATTTGTCTAACAAATTAGGTCAAGTCATAGTGTACCACAATCCTAATGCTCGAGACTAATATGCAAAAGTCAACAAAAGTAAATTTGACTCAAAATAATTTCCAAAAATCTATACATGATTAATATATAGTTTAAATATCGTCATTTTATATTTTTAAATATTTTTAAAAGATTTATTAGAGTAAATAATATAATTTATTTATTAATAAAAAAAATTTTATATTAAATTTATATAATAAAATTTACTTTTATATATATTAAGTAATAAAATTTATAGGGTTCATTTAATATCATAAAGATAATATGATAGGTATTATTAAAGTAAGTTATTACACGTAGTAAAATATGTTTGTATCACATATTTATTTGATAAAATAATATCTATAATGATAGTAAGTAAAAGTTGTATTATTTTGTAATAATAATTATTATTATAAAAATATCAATATTTATAATTACTATGATGACATTATGATAAAACGATAATTCTAATTATGATTACTTTAATATTTACGATAATTTTTAATATTATCTTTAAAATAATAATTCTATTTAAAATAATAATAATAATGATATTTTATAGTAACAATGACATTTCTATTAAAATGATAATTTTTGTTAAAATGATAGTTTTAATACTAACGATACTTTTAATAATAATAGTAATGATAAAAATAATAAGAACGATAATTTTATCTAAATTAATATCTTATAATATCCGCAATCCAACTATAAATTGATTTAATAATAATCTTTGATGAACTCAATGACTCGAATGCAACGTTCTTCGAAATATGCTATGAAAGACTCCAAGTAATATCTTTAAAATGAGCAAATGCACAGCGGAAGATTTCTTTAACACCTGAGAATAAACATGCTTTAAAGTGTCAACCAAAAGGTTGGTGAGTTCATTAGTTTATCATAATCATTTATTTCCATCATTTTAATAGACCACAAGAATTTCATTTCCAGTTCTCATAAATATACGTCCCATGCATAGAGACAAAAATAATCATTCATATGGTGAACACCTGGTAACCGACATTAACTAGATACATATAAGAATATCCCCTATCATTCCGGGATCCTCCTTCGGACATGATATAAATTTCGAAGTACTAAAGCATCCGGTACTTTGGATGGGGTTTGTTAGGCCCAATAGATCTATCTTTAGGATTCGCGTCAATTAGGGTGTATGTTCCCTAATTCTTAGATTACCAGACTTTAATAAAAAGGGGCATATTCAATTTCGATAATTCAACCATAGAATGTAGTTTCAATTACTTGTGTCTATTTCGTCAAACATTTATAAAAGCGCATGTATTCTCAGTCCCAAAAATATAAAGGGTAAAAAGGAAAATGAAACTCACCATACTGTATTTCGTAGTAAAAATACATATAACGTCATTGAACAAGTGCAAGGTTGGCCTCGGATTCACGAACCTAAATTAATTATATATATTTATGTGTTGGTCAATATTTGTCTAACAAATTAGGTCAAGTCATAGTGTACCACAATCCTAATGCTCGAGACTAATATGCAAAAGTCAACAAAAGTAAATTTGACTCAAAATAATTTCCAAAAATCTATACATGATTAATATATAGTTTAAATATCGTCATTTTATATTTTTAAATATTTTTAAAAGATTTATTAGAGTAAATAATATAATTTATTTATTAATAAATAAAATTTTATATTAAATTTATATAATAAAATATACTTTTATATATATTAAGTAATAAAATTTATAGGGTTCATTTAATATCATAAAGATAATATGATAGGTATTATTAAAGTAAGTTATTACACGTAGTAAAATATGTTTATATCACATATTTATTTGATAAAATAATATCTATAATGATAGTAAGTAAAAGTTGTATTATTTTGTAATAATAATTATTATTATAAAAATATCAATATTTATAATTACTATGATGACATTATGATAAAACGATAATTCTAATTATGATTACTTTAATATTTACGATAATTTTTAATATTATCTTTAAAATAATAATTCTATTTAAAATAATAATAATAATGATATTTTATAGTAACAATGACATTTCTATTAAAATGATAATTTTTGTTAAAATGATAGTTTTAATACTAACGATACTTTTAATAATAATAGCAATGATAAAAATAATAAGAACGATAATTTTATCTAAATTAATATCTTATAATATTTTAATTTCATCATGATACTCTTACTCATTATTTCTTAATCGTTTCGTTTAATAGCTTTTAATCGTCTTTTATATCGTGTTCATAATAATAATAATGATAATAATAGTAATCAAAATAATTAGGTGTTACAAATATTTGTTTTAATTACACTAATATTAATAATGATAGTTACTATAACATTATTAACAATAATACTAATAATTATCTTAATGATAATATAGTAATAATAATAATAACAATAACAATAACCATTTTTAAATAATGATATATATATATATATATATATATATATATATATATATATATATATATATATATATATATATATATATATATATATTAATAATGATAATAATAATAATACTAATAATAATAATAATAATAATAATAATAATAATAATAATAATAATAATAATAATAATAATAATAATAATAATAATTGGATAATAATAATAATACTAATTATAACTTTAACGATAATAACGATAGTAATAATAAAAAAAAATAACAATTTTTAATGATAAATCCCTTTTATTGATAAAGATAATAATAATCATAATAATAAGATAAAACTAGAATGACGATAAAAACGACGATAATAATAATCATTTTTAATAAAAATATCAAAAATTCAATCGATTATAACTTCTAATCCGTTCATCGAAACCATTCGATATCTAAAGGAAAAGTTCTTAATTTTTCGCTAGCTTTCCAAGGACATGCATATCTTATACCTTATCTCAACCGCAAGTGTAACTAATTCAAGATTCAACCTAACCTGTCTAAGGGCAATATCAAAAGTACAAGCATGCATAATCCTAAATACTCGAGCACTAGTCAGTGATACACTATTAGTATGTAAAAGTTAAATTATGAGTACTCACGTATCAATATTGAGATTCAATATTGCAGGAAAGGTACGTAGACGCAACGGAAATGATAAACACTATATTGACCTCACGAGCATACCCATGAACCATACTCAATCACCTCCATAGCTATAACCCATAATTTCCTTAATCCTATCCTACTCGAAAAACAATTTCGAAACCACTCGGAGAGCACTCCGTCGTAATGTTTTATGTATACTAATAATATCTTGAAATAATACGGAGTAAATATATATATGTAAATCGATTGAGAGAGTTTAGAGAAAAATATTTTCAAGTTTCTATGAAATAATGAAACCTATTAAATTCTATTTATAATAGATTTTTGAATTATTAAAGTGAATTATTAAAGTATGAATTATTAAAGTGAATTATTAAAGTATGAATTATTAAAGTGAATTATTAAAGTTAAAGTAAAGTAAAAATAAAGTAAAGTTAAAGTTTAAGTATAGTAAAAGTATAAAACTATGTACGTATAATACGCGTATAAATATATATAATATTAATTTAAATCGTTATATATATTTAATAAAATTAAATATAAATATCGTTATCTTTATCATACTAGTTAAGTAATGAGTTGTCAAAAGTGGTTCTAGATATTTATAAAAGTTATATACGCTTTAATAATAAAGTTCTTTTTAAACTGAAAACGTTTTTGTACGTTTGAAACTAAATAGATCAATCGAGTCTTTATGAGATTCAATCTTCCACTATCCTTTGTCTAGTTCTCAATGATTGACAATTTGTTCTTATTTATAAATCACTTTACCATTTTCCCAATATTGTTAAAATGGAAAGATTTCTCAAATCAACGTGGGCCTTTCAACAGAGACTTGTAATCATAATTCAATATATCTGATAATTCAATCATTTGATCTTATCTTCTAATTCCATTGATAAACATTTTGAAACAGATACAATCATATAAAATATTTAATCTAATATTTTGTTTACGTTTCAAGTTATAATATATATACACATATACATATATAATCATATTCGTTTAATGGTTCATGAATCGTTGGAACTTGGTCGAGGTTGAATGAATGTATGAACATAGTTTAAAATTCTTGAAATTTAACTTAAGAAATATTGCTTATCGTGTCGGAAACATATAAAGATTAAAGTTTAAATTTGGTTGGAAATTTTCGGGTTGTCACAGTACCTACCCGTTAAAGAAATTTTGTCCCAAAATTTGAGTGGAAAGGTCGTGAATGATAATAAGTATGTTTTCATGATGCATACGGGCTGAAAATTAGAGTTTTATCATCAGCGAATAATTTAGATAAACAATCCATTTATATGAAGAGTACGAATGAAGCTAACATAGAAGAGTGAAATGAGTAAGTGTAGATTCATCTTATCATTTGACGTAGATATGATTGATTCCCAGATTTCAAGGGATTTGAAGAAAATCTTCTTAATAAGATTTGACTCTCCGGTAATCAAGGGAATTAGGATCCGCTTTAAATGCGATCGTCCATTTTAATTGTTCTGTTGGAGATTTTCTTATAAATTCACCTCCTTCATTTCCTTACAACTCACACCTTCTGTTAATGCATTTTATACAAGTCCCTAGACATATACCCACGTCCATTGCAGCTACAACAATTTACAGGCCACCATGATTGCTCGTTATTATCCTATCCGTGTTTGTATGTGGTTACAGGAACTGCAGGAACGAGATTTAGATGTTTGACTATGTTAGACTTAGTCAGACTTACGAGTGAAGCCTCACTAGTACGGCTGACAGGCTCATACGCACGGTTGATGCTGAGCTAAGTCACAATTACAACCTAAATGAGAAGACACGAGTGAGTGATCACCTGTACGGCTGATGAAGCCAACTCGTACGTGTGTTGAATGAATCGTATGGGTGAGTCAACAGCAGGGGTATATAAAGTCTTATGTTCTTCATTTTAGGTTAAGCCTCTCATTTGTTACACATACTCAGATCTAGTGAGCTCCTCTGATCCTCTCTCAGTCCAAATCACCCAGGTGGTGAATAATAGCTCTAGGTGTTGATCTAATCACACTTGATTTAGTTGTGGTTTGACTAAATTAATCAAAAAAAAAAAACTTAACCTATTCACTAGAGGGTTTGATTCACTTATTCCGCCATTGTGTGAGTTAAATCTGGTGATTTCTAAGTTCCTAGTCATGTTTCATCACCTTCTATTCTTTCCCCCTCAACTCATATTTTAAAGTATTCATCATTATGCTCCATCCAGTTCTGATTCTCGATATACTTCTAACTTTCATATCGGTCATTCTTCTTTTTCATCTACCGCCGGAAGAATCTATTTACTTCTACTATACTCTTGGGTTTATAGTGTTTCTAGTTCTTCCGTGTCTTTATATTGCTACATGCATCGATATATATGGTTTATAATTTCTGGTTTGTCTTTAGGCTTTATATGTTCCCTTATATTTCAAAGTCTCTGCTTCTGTCTTCTATAATCATTATCATTCATAGTTAATGCTCTCTTTTATTTACTGCAATTTATACCCCAATTTCTATTTCGGATTTTTGTCCTTTTGTTTCTTCTTCTCGCAATTAAGCACCGCTTGTAATGGTCCAGAATTCACAGATATGAATTTCGGAATGAACATTATTAATGTTCTAGGAAGGAAATTGTGATGGCACGATCTTGACTTGTCAAATTACTAGAATACCTTGGAAAAGGCCGAATCATCAAGAAATATTTTTTTGATATTTTAGAGGTTAAATAGAATACAAGAGTCGTATAACATGGCACATGATGATGTTATGATCTGTGAATCATCACGTTCAATTTAGAAACTCAGCGTGACTTAGTATAATATAATCACATTGATCAAGTGTCATTATATTATACTAATTCATGCTTCAGTTCCCAGCACTACTTCAAAATATTCCTATTTTAAACTTGAATGTTTCAGAATTTAGAAACTAAAATAGTTTCTTTTATGATGTAATACAGATAGCGCGAAGAGGTAAATGATTTCAAATAAGAAAAATTAAGAAAATATCTTCAGAAATATGGAGAATATTTATAATGAAAGATAAGATGATATTTTAGAATTTCTAATATCAGAGGATGATGAAGAATATTGTCCGCAGGGGTTTAGAGTCAGGAGCAAGGTATTCATTAATGACTTCAGCAGGTACTGAATCATTTGGATCCTTTGAAGTCAGGTTCAGTCTTTGTCATTTGTCCACAGCCTCCTTCCTACTTTGCTCAATCCGTTTTCCAGTTCCAAAACTTCTCTTTTTCTGCGCTTTGCCAGCACACTTCATCATTATCATCCAGCTTTTACCGTTTAAAGTCGTTTATAGTTTTTGCTGCTTCATCGGCATTTTTTTTTCGGAGAACCAATTCGTAGTTCGGAGTGTTTTTCAGAAACTTCACATTCAAATTAAGTCCAGAAGATAGACGTTATATATATACATATAACTGTTGGCGTAGACATGCTGCGAGATTTCAAAATACTGATTGCTAATTCCCAATGATTCGTATGGAAATTCTCATTACAAGATGCGAATGAGTAAATGATGGGGTTTCAATGAATAATTATAATGACTTTTTGGAGAGGCTAAAGTCAAAGGGTAATGAAGTTGTTGGTACATCTGCTAATAATGTGGTGGAATGTAAAAGGTTCCCTGGTAACGATGGTGTATATCTCAAGGTTATAATAAGGTTAGTCTGACTGAAAAGTCGAAGTTGATTTGCTGGAGCTGTGACAAAACTGGCTACTTTGAATAGGAGTCGCAAAGTTATTTTTGCTAATAAATGCCAAAGAATCTGACGCGGATACGTTGTTTAAACTTTTACTTTGGTTTCAAGAGTTTTTCGGGTACATAACTGTGGGTAACATGTGGTTGGATCATCATCTCGATTGCTCATTTGATGTTCTAACACAGTTTTGAAGTAAAAATATAGCTTGTGAAAGATGTAAGGATCTAAGAGTGATGATTTTGGTCATATCTCAAGTTGAATTTTGAGATTTCAAAATCAGAATATGTAATTAAATTTTGAATGAGTATGGTTGTTTTGATTTCTATAAAAGAATATATATTGTTGTGAAAGTAGGGAGTATAATGGATGATTTGCTGAATCAGATTCGAAGAATGTAACATATTAATTGTGAATTTATATATCTCTCGGGTATTACCTACCCGTTAAAAAAAATTTCACAATTAATATTTTGTACAAAAGAATTTTATTACAGTCTTTATGAAAATATATATATGTATATTTTCTTCAGATGTAACATAGATTTAATGAGTTAATGTTAAATTAAACTCATTTGATTTACGGTTGAAACTAGAATTGAATAATCCCTAAAGGCTTTAAAAGTACATAACTTTTACGCAGTATTTCTTTAATGACATTGAAATTATGAATCAATACTTTGTTATTTGTTGATGTATGATGTTCGGTTCGTGGAATTCTTGTGAATTTCGCAAAGTACGAATGATGTTATCTGAAAAGTTTCGGGTACATCGATGATGAAAGTGTAAAATCAAATATATACTTGATTTATTATGAATTGGAATTTGTTGAATTGCGATAGAGATTGTAGTTAACGCTGGTTAAGTTGCGGCCGAAGGACGTACATTATTGCATATTTGTAATATGAATTAACCGAGTAGTTAAGATTCACACACAATAGCTTAGCACGGAAAGATTTATTTCAATATATATATATATATATATATATATATATATATATATATATATATATATATATATATATATATATATATATATATATATATATATATAATATACATATAATTTCTTCAGAGGGAATGAGTTAATTCTTCATAACTCGTTGATACAATATACACGTTATTGATTCGTAATGATGTCCACAGTGATTCTTAAACTGACGGAGTTTGTGATGTTATCTGTGTTGTTGATTCGGATGTTGACTGTACTGACGATGCTGGTAACGCTGACGGTACTGTTGATGCTGTTGGTAAAGCAAGTTTAGCTTGTTAATCACACACCATTTTTGTCAGGGTTTCTACTCTTCCTTCTATCATTTTGGTTCGCTTAACTGATTTATGGTTAGGGCTAGATTAGATAATCTCTAAGACTTTAGAGATTACATAATCGCCGCGGAATGTTTCTCCAATGAAGTTATGAATTAATACTTCGTCAGTTATTGTTGTTGGTACTCCTTGGTATCTATGGTGCGTATGACGTTGATGCTCGTGGGACAGATTGTGAAGTTGAGGTTTACGACGTGGTTATGGTTGGAGGTGGTAATAGTACTGTTGGCGTTGATGATGGTGGTACTGGTAATGCTGCTGATGCTGCTGCTGGTGTTTGTAATCTCTGCACCATATTCTCCAAAGCCACTACCCGAGCGCGAAGCTCGTTGACTTCTTCTATTACACCGGGGTGATTGTCGGTTCGGACGAGCGGATAAATAAAATATAAAATTTGATGTAATATATAATCGTAACGAGATACTCTGGAAATGAGCGAGAATATGGTGTTTCGGACAGGTTCGCCGGTAAGTGCTTCAGGTTCTTCGTCAAGAGGGCAATGTGGTGGATGGAAGGGATCACCTTCTTCATGTCTCCAATGATTGAGGAGGCAACGAACCCATCCCCAATTCATCCAGAATAGGTGATGACTGATTGGTTGATCTATTCTGGTCACACTGCTTTCGGAGCTTGAATGGGATTCCCTTTCGGAATCTGAGTGACTTGAACTGATGACGAATTCCATTTCGTACGATTGGATAAAGGATTTTTTTTTCGATACGAAATGATTTTGGCTAACGGATGGTATTCTAATTACATAGAATATATATATATATATATATATATATATATATATATATATATATATATATATATATATATATATATATATATATATATATATATATATATATAGATCAAAAGATTTCGTAGATTACGGAGGACTTTACGGGATATGTCAGGCAAAGTTTAAAGTAACAGATACGAAAAGATATGATTTAGCAGATATGCTAAGATATAAATTTTTGTCTATACACTATTCATGCAATCAATGCAGCAAGACGTGTCTTAGATTAAAAATGGTAAGCAGGTAATTTCCTGAGGATGATAAGTAGTTAATTTTCGATACAAAATGATAAGCAAAACTTTTGACATGTAGACACTGTCGAAGTCCAGACTCACTAATGCATCCTATCGACTTATCAGTTAGACACACTAATGCAGACCTGGTTCGCTAAGACTACCACTCTGATACCAACTGAAAGGACCCGTTCATATACATTATAAACGATTCACAATAGTTGATTACATTGCGAGGTATTTGACCTCTATATGATACATTTTACAAACATTGCATTCGTTTTTAAAAGACAAACTTTCTTTACATCGAAAATTGACAGGCATGCATACCATTTCATAATATCCACAATCTAACTATAAATTGATTTAATAATAATCTTTGATGAACTCAATGACTCGAATGCAACGTTCTTCGAAATATGCTATGAAAGACTCCAAGTAATATCTTTAAAATGAGCAAATACACAGCGGAAGATTTCTTTAACACTGAGAATAAACATACTTTAAAGTGTCAACCAAAAGGTTGGTGAGTTCATTAGTTTATCATAATCATTTATTTCCATCATTTTAATAGACCACAAGAATTTCATTTCCAGTTCTCATAAATATACATCCCATGCATAGAGACAAAAATAATCGTTCATATGGTGAACACCTGGTAACCGACATTAACTAGATACATATAAGAATATCCCCTATCATTCCGGGATCCTCCTTCGGACATGATATAAATTTCGAAGTACTAAAGCATCCGGTACTTTGGATGGGGTTTGTTAGGCCCAATAGATCTATCTTTAGGATTCGCGTCAATTAGGGTGTCTGTTCCCTAATTCTTAGATTACCAGACTTTAATAAAAAGGGGCATATTCGATTTCGATAATTCAACCATAGAATGTAGTTTCAATTACTTGTGTCTATTTCGTCAAACATTTATAAAAGCGCATGTATTCTCCGTCCCAAAAATATAAAGGGTAAAAAGGCAAATGAAACTCACCATACTGTATTTCGTAGTAAAAATACATATAACGTCATTGAACAAGTGCAAGGTTGGCCTCGAATTCACGAACCTAAATTAATTATATATATTTATGTGTTGGTCAATATTTGTCTAACAAATTAGGTCAAGTCATAGTGTACCACAATCCTAATGCTCGAGACTAATATGCAAAAGTCAACAAAAGTAAATTTGACTCAAAATAATTTCCAAAAATCTATACATGATTAATATATAGTTTAAATATCGTCATTTTATATTTTTAAATATTTTTAAAAGATTTATTAGAGTAAATAATATAATTTATTTATTAATAAATAAAATTTTATATTAAATTTATATAATAAAATATACTTTTATATATATTAAGTAATAAAATTTATAGGGTTCATTTAATATCATAAAGATAATATGATACGTATTATTAAAGTAAGTTATTACACGTAGTAAAATATGTTTGTATCACATATTTATTTGATAAAATAATATCTATAATGATAGTAAGTAAAAGTTGTATTATTTTGTAATAATAATTATTATTATAAAAATATCAATATTTATAATTACTAAGATGACATTATGATAAAACGATAATTCTAATTATGATAACTTTAATATTTACGATAATTTTTAATATTATCTTTAAAATAATAATTCTATTTAGAATAATAATAATAATGATATTTTATAGTAACAATGACATTTCTATTAAAATAATAATTTTTGTTAAAATGATAGTTTTAATACTAATGATACTTTTAATAATAATAGTAATGATAAAAATAATAAGAACGATAATTTTATCTAAATCAATATCTTATAATATTTTAATTTCATCATGATACTCTTACTCATTATTTCTTAATCGTTTCGTTTAATAGCTTTTAATCGTCTTTTATATCGTGTTCATAATAGTAATAATGATAATAATAGTATCAAAATAATTAGGTGTTACAAATATTTGTTTTAATTACACTAATATTAATAATGATAGTTACTATAAAATTATTAACGATAATACTAATAATTATCTTAATGATAATATAGTAATAATAATAATAACAATAACAATAACCATTTTTAAATAATGATATATATATATTAATAATGATAATAATAATAATAATACTAATAATAATAATAATAATAATAATAATAATAATAATAATAATAATAATAATAATAATTGGATAATAATAATAATACTAATTATAACTTTAATGATAATAACGATAGTAATAATAAAAAAAATAACAATTTTTAATGATAAATCCCTTTTATTGATAAAGATAATAATAATCATAATAATAAGATAAAACTAGAATGACGATAAAAACGACGATAATAATAATCATTTTTGATAAAAATATCGAAAATTCAATTGATTATAACTTCTAATCCGTTCATCGAAACCATTCGATATCTAAAGGAAAAGTTCTTAATTTTTCGCTAGCTTTCCAAGGACATGCATATCTTATACCTTATCTCAACTGCAAGTGTAACTAATTCAAGATTCAACCTAACCTGTCTAAGGGCAATATCAAAAGTACAAGCATGCATAATCCTAAATACTCGAGCACTAGTCAGGGATACACTATTAGTATGTAAAAGTTAAATTATGAGTACTCACGTATCAATATTGAGATTCAATATTGCAGGAAAGGTACGTAGACGCAACGGAAATGATAAACACTATATTGACCTCACGAGCATACCCATGAACCATACTCAATCACCTCCATAGCTATAACCCATAATTTCCTTAATCCTATCCTACTCGAAAAACAATTTCGAAACCACTCGGACAGCACTCCGTCTTAATATTTTATGTATACTAATAATATCTTGAAATAATACGGAGTAAATATATATATGTAAATCGATTGAGAGAGTTTAGAGAAAAATATGTTCAAGTTTCTATGAAATAATGAAAGCTATTGAATTCTATTTATAATAGATTTTTGAATTATTAAAGTGAATTATTAAAGTATGAATTATTAAAGTGAATTATTAAAGTATGAATTATTAAAGTGAATTATTAAAGTATAAATTATTAAAGTTAAAGTAAAGTAAAAATAAAGTAAAGGTAAAGTTTAAGTATAGTAAAAGTATAAAACTATGTACGTATAATACGCGTATAAATATATATAATATTAATTTAAATCGTTATATATATTTAATAAAATAAAATATAAATATCGTTATCTTTATCATAGTAGTTAAGTAATGAGTTGTCAAAAGTGGTTCTAGATATTTATAAAAGTTATATACGTTTTAATAATAAAGTTCTTTTTAAACTGAAAACGTTTTTGTACGTTTGAAACTAAATAGATCAATCGAGTCTTTATGAGATTCAATCTTCCACTATCCTTTATCTAGTTCTCAATGATTGACAATTTGTTCTTATTTATAAATCACTTTACCATTTTCCGAATATTGTTAAAATGGAAAGATTTCTCAAATCAACGTGGGCCTTTCAACAGACTTGTAATCATAATTCAATATATCTGATAATTCAATCATTTGATCTTATCTTCTAATTCCATTGATAAACATTTTGAAACAGATACAATCATATAAAGTATTTAATCTAATATTTTGTTTACGTTTCAAGTTATAATTTATATACACATATACATATATAATCATATTCGTTTAATGGTTCGTGAATCGTTGGAACTTGGTCGAGGTTGAATGAATGTATGAACATAGTTTAAAATTCTTGAAATTTAACTTAACAAATATTGCTTATCATGTCGAAAACATATAAAGATTAAAGTTTAAATTTGGTTGGAAATTTTCGGGTTGTCACAGACCCTGTTCTAGAATTGTCCAAAGACTTATGGGTCACACGCACGAGTGACTGTGAGGCATGCGGTTGGAAGGTGAATCGTGTGCTCAACCGTACGGTTGAGCACGAGAGTATAAATATGGGGTGCTGAGCACAGTCGCTCACACTTGCACACCCACATCATTTTTCTCTCAAAATTCGATCTTCACCAATCACGTTTTCCGCCGTAGGTTTTGATAAGCATCAATAGACGATCACAGTGCCACTAACTAGGTACAATTTCATCGAGTTTTACTTGCTTAATTTGGTGTTTGAATGTGTCGAAACCCTAGTGGGTATTAAGTAGAATTTTGTATAATTGCAGTGTGTTTTGATGTTTGTTTGATGATGTTTTGAGTTAAACATTACCTAAGCTTACTATCCTGATGTAAATCGGCCTCTAAAATACTGAAACATGTAATCCTGTTGATTTAAAAATTGGCATTTAGTATTGGTTTCATCAGACATGCACTCGTGACTCTCACTCGCACGCGTGGGACATGACTCGCACGAGTCAGTACACGGTTAAGGCTTAACCGTGTGAACACCTGAGCTCACTCATTTGACTTTACTTTTGATTATTTGGATGCTCACTTGTTTAACTGAGCTGACACATGTGCTTAACCGCACGAGTCACCACATGGTTGACTCACTCGCTTATCCATGTTGCCTCAACCGTGTACCTTGTCTGAAACCATGTTATTGCTCAAACGTGTCCACAGTGACACGAGTGACAATGTTACTCGCACGACTGACCTCTCAGCTGCATGTGTGATAGTACCACTCGCACGGTTTGTCCTGTTTAACAAGTTTATGACACTTTGTTGCGAATGCTTTGATGATTTATGATTTATGATTACCACTTCTAACATTTCTGTTGATGTTTCAGTTTGTTAAAATACTTCCAATGGCTGAACAACAAGTTAATATTCCGGTTGTTAATCAAGAAGCTCAGGGGGAGTAAGCACAGAACCCTCCGGTTAATCCTGTAAATCCACCTTCTCAACCAGAGATTATCTTAGAAATGGGTAAGCTCAACAATCAAGTCGCTCTCTATGACACTACTCTTGAGAAAGGAGACCACTTTGAAGAGATTGTGGATTTTCTAAAGCGATCAAGGATCCATACTGCTATCTCAACTCCATGCATAGCCTACTATATCCACCAAAGGGAATTCTGGAGAAATGCAGTACTTGATGTGTCAGAGGATGAAGCTAATTGGTTAGTAATGTTCAAGGGCACGCAATTATTGTTTCTAAGACTGTGATTAGGAGGATCCTAGGCTTTAATGATGAGAACTGCTCCCACATGACAATTAATCAAGAAAGAATCCACGGATGCTTCAAGAGATGTGGATACTCTAGTTACCTTGTTGGTAATTCAGAACTGATGAAGACACTTCTGCCTCCACAGTATCGATATCTTGCTCACGTGTTGATTCATTGTTTAAGTGGACGAAAAGCTGGTTTTGATAAGCTGAATGATAAAGTGCAAAGCATGTTTGTTTCACTCATCCTAAATGCTCCGTATGATTTCTTCGGATTTGTTTTCTATTACTTCAAAGCTAATCACTTCAGTTCTACACAGAGATATCTTATCTACGCCCATTTTCTTCAATTGATTATCAATGATGTTGCACCAAACTTACCTAAGCATGAATATGATATTATTCATCTACGTCCAATGAATGCTGTGACTTTTCAAAGAATGGATCAAACACGAAATGAGGGTTTGAAACCTGATTTTAAAAGAAAGCTTGTTTGCCATCTTATCAAGGAGGATTATAGATGTCCATCTGGTAATGCTTGGAGAAACGATGATTCCGATTCTAACTATGAAGATACTGATGAGGAAGAAGGAGAATATGATAATCAGAAAGCTACTGATGAAGCACAAGGAGGAAACAATGATGATGATAATGATGGTGATGATGATGAAGCGACTGAAGAGGATGTTAGTTTGATTCAAAGGAATAGGAAAGGGAAACAACTGATGATATCTGAGCAACCTAAAAGGAAGGAGAGGAGAACCAAAAACCATTATGATTCATCTCAGAGATCATCACATGGAGGTTCAAGGAAACAAGCTCAACGCCAACCTTCCGGCTTTATGAAGGATGCTAGAGCCACTGTAACCTCACCGAAAGCTGCAGTTACAACACCTCAAGTTACCCCATTGGAATTCAAGATACAACAAAATATTCTTTTGTCGTTGATCACGAAGATTACAAATCTTGAAAATCAAGCCGTTGAGGAAAAGAAGGCAAGTGATGCGAAGATTGAGTTGTTAGTGGAAGATAATAAGAATTTGTGGAGACGTGTGAATCGTCAGAAAGGAAAGACTGAGAAACTGAAGAAACAGATTGTTGAAATTAAAAGTGAGAATGAAGAGAAGTTGAAGGAGTTGAATGATAAGATTAAATAACTCACTTCTGGTAAAACCAAGTTGATAACGGATGGAGGAGAAGAATATTCCTCTAATTTGGGTGGCGATGAGAAAGATGAAGAAGACACTGGCACTGGAGGACCCTCTTTTGGATACCAGTTAATGATACCTATTCATAGTTTTAATGAATATGTTAAGGTCTTTACTGCTGAATATTATATGAATTATTCAAAAGTTTTTAATGATGCAGAAAAGGGGGACGTTCCACCAAGTGATTTCCTAATAGAACAGCTTGCTGCTCTGGCATACGACAGTGATAATGATACAGAGGATAGAGAGATAGTTGAAGCTAAAAACAAGGCCCCACTTGAAGAGCCAGCTGCTGAAGTCCCTCCCGAATCAATCCAAAAAATCGATTTGAGTGATTTTGATAATTTGATCGAGGATGAAAAGAGTGAAGATTCTGTCGGTAAAGGTAATGTGAAAGAGGATGTGATTATTGAATCCAAAGATGAACTGGTGACAGAATCTGAGAGTGAAGAAGAAGAAGAAGAAGTTGAGATTGTTATACCTTCGCTCGAGCACTACTCGAATCCGTCACTCAATACTCTAAGTGACTTTTTCAATTTGAGTAGTGAGGTGAAAATGAAGAAGTTGATTGAATTAGAAAAGGCGAGGAAGGTATACAAGGAGCAAATCAAAGAAGTTGATGTTTTAATGGAAAGGAATAAGAGAATCCGACATGAGAAACTGCGCGTTGAGAAAGAAAGAAATGAGACTGAACTAAAGAAGAAGAAACTCCGAGCCGAGCAAGCTAAGGCCGAGGTATGGAATGAGATTAAGAAGTGGTTCGAACGTGATAGGGTTAAAGTGAATAGAAACGTTGAAGAAGACGAGATTTCTCAAAGTTGGTGAAAACAAAACGTTGTTAACCCTGATCAGATGAATAAACCAGAACTCGAGCAAAAGATTGTTAGTTTCTATGAAAAAGGGAAGAGAACTAAGAAGTATGCCAACGGTAAAATATTGAGCTGGGGTTACTTCAAGGAGATCAATTGTTTTGCGATAAAAAGAGTAGGAGGAGTTGATTATATGGCAAGACCGAGTCACCTTAAAACTCTACCTTACTTTAAGATCATGCAACTTGCGAATCTGAAGATGTTGAATGCTGAGGATAGTGACCTTTCCAGATGGTTTCAAAGAAAACTCAGATTTGAGTACAAAACAGGGAAGTGGGATATCTTCAAGTCAACAGCCGCCAGGTTCTCCATGCACCCGACAAAGTTAAATTTGAAAGGTGAACTTGTTCGTGTTGTTAAGTTCCATCCAGCTAAGTACATGAAACAATCTCCCTTGATGCCCTTACCCAAGGACATTTGCAAAAACTTCAGATGGTGGTTTTATGACGAGTTGTCAGAGGAAGCAGTGATCCTGACTGCAATTGAGAAAGATTATGGAAGCATACAGTTCGACAATGTGAGGATTTTGGATCCTATGTGTCTGAGGAACTTGTCGAGATTTGATGTGGAAACACTTCACCGCCATCATATTACGTTCAGAGATGATAGAAAAGAGGAAGCTATGAGATATCAACGTGTGATCGATGTCTACCATGCCTACCTCAACAGAGATAATGATGCTCAAAGCTCGAGCCAAGCTCATGCCAACTGAATCCTGTCTGATACTGTGTTGCTACTTTGTATTTTGGTTTTGATGATGTATTTATGTGAGAGAGAGAATCTGGATATGTTTTGATGTTAAACTGGTGTTACTTTTGGACTTATATGTATTTCACGAATGTTTACTTTATTGTAATCGATGTTCTAGGTCCTAGAGGGAGTTGTTGATGCATTTTCTGTAAGTCCCTAGACATCTATCCTACGTTTGTGATCAGTACTTCAGTTTACGGGTTAGTATGATCGCTCGTTGTTATCCTATCTGTGTTTATATGTGGTTACAGAAACTGCAAGAACGCGATAAGGAAGTTTGACTATATTAGACTCAGTCAGACGTACGAGTGAAGCCTCACTTGTATGGCTGACAAGCTTATAAGCACGAGTGTGCTGAGCTTAGCCACAAACCTAATCTATTTACACATACACAAGTGAGTGATCAACCATAAGGATGAGTCAGCCCACTCATACGAGTGAGGACTGACTCGTGTTGACTCAACAGCAGGGGTATATAAGTGTTCATGTTCTTCATTTTAGGTTAAGCCTCTCATTACACACACATCACTCAGATCGGGTAACCTGTCCGATTCTCTCTCAACCCAAATCACTCAAGAGGTGAATAATAGCTCTAGATGTTAATCTAATCACACATCCATTGTTGTGGTTTGACTTAATTAATCCTAAAAAGAATTTCATATTCACTAGTGGGTTTGATTCACTAATTCCGCCATTGTGTGAGTTAAATCTGTTAATTTTGAAGTTCGTAGTCATGTTTCATCATTAACTTAATCGTAACGTTTTCTTGTTATTTCACTTTCTGAAATAAGTTCATAAATTAATAGAACATATTAATTCAAGTAATTCTCTAAGAACAAGTATGCATTTAATTGTATTGAACACGCAAGTCTAAGTAAACACCATTACACACTTAACGGACAAGTAACTATAGTAAATGGAAAAAGTCAGGTTTTACATTACCCACTTGTTATGAAAATTTTCGTCCCGATATTTTAGTGCTCATCCGCCATAGTCGTCTCCTCGGGAAGTTGCGGATACTTCAGTCTCATTTGATCTTCACGCTCCCATGTGAATTATGGTCCTCTATGGGCATTCCATCTAACCTTAACGATCGGAATTCTGCTTTGCTTTAGTTGCTTGACCTCATGACACATAATCTCAACAGGTTCTTCAATGAAGTTAAGCTTAGGATCAAATTGTACTTCATCTAAAGGAATTACCATACTTTCATCTGATAAGCATTGCTTCAAATTAGAAACATGAAAAGTGTCGTGAATCTTGCTAAGTTCTTGCGGAAGTTTCAGTCTATACGTTACCGGTCCAATTCTTTCGGTAATCTCAAACGGTCCAATATATCTCGGACTTAACTTTTCTCTTTTGCCAAAATTCACTACACCATTCCAGGGTGATACTTTGAGCATAACTTTGTCTCAAACCTGAAATTCCAAATCTTTCCTTCTAACATCGGCATAACTCTTTTGATGATCTCGCGCTATTTTCAGTCTCTCTTGTATCTGCGTAATCTTCTCAGTCGTTTCGTATACAAACTCAAGACCAGTCAATTGACTATCTCCTAACTCAGTCCAACATACGGGTGATCTGAACTTTCTGCCATACAGTTCTTCAAAAGGCGCTGCCTTTATACTTGCGTGATAACTATTGTTATAAGAGAACTCTACTAACGGTAGATGTCTATCCCATCCAATTCCAAAGTCAATAACACACGCTCTTAACATGTTTCCTAACATCTGAATAGTTCTCTCGCTTTGACCATCAGTTTGTGGATGGTATGCCGTACTCATGTCTAAACGAGTTCTCATGGCATCTTGCAAAGCTTGCCAGAATCTAGATGTAAATCTACTGTCTCTGTAGGAAATAATGGATATCGACACTTCATGTCGGGAAACCACTTCCTTTATATAGATCTGTGCCAACTTCTCCATCTTATCCGTTTCCTTAATCGGTAGAAAATGAGCTGACTTCGTGAGACGATCAATGATAACCCAAATCGTATCATAACCTCCCACAGTCATTGGTAACTTAGTGATAAAATCTGTAGTAATACTTTCCCACTTCCATTGGGGAATCTATGGCTGTGTCAGCAATCCTGATGGTTTCTGATGCTTCGCCTTGACTTTAGCACAAGTCAAGCACTTACCAACATAGGTAGCGATATCAGCTTTCATGTTAGGCCACCAGTATAGTTCTTTAAGATCTTGGTACATCTTGTTGGATCCAGGGTGAATAGAATACCTTGTCTTGTGTGCCTCATCTAGCACTAGTTCCCTTAATCCTCCAAACTTCGGTACCCAAATTCTGTCGATGAAATATCGGGTTCCATTTTCTCTAACATCGACCTTCTTATCGATTCCTCGAAGTGACTCGGTAGCAACGTTCTCTTCTTTCAATGCCTCTAGTTGTGCATCGTGTATCTGAGAAGTAAGATTCCTTCGAATAGTCATGTTCAATGCTCTAACTCGAATAGGCTTAACCTTTTCCTTCCTAATCAAAGCATATGCAACTATATTAGCCTTTCCAGTATGATAGCAAATGTCGCAGTCGTAGTCGTTCAATAGTTCAATCCAATGTCTCTACCTCATATTAAGCTATTTTTGATCGAAGATATGCTGCAAACTCTTGTGATTCGTGAAAACAGTAAACTTAGTACCATACAGATAGTGTCTCCACATCTTCAGTGCAAAGACCATAGCACCAGGTTCTAAATCGTGCATAGTGTAATTCTGTTCATGTATCTTCAATTGTCATGATCCGTATGCAATCAATTTCTTACGTTGCATCAACACGCAACCAAGACCCTGCCGTGAAGTGAAAGGACCCGTTCATATACATTATAAACGATTCACAATAGTTGATTACATCGCAAGGTATTTGACCTCTATATGATACATTTTACAAACATTGCATTCGTTTTTAAAAGACAAACTTTCTTTACATCTAAAATTGACGGCATGCATACCATTTCATATTACATCCAACTATAATTGACTTAATATTAATCTTTATGAACTCAACGAATCGAATGCAACATCTTTCAAAGTATGTCATAAATGACTCCAAGTAATATCCTTAAAATGAGCTAATGCACAGCGAAAGATTTCTCTAATACCTGAGAATAAACATGTTTTAAAATGTCAACCAAAAGGTTGGTGAGTTCATTAGTTTATTATAATCAATCATTTCCGTAATAGTAATAGACCACAAGATTTCATATACATAAATGTTTTAATAAAAATATTCTAAGTGGTTGAGCACTTGGTAACCATACTTAACATTTAATCAACGTCGCATATTCCCTTTATTATGAAATCTCACTACACTGTACCAAGTGTATTCACTGAAACGAAGTACTGTGCAACCTTTGAATACTGGTCGTCCAGTCCGGTTGGGGTTGTCAGGCCCGATAGATCTATCAACAGGATTCGCGTTTACAATACCGCATGTAAATGGTAGTTACCAAGCTATTAGGGAAAAATATGCAAAGTGGTACAACTCAATGTAGAATATGTTTTTAGTACTTATGTCCATTTCGTAAAACAGTTATAAAACAGTGCATGTATTCTCAGCCCAAAAATATATATAAAAAGGGAGTAATGAAACTCACAATACTGTATTTCGTAGCAATTATGTATATGACGGCACTGAACAAGTGCAGGGTTTGTCTCGGATTCACGAACCTATATTAAGTATATATATTTATATGTGGGTCAATATCTGTCTAACAATTTAGGTCAAGTCGTAGTGTATCACAATCCTAATGCTCGAGACCGACATGCAAAAGTCAACAAAAGTCAACTTGACCCAAAATGACTTCCAAAATCTTTACATGTTTATTATATAACTTATATATAGTCGTTTTATATATTTAAATATATTTATCAGATCTTATTATACTAAATAATACAAGTCATTTATTAATAAATAAAAATTTATATTTAAATTCATATATGATAAAAATATACTTTTATATATCTCAAGTAATAAAATTTATAAAATTCACTTAATATCGTAAAAATATAGTGGTATGTATTATTAATGTAATTATATTACGTGTGGTAAAAATATCTTTGTACGCATATTTATTTGATAAAATAATATTGATAATAATAATAATGATAAAAATAATAAAATGATAGTTTCAATAAAAATATTAATTTTTAGTAATAAAGATAATCTTAGTAATAACATCAACTGATAACAATTATAATAATCGTTTTAATAATAATATTAAAATTAATAATAATTCAGTTGACCATATCTTTTAATCCGTTCATCGAACTCACACGATTTCTAAATGAAAAGTTATTAATTTTTCTTTAGCTTTTCAACGACATGCATATCATATACCTTATCTCAGTAGGATATGTATCAAATTCGTGATTTATCATAAACTATTTAATGACGAAACTAAGCATACAAACATGCATAATCATATATACTCGAGCATTAATCAGGGATACACTATTAATATATAAAAGATAAGATATGAATGCTCACGTATCAATATTGTGATTCAATATTGCAGGAAAGTACGCAGACGCAACGAAAATGATAAACGTTAGGTTAACCTCACGAGCAATACCCTCGAACAATACCCATAACCTTCATAGCAATAACCCATAATTTCCTTAGCTCTATCCCGTTTGAAAACTTATTTTGAAATCGTCTGAATATAACTCCGTCGTAGTATTTTATGTATACTAATAATATCTTGAAATAATACTAAGTAAATATATATATATAATTCGATTGAGAGAGTTTAGAGAAATATATTTTCAAGTTTCTATGAAATAATGAAACCTATTGAATTCTATTTATAATAGATTTTTGAATTATTAAAGTGAATTATTAAAGTATAAATTATTAAAGTATAAATTATTAAAGTAAATTATTAAAGTATGAATTATTAAAGTATGAATTATTAAAGTGAATTATTAAAATATGAATTATTAAAGTGAATTATTAAAGTGAATTATTAAAGTGAATTATTAAAGTTAAAGTAAAGTAAAAAGTAAAGTAAAAGTAAAGTAAAGGTAAAGTTAAAGTATAGTAAAAGTATAAAACTATGTACGTATAATACGCGTATAAATATATTTAATATTAATTTAAATCGTTATATCATAAAACATTTTAGAAAAGTAGAATTATATATATTCATAATAGGATTCAAGTTTTTAAATTACAGTCTGTTGGTGAAGCATGGGATAAAGTCCAAAGGTTTAATAAACGTATGAAATCATCTTAATGAAAAATGTCGAGTTACTTAACTTGTCGATATCCAACATCTAAGTTATTTACACTCCACGTTCTTACTTATAGATCACTTTACCATTTTCCGAATATTGTCAAAAATAATAGATTTCTTAAATCACAGTGGACCTCATAACATTGGCCCGTAATCATATCATAATGTATCTGATAATTCAATCATTTGATATTATCTCTTAATTCTGTCGATAAATATATCAAAACAAATACGTTCATGTAAAGTATCATATATCTAATACTTTGTTAATGTTTTCAGTTAATATTATATATTATATATACATATCTATATACACAGAATTGTTTGTGAATCGTCGAACACGGTCAAAGGGTAATTGATTATATGAATGTAGTTCCAAACTTTTTGAGATTCAACATTACAAATTCTGCTTATCGTGTCGGAAACATATAAAGGTTAGGTTTAAATTTGGTCGTAAATTTCTGGGTCGTCACAGTACCTACCCGTTAAAGAAATTTCGTCCCGAAATTTGATCGAGGTCGCCATGGCTAACCATAAAAATGTTTTCATGAAGGATATGTGTTGATAGATAGGATTTTATTACCATGAAGTAATATGGATAAAATGATCCGATTACTCGAAGCGTATGAGTGAAGCTATCACAAAATAGTGGAATGAGGAAAATAAGTTTCGTCATAATTTTTGATGTAGTCATGGTTGAATTCCGGAATTCAAGGGATTCAAAAAAAAATAATCTTGGAAATCTATAAGATCTGTTTCTTCGAGATTTAAGGAAATTAGGATCTCTTTAATTAAATGCGATGATCTGTCCCGATTACTACGTCTGATATTTCCCTTATATATTTACCTTTTCCATTCCATTAGTTTTTACCACTTCTATACTCAATTCCAATTTCAAAAGATTGAAAATGCTTAATCCAGTTCTAATCCTTGTCCTTATCCTTACTATCGCAACAATCATTCTCCTTTTCCAACTTCTACCGGAGGAATCTGTTTTCTTCTACTTCGCCCTTAGGGTTATAGTGTTTTTAATTCTCCTGTGTCTTTATGTTGCGATAAACATTGATATACACGGTTTGTAATTTATGTGTTGTTATTGGACTTTATATTCTCCCTTACATTTTGGAGTTTCATACTTTTGTTGTCTCTTCCCGGCTTTAAGTCAGGCGAATAATGGTCCAGAATTAGTAGGTATGAAGTTTTGGATGAACATAGTTAATGTTCTAAGAAGGAAACCGTAATGGTACGATCTTGATTTGGCAAATTACCAGAATATCCGGAAAGATAGAACTATCAAGAAGATATGTTCTTAATATGTTTGGATATTTGGTAGAATGTAAGAATCGTGTAAATGGCACATGATAACGATATGTTCTGTGAATCATTACGTTCCATTAGAAACTCAGCATGAATTACTGTAATATAATCACGTTGATCAAGTGTCATTATATTATACTAACTCATGCTTCAGTTCCCAACACTACTTCAAAACATTCATATTTGAATTTTTTTCAGAATTTAGAAACCAACACAGTTTCTTTTATGATGCAGATATTATGGAGAGATAAATGATCTCAGATAAGAATAGTTGTGAAAATATCTCCAGAAATATGGAGAATATGTATAATGAGAGATACGAAGATATCTTATAATATTTAAGATAAGATGATGATGAAGAATAAGGTCCGCAAAGGTTTAGAGTCAGGAGCAAGGTATTCGTTAATGACTTCGTCAGAAACAGAACCATCAAGATTCTTTAAATACAGACTTTGGTCCTTGTATTTGTCCTTGGTCCCCTTCACGGTCTGCTCAATCCATTGTTCAGTACCAACTCTTCTCTTTTTCTGGGCTTTACCAACACATTATTCTTTGTCATCAAACTTTTGACTGTTAAAGTCGTTTACAGTTTCTGCTGCTTCATTAGCATTTCGAGAACTAATTCACAGTTTGAGATGTTTTTCAGAAATTTCACATTCGAAGTGTGTAAGTTTAGGAGATAGACGTTATATGTATATATAACTATTGAAGTAGAAACGCTACGAGATTTCAAAATACTGATTGCTGATTTTCAGTAATTGGTATGGCAATTCTTGTTGCAAGATGCGGATGAGTAAGAGATGGAGTTTCAATGAATAAGTATAGTGACTTTTCGGAGAGGTTTAAGTCGAAGGTTAATGAAGTTGTTGATAAGTTTACTGCTAATGTGGTGAGATATGAAAGGTTCCCCAGTAACGATGGTGAAAGGGCAGCGTATCTATCGAAGTTATAATAAAATTAGTTTTACTGAAAAGTTGAAGTTGACTTGTTGGAGCTGTGACAAAACTGGCTACTTTGAAAAGAATCATAAGGTTGTTTTTGCTAATAAATTTTAAAGAATTCAACGCGGGTACGTGTTAAACTATGACTTTGGGTTCGAGAGTTTTTCAGGTACAAGACTTCGGGTAATGTGTGATTGGATCATCATCTCGATTGTTCCTTATTTGAAGTGTCTTCCAAAATTTCGAAGCGTTTTAAATGCAGCTTTTCATTGTCAATATTCAAAGGATAAATTCGTCATAAATCTCGATTGATTCTCGTATCCTTTTGAGTGTTACAATTAAAAGTGATGTTCTATCACAGTTTTGAAGTCAAAGTATAGCTTTGAAAAAATATAAGGATCTAAGAGTGATGGTTTTGCTTATATCTCGAGTTGCATTCTGAGATTTCAAAAATCAGAATAGGTGATTGTATTTGAATGAGTATGGTTATTTTGATTTCTTATAAAAGAAGGTATACTGTTGTGAAAATAGGGAGTATAGTTGATGATTTACTAAATTAGAATCGAAGAATGTAATATATTAATTGTGCATTTATATATCTCTCGGTATTACCTACCCGTTAAAAAAAATGTCACAAATAATATTTTGAACAAGAATTTTTCATTACAGTCTTTATGAAAATATATGTATGTATATTTTCTTCAGATGTAATACAGATTTAATGAGTTAATATCATATTAAGCTCATTTGATTTTCGGCTTGGATTAGTAAAGAATAATCTCTAAAACATTAGAGATTACATAATCTTCGCTGAGTATTTCGCTAATGTAATCAATACTTCAATATTTATTCTTATAGATATTTCCTTAGTGAATTATGCTGATGCTCATAGAACTCTTGCTAACTTCACAAGATACGAATGTTGTTTTCCAGTAAGTTTCGAGTACATTGAAGATGAAAGTGTAAAATCAAACATGTTATTGAATGATACACTTGGTTTATTATGAAACCGAATTCATTTAATTGAATCAAAGATTGTAGTTATGATGGTTAGGTTGTTAACGAAGGATGTACATCATAGCATATTAGTAATATGAATTTAACTGAGTAGTATCTACCCTTTTTCAATTCATATTCAATAGCTTAGTACGAAAGATTTTTATAGTTTCAGCATTCATATATATAAAATATATATATATAATTTCTTCAGAAGAATGAGTTAATACTTCATAACTCGTTGATACAAAATACTCGTTGTTGATCAATGATGACGTCCACGGCGATTCTTGAACTGACGGAACTTGCGATGTTATAGGTGCTGCTAGTGCTGATGATGCTGACAGTACTAACGGTGACGGTGGTGCTGACAATATTGTTGATGCTGATGATACTGCCGGTAACTGCTGGTGATGTTGCTGAAGCTTGTGGTATTGAGGCTTGTGATGTGGATGTTACTGGCGGTATTGGTTATGCTGCTGGTGCTGCTGATGGTGTTTGTAATCCTTGCACCATGTGTTCCAAAGCCACTACTCGGGCGCGAAGTTCGTTAATTTCTGCTAGTACACCGGGATGATTGGCGGTTGGAACGAGCGGATGAATAAGATTCGTAATATGGGATAGTATATAATCATGACGAGATACTCTAGCAATGAGTGAGAAAATGGTGTCTCGAACAGGTTCTCCGGTAAGTGCTTCAGGTTCATCGCCAAGAGGGCAATGTGGTGGATGGAAGGGATCACCTTCTTCTTGTCTCCAATGGTTGAGTTGACTATGGACCCATCCCCAATTCATCCAAAATAGATTATGGGAAATTGGTTGATCCATTCCGGTGATGCTACTTTCGGAGCTCGGGTAGATATCCATATCGGAATAGCTGTCGGAATCTGAGGAATTCGAACTAGTTGAGGGATCCATCTCGTAGGATCAGGGAAAGAATTTTTGGTATGAAATAGATTGTAGAATTTAGATTTGGTATTCTTCAATTACATAATTTGCATATGTATATATAATACCAAAATTCCGTAAATTACGGAGAATCTTTGAAAAGATGTCAGTCAAAGTTCACAGTAATAGATGTGCTAAGATAAGAATCCGTCTATACATTATTATGCAATAAATGCAGGAAAATGCGTCTAGACTTAAGATGATAAGCAGGTAATTTCCTAAGGATGATAAGTAGATGATTTCCGACTAGAATTGATAAGCAAACTTTTTGACATGCAGACACGGTCGAAGCCCAGACTCACTAATGCATCTTAACAACTATCAGTTAGACACACTAATGCAAGACCTGGTTCACTAAGACCACCGCTCTGATACCAACTGAAAAAGACCCGTTCATATACATTATAAACGATTCACAATAGTTGATTACATCGCGAGGTATTTGACCTCTATATGATACATTTTACAAACATTGCATTCGTTTTTAAAAGACAAACTTTCTTTACATCTAAAATTGACGGCATGCATACCATTTCATATTACATCCAACTATAATTGACTTAATATTAATCTTTATGAACTCAACAACTCGAATGCAACATCTTTCAAAGTATGTCATGAATGACTCCAAGTAATATCCTTAAAATGAGCTAATGCACAGCGGAAGATTTCTCTAATACCTGAGAATAAACATGCTTTAAAATGTCAACCAAAAGGTTGGTGAGTTCATTAGTTTATTATAATCAATCATTTCTGTAATAGTAATAGACCACAAGATTTCATATACATAAACGTTTTAATAAAAATATTCTAAGTGGTTGAGCACTTGGTAACCATACTTAACATTTAATCAACGTCGCATATTCCCTTTATTATGAAATCTCACTACACTGTACCAAGTGTATTCACTGAAACGAAGTACTGTGCAACCGTTGAATACTGGTCGTCCAGTCCGGTTGGGGTTGTCAGGCCCGATAGATCTATCAACAGGATTCGCGTTTACAATACCGTATGTTAATGGTCGTTACCAAGCTATTAGGGAAAAATATGCAAAGTGTTACAACTCAACGTAGAATATGTTTTTAGTACTTGTGTCCATTTCGTAAAACAGTTATAAAACAGTGCATGTATTCTCAGCCCAAAAATATATATAAAAAGGGAGTAATGAAACTCACAATACTGTATTTCGTAGCAATTATGTATATGACGGCACTGAACAAGTGCAGGGTTTGTCTCGGATTCACGAACCTATATTAAGTATATATATTTATATGTTGGTCAATATCTGTCTAACAATTTAGGTCAAGTCGTAGCGTATCACAATCCTAATGCTCGAGACCGACATGCAAAAGTCAATAAAAGTCAACTTGACCCAAAATGACTTCCAAAATCTTTACATGTTTATTATATAACTTATATATAGTCGTTTTATATTTTTAAATATATTTATCAGATCTTATTATACTAAATAATACAAGTCATTTATTAATAAATAAAAATTTATATTTAAATTCATATATGATAAAAATATACTTTTATATATATCAAGTAATAAAATTTATAAAATTCACTTAATATCGTAAAAATATAGTGGTATGTATTATTAATGTAATTATATTACGTGTGGTAAAAATATCTTTGTACGCATATTTATGTGATAAAATAATATTGATAATAATAATAATGATAAAAATAATAAAAATAATAAAATGATAGTTTCAATAAAAATATTAATTTTTAGTAATAAAGATAATCTTAGTAATAACATCAACTGATAACAATTATAATAATCGTTTTAATAATAATATTAAAATTAATAATAATTCAGTTGACCATATCTTTTAATCCGTTCATCGAACCCACACGATTTCTAAATGAAAAGTTATTAATTTTTCTTTAGCTTTTCAACGACATGCATATCATATACCTTATCTCAGTAGGATATGTATCAAATTCGTGATTTATCATAAACTATTTAATGACGAAACTAAGCATACAAACATGCATAATCATATATACTCGAGCATTAATCAGGGATACACTATTAATATATAAAAGATAAGATATGAATGCTCACGTATCAATATTGTGATTCAATATTGCAGGAAAGTACGTAGACGCAACGAAAATGATAAACGTTAGGTTAACCTCATGAGCAATACCCTCGAACAATACCCATAACCTTCATAGCAATAACCCATAATTTCCTTAGCTCTATCCCGTTTGAAAACTTATTTTGAAATCGTCTGAATATAACTCCGTCGTAGTATTTTATGTATACTAATAATATCTTGAAATAATACTAAGTAAATATATATATATAATTCGATTGAGAGAGTTTAGAGAAATATTTTTTCAAGTTTCTATGAAATAATGAAACCTATTGAATTCTATTTATAATAGATTTTTGAATTATTAAAGTGAATTATTAAAGTATGAATTATTAAAGTAAATTATTAAAGTATAAATTATTAAAGTAAATTATTAAAGTGAATTATTAAAATGAATTATTAAAGTTAAAATAAAGTAAAAAGTAAAGTAAAAGTAAAGTAAAGGTAAAGTTAAAGTATAGTAAAAGTATAAAACTATGTACGTATAATACGCGTATAAATATATTTAATATTAATTTAAATCGTTATATCATAAAACATTTTAGAAAAGTAGAATTATATATATTCATAATAGGTTTCAAGTTTTTAAATTACAGTCTGTTGGTGAAGCATGGGATAAAGTCCAAAGGTTTAATAAACGTATGAAATCATCTTAATGAAAAATGTCGAGTTACTTAACTTGTCGATATCCAACATCTAAGTTATTTACACTCCACGTTCTTACTTATAGATCACTTTACCATTTTCCGAATATTGTCAAAAATAATAGATTTCTTAAATCACAGTGGACCTCATAACATTGGCCCGTAATCATATCATAATGTATCTGATAATTCAATCATTTGATATTATCTCTTAATTCTGTCGATAAATATATCAAAACAAATACGTTCATGTAAAGTATCATATATCTAATACTTTGTTAATGTTTTCAGTTAATATTATATATTATATATACATATCTATATACACAGAATTGTTTGTGAATCGTCGAACACAGTCAAAGGGTAATTGATTACATGAATGTATTTCCAAACTTTTTGAGATTCAACATTACAAATTCTGCTTATCGTGTCGGAAACATATAAAGGTTAGGTTTAAATTTGGTCGTAAATTTCCGGGTCATCACATGAAGCGTCGTAGTATACCACGAAATCCTCAGTTCCTTCAGGCAAAGACAAAATCGTTGCAGTCATTAATTTCTCTTTTAACAACTGAAATGCAGCTTCATGCAACTCTGTCCATTCATACTTCTTACCCTTGTGAGTCAATGCTGTTAACGGTCGGGCAATAGTAGAAAATCCCTCAATGAATCTTCTATAATAACTGCCGAGACCTAAAAATTGTCGTATCTGCGTTGGCGACTTAGGAGTCTCCCATTTCTTAACCTTTTCTATCTTCGCAAGATCAACTTGAATATCATTGACACCTACGATATGACCCAAAAATTGCACTACTTGTAGCCAAAATTTACACTTCGAAAATTTCGCGTATAGTTGCTCCTTCCTGAGCATTTATAGTAGCAAACGGAGATGTTGCTCATGTTCTTCCTCGTTCTTAGAGTATACCAGAATATCATTGATAAACACTATAACAAACTTGTCCAGATATGGTTTACACACACGGTTCATGAGATCCATGAACACAGCCGGTGCGTTCGTCAATCCAAACGGCATTACTGTGAACTCATGATGCCCATAGCGTGTTCTAAACGCTATCTTCGGTATATCTGCCTCTTTTACTCTCATCTGATGGTAACCTAACCACAGATCAATCTTAGAGTAACATGCTGATCCTTGCAATTGATCAAACAAATCATCAATCCTCGGCAACGGAAATCTATTCTTGATAGTTAACTTATTTAACTCCCTGTAATCGATTCAGACTCTCATAGATCTATCCTTCTTCTTCACAAATAGTACAAGAGATCCCCATGGCGAAGAACTCAGTAAAATGAACCCGTTGTCTAAAAGCTCTTGCAGTTGACTAGACAACTCTTGCAATTCTGGTGGTGCAAGTCTATACGGTGCACGCGCTACTGGTGCTGCTTCGGGCACTAACTCAAACTGGAACTCTACTTCTCTATGCGGAGGTAATCCAGGTAACTCATCGGGAAAAACATCAGGAAATTCTCTAACAATTGGCACATCTTCGAGTTTCTTGCCTTCAGATTCAGTTTTGCTTACGTGAACCAGCATAGCAAGAAAACCCTTTCTTATGTGTTTCTACTCCTTCAAACAGTTAATAAAATGCAACGCTGTATTGCTTCGCTCCCCATACACCATTAAATGTTCACCTTCGATAATAGGAATGCGAATCGCCTTCTGATGACAGATAATGTCGGCACTATTCTCGGCTAACCAGTCCATTCCAACCACAAGGTCATAACTTCCTAGCTTAATTGGTATCACATCTATCTTAAACGACGTTCCGGCCAAAGTCAAAGTACAATCACGATAAACCTTATCAGCACTCATTAGATTACCATTCCCTAGTTCTATAGAGTATAAGTTTTCTAATGATGATACGGGATTCTTAAGTCTATGGCAAAAATCTCTAGACACAAAGCTTCTATCAGCTCCAGAATCGAAAAGTACATAAACATTTGATTATCGAGTAGGAACGTACCCGTGACTAGCTTGGGATCATCACGAGCTTCATTGGAGTTAATGTTGAAAGCTCTTCCTCTTGAAAGTTCAGTAGTCTTACTAGCAGTTGGGCAATCCTTCTGGAAATGACCTTCTTTTCCGCACCCATAACACACATTTGAACCAGCTTTACATTCTGCAACCACATGTCCACTCCTTTTAAACTTATCACACTTCTTCAAACACTCTCCCGGATGATGCCTATTACATTTAGCACACAACAGGAATCTTCCCTTATAGCCAGAACTAATTTTCAGAGTTATAGTGTTGCCCTTAGCAGTATGTTGTTTCTTAAAGGGATGCTGATTGAAATTCTTCCCCGAGTTATTGTTGTTGTTCCATTTCCTCTTGTTTTCATAAGTTTTAGACTCAATTGAGGCAGGAGTCTCCCCTCGCTGTTCAACTTGATCCATCAACTCACTAGCCATCTAAACAGCCTCTTATACTGTTCTCAGCTTAGAAGTATTCACACCGCTTTGAATATTCTCGGTCAATCCCTTCACATACAGTGTGATCTTGCGGCATTTGAGGGTAACCATATTCGGACACATGAGAGCAGCTCAAAGAATCTCATGTTGTATTTGGCTAGATCAGTACCTACTAGCTTCAAGTTTTGGAGTTCCCGCTCCATCCTAACAGTTTCATTGTAGGGACAATACTCTTCGATCATCCGTCATTTCAAATCCTCCCATGAAGTCTCAAAAGCCTGATCCATGCCTACAGAATTTTCATAAATGTTCCACCATGTCAAGGCGCCATTTGATAACTTACCAGATGTAAACTTCGTTCTATCCGCATCTCTACCACCACTAATACGAAAGACAGACTCAAGCTTCTCAAACCAACAAGTTAAACCAACTAGGCCTTCGGTGCCATTAAACGAGTGTGGCTCGTACCTCAAGAAAGTCTTGTACGTACACACTGATCGCAGCTCAAACAGTTCATTCTTCATCCTTAATACTTATAGGTATGAAATCCCTCATGTCTACATCCATTAATTTCCAAAAGTCTTCCTCAAGAGAAGAATCAATGTCAAATAACCTTTAAATTAAAGCAGTTTCCATTAACCTAGTGTTTTCTAGCAACCTTTCCACCTCGAATAACATAGGTGGTGAAATGGTAGGTTGTGGTATTGAAATAGATTCTGTCATTTTCAAATGTTCTAGGAAGTGGATTTAGGAAATTAAGATTCTAATTTAATATAGAAGGAATAAATAAACTAAGATTTAATATTATATTAATATGCTAAAATTTAACTAATTATTAAATAATTATGATAGTAACTATTTAATATAAATTTTAGTATTATATTATACAAATGTTTTATAGAATAACTTTTATCACTTAACAACAAATAATCAAACATAAATCGGATTATTGAATCTTTCAATACTAAAGTGACCGTCAACGTCTAGGTTCAAGCAAGAGCCTTTAAATTGGAACCCCAACAACCACCCCCTAAAGGAGGACCGTCATCACTTGTTTTCAAGAAATATCAATAACCAAAATATATTCAATTTCCGTCTTTACCAGGCTTACAGGCAGCGGCGTCAAAAAGTTGATGTGTCAAAAGTGTGTGCAGTAGTGCTTAATTAGTCTTTCAACTTTTAAATTTATAAAACCTTTATTTTACTTTTAACACCATAACGAGCAACAAGGCCCAGTCACATATAGTATTTTAGATTATCGTCCCAAGAGAGCGTGGAAGCAGATAAGAATTTTTGTTTATTATATATCTTAGTTCTTTTTAAAGAACTAAAGATAGATTTTTATGTGTTTTAAGGTTGTTGATTCTGATCTCTTAGGAAAGAGATGATTGAAAAATAGATCTTTAATAAACGAAATAATAAATCCGTAATAAGTAAAAGATAGAGAAATAAATAAATAATAAAAAGTAGTCACATGGACTGATAACTTCTACGGGAATCATATTTGGCAAGTTTCATAACTTATATTAACAAAAATCAAGATAATAATTATAGACCAACTATAATCCCTAAATAGGTTAAGACAAGTGTTGCATATCATTCAATAGGCTGGACTTAAAGCATATCCCAGACACGTGATGTGCATGGCTAACTTCTCAATTCTTAGTATTCAATTCAATTACAATCTTTTGATGAGGATCAATATCCAAATAGACTGACAAATTATATAAGCTATTAAACATCAAGTATCTCAACTCAAGTTAGTAGCTGAAACTTAATTATTACTTGGTTCTCATGCCATCATTAATCAAACACATCCAAACAGAGGATCTTCGACGAAGCCTAACAATATTAAATTCTATTATATAAGCGTAACTCAAATTCAACAAATTTATCACTAACAATGTTGTTTAACTTAATTGCATGCAATCACCACAAGAAAACTGCATTCTTAGGACCCCTGGTCTGGAACCCATGCGAAAAAGCATCCTAAGCGACTAAAAATTGGGACGGGGTAATTCTTGGGGTCCTATAATATCCTAAGCTAATAAAGTGGGGTCCTAAGAATAGGACACATAATTTTTGGGTCATATTATTGATACGCTTATAAATCTTTGTCCTAAAAAGATGTTTGATATGACACACAATTTTGGGGTCCTATTATTTTTTAGGACACCTAATTTTTGGGTCATATTATTGATACGCTTATAAATCTTTGTCCAAAAAAGCTGTTTGATATGACACACAATTTTGGGGTCCTATTATTTTTTAGGACACCTAATTTTTGGGTCATATTGTTGATACGCTTATAAATCTTTGTCCTAATAAGATGTTTGATATGACACACAATTTTGGGGTCCTATTATTTTTTAGGACACCTAATTTTTGGGTCATATTGTTGATACGCTTATAAATCTTTGTCCTAATAAGATGTTTGATATGACACACAATTTTGGGGTCCTATTATTTTTTAGGACACCTAATTTTTGGGTCATATTGTTGATACGCTTATAAATCTTTGTCCTAAAAAGATGTTTAATATGACACAATTTTGGGGTCCTATTATTTTTTAGGACGCTTTTATAATAAGGTCACAACAATAGGACGCTTGGGTATTTGAGGTCCTAACTCTTAGGACCCTTATATTCGTAGTTGCATAAAAATGTACTTAATAGGACACTATCTTGTTGGTGTCTCATAATGATCAACCAACAAGATAATATGGTCATAACAATAGGACGCTCGGGTATTTGAGGTCCTAACTCTTAGGACCCTTAAATTTGTAGTTGCATAAAAATGTACTTAATAGGACACTATGTTGTTGGTGTCTCATAATGATCAACCAACAAGATAATAAGGTCAGAAAAATAGGACGCTTGGGTATTTAAGGTCCTAACTATCATATAACTATATTAGGACCCTTAATAAAGTAGTATTATTGCACTTTTGTTACAAAAATGACTAAAGTATTATATAAGTTAACTTCCGTTAAATATTCAAAAGCATTGATGGCGTAGTGGCTTGTGTGTTATTATTTCAAGTGATTGACCTGGGTTCAAATCCATTTTATGTCTCTTTTGCTTCTAAAATTAAAAAAATATAGTTGGGCCAGATTTAATGGATTCATTTTTTATTTTCAAAATTTCAGCTGGGAATTGTAGTTGGGTCATATTTAATGGATTCATTTTTTATTTTCTAACGGCACATTTGTAGGGCCCACATTTTTCTTTCTTTTCTTTTTCCCAACGGCTACTGATCAGCCTTTTTTTTACCCTACCCGTTTCATATATATATATACACCATTTCACTCTCAAATTTTCACACTTTCAAACCCATTTCACTCTCAATTTTTATTTTTTAAACCGATTTCACTCTCAATCTTTTATACTCAAAAATGGCTTTCGGAAACATTGTTACGTTTGAGATTCACGATGGCGGTTTGTTTTTCGATGACATGGACCGCTACGACGGTGGGGGGGTCGATTATGCAGATGTCCCACTCAATGGGCTTCGAGTTGATGAAATGTTTGATTATTTAAGGCGAAACGCGCACTGCGATGAGATTTCGCAGTTTGCATATTGGAATCTCGAGAACAAGGTGTTCGAGTGGCTTCAGGATAACGATAAATGGGCGTGGCTACTCGGAACCGCAATAATCAAATCCACAAATGTCGTGTTGTATATCAAACACATTTGGGACGATCTTCCGCACGAAACCGATGGTAGTATGGATGGTTATTATACCGATTAATCGGTATCTAGTTTATGTACTAGTCTTTTTTTTTATGTAATTGTGTGTTTTTTTTGTACTCGTTTTTTTATATGTAATCGTGTGTTTTTCAATCCATTGAGCCTACACATTTTACAACTTATAATTCACATTTCTCAACAACATTTCTATCCAATACTCCTTCCATATCGATGCCGATTTTCCATCGGTACACCCTTAATAATTCATTGAATAAACATGGTTGTCGATCAATAGTTAAAACATAGCCCAAAAAACATGATTGTTTCTTTTGCAGGATAAACAAACGTGTAAAGTTTTTATGTTTCTTAATGATCTCCCAAACAAACATTAATGCAGAAATAGGTTATGTTTCTCAATGCATATTCAGTGTATATATATTCAGTTTACATGATTGCAAAGTAACTCACCCAAACAATATATAGTTAATGATGTAATTAATGATGTTAGTTAATGATCTAATTAATGATGCGAATTGAACACGACCCCTAGCCTTTTCACATTTACTTGGGATAGAATTATTAGCATTGAATTCTGCAGTTAAGAAAATAAAAGAATATGAGTAGTTGAATTCAATTCTGGACTCAATTGAATTCTGCAGTAGAGACAAAATGTCATAACCCGACCTTAACCATAAGGACGAATACAATAACATATGATTTCATCGCGAGATATTGACCTCTATATGCGACATTTTTCAAAAACTGCATTCGTTTTTACAATACAAACCATAGCTTTTATTACAAATACAAGGTTTAAACAACTTAATAATGATTTTCGTTTAGCGATAATCTTAGACTTACAAACTTTACATGTGATAATAACAAAACGACCTCCAACATATTTTACATTACAAATCCTCCGATATGCAGTTTTATTTTTGACACAAATATGCATACTCAAGATCTTGCTTAAATTCAACATGTTGCAGCGGAAGCTTTTAGTTATCATCTGAGAATAAACATGCTTAAAACGTCAACATAAAGTTGGTGAGATATAGGTTTAATGCCGGCAGCGTTATAAATATAGACCACAAGATTTCATATATAAACGTTTTAATAAAAACATTCTAAGTTGTTGAGCACTTGATAACCATACTTAACATTTAATCAACGTCGCATATTCCCTTTATTATGAAATCTTACTACACCGTACCAAGTGTAGTCACTGAAACGAAGTACTGTGCAACCGTTGAATACTGGTCGTCCAGTCCGGTTGGGGTTGTCAGGCCCAATAGATCTATCAACAGGATTCGCGTTTACAATACCTCATGTAAATAATAGTTACCAAGTTACAGGGAAGTATGTCAGTGGTACAACTCAACGTAGAATATATATTTTTAATCACTTGTGTCCATAACGTAAATCATAAAATGCATGTATTCTCATCCCGAAATATTTAGAGTTTAAAAGTGGGACTATATACTCACTTTTGCCTTGAAGGTATTTATCACGACTTGGTCTCCGATAGATATCACGAACCTAACCATATATATATAATATATCAACATATTTTCTTTTTAAGTAATCGTTACATATATATATATATATATATATATATATATATATATATATATATATATATATATATATATATATATATATATATATATATATATATATATATATATATATATATACTTTTAATATTTTCTTAGTCCGTAGTTAGCAGTCCGATGTTAGTGGTCCACAATTAGTTGCTCAATAAAATAAATAAAGACCCCATCGTATTCGTATTGATCAGAATTAATCTTGACCCATGGTACCATGTTGTCAAATGACGTGTTGCGTACATATATAAAATCAAATGACGTCTTGTCAATTGTGTTGGGTACATATACATAAAGTACCGTGTTGTCAAATGACGTGTTGCGTACAATCATGAGGTCTTATGATTAATCTTCTCGTGTTGTTTACGGGTGGTCCTGAAATATATAAAATCAAATCATAAGTAAATATATATGAAATATCATATTAATTAGAAATATATGATTAATTTAATTTTTCTCCAAATATTTTCGTAGCTAAACTAGCTTCGCATACCCGATCTTGTTTTAGTCGTAGTTTCTTCATTACAACTCCGTTTTTGTTGGTTCAACTTGCCACTTCCTTGGATCGAGTAAAATTTTAAGAATATGAACTGAAAATACCTTAGGTTATATTCGAAATCACAGGTTATAGGTCAAACTTTGGTGAAACTTATGAAAGTGATCATTTTCCATCATAAAAACAACATTTAATGATCATTTTTCTAAAAATACTTACACTTTGAGTTAAACCATGAAATTTTTATGTTTTAACATATTCATAAGAAATATCATTTTTCCAGAATATGAACTTCCAATTTAAAGCTTAAGATGGGTTTTAATTATCCAACCCAAAACAGCCCCCGGTTGCACTCCGACGACGTAGATTCAGTTTTTAAGGTGTTCTTTGTAAAACCAAGTTATATCTTGTTAAGTTAGCATATCATTATGATATATTACAGGTCTTGAAGTGTTTTAAAAGTCAAGTTAGAAGAATCTATTTAGTTTGCGAACAAGTTTGAAATCATTCAAACTATGTTCTTGTTGTTAAAATTTTATACCACAAAATAAGATAGCTATATGAATATGAATTGAATATGAATTGAATATGAATTGAATAAGATTATGAATAAGGTTACTACCTCAAGTTACTTGGACAAAGTTACTGTAATAGATTAGAAAAATCCTAGAATCAAAAGAGTGGTGGAGTTAGATTGAAAGGTTGGAAGTAAACTTGTTTACTTGGAAGGATTTTTTTGAAGTGTTCTTGAATGGATTTTCTTATGATGATTAAGGGTTGTTTTTGAAGCTAGATATTCATGGTTATTTGCTGAGATTGTGAAAAACACTTAAGGTTCCTAAGAGTGTGTTTTTGGTTAGAGAAAATGTGTAGTAAAAATGAAAATGGAATGGAGTATAAATGGTGGTGAAAAGATGTATAAATTTGTAATATTTTACAAAAGTCTTGTAATATGCCAAATTGATTAATCATGCATGCTAAGATCCAAAATTGGCTGACTCACGGCTGCTAATAAAGTGATTGTGATGTGTATATATGTTGAGTCCCCAAAATAATTAAGGATTTAATTATGACAAAACAATATTTATTTGCACTAAAGTGTTATGTGCAGCCAGCACAAGTTTGTTTATGTATAGTCAGCTAATATAGCTGTGTCGAGTGTTTAGTATGCTGCCTAGTCTATCAGCACAAGGTAGAAATGTATTCTTCGAATCAGCACAGGATGTGCACCCAGCAAATCAAGAATATCAAGTGACTCAGCATATGAAGAACCAGTAAGTCTGGATATCAGCATACAACACAAGACAGCCATACTCCATTACAAGCATGGTAGTTTCCCAGAGTGGTCTACATCAACGCACTATTCAACAGAAGTCGAAGACAAAGTTGAACAGAAAAGGACAGGAGTCGGCGGCTGACAAGTGACCTTACAAGACCACGTGGGAATGCAGAAGTGGAACGCATGTGCAGACATGTGTTATACTTTATTCATACCTAGGGAACACAACATTCCATTTGTTTAAATCAAATGGTAGTGCCAAACCGAATTGGTGTGTTCCTGCAAATAGCTACCTAAGAGGAAAGAAGGAGAGCATGCCTTCTGACACAATTGTCCCCACAAGTACAAGGCATCCAATGTACTAGTGGACAATAGATTAATTACACGGTTAATAGAACTACTATATATATTGTTGTATCCACTATTGTAAAAACTAGTGGTGTGGATTTATCTGTTAGAGTCCAAACCGTGTAATAGCTCTAGTTTATCTCTTAGCTATAATCTAGGTAATCTGTATCAACCAACTATCATTTCCGCCAAGGATAGTTGTGATTCTTTCTGATTTAATCAATAAAGAATAACCGTTGAAAATTACCTGTGACTCTATCTTATTTACTACAGAATACTAAACGTGTTTAACTGACTAGTTAATTAAGAAAAGAATTGTATTCACCCCCCCTCTACAATACTCCTGTTGTTATTAAGGGACCAACAACTGGTATCAGAGCGTCAGTCTTGATAATTAATATCTTGGATCTGAATTCTCTTATGGCTTCGTACTCAAACTCAGCTTACCTTGAGAATGGCTCGTCTAACAGACCACCTAAGTTTGATGAAGATGAGTATGAAACCTGGAAGGCAAGGTTCATGCTCCATCTTGAGTCTGTGGATTCACTCATGCCTGGAATTGCCAAAGATGGCCCTTTCGTTCCCACTGAGACAGTTGGTAGTGCACCAGCAACAGCTAACACTCCTGCCATCCCTGGCAGAGAGGTTATTCTCACTCCCTCTAGATGGGATTATGAGGATAAACGTCGAGTTGGTCTTGACCCTAAAATCAGAACCCTGTTAGCCATAACTTTGCCTAACCCACTGTTCAAACTGATCAAGGGAAAAGAAAATGCTAAGCTTATGCTTGACTACCTAGATGTCACCTATGAGGGTATGGGATAAGTTAGGCAGAACAGGATGATTGCTCTTAAAAGAGAATATGAAATGTTCTTTCCCTATAAGAATGAAACCCTTAAGCAAACCTTCATTAGGTTTAACTCTTTGATAGCAGACCTGACCACTTTAAATGTGACCTACACTAAATTTGAACAAGTGAACAAATTCATTGATGCACTGCCATGTAAATGGAAACCTGTTACTGACCCATTAAGAACCACACAGACCTTAAAGAACTTTAACCTGTCTTCTCTCTACAGTTCCCTTTGGAATCATTAGAAGGCAGAAGCCAAGTTTGAACTTAACATGAAAGAAAACTTTAGGTCTGCCTCCACCACTTCAAAATCATCTAAAAATGATGATGCTGCTCTTATTGCTGCTGCTAAATGGAAGAAAGCTCAAAAAGCTTTACTGGTTCAAAAGTTACTGGCAGAACAAGAGTCAGCTGATAGTGTTGAGGAAAGTGGTACTGGGTCTGAAGAAAGCAGTACAGATGAAAGTGATGTAGAAGGGTTTGCTGAAGGTATGGCTCTGCTGGCTAGGCAGTTCAAAAGGTTCAATCGTAGTAGAACCAGCAAGTCATACAAAGGGAGCAAAAAGCCAAATGCTAGGTACAACAGCAAGTCAGTCAAGGGTCCTAAATCTGAGTGCTTTAATTGTGGGAAGGTTGGACATTTTGTTGCTGAATGCATGTCCAAGAAACCTTCCACGTCACATGCTAACTCTTTCTCAAAAGCTGATAAGTACAAAAACAAGTACAAAGCTATGAAAGCTCAGATGAAGGAAAGTGCAAAGACTGACAAGAAGGGTAAACAGCCAGAAAAGGTTCTAGTTGCTGAACATCATGACTGGGATGAAGCCAGCACGTCCTCATCTTCTGATAGTGATACTGATGATGATGGTGCTGGTTATGCTACTGGTAAAAAGCTGTGTTTGATGGCCAAAGAGGTCGAGGAGTCTGATGAGGATGATGGTGGTAGTACGTTTTTGGCTGATATGAGGGAAGCTGATCAAAAAAGAGATTCTCCTCAATGGAAAACTGAAATGATGTATAAGGTTGATAATTTTCGAACTTATACTGATGATGAAAAAGCTGAAATGTTTGACTACCTAAGAATTGATTTATGCAGGAGCTGCAAACGTGAAGAGAGTTTGAAATCTAATAACAAATCTTTAAATGAAAAACTCAAAGGCAAAAATGATGAAATTAAGATCTTAAAAGATACAATTTCCAAACTTGAAAAACAAAACTTTGCTTTAGAAACTCTTCACGTTGAGGCAGCAGAAGTCAAGACCCAGCTGGACAATCTCAAAAGAGTTGTTGCTTCATGGTGCACATCTGCTCAACGCACAGCTAAATGTGTTAACGAGCAGGTGCCTGCCCAAGTTCAAGCCTTCTTTGCTGGTGACTATGCTGCTGCTGCTGCTATTGCAGAAGTTACTTTCATGGACCCGATTCTTGAAACTGATCCTGAAGCTGTCTTGCCAAATACTTTTGCCAAGATAGTTGAAGGTAAAAAGGTTGTGACGAACAAATTTGTTAGACCTACTGTGTCCCCACCACCTGCCATGAAAGAAATTTTGGAGGATGAAGTTAGAGCAAGAGAAGCCAGTAACTCAATTGATGAGACTACTGACCCCTCAAGCATCTACTACATGACTCCGAAAGAAAGACGTATTAAAAGGGAAATCACTGAAAACAATTTGAGAAAAGTTAAACCAACTGATTCCCCTTCGTGTTCGAGTTCTACCAGTGCTAAGCCAGCTGATGACCAATCTACTGGTCACCCAGTAGCTGCAGACAAGCCAGTGAAACGAAATACTGGCAAATCTAAGGCAGCAGTTAAGATACCTACTGGTTCATCAGCATCAGAAGACAAGCCAGCAACTTCCTACGCTAACTTGTCAAATGATAAAGGAAAGACAGTTCGCCATGGTCATGGTACTGGTTCCAAAAGGAAAGCTGCCCATAAGGGAAAAGCAAAAATTAACTCGACTGATGAGCTGTCTATCACTGAGATAATGACAGCCAAGCTTGACCAGCTAATTGAGGCAGTAACCAAAAGTCGACCCGATCCTACTGCCCCTATTAGATCTGTGCATGACCAGCCACAAAAGCCAAAAGTGAGAAAATGCTACAAATGTGGCAGCAAAGCTCACTTGGCTAACCAGTGTACTCAAACCCAAACCCCATCTGCTGCTTCTTCTAGCAAGCCAGTAGAAAAGAAGAAGTCATCAAAGGTGACTCCTTCAGAACCCATCCTTGGATGGGTTCCCAAAAAGAACTAATCTCTAAGTTATTGTGCAGGGCATTCAAAACAAGCAAATCTGGTATCTCGATAGTGGTTGTTCGAGACATATGACCGGAAGTAAGTCCCTGCTGATGGACTATCAGGAAAAGGATGGTCCAGTTGTTTCGTATGGAGATAATTCGTTGGGTTACACAAAGGGTTTTGGTACTTTGTCAAATGGGAATGTCACGTTCTCAAATGTTGCATATGTAGTTGGGCTTAAACATAACTTACTCAGCATAAGCCAACTGACAAGCAAGAATAAGATAGTCCAATTCAGAAAGAAAATTGGTACTATTTTTGATAAGACAGGGAAGCCACTGCTGACTGCAAAACGTCATGAAAACATGTATCAAATTGACATGAACACAGCAGTCACAACAACTGATACTTGTTTCTATTCGAAGGCAGCAGACAACCTGAAGTGGTTATGGCACAAGTGACTCTCACATCTCAACTTCAAAGATATTCACAAATTATCCAGTAGAAGTTTGGTGTCTGGGCTACCCACAATGTCTTATGTGAAGGACAGATTGTGTCCTGGTTGTGAGAAGGGGAAACATCACCATGCCTCGTTCAAATCAAAGCAAATCTCATCTTTTGAGAAACCATTTCACTTACTTCATATGGATCTATTTGGTCCAGTGAATGTGGCCAGCTGTAGTGGGAAGAAGTATACACTGGTTATTGTTGATGAATACTCGAGATACACTTGGGTGTTCTTTTTGAGGCAAAAGAGTGAAGCTGCTGATGAAATCATCAATTTTATCAAAAGAATGGAGCTTTTGAATGGGCAACTGGTGAAGCAACTAAGAAGTGATCATGGTACAGAATTCAGAAATGCTACATTGGAAGAATTTTGTGCTGACAAAGGTATTTCCCAAAACTTCTCTGCTGTGAGAACACCTCAGCAAAATGGTGTTGCAGAAAGATGAAACAGAACTCTCATTGAAGCAGCAAGATCTATGTTGGCTGAGTCTGGGTTGAAGAATTCCTACTGGGCAGAAGCTGTGAATACTGCCTGTTTTACCCAGAATAGATCTCTTATTGTGAAAAGACATCAGAAAACTGCTTATGAAGTTCTCAAAAGAAGAAGACCCTCAATTTCATTTCTTCATGTATTTGGCACTCCCTGTTACATTCTAAATAATAGGGATCAGCTGGGCAAATTCGATGCTAAAGCTGATGAAGGTATATTCCTTGGATATTCCAACATGTCAAAGGCGTATAGGGTCTACAACAAAAGAAGGGGTTGTTTTGAAGAATCCATCAATGTTACATTCGATGAAACTGCCTCTGCTTCATCTACTGATCGTGAAGATGAAGTGTTACTGTTTGAAGAGCCTACTCAGCAAGCTCTTGATGATGAAGAGCCAGCAGCACAACCCTCACCAATCCATGCTGCTGGGTTCTCTGATGATGAAATGGAACATTCTGTTCCATCTGTGTCTAAACCAAGTGGACCTACTGGCTCTACTGAAGTGCTGCAACTTGAGCCTAGGTCTGCTGGTTCTGAGAGATCACAAGCTGGTACTGATTCTACTGATATTGATCAGCAACCTTCTGTTGCTGCTCACTCATCTGAACCAGCTGATGATCAAGATGCTGTGTGTTCTACAACCAGCTCACCTGTTCATAACACCAAATGGACAAGGGAGCATCCGATTGAGCAGATTATTGGTAATCTTGCGAGTGGTGTTAAAACACGGAGGCATGCTACCAGCAACTTTTGTATGCATGTTAATTTTGTGTCTACCATTGAGCCCACGTGTCCTGAGGAAGCACTTCAAGATCCTAGCTGGGTTGGTTCAATGCAAGAAGAAATTACTCAGTTTGATAGGAACAAAGTGTGGACATTGGTACCTGAACCTGAGGATAAGACAAAGAAGATCATTGGTACTAAGTGGGTGTTTAAAAACAAGATGGATGAAGATGGTGTCGTTATCAGAAACAAAGCAAGATTGGTTGCTCAAGGGTTTAGACAGGAAGAAGGATTGGATTATGGGGAAACTTATGCACCAGTGGCTAGGATGGAAGCTATCAGATTGTTCTTAGCATATGCTGCTAGGATGAACTTTAGAGTATTTCAGATGGATGTTAAATCTGCATTTCTAAATGGGAAGCTGCAAGAAGAAGTTTATGTCAAACAGCCTCCTGGTTTTGTAAGCAGTGAATATCCACACCATGTCTACAAGTTAGACAAAGCTCTTTATGGCCTTAAACAGGCTCCAAGAGCATGGTATGAGACACTTCATGTGTATCTCACTGGTATAGGTTTTAAAGTTGGAACAATTGATACCACTCTATTCTCAAAAGAGATAGATGGTGATCTCTTGTTGGTACAGATATATGTGGATGATATTATTTATGGTTCTAAAAATGAAAAACATTGTCAAGATTTTTCAAAACGTATGTCAAAGGCATATGAAATGAGTTTACAAAGAGATCTGCAATACTTTTTAGGATTGCAGATCAAACAACTTGATGATGGAATATTCATAAGTCAAGATAAATATATTAAAGATATGTTAAAGAAAATTGGTCTGACCTGTTTAAAAGACATAGGGACTCCAATGGCAGCATCCATTAAAATAGATGCTGATCCAAATGGTGAACCAGTCAATATCACTGAATATAGAGGTATGATTGGATCCCTACTTTATCTCACAGCCAGCAGACCAGATATTATGTTCGCCACATGTCTCTGTGCCAGATATCAAGCTGATCCTAAAGAGTCACACTTGCTGGCAGTAAAAAGAATATTCAGATACCTAAAAGGTACTGCTAAACGTGGTCTTTGGTATTCCAAAGACCAGGATTTTGAACTAATTGGGTATTCAGATGCTGACTTTGCAGGGTGTAAAATAGACAGGAAAAGTACTACTGGTGGGTGCCAGTTACTGGGTAGTAGGCTAGTCAGCTGGACAAGCAAAAAGTAAAATACTGTGTCCACATCTACTGCTGAGGCAGAATATGTCTCTGCTGGTAGTTGTACTGCTCAAGTACTGTGGATGCAAAGCCAGCTAAAGGACTATGGTGTTCATGTTACAAAAACTCCAATCTACTGTGACAACACCAGTGCAATTGATATCACCAACAATCCTGTGATGCACTCAAGGACTAAGCACATCGATGTTCGGTATCATTTCATAAGGGATCATGTTCAAAAGGGTGATGTTGAGTTACATTTTATTTCTACAGACCAGCAATTAGCAGACCTATTTACAAAGCCATTAGATGAGAAACGTTTTAACTATCTCATCTCTGAGCTGGGTATGCTTGAGCTTTAAATAAAAGACAACTTTTGTTGGTGTGCTGGCTCTACAACGTGTAGGGCAAACCAGTAAGTCACATTTATTTACTTACTGCCTACATGTCAAACAACCAGCACAGCAAGGTCTTTTATATTTTGGTTACTTAAATGTTTTCAATGAAATAATAAATAGCTCTTCAAATTTAATGATTCCTTAAAACTGGAAACTCATTTACTTCCAATGATTTAAATTAAATTCATGACATATTAAATGTAACAAAAGTATTTTGTATTTAATACAAAAATTATTTTTGAGGTTTTAAATCAATTTGTTTGAAATGAAATCTGATGCATTTAATGCTAAATGGGAGGAATGAGTGTTTAAGCCGTATAAATGTCATGTCAACAGTCTGTCTCCCCTTGAAAACGTGCCAGTCTGTCACATCTGCCCACGCGCCTGCAGATGACAGTAATTTTCTCTCTCCTGCACTTTTTCACCCAATCACAACGGATAAAAGTGTGTTTCATCTTACATAATAACCTTCGGTTATTCATTTTTCAAAATACACACACTTTTACTCTCAAAATCTTTTCAATCTTCAATCTTCAAATCTTCATCCTACACTCCTCAATGGCAGAACAACAACAGCAATCACCACGTGCTGCAAGCCAGCAAGAGGAACAACAGCAACAACAACCTCAAACAGTCGAACCACAACAACAACCACAACCTGCCCCACAACCGGCACCGGCACCAGAGGAACCGGTGGTTCAAGAACACGTCGTTCAAGGACCACTGTTTGATCTCCACCCCAACCTGATTAGGGCTCCCAATGCACCTGATCACTCACTGATTCGCCTATCTAGAGGCAATGCTGCACATGCCCTCTCTATCCCTAAATCGAAGGTTAACAAAGGGTATGAGGCCCTCATCGAATACATCCGTCAATCACCTCTGGCAAGAGCCATCACCGGTGTACCTTCCCGATTCTATGCTGCCTGTTTGGCACGATTTTGGTATACTGCCACTGTTGCCACCACTCCCGGCAACGTTCCATGTATTCGTGGCATGGTGAATGAAACCCTAAATTGCTCTGTCACCGTCGAAGCTATTAGACGTGCTCTTCAATTGCCCGGTGGACCATTTGTTGCTTCACCTACTAGTGACGAATTAAGAAGGGAGGTGTTGGAGACCATTGGGTTTGCTGGACCAGTGGCACATACACCGTTGAGAAAGCATATGCCACCACTGTGGTACTACTTCTTTGGGTTGATGACTCAGTGCATGAGTCAAAAGTCAGGAAGCTTTGACCAATGCTCAGATTTTGAGCTCAAGCTTGGTCATGGGTTGTTGTTCAACAGGAACATCGATTACGCCCTTGAAATTTATTTGAGGCTAAGGGAAATGGTGTCTGCTAGAGTAAGAACCAACTTGATTCCATTTCCACGATTCTTAAGCCTGGTATTTGAAAGTGAACTGGGTGCAGCTTATCAGCAAATTGCTGATCAATCATTTGAGGTCCCAGTAAAACAAGGGGGTATGCCAAAGGATGTACCTGCTGCTCCATATGCTGAGTTGACACCAGCAATGAACGAGTATCTTGCTGCTCGTCGTGGAGCCACCCAATCGACTGCCTCTGGTTCTGCACCAGCTGAGGGGGAGGGTCCTCAGCGAAAGCCAGCAACGCGAAGGAAGCAGCCAGCTACCTCAACTAGTACAGCCACCGTCTCATATACTGGTAAAGCAGTAGTTGTATTAGAATCTAGTGCTCTCTGATCATAAAGAACAGCCCTAGTCTTATATACTGACTACCCAATTCTAGTGTTGGAATCTGTTGCTCATCTATTTCTTGGTAACAGGCAAACCTAAGCGTGCTAAAGCTGGCTCCAAGCGAACTACATGGGAGATTGCACCAGTCTCAGCTGCTGCTCCTGCAAAGGATGTAGCTATGGAACCTGGTGCGTTTCTAGACCAAACAGCAGAACAATCTAACTTAATTGAAAATTTTTTAACTGCTGACTTGAAAAATGTTGAGGGAGTTAACGGTATAACCCTGGCTCCCAAGCTGACTGGTTTTAAAACTGGTGTCAAGAAGAGTAGCAACCCATACTCGTCTAACCAGGCACTTCCACATTTTTCTGAAATGAACTTAATGCAATACTTCCTGCTGACAGTACAACCAGCAGAGAACATAACTGACCCCCAAAGCAGGCTTGAGCTGGGTCTTCATCATGTTGAACCAGCTCAGGTGACTGCACAGCCAGTATGTTACTCGGATACTGTTAAGAGTCACACTCCTACATCATTACCAGCCAGATCTCTTACACTATCTGGGTCAACATGTGTTGCCAATGAGTCAGCAGAGTCACCGCTGTACTTACAGACACCTTCTTCTGTCTCATTCGAAGGGCTGACCAAATCACAAGTCTGTCCCCAGAGACCAAAAACAGATGCAATTGTTGAGTCAAATTTATTTGGTTCTACACTTGCTAACATAACTTGTTCTATTGTTTCAGTTCTTAGCAGGGTAGATGAACAGGCAGAGGGGGAGCAAAATAAAGATGTTGTTATTCCTACTGGTGATATTGCTGCCTCTGCTACTGGTGTTGGTGCCACTGATTCTGTTACTGGTGGTGCTGATGCTAGTACTGTTGATTCTGCTGCTGGTGGTGTGGAAGATGTTATCATGGAAGAACCTCCTGTTCTTGAGAAGGTTATTGACAATATTGTCAAGGATGTTCTTCTTGATGAACCTGTCACCCAGCCAAGAGTGGACTCTGCATTAATGTCTGATGAGCCTGCTGATTCTTCTGATTCTTCTACTATGGAACGTCAAGTTCTTACAGAATTCGCAGTTCGTCATCCTATTGGTCCAATTTTGGTTGCTACTGAACCAACTACTGATGCTAGTGCTAGTGCTACGTTTCCATCTGATTCTGCTATGGATGCTGGTACTAGTGCTACTTTTCCTTCTGATACTGGTGCACAGGTTGCTGATGTTAAGGATGCTGGTACCTCTGCTGACACAACTACTGATATGTCTAAGGCTTCTGTTACTGAGGAAACAAAGCCATATGTTGTGCAGGTACCAGATCCAGATGAAGTTGTTCCTAACTTCATTTTCAAGGGAGCTTCAATATCTCCCAAGATTGCTATGCTGGTCGATCAGCTGACCATTGATCCTGAATCTGCAATAGTCTCAGCTAGCAGATTACCTCGTGAAGAGATGGTTGAGCTATTATCTCAGCTTGATAGACCAGCTAGAGAAGAAATTTATGAGAGGATAGCCCTGCTGGAGCAAATCAATGAACAGCCTTACTATCATGTTTTTGGTATGGCTCCAGCTGCTTCGCCATTTCCTGGTACATGGAGGCCTCTCAAGTTTGTCATCGATCCTACTACTGGTAAGTGTGTTATGCAAAATGTCCCTGATTCGCCAGTACCTTCTTCTTCCTCAGCTTCTTCCTCCTCATCTTCTTCTGATGAGGATGCTGATGAAGGTACTGGTAAGGGCGAACCAGTCATTCATGATAACGTGACTGGTTCCAAAGACAAACCAGTGGATCTTACTGATGAGAATGCTGACAAGGATATCAGTGGTTCTAAGCCTTCGGGCGAAGGTAAAAACGATGGTGATCATGGTGATGAGTCAGCTCCTGACCTTCCATCTCCACCACCCCACGGTGATACTCCTCTGTTAGCTTGTGCTGACCAACCTTCAACCTCTGCATACTTAAAGTTCAATACAGATGAGGTTGCTGATATTTCCACCTTTGCTGTCTATAAGACACTGCAAGGGATCACACCAAATTTGGAGGAAACTATTCGCAGAGCTATTGTTGATAGTGTCTCTGCTGCTGTCAGATCTGCTGGAGAGGCTGTTACAACTCCTATTGATCTTAAACTCCAGCAGGTGTGTGCTTTTGCTGATGTGGCAGTCGAAGCAATCACAAAGCACCACGAAGATGAAGAGGAGCTTGAAAGGCGAATTATCTCTCAAAATGAGTACTGTGAAAATATCACCCAACTCCAAGCTGATTTGGATGCTGCTAACCGCAGAAATACTTTCTTAAATGAGGAGAACAGGGTGTTACACGAGAGATTGGAATCGCAGGAAGCTCAAATGGCTAACATGATTCCTGCTGCTGCCTATGTTCAGATGGTTGAAAACATGCAACGAATGGCTGCTTTGCAAGGTGATGTTCGGGCCATCGTTGAACAAATGGCTATGGGTGTAGCCAGGAATGAAGTTAGATCCTCCAATCTTCTGCTAAGACAATTTGGTGTGGATCCTGGTGCCCATCTTACTCCAGAGGTTGCTGAGTGGAACAATTTTGCCTTCTCTGCTCCTCAGTCAGACAGTGATCTTGATGCTACTGTCTCCCCTTCTATTCACCCTACTGCCCGTGCTGATGACAAAAAGGGGGAGAAAAAGTCCAAAAAGAAATCTAAAAAGAGAAAACAGTCTGAGGGGGAGCATGAACATGAAAAGGCTCCTAAACAACCCAGGAGAGATGGAGATGGTGATGGTGATGGTCAAGACACTGGCCCTAAGCCCAGCAACGCTCATACTGAAGCTGGTGGTGCACAGACAACTGGTGGTACTCAACCCAGTGTGTTTGCCACACCAGTGGATGATATTGGTTCTGGCAGTAAGCCTAGTGATGTTTCTGATATGGCTGTAGCTGAAGCTTTTGTGCTGTCTCAATCTATTGAACGTAAAATGAAGAGGAAGTTAGAGAGACATCAAAAGCGACAGCAGGAACTAGATGATGCCTTCAATGCCAAGTTTGAGGCCTTTGCTGAACTTAAACGTCGTAAGATTTTGCACAGAAGATGGCTGAGTCCAAAAGCAATGGAAATCGATGATGACCTGACTTCCTTTGATAAACACCGAAAAGAGGCAAGAAAAAGAAATGCCAAGTTCATGGTCAAATACGACAAACAGAGGGCAAAGCTGTATGCACAGAGAGCAGAAAGAATCAGGAACATGACTCCTGCTGAGATGAAGGATTACCTTGATTCTACTGAGTCAACTGGTGGAGTTAGAGCTGATATTTTCATGAAATGGGTTGATGCTATGTTAGAAGCCAGCTCTACTCCTCAACCAGCATCTGCTGCTCAGCCAGCTACACAACAAACACAGCCAACAGAAACAATCATCCTTAATGATGATGATGTTATTAGCCAGGGGGAGCATGTTGCTATTGTTCCTTACCTGCCTCCTATTCAACCAGTATCGACACAAGAACCATCAGCTGAACCCAGGCCTATTGACAAATACAGGGTGAAATCTGCTCCTAGGGACAATCAGCCCCTGAGGAAAGGACCCCTATTCGAGGCAGCTGATGAAGGTACTAAAGTGGTTGAGCCAGCTGATACTAATCAGTCAGCTGGCATTGAAGACACAACAAGGAGTGCTATGATAGAAGACCCAGCCAGAAGTGTGCTGCTGGGTAGTACAAGTGTTAAAGACCCAGCAAAGTCGGTTGAGCTGGGTGCTAAACAAGTAGATGATGAAACGGTTGATCCTGCTGACTTCACAGTCTGGGGAAGAGACGGCCAAACACTTGTTCTATCTCCTCTTCCTCCCCATATTCAAGCTTACTTTGACAGAACACAGGATAACCGGGTCAATCAGCATCCAGTTAGTTCATCTGGCAGCTATGAATCATCTATGTATCCTCCATCTTCCCCAAGGATTCATGACAAACATATCACTTGGGAAGATGACTCAGTAACCCATGGTGAGCCAAACATCAGAAAAATGAACCCAGATGAAAGAGAAGCCTACAGACTTCAGATCACTGTTCCAGAGCTGCTTGAACAAAGACAAATTGAGCTTAATGAAAGAATTCGTCAAGTCAGGCTGCTGCATCATCCTCTTGATCAGCCACACTATATTGCTGCACTAACCCATGGCATTGACATTAGGGTGTACTTGAATAACAGTGGTCTCAGGCTCTTCACTACTGATGAAAGAATTCATTTTGAAGATGCTCTCCAGCTGGGTATGGATATAAGGGAGTATTGTGCTGCCCTTAGTACTGAAGAGGGTAGAAAGATGGTTGAAGCAGTAAGATCCCTGAACATTTCTTATGATGATTACCTAATGGGTTTAGCTGCTGAAAGGGAAGCCAGAGAAGCTGCTGATGCTGAACTTGCTGAACGATCAAGGCTTCAGGATATTGAAGACAGATTGGCTGCTGACAGAAAGCAACAGGCTGAGTCCCTCAAACTAGCCAGAGCCATTGTCAAAGAACAGGATAAGGTTTTTGATAAGATAGAAACTGCTGAGAAAGTACCTACCACTGCTCCTGTAGTACATGATCACAATATTAAGTTTCCTGATACTTATTATAAGAGCAGGTATGGTAATGTGATGAATAGAAGATCTAATCCCTGCAGAATTATTAAGGTAAACAGGGGGACAAAAAGGGCTTTCAATGTTGTCAGGGATAACAATGTTCAAGAAAGGATTAGTTTTGATGACTTAAGAACTCTTGGATTCAGTGAATGGATAGAAATCTTGGAGTATTTCATTGGTAAATGTGAGAGTGCTATCAAGAGTGCTCTTAAGACTGAACTCCAACAGCTGTTCAAGAAGGCAACTAAGTTTGGGAATGCACCAGTAGTTGATGTTGATGAATTTCTGGCTCAAAAGCCTAAAGGGAAGCAACCTACTGGTGAAGGACCAACTGGGAGAAGCCGAATTGTTCTACCTCCTTTCATCCCTGTTTTTGACCCTGCTGAATTACCTCTCCTGTTCCCTGAAGCCTGGAAGATTAAACAAGAGGAGCTATCTGATGAAGAAAGAGAAAGAGAAAGGGATAAAGATAGATAGTCTCCTATGTGCTTAACTTGTATCTTTTGTAATTTACTTTTTATTACGAATTATCTTGTAATTATTGTATATATCTGATGTAATGTAAGTAAAGTGAGTTTATCTTCAAAATCATATCAAATTATAAGATATAGATAACTCATCAAAAGATCCCAAAACAAACTTAAAGGGACGAATTTACTGTCTACTCTCACTAGGTCCCTAAGTGCTGGCTTTAGTGTTTTCTCTTCAAGTCATAGGTTTTGTCATCATCAAATAGGGGTGATTGTTGAGTCCCCAAAATAATTAAGGATTTAATTATGACAAAACAATATTTATTTGCACTAAAGTGTTATGTGCAGCCAGCACAAGTTTGTTTATGTATAGTCAGCTAATATAGCTGTGTCGAGTGTTTAGTATGCTGCCTAGTCTATCAGCACAAGGTAGAAATTTATTCTTCGAATCAGCACAGGATGTGCACCCAGCAAATCAAGAATATCAAGTGACTCAGCATATGAAGAACCAGTAAGTCTGGATATCAGCATACAACACAAGACAGCCATGCTCCATTACAAGCATGGTAGTTTCCCAGAGTGGTCTACATCAACGCACTATTCAACAGAAGTCGAAGACAAAGTTGAACAGAAAAGGACAGGAGTCGGCGGCTGACAAGTGACCTTACAAGACCACGTGGGAATGCAGAAGTGGAACGCATGTGCAGACATGTGTTATACTTTATTCATACCTAGGGAACACAACATTCCATTTGTTTAAATCAAATGGTAGTGCCAAACCGAATTGGTGTGTTCCTGCAAATAGCTACCTAAGAGAAAGAAGGAGAGCATGCCTTCTGACACAATTGTTGTAGTGACCCGAACTTTTCCATGTTTATATATATTAATTGAGATTGATGTTTACATGATTAAATGTTTCCAACATGTTAAGCAATCAAACTTGTTAAGACTTGATTAATTGAAATAGGTTTCATATAGACAATTGACCACCCAAGTTGACCGGTGATTCACGAACGTTAAAACTTGTAAAAAAAACTATATGATGACATATATATGGTTATATATATAGTTAACATGATATTATGATAAGTAAACATATCATTAATTATATTAACAATGAACTACATATGTAAAAACAAGACTACTAACTTAATGATTTTGAAACGAGACATATATGTAACGTTTATCGTTGTAACGACATTTAATGTATATATATCATATTAAGAGATATTCGTACATCATAATATCATGATAATATAATAATTTAAAATCTCTTTTGACATTATAAACATTGGGTTAACAACATTTAACAAGATCGTTAACCTAAAGGTTTCAAAACAACACTTACATGTAACGACTAACGATGACTTAACGACTCAGTTAAAATGTATATACATGTAGTGTTTTAATATGTATTTATACACTTTTGAAAGACTTCAATACACTTATCAAAATACTTCTACTTAACAAAAATGCTTACAATTACATTCTCGTTCAGTTTCATCAACAATTCTACTCGTATGCACCCGTATTCGTACTCGTACAATACACAGCTTTTAGATGTATGTACTATTGGTATATACACTCCAATGATCAGCTCTTAGCAGCCCATGTGAGTCACCTAACACATATGGGAACCATCATTTGGCAACTAGCATGAAATATCTCATAAGATTACAAAAATATGAGTAATCATTCATGACTTATTTACATGAAAACAAAATTACATATCCTTTATATCTAATCCATACACCAACGACCAAAAACACCTACAAACACTTTCATTCTTCAATTTTATTCATCTAATTGAACTCTCTCAAGTTCTATCTTCAAGTTCTAAGTGTTCTTCATAAATTCCAAAAGTTCTAGTTTCATAAAATCAAGAATACTTTCAAGTTTGCTAGCTCACTTCCAATCTTGTAAGGTGATCATCCAACCTCAAGAAATCTTTGTTTCTTACAGTAGGTTATCATTCTAATACAAGGTAATAATCATATTCAAACTTTGGTTCAATTTCTATAACTATAACAATCTTATTTCAAGTGATGATCTTACTTGAACTTGTTTTCGTGTCATGATTTTGCTTCAAGAACTTTGAGCCATCCAAGGATCCATTGAAGCTAGATCCATTTTTCTCTTTTCCAGTAGGTTCATCCAAGGAACTTAAGGTAGTAATGATGTTCATAACATCATTCGATTCATACATATAAAGCTATCTTATTCGAAGGTTTAAACTTGTAATCACTAGAACATAGTTTAGTTAATTCTAAACTTGTTCGCAAACAAAAGTTAATCCTTCTAACTTGACTTTTAAAATCAACTAAACACATGTTCTATATCTATATGATATGCTAACTTAATGATTTAAAACCTGGAAACACGAAAAACACCGTAAAACCGGATTTACGCCGTCGTAGTAACACCGCGGGCTGTTTTGGGTTAGTTAATTAAAAACTATGATAAACTTTGATTTAAAAGTTGTTATTCTGAGAAAATGATTTTTATTATGAACATGAAACTATATCCAAAAATTATGGTTAAACTCAAAGTGGAAGTATGTTTTCTAAAATGGTCATCTAGACGTCGTTCTTTCGACTGAAATGACTACCTTTACAAAAACGACTTGTAACTTATTTTTCCGACTAGAAACCTATACTTTTTTGGTTTAGATTCATAAAATTGAGTTCAATATGAAACCATAGCAATTTGATTCACTCAAAACGGATTTAAAATGAAGAAGTTATGGGTAAAACAAGATTGGATAATTTTTCTCATTTTAGCTACGTGAAAATTGGTAACAAATCTATTCCAACCATAACTTAATCAACTTGTATTATATATTATGTAATCTTGAGATACCATAGACACGTATACAATGTTTCGACCTATCATGTCGACACATCTATATATATTTCGGAACAACCATAGGCACTCTATATGTGAATGTTGGAGTTAGCTATACAGGGTTGAGGTTGATTCCAAAATATATATAGTTTGAGTTGTGATCAATACTGAGATACGTATACACTGGGTCGTGGATTGATTCAAGATAATATTTATCGATTTATTTCTGTACATCTAACTGTGGACAACTAGTTATAGGTTACTAACGAGGACAGCTGACTTAATAAACTTAAAACATCAAAATATATTAAAAGTGTTGTAAATATATTTTGAACATACTTTGATATATATGTATATATTGTTATAGGTTCGTGAATCAACCAGTGGCCAAGTCTTACTTCCCGACGAAGTAAAAAATCTGTGAAAGTGAGTTATAGTCCCACTTTTAAAATCTAATATTTTTGGGATGAGAATACATGCAGGTTTTATAAATGATTTACAAAATAGACACAAGTACGTGAAACTACATTCTATGGTTGAATAATCGAAATCGAATATGCCCCTTTTTATTAAGTCTGGTAATCTAAGAATTAGGGAACAGACACCCTAATTGACGCGAATCCTAAAGATAGATCTATTGGGCCTAACAAACCCCATCCAAAGTACCGGATGCTTTAGTACTTCGAAATTTATATCATATCCGAAGGGTGTCCCGGAATGATGGGGATATTCTTATATATGCATCTTGTTATTGTCGGTTACCAGGTGTTCACCATATGAATGATTTTTATCTCTATGTATGGGATGTGTATTGAAATATGAAATCTTGTGGTCTATTGTTACGATTTGATATATATAGGTTAAACCTATAACTCACCAACATTTTTGTTGACGTTTTAAGCATGTTTATTCTCAGGTGATTATTAAGAGCTTCCGCTGTCGCATACTTAAATAAGGACAAGATTTGGAGTCCATGCTTGTATGATATTGTGTAAAAACTGCATTCAAGAAACTTATTTTGTTGTAACATATTTGTATTGTAAACCATTATGTAATGGTCGTGTGTAAACAGGATATTTTAGATTATCATTATTTGATAATCTACGTAAAGCTTTTTAAACCTTTATTGATGAAATAAAGGTTATGGTTTGTTTAAAAATGAATGCAGTCTTTGAAAAACGTCTCATATAGAGGTCAAAACCTCGCAACGAAATCAATTAATATGGAACGTTTTTAATCAATAAGAACGGGACATTTCAGTTGGTATCAGAGCGTTGGTCTTAGAGAACCAGAAAATTTGCATTAGTGTGTCTTATCGAGTTTGTTAGGATGCATTAGTGAGTCTGGACTTCGACCGTGTTTTCTTTAAAAATGATTGCTTAACATTTTTGTTGGAAACTATATATTTTTAACATATGAATATTATGTGATATATTAATCTCTTAACGTGTTTGATATTATGTGATAGATGTCTACCTCTAGAACAAGTCCCATTGACTCACCTAATAATAATGAAGAGTCAAATGTAAATTGGAATGATTTGTGGACTGATTCACAAGTTCCCGAAGAGGAACCGGAAGAAGAGTCGGAACCGGAAGAAGAATCGGAACCGGAAGAAGAATCGGAACCGGATGAAGAAATAGAACCGGTGGGGGAAATAATAAAACGGTTAAGTAAAAGAAAATCCTCAACCAACCGACCAAAGTTAATTATGGTCAATGGTGTTTCCGCCAAGGAAGCAAAATATTGGGAGGATTACCAATTCTCCGATGAATCGGATTTCGACGAGAATTCCGATGATGTTATAGAAATTACCCCAACTGAATTTAAAAAGGCAAAAGAAAATAATAAGGGAAAAGGCATAAAAATAGAGAAATCTAATTCCAACCCCGATGAACTTTATATGTATCGTCAACCCCCGAAGTCCTTAAGTTGTAACAATGACCCGGGAACCTCTAAACCACCAGGTTTTTCTAAACCAATGTGGACAACGACGGCTCGTATTAGGGGAACATCATATATCCCTAGAAACTTGGCAAAACGAACCAAAACCGAAGAAGAAGAAACGAGCGAGTCGGAATAAGATAGTTGTATTCGTGTGGTGTAATATATGGAATATAGTGTTCTTATGCTTTATGATATATGTAAAAATTGCTTGTATTAATAAGTATTTTTTTTATGAATCTAACTCTTGTCTATTTTACAGTTTAAAAACACAAAATGGATAGACAACCCAATATTTTAAGAGACCTACCCGGAGACATGATTGATGAAATCTTGTCTAGAGTCGGCCAGAATTCTTCGGCACAACTATTTAAGGCGAGATCAGTTTGTAAGACATTCGAAGAACGTTCCAAGAATGTCTTGGTTTATAAGAGACTTTCGTTTGAAAGATGGGGGATATCACATTGGGAAACCCATAAGTTACGATGTGTTTACTTTGACGCATATATTGCGGGGAACCCAAATGCTATTTTACGCAACGGGTTAAGAAATTATTTTGACTCAATATATCCGAATATTGGACTTCGTGATTTAGAAAAAGCGGCTAACATGCAACATAAAGAAGCATGTTATGCTTACGGATTAGTAATGTTCGCTTCTCACCAAAGTGAGAACAAGAACATCGGGCTACAACTATTAAACAAAACGTTTCCACAAGTGACGGAGTCGGTAATTGGGGTAAGAAATGAGGTTTTTAGATTATTACGGGACTGTTGGACATTACGTAACCCTCGTCCCTTTGATGACGTTACAACACGCTGTCTTATCAACGGCCATAATGGTTATGTTGCACAAGACCAAGGATGGGAAGTAGTCCTAGTAAAACCAGAATGCATGACTTGTTTCTGGACGTATGAATTACGTGTCTTTATTGCCTTTGCTGAACGACTTGTGTACTAGCTAGAATTGTCTTCACAACTATCTTGTATCAAAGTTATTGTGTGCTATATTTCATGCTTTATGTAAAATAAGCGGTATTGTAAGTTTGTAAAATATTGTATAAAAGTTTGAACGCGAAATATTATTATAATCAGTTTTTCATATAGAATTGTAGTAGTTGAATTGTATATTAGCTACTAAGTATGAACTTAACGGGTAGGTACTACCCGAATTTAAACTTATAAAACGCTAATATGAAGAAAAAGCTTTTATAAATGAGTTCATATTATGCTACGAAATACTATTAACTACTCTTAATATTCTGTATGATTAACTTGTTCCATTTAACTATTTTGAAGGAAATGGCACCGACTACTCGACACACCGTGAATATGAATGAAGAGGAATTCCGTACTTTTCTAGCTTCAAACATAGCCGCAGTACAGGCTGCGCTACATACCAACAATAACCTTGGATCTAGCAGTACAGGAAATCGTGTAGGATGCACCTACAAAGAATTCACTGCCTGCAAACCTTTGGAATTTGATGGAATCGAAGGACCGATCGGATTGAAACGGTGGACCGAGAAGGTCGAATCGGTGTTTGCCATAAGTAAGTGTACTGAAGAGGACAAAGTGAAGTACGCTACGCATACCTTCACAGGTTCTGCGTTAACATGGTGGAATACCTATCTAGAGCAAGTGGGACAAGACGATGCGTACGCACTACCGTGGTCAGCATTCAAGCACTTGATGAACGAGAAGTACCGTCCCAGAACCGAGGTCAATAAGCTCAAGACAGAACTTAGAGGGTTACGAACCCAAGGATTTGATATTACCACGTACGAAAGACGATTCACAGAATTGTGCCTATTGTGTCCGGGAGCATTCGAAGATGAGGAAGAGAAGATCGACGCGTTTGTGAAAGGATTACCGGAAAGAATCCAAGAAGATATAAGTTCACACGAGCCCGCCTCCATACAACAGGCATGTAGAATGGCTCACAAACTAGTGAACCAGATTGAAGAAAGAATTAAAGAACAGACTGCTGAAGAGGCCAATGTGAAGCAAGTCAAAAGAAAGTGGGAGGAAAACGGTGATAAGAATCACCAATACAACAACAACAGCAATTACAACAATAATCGCAACAATTATCCCAACAATCGCAACATCAATCGCAACTACAACAAACGGCCCAACAACAACAACAACAACAACAACAACAACAACAGCAACTACAACAATCATCCCAACAACAATAATAACCGCAACAACAACAACAATCAGAAGCAACTATGCCAAAGGTGTGAAAAGAATCACTCGGGGTTCTGCACCAAATTTTGCAACAAGTGTAAAAGAAATGGTCATAGCACGGCGAAGTGTGAGGTCTACGGACCAGGGGTTAATAGAACGAAAGGAACAAATGGTGTCGGAACGAGTAATGGCGGAGCAAGTAGTGTCGGAGCAAGTTATGCCAATGTAGTTTGTTATAAATGTGGAAAACCAGGCCACATTATTAGAAATTGCCCGAACCAGGAGAACACGAATGGACAAGGCCGTGGAAGAGTTTTCAATATTAATGCGGTAGAGGCACAGGAAGACCCGGAGCTTGTTACGGGTACGTTTCTTATTGACAATAAATCTGCTTACGTTTTATTTGATTCGGGTGCGGATAGAAGCTATATGAGTAGAGATTTTTGTGCTAAATTAAGTTGTCCATTGACGCCTTTGGATAGTAAATTTTTACTCGAATTAGCAAATGGTAAATTAATTTCAGCAGATAATATATGTCGGAATCGAGAAATTAAACTGGTTAGCGAAACATTTAAGATTGATTTGATACCAGTAGAGTTAGGGAGTTTTGATGTGATAATCGGTATGGACTGGTTGAAAGAAGTGAAAGCGGAGATCGTTTGTTACAAAAATGCAATTCGCATTATACGAGAAAAAGGAAAACCCTTAATGGTGTACGGAGAAAAGGGCAACACGAAGCTACATCTTATTAGTAATTTGAAGACACAAAAACTAATAAGAAAAGGTTGCTATGCTGTTCTAGCACACGTCGAGAAAGTACAAACTGAAGAAAAGAGCATCAATGATGTTCCCATTGCAAAAGAATTTCCCGATGTATTTCCGAAAGAATTACCGGGATTACCCCCACATCGATCCGTTGAATTTCAAATAGATCTTATACCAGGAGCTGCACCAATAGCTCGTGCTCCTTACAGACTCGCACCCAGCGAGATGAAAGAACTGCAAAGCCAATTACAAGAACTTTTAGAGCGTGGTTTCATTCGACCAAGCACATCACCGTGGGGAGCTCCTGTATTGTTTGTCAAGAAGAAAGATGGTACATTCAGGTTGTGTATCGACTACCGAGAGTTGAACAAACTTACCATCAAGAACCGCTACCCACTACCGAGAATCGACGACTTATTTGATCAACTGCAAGGCTCGTCTGTTTATTCAAAGATTGACTTACGTTCCGGGTATCATCAAATGCGGGTGAAAGAAGATGATATTCCAAAGACTGCTTTCAGAACACGTTACGGTCATTACGAGTTTATGGTCATGCCGTTTGGTTTAACTAATGCACCAGCTGTGTTCATGGACCTTATGAACCGAGTGTGTGGACCATACCTTGACAAGTTTGTCATTGTTTTCATTGATGACATACTTATTTACTCAAAGAATGATCAAGAACACGGTGAACATTTGAGAAAGGTGTTAGAAGTATTGAGGAAGGAAGAATTGTACGCTAAGTTTTCAAAGTGTGCATTTTGGTTGGAAGAAGTTCAATTCCTCGGTCACATAGTGAACAAAGAAGGTATTAAGGTGGATCCGGCAAAGATAGAAACTGTTGAAAATTGGGAAACCCCGAAAACTCCGAAACACATACGCCAGTTTTTAGGACTAGCTGGTTACTACAGAAGGTTCATCCAAGACTTTTCCAGAATAGCAAAACCCTTGACTGCATTAACGCATAAAGGGAAGAAATTTGAATGGAATGATGAACAAGAGAAAGCGTTTCAGTTATTGAAGAAAAAGCTAACTACGGCACCTATATTGTCATTGCCTGAAGGGAATGATGATTTTGTGATTTATTGTGACGTATCAAAGCAAGGTCTCGGTTGTGTATTAATGCAACGAACGAAGGTGATTGCTTATGCGTCTAGACAATTGAAGATTCACGAACAAAATTATACGACGCATGATTTGGAATTAGGCGCGGTTGTTTTTGCATTAAAGACTTGGAGGCACTACTTATATGGGGTCAAAAGTATTATATATACCGACCACAAAAGTCTTCAACACATATTTAATCAGAAACAACTGAATATGAGGCAGCGTAGGTGGATTGAATTGTTGAATGATTACGACTTTGAGATTCGTTACCACCCGGGGAAGGCAAATGTGGTAGCCGATGCCTTGAGCAGGAAGGACAGAGAACCCATTCGAGTAAAATCTATGAATATAATGATTCATAATAACCTTACTACTCAAATAAAGGAGGCGCAACAAGGAGTTTTAAAAGAGGGAAATTTAAAGGATGAAATACCCAAAGGATCGGAGAAGCATCTTAATATTCGGGAAGACGGAACCCGGTATAGGGCTGAAAGGATTTGGGTACCAAAATTTGGAGATATGAGAGAAATGGTACTTAGAGAAGCTCATAAAACCAGATACTCAATACATCCTGGAACGGGGAAGATGTACAAGGATCTCAAGAAACATTTTTGGTGGCCAGGTATGAAAGTCGATGTTGCTAAATACGTAGGAGAATGTTTGACGTGTTCTAAGGTCAAAGCTGAGCATCAGAAACCATCAGGTCTACTTCAACAACCCGAAATCCCGGAATGGAAATGGGAAAACATTACCATGGATTTCATCACTAAATTGCCAAGGACTGCAAGTGGTTTTGATACTATTTGGGTAATAGTTGATCGTCTCACCAAATCAGCACACTTCCTACCAATAAGAGAAGATGACAAGATGGAGAAGTTAGCACGACTGTATTTGAAGGAAGTCGTCTCCAGACATGGAATACCAATCTCTATTATCTCTGATAGGGATGGCAGATTTATTTCAAGATTCTGGCAGACATTACAGCAAGCATTAGGAACTCGTCTAGACATGAGTACTGCCTATCATCCACAAACTGATGGGCAGAGCGAAAGGACGATACAAACGCTTGAAGACATGCTACGAGCATGTGTTATTGATTTCGGAAACAGTTGGGATCGACATCTACCGTTAGCAGAATTTTCCTACAACAACAGCTACCATTCAAGCATTGAGATGGCGCCGTTTGAAGCACTTTATGGTAGAAAGTGCAGGTCTCCGATTTGTTGGAGTGAGGTGGGGGATAGACAGATTACGGGTCCGGAGATTATACAAGAAACTACCGAGAAGATCATCCAAATTCAACAACGGTTGAAAACCGCCCAAAGTCGACAAAAGAGCTACGCTGACATTAAAAGAAAAGATATAGAATTTGAAATTGGAGAGATGGTCATGCTTAAAGTTTCACCTTGGAAAGGCGTTGTTCGATTTGGTAAACGAGGGAAATTAAATCCAAGGTATATTGGACCATTCAAGATTATTGATCGTGTCGGACCAGTAGCTTACCGACTTGAGTTACCTCAACAACTCGCGGCTGTACATAACACTTTCCACGTCTCGAATTTGAAGAAATGTTTTGCTAAAGAAGATCTCACTATTCCGTTAGATGAAATCCAAATCAACGAAAAACTCCAATTCATCGAAGAACCCGTCGAAATAATGGATCGTGAGGTTAAAAGACTTAAGCAAAACAAGATACCAATTGTTAAGGTTCGATGGAATGCTCGTAGAGGACCCGAGTTCACCTGGGAGCGTGAAGATCAGATGAAGAAGAAATACCCGCATCTATTTCCAGAAGATTCGTCAACACCTTCAACAGCTTAAAATTTCGGGACGAAATTTATTTAACGGGTAGGTACTGTAGTGACCCGAACTTTTCCATGTTTATATATATTAATTGAGATTGATGTTTACATGATTAAATGTTTCCAACATGTTAAGCAATCAAACTTGTTAAGACTTGATTAATTGAAATAGGTTTCATATAGACAATTGACCACCCAAGTTGACCGGTGATTCACGAACGTTAAAACTTGTAAAAAAAACTATATGATGACATATATATGGTTATATATATAGTTAACATGATATTATGATAAGTAAACATATCATTAATTATATTAACAATGAACTACATATGTAAAAACAAGACTACTAACTTAATGATTTTGAAACGAGACATATATGTAACGTTTATCGTTGTAACGACATTTAATGTATATATATCATATTAAGAGATATTCGTACATCATAATATCATGATAATATAATAATTTAAAATCTCTTTTGATATTATAAACATTGGGTTAACAACATTTAACAAGATCGTTAACCTAAAGGTTTCAAAACAACACTTACATGTAACGACTAACGATGACTTAACGACTCAGTTAAAATGTATATACATGTAGTGTTTTAATATGTATTTATACACTTTTGAAAGACTTCAATACACTTATCAAAATACTTCTACTTAACAAAAATGCTTACAATTACATTCTCGTTCAGTTTCATCAACAATTCTACTCGTATGCACCCGTATTCGTACTCGTACAATACACAGCTTTTAGATGTATGTACTATTGGTATATACACTCCAATGATCAGCTCTTAGCAGCCCATGTGAGTCACCTAACACATATGGGAACCATCATTTGGCAACTAGCATGAAATATCTCATAAGATTACAAAAATATGAGTAATCATTCATGACTTATTTACATGAAAACAAAATTACATATCCTTTATATCTAATCCATACACCAACGACCAAAAACACCTACAAACACTTTCATTCTTCAATTTTCTTCATCTAATTGAACTCTCTCAAGTTCTATCTTCAAGTTCTAAGTGTTCTTCATAAATTCCAAAAGTTCTAGTTTCATAAAATCAAGAATACTTTCAAGTTTGCTAGCTCACTTCCAATCTTGTAAGGTGATCATCCAACCTCAAGAAATCTTTGTTTCTTACAGTAGGTTATCATTCTAATACAAGGTAATAATCATATTCAAACTTTGGTTCAATTTCTATAACTATAACAATCTTATTTCAAGTGATGATCTTACTTGAACTTGTTTTCGTGTCATGATTTTGCTTCAAGAACTTTGAGCCATCCAAGGATCCATTGAAGCTAGATCCATTTTTCTCTTTTCCAGTAGGTTCATCCAAGGAACTTAAGGTAGTAATGATGTTCATAACATCATTCGATTCATACATATAAAGCTATCTTATTCGAAGGTTTAAACTTGTAATCACTAGAACATAGTTTAGTTAATTCTAAACTTGTTCGCAAACAAAAGTTAATCCTTCTAACTTGACTTTTAAAATCAACTAAACACATGTTCTATATCTATATGATATGCTAACTTAATGATTTAAAACCTGGAAACACGAAAAACACCGTAAAACCGGATTTACGCCGTCGTAGTAACACCGCGGGCTGTTTTGGGTTAGTTAATTAAAAACTATGATAAACTTTGATTTAAAAGTTGTTATTCTGAGAAAATGATTTTTATTATGAACATGAAACTATATCCAAAAATTATGGTTAAACTCAAAGTGGAAGTATGTTTTCTAAAATGGTCATCTAGACGTCGTTCTTTCGACTGAAATGACTACCTTTACAAAAACGACTTGTAACTTATTTTTCCGACTAGAAACCTATACTTTTTTGGTTTAGATTCATAAAATTGAGTTCAATATGAAACCATAGCAATTTGATTCACTCAAAACGGATTTAAAATGAAGAAGTTATGGGTAAAACAAGATTGGATAATTTTTCTCATTTTAGCTACGTGAAAATTGGTAACAAATCTATTCCAACCATAACTTAATCAACTTGTATTATATATTATGTAATCTTGAGATACCATAGACACGTATACAATGTTTCGACCTATCATGTCGACACATCTATATATATTTCGGAACAACCATAGGCACTCTATATGTGAATGTTGGAGTTAGCTATACAGGGTTGAGGTTGATTCCAAAATATATATAGTTTGAGTTGTGATCAATACTGAGATACGTATACACTGGGTCGTGGATTGATTCAAGATAATATTTATCGATTTATTTCTGTACATCTAACTGTGGACAACTAGTTGTAGGTTACTAACGAGGACAGCTGACTTAATAAACTTAAAACATCAAAATATATTAAAAGTGTTGTAAATATATTTTGAACATACTTTGATATATATGTATATATTGTTATAGGTTCGTGAATCAACCAGTGGCCAAGTCTTACTTCCCGACGAAGTAAAAAATCTGTGAAAGTGAGTTATAGTCCCACTTTTAAAATCTAATATTTTTGGGATGAGAATACATGCAGGTTTTATAAATGATTTACAAAATAGACACAAGTACGTGAAACTACATTCTATGGTTGAATAATCGAAATCGAATATGCCCCTTTTTATTAAGTCTGGTAATCTAAGAATTAGGGAACAGACACCCTAATTGACGCGAATCCTAAAGATAGATCTATTGGGCCTAACAAACCCCATCCAAAGTACCGGATGCTTTAGTACTTCGAAATTTATATCATATCCGAAGGGTGTCCCGGAATGATGGGGATATTCTTATATATGCATCTTGTTATTGTCGGTTACCAGGTGTTCACCATATGAATGATTTTTATCTCTATGTATGGGATGTGTATTGAAATATGAAATCTTGTGGTCTATTGTTACGATTTGATATATATAGGTTAAACCTATAACTCACGAACATTTTTGTTGACGTTTTAAGCATGTTTATTCTCAGGTGATTATTAAGAGCTTCCGCTGTCGCATACTTAAATAAGGACAAGATTTGGAGTCCATGCTTGTATGATATTGTGTAAAAACTGCATTCAAGAAACTTATTTTGTTGTAACATATTTGTATTGTAAACCATTATGTAATGGTCGTGTGTAAACAGGATATTTTAGATTATCATTATTTGATAATCTACGTAAAGCTTTTTAAACCTTTATTGATGAAATAAAGGTTATGGTTTGTTTAAAAATGAATGCAGTCTTTGAAAAACGTCTCATATAGAGGTCAAAACCTCGCAACGAAATCAATTAATATGGAACGTTTTTAATCAATAAGAACGGGACATTTCAATTGTCCCCACAAGTACAAGGCATCCAATGTACTAGTGGACAATAGATTAATTACACGGTTAATAGAACTACTATATATATTGTTGTATCCACTATTGTAAAAACTAGTGGTGTGGGTTTATCTGTTAGAGTCCAAACCATGTAATAGCTCTAGTTTATCTCTTAGCTATAATCTAGGTAATCTGTATCAACCAACTATCATTTTCGCCAAGGATAGTTGTGATTCTTTCTGATTTAATCAATAAAGAATAACCGTTGAAAATTACCTGTGACTCTATCTTATTTACTACAGAATACTAAACGTGTTTAACTGACTAGTTAATTAAGAAAAGAATTGTATTCACCCCCCCTCTACAATACTCCTGTTGTTATTAAGGGACCAACAATATACCAATAGTAAATACATATAGAAGCTGGGTATGATACGGGTACATCTACCCTAGATATACGTATAAAAATCTTGAGAAAACGGAACGAGGATTCAAATATAGCTATCTTTTGTAAATATACTTATATTGTTTTATGTATATAAATCCTTTAAAAGTGATAAAATACATATCTATACGATACATGTATAAGCATTATAAGTTTTAAGTATTTAAGTCGAAGAACGTCACATATAGTTATCGTTTTGAAAACTTCAGTTAGTAGTCTCAAAATATACTTATAACTCATTGTTATTAGTACACAATGAGATGTTAAAACATTCTTAGATCATGTTAAATATATAAAAATACATATATATACACAAACGTATAATTATCGTATGTTATATAGTTCGTGATATCATCGGTCAAATTGGACGGTCAAACATTGTGTAAAACTCTTTTCAAAAACATAAGTCTCAACAATTTAGATTGCTTATCATGTTGGTAAGGTTTAATTTATGTAAATATTAATCTTATAAGTGTAAAACGATCGGAAAAATCCGGGTCGTTACAGTACCTACCCGTTAAATAAATTTCGTCCCGAAATTTTAAAGTTGTACCTATTTTGCGTTCTCGGGAAACAAATGTGGGTACTTTTGTTTCATCTGATCCTCTCGTTCCCAAGTAAACTCGGGACCTCTTCGAGCATTCCAACGAACCTTAACAATTGGTATGTTGCTCTGCTTGAGCCGTTTAACTTCACGGTCCATGATTTTGACTGGTTCTTCTATGAATTGTAGTTTCTCATCGACTTGGATTTCTTCAAGAGGAATGGTGAGATCTTCCTTTGCAAGACATTTCTTGAGGTTTGAGACGTGAAATGAATTATGTACTCTGGCGAGTTGTTGTGGTAACTCGAGTCGATAGGCTACCGGTCCGATGCGTTCGATGATCTTGAACGGGCCTACATACCTTGGGTTCAGTTTACCCCTTTTTTCAAAACGTATTACACCTTTCCAAGGTGACACCTTTAGCATAACCATGTCACCGATCTGAAACTCTAATGGTTTCCTTCGGACATCCGCGTAGCTCTTTTTGCGACTACGGGCTGTTTTCAAACTCTCCTTGATTTGTACTATCTTCTCAGTCGTTTCGTGTATGATCTCGGGACCAGTTAATTGTCAATCTCCTACTTCATTCCAACAGATAGGGGATCTACACTTCCTTCCATATAATGCTTCGAATGGTGCAGCTTTAATGCTCGCATGATAACTGTTATTATACGAGAATTCTGCTAATGGTAGATATTTATCCCATCCATTTCCAAAATCGATCACACATGCCCTGAGCATGTCTTCAAGAGTCTGAATTGTTCTTTCACTCTTCCCGTCAGTTTGTGGATGATATGCGGTGCTCATATCCAAACGAGTTCCCAGTGCCTCCTGTAGTGATTGCCAGAACTTTGATGTAAATCTACTATCACGATCAGATATAATGGAAATAGGTATTCCATGCCTTGAAACAATTTCCTTTATATACAATCGTAATAGTTTCTCCATTCTATCCGTTTCCTTTATAGGCAAGAAATGTGCAGATTTGGTGAGACGATCAACTATTACCCAAATGGTGTCATAACCCCAGGCAGTCTTAGGTAACTTTGTGATGAAATCCATGGTAATACCATCCCATTTCCATTCTGGGATTTCTGGTTTTTGAAGTAACCCTGACGGCTTTTGGTGTTCTGCTTTGACTTTGGAACAAGTTAAACATTCCCCAACATATGTTGCAACATCTGTCTTTAAATTAGGCCACCAATAATGCGTCTTAAGATCTTGATACATCTTTCCAACTCCATGATGTATCGAGTATCTTGTCTTATGTGCCTCATTCAATATCAACTTCCTTAATCCACCCAACTTTGGTACCCAAATACGGTTTACAAAATATTGAATTCCATCTTCCCGTATAACGAGTTGCTTCTCATACTTTTTTATTATTTCATTTCCTATGTTTTCTTTATTAAGGGCTTCTCGTTCCTCTTTGATTTGTGAGTTGAGATTCATGCGAATTTTTATGTTCATCGCTCGTACTCGAATTGGTTCCCGTTCCTTTCTGCTTAAAGCGTCAGCCACTACGTTCGCTTTCCCGGGATGATAGCGAATTTCACAATCATAGTCGTTTATCAGCTCGACCCACCTACGTTGCGTCATGTTCAGCTGTTTCTGATCGAAGATATGTTGAAGGCTTTTATGATCGGTAAACACAGTGCATTTAACCCCATATAAGTAGTGTCTCCATATCTTCAATGCAAACACTACTGCTCCCAGTTCTAGATCATGCGTCGTGTAATTCTGCTCGTGAATCTTCAATTGACGAGATGCGTATGCAATAACTTTCTTTCGTTGCATAAGGACGCAACCAAAACCTTGTTGCGAAGCGTCATAATATATCTCAAAATCATCGTTCCCTTCAGGTAACGATAAAATAGGCGTCGTAGTCAACTTCTTCTTCAGTAATTGAAATGCACTATCCTGCTCAGAAGTCCATTCGTACTTCTTTCCTTTTTGTGTTAACGCTGTTAATGGTTTAGCTATTCGGAAAAAATATTGAATAAACGTTCTATAATAACCAGCTAAACCCAAAAATTGGCGTATCTGCGTTGGTGTCTTAGGAGTCTCCCATTTTTCAATGGCCTCAATTTTAGCTGGATCAACCTGAATTCCTTTGCTACTAACAACGTGACCAAGAAATTGCACTTCTTTCAACCAAAATGCACACTTAGAAAATTTGGCGTATAACTGTTCTTTTCTTAACAATTCTAATACCAACCTTAAATGCTGCTCATGCTCTTGCTCACTCTTGGAATAGATAAGAATATCATCAATGAAAACGATAACAAACTTATCTAAATACGGACTACAAACTCGATTCATGAGGTCCATGAATACAGCTGGCGCATTAGTCAACCCAAACGGCATAACCAAAAATTCGTAATGACCGTAGCGTGTCCGAAAAGCAGTTTTTGGAATGTCTTCTTCCTTAAGACGTAGTTGATGATAGCCCGACCTTAGGTCGATTTTTGACTAAACACATGATCCTTGCAATTGATCAAATAAGTCATCAATTCTCGGTAGTGGATACCGATTCTTGATAGTTAACTTATTTAATTCACGATAATCTATACACATTCGGAAAGATCCATCTTTCTTCTTGACGAATAAAATCGGAGCTCCCCACGGTGAAGTACTTGGTCGTATGAATCCACGGTCCGGTAATTCTTTTAACTGACTCTGAAGTTCTTTTAACTCGGACAGTGCAAGTCTATATGGAGCACGGGCAACCAGTGCAGCTCCTGGTACAAGATCTATTTGAAATTCTACAGATCTAAATGGAGGTAATCCCGGCAACTCTTCCGGAAATACTTCAGGAAAATCTCTTGCCACAGGCACGTCATTGATGCTCTTCACTTTTTCCTTCGTTTCGACCTTATTAATATGTGCTAAGATAGCATAGCACCCTTTCTTCAAGCACTTTTGAGCTTTCAAACAACTAATGAGTTTTAGCTTTGAGATACCTTTCTCTCCATAAATCATTACTGGCGTTTTATCCTTACAAGGAATGCGAATTGCCTTCTTGGCGCACACAACTTCAGCTCCTATTTTGGACATCCAGTCCATGCCGACTATTACATCAAAACTTCCTAATTCTACGGGTATCAAATCAATCTTAAATGTTTCTCGGGCTAAATTTATTTTACAATCACGGCAAATTTTATCGGCTTTAATTAGTTTACCATTAGCTAACCCAATCATGTACTTAGCATCTAGAGGTAATGATGAATAATTCAATTTAACGTGAAAGTCTCTACACACGTAACTTCTATCGGCACCAGTATCAAATATAATAGATGCGGATAAGTTATTAATGGTAAACGTACCCGTAATAAGCTCCGGGTCTTCATACGCCTCTCTAGCATTAATAACAAATGCTCTTCCACGTGCAGATCCGTTATTCTTCTCTGGATTCGGGCACTGACTCTTATAATGACCTTGTTTCCCACACCCATAACAAGTAACAGTGGCCAAGGCAGTTCTATTTGCATTGGTGGCAGGAGTTTTGGTACCGTTTGTATTTGTAGCGGGAACCCTACAATCTTCAGCAAGATGACCTTTTCGATTACAATTGTTGCACACCACATTACAATAACCAGAGTGATGTTTGTGGCATCTGTTACATAAAGGATTTCGTCCCTTGTAACCTGAGTTCGAACCGCTACCCGCACCTTGCGTGGTTTCTTGTTTCTTGTTGGATTGTTGATGATTACCTTCCCACTTTCTTTTGTTTCCCGATGTGTTGACATCGGTGTTCTTATCCAGAATAATCTGGTCCATCAACTCGTTTGCCATGGTGATAGCTTCATGAATAGTCTTGGGTTTGGATGCTGTAACATTTGCCTTGACCTTTTTAGGCAAACCGTCTTTGTACAGTTCAATCTTCTGTTCTTCGGTTGGTACCAATTTGGGACATAGCAAAGCTAATTCCATGAATCGCTGATTGTAGGTGGTGAGTTCAGTACCAACAGCTTTCAGGCTTCGTAATTCAGCTTCCAACTTCCTAACCTCGTTCCTTGGACAATATTCGTTGATTAGCATTGTTTTGAATTCTTCCCAAGGAGTATCATAAGCTACATCTCCTCCTACGGCCTTCACATAGTTTTTCCACCACGTGAGTGCACTATCTTGTAAGGTGCACGATGCATACTTGGTCATGTCCTTCTCAATACAACCACTGATTTTAAACACAGACTCAATCTTTTTGATCCACCGGGTTAAACCGACCGGTCCTTCTGTTCCACTGAATGATGAGGGCTTGCAACCTTGAAAAGTTTTGTAAGTGCATCCCACACGAGGATTTGGGTTAACTGCAACACCTCTTGCAGCCTCGACCCATAACATTCTGTCATTCACTCGCTGATTGATGAGTTCCTGGATTTCTTGTTCCGTCATTCGGTTCAATCGCGCCATAATCTTCAATAAGAATGAAAAAAATAATTATTCACATGGAATATTATAGATGTAGTATGTATTTACAGTACATCATAGCTTATTAATAATATGAACCAGTTATTATTATAAAAGCCTTTTCTTCTTATTAGCGTTTTATAATTATACCAAGGGTAGTACCTACCCGTTAAAGTTCATACTTAATAGCTTAGTACGAAAATCAATTACTATCACCCAAATAATACTCAACCATGGAAAATTATTGCATTTCACACTTCACTATTTTACATATGCTTATCTTACATCAAACATTAAGCAAACCACACTAGTAATATTATACAAAACGTTATATGATCCCATGGTTTAAAACAACAGCGTGTCATTTAACCCAAAGCGTTCGTGTTCAAAGGAATCGTTTAAAGGTTATCCTGGTTGTCTCCCTGCGTTTTGGCTGAGGAACCGAAGAACTGGATGTCGGGATAGAACTAATAGGAATAGCGGGAATAGGTGTGGAAGTATCTGGTGGAGTTGGTGCCACAACATCCTCTCTAGACTCGGGATTTAGATTTTCCATTTCAGTAGCCTTTCGTTTCTTTCCTCGTTCGAACTTGTCTTTCATAATTTCCTGTATTTCTTCCTCCTCAGGATCACTTTCCAGTTCCTCTTCAATTGATTCATCCGGAACTTGTGAGTCTTCCCCAAAGGTGTCGCTTTCATCATCAGATAGATTAATGACTGGAACACCATCTGAAGAGTCTGGTTCGGAGTGGCTGAATGTGATAATAAGTTCTAAGCCAGACATCTATCACATAACAACTAGCACGTTAATACCACATAATATTTACATATTAATTTTTAACCAACAAGGATAAGCAATAGTTTTCGAAATCAAACACGGTCAAAGTCCAGACTCACTAATGCATCCTAACAAACTCGATAAGAAACACTAATGCAAATTCTCTGGTTCTCTAAGACCAACGCTCTGATACCACATGTCATAACCCGACCTTAACCATAAGGACGAATACAAAAACATATGATTTCATCGCGAGATATTGACCTCTATATGCGACATTTTTCAAAAACTGCATTCGTTTTTACAATACAAACCATAGCTTTTATTACAAATACAAGGTTTAAACAACTTAATAATGATTTTCGTTTAGCGATAATATTAGACTTACAAACTTTACATGTGATAATAACAATACGACCTCCAACATATTTTACATTACAAATCCTCCGATATGCAGTTTTATTTTTGACACAAATATGCATACTCAAGATCTTGCTTAAATTCAACATGTTGCAGCGGAAGCTTTTAGTTATCACCTGAGAATAAACATGCTTAAAACGTCAACATAAAGTTGGTGAGATATAGGTTTAATGCCGGTAGCGTTATAAATATAGACCACAAGATTTCATATATAAATGTTTTAATAAAAATATTCTAAGTTGTTGAGCACTTGATAACCATACTTAACATTTAATCAACGTCGCATATTCCCTTTATTATGAAATCTTACTACACCGTACCAAGTGTAGTCACCGAAACGATGTACTGTGCAACCGTTGAATACTGGTCGTCCAGTCCGGTTGGGGTTGTCAGGCCCGATAGATCTATCAACAGGATTCGCGTTTACAATACCTCATGTAAATAATAGTTACCAAGTTACAGGGAAGTATGTCAGTGGTACAACTCAACGTAGAATATATATTTTTAATCACTTGTGTCCATAACGTAAATCATAAAATGCATGTATTCTCATCCCGAAATATTTAGAGTTTAAAAGTGGGACTATATACTCACTTTTGCCTTGAAGGTATTTATCACGACTTGGTCTCCGATAGATATCACGAACCTAACCATATATATATGATATATCAACATATTTTCTTTTTAAGTAATCGTTATATATATATATATATATATATATATATATATATATATATATATATATATATATATATATATATATATATATATATATATATATATACTTTTAATATTTTCTTAGTCCGTAGTTAGCAGTCCGATGTTAGTGGTCCACAATTAGTTGCTCAATAAAATAAATAAAGACCCCATCGTATTCGTATTGATCAGAATTAATCTTGACCCATGGTACCATGTTGTCAAATGACGTGTTGCGTACATAAAGTACCGTGTTGTCAAATGACGTGTTGCGTACAATCATGAGGTCTTATGATTAATCTTCTCATGTTGTTTACGGGTGGTCTTGAAATATATAAAATCAAATCATAAGTAAATATATATGAAATATCATATTAATTAGAAATATATGATTAATTTAATTTTTCTCCAAATATTTTCGTAGCTAAACTAGCTTCGCATACCCGATCTTGTTTTAGTCGTAGTTTCTTCATTACAACTCCGTTTTTGTTGGTTCAACTTGCCACTTCCTTGGATCGAGTCAAATTTTAAGAATATGAACTGAAAATACCTTAGTTTATATTCGAAATCACAGGTTATAGGTCAAACTTTGGTGAAACTTATGAAAGTGATCATTTTCCATCATAAAAACAACATTTAATGATCATTTTTCTAAAAATACTTACACTTTGAGTTAAACCATGAAATTTTTATGTTTTAACATATTCATAAGAAATATCATTTTTCCAGAATATGAACTTCCAATTCAAAGCTTAAGATAGTTTTTAATTATCCAACCCAAAACAGCCCCCGGTTGCACTCCGACGACGTAGATTCAGTTTTTAAGGTGTTCTTTGTAAAACCAAGTTATATCTTGTTAAGTTAGCATATCATTATGATATATTACAGGTCTTGAAGTGTTTTCAAAGTCAAGTTAGAAGGATCTATTTAGTTTGCGAACAAGTTTGAAATCATTCAAACTATGTTCTTGTTGTTAAAATTTTATACCACAAAATAAGATAGCTATATGAATATGAATTGAATAAGATTATGAATAAGGTTACTACCTCAAGTTACTTGGACAAAGTTACTGTAAGAGATGAGAAAAATCCTAGAATCAAAAGAGTGGTGGAGTTGGATTGAAAGGTTGGAAGTAAACTTGTTTACTTGGAAGGATTTTTTTGAAGTGTTCTTGAATGGATTTTCTTATGATGATTAAGGGTTGTTTTTGAAGCTAGATCTTCATGGTTATTTGCTGAGATTGTGAAAAACACTTAAGGTTCCTAAGAGTGTGTTTTTGGTTAGAGAAAATGTGTAGTAAAAATGAAAATGGAATAGAGTATAAATGGTGGTGAAAAGATGTATAAATTTGTAATATTGTGCAAAAGTCTTGTAATATGCCAAATTGATTAATCATGCATGCTAAGATCCAAAATTGGCTGACTCATGGCTGCTAATAAAGTGATTGTGATGTGTATATACCAATAGTAAATACGTATAGAAGATGGGTATGATACGGGTACATATACCCTAGATATACGTATAAAAATCTTGAGAAAACGGAACGAGGATTCAAATATAGCTATCTTTTGTAAATATACTTATATTGTTTTATGTATATAAATCCTTTAAAAGTGATAAAATACATATCTATACGATACATGTATAAGCATTATAAGTTTTAAGTATTTAAGTCGAAGAACGTCACATATAGTTATCGTTTTGAAAACTTAAGTTAGTAGTCTCAAAATATACTTATAACTCATTGTTATTAGTACACAATGAGATGTTAAAACATTCTTAGATCATGTTAAATATATAAAAATACATATATATACACAAACGTATAATTATCGTATGTTATATAGTTCGTGATATCATCGGTCAAATTGGACGGTCAAACGTTGTGTAAAACTCTTTTCAAAAACATAAGTCTCAACAATTTAGATTGCTTATCATGTTGGTAAGGTTTAATTTATGTAAATATTAATCTTATAAGTGTAAAACGATCGGAAAAATCCGGGTCGTTACACAAAACATAAAAGAAACAAAACAAATGGAATCCTTCCTTTTTAAGGTATATTAGTTGAACTTTGGATCAGAAAGGGACTAATGGCCAGTGACAGTTTTAAGCAACAAGTCAACAGCAAATTGCATACAAACATATATACAAGTAAAAGGGCAGAGCTAGTCAACAACAAACATTAAAAAGGAATCACCTTTTTGGGTGTTCTTTGTTTCTATTAGCATAAAGAACATAAATTCGTGCAGCCCCATTGATTGGTTCATGTTAAAATGTATTAATTAAAAACTATGTTGTGATGATAAACCCTAAGCAAAATGGAAGCAATCCAGATAATACGAAGGAAAAATGGAAGCAAATAAACTGATCATCATATAATTAATAGAAATTACTACTAATATTTACATTAAATTAAAGGAGTATAATTTATACAAAATCTAAAAGATACTAACATAAATCTAGTTATATGCAAATCGGTTTACAAAAACACCCAACTCATAGGGCCAAAAACACGACATGCATTCTGGTATCTTGAGTTCAAACCCATGGATGTGCGGAAAATAACCACGGTAGTCAGAGATAGGGCACGACGTTGCCACATCAGCAAAAGGACGGCGGTTAAATAACCATAAACATCGCAGCAAATCAAAAACCCTTGTTATCACCGCAACCACCATCTCAGGCTCTGGTGGGAATGTTTCATTCAAAATTTATAAACCGACATGCTTTTCCTCTATTTTGCAAGAGGCAAACATAATTAAACCATAAACATAAACAGCCTCTTTAAGTTGGCTGTTCGAAGCTTGCTTGAGACATTCAAGCCCATACTCGATATGTCTACCGTCAAAATAACCTATCAAACCCCAGCAAAATATTGCATTAGGGTTTTCAAAAATCGTACAACGAAATAAAAAAACAAAGAATCTAGGGTTTTCCCAAGGTAATAGAGGCCACCGATATAGGGAAAGCCTTTTTAATACTAAAGGATCTTTTGAAAGATTCGAAAAGTTTTTGCAAACCGACTTACACATGAACAACTGGTCGGATAAGTAACTTCCAACTCGAGATAAAATTTCCACAAGCAAATCTTGTGGAAGATTTTCGATCGTCTTCGGTTGAGTAACTTCCAATTTTTTTAAATAAAAAATACAAAAAAAAAGGATGAACTTGATGTACTTGAGAGAAATGTGTACAGGAAGATGATGGAAAGTATATCAGAGAAAAGACTTGCGAAGAAAATATGCAACTTGCTTTCTGGCATTAAAAGTTGATTTTTGGTGAAAGTGAATCGACAAGATACCACGTGTGTGTAGTGACCCGAACTTTTTCATGTTTATATATATTAATTGAGATTGATATTTACATGATTAAATATTTCCAACATGTTAAGCAATCAAACTTGTTAAGACTTGATTAATTGAAATATGTTTCATATAGACAATTGACCACCCAAGTTGACCGGTGATTCACGAACGTTAAAACTTGTAAAAACTATATGATGACATATATATGGATATATATATATATAGTTAACATGATACTATGATAAGTAAACATATCTTTAAGTATATTAACAATGAACTACATATGTAAAAACAAGACTACTAACTTAATGATTTTTAAACGAGACATATATGTAACGATTATCGTTGTAAAGATATTTAATGTATATATATCATATTAAGAGATATTCATACATGATAATATCATGATAATATAATAATTTAAAATCTCATTTGATATTAAAAACATTGGGTTAACAACATTTAACAAGATCGTTAACCTAAAGGTTCAAAACAACACTTACATGTAACGACTAACGATGACTTAACGACTCAGTTAAAATGTATATACATGTAGTGTTTTAATATGTATTTATACACTTTTTAAAGACTTCAATACACTTATCAAAATACTTCTACTTAACAAAAATGCTTACAATTACATCCTCGTTCAGTTTCATCAACAATTCTACTCGTATGTACCCGTATTCGTACTCGTACAATACACAACTTTTAGATGTATGTACTATTGGTATATACACTCCAATGATCAGCTCTTAGCAGCCCATGTGAGTCACCTAACACATGTGGGAACTATCATTTGGCAACTAGCATGAAATATCTCATAAAATTACAAAAATATGAGTAATCATTCATGACTTATTTACATGAAAACAAAATTACATATCCTTTATATCTAATCCATACACCAACGACCAAAAACACCTACAAATACTTTCATTCTTCAATTTTCTTCATCTAATTGATCTCTCTCAAGTTCTATCTTCAAGTTCTAAGTGTTCTTCATATATTCTACAAGTTCTAGTTACATAAAATCAAGAATACTTTCAAGTTTGCTAGCTCACTTCCAATCTTGTAAGGTGATCATCCAACCTCAAGAAATCTTTGTTTCTTACAGTAGGTTATCATTCTAGTACAAGGTAATAATCATATTCAAACTTTGGTTCAATTTCTATAACTATAACAATCTTATTTCAAGTGATGATCTTACTTGAACTTGTTTTCGTGTCATGATTCTGCTTCAAGAACTTCGAGCCATCCATGGATCCGTTGAAGCTAGATCCATTTTTCTATTTTCCAGTAGGTTTATCGAAGGAACTTAAAGTAGTAATGATATTCATAACATCATTCGATTCATATATATAAAGCTATCTGATTCGAAGGTTTAAACTTGTAATCACTATAACATAGTTTAGTTAATTCTAAACTTGTTCGCAAACAAAAGTTAATCCTTCTAACTTGACTTTTAAAATCAACTAAACACATGTTCTATATCTATATGATATGCTAACTTAATGATTTAAAACCTGGAAACACAAAAAACACCGTAAAACCGGATTTACGCCGTCGTAGTAACACCGCGGGCTGTTTTGGGTTAGTTAATTAAAAACTATGATAAAATTTGATTTAAAAGTTGTTATTCTGAGAAAATAATTTTTATTATGAACATGAAACTATATCCAAAAATTATGGTTAAACTCAAAGTGGAAGTATGTTTTCTAAAATGGTCATCTAAACGTCGTTCTTTCGACTGAAATGACTACCTTTACAAAAATGACTTGTAACTTATTTTTCTGACTATAAACCTATACTTTTCTGTTTAGATTCATAAAATAGAGTTCAATATGAAACCATAGCAATTTGATTCACTCAAAACGGATTTAAAATGAAGAAGTTATGGGTAAAACAAGATTGGATAATTTTTCTCATTTTAGCTACGTGAAAATTGGTAACAAATCTATTCCAACCATAAATTAATCAACTTGTATTGTATATTATGTAATCTTGAGATACCATAGACACGTATACAATGTTTCGACCTATCATGTCGACACATCTATATATATTTCGGAACAACCATAGACACTCTATATGTGAATGTTGGAGTTAGCTATACAGGGTTGAGGTTGATTCCAAAATATATATAGTTTGAGTTGTGATCAATACTGAGATACGTATACACTGGGTCGTGGATTGATTCAAGATAATATTTATCGATTTATTTCTGTACATCTAACTGTGGACAACTAGTTATAGGTTACTAACGAGGACAGCTGACTTAATAAACTTAAAACATCAAAATATATTAAAAGTGTTGTAAATATATTTTGAACATACTTTGATATATATGTATATATTGTTATAGGTTCGTGAATCAACTAGTGGCCAAGTCTTACTTCCCGACGAAGTAAAAATCTGTGAAAGTGAGTTATAGTTCCACTTTTAAAATCTAATATTTTTGGGATGAGAATACATGCAGGTTTTATAAATGATTTACAAAATAGACACAAGTACGTGAAACTACATTCTATGGTTGAATTATCGAAATCGAATATGCCCCTTTTTATTAAGTCTGGTAATCTAAGAATTAGGGAACAGACACCCTAATTGACGCGAATCCTAAAGATAGATCTATTGGGCCTAACAAACCCCATCCAAAGTACCGGATGCTTTAGTACTTCGAAATTTATATCATATCCGAAGGGTGTCCCGGAATGATGGGGATATTCTTATATATGCATCTTGTTAATGTCGGTTACCAGGTGTTCACCAATATGAATGATTTTTATCTCTATGTATGGGATGTGTATTGAAATATGAAATCTTGTGGTCTATTATTATGATTTGATATATATATATATATATATATATATATATATATATATAGGTTAAACCTATAACTCACCAACATTTTTGTTGATGTTTTAAGCATGTTTATTCTTAGGTGATTATTAAGAGCTTCCGCTGTTGCATACTTAAATAAGGACGAGATTTGGAGTCCATGCTTGTATGATATTGTGTAAAAACTGCATTCAAGAAACTTATTTTGTTGTAACATATTTGTATTGTAAACCATTATGTAATGGTCGTGTGTAAACAGGATATTTTAGATTATCATTATTTGATAATCTACGTAAAGCTTTTTAAACCTTTATTGATGAAATAAAGGTTATGGTTTGTTTTAAAATGAATGCAGTCTCTGAAAAATGTCTCATATAGAGGTTAAAACCTCTCAACGAAATCAATTAATATGGAACGTTTTTAATCAATAAGAACGGGACATTTCAGTTGGTATGCGAGCGTTGGTCTTAGAGAACCAGAAAATTTGCGTTAATGTGTCTTATTGAGTTTGTTAGGATGCATTAGTGAGTCTGGACTTCGACCGTATTTTCTTTAAAAATGATTGCTTAACATTTTTGTTGGAAACTATATATTATTAACATGTATATATTATGTGATATATTAATCTCTTAACATGTTTGATATTGTGTAATAGATGTCTACCTCTAGCACAAATCCCATTGACTCACCTAATAATAACGAAGAGTCAAATGTAAATTGGAATGATTCGTGGACTGATTCACAAGTTCCCGAAGAGGAACCGGAAGAAGAGTCGGAACCGGAAGAAGAATCGGAACCGGAAGAAGAATCGGAACCGGATGAAGAAATAGAACCGGTGGGGGAAATAATAAATCGGTTAAGTAAAAGAAAATCCTCAACCAACCGACCAAGGTTAATTATGGTCAATGGTGTTTCCGCCAAGGAAGCAAAATATTGGGAGGATTACCAATTCTCCGATGAATCGGATTCCGACGAGAATTCTGATGATGTTATAGAAATTACCCCAACTGAATTTAAAAAGGCAAAAGAAAATAATAAGGGAAAGGGCATAAAAATAGAGAAATCTAATTCCAACCCCGATGAACTTTATATGTATCGTCAACCCCCGAAGTCCTTAAGTTGTAACAATGACCTGGGAACCTCTAAACCACCAAGTTTTTCTAAACCAATGTGGAAAACGACGGCTCGTATTAGGGGAACATCATATATCCCTAGAAACTTGGCAAAACGAACCAAAACCGAAGAGAAGAAACAAGCGAGTCGGAATAAGATAGTTGTATTCGTGTGGTGTAATATATGTAATATAGTGTGCTTATGCTTTATGATATATGTAAAAATTGCTTGTGTTAATAAGTATTTTTTTTTATGAATCTAACTCTTGTCTATTTTACAGTATAAAAACACAAAATGGATAGACAACCCAATATTTTAAGAGACCTACCCGGAGACATGATTGATGAAATCTTGTCTAGAGTCGGTCAGAATTCTTTGGCACAACTATTTAAGGAGAGATCAGTTTGTAAGACATTCGAAGAACGTTCCAAGAATGCCTTGGTTTATAAAAGGCTTTCGTTGGAAAGATGGGGGATATCACATTGGGAAATCCATAAGTTACGATGTGTTTACTTTGACGCATATATTGCGGGGAACCCAAATGCTATTTTACGCAATGGGTTAAGAAATTATTTTGACTCAACATATCCGAATATTGGACTTCATGATTTAGAAAAAGCGGCTAACATGCAACATAAAGAAGCATGTTATGCTTACGGATTAGTAATGTTCGCTTCTCACCAAAGTGAGAACAAGAACATCGGGCTACAACTATTAAACAAAACGTTCCCATTAGTGACGGAGTCGGTAATTGGGGTAAGAAATGAGGTTTTTAGATTGTTACGGGACTGTTGTACATTACATAACCCTCGTCCCTTTGACGACATTACAACACGCAATCTTATCAACGGCCATAACGGTTATGTTCCACAAGACCAAGGATGGGAAGTAGTCCTAGTAAAACCAGAATGCATGACTTGTTTCTGGACGTATGAATTACGTGTCTTTATTGAAATGTCCCATTCTTATTGATTAAAAACGTTCCATATTAATGATTTCGTTGCGAGGTTTTGACCTCTATATGAGACGTTTTTCAAAGACTGCATTCATTTTTAAAACAAACCATAACCTTTATTTCATAGATAAAGGTTTTAAAAAGCTTTACGTAGATTATCAAATAATGATAATCTAAAATATCCTGTTTACACATGACCATTACATAATGGTTTACAATACAAATATGTTACAACAAAATAAGTTTCTTGAATGCAGTTTTTACACAATATCATACAAGCATGGACTTCAAATCTCGTCCTTATTTAAGTATGCGACAGCGGAAGCTCTTAATAATCACCTGAGAATAAACATGCTTAAAACGTCAACAAAAATGTTGGTGAGTTATAGGTTTAACCTATATATATCAAATCATAATAATAGACCACAAGATTTCATATTTCAATACACATCCCATACATAGAGATAAAAATCATTCATATGGTGAACACCTGGTAACCGACATTAACAAGATGCATATATAAGAATATCCCCATCATTCCGGGACACCCTTCGGATATGATATAAATTTCGAAGTACTAAAGCATCCGGTACTTTGGATGGGGCTTGTTGGGCCCGATAGATCTATCTTTAGGATTCGCGTCAATTAGGGTGTCTGTTCCCTAATTCTTAGATTACCAGACTTAATAATAAGGGGCATATTCGATTTCGATAATTCAACCATAGAATGTAGTTTCACGTACTTGTGTCTATTTTGTAAATCATTTATAAAACCTGCATGTATTCTCATCCCAAAAATATTAGATTTTAAAAGTGGGACTATAACTCACTTTCACAGATTTTTACTTCGTCGGGAAGTAAGACTTGGCCACTGGTTGATTCACGAACCTATAACAATATATACATATATATCAAAGTATGTTCAAAATATATTTACAACACTTTTAATATATTTTGATGTTTTAAGTTTATTAAGTCAGCTGTCCTCGTTAGTAACCTACAACTAGTTGTCCACAGTTAGATGTACAGAAATAAATCGATAAATATGATCTTGAATCAATCCACGACCCAGTGTATACGTATCTCAGTATTGATCACAACTCAAACTATATATATTTTGGAATCAACCTCAACCCTGTATAGCTAACTCCAACATTCACATATAGAGTGTCTATGGTTGTTCCGAAATATATATAGATGTGTCGACATGATAGGTCGAAACATTGTATACGTGTCTATGGTATCTCAAGATTACATAATATACAATACAAGTTGATTAAGTTATGGTTGGAATAGATTTGTTACCAATTTTCACGTAGCTAAAATGAGAAAAATTATCCAATCTTGTTTTACTCATAACTTCTTCATTTTAAATCCGTTTTGAGTGAATAAAATTGCTATGGTTTCATATTGAACTCTATTTTAATAATCTAAACAGAAAAAGTATAGGTTTATAGTCGGAAAAATAAGTTACAAGTCGTTTTTGTAAAGGTAGTCATTTCAGTCGAAAGAACGACGTCTAGATGACCATTTTAGAAAACATACTTCCACTTTGAGTTTAACCATAATTTTTGGATATAGTTTCATGTTCATAATAAAAATCATTTTCTCAGAATAACAACTTTTAAATCAAAGTTTATCATAGTTTTTAATTAACTAACCCAAAATAGCCCGCGGTGTTACTACGACGGCGTAAATCCGGTTTTACGGTGTTTTTCGTGTTTCCAGGTTTTAAATTATTAAGTTAGCATATCATATAGATATAGAACATGTGTTTAGTTGATTTTAAAAGTCAAGTTAGAAGGATTAACTTCTGTTTGCGAACAAGTTTAGAATTAACTAAACTATGTTCTAGTGATTACAAGTTTAAACCTTCGAATAAGATAGCTTTATACGTATGAATCGAATGATGTTATGAACATCATTACTACCTTAATTTCCTTGGATAAACCTACTGGAAAAGAGAAAAATGGATCTAGCTTCAACGGATCCTTGGATGGCTCGAAGTTCTTGAAGCAGAATCATGACACGAAAACAAGTTCAAGTAAGATCATCACTTGAAATAAGATTGTTATAGTTATAGAAATTGAACCAAAGTTTGAATATGATTATTACCTTGTATTAGAATGATAACCTACTGTAAGAAACAAAGATTTCTTGAGGTTGGATGATCACCTTACAAGATTGGAAGTGAGCTAGCAAACTTGAAAGTATTCTTGATTTTATGTAACTAGAACTTGTAGAATATATGAAGAACACTTAGAACTTGAAGATAGAACTTGAGAGAGATCAATTAGATGAAGAAAATTGAAGAATGAAAGTGTTTGTAGGTGTTTTTGGTCGTTGGTGTATGGATTAGATATAAAGGATATGTAATTTTGTTTTCATGTAAATAAGTCATGAATGATTACTCATATTTTTGTAATTTTATGAGATATTTCATGCTAGTTGCCAAATGATGGTTCCCACATGTGTTAGGTGACTCACATGGTCTGCTAAGAGCTAATCATTGGAGTTAATATACCAATAGTACATACATCTAAAAGCTGTGTATTGTACGAGTACGAATACGGGTGCATACGAGTAGAATTGTTGATGAAACTGAACGAGGATGTAATTGTAAGCATTTTTGTTAAGTAGAAGTATTTTGATAAGTGTATTTAAGTCTTTAAAAAGTGTATAAATACATATTAAAACACTACATGTATATACATTTTAACTGAGTCGTTAAGTCATCGTTAGTCGTTACATGTAAGTGTTGTTTTGAAACCTTTAGGTTAACGATCTTGTTAAATGTTGTTAACCCAATGTTTATAATATCAAATGAGATTTTAAATTATTATATTATCATGATATTATCATGTATGAATATCTCTTAATATGATATATATACATTAAATGTCTTTACAATGATAACCGTTACATATATGTCTCGTTTAAAAATCATTAAGTTAGTAGTCTTGTTTTTACATATGTAGTTCATTGTTAATATACTTAATGATATGTTTACTTATCATAGTATCATGTTAACTATATATATATCCATATATATGTCATCATATAGTTTTTACAAGTTTTAACGTTCGTGAATCACCGGTCAACTTGGGTGGTCAATTGTCTATATGAAACATATTTCAATTAATCAAGTCTTAACAAGTTTGATTGCTTAACATGTTGGAAACATTTAATCATGTAAATATAAATCTCAATTAATATATATAAACATGGAAAAGTTCGGGTCACTACAGTACCTACCCGTTAAATAAATTTCGTCCCGAAATTTTAAGCTGTTGAAGGTGTTGACGAATCTTCTGGAAATAGATGCGGGTATTTCTTCTTCATCTGATCTTCACGCTCCCAGGTGAACTCGAGTCCTCTACGAGCATTCCATCGAACCTTAACAATTGGTATCTTGTTTTGCTTAAGTCTTTTAACCTCACGATCCATTATTTCGAAGGGTTCTTCGATGAATTGAAGTTTTTCGTTGATTTGGATTTCATCTAACGGAATAGTGAGATCTTCTTTAGCAAAACATTTCTTCAAATTCGAGACGTGGAAAGTGTTATGTACAGCCGCGAGTTGTTGAGGTAACTCAAGTCGGTAAGCTACTGGTCCGACACGATCAATAATCTTGAATGGTCCAATATACCTTGGATTTAATTTCCCTCGTTTACCAAATCGAACAACGCCTTTCTAAGGTGCAACTTTAAGCATGACCATCTCTCCAATTTCAAATTCTATATCTTTTCTTTTAATGTCAGCGTAGCTCTTTTGTCGACTTTGGGCGGTTTTTAACCGTTGTTGAATTTGGATGATCTTCTCAGTAGTTTCTTGTATAATCTCTGGACCCGTAATCTGTCTATCCCCCACTTCACTCCAACAAATCGGAGACCTGCACTTTCTACCATAAAGTGCTTCAAACGGCGCCATCTCAATGCTTGAATGGTAGCTGTTGTTGTAGAAAAATTCTGCTAACGGTAGATGTCGATCCCAACTGTTTCCGAAATCAATAACACATGCTCGTAGCATGTCTTCAAGCGTTTGTATCGTCCTTTCGCTCTGCCCATCAGTTTGTGGATGATAGGCAGTACTCATGTCTAGACGAGTTCCTAATGCTTGCTGTAATGTCTGCCAGAATCTTGAAATAAATCTGCCATCCCTATCAGAGATAATAGAGATTAGTATTCCATGTCTGGAGACGACTTCCTTCAAATACAGTCGTGCTAACTTCTCCATCTTGTCATCTTCTCTTATTGGCAGGAAGCGTGCTGATTTGGTGAGAAGATCAACTATTACCCAAATAGTATCAAAACCACTTGCAGTCCTTGGCAATTTAGTGATGAAATCCATGGTAATGTTTTCCCATTTCCATTCCGGGATTTCGGGTTGTTGAAGTAGACCTGATGGTTTCTGATGCTCAGCTTTGACCTTAGAACACGTCAAACATTCACCTACGTATTTAGCAACATCGGCTTTCATACCCGGCCACCAAAAATGTTTCTTGAGATCCTTGTACATCTTCCCCGTTCCAGGATGTATTGAGTATCTGGTTTTATGAGCTTCTCTAAGTACCATTTCTCTCATATCTCCAAATTTTGGTACCCAAATCCTTTCAGCCCTATACCGGGTTCCGTCTTCCCGAATATTAAGATGCTTCTCCGATCCTTTGGGTATTTCATCCTTTAAATTTCCCTCTTTTAAAACTCCTTGTTGCACTTCCTTTATTTGTGTAGTAAGGTTAGTGTGAATCATTATATGCATAGATTTTACTCGAATGGGTTCTCTGTCCTTTCTGCTCAAGGCGTCGGCTACCACATTTGCCTTCCCCGGGTGGTAACGAATCTCAAAGTCGTAATCATTCAACAATTCAATCCACCTACGCTTCCTCATATTCAGTTGTTTCTGATTAAATATGTGTTGAAGACTTTTGTGGTCGGTATATATAATACTTTTGACCCCATATAAGTAGTGCCTCCAAGTCTTTAATGCAAAAACAACCGCGCCTAATTCCAAATCATGCGTCGTATAATTTTGTTCGTGAATCTTCAATTGTCTAGACGCATAAGCAATCACCTTCGTTCGTTGCATTAATACACAACCGAGACCTTGCTTTGATGCGTCACAATAAATCACAAAATCATCATTCCCTTCAGGCAATGACAATATAGGTGCCGTAGTTAGCTTTTTCTTCAATAACTGAAATGCTTTCTCTTGTTCATCATTCCATTCAAATTTCTTCCCTTTATGCGTTAATGCAGTCAAGGGTTTTGCTATTCTGGAAAAGTCTTGGATGAACCTTCTGTAGTAACCAGCTAGTCCTAAAAACTGGCGTATGTGTTTTGGAGTTTTCGGGGTTTCCCACTTTTCAACAGTTTCTATCTTTGCCGGATCCACCTTAATGCCTTCTTTGTTCACTATGTGATCGAGGAATTGAACTTCTTCCAACCAAAATGCACACTTTGAAAACTTAGCGTATAATTCTTCCTTCCTCAATACTTCTAACACCTTTCTCAAATGCTCACCGTGTTCTTGGTCATTCTTTGAGTAAATAAGTATGTCATCAATGAAAACAATGACAAACTTGTCAAGGTATGGTCCACACACTCGGTTCATAAGGTCCATGAACACAGCTGGTGTAATGACCCGGACTTTTTCAATCAATCTATACTCATAAGATTAATATTTAAATAAATTAAACCATACCAACATGATAAGCAATCCAAATTGTTGAGACTTATGTTTTTGAAATGAGTTTTACACAACGTTTGACCGTCTAGTTTGACCGATGATATCACGAACTATATAACATATGATAATTATACGTTTGTGTATATATATGTATATATACATATTTAACATGATCTAAGGATGTTTTAATATCTCATTTTGTATTAATAACAATAAGTAATAAGTATATTTTGAAACTACTAACTTAAGTTTTCAAAACGATAACCATACGTAACGTTATTTGACATAAATACTTATAACATATAATGTTTATACATATATCGTATATGTAATGTATTTAATCACTTTTAAAGACTTAAATACATAAAACAATATAAGTATATTCACAAAAGATAGCTATATTTGAATTCTCATTCCATTTTTCACAAGATTTTCTATACGTATATCTAGAGTATATGTACTCGTATCATACCTAGCTTCTATACGTATTTAATATTGGTATATACACATCAAATCACCACCAACCACCCCTTGTTCATGCCTTATGTATAAGGTAACTCTCTTGTTCATGCCTTATGTATAAGGTAACTACTTTTGATGTTTAGTATGACTAATTACATAAAAATACAACATGAAATTTTGTCCATGTTTTTCCATTAATCATGTTTTTATGGCCTTAAATACATCTTCCATTTTTAAATTTTATTACCTCATTTCTTTAACCAAAAACACACTCTTAAGAAACTCCATAACCATTCAGCTAGTATCCATGAAGATCTAGCCATAAAAACATCACTTAAACACCATAAGAAAAACCTTACAAAAACACTTCAAGAATCCTTTCAAGAACACAAGTTTACTTCCAATCTTTCATCCAACTCCATCACTCTTTTGGTTCTAGATTTTTACTTCTCTTTTAGAGAAATCTTGTCCAAGTAACTTGAGGTAGTAACTTTGTTCATAACCTTATTCGATTCATATATATATAGCTATCTTATTTTGTGGTATAAAATTTTAACAACAAGAACATAGTTTGAATGTTTTCAAACTTGTTTGCAAACTAAATAGATCCTTCTAACTTAACTTTTAAAATACTTCAAGACCTGTAATATAACATAAATATATGCTAATTTAACAAGGTATAACTTGGTTTTTCAAAGAACACCTTAAAAACTGTTTTTACGACGTCGGAGTGCAACCGGGGGCTGTTTGGGGTTGGATAATTAAAAATCATCTTGAACTTTGAATTGGAGGTTTATATTCTGGAAAAATGATATTTCTTATGAATATTTTAACACATAAAAATTTCATGATTTAATTCAAAGTATAAGTGTTTTTAGAAAAATGGTCATTAAATGATATTTTTGTAACAAAAATGATTAACTTCATAAGTTTCACCAAAGTTTGACCTTTGACTTGTGATTTTGAATACAAACTAAGGTATTTACAGTTCATATTCTTAAAGAGCGACTCGATCCAAGGAAGTGGCAAGTTGAACCAACGAAAACGGAGTTGTAACGAAGAAACTATGACCAAAACAAAATCGGATATCCAAGACTTGTTTAGTCACGAAAATAATTGGAGAAAAATTAAATAAATCACATCTTTTTAAAATAACATGATATTTTATATATATGTACTCATAATTTAATTTTATATGGTTCAGGATCACCCGTAAACAATACGAGAAGATTAATCATAAGATCCCATGATTGTACGCAACACGTCATTTGACAACATCGGTACTTTATGTACGCAACACGTCATTTGACAACACCGGTACCGTGGGTCAAGATTAATCTCGACCAATACATATTCGATGGGGGTTTTATTTATTTCATTGGGGGTTTATTAAACACCTAAAAATGAACCATTAAAATTGAATTACTAACATCGAGCTGCTAACTACGGACTAAGGAATTATTAAAAGTATTAAAAGTATAACAAGTATATATATGTGACGATTTTTTAAAAAGAAAAGGTATTGATATATTTCGGGATGAGAATACATGTATTTTATGTTTTACGATATGGACACAAGTAACTGAAAAATATATTCTACATTGAGTTGTACCACTGGCATACTTCCCTGTAGCTTGGTAACTACTATTTACAGCGGTATTGTAAACGCGAATCCTGTTGATAGATCTATCGGGCCTGACAACCCCAACCGGACTGGACGACCAGTATTCAACGGTTGCACAGTACTTCGTTTCGTGACTACACTTGGTACGGTGTAGTAAGATTTCATAATAAAGGGAATATGCGACGTGATTAAATGTTAAGTATGGCTACCAAGTGCTCAACCATTTAGAATATTTTTATTAAAATGTTTATATATGAAATCTTGTGGTCTATATATATATTGCTGCCGGCATTAAACCTATATCTCACCAACTTTATGTTGACGTTTTAAGCATGTTCATTCTCAGGTGATAATTAGAAGCTTCCGCTGCAACATGTTGAATTTAAGCAAGATCTTGAGTATGCATATTTGTGTCAAAAATAAAACTGCATATCCGAGGAATTGTAATGTAAAATATGCTAGAAATCGTATTGTTATCATCACATGTAAAGTTTGTAAGTCTAAGATTATCGCTAAACGATAATCATCTTTATATTGTCTAAAGCTTGTATTAACATAAGAGTTATGGTTTGTAATGTAAAATAAATGCAGTTGTTCTTTTAAAAATGTCGCATATAGAGGTCAATACCTCGCAATGAAATCATACGTTATCTAACTTGTTCTTATGGTTAAGGACGGGTTATGATATGTGGTATCAGAGCGGTGGTCTTAGCGAACCAGGTTTGCATTAGTGTGTCTAACTGATAAGTCGTTAGGATACATTAGTAAGTCTGGACTTTGACCGGGTCTGATTTAAAAACCATTGCTTATCATTGTTGGTTAAAATTTATATGTAAATATTATGTAGTACTAATGGGTTAGTTGTTGTGTGATAGATGTTGGGCTCAAAACTTATTATCACATTCAGCGACTCCGAATCAGAATCTTCAGATGGTGTTTCAGTCATTAACCTATCCGATGACGAAAATAATATCTTTGGGGAAGACTCACAAATTCCGGATGAACCAACTATAGAGAACCCGGAAAGTGAACCCGAGGAGGAAAGTGAACCCGAGGAGGAAAGTGAACCCGAGGAAGAAATACAAGAAATTACGAAAGACAAGTTCGAACTAGGAAAGAAACGAAAGGCTAATGAATTAGAAAATTCAAATCCTGAGTTTAGTAAGGATGATGTGGCACCAACTCCACTAGACACTACCACCCCTATTCCCGCTATTCCTATTCGTTCTATCCCGGCATCTAGTTCTTCAGCCCCACAGCCAAAATATAGGCAGACAGCTAGGATAAGCGTTAGGCCATTCTTTGAACCTAAACGTCCTAGAAAATAGACCAAACGATGAGCTGCCGTATTAAACCATGGGATCATATAATGTTTTGTATAATATTATTAGTGTGGTTTGCTTAATGTTCGATGTAAGATAAGCATATGTAAAATAGTGAAGTGTGAAATGCAATAATTTTCCATGGTTAAGTATTATTTGGGTGGTAGTAATTGATTTTCGTACTAAGCTATTAAGTATGAACTTTAACGGGTAGGTACTACCCTAGATATAATTATAAAATGCTAATAAGAAGAAAAGGCTTTTATAATAATAACTGGTTCATATTATTAATAAGCTACGATGTACTGTAAATACATACTACATCTATAATATTCCATGTGAATAATTATTTTTTTTCATTCTTATTGAAGATTATGGCGCGATTGAACCGAATGACGGAACAAGAAATCCAGGAACTCATCAATCAGCGAGTGAACGACAGAATGTTATGGGTCGAGGCTGCAAGAGGTGCTGCAGTTAACCCAAATCCTCGTGTGGGGTGCACTTACAAAACTTTTCAAGCTTGCAAGCCCTCATCATTCAGTGGAACAGAAGGACCGATCGGTTTAACCCGGTGGATAGAAAAGATGGAGACTGTGTTTAAAATCAGTGATTGTGTTGAAAAGGACATGACCAAGTATGCATCGTGCACTTTACAAGATAGTGCACTCACGTGGTGGAAAAATTTTGTGAAGGCTGTAGGAGGAGATGTAGCTTATGATACTCCATGGGAAGAATTCAAAACAATGTTAATCAACGAATATTGTCCAAGGAACGAGATTAGGAAGTTGGAAGATGAATTACGAAGTCTGAACGTTATTGGTACTGAAATCACCAACTACAATCAGCGATTCATGGAATTAGTTTTGCTATGTCCTGAATTGGTTCCAACCGAAGAACGAAAGATTGAAATGTACAAAGATGGTTCGCCCAAAAAGGTCAAGGCAAATGTTACAGCATCGAAACCTAAGGCAATTCATGAAGCTATAACCATGGCAAATGAGCTAATGGATCAGGTCATCATGGATAAGAAAGTATCCAATACTGATGTGAAGGTATCAGGTAACAAAAGAAAGTGGAATGGAAATTATGATCGAGGTAACCAACAACAATCTTTTAAGAAACAAGAAATCACGCAAGGTGCGGGTAGTGGTTTAAGATTTGGTTATAAAGGACAAAATCCTTTATGCAACCGATGCCACAAACATCACTCTGGTTACTGTAATGTGGTATGCAACAAATGTAATCGAAAGGGTCATCTTGCTGAAGATTGTAGGGCTCTCGTTACAAATACAAATGGTACCAAGACTCCTGCCACTAATGCAAATAGAACTGCTTTGGCTACTGTTACTTGTTATGGATGTGGGAAACAGGGTCATTATAAGAGCCAGTGCCCAAATCCAGAGAAGAATATCGGACCTGCACGAGGGAGAGCATTTGTTATTAATGCTAGAGAGGCGTGTGAAGACCCGGAGCTTGTTACAGGTACGTTTACCATTAATAACTTATCCGCATCTATTATATTTGATACTGGTGCTGATAGAAGTTACGTGTGTAGAGACTTTCACGCTAAATTGAATTGTTCATCATTACCTCTAGATGCTAAGTACATGATTGAGTTAGCTAATGGTAAACTAATTAAAGCCGATAAAATTTGCCGTGATTGTAAAATAAATTTAGCCGGAGAAACATTTAAGATTGATTTGATACCCGTAGAATTAGGAAGTTTTGATGTAATAATCGGCATGGACTGGATGTCCAAAATAGTAGCTGAAGTTGTGTGCGCCAAGAAGGCAATTCGCATTCCTCGTAAGGATAAAACGCCAGTAATGATTTATGGAGAGAAGGGTAACTCAAAGCTAAAACTCATTAGTTATTTGAAAGCTCAAAAGTGCTTGAAGAAAGGGTGCTATGCTATCTTAGCACATGTTAATAAAGTCGAAAAGAAAGAAAAAGAGAAGTGCATCAATGACGTGCCTGTGGCAAGAGATTTTCCTGAAGTATTTCCGGAAGAGTTGTCGGGATTACCTCCATTTAGATCTGTAGAATTTCAAATAGATCTTGTACCAGGAGCTGCACCGGTTGCCCGTGCTCCATATAGACTTGCACCGTCCGAGTTAAAAGAACTTCAGAGTCAGTTAAAAGAATTACTGGATCGTGGATTCATACGACCAAGTACTTCACCGTGGGGAGCTCCAATTTTATTCGTCAAGAAGAAAGACGGATCTTTCCGAATGTGTATAGATTATCGTGAATTAAATAAGTTAACTATCAAGAATCGGTATCCACTACCGAGAATTGACGACTTATTTGATCAACTCCAAGGATCATGTGTGTACTCAAAAATTGACCTAAGATCGGGCTATCATCAATTACGTGTCAAAGAAGAAGATATACCGAAAACTGCTTTTCGGACACGCTACGGTCATTACGAATTTTTGGTCATGCCGTTTGGATTGACGAATGCGCCAGCTGTATTCATGGACCTCATGAATCGAGTTTGTAGTCCATATTTAGATAAGTTTGTTATCATTTTCATTGATGATATTCTTATCTATTCCAAGAGTGAGCAAGAGCATGAGCAGCATTTAAGGTTGATATTAAAGTTGTTAAGAAAAGAACAGCTATATGCAAAATTTTCTAAATGTGCTTTCTGGTTGAAAGAAGTGCAATTTCTTGGCCACGTTGTTAGTAGCAAAGGAATTCAGGTTGATCCAGCAAAAATTGAAGCCATTGAAAAATGGGAGACTCCTAAGACACCAATGCAGATACGCCAATTTTTAGGTTTAGCCGGTTATTATAGAAGGTTTATTCAAGATTTTTCCCGAATAGCTAAGCCGTTGACAGCGTTAACGCAAAAAGGGAAGAAATATGAATGGACTTCTGAGCAGGAGAGTGCATTTCAATTACTGAAAAAGAAGTTGACTACGGCGCCTATTTTATCGTTACCAGAAGGGAACGATGATTTTGAAATATATTGTGACGCTTCGCGACAAGGTTTTGGTTGCGTTCTTATGCAACGAAAGAAAGTTATTGCATACGCATCCCGACAATTGAAGATTCACGAGAGGAATTATACGACGCATGATCTAGAACTGGGAGCAGTCGTGTTTGCATTGAAGATATGGAGACACTACTTGTATGGGGTTAAATGCACTGTGTTTACTGATCATAAAAGTCTTCAACATATTTTTGATCAGAAACAGTTGAACATGAGGCAACGTAGGTGGGTCGAGCTGATAAACGACTATGATTGTGAAATTCGTTATCATCCCGGGAAAGCGAATGTGGTGGCTGACGCACTAAGCAGAAAGGAACGAGAACCAATTCGAGTACGAGCGATGAACATAAAAATTCGCATGAATCTCAACTCACAAATCAAAGAAGTTCAACGAGAAGCACTTACTAAAGAAAATATAGGAAATGAAATAATGAAGAAGTATGAGAAGCAACTCGTTATTCGGGAAGATGGAATTCGATATTTTGCAAATCGTATTTGGGTACCGAAGTTGGGTGGATTAAGGAAGTTGATATTGAACGAGGCACATAAGACAAGATATTCGATACATCCTGGAGTTGGAAAGATGTACCAGGATCTTAAGACACATTATTGGTGGCCTAATTTAAAGACAGACGTTGCAACATATGTTGGGGAGTGTTTAACTTGTTCCAAAGTCAAAGCAGAACACCAGAAGCCGTCAGGGTTACTTCAACAACCAGAAATTCCAGAATGGAAATGGGATGGTATTACCATGGATTTCATCACGAAGTTACCAAAGACTGCCTGGGGATACGACACCATTTGGGTAATTGTTGATCGTCTTACCAAATCTGCACATTTCTTGCCTATAAAGGAAATAGATAGAATGGATAAATTATTACGATTATATATAAAGGAAATAGTTTCAAGGCATGGAATACCTATTTCCATTATATCTGATCGTGATAGTAGATTTACCTCAAAGTTCTGGCAATCACTACAGGAGGCACTAGGAACTCGTTTGGATATGAGCACCGCATATCATCCGCAAATCGACGGGCAGAGTGAAAGAACAATTCAGACTCTTGAAGACATGCTCAGGGCATGTGTGATCGATTTTGGAAACGGATGGGATAAGTATTTACCGTTAGCAGAATTCTCGTATAATAATAGTTATCATGCGAGCATTAAAGCTGCGCCATTTGAAGCACTGTATGGGAGGAAGTGTAGATCTCCTATCTGTTGGAATGAAGTAGGAGATCGACAATTAACTGGTCCCGAGATCATACACGAAACGACTGAGAAGATAGTATAAATCAAGGAGAGATTGAAAACAGCCCGTAGTCGCCAAAAGAGCTACGCCGATGTCCGAAGGAAACCATTAGAGTTTCAGATTGGGGACATGGTTATGTTAAAAGTGTCACCTTGGAAAGGTGTAATACATTTTGGAAAAAGGGGTAAACTAAACCCAAGGTATGTAGGCCCGTTCAAAATTATCGAACGCATCGGACCGGTAGCTTATCGACTCGAGTTACCGCAACAACTCGCCGGAGTACATAATACATTTCACGTCTCGAACCTTAAAAAGTGTCTTGCAAAGGAAGACCTCACCATTCCTATTGAAGAAATTCAAGTTGACGAGAAACTACAATTCATAGAAGAACCAATCGAGATCATGGACCGTAAAGTTAAATGGCTCAAGCAGAGCAACATACCGATCGTTAAGGTTCGTTGGAATGCTCGAAGAGGTCCTGAGTTTACTTGGGAACGAGAGGATCAGATGAAACAAAAGTATCCACACTTGTTTCTCGATGACGCAAAATAGGTACAATTTTAAAATTTCGGGACGAAATTTATTTAACGGGTAGGTACTGTAATGACCCGGACTTTTTCAATCAATCTATACTCATAAGATTAATATTTACATAAATTAAACCTTACCAACATGATAAGCAATCCAAATTGTTGAGACTTATGTTTTTGAAATGAGTTTTACACAACGTTTGACCGTCTAGTTTGACCGATGATATCACGAACTATATAACATATGATAATTATACGTTTGTGTATATATATGTATATATACATATTTAACATGATCTAAGGATATTTTAATATCTCATTTTGTATTAATAACAATAAGTAATAAGTATATTTTGAAACTACTAACTTAAGTTTTCAAAACGATAACCATACGTAACGTTATTTGACATAAATACTTATAACATATAATGTTTATACATATATCGTATATGTAATGTATTTAATCACTTTTAAAGACTTAAATACATAAAACAATATAATTATATTCACAAAAGATAGCTATATTTGAATTCTCATTCCATTTTTCACAAGATTTTCTATACGTATATCTAGAGTATATGTACTCGTATCATACCTAGCTTCTATACGTATTTACTATTGGTATATACACATCAAATCACCACCAACCAGCCCTTGTTCGTGCCTTATGTATAAGGTAACTCTCTTGTTCATGCCTTATGTATAAGGTAACTACTTTTGATGTTTAGTATGACTAATTACATAAAAATACAACATGAAATTTTGTCCATGTTTTTCCATTAATCATGTTTTTATGGCCTTAAATACATCTTCCATTTTCAAATTTTATTACCTCATTTCTTTAACCAAAAACACACTCTTAAGAAACTCCATAACCATTCAGCTAGTATCCATGAAGATCTAGCCATAAAAACATCACTTAAACACCATAAGAAAAACCTTACAAAAACACTTCAAGAATCCTTTCAAGAACACAAGTTTACTTCCAATCTTTCATCCAACTCCATCACTCTTTTGGTTCTAGATTTTTACTTCTCTTTTACAGCAATCTTGTCCAAGTAACTTGAGGTAGTAACTTTGTTCATAACCTTATTCGATTCATATATATATAGCTATCTTATTTTGTGGTATAAAATTTTAACAACAAGAACATAGTTTGAATGTTTTCAAACTTGTTTGCAAACTAAATAGATCCTTCTAACTTAACTTTTAAAATACTTCAAGACCTGTAATATAACATAAATATATGCTAATTTAACAAGGTATAACATGGTTTTTCAAAGAACACCTTAAATACTGTTTTTACGACGTCGGAGTGCAACCGGGGGCTGTTTGGGGTTGGATAATTAAAAACCATCTTGAACTTTGAATTGGAGGTTTATATTCTGGAAAAATGATATTTCTTATGAATATGTTAACACATAAAAATTTCATGATTTAATTCAATGTATAAGTGTTTTTAGAAAAATGGTCATTAAATGATATTTTTGTAACAAAAATGATTAACTTCATAAGTTTCACCAAAGTTTGACCTTTGACCTGTGATTTCGAATACAAACTAAGGTATTTACAGTTCATATTCTTAAAGAGGGACTCGATCCAAGGAAGTGGCAAGTTGAACCAACGAAAACGGAGTTGTAACGAAGAAACTATGACCAAAACAAAATCGGATATCCAAGACTTGTTTAGTCACGAAAATAATTGGAGAAAAATTAAATAAATCACATCTTTTTAAAATAACATGATATTTTATATATATGTACTCATAATTTAATTTTATATGGTTCAGGATCACCCGTAAACAATACGAGAAGATTAATCATAAGATCCCATGATTGTACGCAACACGTCATTTGACAACACCGGTACTTTATGTACGCAACACGTTATTTGACAACACCGGTACCGTGGGTCAAGATTAATCTCGACCAATACATATTCGATGGGGGTTTTATTTATTTCATTGGGGGTTTATTAAACACCTAAAAATGAACCATTAAAATTGAATTACTAACATCGAGCTGCTAACTACGGACTAAGGAATTATTAAAAGTATAACAAGTATATATATGTGACGATTTTTTAAAAAGAAAAGGTATTGATATATTATATATGGATAGGTTCGTGATATCAATTGGAGACCAAGTCGAAATTACATATCTTCAAGACAAAAGTGAGTATATAGTCCCACTTTTAAACTCTAAGTATTTCGGGATGAGAATACATGTATTTTATGTTTTACGATATGGACACAAGTAACTGAAAAATATATTCTACGTTGAGTTGTACCACTGGCATACTTCCCTGTAGCTTGGTAACTACTATTTACAGCGGTATTGTAAACGCGAATCCTGTTGATAGATCTATCGGGCCTGACAACCCCAACCGGACTGGACGACCAGTATTCAACGGTTGCACAGTACTTCGTTTCCTGACTACACTTGGTACGGTGTAGTAAGATTTCATAATAAAGGGAATATGCGACGTGATTAAATGTTAAGTATGGCTACCAAGTGCTCAACCATTTAGAATATTTTTATTAAAATATTTATATATGAAATCTTGTGGTCTATATATATATTGCTGCCGGCATTAAACCTATATCTCACCAACTTTATGTTGACGTTTTAAGCATGTTCATTCTTAGGTGATAATTAGAAGCTTCCGCTGCAACATGTTGAATTTAAGCAAGATCTTGAGTATGCATATTTGTGTCAAAAATAAAACTGCATATCCGAGGAATTATAATGTAAAATATGCTAGAAATCGTATTGTTATCATCACATGTAAAGTTTGTAAGTCTAAGATTATCGCTAAACGATAATCATCTTTATATTGTCTAAAGTTTGTATTAACATAAGAGTTATGGTTTGTAATGTAAAATAAATGCAGTTGTTCTTTTAAAAATGTCGCATATAGAGGTCAATACCTCGCAATGAAATCATACGTTATCTAACTTGTTCTTATGGTTAAGGACGGGTTATGACAGCTGGTGCATTAGTTAAACCAAACGGCATGACCATAAACTCGTAATGACCGTAACGTGTTCTGAAAGCAGTCTTTGGAATATCATCTTCTTTCACCCGCATTTGATGATACCCGGAACGTAAGTCAATCTTTGAATAAATAGACAAGCCTTGTAGTTGATCAAATAAGTCGTCGATTCTCGGTAGTGGGTAGCGGTTCTTGATGGTAAGTTTGTTCAACTCTCGGTAGTCGATACACAACCTGAATGTACCATCTTTCTTCTTAACAAACAAAACAGGAGCTCCCCACGGTGATGTGCTTGGTCGAATGAAACCACGTTCTAATAGTTCTTGCAGTTGGCTTTGCAGTTCTTTCATCTCGCTGGGTGCGAGTCTATAAGGAGCACGAGCTATTGGTGCAGCTCCTGGTACAAGATCTATTTGAAATTCAACAGATCGATGTGGAGGTAGTCCCGGTAATTCTTTCGGAAATACATCGGGAAATTCTTTTGCGACGGGAACATCATTGATGCTCTTTTCTTCAGTTTGTACTTTCTCGACGTGTGCTAGAACAGCATAGCAACCTTTTCTTATTAGTTTTTGTGCCTTCAAATTACTAATAAGATGTAGCTTCGTGTTGCCCTTTTCTCCGTACACCATTAAGGGTTTTCCTTTTTCTCGTATAATGCGAATTGCATTTTTGTAACAAACGATCTCTGCTTTCACTTCTTTCAACTAGTTCATACCGATTATCACATCAAAACTCCCTAACTCTACTGGTATCAAGTCAATCTTAAATGTTTCGTTAACCAGTTTAATTTCTCGATTCCGATATATATTATCTGCTGAAATTAATTTACCATTTGCTAATTCGAGTAAAAATTTACTATCCAAAGGCGTCAATGGACAACTTAATTTAGCACAAAAATCTCTACTCATATAGCTTCTATCCGCACCCGAATCAAATAAAATGTAAGCAGATTTATTGTCAATAAGAAACGTACCCGTAACAAGCACCGGGTCTTCCTGTGCCTCTACCGCATTAATATTGAAAACTCTTCCACGGCCTTGTCCATTCGTGTTCTCCTGGTTCGGGCAATTTCTAATAATGTGGCCCGGTTTTCCACATTTATAACAAACTACATTGGCATAACTTGCTCCGACACTACTTGCTCTGCCATTACTCGTTCCGACACCATTTGTTCCTTTCGTTCTGTTAACCCCTGGTCCATAGACCTCACACTTCACCGCGCTATGACCATTTCTTTTACACTTGTTGCAAAATTTGGTGCAGAACCCGGAGTGATACTTTTCACACCTTTGGCATAGCTGCTTCTGATTGTTGTTGTTGTTGCGGTTGTTATTGTTGTTGGGATGATTGTTGTAGTTACTGTTGTTGTTGTTGTTGTTGTTGTTGTTGTTGTTGTTGTTGGGCCGTTTGTTGTAGTTGCGATTGATGTTGCGATTGTTGGGATAATTGTTGCGATTATTATTGTAATTGCTGTTGTTGTTGTATTGGTGATTCTTATCACCGTTTTCCTCCCACTTTCTTTTAACTTGCTTCACATTGGCCTCTTCAGCTGTCTGTTCTTTAATTCTTTCCTCAATCTGGTTCACTAGTTTGTGAGCCATTCTACATGCCTGTTGTATGGAGGCGGGCTCGTGTGAACTTATATCTTCTTGGATTCTTTCCGGTAATCCTTTCACAAACGCGTCAATCTTCTCTTCCTCATCTTCGAACGCTCCCGGAAACAATAGGCACAATTCTGTGAATCGTCTTTCGTACGTGGTAATATCAAATCCTTGGGTTCGTAACCCTCTAAGTTCTGTCTTGAGCTTATTGACCTCGGTTCTGGGACGGTACTTCTCGTTCATCAAGTGCTTGAATGCTGACCACGGTAGTGCATAAGCATCATCTTATCCCACTTGCTCTAGATAGGTATTCCACCATGTTAACGCAGAACCTGTGAAGGTATGCGTAGCGTACTTCACTTTGTCCTCTTCAGTACACTTACTTATGGCAAACACCGATTCGACCTTCTCGGTCCACCGTATCAATCCGATCGGTCCTTCGGTTCCATCAAATTCCAAAGGTTTGCAGGCAGTGAATTCTTTGTAGGTGCATCCTACACGATTTCCTGTACTGCTAGATCCAAGGTTATTGTTGGTATGTAGCGCATGCTGTACTGCGGCTATGTTTGAAGCTAGAAAAGTACGAAATTCCTCTTCATTCATATTCACGGTGTGTCGAGTAGTCGGTGCCATTTCCTTCAAAATAGTCAAATGAAACAAGTTAATCATACAAAATATTAAGAGTAGTTAATAGTATTTCGTAGCATAATATGAACTCATTTATAAAAGCTTTTTCTTCATATTAGCGTTTTATAAGTTTAAATTCGGGTAGTACCTACCCGTTAAGTTCATACTTAGTAGCTAATATACAATTCAACTACTACAATTCTATATGAAAAACTGATTATAATAATATTTCGCGTTCAAACTTTTATACAATATTTTACAAACTTACAATACCGCTTATCTTACATATAGCATGAAATATAGTACACAATAAATTTGATACAAGATGGTTGTGAAGATAATTCTAGCTAGTACACAAGTCGTTCAGCAAAGGCAATAAAGACACGTAATTCATACGTCCAGAAACAAGTCATGCATTCTGGTTTTACTAGGATTACTTCCCATCCTTGGTCTTGTGGAACATAACCGTTATGGCCGTTGATAAGACAGCGTGTTGTAACGTCGTCAAAGGGACGAGGGTTACGTAATGTCCAACAGTCCCGTAATAATCTAAAAACCTCATTTCTTACCCCAATTACCGACTCCGTCACTTGTGGGAACGTTTTGTTTAATAGCTGTAGCCCGATGTTCTTTTTCTCACTTTGGTGAGAAGCGAACATTACTAACCCATAAGCATAGCATGCTTCTTTATGTTGCATGTTAGCCGCTTTTTCTAAATCATGAAGTCCTATATTTGGATACATTGAGTCAAAATAATTTCTTAACCCGTTGCGTAAAATAGCATTTGGGTTCCCCGCAATATATGCGTCAAAGTAAACACATCGTAACTTATGGGTTTCCCAATGTGATATCCCCCATCTTTCAAACGAAAGTCTCTTATAAACCAAGACATTCTTGGAACGTTCTTCGAATGTCTTACAAACTGATCTCGCCTTAAATAGTTGTGCCGAGGAATTCTGACCGACTCTAGACAAGATTTCATCAATCATGTCTCCGGGTAGGTCTCTTAAAATATTGGGTTGTCTATCCATTTTGTGTTTTTATACTGTAAAATAGACAAGAGTTAGATTCATAAAAAAATACTTATTAATACAAGCAATTTTTACATATATCATAAAGCATAAGCACACTATATTACATATATTACACCACATGAATACAACTATCTTATTCCGACTCGCTTGTTTCTTTTTCTTCGGTTTTGGTTCGTTTTGCCAAGTTTCTAGGGATATATGATGTTCCCATAATACGAGCCGTCGTTATCCACATTGGTTTAGAAAAACCTGGTGGTTTAGAGGTTCCCGGGTCATTGTTACAACTTAAGGACTTCGGGGGTTGACGATACATATAAAGTTCATCGGGGTTGGAATTAGATTTCTCTATTTTTATGCCCTTTCCCTTATTATTTTCTTTTGCCTTTTTAAATTCAGTTGGGGTAATTTCTATAAAATCATCGGAATTCTCGTCGGAATCCGATTCATCGGAGAATTGGTAATCCTCCCAATATTTTGCTTCCTTGGCGGAAACACCATTGACCATAATTAACCTTGGTCGGTTGGTTGAGGATTTTCTTTTACTTAACCGTTTTATTATTTCCCCCACCGGTTCTATTTCTTCATCCGGTTCCGATTCTTCTTCCGGTTCCGATTCTTCTTCCGGTTCCGACTCTTCTTCCGGTTCCTCTTCGGGAACTTGTGAATCAGTCCACGAATCATTCCAATTTACATTTGACCCTTCATTATTATTAGGTGAGTCAATGGGACTTGTTCTAGAGGTAGACATCTATCACATAATATCAAACGCGTTAAGAGATTAATATATCACATAATATTCACATGTTAAAAATATATAGTTTCCAACAAAATTTGTTATGCAATCATTTTTCAAGTAAACACGGTCGAAGTCCAGACTCACTAATGCATCCTAACAAACTCGATAAGACACACTAATGCAATATTTTGGTTCTCTAAGACCAACGCTCGGATACCAACTGAAATGTCCCGTTCTTATTGATTAAAAACGTTCCATATTAATTGATTTCGTTGCGAGGTTTTGACCTCTATATGAGACGTTTTTCAAAGACTGCATTCATTTTTAAAACAAACCATAACCTTTATTTCATAGATAAAGGTTTTAAAAAGCTTTACGTAGATTATCAAATAATGATAATCTAAAATATCCTGTTTACACATGACCATTACATAATGGTTTACAATACAAATATGTTACAACAAAATAAGTTTCTTGAATGCAGTTTTTACACAATATCATACAAGCATGGACTCCAAATCTTGTCCTTATTTAAGTATGCGACAGCGGAAGCTCTTAATAATCACCTGAGAATAAACATGCTTAAAACGTCAACAAAAATGTTGGTGAGTTATAGGTTTAACCTATATATATCAAATCATAATAATAGATCACAAGATTTCATATTTCAATACACATCCCATACATAGAGATAAAAATCATTCATATGGTGAACACCTGGTAACCGACATTAACAAGATGCATATATAAGAATATCCCCATCATTCCGGGACACCCTTCGGATATGATATAAATTTCGAAGTACTAAAGCATCCGGTACTTTGGATGGGGCTTGTTGGGCCCGATAGATCTATCTTTAGGATTCGCGTCAATTAGGGTGTCTGTTCCCTAATTCTTAGATTACCAAACTTAATAATAAGGGGCATATTCGATTTCGATAATTCAACCATAGAATGTAGTTTCACGTACTTGTGTCTATTTTGTAAATCATTTATAAAACCTGCATGTATTCTCATCCCAAAAATATTAGATTTTAAAAGTGGGACTATAACTCACTTTCACAGATTTTTACTTCGTCGGGAAGTAAGACTTGGCCACTGGTTGATTCACGAACCTATAACAATATATACATATATATCAAAGTATGTTCAAAATATATTTACAACACTTTTAATATATTTTGATGTTTTAAGTTTATTAAGTCAGCTGTCCTCGTTAGTAACCTACAACTAGTTGTCCACAGTTAGATGTACAGAAATAAATCGATAAATATTATCTTGAATCAATCCACAACCCAGTGTATACATATCTCAGTATTGATCACAACTCAAACTATATATATTTTGGAATCAACCTCAACCCTGTATAGCTAACTCCAACATTCACATATAGAGTGTCTATGGTTGTTCCGAAATATATATAGATGTGTCGACATGATAGGTCGAAACATTGTATACGTGTCTATGGTATCTCAAGATTACATAATATACAATACAAGTTGATTAAGTTATGGTTGGAATAGATTTGTTACCAATTTTCACGTAGCTAAAATGAGAAAAATTATCCAATCTTGTTTTACTCATAACTTCTTCATTTTAAATCCGTTTTGAGTGAATCAAATTGCTATGGTTTCATATTGAACTCTATTTTATTAATCTAAACAGAAAAAGTATAGGTTTATTGTCGGAAAAAAAAGTTACAAGTCGTTTTTGTAAAGGTAGTCATTTCAGTCGAAAGAACGACGTCTAGATGACCATTTTAGAAAACATACTTCCACTTTGAGTTTAACCATAATTTTTGGATATAGTTTCATGTTCATAATAAAAATCATTTTCTTAGAATAACAACTTTTAAATCAAAGTTTATCATAGTTTTTAATTAACTAACCCAAAATAGCCCGCGGTGTTACTACGACGGCGTAAATCCGGTTTTACGGTGTTTTTCGTGTTTCCAGGTTTTAAATCATTAAGTTAGCATATCATATAGATATAGAACATGTGTTTAGTTGATTTTAAAAGTCAAGTTAGAAGGATTAACTTTTGTTTGCGAACAAGTTTAGAATTAACTAAACTATGTTCTAGTGATTACAAGTTTAAACCTTCGAATAAGATAGCTTTATACGTATGAATCGAATGATGTTATGAAAATCATTACTACCTTAATTTCCTTGGATAAACCTACTGGAAAAGAGAAAAATGGATCTAGCTTCAACGGATCCTTGGATGGCTCGAAGTTCTTGAAGCAGAATCATGACACGAAAACAAGTTCAAGTAAGATCATCACTTGAAATAAGATTGTTATAGTTATAGAAATTGAACCAAAGTTTGAATATGATTATTACCTTGTATTAGAATGATAACCTACTGTAAGAAACAAAGATTTCTTGAGGTTGGATGATCACCTTACAAGATTGGAAGTGAGCTAGCAAACTTGAAAGTATTCTTGATTTTATGTAACTAGAACTTGTAGAATATATGAAGAACACTTAGAACTTGAAGATAGAACTTGAGAGAGATCAATTAGATGAAGAAAATTGAAGAATGAAAGTTTTTGTAGGTGTTTTTGGTCGTTGGTGTATGGATTAGATATAAAGGATATGTAATTTTGTTTTCATGTAAATAAGTCATGAATGATTACTCATATTTTTGTAATTTTATGAGATATTTCATGCTAGTTGCCAAATGATGGTTCCCACATGTGTTAGGTGACTCACATGGGCTGCTAAGAGCTAATCATTGGAGTTAATATACCAATAGTACATACATCTAAAAGCTGTGTATTGTACGAGTACGAATACGGGTGCATACGAGTAGAATTGTTGATGAAACTGAACGAGGATGTAATTGTAAGCATTTTTGTTAAGTAGAAGTATTTTGATAAGTGTATTTAAGTCTTTCAAAAGTGTATAAATACATATTAAAACACTACATGTATATACATTTTAACTGAGTCGTTAAGTCATCGTTAGTCGTTACATGTAAGTGTTGTTTTGAAACCTTTAGGTTAACGATCTTGTTAAATGTTGTTAACCCAATGTTTATAATATCAAATGAGATTTTAAATTATTATATTATCATGATATTATCATGTATGAATATCTCTTAATATGATATATATACATTAAATGTCTTTACAATGATAACCGTTACATATATGTCTCGTTTAAAAATCATTAAGTTAGTAGTCTTGTTTTTACATATGTAGTTCATTGTTAATATACTTAATGATATGTTTACTTATCATAGTATCATGTTAACTATATATATATATCCATATATATGTCATCATATAGTTTTTACAAGTTTTAACGTTCGTGAATCACCGGTCAACTTGGGTGGTCAATTGTCTATATGAAACATATTTCAATTAATCAAGTCTTAACAAGTTTGATTGCTTAACATGTTGGAAACATTTAATCATGTAAATATCAATCTCAATTAATATATATAAACATGGAAAAGTTCGGGTCACTACATTTATTGCCTTTGATGAACGACTTGTGTACTAGCTAGAATTATCTTCACAACCATCTTGTATCAAATTTATTGTGTCCTATATTTCATGCTATATGTAAAATAAGCGGTATTGTAAGTTTGTAAAATATTGTGTAAAAGTTTGAACGCGAAATATTATTATAATCAGTTTTTCATATAGAATTTTAGTAGTTGAATTGTATATTACCTACTAAGTATGAACTTAACGGGTAGGTACTACCCGAATTTAAACTTATAAAACGCTAATATGAAAAAAAAGCTTTTATAAATGAGTTCATATTATGCTACGAAATACTACTAACTACTCTTAATATTCTGTATGATTAACTTGTTCCATTTGACTATTTTGAAGGAAATGGCACCGACTACTCGACACACCGTGAATATGAATGAAGAGGAATTCCGTACTTTTCTAGCTTCAAACATAGGCGCAGTACAGGCTGCGCTACATACCAACAATAACCTTGGATCTAGTAGTACAGGAAATCGTGTAGGATGCACCTACAAAGAATTCACTGCCTGCAAACCTTTGGAATTTGATGGAACTGAAGGACCGATCGGATTGAAACGGTGGACTGAGAAGGTCGAATCGGTGTTTTCCATAAGTAAGTGTACTGAAGAGGACAAAGTGAAGTATGCTACGCATACCTTCACAGGTTCTGCGTTAACATGGTGGAATACCTATCTAGAGCAATCGGGACAAGACGATGCGTACGCACTACCGTGGTCAGCATTCAAGCACTTGATGAACGAGAAGTACCGTCCCAGAACCGAGGTCAATAAGCTCAAGACAGAACTTAGAGGGTTACGAACCCAAGGATTTGATATTACCAAGTACGAAAGACGATTCACAGAATTGTGCCTATTGTGTCCGGGAGCATTCGAAGATGAGGAAGAGAAGATCGACGCGTTTGTGAAAGGATTACCGGAAAGAATCTAAGAAGATATAAGTTCACACGAGCCCGCCTCCATACAACAGGCATGTAGAATGGCTCACAAACTAGTGAACCAGATTGAAGAAAGAATTAAAGAACAGACTGCTGAAGAGGCCAATGTGAAGCAAGTCAAAAGAAAGTGGGAGGAAAATGGTGATAAGAATCACCAATACAACAACAACAGCAATTACAACAATAATCGCAACAATTATCCCAACAATCGCAACATCAATCGCAACTACAACAAACGGCCCAACAACAACAACAACAACAACAACAACAACAACTACAACAATCATCCCAACAACAATAATAACCGTAACAACAACAACAATCAGAAGCAGCTATGCCAAAGGTGTGAAAAGTATCACTCGGGGTTCTGCACTAAATTTTGCAACAAGTGTAAAAGAAATGGTCATAGCGCGGCGAAGTGTGAGGTCTACGGACCAGGGGTTAATAGAACGAAAGGAACAAATGGTGTCGAAACGAGTAATGGCAGTAGTGTCGGAGCAAGTTATGCCAATGTAGTTTGTTATAAATGTGGAAAACCGGGCCACATTTTTAGAAATTGCCCGAACCAGGAGAACACGAATGGACAAGGCCGCGGAAGAGTTTTCAATATTAATGCAGCAGAGGCACAGAAAGACCCGGAGCTTGTTACGGGTACATTTCTTATTGACAATAAATCTGCTTACGTTTTATTTGATTCGGGTGCGGATAGAAGCTATATGAGTAAAGATTTTTGTGCTAAATTAAGTTGTCCATTGACGCCTTTGGATAGTAAATTTTTACTCGATTTAGCAAATGGTAAATTAATTTCAGCAGATAATATATGTCAGAATCGAGAAATTAAACTGGTTAGCGAAACATTTAAGATTGATTTGATACCAGTAGAGTTAGGGAGTTTTGATGTGATAATCGGTATGGACTGGTTGAAAGAAGTGAAAGCAGAGATCGTTTGTTACAAAAATGCAATTCGCATTATACGAGAAAAAGGAAAACCCTTAATGGTGTACGGAGAAAAGGGCAACACGAAGCTACATCTTATTAGTAATTTGAAGGCACAAAAACTAATAAGAAAAGGTTGCTATGCTGTTCTAGCACACGTCGAGAAAGTACAAACTGAAGAAAAGAGCATCAATGATGTTCCCATTGCAAAAGAATTTCCGGATGTATTTCCGAAAGAATTAACGGGATTACCCCCACATCGATCCGTTGAATTTCAAATAGATCTTGTACCAGGAGCTGCACCAATAGCTCGTGCTCCTTACAGACTCGCACCCAGCGAGATGAAAGAACTGCAAAGCCAATTACAAGAACTTTTAGAGCGTGGTTTCATTCGACCAAGCACATCACCGTGGGGAGCTCCTGTTTTGTTTGTCAAGAAGAAAGATGGTACATTCAGGTTGTGTATCGACTACCGAGAGTTGAACAAACTTACCATCAAGAACCGCTACCCACTATCGAGAATCGATGACTTATTTGATCAACTACAAGGCTCATCTGTTTATTCAAAGATTGACTTACGTTCCGGGTATCATCAAATGCGGGTGAAAGAAGATGATATTCCAAAGACTGCTTTCAGAACACGTTACGGTCATTACGAGTTTATGGTCATGCCGTTTGGTTTAACTAATGCACCAGCTGTGTTCATGGACCTTATGAACCGAGTGTGTGGACCATACCTTGACAAGTTTGTCATTGTTTTCATTGATGACATACTTATTTACTCAAAGAATGACCAAGAACACGGTGAACATTTGAGAAAGGTGTTAGAAGTATTGAGGAAGGAAGAATTGTATGCTAAGTTTTCAAAGTGTGCATTTTGGTTGGAAGAAGTTCAATTCTTCGGTCACATAGTGAACAAAGAAGGTATTAAGGTGGATCCGACAAAGATAGAAACTGTTGAAAAGTGGAAAACCCCGAAAACTCCGAAACACATACGCCAGTTTTTAGGACTAGCTGGTTACTACAGAAGGTTCATCCAAGACTTTTCCAGAATAGCAAAACCCTTGACTGCATTAACGCATAAAGGGAAGAAATTTGAATGGAATGATGAACAAGAGAAAGCGTTTCAGTTATTGAAGAAAAAGCTAACTACGGCACCTATATTGTCATTGCCTGAAGGGAATGATGATTTTGTGATTTATTGTGACGCATCAAAGCAAGGTCTCGGTTGTGTATTAATGCAACGAACGAAGGTGATTGCTTATGCGTCTAGACAATTGAAGATTCACGAACAAAATTATACGACGCATGATTTAGAATTAGGCGCGGTTGTTTTTGCATTAAAGACTTGGAGGCACTACTTATATGGGGTCAAAAGTATTATATATACCGACCTCAAAAGTCTTCAACACATATTTAATCAGAAACAACTGAATATGAGGCAGCGTAGGTGGATTGAATTGTTGAATGATTACGACTTTGAGATTCGTTACCACCCGGGGAAGGCAAATGTGGTAGCCGACGCCTTGAACAGAAAGGACAGAGAACCCATTCGAGTAAAATCTATGCATATAATGATTCACACTAACCTTACTACACAAATAAAGGGGGTGCAACAAGGAGTTTTAAAAGAGGGAAATTTAAAGGATGAAATACCCAAAGGATCGGAGAAGCATCTTAATATTCGGGAAGACGGAACCCGGTATAGGGCTGAAAGGATTTGGGTACCAAAATTTGGAGATATGAGAGAAATGGTACTTAGAGAAGCTCATAAAACCAGATACTCAATACATCCTGGAACAGGGAAGATGTACAAGGATCTCAAGAAACATTTTTAGTGGCCGGGTATGAAAGCCGATGTTGCTAAATACGTAGGAGAATGTTTGACGTGTTCTAAGGTCAAAGCTGAGCATCAGAAACCATCAGGTCTACTTCAACATCCCGAAATCCCAGAATGGAAATGGGAAAACATTACCATGGATTTCATCACTAAATTGCCAAGGACTGCAAGTGGTTTTGATACTATTTGGGTAATAGTTGATCGTCTCACCAAATCAGCACACTTCCTGCCAATAAGAGAAGATGACAAGATGGAGAAGTTAGCACGACTGTATTTGAAGGAAGTCGTCTCCAGACATGGAATACCAATCTCTATTATCTCTGATAGGGATGGCAGATTTATTTCAAGATTCTGGCAGACATTACAGCAAGCATTAGGAACTCGTCTAGACATGAGTACTGCCTATCATCCACAAACTGATGGGCAGAGCGAAAGGACAATACAAACGCTTGAAGACATGCTACGAGCATGTGTTATTGATTTCGGAAATAGTTGGGATCGACATCTACCGTTAGCAGAATTTTCCTACAACAACAGCAACCATTCAAGCATTGAGATGGCGCCGTTTGAAGCACTTTATGGTAGAAAGTGCAGGTCTCCGATTTGTTGGAGTGAAGTGGGGGATAGACAGATTACGGGTCTGGAGATTATACAAGAAACTACCGAGAAGATCATCCAAATTCAACAACGGTTGAAAACCACCCAAAGTCGACAAAAGAGCTACGCTGACATTAAAAGAAAAGATATAGAATTTGAAATTGGAGAGATGGTCATGCTTAAAGTTGCACCTTGGAAAGGCGTTGTTCGATTTGGTAAACGAGAGAAATTAAATCCAAGGTATATTGGACCATTCAAGATTATTGATCGTGTCGGACCAGTAGCTTACCGACTTGAGTTACCTCAACAACTCGCGTCTGTACATAACACTTTCCACGTCTCGAATTTGAAGAAATGTTTTGCTAAAGAAGATCTCACTATTCCGTTAGATGAAATCCAAATCAACGAAAAACTTCAATTCATCGAAGAACCCGTCGAAATAATGGATCGTGAGGTTAAAAGACTTAAGCAAAACAAGATACCAATTGTTAAGGTTCGATGGAATGCTCGTAGAGGACCCGAGTTCACCTGGGAGCGAGAAGATCAGATGAAGAAGAAATACCCACATCTATTTCCAGAAGATTCGTCAACACCTTCAACAGCTTAAAATTTCGGGACGAAATTTATTTAACGGGTAGGTACTGTAGTGACCCGAACTTTTCCATGTTTATATATACTAATTGAGATTGATATTTACATGATTAAATATTTCCAACATGTTAAGCAATCAAACTTTTTAAGACTTGAATAATTGAAATATGTTTCATATAGACAATTGACCACCCAAGTTGACCGGTGATTCACGAACGTTAAAACTTGTAAAAACTATATGATGACATATATATGGATATATATATAGTTAATATGATACTATGATAAGTAAATATATCATTAAGTATATTAACAATGAACTACATATGTAAAAACAAGACTACTAACTTAATGATTTTTAAACGAGACATATATGTAACGATTATCGTTGTAAAGACATTTAATGTATATATATCATATTAAGAGATATTCATACATGATCATATCATGATAATATAATAATTTAAAATCTCATTTGATATTATAAACATTGGGTTAACAACATTTAACAAGATCGTTAACCTAAAGGTTTCAAAACAACACTTACGTGTAACGACAAACGATGACTTAACGACTCAGTTAAAATGTATATACATGTAGTGTTTTAATATGTATTTATACACTTTTGAAAGACTTCAATACACTTATCAAAATACTTCTACTTAACAAGAATGCTTACAATTACATCCTCGTTCAGTTTCATCAACAATTCTACTCGTATGCACCCGTATTCGTACTCGTACAATACACAGCTTTTAGATGTATGTACTATTGGTATATACACTCCAATGATCAGCTCTTAGCAGCCCATGTGAGTCACCTAACACATGTGGGAACCATCATTTGGCAACTAGCATGAAATATCTCATAAAATTACAAAAATATGAGTAATCATTCATGACTTATTTACATGAAAACAAAATTACATATCCTTTATATCTAATCCATACACCAATGACCAAAAACACATACAAACACTTTAATTCTTCAATTTTCTTCATCTAATTGATCTCTCTCAAGTTCTATCTTCAAGTTCTAAGTGTTCTTCATATATTCTACAAGTTCTAGTTACATAAAATCAAGAATACTTTCAAGTTTGCTAGCTCACTTCCAATCTTGTAAGGTGATCATCCAACCTCAAGAAATCTTTGTTTCTTACAGTAGGTTATCATTCTAATACAAGGTAATAATCATATTCAAACTTTGGTTCAATTTCTATAACTATAACAATCTTATTTCAAGTGATGATCTTACTTGAACTTGTTTTCGTGTCATGATTCTGCTTCAAGAACTTCGAGCCATCCAAGGATCCGTTGAAGCTAGATCCATTTTTCTCTTTTCTAGTAGGTTTATCCAAGGAACTTAAGGTAGTAATGATGTTCATAACATCATTCGATTCATATATATAAAGCTATCTGATTCGAAGGTTTAAACTTGTAATCACTAGAACATAGTTTAGTTAATTCTAAACTTGTTCGCAAACAAAAGTTAATCCTTCTAACTTGACTTTTAAAATCAACTAAACACATGTTCTATATCTATATGATATGCTAACTTAATGATTTAAAACCTGGAAACACGAAAAACACCGTAAAACCGGATTTACGCCGTCGTAGTAACACCGCGGGCTGTTTTGGGTTAGTTAATTAAAAACTATGATAAAATTTGATTTAAAAGTTGTTATTCTGAGAAAATGATTTTTATTATGAACATGAAACTATATCCAAAAATTATGGTTAAACTCAAAGTAGAAGTATGTTTTCTAAAATGGTCATCTAGACGTCGTTCTTTCGACTGAAATGACTACCTTTACAAAAACAACTTGTAACTTATTTTTCCGACTATAAACCTATACTTTTATGTTTAGGTTCATAAAATAGAGTTCAATATGAAACCATAGCAATTTTATTAACTCAAAACGGATTTAAAATGAAGAAGTTATGGGTAAAACAAGATTGGATAATTTTTCTCATTTTAGCTACGTGAAAATTGGTAACAAATCTATTCCAACCATAACTTAATCAACTTGTATTGTATATTATGTAATCTTGAGATACCATATACACGTATACAATGTTTCGACCTATCATGTCGACACATCTATATATATTTCGGAACTACCATAGACACTCTATATGTGAATGTTGGAGTTAGCTATACAGGGTTGAGGTTGATTCCAAAATATATATAGTTTGAGTTGTGATCAATACTGAGATACGTATACACTGGGTCGTGGATTGATTCAAGAAAATATTTATCGATTTATTTATGTACATCTAACTGTGGACAACTAGTTGTAGGTTACTAACGTGGACAGCTGACTTAATAAACTTAAAACATTAAAATATATTAAAAGTGTTGTAAATATATTTTGAACATACTTTGATATATATGTATATATTGTTATAGGTTCGTGAATCAACCAGTGGCCAAGTCTTACTTCCCGACGAAGTAAAAATCTGTGAAAGTGAGTTATAGTCCCACTTTTAAAATCTAATATTTTTGGGATGAGAATACATGCAGGTTTTATAAATGATTTACAAAATAGACACAAGTACGTGAAACTACATTCTATGGTTGAATTATCGAAATCGAATATGCCCCTTTTTATTAAGTCTGGTAATCTAAGAATTAGGGAACAGACACCCTAATTGACGCGAATCCTAAAGATAGATCTATTGGGCCTAACAAACCCCATCCAAAGTACTGGAAGCTTTAGTACTTCGAAATTTATATCATATCCGAAGGGTGTCCCGGAATGATGGGGATATTCTTATATATGCATCTTGTTAATGTCAGTTACCAGGTATTCACCATATGAATGATTTTTATCTCTATGTATGGGATGTGTATTGAAATATGAAATCTTGTGGTCTATTATTATGATTTGATATATATAGGTTAAACCTATAACTCACCAATATTTTTGTTGACGTTTTAAGCATGTTTATTCTCAGGTGATTATTAAGAGCTTCCGCTGTTGCATACTTAAATAAGGACGAGATTTGGAGTCCATGCTTGTATGATATTGTGTAAAAACTGCACTCAAGAAACTTATTTTGTTGTAACATATTTGTATTGTAAACCATTATGTAATGGTCGTGTGTAAACAAGATATTTTAGATTATCATTATTTGATAATCTACGTAAAGCTTTTTAAACCTTTATTGATGAAATAAAGGTTATGGTTTGTTTTAAAATGAATGCAGTCTTTGAAAAACGTCTCATATAGAGGTTAAAACCTCGCAACGAAATGAATTAATATGGAACGTTTTTAATCAATAAGAACGGGACATTTCAGTGTGCACTTAATGATGATTTTATTTAAGTATAAAATATACTTCTAATTTTATTTCAATTAGTATCTATAACAAAGTCAATATATATTACTAGCAAATAAAATTAAGTAAAGGATACATGGCAAATAATAACCATTAGATTTTTGGTGAAAGTGAATGGATAAGATACCACGTGTGCACTTAATGATGATTTTATTTAAGTATAAAATATACTTCTAATTTTATTTCAATTAGTATCTATAACAAAGTCAATATATATTACTAGCAAATAATATTAAGGATACATGGCAAATAATAACCATTAGATTATTATGAGGACCATTACACCTTAAAGCACCTCATTACATCACCCTCAACTCCCTTTTTAAAGATAAGAATATAGAAGCTAATTTTTTGAATTTAAATTTCACGATATAATATCTAATAATCTTTAAGTAATTTGGATTGACTTCAATATCTTCCAATCTTTAACTAAATATCAATAAATAAGTTGACTAATTAATTAGAGTTTTTAACTTCATATACCCTTCTTAACTTTTAAAATCACATATACATACCCACTTACATAAATTAATAGTATCATATATGCCCATTACTAACATTTGAAAAAGCATATTTACCCATATAAACGAATAATATCATATGCAATTTGAGAGGTTTCTTTTACAAGAAGATTTTTGGTGATACAAGTTTCCTATTTTACCCTTAAATTGCTATTAGGTCAATATACCATTTATGGGTAAGATAGACAATTTATATCCTATAATAACTAACTATACAAAAAATAAATCAAAGCTAAATAAAAATGTGAGACCTATTAATTACCCACATAATAATTACCTACATAATAGGGATGCATTTACCTTACCTATAAAGTATGTTACAAGTTACAGCCATTTTTTTCTTATTCCCTTATATTTTCACGAATTGTGAAAATATTTTTAATATTAATCAAGTTTTTTGCCAAAAAAAAAAAAAAAGTTACAACCATTTTGTAGTATGGTATTTTTTTTTTATCTGTTGGATATAGAAATTACAACACAAATAAATACTAAAATCCGTCATAATCTATAAAAACTTGATCTCTTTGTATTTTCACCTTCACTTGGACTGCCTTGACCACGAATAGTTCTACAAAACACAATAATAATAATAATAATAATAATAATAATAATAATAATAATAATAATAATAATAATAATAATAATAATAATAATAATAATAATAATAATAATAATAATAATAATAATAATAATAATAATAATAAATGGATCTTAATTAATAAATGGAATGATGATTCTTAATAAAAATCACTCAAAATGGCACCCACTCTCGTCCCAATTTATGTTTACTACAACGGTGAGTATTCGGATGATTGGTAAATACTTGCCGAAAGAAAAATGTTCGAAAAAGTAGAGTACAAACAAACGGACTTGGTATGATTTAATTTCGACTGAGGTGGTCGCCTAGATCTCTTTGTGTTTTCACCTTCACTTGGACTACCAAGTCCGTTTGTTTGTACTCCACTTTTTCGAACGCTTTTCTTTCGCCAAGTGTATACCATTTTCAATCATCCGAATAGTCACCGTTGTAGTAAACATAAATTGGGACGAGAGTGGGTGCCATTTTGAGTGATTTTTATTGTAGTGATGATTGTTTGATTTTGGAGTAATTTGATAATTTATATGGTGTTGAGGTATGGAAGAATGGACATGTACTCGTATTTATATAGGAGAAAACCTAGCTAACCGTTGCAAATATATCCGTTGTATAATAATCTTCTATTCATATCTTGTAAAAGGGATAATTTATATGGTGTTTATATTTATTTTAATAATAATCTTCTATTCTTATCTTTTAAAAGAGAGTTTGGGGTGATGTAATGACATGTTTTAGGCTATTGTAACATGTGCTTCAAACAATTGTAAAATGTTATTGATGATGTAATAATTAAAACTATTTAAATTTAAATTAAATATGTGTATTCTATAACTAAATGATCAAAATATTGCTTTCTCAACTTTGTACGCAACTCGATTTCCAATATATATCCACCAGAGTGTTCCCTTTCTCAACTTTAAATAACAGTTTATTCTTTTCAAAATCAACATACATTTTATTCCAATTTACACTTCAACTTTTAAGTGTCCATTATCTATCCACCATTTTCAACACCCAAATACAGAAGATACCGTTGGTTAATGATCCAATGATAATATTCAATTGTTAATCACTTTGTTTTGATGATGACATAAAAGAGATAAGTGCTTAATCATATGTAAGACGACATGAGTTCATAAGCCTACACTATCTATAGCAAAAGACCAATGCATAAATAATTAACTTGGTAAATGTGCTATGCGGTTGCACCACGGTTGACTGTGAACCTGACCGTGGATGTCCTGTACCAACGATTTTAAGTTTTTCTAAAACTGTCAATCTACGGCTTAACCTACGGCCGACCGCAGTTCGACCGTAGTTTTCTCTGTAACCAAATTCATCCACTTTAAGATAGACCACTTTGAGGCATCTATAATTTACAAAACCTTTTTAAACATACTTATAGTAGTTGCCTTCTTTGATATTAAAAGAGTTTTGAACCAAAAGATGTTAATTTTTACTAATCACACTTAATGACACCTTAATGACAATTTAAGTTGAAATAAGATTAAACACAAAAGTGTTATATATTTTTATAATATCATTTAAACATACTAATAATGGTCATTAAAGTCCCAATTAAAGAGGTGCTCTCCCATTACTTTTAAGTATCATTTGTATGTATGTAAGTGTAATTAATCCAACCTAGTCAAGGTTGTAACAAGAATCAATTAAGTTTCAACTAGGTTCAAACTAGTTCAATTAAGGTGCAACAAGGTTCTAAAGAGCTAGATACTTCCATCAAAGAAAAGACAAATGGTTAAAGTCATGGGTTACGAAGTTTGGATGGTTTCTAATTGTCATGGAGAAAAATTCAGCATTTACCTCTTTTAGAATCAATGATAAAAGTCTCAAGAGAAGATGCTTGCCTTATTTGCAAGCAACCAATGAAGCTTGATGCTTCCATCAATGTATTGACAACTTATTGAAGACTTGGGATATGTAGTTTGGAGTATTGTGGTTTATCATAAGACAAGATGTTGACACACAAAGAGAATTTGGAAGGTTGCTACTTGTCAAGTACTTACTGGAATATCACATGCATGCTTACAAGAAGTATTTTGGAAGATTACTATTTTTCAAGTATCATATGCATGCTTCCAAGATCAAATGTTGACACATGCATTGAAGGGTTATAATCAATGAATATTTCCAAGACCATTGCAAGTCAAAGAGAATCTTTGTGTAAGTAACATTATGAAGAAACAAGACAAAAGATATGAAGAAGAAAACTCATCCACGGATATGTGTGCCCATTACTTTGCATTTCTATTTTCCTATTTAAACAAGGATTGAAGACACTTCAAGACCACCTCTTTCCAACATACTTTCAAAGTCATATCAACTAATCTCCCAAGCCTCAAGCACAAATCTATGGAGAGATTACAAGAGAGAAAGAGAGATTCTACTTACACTAAGTAGAATTGTAATGTAAACTTTATGCTTAACATTTGTATCTTTAAGTTTACATTGTGAGATACTTCCTTAGAGGGGTTAAGGAAGTTAAATGGTTCTTGCGATAGGAAACATCTATCTTACTTAATGATTCAACTTCCTTAAAGGGATCTAGGAAGTTGATTAATTTCATTGGAAATTAATACTTGTCCAATGTAAAGACAAGTTTGATCTAAGTAAGGTTGGTGTGACCTATTGAAGAACTATGGGAGATTGTAAGCTTAGCTATAAGTTTACTTGTGAGCTATCTTCTTAAAGGAATCTAGAAGGTAGTTGTGATTTCACTCGGTTAGAGCATTAGGATCTTGTGGTAAGAGCTTTTGGTGATTGTGAATTCTTCAAAGGGATGTAAGGGTCCATAAGTAGCGGCTTATCGAGGAGCTAGTGTTGTATCCTGACACTCCATCGGGTTTGGGGTATCATAGTAAAGAAAACTCTCAATTCGTAGAATTGGGGAGTGGATTAAGGTGGATTAGTTAACTTCCACCCGAACCACTATAAATACTTGTGTTTGTGCATTTTACTTTATTTCATATATAGTCTAACAAACACAAGAATACTAATTTGTTAAAACTAGTTCCTTGGACTTGAAAACAATATCATTATTGAACACAATATCCACGGTCGCATCTAGGGTCGACCGTAGGATATCCTAAACTGGAAAAGTTTTAACAAATTGATTTTTGAAACTATTCACCCCCTCTCTAGTTCTTACAATTGGTATCAAAGCGGTTGCTCTAATCTTTGCTCAAAAACATTTTTGTCATGTGTAAAACTATTTTGTGCAAAAACCTGAGTCAAAGATCTTGGAACTAAGCTTTAATTGTTTGAAGAACACAAAGGAGATTTTGGATGAGTTAGTCTTAAATCATGATGAAAATTTTCGTATGAGAAGCAACTTCAAGAGACTCGTGTGATGAGGAGTCAAGGATCGAATCCGAATGCTCAAACTTACATCCATGACATTGCGGAAAAATACCACCATTCACATGGTGAGGTAAGCTTAGTTGTTTTTAGTCTATTTAATATTTGTGTCCTCTATATGTTGTGATAATTAACAAAACTATGATTAAAAAGGAAAACTTGAACAAAGAAATATTCTTTAAATAAACAAGTTAATTAAAAAAAATTTAATCCCACTATGGGATCTCAACCATCCCACTATGGGATCATTATCTATCCAAAGTTTGTAAAATCACACCCGATTCCATTTAAGTATGTAAAAATGTGGGGTTGGGACAAAATCACAACTATAAGTATACAATAGAAGCACCTTGAAACTTGTCATAATTGAAATTACTCGTGCCTTGAATCCTTGTATAAAAAATGACATGAGTTATTGTTTGATGTGTGCTTGATTAGTTGATCTTACATGATAGAATACTTAAGTTGTCACATAACTTAGAGCCTTTAGTGATAGATATAATATCTAAGATTAGACTCTAAGCATCTTAATAAGTATTCTTGAAACTCATATAGTCAAACAAAAGGTTACTAAGTGGGAATATTAATTAGAAACTAAAATCATTAACATATGACCAATTTAAACAATAAAAAGAATTTGTTCTTAGATAAAGTTGTGATAAAAATGATTTTTAAATCAAAGATACTGAATGATAAATCAACACTTGGCTTTAAAAGACACCTTGAGTAAACCTACCACAAGCTTTTCAAAAACAAACTTTATAAAACTCAACTTAGTGCCAAACTAGTCGGCGGTCGAGCCTACGGTCGACCGTGGATCGACCGCATAGGCTCTGATCAAAATGTGCTTTTACAATTTTAAGATCGGCCATGATTTGATACTTTTAGATGTTAATTCTTTGTAAATTGGTTATAACATTAGTTTTACATTGTTTATTGGAAAGATCTAAACCTTTGCTAAATGTAAAGCTATTTATTGTCATCAAATGACACTTGTTTATATAAATAATAGTGATTCCCATACAACTATAAGTGTACACTATAAATTATTCTCACTCAAGACATGAACTTGGTTTATCAAATCTTATAATATAAACATGTCTAAAAGGATAAACTCTAGTGTTAGAGAAAGGTACTAAAATGGGTTAGGGCGAGAGTACTTAATGCTAACAACCCCGGACCCAACAAACATTGGGTACCACGTTTTGTTTTTCTAACAAGTTATAGGTTTGTTAACAAGTGTGGTAGAAGACGATGTAATCAAAAGTACTCAAAACGCATGTCCATGATAAATATGTCACCCAGAGCACAAAGAACATGATGACGTAATGGACATATTTGAAGTACCATTATCGGTAGAGGTAACATCTCTTGCAAGTAATTGTGCTACTTGAGTTTTAGCTTGATATGTGAATATTTCTTAACATGATAGTTAGGTCACAACTTATTTGAAACTAGAAAATGTTATGCATACAATTAGGTAGAATGTCTTATATGCTTGCAAGTGAAATTGGTGAAAAGATAAGAACATGTCAATATGTGCGTTGCATCAATACATGTTTTTAGATGGCACATAAGATTAGATCACACGACCATAAAACTAATCATTAGATATCTACCTAAAAGTAATAGATGATGATCACTAAGTGAGCTAAAGTGTTAAAAAGATCATTCTCATTAGTTTTCTTCAACAAAGTAAATATTTGATAAACAATGATAGCAAAGAGAATCACGATAAACAAATCTTAGGAGACATCAATAGGAGTCAAATTAGATTTGAAGTGTGTAGTCTAAGTTCTTCATTTTCTAGGTATATTATAAATTTCCAAAGTTCAACTTTATAGTCTTAGTAAATGGATTATATATGATTTCCATCATCTATACTTAAGGAGATACATTCGTGATGATAGAACTCATTCTACGCTCATACCTAAAGTACAAAAAGAAAATGATATTATTCTTGTCTAAATTGCTAGAGTAGTAGTCATTAATAAAAATTGTTAGTTAAACGCGTAAGCATTTATCGAGTTGTTAAAATGTCTAAAACACACTTAGACATATTAGGACGGATGATTCTGAATCTTTGAGGTTAGAAAGCTTTAATAATAATTCATGCTCTTAATTTCTAAACTAGAATTAGGTTTGCATCAAACTAACACCTAGAACAAACAAGTAAAATGAAAAGGTTCACTATCCTTTTAGATAAGTGCTAAGGCATTAGAAACAGTTATGGAAATCAATGCTAGATTATCATTCAAAGGTGTATGTGTACAGCTCTAGGATAGTCTTTAGAAAACAAAACCTAATTAGGTCTAAATAGATGTCCGAGTAGCCTTAAGGAAAAATTGAATATACATGAAAAGGCTATATCTTCGCATCTTGAAAGTCTTGATAAACTTAGGACATACTTTCTTGATCATGTGTGTAAAATGGTAAAAGTTGGCAATACATTATTTGCTAAGGAGCATAAGAATAAAATGTTAATAGATGTTCATGACTTGGTTATTGATCCAATTAACCATTTTCCTTGTGAAAAGCCTTTTGAACTCACGAATGATAAGTTTGAAACATGCTTGATAAGGAAAATTGAATGCTTTATTGTATGCTTTACACTCTAGGATTAACTCTAGGCTTCCGCTCATTATACAATAGGTGTAAATTGCATAATGTTTCTCTTTATCTCTCACATGTGCCATATATATGTTCATTACTTGTATAAGTGTGTGTGCAACATCTACCTGCCATATTTGTATACTTATATGTTCTTAAATGTGCAAATCTATTCGTCATACTCGCATGCTCACATGATCTTCATGCTTGACAACTTGAGTTATCTCTTTCGAACCTATGTTGCTTAAAATCACCTTGAAAGATGTTACCCTACACACTTCAGGCTCATTAACTTGCTAATTGAATCTTATTTGTGAGGGCATTGTGCTTAATGTTTGCTACATCTAACATGCCATATATTGTTCATCATGCTTATGTGCTTACATGCTTATGATTTATTAACATGTTGAAAAATTATGCATGGATGTTTTTATACTCACGATCCAATATAACACTCCAAATTGTTAAATATGATACATCAAAAATTTTAACTAGTTAACATTATACGTAGTCAAGTTAACATATCTCTACATGATGATAATTCTCTTAAATCATATTTGTTGAGTGCTAAATAATACTTTGATATTAGCTAGCTTACCATGAGTTATGTGATTGCTTATTAAGTTATATCATTTAAGTGCAATCTTGAGCTATATTTGAATAAATGACTAAATAAGTAGTGATTTAACGTATATCGTATTTTGATATGAATTGTCAGTTAAATTCCTTCCTGGTCTAGTTATTTAGGTTATTAATATGCTCACTAAAATTCATGCTATGGAACATGCCTCTATTTGATTATCATGATTACTTGCTTGCTATGCATGATTGTTACTTATAGTGTGAATTCTAATTGAGCTTATTATGCATGATTGCTTATTTTAATGTGATATATGCTTACTATATTTATTCTTGAGTTCTATGTATGCATATATTTCTAACAATGCTTGTGAGACTTCAAATGCACTATTATGCTCATCACCCAAGCAAAGGAAAGTCTAAATATGTCACACTTTCGAGCCATTAAAAGGATCTTTAGAGAAATCTAAAGAGTTCTATGCATCATGAACATCATGTACCTTGGAAATTAGGATATGATGGATAGCTACTATTTAAAAGAGTGGTGTATGTGCATTAGTTGGTTTATGCATAACCTCTAGACTCTCAAAGGAACAAACACTTGTAGCTCTATCTCTACTACTAAATTTGAATATATATCATTTGAAATATCATGTGCTCAAGGCTTATGGATGAAACAAACTTTCCTCGATTAAGGTACCACTTCTTCCGAAACTCATGTGTGCATCCTCTTGCTAAAATTTGGACTAGTCAACCTAATAAGTCATTATTTGAACTCCAATTTAGCTTTGATCATTACAAGTAAAATATTACCATGCTCTATATGTTTAGGTTATACATATGTTTATCACTAAGAATACTAAGAGATATGCTCTTAGTTGAATAACTTAAAACTTAATGTATGATTTTTCAGTGATAACTTATCATGTGGATAACATTTTGACTTATCATATATGCCTTATTGATCATGCTATGCTTATGATATGTGCCATATGTATGCCATGCATGTGTTCTTACATGATTGTTGAAACTACTATGTTAGTATCTATAATGTTGCATGAAATGATTACGTGTGATGCTCTTACTTATTTGCCATGCTATGTAATGCTTGTGTTTTAACATGCTTGTTTGAACATCTCTCATGCTCTAGCATCTAAGCTTATAAATATGATTGTTATGCATGATTTTTTACTTGACAATTGATCTAATGTATATTACCTTTTGCATGCTACTCTCTCTTATGTTTCCACATTGTGCTATGTGCAATATGTATACCATGATATGCTATATGGTTTTACATGCTTGCTTAAACCTACTTGCTTCTGTACATGCATGAAATTGGTAGAACTAGTGGAGTAGTGTTGGTACTTAATGATAATGTTGCATGATATACTAAGGCTTTTGCTCACTACATGTTATATCACACATTCATGCTATACTATTCATTAACTCTGATATGTGATGGTTCATATGCACTTTTGATTTTACATGCTCTCTAACCATCACATATATTGGTCAAAGTGCTCACTCCACTATCTTTGTTATCTATGACATACAATGATTCTTATGCTTCCTATATATTATTATGTGTGTGCATTAACCCTTGATTAGAGGTTTATCCAGCTCGTTGAGTTCATATCACTCTTTACTTGATATTATGACTTATGTGTGGACTAATCCACTTTTCTATGAGTCTTATATTGCACATTTCAAGGGGAGCTATATCATCTACCGCTATGTAAGATTCAAGGGGGAGCATTACTCTAGGGCGCGCTTAGTTCCAGGGGGAGCTAACCTTTTTGCTTCGACAAAAGGGGGAGAAAGTGTATGGTAAGTGACGTTAACACTTATGTCTGATTACATAACTAAGCACTTACCTATATGTTTGTCATCATCAAAAAGGGGGAAAATGTTGGTTAATGATCCAATGATAATATTCAAATGTTAATCACTTTGTTTTGATGATGACATAAAAGAGATAAGTGCTTAATCATATGTAAGACGACATGAGTTCATAAGCCTACACTAACTCCAGCAAAATACCTATACATAAATAATTAACTTGGTAAAAGTGCTATGCGGTTGCACCACGGCCGACCGTGAACCTGACCCTGGATGTCCTGTACCAACAATTTTAAGTTTTCCTAAAACTGTCAATCTACGGCTCACCCCACGGCCGACCGCAGTTCGACTGCAGTTTTCTCTGTAACCAAATTCATCCACTTTAAGATACACCACTTTGAGGCATCTATAATTTACAAAACCTTTTTAAACATATTTATAATAGTTACGTTCTTTGATTCTAAAAGAGTTTTGAACCAAAAGATGTTAATTTTTACTAATCACACTTAATGACACCTTAATGACATCTTAAGTTGAAATAAGATTAAACACACAAGTGTTATATATTTTTAAAATGTCATTTAAACATACTAATAATGAACATTAAAGTCCCAATTAAAGAGGTGCTCTCCCATTACTTTTAAGTACCATTTGTATTTATGTAAGTGTAATTAATCCAAGCTAGTCAAGGTTTAACAAGAATCAATTAAGTTTCAACTAGATTTAAACTAGTTCAATTAAGGTGCAACAAGGTTCTAAAGAGGTAGATACTTCCATCAAAGAAAAGACAAAAGGTTAAAGTCATGGGTTATGAAGTTTGGATGGTTTCTAATTATCATGGAGCAAAATTCAGCATTTACCTCTTTTAGAATCAATGATAAAAGTCTCAAGAGAAGATGCTTTCCTTATTTGCAAGCAACCAATGAAGCTTGATACTTCCATCAATGTATTGACAACTTATTGAAGACTTGGGATATGTAGTTTGGAGTATTGTGGTTTGTCATAAGACAAGATATTGACACATGCAAAGAGAATTTAGAAGGTTGCTATTTGTCAAGTACTTACTTGAATATCACATGCATGCTTACAAGAAGTATTTTGGAAGATTAATATTTTTCAAGTATCATAAACATGCTTCCAAGATCAAATGTTGACACATGCATTGAAGGGTTGTAATCAATGAATATTTCCAAGACCATTGCAAGTAAAAGAGAATCTTAATGTAAGTAACATTATGAAGAAACAAGACAAAAGAGATGAAGAAGAAAACTCATCAACGGATATGTGTGCCCACTACTTTGCATTTCTATTTGCCTATTTAAACAAGGATTGAAGACACTTCAAGACCACCTCTTTCCAACATACTTTCAAAGTCATATCAACTAATCTCCCAAGCCTCAAGCACAAATCTATGGAGAGATTACAAGAGAGAAAGAGAGATTCTACTTACACTAAGTAGAATTGTAATGTAAACTTTATGGTTAACATTTGTATCTTTAAGTTTACATTGTAAGATACTTTCTTAGAGGGGTTAAGGAAGTTAAATGATTCTTGCGATAGGAAACATCTATCTTACTTAATGATTTAACTTCCTTAAAGGGATCTAGGAAGTTGATTAATTTCATTGGAAATTAATACTTGTCCAATGTAAAGACAAGTTTGATCTAAGTAAGGTTGGTGTGACCTATTGAAGAACTATGGGAGATTGTAAGCTTAGCTATAAGTTTACTTGTGAGCTATCTTCTAAAAGGGATCTAGAAGGTAGTTGTGATTTCACTAGGTTAGAGCATTAAGATCTTGTGGTAAGAGCTTTTGGTGATTGTGAATTCTTTAAAGGGACGTAAGGGTTCATAAGTAGCTGCTTATCTAGGAGCTAGTGTTGTATTCGGACACTCCACCGGGTTTGGGGTATCATAGTGAAGAAAACTCTCAATTCGTAGAATTGGGGAGTGGATTAAGGTGGATTAGTTAACATCCACCCGAACCACTATAAATCCTCGTGTTTGTGCATTTTACTTTATTTCATATATAGTCTAACAAACACAAGCATACTATTTTGTTAAAACTAGTTCCTTGGACTCGAAAACAATATAATTGTTTAACACAATATCCACGGTCGCATCTAGGGTCGACCGTAGGATATCCTAAATCAGAAAAGTTTTAACAAATCGATTTTTGGAACTATTCACCCCTAGTTCCTACAGATACCAAATCTAGGATCATGAAAACCTGTGTTTTGGATCATTGACCCTCATGGTGTTTGCAATGCATTGAGTCACGGTTCCATAATTAGATCAGAGAGATCATAGTGATTCTGATTGTGGAACGTGCCTCAATCCGTTGCTAATACTAGCATTATACCAAATCTAGGATCATGAAAACCTGTCTTCCGGATCATTGACCCTCATGGTGTTTGCAATGCATTGGGTCACGGTTCCATAATCAGATCAGAGAGATCATAGTTATTCTGATTGTGAAAACGTCCTCAATCCGTTGCTAACACTAGCATGATTTTCGACCTGCGGATTTTGGGCCTGAAAAAAGATCTTAGAAAGCACATATCTCCATCTTTTTCATCTTATCGATATACATGTCTTGCAAAAATAGAACATACAAAAATAACATCACTAAAAAATAACATCACTAAACATTATGAAAAAAGATCATGAAAAAATAACATCACTAAACATTATGAAAAAAGATCATGAAAACATGTCTTCCAGATCATTGACCCTCATGGTGTTAGCAATGCATTGAGTCACAATTTTTAGTGAGGCATCCCCAATTTAGATGAAAATTATAGTGACCAATTTAGATGTAAAGTGGGTTATGCATCAATACCATATGGGAACCAATGAAGCTCCATCTTTGTCTTTTGTTTAAAAGATGAAAATTTTCTAGTTTTGTGTTTTAAAAAAATGACATCATTAAACATTATGCATTGTTTGTTTGTACAATACAACCTTTAAAATTGATAGATCCACCATTTTTTTCATCTTCATTGGTTCCCAAATGGTAGTAAGGCATAACCAATTTATATGAAAATTGGGTTATGCATTACTACAATATGGGAACAAATGAAGATCCATCTTTGTGTTTTGTTTAAAAAATAAAATAGACAAAAAATTTCTAGTTTTGTGTTTTAAAAAAGGTGTATGTGTACTTGAGAGGTTTATTTTACAAGAAGATATATGATATATATGATGGGAAAATACAACCAAAGAGAGAGAAATAGGTTGCTTTTACAAAAAGATTTTTGGTGATACACGTTTCCTATATTACCCTTAAATTGCTATTAGGTCAATATACCATTTAAGGGTAAGATAGACAATTTATCCTATAATAACTAACTATACAAAAAAAATCAAAACTAAATAAAAAGGTAGGACCTAGAAGTCCATCACAGCACACAGTCCATTAATTACCTTACTACTATTACCGATAAAGTAAGTTACGGAGTACAAGTTACAAGTTACAACCATTGTGTACTATGGCATATTTTTTTTTGTTTTTGAAAAGCAATAATATTATATACGAAATATATACAGGTACAATCGAGTTTCATGAAGCCTATCACGATCTATACAAGTGTAATTTGGGTTGTCTACTCACAGTTTCTAAACTACAATCACGTTTGAGAGTCTAGTTCAACTTGCTTGCCCAAAATTTTTTTTTATCTGTTGGATATAGAAATTACAACACAATTAAATTAAGTACAAGTTACACTCGTACAACACTAACCATTCTCAATATTTGAAATTTGAGATTATATATGTGTCATAAGAAACATAAATTCCGTCATCATCTATAAAAACTATAGTTTTGGGATATTTTTGATAAATACAAAAGAACTAAATGACACACACTCATTTGCTTAAATACCAGCATTAGTCATAACAATATTTTTCATAAGTACTAAGAGTATATATTGTCGAATTATAGGCCCCTTTGAATTATGAGCCTTGTTCTAGCACACATGTTGAACACTCACAAATCCGCCCCTGATCATGATCAATTTGATTTTTATCTGTAGCAGCAACTAAAGTATCATCGTCAACAATGGCCCTATCCAAATTGCCTCTAACCATATCAATAGTCTCATTTTCTACAAGTTGAGGACCCATCGGTGTGTCACTCTGCAAATGTGTTTCTACATCATCGATACAAATTTGTTCATGTAACGACCCTGGAATTTCCAACATTTATTTATTAATAATTATTATTATTAATACGTGTGATAAAACGGATGTATGTTATTACATTTACGTGTTGCCATGATTGCCCGAACTAGACTTTAATTGCCCGAAACGTCTTTGTGACACCCGGAACTTTCACGAATAATATTTTTAGATATTATTTACATTCATGATTAAGATTATTAATCATTTTAATTAACTAAAATTGTTAGTTAGTTACTTGGGCTTTTAATTGGATTTATTTGTTAATTATTTGAACTTGGGCTTTATTAGTGTAATGGACTCATGACTTTGGACTTATAAGCCCACCCTACATTATTAGTGGACTATTAGCCCATACATACATGTAAGTATCATTTTAAGAATGAACTAGTTTGATTAAGGAAGATTGGAATCTAGTTACTTGCCATTCCCATGAACTAACACCAAGTATCCAACTTTTGTAAGGCTTTACTATAAGACCCAAATATTGATTGTACATAATGTATTTATAGTGTATGATGCATGTATGAAGTGTACGTGTTGCTTGCTCGAACGTCGAAGGAAACTGGACGTTGTCCGAAGTGACAAGGTGTGTACGTATCTTTTCAACCCCAAATAAAGTTTGAGTTGATATTTCAAAGCCTTACCATTGGATAGAATATCTTATTACGTTTCCAACGATATTTGATTCATCAAAAACGGAGTTACGGTCGAAAAGTTATGGCCAAAACAAGTTGCTGAAACCTGTTTTGGGCTCGACCACAATTTCCAGTTATTTGGAGCGGCGCTCCACCTTCTGGCGCGGCGCGCCAATTGCTGCAGAGGCAATTTTCAGCCTTTTTAAAAGGTTTAAATGAGGGGTACTTTGGTCTTTTCAATTAGGGTCGGTTTGGGGTCATCAAGACTGACCTAGAACTCTATTGGAGCTCATTTCTCACCCACACAAACACTCCCATCCTCAAACCCTACAGAGAGATTGAGTTCTAGTGAGAGAGAACTCCATTTGGAGAAGAAGGAGGTTGTTTCGGGTCAAACCTCAAGCATTAAAGTTGTTCTACTCGTCGACGGCATCATTTTGGCGGTATTGGTAAGTTCTAACTCCGAATTTCATTGTTGATTTTGCTATTCAAAGTTAGGGTTTGAACTTTATTTGTCGATAAACCCATTTAGACTCATGAAGTGGGTTTAGTGATGCTAGTAATCGGGTTTATTGTTATGTTGGTGGATTTTGGGTTGGTGAACTAATTGGCCATGTTTAGGACTTGAAATTGAGTTTAATCACTTAAGTTAGTGATTATGGAAGTATTGAAACCCATTTAAGGTTATTTGGTTGACTAATTGTGACTTTGGGTCAAATTAGGGTTTGGTGGTGATTATGACCCATTTGGCGATTTAATGAGGTTTATAAACTTAAAATGGATTAAGTTGAAGTATTAAACCGAGTTAAATGTGTTTTGGTGTTAAAACTTGTAAATGGTGAGATTTTGACTTAATGGGTCAAAACTAGGCTTTTAGTGTCAAAATGGGTATGACGCGTGTTTAACACTTGAGTTCGGGTTTAATTGGCGTATTAGGACCATTCTCACTTGTGTTAGTGATTATTGGTTAGTTTTGGGCATGGTTTGTGCTTGGAAGTGCATTTGGGTCGAAATTGCACTAAGTGACGAATTGGGTTGATTTGTAAATCCACTCTAAGTGTATTGTTGTAATTGTGATAATGGAATATGTACTTTCCATTGGCGAGTTGCGGATTACTTGGAAGCATTCTTCAAGACTTCAAAGTGAGTGATAATATCCTACGTGCATATGTATGTGTAGGATGGGTGCGGGTCGGGTGAAGTGATTCTCGGCTATAGAGCTCACTTCACATATAGATGGATTTGATGGACTTTTGTATGAGTCCAATTGGCACGGTTGTGCATTTTGGTTGACCATCTTTGGCGAAGTACACGTTCGCGTGTACATTATTACACGTGGTTGTGATGTGGTTGATATAACCCCAATGGCGAAGGGTTTAATGTTGAGAAGTGAATCGCGTGTGTATTCGGATTCACGATGACTCGTGTAGTTCGGTCATCTTATTGAGGTAGTAATCTCGTGTGGTTTCGGATTACTAAGGCTCGTGTAGTTCGGCCAACCTCGATGTTGTGAAGATAGTAATCTCGTGTGGTTTCGGATTACTAAGGCTCGTGTAGTTCGGCCAATCTTCATTGTGGTATTTGGTTCTCGGTATTGGGTTAAGGTGTTAACCTTGTTCGTTTATATTGTTATATTAATGTATTGTTGTGTTGTAGCTAACCCTCCGGGTGTAGCTATTTGGCATGGTTCACATCGTCGTTGGTGAACTTATATTTTGTTGTTGTATCTTAGCTCGTGCTTAGTGTTGTACGGTACGCCTAGACTAGCTTGCCTTTATGCTTGGTTGTTCGGTATGCGGTATTTGATATTTGTGTGGCGTATTCATTTTATACATATATATGTATGTAGTATATTATCATTCACTAAGCGTTAGCTTACCCTCTCGTTGTTGACTCTTTTCATAGATTGCATGCGGACGGTGGCTCGGGTAAGCGCGGGGACTAGAAGACTTGCATAGTTGCTTTAGAGACTTGCTTTTGGATTTATTAGGATTGGGTAGCGTATCCCCAATCGCCATGCTCGGCTTTGTTTTGTATTAAAAGTCGTATGGTCGAAAATTGTATTTTGGTACTTAAGGGGTAATTTGGGTCAATGTGGGCCCCACTTCGTAAACTAGATTTTATTAATGGAACGTGCTAGTTTTCATATATTGAACATGCGGTTAAAAGCGTTTTGTCTAAATACATCGGGAACTAGTCAAACATTTTCGCATTTAAGAACTTTTTGGACAGTCCACTTTGGCGCGCCGCGCGGCCTATATGGCGAGCCGCACAACATGCTGTTCAGGAAATTTTTTTTTTATTTTGCTGTTTTCACGTGGTTTTGTCGTTGGATGGTTTGGGTTGTTACAAGTGGTATCAGAGCATGGTCTAAGGGATTTAGGTGACTTGAGATAGGTGCCTAGACTTAGACTTGTGTGTGTGCTTAATTGTTGCGGGACTTGTAGGATTACGGGTTGGAATGAGTTTAGTTAGTGCCTTGTTTATAGATTGACTAACATGTATATTAGTAATGCGGATATTATTAATATATTATTGTGATGTGATAATAATTCTCGCGTGTGTTTATATCGCGTAGGATTTTGTTTAGGCTTTGTTTATGTTGCGGTTGCATATATCATCGAGCGAGGCGGTGTTTGTAATGACCCGGACTTTTTCGATCAATTTATACTTATAAGATTAATATTTACATAAATTAAACCTTACCAACATGATAAGCAATCCAAATTATTGAAACTTATGTTTTCGAAAAGAGTTTTACACAACGTTTGACCGTCTAGTTTGACCGATGATATCACGAACTATATAATATATGATAATTATACGTTTGTGTATATATATGTATATATACATATTTAACATGATTTATGGATGTTTTAATATCTCATTTTGTATTAATAACAATAAGTTATAAGTATATTTTGAAACTACTAACTTAAGTTTTCAAAACGATAACCATACGTAACGTTATTTGACATAAATACTTATGACCTATAATGTTTATACATATATCGTATATATAATGTATTTAATCACTTTTTAAGGACTTAAATACATAAAACCATATAAGTATATTCACAAAAGATAGCTATATTTGAATTCTCATTCCGTTTTCACAAGATTTCTATACGTATATCTAGAGTATATGTACTCGTATCATACCTAGCTTCTATACGTATTTACTATTGGTAAATACACATCAAATCACCACCAACCAGCCCTTGTTCATGCGTTATGTATAAGGTAATTACTTTTGTATGATTGCTTGACTAAATACATAAAATTACAAACTAAAATTTTGTCTTGGTTCCCCACCATTCACGTTTTTTAAGAGCCATGGGGGATCATCATTTTGATTCATTTTTACTTCAATTCTCTAGCTAAAAACACACACACTTATGAGCCTTAAACCCCTTAACCATCTCAGCTCACAACCATGAAGATCTAGTTCCAAAAACATCACTTAATCATCATAAGAAAACCCTTACAAAAACACTTCAAGAATCCTTCCAAGAACACAAGTTTACTTCCAATCTTTCATCCAATTCCATCACTCTTTTGGTTCTAGGTTTTTACTCCTCTTTTACAGCAATCTTGTCCAAGTAACTTGAGGTAGTAACTTTGTTCATAACTTTATTCGATTCATATATATATATATATAGCTATCTTATTTTATGGTATAAAATTTTAACAACAAGAACATAGTTTGAATGTTTTCAAACTTGTTTGCAAACTAAATAGATCCTTCTAACTTAACTTTTAAAATACTTCAAGACATGTAATATATCATAAATATATGCTAATTTAACAAGGTATAACTTGGTTTTTCAAAGAACACCTTAAAAACTGTTTTTACGACGTCGGAGTGCAACCGGGGGCGGTTTTGGGTTGGATAATTAAAAACTATTTTGAACCTTGAATTGGAGGTTTATTTTCTGGAAAAATGATATTTACTATGAATATGATAACACATAAAAATTTCATGATTTAACTCAAAGTATAAGTATTTTTAGAAAAATAATCATTTAATGTTGTTTACATAAGGGAAAATGATTAACTTCATAAGTTTCACCAAAGTTTGACCTATGACCTGTGATTTCGAATACAAACTAAGGTATTTACAGTTCATAGTCTTAAAGAAGAACTCGATCCAAGGAAGTGGCAAGTTGAACCAACGAAAACGGAGTTGTAACGAATAAACTATGACCAAAACAAGATCGGATATCCAAAACTAGTTTAGCCACAAAAATAGTTGGAGAAAAATTAAATGAATCACATCTTTCTAAAATAACATGATATTTTATATATATGTACTCATAATTTAATTTTATATATTTCAGGACCACCCGTAAACAATACGAGAAGATTAATCATAAGATCCCATGATTGTACGCAACACGTCATTTGACAACACCGGTACTTTATGTACGCAACACGTCATTTGACAACACCGGTACCGTGGGTCAAGATTAATCCCGACCAATACAAATACGATGGGGTTTTATTTATTTCGATGGGGGTTTTATTTATTAAACACCTAAATATGAACCACTAAAATTGAATTACTAATATCGGACTGCTAACTACGGACTAAGAAATTATTAAAACTATTAAAAGTATAATAAGTATATATATGTGACGATTGTTTAAAATGGAAATATATTGATAAACTATATATGGATAGGTTCGTGATATCAACCGGAGACCAAGTCAAAATATATATATCTTCAAGGCAAAAGTGAGTATATAGTCCCACTTTTAAACTCTAAGTATTTCGGGATGAGAATACATGTATTTTATGTTTACGTTATGGACACAAGTAACTGAAAAATATATTCTACGTTGAGTTGTACCACTGGCATACTTCCCTGTAGCTTGGTAACTATTATTTACAGCGGTATTGTAAACGCGAATCCTGTTGATAGATCTATCGGGCCTGACAACCCCAACCGGACTGGACGACCAATATTCAACGGTTGCACAGTACTTCGTTTCGTGACTACACTTGGTACGGTGTAGTAAGATTTCATAATAAAGGGAATATGCGACGTGATTAAATGTTAAGTATGGTTACCAAGTGCTCAACCACTTAGAATATTTTTATTAAAATGTTTACATATGAAATCTTGTGGTCTATATTTATATCACTGCCGGCATTAAACCTATATCTCACCAACTTTATGTTGACGTTTTAAACATTTCTATTCTCAGGTGATAACTAAAAGCTTCCACTGCAACATGTTGAATTTAAGCAAGATCTTGAGTATGCATATTTGTGTCAAAAATAAAACTGCATATCCGAGGAATTGTAATATAAAATATGCTAGAAATCGTATTGTTATCATCACATGTAAAGTTTGTAAGTCTAAGATTATCGCTAAACGATAATCATCTTTATATTGTCTAAAGCTTGTATTAACATAAGAGTTATGGTTTGTAATGTAAAATAAATGCAGTTGTTCTTTTAAAAATGTCGCATATAGAGGTCAATACCTCGCAATGAAATCATACGTTATCTAACTCGTTCTTATGGTTAAGGACGGGTTATGACATGTGGTATCAGAGCGGTGGTCTTAGCGAACCAGGTTTGCATTAGTGTGTCTAACTGATAAGTCGTTAGGATACATTAGTAAGTCTGGACTTTGACCGGGTCTGATTTAACAACCATTGCTTATCATTGTTGGTTAAAATTTATATGTAAATATTATGTAGTACTAATGGGTTAGTTGTTGTGTGATAGATGTCGGGCTCAAAACTTATTATCACATTCAGCGACTCCGAATCAGAATCTTCAGATGGTGTTTCAGTCATTAACCTATCCGATGACGAAAATAATATCTTTGGGGAAGACTCAAAAATTCCGGATGAACCAACTATAGGGAACCCGGAAAGTGAACCCGAGGAGGAAAGTGAACCCGAGGAGGAAAGTGAACCCGAGGAAGAAATACAGGAAATTACGAAAGACAAGTTCGAACTAGGAAAGAAACGAAAGGCTAATGAATTAGAAAATTCAAATCTCGAAGAGGATGATGTGGCACCAACTCCACTAGACACTACCACCCCTATTCCCGCTATTCCTATTCGTTCTATCCCGGCATCTAGTTCTTCAGCCCCACAGCCAAAATATAGGCAGAGAGCTAGGATAAGCGTTAGGCCATCCTTGAACCTAAACGTCCTAGAAAATAGACCAAACGATGCGCTGCCGTATTAAACCATGGGATCATATAATGTTTTGTATAATATTATTAGTGTGGTTTGCTTAATGTTTGATGTAAGATAAGCATATGTAAAATAGTGAAGTATGAAATGCAATAATTTTCCATGGTTAAGTATTATTTAGATGGTAGTAATTGGTTCTGTACTAAGCTATTAAGTATGAACATTAACGGGTAGGTACTACCCTAGATATAATTATAAAATGCTAATAAGAAGAAAAGGCTTTTATAATAATACCTGGTTCATATTGTTAACAAGCTATAATGTACTATAAATACACACTACATCTATAATATTCCATGTGAATAATTATTTTCTTTCATTAGGAAATGGCGCGATTGAATCGAATGACGGAACAAGAAGTCGAGGAATTCATCAACCAGCGAGTGAACGACAGAATGTTATGGGTTGAAGCTGCAAGAGCTGCTGCAGTTAACCCAAATCCTCGTGTAGGATGCACCTATAAGACTTTTCAAGCTTGCAAGCCCTCATCATTCAGTGGAACAGAAGGACCGATCGGTTTAACCCGATGGATAGAAAAGATGGAGACTGTGTTTAAAATCAGTGGTTGTGTTGAAAAGGACATGACCAAGTATGCATCGTGCACTTTACAAGATAGTGCACTCACGTGGTGGAAAAATTACATGAAGGCTGTAGGAGGAGATGTAGCTTATGATACCCCATGGAAAGAATTCAAAATAATGTTAATCAACGAGTATTGTCCAAGGAACGAGGTTAGGAAGTTGGAAAATGAATTACGAAGCCTGAAGGTTGTTGGTACTGAAATCACCAACTACAATCAGCGATTCATGGAATTAGTTTTGCTATGTCCTGAATTGGTTCCAACCGAAGAACGGAAGATTGAAATGTACAAAGATGGTTTGCCCAACAAGGTCAAGGCAAATGTTACAGCATCGAAACCTAAGACAATTCATGAAGCTATAACCATGGCAAACGAGCTAATGGATCAGGTCATCATGGATAAGAAAGTATCCAATACTGATGTGAAGGTATCAGGTAACAAAAGAAAGTGGAATGGAAATTATGATCGAGGTAACCAACAACAATCTTTTAAGAAACAAGAAATCACGCAAGGTGCGGGTAGTGGTTTAAGCTTTGGTTACAAAGGACAAAATCCTTTATGTAACCGATGCCACAAACATCACTCTGGTTACTGTAATGTGGTATGCAACAAATGTAATCGAAAGGGTCATCTTGCTGAAGATTGTAGGGCTCTCGTTACAAATACAAATGGTACCAAGACTCCTGCCACCAATGCAAATAGAACTGCTTTGGCTACCATTACTTGTTATGGGTGTGGAAAACAAGGTCACTATAAGAGCCAGTGTCCGAATCCAGAGAAGAATAATGGATCTGCACGTGGAAGAGCATTTGTTATTAATGCTAGAGAGGCGTGTGAAGACCCGGAGCTTGTTACGGGTACGTTTACCATTAATAACTTATCCGCATCTATTATATTTGATACTGGTGCCGATAGAAGTTACGTGAGTAGAGGCTTTTACGCTAAATTGAATTGTTCATCATTACCTCAAGATGCTAAGTACATGATTGAGTTAGCTAATGGTAAACTAATTAAAGCCGATAAAATTTGCCGCGATTGTAAAATAAATTTAGCCGGAGAAACATTTAAAATTGACTTAATACCCGTAGAATTAGGAAGTTTTGATGTAATAGTCGGCATGGACTGGATGTCCAAAGTAGGAGCTGAAGTTGTGTGTGCCAAGAAGGCAATTCGCATTCCTTGTAAGGATAAAATGCCGGTGATGATTTATGGAGAGAAGGGTAACTCAAAGCTAAAACTCATTAGCTGTTTGAAAGCCAAGAAGTGTTTAGAAAAGGGATGTTATGCTATTCTAGCACATGTTAATAAAGTCGAAAAGAAAGAAAAAGAGAAGTGCATCAACGACGTGCCTGTGGCAAGAGATTTTCCTGAAGTTTTTCCGGAAGAGTTGCCGGGATTACCTCCATTTAGATCTGTAGAATTTCAAATAGATTTAGTACCAGGAGCTGCACCAGTTGCCCGTGCTCCATATAGACTTGCACCGTCCGAGTTAAAAGAACTTCAGAGTCAGTTAAAAGAATTACTGGATCGTGGATTCATACGACCAAGTACTTCACCGTGGGGAGCTCCGATTCTATTTGTTAAAAAGAAAGATGGATCTTTTAGGATGTGTATAGATTATCGTGAATTAAATAAGTTAACTATCAAGAATCGGTATCCACTACCGAGAATGGACGAATTATTTGATCAACTCCAAGGATCATGTGTGTACTCGAAAATTAACCTAAGATCGGGCTATCATCAATTACGCGTCAAAGAAGAAGATATACCGAAAACTGCTTTTCGGACACGTTATGGTCATTACGAATTTTTGGTCATGCCGTTTGGGTTGACAAATGCGCCAGCTGTATTCATGGACCTTATGAATCGAGTTTGTAGTCCGTATTTAGATAAGTTTGTTATCGTTTTCATTGATGACATTCTTATCTATTCCAAGAGTGAGCAAGAGCATGAGCAGCATTTAAGGTTAATATTAAAGTTGTTGAGAAAAGAACAGCTATATGCTAAATTTTCTAAATGTGCTTTCTGGTTGAAAGAAGTGCAATTTCTTGGCCACGTTGTTAGTAGCAAAGGAATTCAGGTTGATCCAGCAAAAATTGAAGCCATTGAAAAATGGGAGACTCCTAAGACACCAACGCAGATACACCAATTTTTGGGTTTAGCCAGTTATTATAGAAGGTTTATTCAAATTTTTCCCGAATAGCTAAGCCGTTGACAGCGTTAACGCAAAAAGGGAAGAAATATGAATGGACATCTGAGCAGGAGAGTGCATTTCAATTACTAAAGAAGAAGTTAACTATGGTGCCTATTTTATCGTTACCAGAAGGGAACGATGATTTTGAAATATATTGTGACGCTTCGCGATAAGGTTTTGGTTGCGTTCTTATGCAACGGAAGAAAGTTATTGCATACGCATCCCGACAATTGAAGATTCACGAGCGGAATTATACGACGCATGATTTAGAACTGGGAGCAGTCGTGTTTGCATTGAAGATATGGAGACACTACTTGTATGGGGTTAAATGCACTGTGTTCACTGATCATAAAAGTCTTCAACATATTTTTGATCAGAAACAGCTGAACATGAGGCAACGTAGGTGGGTTGAGCTGATAAACGACTATGATTGTGAAATTTGTTATCATCCCGGGAAGGCGAATGTGGTGGCCGATGCTCTAAGCAGAAAGGAACGAGAACCAATTCGAGTACGAGCAATGAACATAAAAATCCGCATGAATCTCAACTCACAAATCAAAAAAGTTCAACGAGAAGCACTTACTAAAGAAAACATAAGAAATGAAATAATGAAGAAGTATGAGAAGCAACTCGTTATACGGGAAGACGGAATTCGATATTTTGCAAACCGTATTTGGGTACCGAAGTTGGGTGGATTAAGGAAGTTGATATTGAATGAGGCACATAAGACAAGATACTCGATACATCCTGGAGTTGGAAAGATGTACCAAGATCTTAAGACACATTATTGGTGGCCTAATTTAAAGACAGACGTTGCAACATATGTTGGGGAGTGTTTAACTTGTTCCAAAGTCAAAGCAGAACACCAAAAGCCGTCAGGGCTACTTCAACAACCAGAAATCCCAGAATGGAAATGGGATGGTATTACCATGGATTTCATCACGAAGTTACCAAAGACTGCCTGGGGATACGATACCATTTGGGTAATTGTTGATCGTCTCTCCAAATCTGCACATTTCTTGCCTATAAAGGAAATGGATAGAATGGAGAAATTATTACGATTATATATAAAGGAAATTGTTTCAAGGCATGGAATACCTATTTCCATTATATCTGATCGTGATAGTAGATTTACCTCAAAGTTCTGGCAATCACTACAGGAGGCACTAGGAACTCGTTTGGATATGAGCACCGCATATCATCCGCAAACTAACGGGCAGAGTGAAAGAACAATTCAGACTCTTGAAGACATGCTTAGGGCATGTGTGATCGATTTTGGAAACGGATGGGATAAGTATTTACCGTTAGCAGAATTCTCATATAATAATAGTTATCATGCGAGCATTAAAGCTGCACCATTCGAAGCACTGTATGGAAGGAAGTGTAGATCTCCTATCTGTTGGAATGAAGTAGGAGATCGACAATTAACTGGTCCCGAGATCATACACGAAACGACTGAGAAGATAGTACAAATCAAGGAGAGATTGAAAACAGCCCGTAGCCGCCAAAAGAGCTACGCCGATGTCCGAAGGAAACCATTAGAGTTTCAGATCGGGGACATGGTTATGTTAAAGGTGTCACCGTGGAAAGGTGTAATACGTTTCGGTAAAAGGGGTAAACTGAACCCAAGGTACGTAGGCCCGTTCAAGATCATCGAACGCATTGGACTGGTAGCTTATCGACTCGAATTACCGCAACAACTCGCCGGAGTTCATAATACATTTCACGTCTCAAACCTTAAGAAGTGTCTTGCAAAGGAAGATCTCACCATTCCTCTTGAAGAAATCCATGTCGACGAGAAACTACAATTTATTTAAGAACCAATCGAAATCATGGATCGTGAAATTAAACGGCTCAAGCAGAGCAATATACCGATCGTTAAGGTTCGTTGGAATGCTCGAAGGGGTCCCGAGTTTACATGGGAACGGGAGGATCAGATGAAACAAAAATATCCACATTTGTTTCCCGATGACGCAAAATAGGTAAAATTTTAAAATTTCGGGACGAAATTTATTTAACGGGTAGGTACTGTAATGACCCGGACTTTTTCGATCAATTTATACTTATAAGATTAATATTTACATAAATTAAACCTTACCAACATGATAAGCAATCCAAATTATTGAAACTTATGTTTTCGAAAAGAGTTTTACACAACGTTTGACCGTCTAGTTTAACCGATGATATCACGAACTATATAATATATGATAATTATACGTTTGTGTATATATATGTATATATACATATTTAACATGATTTATGGATGTTTTAATATCTCATTTTGTATTAATAACAATAAGTTATAAGTATATTTTGAAACTACTAACTTAAGTTTTCAAAACGATAACCATACGTAACGTTATTTGACATAAATACTTATGACCTATAATGTTTATACATATATCGTATATATAATGTATTTAATCACTTTTTAAGGACTTAAATACATAAAACCATATAAGTATATTCACAAAAGATAGCTATATTTGAATTCTCATTCCGTTTTCACAAGATTTCTATACGTATATCTAGAGTATATGTACTCGTATCATACCTAGCTTCTATACGTATTTACTATTGGTAAATACACATCAAATCACCACCAACCAGCCCTTGTTCATGCGTTATGTATAAGGTAATTACTTTTGTATGATTGCTTGACTAAATACATAAAATTACAAACTAAAATTTTGTCTTGGTTCCCCCCCATTCACGTTTTTTAAGAGCCATGGGGGATCATCATTTTGATTCATTTTTACTTCAATTCTCTAGCTAAAAACACACACACTTATGAGCCTTAAACCCCTTAACCATCTCAGCTCACAACCATGAAGATCTAGTTCCAAAAACATCACTTAATCATCATAAGAAAACCCTTACAAAAATACTTCAAGAATCCTTCCAAGAACACAAGTTTACTTCCAATCTTTCATCCAATTCCATCACTCTTTTGGTTCTAGGTTTTTACTCCTCTTTTACAGCAATCTTGTCAAAGTAACTTGAGGTAGTAACTTTGTTCATAACCTTATTCGATTCATATATATATATATATATATAGCTATCTTATTTTATGGTATAAAATTTTAACAACAAGAACATAGTTTGAATGTTTTCAAACTTGTTTGCAAACTAAATAGATCCTTCTAACTTAACTTTTAAAATACTTCAAGACATGTAATATATCATAAATATATGCTAATTTAACAAGGTATGACTTGGTTTTTCAAAGAACACCTTAAAAACTGTTTTTACGACGTCGGAGTGCAACCGGGGGCGGTTTTGGGTTGGATAATTAAAAACTATTTTGAACCTTGAATTGGAGGTTTATTTTCTGGAAAAATGATATTTACTATGAATATGATAACACATAAAAATTTCATGATTTAACTCAAAGTATAAGTATTTTTAGAAAAATAATCATTTAATGTTGTTTACATAAGGGAAAATGATTAACTTCATAAGTTTCACCAAAGTTTGACCTATGACCTGTGATTTCGAATACAAACTAAGGTATTTACAGTTCATAGTCTTAAAGAAGAACTCGATCCAAGGAAGTGGCAAGTTGAACCAACGAAAACGGAGTTGTAACGAAGAAACTATGACCAAAACAAGATCGGATATCCAAAACTAGTTTAGCCACGAAAATAGTTGGAGAAAAATTAAATGAATCACATCTTTCTAAAATAACATGATATTTTATATATATGTACTCATAATTTAATTTTATATATTTCAGGACCACCCGTAAACAATACGAGAAGATTAATCATAAGATCCCATGATTGTACGCAACACGTCATTTGACAACACCGGTACTTTATGTACGCAACACGTCATTTGACAACACCGGTACCGTGGGTCAAGATTAATCCCGACCAATATAAATATGATGGGGTTTTATTTATTTCGATGGGGGTTTTATTTATTAAACACCTAAATATGAACCATTAAAATTGAATTATTAACATCGGACTGCTAACTACGGACTAAGAAATTATTAAAACTATTAAAAGTATAATAAGTATATATATGTGACGATTGTTTAAAATGGAAATATATTGATAAACTATATATGGATAGGTTCGTGATATCAACCGGAGACCAAGTCAAAATATATATATCTTCAAGGCAAAAGTGAGTATATAGTCCCACTTTTAAACTCTAAGTATTTCGGGATGAGAATACATGTATTTTATGTTTACGTTATGGACACAAGTAACTAAAAAATATATTCTACGTTGAGTTGTACCACTGGCATACTTCCCTGTAGCTTGGTAACTATTATTTACAGCGGTATTGTAAACGCGAATCCTGTTGATAGATCTATCGGGCCTGACAACCCCAACCGGACTGGACGACCAGTATTCAACGGTTGCACAGTACTTCGTTTTGTGACTACACTTGGTACGGTGTAGTAAGATTTCATAATAACGGGAATATGCGATGTGATTAAATGTTAAGTATGGTTACCAAGTGCTCAACCACTTAGAATATTTTTATTAAAATGTTTACATATGAAATCTTGTGGTCTATATTTATATCGCTGCCGGCATTAAACCTATATCTCACCAACTTTATGTTGACGTTTTAAACATGTCTATTCTCAGGTGATAACTAAAAGCTTCCGCTGCAACATGTTGAATTTAAGCAAGATCTTGAGTATGCATATTTGTGTCAAAAATAAAACTGCATATCCGAGGAATTGTAATGTAAAATATGCTAGAAATCGTATTGTTATCATCACATGTAAAGTTTGTAAGTCTAAGATTATCGCTAAACAATAATCATCTTTATATTGTCTAAAGCTTGTATTAACATAAGAGTTATGGTTTGTAATGTAAAATAAATGCAGTTGTTCTTTTAAAAATGTCGCATATAGAGGTCAATACCTCGCAATGAAATCATACGTTATCTAACTCGTTCTTATGGTTAAGGACGGGTTATGACATCGTTGTACTAACGAGCCGATACGGCGTTTATGCGTAATAAGGACTTGCAAACCTTATTACGGGTGCAAATCGTGTCTAGCAAGTGATGTACAACGAGTGTTTTGCAAGATGGGATGGTGTTGTGCGTGTGGTTTATACGTTCGTGATCTAATCGTTTGCATTCCTTAGAATGAAAACGAAAGATGGATGCGGAACGAGTGAGCCTATTCACGAAGGGAAGGATGAGTTAACGTTAAAGATTAAGGCTGTGTTTGAATGATATGTCTCGTTTTTCACCGGCAGAGTTAGAGAAGTAACCAAGGAGTTGATCGAAGGACAAATGATGACAGTGGTCCGAGACCAAGTGACTAAAGTTGTAAAGGAAGAGTTTGAAAAGAGGTTTCCCAAACCTCGAGGTAGCGATGATGAAGATGTACTTGCAAGGTTAGGATTACACGGTGCTCATGGTAAGAGGGCACGAAGTACGCCTGAAGGCGTCGGGAATGTGAAGAAGAAGAGTAAGAAGGGTTACAAGCTTACGTGCTTTAAGTGTGGGGAACGGGGTCATTTGGCACAAGATTGTACGGTAGTGCCTTTAAGCTCAATCAGGTGTTTCATTTGCCGGATGGAGGGACACCGGAAGTCAGAGTGTTCCGAATCGCATGACGATCGGGTTAGCAGGTTAGAGCGTGAATATATGATGGGAAGTGGAGCACGGAAGCCCAACAGCGCTACATCAGGTACTTTTAGTACGAAATCATATGTCATTCGTTTGTAATAACATGCGGTATGTGCGTAAGTCTTAGCTAAACTTTATTCTCCGTTGGAGATAATTTGTAGCAAGCGGGCGGTTTATGTTTATGGTTCCGGTTTGCTCTCAGCAGAGCGTATAAGTGCTGTGTTGTGCCTTGACTCTATGGTGTGAATCGTTGGGTGCTTAGGCATTTTGGTTGGTATCGGGTTGTTTAGCTCGTTCGAGTGAGACCCTTAAGGTCTCAATTGTGTTGTGCATGTTATTGATATGGGTGACGTTCCTAATGGAAGTACCCTATGGTGACTTTGGATTATCGGGCGAAGGGCGTAAGACTTGGCGTAACCAAGCATTCCTTAGTATTTGGGAAATGTCTCTACCAAGCCATGGAAATGAGTTTTGGTGTTCGGATGTTAGAGCGTATTCGCTCTCGTGTTGAAGTTGATGAACCATGAGGTTCGACGGGTGGGATGAAACCCGAGAAATCGAGTGTTTTGGATCTCGATGTATGTTGGTAAAGGATTCTACGTGACGCGACATTAGGTGCCTCTTTTATACCTACTAGCGTGGTGTTCGACTCCGATTGTGTTGCGGTACACTTTTCGTACAAAGTGTTTAAGGGTTGGTTAAAATCCTTCGTGTGCTCAAGGTTGGAGCAAGATGTGGTAATGGGTCGTGTGAGCCCAATTGTTGGTAAAGTCTACCTGTGGTAGCATTGTGCGGTTGTACGAGTTGTGGATATGGAACGTGGTTCTAAGTGGGGGAGTTACACTCCCGCACGAGGAAGTTTTAGTGTGAGATTTCGGATGATGCTTTTGGTAGATCCGGAAAATGTGTCGAGACCTGGTTTGGTCGATTTGTGGTAGAGTACAATTTCGGATAAATTGTACTTATGGTTTGGATTCGAATCATCACCGAGGTGGTAACGTGGTAAATCTCGTTGAGAGATAATGGACGTGTTTGGCGAGCAAGGTGAAATCCTCCGGTTATGGGAGGTGTGTGTCGGGTTCTCTTGTGGAGAATTATTGTTTGGTACCTATGTTTGGTATAGGTGGTTCTTGCTCGATTATGGTATGGTTGTTTGATGAAGCATGATCTTTAGGGTCCGCTGACTTCGTCATGGGAATACGTGATTGGTGGAGCATGACTTTCGGGATCCGCTGACTTCATCATGAGCGTGGTGTTATATCGGTGAAGCATGATCTTCGGGTCCGCTGACTTCATTCGGTGTTGAGATTGGTGGAGTATGACCTTCGGGGTCCGCTGTCTTCATCAAGGGAGTAGTGTTATGTCGGTATGGTGTAACACTATCGGGAAATACGAGTACCGGTGGGAAATGCGAGTACCATTCCTATGTTGAGATTGTGAATCACGTGTGGTATCGGATTCACGATGACGCGTGTGGTTTCGGTCATCTTAACTAAATGAATCTCGTGTAGTTCGGATTCATGGTGACTAATGTAGTTCGGTCATCTTATTGAGGTAGTAATCTTGTGTGGTTTCGGATTACTAAGGCTCGTGTAGTTCGGCCAACCTCGATGTTGTGGAAGTGAATCTCGTGTAGTTCGGATTCACAAATGACTCGTGTGGTTTCGGTCATTGTATTGAGGAGTGAGTCTCGTGTAGTTCGGATTCACAAATGACTCGTGTAGTTCGGTCATTCCTCCGGGATAGTGACTCTCGTGTAGTTCGGATTCACTATGGCGCGTGTAGTTCGGCCATTCCCGATTGTTGTTGTGGTGAAGGTAGTGAGTCGCGTGTAGTTCGGATTCACTAGGGCGCGTGTGTTTTCGGCCAGCCTTTCTGTCGTGTGATATATTGGTTGTTTGATACACTAATGGTAGGGTCGCAAGGACCATGTTGCGGGAACTATCGGTCGTTTTATACGTCGATGGTGGGGTCGTGAGGACCATGTTGTGGGATTAGTGAGGCGATAGCCGTGTTTCGCTCACATGTTTGTTACGGGTGTGACGATGGTTGATTTTGTACACCTTGGGTTTTGCGTTTCCATAGTCGTTTTGGGCGCTATCTGTGACAACTCGGAAATTTCCAATCAAATTTAAACTTTATCTTTATATTATTCCGACAAGATAAGCAAAGTTTGTTAAGTTAAATCTCAAGAATTTTAAACTGTGTTCATACATTCATTATAACCTCGACCAAATTCCGACGATTCGTGAACCGTTATATATAAATAGATATGTATATATATGTATATATATATATATATATATGTATTATAACTTGAGAATATTAATAAAGTATTAAACGTATATTACTTTACACGAACGCATTTGTTTCAATATGTTTATCGATGGAATTAGAAGATAATATCAAATGATTGATTTATCAGATACATTGTGATATGATTACGGGTCTATGTTATGAGGTCCACTGTGATTTAAGAAATCTATTCTTTTTGACAACATTCGGAAAATGGTAAAGTGATTTATAAGTAAGAACGTGAAGTGTAAATAACTTAGATGTTGGATATCGACAAGTTAAGTAACTCGACATTTTTCATACGTTTATTTAACCTTTGGACTTTATCCCATGCTTCACCAACAGACCGTAATTTAAAAAACTTGAAACCTATTATGAATATATATGATTCTACTTTTCTAAAACGTTTTATGATATAACGATTTCCATTATTTTAACCTTTTAACAAAATGATTCTTAAATATATTTAGTTTTGGAAAACAAAATTATCATATTTATTTGATTTATTTTCAAACGTACAAAAACGTTTTTAGTTTAAAAAGAACTTTATTATTAAAACGTATATAACTTTTATAAATATCTAGAACCACTTTTGATAACTCATTACTTAACCAGTATGATAAAGATAACGATATTTATATTTTATTTTATTACATATAAATAATGATTTAAATTAATTTTATATATATTTATACGCGTATTATACGTACATAGTTTTATACTTTTACTATACTTTAACTTTACCTTTACTTTACTTTTACTTTACTTTAACTTTAATAATTTACTTTAATAATTCATACTTTAATAATTCACTTTAATAATTCATACTTTAATAATTCACTTTAATAATTCATACTTTAATAATTCACTTTAATAATTCATACTTTAATAATTCACTTTAATAATTCATACTTTAATAATTCACTTTAATAATTCAAAAATCTATTATAAATAGAATTCAATAGGTTTCATTATTTCATAGAAACTTGAAATATATTTCTCTAAACTCTCTCAATCGACTTACATATATATATTTACTTAGTATTATTTCAAGATATTATTAGTATACATAAAATACTACGACGAGGTCATGAGCGTATTATTTCAAAATGGATTTTTCGAGCGGGATAGAGCTAAGGAAAACATGGGTTATAGCTATGGAGGTGATGGGTATGGTTCATGGGTATGCTTGTGAGGTCAATCTAGTGTTTATCGTCTCCGTTGCGTCTACGTACCTTTCCTGCAATATTGAATCTCAATATTGATATGTGAGAACTCGTAAATTATTTTTACATATTAATAGTGTATCCCTGACTAGTGCTCGAGAATATAGGATTATGCATGCTTGTACTTTTAATATTGCCCTTAGATAGGTTATGTTGAATCCTGAATTAGTTACACTTGCGGTTGAGATAAGGTATAAGATATGCATGTCCTTGGAAGGCTAGCGAAAAATTGAGAACTTTTCATTTAAATATCGAATGGGTTCGATGAACGGATTAGAAGTTATAGTTAATTAAATTTTTATAAAAATGATTATTATTATCGTCGTTCTAGTTTTATCTTATTATTATCATTATTAATAAAAGGAATTATCATTAAAAATTGTTATTTTTATTATTATTACTATTGTTATCATCGTTAAAGTTATAATTAGTATTATTATTATTATTATTATTATTATTATTATTATTATTATCTTATTATTATTATTATTATTATTATTATTATTATTATTATTATTATTATTATTATTATTATTATCATTATTAATATATATATCACTATTTAAAAATGGTTATTGTTATTGTTATTATTATTATTATTATCATTAAAATAGTTTTTAGTATTATTAATAATATCATAGTAATTATCATTATTAGTATTATTGTAATTAAAACTAATATTAGTAACACCTAATTCTTTTTAGTATTATTATTATTAGTATTATAAACACAATATAAAAGACGATTAAAAGCTATTAAATGAAACGATTAGGAAATAATGAGTATGAGTACCATGATGAAATTAAAATATTATAAGATATTGATCTAGATAAAATTATCATTCTTATTATTTTTATCATTATTATTATTATTAAAAGTATCGTTAGTATTAAAAGTATCATTTTAACAAAAAATATCATTTTAATAGAAATGTCATTGTTATTATAAAATATCATTATTATTATCATTTTAAATAGAATTATTATTTTAAAGTTAATATTAAAAAGTATCATAAATATTAAAGTTATCATAATTAAAATTATCGTTTTATTATAATATCATTATTAGTAAATATAAATATTGATATTTTTAAAAGAATAATAATAATTATTATTGCAAAATAATACAACTTTTACTTATTATTATTATCAATGTTATTTTATCAAATAAATATGTAATACAAATAATGCAATTACCTTAATAAAACTTATCATAATATTTTTTTTAAATTAACTTCATAAATTTTATTACTTAAGATATATAAAAGTATATTTTTATATAAAATTTTATTTATTAATAAATGAATTATATTATTTACTCTATTAAATCTTTTAAAAATATTTAAAAATATAAAACGACGATATTTAAACTATATAATAATCATGTATAAATTTTGGAAATCATTTTGAGTCAAATTAACTTTTGTTGATCTTTGCATATTAGTCTCGAGCATTAGGATTGTGGTACACTATGACTTGACCTAATTTGTTAGACAAATATTGACCAGCACATATATATACATAATTAATTTAGGTTCGTGAATCCGAGGCCAACCTTGCACTTGTTCAATGACGTTATATATATTTTTACTACGAAATACAGTATGGTAAGTTTCATTTGCCTTTTTACCCTTTATATTTTTGGGCTGAGAATACATGCGCAATTTTTAAAAATGATTTACAAAATAGACACAAGTACGTGAAACTACATTCTATGGTTGAATTATCGAAATCGAATATGCCCCTTTTTATTAAGTCTGGTAATCTAAGAATTAGGGAACAGACACCCTAATTGACGCGAATCCTAAAGATAGATCTATTGGGCCTAACAAACCCCATCCAAAGTACCGGATGCTTTAGTACTTCGAAATTTATATCATGTCCGAAGGAGGATCCCGGAATGATGGGGATATTCTTATATGCATATTGTTAATGTCGGTTACCAGGTGTTCAATCCATATGAATGATTATTTTTGTCTCTATGCATGGGACGTATATTTATGAGAACTGGAAATGAAATTCTTGTGGTCTATTAAAATGATGGAAATGAATGATTATGATAAACTAATGAACTCACCAACCTTTTGGTTGACACTTTAAAGCATATTTATTCTCAGGTATAAAAGAAATCTTCTGCTGTGCATTTGCTTGTTTTAAAGATATTACTTGGAGTATTTCATGGCATATTTCGAAGAACGTTGCATTCGAGTCATTGAGTTCATCAAAGATTACTATTAAGTTAATTTATAATTGGATAGTGGATATTATGAAATGGTATGCATGCCTGTCAATTTTCGATGTAAAGAAAGTTTGTGTTTTAAAAACAAATGCAATGTTTGTAATATGTATCATATAGAGGTCAAATACCTCGCGATGTAATCAACTATTGTGAATCGTTTATAATGTATATGAATGGGTCCTTTCAGTTGGTATCAGAGCGGTGGTCTTAGCAAACCAGGTCTGCATTAGTGTGTCTAACTGATAAGTCGTTAGGATGCATTAGTGAGTCTGGATTTCGACCGTGTCTGCATGTCAAAAGTTTTGCTTATCATTTCTAGTCGGAAATCATCTGCTTATCATCCTTAGGAAATTACCTAATTATCATTATTAGTCTAGACCCGTCTTGCTACATTAATTGCATGAGTAGTGTATAGACAAAATTCATATCTTAGCGTATCTGCTAAATCATATCTTATCGTATCTATTACTGTAAACTTTGCCTGACATATTCCGTAAATTCCTCCGTAATCTACGAAATCTGTTGATCTATATACATATATGGATATCCTATGTAAATAGAATACCACCCGATAGCCGGAAAATCATTTTATATCGAAAAATCCTTTATCCAATCGTACGAAATGGAAGTTGTCATCAGTTCAAGTCACTCGGATTCTGAAATGGAATCTCACTCAAGCTCCGAAAGCAGTGTGACTGGAATGGATCAACCAATCAGTCATCATCTATTCTGGATGAATTGGGGATGGGTTCGTAGTCTCCTCAATCATTGGAGACAAGAAGAAGGCGATCCTTTCCATCCACCACATTGCCCTCTTGACGAAGAACCTGAAACACTTACCGGCGAACCTGTCCGAAACACCATTTTCTCTCTCATTTCCAGAGTATCTCGTCACGATTATATACTCCATCAAATTCTAGATTTTATTTATCCGCTCGTCCGAACCGAAAATCACCCCGGTGTAATAGAAGAAGTCAACGAGCTTCGCGCTCGGGTAGTGGCTTTAGAGAATATGGTGCAAAAATTACAAACACCAGTAGCAGCACCAGCAGCAATACCAGCAGCATAACCAGTACCACCATCATCAACGCCAACAGTACCATTACCACCTCCAACCACAACCGCGTCGTAAACCTCAACTTCACAATCTGTCCCACGAGCATCAACGTCATACGCACCATAGATATCAAGGAATACCAGCAACAATAACTGACGATGTATTAATTCATAACTTCATTGGAGAAACATTCCACTGAGATTATGTAATCTCTAAAGTCTTAGAGATTATCTAATCTAGCCCTAACCATAAATCAGTTAAGCGAACCAAAATGATAGAAGGAAGAGTAGAAACCCTGACAAAAATGGTGTGTGATTAACAAGCTAAACTTGTTTTACCAACAGCATCAACAGTACCGTCAGCGTCACCAGCATCGTCAGTACAGTCAACATCAGAATCAACAACACCTATAACATCACAAACTCCGTCAGTTCAAGAATCACTGTGGACATCATTACGAATCAATAACGCGTATATTGTATCAAGGAGTTATGAAGAGTTAACTCATTCCCTCTGAAGAAATTATATGTATATTTTATATATACATATTTTGAAATAAAAATAAATCTTTCCGTGCTAAGCTATTGTGTGTGAATCTTAACTACTCGGTTAATTCATCTTACAAATATGCAATAATGTACGTCCTTCACCCGCAACTTAACCATCGTTAACTACAATCTCTGTCTCAATTCAACAAATTCCAATTCATAATAAATCAAGTATATATTCGATTTTACACTTTCATCATCGATGTAACCGAAACTTCTCAGATACCATCACTCGTACTTTGCGAAGTTCACAAGAATTTAACAAAAATCAACATCACGCCTCAACAAATAACGAAGTATTGATTCGTAATTTCAATATTATTGAAGAAATACTTATGTAATCTCTAAAGCCTTCAAGGGATTATTCAATTCTAGTTTCAACCATAAATCGAATGAGTTTAATTTAGTATTAACTCATTAAAATTTATGTTGTGTCTGAGGAGAATATATACATATATATTTTCACAAAGACTGTAATAAAATTCTTATGTACAAAATATTAATTGTGAAATTTTTTAACGGGTAGGTAATACCCGAGAGATATATATATTCACAATTAATATGTTACATTCTTCGAATCTGATCAAGCAAATTATCAACTATACTTCCTACTTTCACAATAATATACATTCTTTCATAGAGATCAAAATAACCATACTCATTCAAACCCAATTACAAATTTTGATTTTGAAACCTCAGAATTCAATTCGAGATATAACCGGTATCATCACTTTTAGATTCCTACATCTTTCAAAGCTATACTTTGACTTCAAAACTGTGTTAGAACATCAAATGTATATTAACGATTACAATCTGTGTTCAAACCCTTCAAAAATATCTGAAGACACTTCAAATAATGAGCAATCGAGATGATGATCCAACCACATATTACCCACAGTTAGGTACTTAAAAAGCACTCGAAACCAAAGTCATAATTCCACACATATCTGTGTCAAATTCTTTGGCATTTATTAGCAAAAATAACTTTGCAATTCCTTTTCAAAGTAGCCAATTTTGTCACAGCTCCAGCAAGTCAACTTCGACTTTTCAGTCAGACTAACCTTATTATAACCTTGAGATATACACCATCGTTACCAGGGAACCTTTTACATCCCACCACATTATTAGCAGATGTACCAACAACTTCATTACCCTTTGACTTTAACCTCTCCAAAAAGTCATTATAGTTATTCATTGAAACCCCACCATTTACTCATTCGCATCTTGTAACAAGAATTGCCATACGAATCATCGGGAATTAGCAATCATTAATTTGAAATCTCGCAACATGTCTACGCCAACAGTTATATGTTTACGTACAACGTCTATCTCCTGGACTTACATACTTTGAATGTGAAGTTTCTGAAAAACACCTTGAACTGTGAACTAGTTCTTGAAATGCTGACGAAGCAGCAACAACTGTAAACGATCTTAACAGTAAAAAGTTTGATGATAAAGAATAGTGTATTGGCAAAGCTCAGAAAAAGAGAAGTTTTGGAACTGGAAAACGGATTGAGCAAAGTATGAAAGAGGCTGTGGACAAATCACAAGGGCGAAACGTGCCTTCAAAGAATCTAAATGATTCAGTACCTGCTGAAGTCATTAAAGGAATACCTTGCTCTTGACTCTAAACCCCTGCGGACAATATTCTTCATCATCCTCTGATATTAGAAATTCTAAGATATCATCATATCTTTCATTATAAATATCCTCCATATTTCTGAAGATATTTTCTTAATTATTCTTATCCGAAATCATTTACCTCTTCGCGCTATCTGTATTACATCATAAAAGAAACTATTTTAGTTTCTAAATTCTGAAACATTCGAGTTTAAAATAGGAATATTTTTTTTTTTGAAGTAGTGTTGGGAGCTGAAGCATGAGTTAGTATAATATAATGACACTTGATCAACGTGATTATATTACAGTAATTCATGCTGAGTTTCTAAATGGAACGTGATGATTCACAGATCATAACGTCATCATGTGCCATGTTACACGACTCCTATACTCTATTTAATCTCTAAAATATCAAGAAAATATTTCTTGATGATTCGGTCTTTTCTAGGGTATTCTGGTAATTTAACAAATCAAGATCGTGCCATTACAATTTTCTTCTTAAAACATTAACTATGTTCATTCAGAAATTCATATCTACGAATTCTGGACCATTACATACGGTGCTTAATCTCAAGAAGAGGAAACGAAAGAATGAAGCTCCGAAATAGAAATAGGAGTATAAATCGCAGCAAATAGAAGGGAGCATTAACTGTGGATGACAATAATTATAGAAGACAGAAGCAGGGACTTCGAAATATAAAGGAGGATATAAAGCCCAACGACGACCCAGAAATTATAAACCATATATATCGATGCATATAGCAATATAAAGACATGGGAGAACTAAAAACACTATAAAACTAAGAGTATAGTAAAAGTAAATAGATTCTTCCGATGGCAGATGAAAGAAAAGAATGACAGATATGAAAGTTAGGAGTATATCAAGAATCAGAACTGGATGGAGCATATTAGTGAATAAAAGGTGTGAGTTGTGGAAATAAGGAAACGAAGGGGGTGGATATATAGTAAAATATCCGACAGAGCAATCAAAACATATTATCGCATTTAATCAAAGCCGATCTTAACTTCCTTAATTTTCGAAGAACTAAATCTTATTACGAAGATTTTCTCTAAATTCCTTGAATTTCGAAAATCAACCGTGACTATGTCATTGGTTAAAAAGAACGCGCATTTACTCATTTCATTCTTTTGTGATAACTTCACTCGTACCCTTCACAAAAATCAAATTGCTTTATCTATATTACTTGATGATAATAAAACTCTAATTTTCAACTCGTATACGTCATGAAAACATACTTATTGTCAGCCATGACCATTCCATTCAAATTTCGGGACGAAATTTCTTTAACGGGTAGGTACTGTGACAACTCGGAAATTTCCAATCAAATTTAAACTTTATCTTTATATTATTCCGACACGATAAGCAAAGTTTGTTAAGTTAAATCTCAAGAATTTTAAACTGTGTTCATACATTCATTATAACCTCGACCAAATTCCGACGATTCATGAACCGTTATATATAAATAGATATGTATATATATGTATATATATATATATATATATGTATTATAACTTGAGAATATTAATAAAGTATTAAACGTATATTACTTTACACCAACGCATTTGTTTCAATATGTTTATCGATGGAATTAGAAGATAATATCAAATGATTGATTTATCAGATACATTGTGATATGATTACGGGTCTATGTTATGAGGTCCACTGTGATTTAAGAAATCTATTCTTTTTTACAACATTCGGAAAATGGTAAAGTGATTTATAAGTAAGAACGTGGAGTGTAAATAACTTAAATGTTGGATATCGACAAGTTAAGTAACTCGACATTTTTCATACGTTTATTTAACCTTTGGACTTTATCCCATGCTTCACCAACAGACCGTAATTTAAAAAACTTGAAACCTATTATGAATATATATGATTCTACTTTTCTAAAACGTTTTATGATATAACGATTTCCATTATTTTAACCTTTTAACAAAATGATTCTTAAATATATTTAGTTTTGGAAAACAAAATTATCATATTTATTTGATTTATTTTCAAACGTACAAAAACGTTTTTAGTTTAAAAAGAACTTTATTATTAAAACGTATATAACTTTTATAAATATCTAGAACCACTTTTGATAACTCATTACTTAACCAGTATGATAAAGATAAAGATAACGATATTTATATTTTATTTTATTAAATATAAATAATGATTTAAATTAATTTTATATATATTTATACGCGTATTATATGTACATAGTTTTATACTTTTACTATACTTTAACTTTACCTTTACTTTACTTTTACTTTACTTTAACTTTAATAATTTACTTTAATAATTCATACTTTAATAATTCACTTTAATAATTCATACTTTAATAATTCAATTTAATAATTCATACTTTAATAATTCACTTTAATAATTCATAATTTAATAATTCACTTTAATAATTCATACTTTAATAATTCACTTTAATAATTCAAAAATCTATTATAAATAGAATTCAATAGGTTTCATTATTTCATAGAAACTTGAAATATATTTCTCTAAACTCTCTCAATCGACTTACATATATATATTTACTCAGTATTATTTCAAGATATTATTAGTATACATAAAATACTACGACGAGGTCATGAGCGTATTATTTCAAAATGGATTTTTCGAGCGGGATAGAGCTAAGGAAAACATGGGTTATAGCTATGGAGGTGATGGGTATGGTTCATGGGTATGCTTGTGAGGTCAATCTAGTGTTTATCGTCTATACGTACCTTTCCTGCAATATTGAATCTCAATATTGATACGTGAGTACTCGTAAATTATTTTTACATATTAATAGTGTATCCCTGACTAGTGCTCTAGAATATAGGATTATGCATGCTTGTACTTTTGATATTGCCCTTAGATAGGTTATGTTGAATCCTGAATTAGTTACACTTGCGGTTGAGATAAGGTATAAGATATGCATGTCCTTGGAAGGCTAGCGAAAAATTGAGAACTTTTCATTTAAATATCGAATGGGTTCGATGAACGGATTAGAAGTTATAGTCAATTAAATTTTTATAAAAATGTTTATTATTATCGTCGTTATTATCGTCGTTCTAGTTTTATCTTATTATTATCATTATTAATAAAAGGAATTATCATTAAAAATTGTTATTTTTATTATTATTACTATTGTTATCATCGTTAAAGTTATTATTATTATTATTATTATTATTATTATTATTATTATTATTATCTTATTATTATTATTATTATTATTATTATTATTATTATTATTATTATTATTATCATTATTAATATATATATCACTATTTAAAAATGGTTATTGTTATTGTTATTATTATTATTATTATCATTAAAATAGTTATTAGTATTATTAATAATATCATAGTAATTATCATTATTAGTATTATTGTAATTAAAACTAATATTAGTAACACCTAATTCTTTTTAGTATTATTATTATTAGTATTATAAACACAATATAAAAGACGATTAAAAGCTATTAAACGAAACGATTAGGAAATAATGAGTATGAGTATCATGATGAAATTAAAATATTATAAGATATTGATCTAGATAAAATTATCATTCTTATTATTTTTATCATTATTATTATTATTAAAAGTATCGTTAGTATTAAAACTATCATTTTAACAAAAACTATCATTTTAATAGAAATGTCATTGTTATTATAAAATATCATTATTATTATCATTTTAAATAGAATTATTATTTTAAAGTTAATATTAAAAAGTATCATAAATATTAAAGTTATCATAATTAAAATTATCGTTTTATTATAATATCATTATTAGTAAATATAAATATTGATATTTTTAAAAGAATAATAATAATTATTATTGCAAAATAATACAACTTTTACTTATTATTATTATTAATGTTATTTTATCAAATAAATATGTAATACAAATAATACAATTACCTTAATAAAACTTATCATAATATTTTTTTTAAATTAACTTTATAAATTTTATTACTTAAGATATATAAAAGTATAGTTTTATATAAAATTTTATTTATTAATAAAAGAATTATATTATTTACTCTATTAAATCTTTTAAAAATATTTAAAAATATAAAACGACGATATTTAAACTATATAATAATCATGTATAAATTTTGGAAATCATTTTGAGTCAAATTAACTTTTGTTGATCTTTGCATATTAGTCTCGAGCATTAGGATTGTGGTACACTATGACTTGACCTAATTTGTTAGACAAATATTGACCAGCACATATATATACATAATTAATTTAGGTTCGTGAATCCGAGGCCAACCTTGCACTTGTTCAATGACGTTATATGTATTTTTACTACGAAATACAGTATGGTGAGTTTCATTTGCCTTTTTACCCTTTATATTTTTGGGCTGAGAATACATGAGCAATTTTTATAAATGATTTACAAAATAGACACAAGTACGTGAAACTACATTCTATGGTTGAATTATCGAAATCGAATATGCCCCTTTTTATTAAGTTTGGTAATCTAAGAATTAGGGAACAGACACCCTAATTGACGCGAATCCTAAAGATAGATCTATTGGGCCTAACAAACCCCATCCAAAGTACCGGATGCTTTAGTACTTCGAAATTTATATCATGTCCGAAGGAGGATCCCGGAATGATGGGGATATTCTTATATGCATATTGTTAATGTCGGTTACCAGGTGTTCAATCCATATGAATGATTATTTTTGTCTCTATGCATGGGACGTATATTTATGAGAACTGGAAATGAAATTCTTGTGGTCTATTAAAATGATGGAAATGAATGATTATGATAAACTAATGAACTCACCAACCTTTTGGTTGACACTTTAAAGCATATTTATTCTCAGGTATAAAAGAAATCTTCCGCTGTGCATTTGCTTGTTTTAAAGATATTACTTAGAGTATTTCATGGCATATTTCGAAGAACGTTGCATTCGAGTCATTGAGTTCATCAAAGATTACTATTAAGTTAATTTATAATTGGATAGTGGATATTATGAAATGGTATGCATGCCTGTCAATTTTCGATGTAAAGAAAGTTTGTGTTTTAAAAACGAATGCAATGTTTGTAATATGTATCATATAGAGGTCAAATACCTCGCGATGTAATCAACTATTGTGAATCGTTTATAATGTATATGAACGGGTCCTTTCACTATCGGTTCTAGCCGTTGGATTATGATGTTACGGTAGTTGTGTATTGGTCGTATGGCACACTACAAGGATGTTTAGTGATTGGTGTAATCCGTAAGGGTTCGTTTGGTTCGGTCTTCATCGTTTCGGGTTGTTGACCTTAGGTCGATATTTGGTTATTTTTAGCATTGTACTTGGAAAGGGTACACTATAGGGTTGATAACTCGGTACGAGATCGGTTGATTTTTCCTGATGAATGGGGGATTGAGCAGGTTTTAGTGCTCGGATTTTAGTTTCGATAAAATTACGGGTGACGATTTTAGTTGTTAAAGGCGATTCATTGGGAAGAATTGCTTAGAAAATTCGGATTGGGACTTATAATTGAGGACCGTTGAGTAGTTCCGAATTGGTTAAGTGGAGAAGATCACGAGGACATGATCGAGTTTAAGTAGGGGAGAGTTGTAAGACCCAAATATTGATTGTACATAATGTATTTATAGTGTATGATGCGTGTATGAAGTGTACGTGTTGCTTGCTCGAACGTCGAAGGAAACTGGACGTTGTCCGAAGTGACAAGGTGTGTACGTATCTTTTCAACCCCAAATAAAGTTTGAGTTGATATTTCAAAGCCTTACTATTGGATAGAATATCTTATTACGTTTCCAACGATATTTGATTCATCAAAAACGGAGTTACGGTCGAAAAGTTATGGCCAAAACAAGTTGCTGAAACCTGTTTTGGGCTCGACCACAATTTCCAGTTATTTGGAGTGGCGCTCTACCTTCTGGCGCGGCGCGCCGATTGCTGCAGAGGCAATTTTCAGCCTTTTTAAAAGGTTTAAATGAGGGGTACTTTGGTCTTTTCAATTAGGGTCGGTTTGGGGTCATCAAGACTGACCTAGAACTCCATTGGAGCTCATTTCTCACCCACACAAACACTCCCATCCTCAAACCTTAGAGAGAGATTGAGTTCTAGTGAGAGAGAACTCCATTTGGAGAAGAAGGAGGTTGTTTCGGGTCAAACCTCAAGCATTAAAGTTGTTCTACTCGTCGACGGCATCATTTTGGCGGTATTGGTAAGTTCTAACTCCGAATTTCATTGTTGATTTTTCTATTCAAAGTTAGGGTTTGAACTTGATTTGTTGATAAACCCATTTAGACTCATGAAGTGGGTTTAGTGATGCTAGTAATCGGGTTTATTGTTAGTGTTGGTGGATTTTGGGTTGGTGAACTAATTGGCCATGTTTAGGACTTGAAATTGAGTTTAATCACTTAAGTTAGTGATTATGGAAGTATTGAAACCCATTTAAGGTTATTTTGTTGACTAATTGTGACTTTGGGTCAAATTAGGGTTTGGTGGTGATTATGACCCATTTGGCGATTTAATGAGGTTTATAAACTTAAAATGGATTAAGTTGAAATATTAAACTGAGTTAAATGTGTTTTGGTGTTAAAACTTGTAAATGGTGAGATTTTGACTTAATGGGTCAAAACTAGGGTTTTAGTGTCAAAATGGGTATGACGCGTGTTTAACACTTGAGTTCGGGTTTAATTGGCGTATTAGGACCATTCTCACTTGTGTTAGTGATTATTGGTTAGTTTTGGGCACGGTTTGTGCTTGGATTTGTAAATCCACTCTAAGTGTATTGTTGTAATTGTGATAATGGAATAGGTACTTTCCATTGGCGAGTTGCGGATTACTTGGAAGCATTCTTCAAGACTTCAAAGTGAGTGATAATATCTTACGTGTATATGTATGTGTAGGATGGGTGCGGGTCGGGTGAAGTGATTCTCGGCTATAGAGCTCACTTCACATATAGATGGATTTGATGGACTTTTGTATGAGTCCAATTGGCACGGTTGTGCATTTTGGTTGACCATCTTTGGCAAAGTATACGTTCGCGTGTACATTATCACACGTGGTTGTGATGTGGTTGATATAACCCCAATGGCGAAGGGTTTAATGTTGAGAAGTGAATCGCGTGTGTATTCGGATTCACGATGACTCGTGTAGTTCGGTCATCTTATTGAGGTAGTAATCTCGTGTGGTTTCGGATTACTAAGGCTCGTGTAGTTCGGCCAACCTCGATGTTGTGAAGATAGTAATCTCGTGTGGTTTCGGATTACTAAGGCTCGTGTAGTTCGGCCAATCTTCATTGTGGTATTTGGTTCTCGGTATTGGGTTAAGGTGTTAACCTTGTTCGTTTATATTGTTATATTAATGTATTGTTGTGTTGTAGCTAACCCTCCGGGTGTAGCTATTTGGCGTGGTTCACATCGTCGTTGGTGAACTTATATTTTGTTGTTGTATCTTAGCTCGTGCTTAGTGTTGTACGGTACGCCTAGACTAGCTTGCCTTTATGCTTGGTTGTTCGGTATGCGGTATTTGAAATTTGTGTGGCGTATTCATTTTATACATATATATGTATGTAGTATATTATCATTCACTAAGCGTTAGCTTACCCTCTCGTTGTTGACTCTTTTTATAGATTGCATGCGGACGGTGGCTCGGGTAAGCGCGGGGACTAGAAGACTTGCATAGTTGCTTTAGAGACTTGCTTTTGGATTTATTAGGATTGGGTAGCGTATCCCCAATCGCCATGCTCGGCTTTGTTTTGTATTAAAAGTCGTATGGTCGAAAATTGTATTTTGGTACTTAAGGGGTAATTTGGGTCAATGTGGGCCCCGCTTCGTAAACTAGATTTTATTAATGGAACGCGCTAGTTTTCATATATTGAACATGCGGTTAAAAGCGTTTTGTCTAAATACGTCGGGAACTAGTCAAACATTTTCGCATTTAAGAACTTTTTGGACAGTCCACTTTGGCGCGCCGCGCGGCCTATATGGCGGACCGCGCAACATGCTCTTCAGGATTTTTTTTTTTATTTTGCTGTTTTCACGTGGTTTTGTCGTTGGATGGTTTGGGTTGTTACATTTACTTGCTAATGACCATTAAACAACTCACCTCCCTTTCTTTTTTGCTGAATGCCGTGGACTACCAAGGGGGTAGGGTGTTCAAAATTCTTTTTTTTTTTTGTATTACATTTACTTACATTCACTTCTCACTTCTCACACACACAAAATACTTCAAGCTTGCTTCTCTTTTTGCTCTCACTTTTCTCTCATTTGCTCTCTAAATTGTGAGTTCTTTCAAGGCTTTCTTTTCTTCTCTTCTTCTTGCAAAACCGAAACCAAGATCATTCATCATCATCATTTGTTGTTCTTTGTTGATTGTTACTTGTTCTTGATTTTGTTTTAACTACTTGTCTTGTAAATTGTTGTTACTTACTTTCATATTACAAGAATAAACTTTCTAGTTTGATTCTTCATATTAATCTTGTATTTTCAAGAACATACAAGAACTAACTTCCTAGTTATGTTCTACATACATTATGTCAAAAGATTTAAAGTTCTTGTGTTGTAACTCATACTTGAAGTACATGAAGTGAACTTAATGTTTACTTTCTAAATCTTTAAGGTATGAAACTCATGAACTTATTTACTTGTTTGTTTAGTTTTACTTGCACTTTAATTTTATGATTTTGGTTGTTGTTGGTCAAGTACTACAAGTTAGTCTTGATCTCATATCTCATGTAACTAAAAGTTAACTTAAAAGTTCAAGAACATGAAAATAAGCTTTCTTTAAATATAACTTTGTATACTTATGCTTGATCTAGACTTTTGAGTCTTGGATCTTCAAGATCTAACTAAGAACTATGTTCTACATTTTAAGATCTTGATTAGTTAGTTTATTTGCAAGTTTATAGTTCTACATTACTTTCATATTTCATGTATGTGTTAAAACTAAGACTTTGATGTAACTTTGGTTCATCAAACACTTACAACTCTTAAGTGAAGTTGTGCTACATGTCTTAGACTTGCACAAGGGTTATGATGGTCAAAACTTGGTAAATATGATGTAAACACATCAATGAGTTGTACACTTGAAGTTATAGGCATCAAGGATGAGAACCATGATAAACATCAAACACCAAACCCACCGGAACCCATTATTTTTCTGCTTACTGTTCTCTGCCTACTGTTCTTCTGTTTCTGTAACAGACCAATAGAACTGGTCTGTTGTGATTATTATTTTAAAATAGCTCTATTCGAGTAGATAACTTTTCATATAGGACTCATCTTAATCCGAGTTACGTTTTAGGATTTATGGCCCTCCGATCGTCACTATGTCCTTTTAACGTTGTGCAGAAATTTCTGACCTACTCGCACTTAGACCGTCGCCACGGTCAAACGAAGATGAGTTTCCTTCTGTAAATTTTACCACACTTAAAGGACTCATATACGGAGCCATGGCCAATGGTCTCACCTTATTTCAGTAAGGGTAGAGGCCGTGGTGACTGACTGAAGTCAGCCTTTGTTTTAAACTACTGTCATAAACGAAACTTACTTTACGCCTTATGTTTGATGATGAATGATGATGACCTTTAAGACCTTATTTACATACTTTTAAACCTATTAAGAATATTTACTGACTTAGTACTATTTTCCTTAGGTTGAGGACCTTCGGACCGATTACTTGCACACCTTTTCCGAACCGACTTTACGACTACATTATCATTGTGAGTTATAGCATTCCCTTTTTACTTTAACTTATTTTGGGAACTGAGAATACATGCGGATTTTATGTTTTACATACTAGGCACGAGTACTTAAACTTTATATATGTGTGGGTTATACAACGGCATAAACATTCCCTTTGGCTCGGTAACGTTTAATCATTGGTTTTTGAACCGTGAACGCGAATCTTAGATATGGATCCATAGGGTTTGACATCCCCACTCGGGCTAGTAGCGCTAGCATTTAATGAGTGTTTAATACTTCATAGACATACGCACTTGCCAAGTGTACTTTCAGGGGGTATAAACGTTAAGTTAGTTACCAAGTGCCCACGGTTAACATATACTTTATCATACTGTTTTGAAACGCTCTTTGTAGCACTGAAATCTCGTGGCCTACCTTACATACTGTTATACTTAAACTATAGCTCACCAACCTTTGTGTTGACGTTTTTAAGCATGTTTTTCTCATGTGCTTGAGGTTAGCTTCCGTTGTGTACTAGTCGTGCTGTAGACACCCGCTGCTTAGAGTTGTCGTCGCATGAACTACTTTATCTTGCATTCATACTTTACTACTTTTGAACTATGACTTGTAACGACCGTTGTGGTCACATACACTTATTATTTGCTTCTACTTAGTGAAGCATGCTTTTGGATTGTAAAACTTTCGATGTTGGTTTAGACATCACTTTATTATTGAATGCAAACTCTTTTGAAATCGAATATAGTACTTAACCTTGTAATGATCCTGTTGTTGATGATTCGTACACGATGGTTTTGTACGGGGCATCATAGTTCATCAATGTCAAAATTATCTCTAGGTGTTGTCTTGATCACAACTTTCCAATCTTTATGAACAGGATCTGTAACATAGAATACTTGTTGTGCTTGCTAAGCTAGGATATAAGGCTCTTTAGTTTGCTTCGGACCTCGAAAATCGAGTGTCGTAAACCCATTATCATCAACTTTTATCCTGGAACCACTTGATATCCAATCACAATGGAATAAAACAACTTTCTTCTCATCACCATACTGCAACTCAATTATATCTTTTAAAACACCGTAGTAAGTGACATCTCCTACAATAGGATCGTTATCTCTAGCACTAGAGAAGCTACTTATTAGAGCCTGAAGTATGACTCCGCTATTTTGTGTTGTCCTATTCTTCTCTACATCTTTAATGTGAAATCGGAAACCATTTATGATATATCCCTTATATTTCTTTACAACCTCACTTGGACCATTTGCCAATGTCTCTATATCACTTGTGATTCTGTTATCCCGACTAGTCATGTCCTCATCAACATGATTTGAGGCAATTTGTTTATAAAGTAATAAGTTTGGCTCAGTTATATCATCACTACATTATCGTAATAAAACTAGCAAAAATAACTTACGTAGTCAGACAGCCTCTCCTCAAACTCCTGACTATGTAAATGTTGAATGTCACGCTTACGTTTTTTCGGATTTTGATGACTAAGAATATTCAGATGCTCTCTGCAATCAAAGTAACAAAAAGAGAATAATGTACATTATCGTCAAAATTACCCAATGTTATATATGAAAATAATCTCATAACATAGTAAATTTAAATAACTTACGTTTGTAAGAAATCTATTTCACTACAATTGAACAGCACATGTGAGTGTGCAATAGCCAAAGTGTCATAGCCGAGTTTTACTACGTTTGTTGCACCAATTGGTCAACCAGACATACAAAATATTGGTAAGACAGTATCATCACCACCATCATCATGATTTCAGCTAGTCTTATTATGTATGGTCTCGACATCACTGGCTAAATACAGAGAACAAAATGACAAACACTCTTCCGCTAAATATCCTTCTGCAATTGAACCCTCGGGTTTACTCTTGTTTCGCACATAAGATTTTAATGTACCTAAATACCTGAGTGGTCAAAAAAGTTTATATCAGATTCAAAAAAAAAAAAGTTGTATTCAAACGAGTATAATTTACTACAGCATAAATGGTCACCTCTCGATTGGATACATCCAACGGTAATGAACAGGTCCTCCTAATCTGGCCTCTGAAGCTAGATGAACCGATAGATGAATCATGACGTCAAAAAATGATGGTGGAAAAATCCTTTCTAAATCACAAAGTATTTTTCCAATATCTTTTTCCATGTTAGATAAATCATTAGGATTAAGAACTTTTGAGCATAATTGTCTGTAGTACCGACATAACTTCATGATAACAGAACGCACATGCTTCGGTAAAATATTTCTTATTGCCATGGGAAGCAACTGTTGCATCAAAATATGATTATCGTGACTTTTTAGGCCTAACATTTTTGGAGTAGGTTTTACCTGAATGCATCTAGAAATATTAGCAGCATAACCATCTGGCACTGTCACCTCTTTTAGCACATTACAAAATTTTTCTTTTTCTTTTTTATCCATTTCGAAACATGCAGGAGGCAAATACACTTTGCCATTTGATAAAGGATCTGGATGAAGTTCATGTCTAATACCCATTTCTTCCAAATCACGACGTCCTTTTAAATGATCGTTGGTCTTTCCATCTATATTCATTAACGTTCCAATGAGACTGTCACATACATTCTTTTCAGTATGCATTACGTCTATATTATGACGTATTAAGTTATTTTTCCAGCATGGTAACTGATAATGCTAAAATCGAACATATATTTCATAGCATTATCCTTTCATTAAGACAAGCTTTTAGTTGCAATTGTTCTAATTCCAAGTAATATTCGTTTAAATAATAAAAGGTGAAGACAAAAGACAGATTCGACGATTTGAAGACGCAAATGACCAAAAAACTCAAATGTACAAGATACAATCCAAGTGGTTCAATTTATTGATGAGAAACGTCTAAAAATCACAAAAGTAGAAGCTGAGAAACGCAAAGTACAAGATATCTAAGCGAACGAAAGGACATTCGAAAATTCAGAACCGATACATGAACCCACTATCAACGCACGACGTAACGGACCTAAAATCACAAATTAACTATGCACATAAATATAATATAATATATAATTAATTATGTAAATTATATATATATATTATATTTATATATTAAATAAATAAACGTCGGCAAGCTAGGATCTAATTTCCGCGTGAGCTGGAATTCGAAAATCTGCACTCGCGGAGCTGTGAGGCATAAAACCTCAGCACTCGCGGAGCACACCAGGACCTAAATCCCACTATAAAAGGCGATGCAATTCGACCAAATATTTACACCATCTTCAATCTCTTCTCTCAGTTTATATTTATATTTATATTTATATTTTAATTAGAAATTTAATATTAAGTTAATAATAATAATAAGGTTATTGTAGCGAATGTTTTAAGATTTGTAAGTCGAAACTCTGTCCGTGTAACACTACGCGATTAATACTCATTGTAAGTTTTGTTCAACCTTTTTAAATTAATGTCTCGTAGCTAAGTTATTATTATGCTTATTTAAGCCGAAGTAATCATGATGTTAGACTAAATATTAAAAACTGTGTTATTGGGATTTGGACCATAATTGGGGTTTGGACAAAAGACCGGCACTTGTGGAAATTTGACTATGGGCTATTAACGGGCTTTATATTAATAAAATGATATCTCATTGATTTAATATAGAGATTTATAATTTGATGTGTTTATATATAACCACATACGCTTGACTGGGTACGGTGGGCGGGATATCAATCAATACTAATAATTATTCATTTTACCAGACACGGGGATGGATTAATAGTCACTGGACTTATTAAAACAGGGGTGGATTACATTCAAGGGTAATTGGTGTAATTGTTAACAAAGTATTAAAACCATGGATTCCATGCATTCTATAACCTGGTGTATTCATTAAACAAAGTATTAAGACCTTGTTACGGTTTAAATCCCCAATTAGTTAGAATATTTGACTTCGGGTATAAGGTTAATTTGACAAAGACTTTCGCACTTTATAATTATGACCGATGGACTATTATGGACAAAACCAGATGGACATATCGAATAATCCAGGACAAAGGACAATTAACCCATGGTAATAAATTAAAATCAACACGTCAAACATCATGATTACGAAAGTTTAAATAAGCATAATTCCTTTAATTTATATCTCATTGTACTTTTATTTACCGTCATTTTATTTATCGTCATTTTATTTATCGTACTTTAAATTACTGCACTTTTATTTTATCGCATTTTTATTTATCGTCATTTACTTTACGCTTTAAAATAAGTTATTTTTATATTTAATATTTTGCATTATGTTTTAACTGTGATTTAAATCTTAAAATCGACAAACCGGTCATTAAACGTTAAAACCCCCATTTTATAATAATAATACTACTTATATATATATATATATATATATATATATATATATATATATATATATATATATATATATATATATATACAAATATAGTTTAAAATAAATATAGCATTAAACTTAGCCAGCTCCCTGTGGAACGAACCGGACTTACCAAAAACTACGCTACTCTACGATTAGGTACACTGCCTATAAGTGTTGTAGCAAGGTTTAGGTATATCCATTCAATAAATAAATAAATAACTTGTGTAAAATTGTAGCGTATTTAATAGTATTTCGTAGTAAAATATAATCTATTTCGTACTATACCTCGTACACATCAAGTATTTTTGGCGCCACTGCCGGGGAAGAAAAGCGAAATGCTATATATAAAAAAAAATTAGTTTTAAGCTATTTTTGTAAAAATATATATATAAGTTTTAAAAAAAATATAAAATCATAAAAAAGTATATATTTCTATATTTTTAAGTGTTTAGATTAAAAAGTTTTTATTTTTTTAGTTACAAAAACTAATAAGTATTTTTTTTATATAAGTTTTATTTAAATTATATTTTCTATAAATTAAAAACAAAAAATAAAAATTAAAGTTAAAAAAAAATTGTTGAACCTGCACGAATTTGAACCTGCCATCATCTGAGCCTGCAGAGCTTCGCAGTCGAGGAGCTAGTCTCTTACATAATACCGCGGTCACGGAGCAGTCTCAGACTGCAACTTTTGACCACATTAATTGCAGATTAGGGTTTTATTATTAATTATTATTATTATTAAACCTAATTAGGGTTTAATTAAATTAATATTTAATTTAGTTTTAAATTAAATTTGTATTTTTAAGTTTTAAGTAGTTTTATTAATTTATAAATTAATACTTTTATAAAAATAATAATATAAAATTAATATTTTTGTAAAATTGTATTTTTATCAACTTTGTTTATTTTTGTATTTTGTATTTTTCTTTATTATCGTTTAATTTGTAACTTTTATAATTTATCTTTCGTAACTAGTTTTAAACTTAGTTTTTGCGGTAGTAATTTTATAGTTCTAGATTTTTAGGCTTTGCCGTAAAATCCCTTAAGTGCTTTTTCTTTAGATTAAGATTTAGGCGCTTTAGAATTTTACGACGTCGCTTATCGCTTTAGTTTTAAATAGATTTTAGTGCCTAATTAAGTTAATGCCGTTTTGGAAATAGAATTCCTTTTAAGCTTTAATTCCTTTAGACGCAACTTTTAATATTTAGTTTTTAGACTTTTAAGTTTCGACGCTTTCCTTTCAACGTTTATTATTTTTCGACGTTTGTTTTTTGACTTCTTATTTTTCGACGTACTTTTTCTTTCTCATTTCTACGCTCTAGTTTTTAGGACATAGAATTTTCTATATTCTCTTTAAATCTCGACGAAAAAAAAGAAAATTTATTTTAAGCGGTTAAATTGATAGACATCCAAAACTTTCTGGTTCGTAGTAATAGTTGGATTTGTTAGTGGCGAGTTCCGATTTAAAGGGTCCTGGCTACCTGCTGCATCTATTGGCTATTCGAAACGTGGGCAAATTCAGAAAAGTCTATTAATTTGATAACTTATATAATTTTTTATCTTTATAACTAATAGGATATTCAGTAAATGCACCGAGCAAAACGTTCACCACCTTTCATACGTTCACCACCTATAACTCGATCAAGACATCTAGCTAATATCGTCGCCATTAATTTTTCTTAAGAATCATCATCTAGTCGACCGAGTATTCCAATTCAAATTTCAGATAATCTATTTTTGAACCCGACTTCACAATTGGGAACCCGGAGGATATTTAAGGACAATTCAGAGATCCTAAACCACTAATCATTCCTCCTGAACCGCAAATCATTCAACCAGAGGTTGTAGAGGAAGAAACCATTAAATCAGAATCCTCTAGTGATTCAGATTTAACAAATTCAATCATGGAAAATCTGGAACCTCTAAGTATGGAAGACCGAATGAGAGCTACACGCACGAGCCAAGGTCATGCAATTACTCAACCAGACATTAATGCACCAGATTACGAAATCAAATGACAAATCCTACACATGGTAACTAATCAATGCCAATTTAGTAGTGCACCAAAAGAAGATCCAAACGAACGTCTTCGAACTTTTAATAGGATCTGTACTCTATTTAAAATCAGAGAAGTTGAGGATGAACAGATCTATCTCATGTTGTTTCCCTGGACTTTAAAGGGAGAAGCCAAGGATTGGTTAGAATCGTTACCTGAAGGAGCGATTGACACATGGGATGTTTTAGTTGAAAAATTTCTTAAAAGATTCTTTCCGGCATCTAAAGCCGTGATACTTCAAGGAGAAATTGTTACGTTCACGCAGAAGTCAAATGAAACTCTATATGAGGCATGGACAAGATTTGGAAAGTTGTTGAGAGGATGTCCTCAACATGGTTTAGACACTAATCAAATAGTACAAATATTCTACCAAGGATGCGACATTACTACACGAAAAGACATCGACATAGCAGCTGGTTGTTCCATTATGAAGAAAACCGCAACTGAAGCTTACAAAATTATTAATAACAGCCTCCCACTCTGTGACAACCCAGAAATTTCCAATCAAATTTAAACTTTATCTTTATATTATTCCGACACGATAAGCAAAGTTTGTTAAGTTAAATCTCAAGAATTTTAAATTGTGTTCATACATTCATTATAACCTCGACCAAATTCAGACGATTCACGAACCGTTATATATAAATAAATATGTATATATATGTATATATATATTATAACTTGAGAATATTAATAAAGTATTAAACGTATAATACTTTACATGATCGTATTTGTTTCAATATGTTTATCGATGGAATTAGAAGATAATATCAAATTGTTAATTTATCAGATACATTATGATATGATTACGGGTCTATGTTATGAGGTCCACTGTGATTTAAGAAATCTATTCTTTTTGACAACATTCAGAAAATGGTAAAGTGATTTATAAGTAAGAACGTGAAGTGTAAATAACTTAGATGTTGGATATCGACAAGTTAAGTAACTCGACATTTTCCATTAAGATGATTTCATACGTTTATTTAACCTTTGAACTTTATCTCATGCTTCACCAACAAACTGTAATTTAAAAACTTGAAACCTATTATGAATATATATGATTCTACTTTTTTAAAACATTTTATGATATAATGATTTCCATTATTTTAACCTTTAAACAAAATGATTCTTAAAAATATATTTGGTTTTGGAAAACAAAATTATTATATTTATTTGATTTAGTTTCAAACGCACAAAAATGGTTTCAGTTTAAAAAGAACTTTATTATTAAAACGTATATAACTTTTATAAATATCTAGAACCACTTTTGACAACTCATTACTTAACCAGTATGATAAAGATAACGATATTTATATTTTATTTTATTATATATATATAACGATTTAAATTAATATTATATATATTTATACGCGTATTATACATATATAGTTTTATACTTTTACTATACTTAAACTTTACCTTTACTTTATTTTTACTTTACTTTACTTTAACTTTAATAATTCACTTTAATAATTCATACTTTAATAATTCACTTTAATAATTCATACTTTAATAATTCACTTTAATAATTCATACTTTAATAATTCACTTTAATAATTCATACTTTAATAATTCACTTTAATAATTCATACTTTAATAATTCACTTTAATAATTTAAAAATCTATTATAAATAGAATTCAATAGGTTTCATTATTTCATAGAAACTTGAAAATATTTTTCTCTAAACTCTCTCAATCGATTTACATATATATATTTACTCCGTATTATTTCAAGATATTATTAGTATACATAAAATATTACGTCAGAGTGCTGTCCGAGTGATTTCGAAATTATTTTTCAAGTGGGATTGGATTAAGGAAATTATGGGTTATAGCTATGGAGGTGATTGGTATGGTTCATGGGTATGCTCGTGAGGTCAATATAGTGTTTATCATCTCCGTTGCGTCTACGTACCTTTCCTGCAATATTGAATCTCAATATTGATACGTGAGTACTCATAATTTAACTTTTACATACTAATAGTGTATCCCTGACTAGTGCTCGAGTATATAGGATTATGCATGCTTGTACTTTTGATATTGCCTTTAGTTAGGTTATGTTGAATCCTGAATTAGTTATATATGCGACTGAGATAAGGTATAAGATATGCATGTCGTTGGAAAGCTAGCGAAAAATTAAGAACTTTTTATTTAGATATCGAATGATTTCGATGAACGGATTTGAAGTTATAGTCCATCGAATTTTTGTATTATTATTAAAAATGATTATTATTATCGTCGTTATTATCGTCGTTCTAGTTTTTTCTTATTATTATTATTATTATCTTTATTAATAAAAGGATTTATCATTAAAAATTGTTATTTTTTTTATTATTACTATCGTTATTATCGTTAAAGTTATAATTAGTATTATTATTATTATCCAATTATTATTATTATTATTATTATTATTATTATTATTATTATTATTATTATTATTATTATTATTATTATTATTATTATTATTATTATTATTATTATTGGTATTATTATTATTATTATCATTATTAATATATATATATCATTATTTAAAAATAGTTATTGTTATTGTTATTATTATTATTACTATATTATCATTAAGATAATTATTAGTATTATCGTTAATAATGTTATAGTAACTATCATTATTAATATTAGTGTAATTAAAACAAATATTTGTAACACCTAATTATTTTGATTACTATTATTATCATTATTACGAACACGATATAAAAGACGATTAAAAGCTATTAAACGAAACGATTAGGAAATAATGGGTAAGAGTATCATGATGAAATTAAAATATTATAAGATATTGATTTAGATAAAATTATCGTTCTTATTATTTTTATCATTACTATTATTATTAAAATTATCGTTAGTATTAAAACTATCATTTTAACAAAAATTATCAATTTAATAGAAATGTCATTGTTACTATAAAATATCATTATTATTATTATTATTTTAAATAGAATTATTATTTTAAAGATAATATTAAAAATTATCGTAAATATTAAAGTTATCATAATTAGAATTATCGTTTTATCATAATGTCATCTTAGTAATTATAAATATTGATATTTTTATAATAATAATTATTATTATAAAATAATACAACTTTTACTTACTATCATTATAGATATTATTTTATCAAATAAATATTTGATACAAACATATTTTACTACGTGTAATAACTTACTTTAATAATACGTATCATATTATCTTTATAATATTAAATGAACCCTATAAATTTTATTACTTAATATATATAAAAGTATATTTTATTATATAAATATAACATAAAATTTTATTTATTAATAAATAAATTATATTATTTACTCTAATAAATCTTTTAAAAATATTTAAAAATATAAAACGACGATATTTAAACTATATATTAATCATGTATAAATTTTTGGAAATTATTTTGAGTCAAATTTACTTTTGTTGACTTTTGCATATTAGTCTCGAGCATTAGGATTGTGGTACACTATGACTTGACCTAATTTGTTAGACAAATATTGACCAACACATAAATATATATATAATTAATTTAGGTTCGTGAATTCGAGGCCAACCTTGCACTTGTTCAATGACGTTATATGTATTTTTACTACGAAATACAGTATGGTGAGTTTCATTTGCCTTTTTACCCTTTATATTTTTGGGCTGAGAATACATGCGCAATTTTTATAAATGTTTTTCGAAATAGACACAAGTAATCGAAACTACATTATATGGTTGAATTATCGAAATCGAATATGCCCCTTTTTATTAAGTCTGGTAATCTAAGAATTAGGGAACATACACCCTAATTGACGCGAATCCTAAAGATAGATCTATTGGGCCTAACAAACCCCATCCAAAGTACCGGATGCTTTAGTACTTCGAAATTATATCATGTCCGAAGGAGGATCCTGGAATGATAGGGGATATTCTTATATGTATCTAGTTAATGTCGGTTACCAGGTGTTCACCATATGAATGATTATTTTTTGTCTCTATGCATGGGACGTATATTTATGAGAACTGGAAATGAAATTCTTGTGGTCTATTAAAATGATGGAAATAAATGATTATGATAAACTAATGAGCTCACCAACCTTTTGGTTGACACTTTAAAGCATGTTTATTCTCAGGTGTTAAAGAAATCTTCCGCTGTGCATTTGCTCATTTTAAAGATATTACTTGGAGTCTTTCATAGCATATTTCGAAGAACGTTGCATTCGAGTCATTGAGTTCATCAAAGATTATTATTAAATCAATTTATAGTTGGATAGTGGATATTATGAAATGGTATGCATGCCTGTCAATTTTTGATGTAAAGAAAGATTGTCTTTTAAAAACGAATGCAATGTTTGTAAAATATATCATATATAGGTCAAATACCTCGCAATGTAATCAACTATTGTGAATCGTTTATAATGTATATGAACGGGTCCTTTCAGTTGGTATCAGAGCGGTGGTCTTAGCGAACCAGGTCTGCATTAGTGTGTCTAACTGATAAGTCGTTAGGATGCATTAGTGAGTCTGGACTTCGACAGTGTCTGCATGTCAAAAGTTTTGCTTATCATTTCTAGTCGGAAATCATCTGCTTATCATCCATAGGAAATTACCTGCTTATCATTATTAGTCTAGACACGTCTTGCTACATTAATTGCATGAGTAGTGTATAGACAAACTTCATATCTTAGCGTATCTGCTAAATCATATCTTATCGTATCTGTTACTTTAAACTTTACCTGACATACCCCGCAAATTCCTCCGTAATCTATGAAATCTTTTGATCTCTATATATAGATATCCTATGTAAATAGAATACCACCCGATAGCCGAAAAATCATTTTTATATCGAAAATCCTTTATCCAATCGTACGAAATGGAATTTGTCATCAGTTCAAGTCACTCGGATTCTGAAATGGAATCTCACTCAAGCTCCGAAATCAGTGTGACCGGAATGGATCAACCAATCAGTCTTCACCTATTCTGGATGAATTGGGGATGGGTTCGTAGCCTCCTCAATCATTGGAAATAAGAAGAAGGCGATTCTTTTCATTCCCCACATTGTCCTCTTGGCGAAGAACCTGAAGCACTTACCGGCGAACCTGTTCGAGACACCATTTTCTCTCTCATTTCCAGGGTATCTCGTCACGATTATATACTACATCAAATTCTAGATTTTATTTATCCGCTCGTTCCGACCGACAATCATCCTGGAATAATAGAAGAAGTCAACGAACTTCGCGCTCGGGTAGTGGCTTTGGAGAATATGGTGCAGAGATTACAAACACCAGCAGCAGCACCAGCAGCATAACCAGTACCACCATCATCAACGCCAACAGTACCATTACCACCTCCAACCACAACCGCGTTGTAAACCTCAACTTCACAATCTGTCCCACGAGCATCAACGTCATACGCACCATAGGTACCAAGGAGTACCAACAACAATAACTGACGAAGTATTAATTCATAACTTCATTGGAGAAACATTTCGCGGCGATTATATAATCTCTAAAGTCTTAGAGATTATCTAATCTAGCCCTAACCATAAATCAGTTAAGCTAACCAAAATGATAGAAAGAAGAGTAGAAACCCTGACAAAAATGGTGTGTGATTAACAAGTTAAACTTGTTTTACCAACAGCATCAATAGTACCGTCAACGTCACCAGCATCGTCAGTACAGTCAACATCAGAATCAACAACACCTATAACATCACAAACTCCGTTAGTTCAAGAATCACTGTGGACATCATTACGAATCAATAACGTGTATATTGTATCAACAAATTATGAAGAATTAACTCATTCTCTCTGAAGAAATTATATATATATTTTATATATATATATATTTTTTGAAATGAAAAACAAATCTTTCCGTGCTAAGCTATTGTGTGTGAATCTTAACTACTCAGTTAATTCATATTACAAATATGCAATAATGTACGTCCCTCACCCGCGACTTAACCATCGTTAACTACAATCTCTGTCTCAATTCAACAAATTCCAATTCCTAATAAATCAAGTATATATTTGATTTTACATTTCATCATTGATGTAACCAAAACTTTTTAGATAACATCATTCGTACTTTGTGAAGTTCACAAGAATTTAACGAAAACCAACATCACATCTCAACAAATAACGAAGTATTGATTCATAATTTCAATATTATTGAAGAAATACTTATGTAACCTCTAAACCTTCAAGGAATTATTCAATTCGAGTTCCAACCGTAAATCGAATGAGTTTAATTTAGTATTAACTCATTAAAATCTATGTTACATCTGAGGAGAATATATACATATATATTTTCATAAAGACTGTAATAAAATTCTTATGTACAAAATATTAATTGTGAAAATTTTTTAACGGGTAGGTAATACCCGAGAGATATATATAAATTCACAATTAATATGTTACATTCTTCGAATCAGATTAAGCAAATTATCAATTATACTTCCTACTTTCACAATAATATACATTCTTTCATAGAAATCAAAACAACCATACTCATTCAAACCCAATTACGTATTCTGATTTTAAAATCTCAGAATTTAATTCGAGATATAACCGGTACCATTACTTTTAGATTCCTACATCTTTCAAAGCTATACTTTGACTTCAAAAGTGTGTTAGAACATCAAATGTATACAAACGATTACAATCTATGTTCAAACCCTTCGAAAATCTCTGAAGACACTTCAAATAATGAGCAATCGAGATGATGATCCAACCACATATTACCTACAGTTATGTACTTAAAAAGCTCTCGAAACCAAATTCATAATTCAACACATATCTGTGTCAGATCTTTTGGCATTTATTAGCAAAAATAACCTTGCAATTCCTTTGCAAAGTAGCAAATTATATCACAGCTCCAGCAAGACAACTTCGATTTTTTCATTCGGAGTAGCCTTATCATAATTTTGATATATGTGATTACCCTTTTGTTACCGGAGAACCTTTCATATTCCACCACATTAGCAATAAACTTACCAACAACTTCACTGATCTTGGGCATTCCGAAGAATCTTTATATTTATCGAAACCTCATCATTTACTCATCTGCCTCTTGTAACGAGAATTGTCATACGAATCATTGGGAGTTAGCAATCAGTATTTTGAAATCTCACAGCATGTTGACGCCAACAGTTATACATAACGTCTATTTCCAAGGCTTACATACTTCGAATGTGAAGTTTCTGAAAAACACTCTGAACCGCGAACTAGTTCTCGAAATGCTGATGAAGCAACAAAAACTGTAAACGACCTTAGCAGTAAAAAGTTTGATGATAAAGATTAGTGTATTAACAAAGCTCAGAAATAGAGAAGTTTTGGAACTGGAAAACGGATTGAGCAAAGTATGAAGGAGGCTGTGGACAAATCACAACGACTGAACCTGCCTTCAAAGAATCCAAATGATTCAGTGTCTGCTGAAGTTATTAACGAATACCTTGCTCCTGACACTAAACCCTTACAGACAATATTCTTCATCATCCTCTGATATTAGAAATTCTAAGATATCATCGTATCTTTCATTATAAATATCCTCTATATTTCTGAAGATATTTCCATAACTATTCTTATCTGGAATCATTTATCTCTTTGCGCTATCTGTATTACATCAAAAAGGAAACTGTTTAGTTCCTATACTCTGTAAACCTTTGAGTTTAAAATATGAATGTTTTTGAAGTAGTGTTGGAAACTGAAGCATGAGTTAGTATAATATAATGACACTTGATCAACGTGATTATATTACAGTAATTCATGCTGAGTTTCTAAATGGAACGTGATGATTCACAGATCATAACATCATCATGTGCCATGTTATACGACTCTTTTATTCTATTTAACCTCTAAAATATCAAGAAAATATTTCTTGATGATTCGGCCTTTTCCAAGGTATTCTAGTAATTTGACAAGTCAAGATCGTGCCATCACAATTTCCTTCCTAGAACATTAACAATGTTCATTCCGAAAATCATATTTGTGAATTCTGGACCATTACAAGCGGTGCTTAATCGCAAGAAGAAGAAACGAAAGGATAAAACTCCAAAATAGAAATTGGGGTATAAATTGCAGCAAATAAAAGAGAGCATTAACTATGGATGACAATGATTATAGAAGATAGAAACAGAGACTTTGAAATATTAGGGAAGATATAAAGCCCAACGACAAACCAAAAATTATAAACCATATATATCGATGCATATAGCAATATAAAGACACAGGAGAACTAGAAACACTATAAACCCAAGAGTATAGTAGAAGTAAATAGATTCTCCCGGCGGTACATAAAAAAGAAGAATGACTGATATGAAAGTTATAAGTATATCGAGAATCAGAACTGGATAGAGCATATTGATGAATACTTTAAAATATGAGTTGACGGGGAAAGAATAGAAGGTGATGAAACATGACTAGGAACTTAGAAATCAACAGATTTAACTCACACAATGACGGAATAAGTGAATCAAACCCTCTAGTGAATAGGTTAAGCTTTTTATGATTAATTTAGTCATACCACAACTAAATCAAGTGTGATTAGATCAACACCTAGAGCTATTATTCACCACCTAGGTGATTTGGGTTGAGAGAGAATCGGAGGAGCTCACCAGATCTGAGTGTGTGTAACAAATGAGAGGCTTAACCTAAAAATGAAGAACATAAGACTTTATATACCCCTACTGTTGACTCACCCGTATGATTCATCTATCACACATACGAGTTGGCTTCATCAGCCGTACGGGTGATCACTCACTCGTGTCTTCTCATTTAGATTGTAATTGTGACTTAGCTCAGCATCAACCGTGCGTATGAGCCTGTCATCCATACGAGTGAGGCTTCACTCGGACGTCTGACTAAGTCTAACATAGTCAAACATCCACATCTCGTTCCTGCAGTTGCTGTAACCACATACAAACACAAATAGGATAATAACGAACGATCATGGTGGCCTGTAAACTGTTATACCTGCAATGGACGTGGGTAGATGTCTAGGGACTTGCATAAAATGCATCAACAGAAGGTGTGAGTTGTAAGAAAGGGAAGGAGGTAAATTTATAAGAAAATCTCCGACAGAACAATTAAAATGGACGATCGCATTTAAAGCGGATCCTAATTCCTTTTGTTACCGGAGAATCAAATCTTATTACAAAGATTTTCTTCAAATCCCTTGAAATCTGGAAATCAATCATATCTACGTCAAATGATAAGATGAATCTACACTTACTCATTTCACTCTTCTATGTTAGCTTCGTTCGTACTCTTCATATAAATGGATTGTTTATCCAAATTATTCGCTGATGATAAAACTCTAATTTTCAGCCTGTATGCATCATGAAAACATACTTATTATCATTCACGGCCTTTCCACTGAAATTTCGGGACGAAATTTCTTTAACGGGTAGGTACTGTGACAACCCAGAAATTTCCAATCAAATTTAAACTTTATCTTTATATTATTCTGACACGATAAGCAAAGTTTGTTAAGTTAAATCTCAAGAATTTTAAATTGTGTTCATACATTCATTATAATCTCGACCAAATTCAGACGATTCACGAACCGTTATATATAAATAAATATGTATATATATGTATATATATATATATTATAACTTGAGAATATTAATAAAGTATTAAACGTATAATACTTTACATGATCGTATTTGTTTCAATATGTTTAGTGATGGAATTAGAAGATAATATCAAATTGTTAATTTATCAGATACATTATGATATGATTACGGGTCTATGTTATGAGGTCCACTGTGATTTAAGAAATCTATTCTTTTTGACAACATTCGGAAAATGGTAAAGTGATTTATAAGTAAGAACGTGAAGTGTAAATAACTTAGATGTTGGATATCGACAAGTTAAGTAACTCGACATTTTTCATTAAGATGATTTCATACGTTTATTTAACCTTTGAACTTTATCCCATGCTTCACCAACAAACTGTAATTTAAAAACTTGAAACCTATTATGAATATATATGATTCTACTTTTTTAAAACATTTTATGATATAACGATTTCTATTATTTTAACCTTTAAACAAAATGATTCTTAAAAATATATTTGGTTTTGGAAAACAAAATTATTATATTTATTTGATTTAGTTTCAAACGTACAAAAACGTTTTCAGTTTAAAAAGAACTTTATTATTAAAACGTATATAACTTTTATAAATATCTAGAACCACTTTTGACAACTCATTACTTAACCAGTATGATAAAGATAACGATATTTATATTTTATTTTATTATATATATATAACGATTTAAATTAATATTATATATATTTATACGCATATTATACGTATATAGTTTTATACTTTTACTATACTTAAACTTTACCTTTACTTTATTTTTACTTTACTTTAACTTTAATAATTCACTTTAATAATTCATACTTTAATAATTCACTTTAATAATTCATACTTTAATAATTCACTTTAATAATTCATACTTTAATAATTCATACTTTAATAATTCACTTTAATAATTCATACTTTAATAATTCACTTTAATAATTCAAAAATATATTATAAATAGAATTCAATAGGATTCATTATTTCATAGAAACTTGAAAATATTTTCCTCTAAACTCTCTCAATCGATTTACATATATATATTTACTCCGTATTATTTCAAGATATTATTAGTATACATAAAATATTACGTCAGAGTGATGTCCGAGTGATTTCGAAATTATTTTTCAAGTGGGATTGGATTAAGGAAATTATGGGTTATAGCTATGGAGGTGATTGGTATGGTTCATGGGTATGCTCGTGAGGTCAATATAGTGTTTATCATCTCCGTTGCGTCTACGTACCTTTCCTGCAATATTGAATCTCAATATTGATACGTGAGTACTCATAATTTAACTTTTACATACTAATAGTGTATCCCTGACTAGTGCTCGAGTATATAGGATTATGCATGTTTGTACTTTTGATATTGCCTTTAGTTAGGTTATGTTGAATCCTGAATTAGTTATATATTCGACTGAGATAAGGTATAAGATATGCATGTCGTTGGAAAGCTAGCGAAAAATTAAGAACTTTTCATTTAGATATCGAATGATTTCGATGAACGGATTTGAAGTTATAGTCCATCGAATTTTTGTATTATTATTAAAAATGATTATTATTATCGTCGTTATTATCGTCGTTCTAGTTTTTTCTTATTATTATTATTATTATCTTTATTAATAAAAGGATTTATCATTAAAAATTGTTATTTTTTTTATTATTACTATCGTTATTATCGTTAAAGTTATAATTAGTATTATTATTATTATCCAATTATTATTATTATTATTATTATTATTATTATTATTATTATTATTATTATTATTATTATTATTATTATTATTATTATTATTATTATTATTATTATTATTATTATTATTATTGGTATTATTATTATTATTATCATTATTAATATATATCATTATTTAAAAATGGTTATTGTTATTGTTATTATTATTATTACTATATTATCATTAAGATAATTATTAGTATTATCGTTAATAATATTATAGTAACTATCATTATTAATATTAGTGTAATTAAAACAAATATTTGTAACACCTAATTATTTTGATTACTATTATTATCATTATTACGAACACGATATAAAAGACGATTAAAAGCTATTAAATGAAACGATTAGGAAATAATGGGTAAGAGTATCATGATGAAATTAAAATATTATAAGATATTGATTTAGATAAAATTATCGTTCTTATTATTTTTATCATTACTATTATTATTAAAATTATCGTTAGTATTAAAACTATCATTTTAACAAAAATTATCATTTTAATAGAAATGTCATTGTTACTATAAAATATCATTATTATTATTATTATTTTAAATAGAATTATTATTTTAAAGATAATATTAAAAATTATCGTAAATATTAAAGTTATCATAATTAGAATTATCGTTTTATCATAATGTCATCTTAGTAATTATAAATATTGATATTTTTATAATAATAATTATTATTACAAAATAATACAACTTTTACTTACTATCATTATAGATATTATTTTATCAAATAAATATTTGATACAAACATATTTTACTACGTGTAATAACTTACTTTAATAATACGTATCATATTATCTTTATAATATTAAATGAACCCTATAAATTTTATCACTTAATATATATAAAAGTATATTTTATTATATAAATATAACATAAAATTTTATTTATTAATAAATAAATTATATTATTTACTCTAATAAATCTTTTAAAAATATTTAAAAATATAAAACGACGATATTTAAACTATATATTAATCATGTATAAATTTTTGGAAATTATTTTGAGTCAAATTTACTTTTGTTGACTTTTGCATATTAGTCTCGAGCATTAGGATTGTGGTACACTATGACTTGACCTAATTTGTTAGACAAATATTGACCAACACATAAATATATATAATTAATTTAGGTTCGTGGATCCGAGGCCAATCTTGCACTTGTTCAATGACGTTATATGTATTTTTACTACGAAATACAGTATGGTGAGTTTCATTTGCCTTTTTACCCTTTATATTTTTGGGCTGAGAATACATGCGCAATTTTTATAAATGTTTTTCGAAATAGACACAAGTAATCGAAACTACATTATATGGTTGAATTATTGAAATCGAATATGCCCCTTTTTATTAAGTCTGGTAATCTAAGAATTAGGGAACAGACACCCTAATTGACGCGAATCCTAAAGATAGATCTATTGGGCCTAACAAACCCCATCCAAAGTACCGGATGCTTTAGTACTTCGAAATTATATCATGTCCGAAGGAGGATCCTGGAATGATAGGGGATATTCTTATATGTATATAGTTAATGTCGGTTACCAGGTGTTCACCATATGAATGATTATTTTTTGTCTCTATGCATGGGACGTATATTTATGAGAACTGGAAATGAAATTCTTGTGGTCTATTAAAATGATGGAAATAAATAATTATGATAAACTAATGAGCTCACCAACCTTTTGGTTGACACTTTAAAGCATGTTTATTCTCAGGTGTTAAAGAAATCTTCCGCTGTGCATTTGCTCATTTTAAAGATATTACTTGGAGTCTTTCATAGCATATTTCGAAGAACGTTGCATTCGAGTCATTGAGTTCATCAAAGATTATTATTAAATCAATTTATAGTTGGATAGTGGATATTATGAAATGGTATGCATGCCTGTCAATTTTTGATGTAAAGAAAGATTTTCTTTTAAAAACGAATGCAATGTTTGTAAAATATATCATATATAGGTCAAATACCTCGCAATGTAATCAACTATTGTGAATCGTTTATAATGTATATGAACGGGTCCTTTCACACTCACATGAGTGGCATCAAGAAAAAGACATCGTTAGATCATCTAAAGCGGCTAGAGCCGATTCTAGCCATGACTTTGATTCCATTTCCGCAAAGTTAGATGCTTTCGAGAGACGAATGGAAAAGATGACTAAAGATATTCACGCAATACGAATTAGTTGTGAGCAGTGTGGAGGACCACATTTGACAAAAGATTGTCTCAGTATTGAACAAACAATGGAACAAAGAGAGAATGTTTCATACATGAACCAAAGGCCTAGAAATAATTATCAACATAATTATCAACCGTCAAGACCCAACTACAATCAAAATTAGAATTATAACCGAAATGTTCCATACAACAACCAACAAGGTCCTAGCAATCAACAAGTATCTAACAATACTTACAACCAGCAAAGACCTATTTATCCAAATAAACCACCACAAACCGATTATAAAAAGCCAAATTTAGAAGATATGATATCGAAGCTAGTTGAATCTCAAACTCAATTTTTCATATCTCGGAAACAAACTAATGAACAAAATGCTCAAGCATTTAGAAATCAACAAGCTTCAATCCAAAATCTGGAACAAGAAGTAAGCAACCTCGCAAGGTTAATAGGTGAAATAAAACCAGGGAGTTTACCTAGCGATACAAATGCTAACCCCCGAAATAAAATAGTTAAAGCCATTATCACAAGAAGTGACTCAAACCACCTGAAATACCTATAATTTCTGATGACTCTACTCCTACTACACAGGCACCACAGCCTGAGTAAGAGAAGGAATCAGAACCGGTAGTTAAAAAGGTTAATGATGATAACACAATTAAGGCAAAGCCTTATGTTAAACCATACCAACCACCGATTCCTTACCCGAGTAAAATAAGAAAAGAAAGACTTGAAGCCGAGCAATCCAAATTCTTGGATATGTTTAAAAAAATAAATGTCAATCTTCCTTTCATTGATGTGATTTCAGGAATGCCAAGGTATGCTAAATTCCTGAAAGATCTAATCACAAATAGAAAGAAAATGGAAGAACTCTCGGCCGTTACTATGAATGCTAATTGTTCTGCAGTGCTATTGAATAAGATACCAAAAAAACTCTATGATCTAGGAAGTTTCACAATTCCATGTTTTCTGGGTAGTCTTAATTCAATAGAAGTATTGGAAGACTTTGGTGCTAGTATAAATTTAATGCCATATTCATTATACGCTAAACTAGACCTTGGAGAATTGAAACCAACAAGAATAAGCATACAAGTAGCCGATCGATCAGTAAAATATCCTTGAGGGATAATGGAAAATATGCTAGTTTAAGTTGGTATTTTAGTATTTCCAGTAGACTTTGTTATTCTGGACATGGAAGAAGATTCTCGAGTTCTTCTTATATTAAGAAGACCATTCTTAAACACGGCTAAAGCAATAATAGACGTGTTCGGTAAGAAACTGACTCTAAGTATAGAGAATGAGAGTGTTACCTTTTCTGTTGATAGAGCTATGCAACAACCGCAATCTGTAGATGATACCTGTTATTATGTTCAAACCAAAGATTCACAAGAAGAATTGTTACAAGAATTTCCAGAATTACAAGGTACATGAGAATGTTCTTTAGGGGAAGGAATTGAACCAATTGATGAAGCTGAAATGTTAGCTACACTCATGGCTAATGATTACGAACCAACAACAGAAGAACTTCAAGTACTAAAAGAGGAAGACAGATATCGATACAAATCATCGGTAGAAGAACCACCGATATTAGAGTTAAGGTCACATCCAAACAATTTGGAATACGCTTATTTACATGGTGAATCTGAATTACCTGTAATAATATCGTCTTCTCTTACGGAAAATGAAAAATCTCAACTCATTTCTGTGCTAAAAGCTCATAAACCAGCTATTGCATGGAAGATTCATGACATTAAAGGAATAAGTCATTCGTATTTGTGACGACCCGGAAATTTCTGACCAAATTTAAATTGATCTTTATATGTTTCCGACACTATAAGCAAAGTCTATAATGTTGAGTCTCAAAAATTTTGAACTGTTTCATATATTCATTGACATTCGACCATTCCCGATATATATATATATATATATATATATATATATATATATATATATATATATATATATATATATATATATATATATATATATATATATATATATATATATATATATATATATATATATATATATATATATATATATATATATATATATATATATATATATATATATATATATAGGGGAACGATCAATGGGGAAGTAACCAATCGGGGGGAAGTGGGGGGGAAGCAAAAAAAAAAAAATTTCGTTTTTTTTGAAATTATTTTTTTCGGCATCAAGATCACACAAAAATATGAACATTTAGAAGAGACACTTCGTGATGAATGTTATTATTTAGGCGGGAAAACGATCGACAAAAATAACATTCAAGATAATATTGTCCGTGAAGAACATGAACTTTTTTTTTCATGTTTTGTGAAGTAAAATTTCGCCCGATTTAGAGTTTAGGGTTTAGGGTTTAGGGTTTGGTAATTTTGGGTTTATTCCATAAACCCAAAACACCAAACCCTAAACCCTAAACCCTAAACCCTAAACTCTAAACCGTTCGTGTTAAAAACTCAATCTAAATCCTAAATCTAAACCCTAAACCCTAAATTTCTAAACCTTAATATCTAAACCCTATAAACCCTAATATCTAAACCCTAATATCTAAACCCCAATAGCTAAAATCTCAAAATACGCTCGAAAAACACGATAATTGTTATATATTACTTCTTCGGGCGTTTTCCCGCCAAAATAAATATATTTATCACAAAGTGTCTCTACTAAATGTTCATATTTTCATCTCATCTATAATGTTCGTGAACAAAGTTTTTTCAAAAAACGAAAAATTTTTTTTTGCTTCCCCCCGTTTCCCCCCGAATGGTTACTTCCCTCTTGATCCTACCACTATATATATATTAAATAAAGTATTATATGATTTGATGATTTGAATTAATAATTAAATTGTTAGTAATACATATTTATGTAAATATAATGTAATTCAAAAATAAATGGCTTTGAATTCATTTAGTTAACAATAATAGCACTCGTTTATCATTCAATTGGTTATTTAGACAAACTTATATGATTTTAAAATAAACGGTAATCCGAATATGAGTAATATAAATTTTAGGCTTATTAAAAATGTATTTAGAAACTATTTGTTGAATTGTAAAACTTTTTATATTTTACTTGGGGTTGGGAGTAAATAATTAATGTAATTTTTATTTAATAGTAAATGATCGAATTTCATACCATAATGACCAAAATAAATAAATATAGTTACTGTAAAAATTTGGAATTTTTCTATGAACTTTTATCCCCCATCAATTATCAACGGAGCACGATATTGAACCCAATTGAGAGTGTCGGCAGGTGAAGACAATTGAAATTAAAGGCTGCTATGAGATTTAACATATTTTAAATTCAGTATTATAATATTACATTTATAATTAATTATATTATTAAATATATGCATATATCATACTTATATATACATACATATAACACATTCATCCCCATTTATGAACCACCAAGAACATCACACGCCACCACCTCCGACAAACTCCATTACCGGCCATCATTCAACACCCATCTACACGACCCACTATTTAAAATCACCACCATGAACCATCTATCATTAAGAAAACCCACGATCACCAACCCACCACCATCGCTTATATTACTACAATTGTTTAAACGAAAATCACCATCTTCGGTCACCTTAACCGAAGCATCGATCAACCACCATTCCAACAATCAAGTGTACATTTTCTTGTTACCATTTCATTTTTTGTTTCACGTTCGAACCAACACCTCACATAAGCCCACTTTCTACTTATGCTTTTGGTTTTCTAATCGAACCATCAAAACCACTACCACCTTGTTTTAATCTCGGTCTTCGAACACGATTAACCATTCACCCGATCACCACCTCCACGCCACCATTTCACCTCTATAGAACACCATAACCGCCACCATCACCATGTATGATTATCACTCTTGAAACCACAACCACCCTACCTCCACCACTGAACACCCATAATCACCTCAATCGTCACCCTACCACACCAAACCTTCACTTTAATCAAGTTTTACTATCATCTTATTTGGTATTTGTGACGACCCGAAAATTTCCGACCAAATTTAAACTTAATCTTTATATAATTCCGACTTTATAAGAAATGAATTTTAATAAATCTTGAACCTCCTAAAAGAGTTTTACACAAGCTTTTGGTCACCCTTTTATTCCGACGATTCACGAACGTCATAACTTGATTTAATTGTTTAATTGTTTAATTATTGTGTATATATATGGATTTGATGGAATTTGATAATCTATTAATCAAACATGTTCTACACATTAACAAAGTTCATAAAACCCATTTTATGAAGATTAAAGTAAGCGGAAGCATGTAAAGTTCATGTTATATAACAACCATTTTGAAATACAAATTCCATAAATATATCAAGTCTTGAATAATATGCTTACATACAACAAGTGGGTTTAGAGTTTTACCTCCCCAAGCTAGTTGAGGGTTACTACAAGATGATGAAGAAGATGATGATGAACAAGCAACTTCTAACTTGAAGCCTCAAGCTTTGTATACCCACAAGCCTTTTCCAAATCAACACCCTAGGAATTGGTTAGGATTTTTTGACACTAATTAGCAAGAAAAACTAGTTTGAAGAACCTCTTCTTCCTCCTCAATATTTTTGGCAAAAAAAAAAAAAATGGGAGAGAATTTTGCAAATTCAAAATGCTAGTAAGAGAGTGTGTGTGAAAGAGTGCAAGAGTGAATGCATGTGGATGGAGTATAATTACAAGTAAAAGCAAGCATGGGGTGGGTGTCTTGGAACCCCCAAAACCGCCACCACCCCTTCCTCTTTTTTTTTTTGCTTTTCATTTTATAAAATGTCTTGTAATAATTCCTTGATACATTCACATCCTTGTTAATTTAAATACATGCACATATTTTGATCTTATAAACCATTTATAAGATATATATGTTACTAACATATATATTTATATAATTTTATAAACCACTTTATAAAATTATAACACACATATAAGTATAATTATATAAATAATTAAACTTGCACTTATAATTATCCAAATAATTATTTCTTGCATTTTATCTTTAGAAAACCAATTTCTAAAATCTAAGTGTCAAGTATTTATTTTAAAGATCCACTCGTTAAAACAAATACATATAAAAGGTGTTGTTGGCTTGTTATTGGGTATGACCCGACTTGGATCATAACATATTGGCCACATTAATTTACTATGTCTCTCGGGCATATGAAATACCTTCAATCTCCTACTTGCACGAGAAACATAAGAAATTAATGCAAGTGATGGATACCACCTAACGACCGTCCATCACCCCTAATATGTTATGACTTAGTGCCATTCAATAACATCATCCCTTTCGAGTTCCCATCTCGAATATGATTAGGTGAATCTTTCAATATATCCTTTTGTCCTAGATGTCATGTTAAATCCAAGAGACATAGAATGATCACTATCTTATAGATTTAACTTTATCAGGCCTTAGACATCTGACTCTCAACGAATAAGAGGGACAAATTCCATCTTGGCTACATACGTCCTGGACACTACACTTCGTACCATACCTGAAGCCTCCCTTATGAGCTACCTTTTCAGAACAGCGAAGGAAAGAATCAAGGCACAATATTCGGTGAATATCTGAACCCAATATGTATCTCAGGTCAGAGGATACAATGATATTCTCCTTTACTCAAGACTACATGTGATCAACCACAAAGGCTCCATACAGTAAATCTTGAGAGCGGGTCTTCCAATATTTGTGTCCCACAAATATCTATGAACTTTGGTTGCAACCTTGCCCCACATTCACCATTTGAATGTTAACTAATCCAAGTTCATAATAGTCTAGACCTCACACTTGTTCCCACGAAGGTGATCAACTACGGAATTTAGAATAATTATTTATTCATGGATAAAATATGCAAAATTAGAGCATGACTCATAATTAAATTAATACCATAATTATATTAATGAGTTTGAACTAATTCGTTCCGTTACAATACATAAAATAGATCATTTCCAATCACTAGAATATCGAAGCCCTAATGCACAAACATGTCCCTCATGTTTTGGCCCATGTAAAAGCTTCGTGAGTGGATCCGCAACATTATGATCTGTGTGAACTTTGTGAATACATATATTTCCCTTTTCAACTTCATCCCTGATGTAGTTGAATCTCCACTCAATGTGAAGAGTCTTTTGATGAGCGCGAGGTTCCTTGATTTGAGCAATCGCACCCTCGTTGTCACAAAAGATCTCAAGAGGGTCCTGAACGGAAGGGACCACTCCTTAGTCATCGATGAATTTATTCATCCATGCCGCTTCCTGAGCTGCCAGTGAGGCGGCAATGTACTTCGACTCTGTAGTGAATAACGCAACAACATCCTGTTTTGAACTCTTCCAAGAGACCGCACCACCATTTAACATGAAGACATAAACAGATTGTGATAGAGAGTCATCTCGATCAGTTTGGAAACTTGCGTCCACGTAACCCTTTACAGCGAGTTCCTCCTCACCAGACCCATATATTAGAAACATATCCTTAGTTCTCCTAAGGTATTTCAATATACTTTTAACAGCAACCCAATGGCTGTTTCCTGGGTTATTCTGGTATCTACTTGTCAAGCTTAGAGCGCATGACGCATCCGGTCTAGTACATATCATTGCATACATTATAGACCCAATAGCAGATGCGTATGGGACATTTTTCATCCTCTCTTGTTCATCTTTTGTGGTGGGACACTGAGATGAACTGAGAACGGTTCCTCTTTGAATAGGTACCAAACCTTTCTTAGAGTTTTCCATCTCGAACCTTTTCAAGACCTTATCAATGTATGTACTTTGACTTAAACCTATCAATCTTTTGGATCTATTCCTATAGATCCCTATCCCCAATATATATTGTGCTTCTCCAAGATCCTTAATGGAGAAGCAACTCTTTAGCCAAGTTTTGACTTCTTGCATTATGGTAATATCATTCCCAAATAATAATATATCATCCACATATAGCACAAGGAACATAACAGAGCTCCCACTAGCTTTCTTGTATACACAAGCTTCATCACCATTTTTAATGAAGCCAAATTTCTTTGCCTCTTCATTAAAATGATGATTCCACATTCTAGATGCTTGTTTCAATCCGTAGATTGATTTCTTTAACTTGCATACCTTTTTAGGATTTTTCGGATCAACAAAACCTTCGGGCTGTACCATATAGACATCTTCCTCAAGATATCCATTTAGGAAAGCGGTTTTGACATCCATTTGCCATATTTCATAATCATAATGAGCAGCAATGGCAAATAATATCCTAATAGACTTTAGCATTGCCACAGGCGAGAAAGTTTTATCATAGTCAACCCCTTGAGTTTGAGTGAAACCTTTTGCTACAAGTCTAGCTTTGTATGTATCCAAGTTTCCATGTATGTCGGTTTTCTTCTTGAAAAGCCATTTGCAATCAACTAGCTTGGAGCTAGGAGGTTGCACAACAAGTTCCCAAACTTGGTTTTCATACATGGATTGCATCTCGGCGTTCATGGCTTCCTGCCATTTGTCTTTATCAATCCTTGATAAAGCATCTTCGTAGTTTGTCGGTTCATCCAAATCAACCGTATAGCAACCATCCACGAGAAAACCATATCTCTCAGGAGGATTACTAATCCTACTAGATCTACGAACGCTCTGTATACTTTGATCATCCACATGATCATTTTCAACATCCTCATGTTGAGTGCTAGTGTCAACCATTTGTGTATCATTGACTTGATCTTGAACCTCTACAAGATATATTTTCCTTTCACCATCACCTTCCATAAGGAATTTGGTTTCAAGGAATTCCGCCTTTCGAGCAACAAATACATTTTGCTCGGTCGGATCATAGAAATAGTATCCCATATCATCCTAGGGATATCCTATGAAGATACACTTTGTGGATCGAGCATGTAACTTATTAGCAACATGGAGCTTAGGATAAGCTTCACATCCCCATACTTTCAAGTATGATAGAGAAGGAGGTTTTCCAAACCACATCTCATGAGGAGTTCGTTCCACTTTCTTGGTTGGGGCCATATTTAAGATACGGGCCGCGGAGCTTAGGCAATAACCTCAAAATGATAGAGGTAACGAGCTTCTTGCCATCATAGATCGAACCATATCCATTAGGGTTCGGTTCCTCCTTTTGGAAACTCCATTAAGTTGGGGTGTTCCGGGTGGAGTAAGTTGTGAGATAATCCCACAACTCCTAAGATGATCTTGAAAAGCATCGCTTAGGTATTCACCTCCTCTATCGGTACGAAGTACCTTAATTGTCTTATTGAGTTGATTTTGTACTTCGTTTTGATATTCTTTGAATGCTTCAAAAGTTTCATCCTTGTGTCTTAATAAGTAGACATATCCGAAACAACTAAAGTCATCAATGAAGGTAACAAAGTATCTTTCACCATTCCTTGTCATGGGCTTAAAGGGTCCACACACATCCGAATGTATTAATCCCAATAAGTCTTTAGCCCTTTCATAGGTCCCTTTGAAAGGTGCTTTAGTCATCTTGCCTTGTAAACAAGATTCACATACTTCAAACGAATCCATTTCATTTGATTTCAAAAGTCCATTCTTTTGAAGTGTATGCATTCGGTTCTTGTTTATGTGACCAAGGCGACAATGCCATAATTAGGAATCACTCAAATCCCTTTTGAGTTTCTTGGTGCTAGTATGGTATATTGAGCTACTAGATGATGTGTCATCATTAACCAATTCATAAATTCCATTTGAAGGCGAAGCCTTAAAATAGAATACATTATCTAAATAAACGTGGATATCATCATTAACAAAATTAAGATTAAAACCACATTGTTTCTAACTGGAAACGGAAATAATGTTTCGACATAAATCGGGTGCATACAAAACATCATTCAAAATAAGTTCCAAACCACTTGGAAGCTTTAACACAAAGTCTCCTTGAGCCTTCACTTGCATTTTGGCTCCATTACCCATAAAGAGACTTGATGTTCCCGCTTGCTTGCTACTTCTTTTGAACCCTTGCAATGAATTGCAAATGTGAGTTCCACATACAGTGTCTAATACCCATGTATTAGAAGAAGTAATACTAAGCTCTATATATACCATATATATATTACCTGAGGTTTGCCCCGCATCCCTCTTTTCCTTCAACTCCTTGAGGTAGACCGGGCAGTTTCGTTTCCAGTGACCCATTTCACCGCAACCGAAACATGGGTCTTCCTTGGGGTTTGCTTGTCCGGCAACCTTTTGCTTCTTGTTCTTGTTTTTGGTTGGGGTAACCATCTTCCCCTTTCCCTTGCCTTGATGAGCGGGTCCTTTCCTCTTAGCCGCCTTAGGCTTAGAGGTGTTGTTACCTTTGGACCCACCATCATTGATCATTAGCACGGGTGAAGCCCTTTTACCCATGCTAGTTTCGGCCGTCCTTAACATGCCATGAAGTTCACCAATGGTCTTATCCATCCCATTCATATTGTAATTAATTACAAATTGGTCAAACATCTTTGACAAGGAGTTTAGGATAAGATCAGTGGCTAGCTCATTAGATATGTTGAGATTAAGATGGTTTGCACGATCAATAAGGCTTTTCATTTTGAGGACATAAGAGGATACGGATTAGGTGTCATCCATACGACATGCATGTAGCGCTCGAACCATTTCAAAGCACTCGACACGTGCTTGTTGAAGGAACATCTCCTTCAATTGCGTAATCATGTCATATGCACTATGATGTTCGAAATCCTTTTGGAGTTCGGGTATCATAGTCCCAAGCATTAGGCAAGCGACTTGCACCGAATCGGCGCAATACTTGTCATAATAAGCCATGCCCTCTAGATCTTCCTCATCCGGTTGGTCGGGAATAGGGTCCTCCAACACATACGCTTTATCCTCAAGTTTGAGGACAATCCTAAGATTACGGAACCAATCCATAAAGTTCGTATGGTTGAGTTTATCTTTCTCGAGGAGAGACCTTAATGATAGGTTGTTTAGGTTAAGTGGTGCATTTTGCATGTTGTTGTTATTTGCGGCCATCTACAAAATTAACAAAGTTCAGTTAAGTATCGATTTTAAATTTAATAAACAACACCCTTTTATAATTAATTGTCTTATTAAATATTAGAATCCAACGGTAAATCAAATTTTGGTTAGGTGACCTTTATCCCGTTATTTGATTTAGCTAGGTAGTCATTTATATGACAATTGCAATCCTTTTGCAACTTCTAAATTATGGGATCATGCAATCCTTTTGCATGGCATATTTATCCCATCAACGCCTATTTGTTCCTCATGTTTCGGTGACCCTAAGTTCATGATTCCCAAATCAAGTTGTCCTACTTGTGTAAACATGTAAAATCAACATACAAGTGGTTAGGTGATCTTTATCCCACAAGCATGCAAATTTTACCTTAACCATATTAGTTAGTTCATAATGGTTAGGTGACCTTTATCCCATTATGAGTTCCCTACTATGTTCAAGTGTTCCCACAAAAGAATGGCGTTTAACTTGTTTACCTTGTTTTAGTTAAGGGATTTTAAGTTTTCATAAATTCTAGTTTAAGAAAACATTTGCCATACACCAACATGCATTTGGTGTATAGTACATTATGAAAAACCAATTTTCATTTCATATTAGTAAAGCCAATTACATGATATAAACCATTTTATATACATTAACATCATGTCCTTAATAACCATTTATTAGTGTCCTTTGTTGTTTTAATTATAACCAATTATAATGTCATTTTGCAAGTTGTAAATATGTGATAAATTGTAGCAACCAAACATACAAACACAATAAACATGCAAAACAACCAAGTTCACAATCAAGCCAATTTGGTAGACATTTGTTTAGCCAAAACAAATGTCACCTTCTAAGGGTAATGAAAAAGTGGGAGATTTACAAATCTCCCACTAGCTCTTGCATCCATCTTGTGTTCTTCATTCATCTTGAATCTTCATTCTTCATTCTCTTTACAAAAAATATATCCTAATACATTTTTCTAGAAAATGAAATTACAACCTAATCTATTTTACATACCAAATATAAAATAAATTACAAATGAATAAATATTACAAATTATTACAAACCAAATGAATGAATTAATATTACAAACCATAAGAATGAATAAAACAACCACATCATACACACATGCAACCACAAGGCCAAGGCTTGATTGTGAACAACAACTAACAACAAAACTTGACCAAACTTGAAGTTCCAAACCCATTTTGGAACCCATGAAATTCGGCCAAAATTAAACCCCACCCAAAATCCAAAATTTTTTACATTCTAGTTTCATGCATGTTACTAGATTGTAACATTAGTGGATTTAAAAGTCATAAACAAGAAGCATATTTCAAAGACCTTGGCTCTAGATACCATTGATGGAATTTGATAATCTATTAATCAAACATGTTCTACATATTAACAAAGTTCATAAAACCCATTTTATGAAGATTAAAGTAAGCGGAAGCATGTAAAGTTCATGTTATATAACAACCATTTTGAAAGATAAATTCCATAAATATATCAAGTCTTGAATAATATACTTACATACAACAAGTGGGTTTAGAGTTTTACCTCCTCAAGCTAGTTGAGGGTTACTACAAGATGATGAAGAAGATGATGATGATGAACAAGCAACTTCTAAATTGAAGCCTCAAGCTTTGTATACCCACAAGCCTTTTCCAAATCAACACCCTAGGAATTGGTTAGGATTTTTTGACACTAATTAGCAAGCACAACTAGTTTGAAGAACCTCTTCTTCCTCCTCAATATTTTTGGCCAAAAAAAAATGAGAGAGAATTTTGCAAATTCAAAATTCTAGTAAGAGAGTGTGTGTGAAAGAGTTCAAGAGTGAATGCATGTGGATGGAGTATAATTACAAGTAAAAGCAAGCATGAGGTGGGTGTCTTGGAACCCCCAAAACCACCACCACCCCTTCCTCTTATTATTTTTTTTTTTTTTTGCTTTTCATTTTATAAAATGTCTTGTAATAATTCCATGATACATGCACATCCTTGTTAATTTAAATACATGCACATATTTTGATCTTATAAACCATTTATAAGATATATATGTTACTAACATATATATTTATATAATTTTATAAACCACTTTATAAAATTATAACACACATATAAGTTTAATTATATAAATAATTAAACTTGCACTTATAATTATCCAAATAATTATTTCTTGCATTTTATCTTTAGAAAACCAATTTCTAAAATCTAAGTGTCAAGTATTTATTTTAAAGATCCACTCGTTAAAACAAATACATATAAAAGGTGTTGTTGGCTTGTTATTGGGTATGACCCAACTTGGATCATAACATATTGGCCACATTAATTTACTATGTCTCTCGGGCATATGAAATACCTTCAGGATTTATATATATTTAACTTGAAAATATGATAATTAAATATCTCATTAAGTATATTAACAAAGTATTATATACATATATATATATATATATATATATATATATATATATATATATATATATATATATATATATATATATATATATATATATACTAATTTAAATAGTTTTTAATCAATATATATGTTACTATTTAAACGACGCAATTAACTTATGTTAAAATGTATTTACATATAATGTATTACGAGTGTAAATACATCCTTACAAGTATTGAATACACTTTATAATATACCAATACATATAAAGGATAGCTATACTCGTATTTCCGTTCAATTTTCTCAAGAATTCTACTCGCATTCATATGGTATTCTTACCCGTATTATACACAGTTTTTAGAAGTATTTACTATTGGTATATACCAATATAAATCTGCAATTATTTGTGTAATATATCATCCATGACCTAATCAATTTAATATATCATGCATGACTTAATACAATTTAACTTATCTTAGATATTTTCACAAAAAGCCAAAATTATAAGCTTATAAATAAGGACCATTTTAACTCATTTTTACTCCACATTTTCTTAAACTAAAAACAAACACTTGAATGCTCTCATATCATACTTTAATCTCAGCAACTTTCCTCTTCATAATCAAGGTAAAATATTTCTCAAAATCCTTGTTCAATTCCTTGTATAGTTGCTATCTTATTATACTTATAAAACTTGTAAAAACTAGAACTTGTTTTGGTGAACACCAAGCTTGTTTGAAAAAAAAATCTAATCTTTCTAAAATAACTCTAATAACACTTATTTATATGTATTATGATGTTATATTAAGTTAATATAAGAACTTATAACTTGTACATATGAAGAACACCTTGAAACTTAACATATATCCTTTAATCTCCGTTCGGTAAAAAGCGGGCTGTTTTGGGTTGGGAATTACAAACCTATCTTAGACTTTGAGTTCGAGGCTAAGACTTTGCAAATATGTTAATATATGTAAATAAGACTTCCAGCATTTTTTTCATGATTTTAGACAAAGTGAAAGTATTTTATCAAAAATCATATATTGGGTGGATGCCGGGATTTTTCCAAATCTGTCCACCGACACAAAAAGAGGGTAAAGATCTAAAAATTACTACTTGGGATAAACTTTTCGAAATGGTTTTGTAAAATTTACTTCTTAAGGAATCCATAGCAATTTGATTCACTTTAAACGGAGTTGTAATGAATATTTGGCGAGCAAAACAAAATCTGCTAAAATTAACGTTGTATGGACGAAACTTATATTATAAAAACTATATTAACCATATCCTTGTTAACTTTTCCTATATCCTATATATATATATATATTTGGACATGTTATCAGTATTATAACAAAATATTATAATCTTGGTTAATTCTGTGATTGTATATATGTATAATAATATTCTTGGTACGTCCTAACACAATATGTATACAATACGTTTTGATAAATCCTAAGACAATACGTACACAATACGTCTTAGTTAATTCTAAGATAATACGTATACAATACGTCTCTGGGTTGATGCAAAGAAAATACTTATACAATACGTCGTGGGGTAATTCTAAGATTATATATATATATATATATATATATATATATATATATATATATACCGATTATTGGACTGTTGGACTTTTCGGACTATTTTGGACTACTAACAATGGACTACTAACAATGGACTACTAACATAAAATGTTAAAAATTATTATATATGTATTTTATGAACTTGGTTTATTTTATTCATATGTCGTATTATTATCTGAATCGTTATTATTGTTATCGGTTCGTGAATCCAAGGACGATGGTCATATTTTTAATAAGTTGAAAACTTATTATTAATATACTTTTACTACTGTGAGTATATAGTCCCATTTTTAAACTCTAAAAATATTTTGGGATGAGAATACATGCATTTTATGTTTTATGCCATGGACACAAGTACTTAAAATATATTATACGTTGAGTTGTGCCACATTGAATATCTTCCCTAATAGCTTGGTAACTAATATTTACATGTTGTAAGAACATGTAAGCACGAATCCTATTGGTAGATCTATCGGGTTTGACAACCCCAACCGGGCTAGTCGCTCTAGTATCGTAAATGGTTGCATAGTACTCCGTTTTTACTACACTTGGTACAATGTAGGGAGATTTCATAATAAAGGGAATATGCCACATTAATGGTTAAGTATGGTTACCGAAGTACTCAACAACTTATAGAATACTTTTATACACTTGCGAGTGTACATATATTTATAACTATGAAATCTTGTGGTCTATATTTATATCGATGCTAAACCTATATATCTCACCAACCTTTGTGTTGACTGCCTAAGCATGTTTATTCTCAGGTCCTTAAGAAAGTCTTCCGTTGTTGCATTATCTGAGCAAGCTGTGCATGGAGTTTCATGCTTTGGTTTAAATAAAGTGTTGCATTCAATAAAACCTTTGTCATGTATTATATTCGACTGTTATGTCACGTGTGTAGTATTTGGAAACCGATGTATTTTGGGGAATATTTCTTAAATAATCGCCCACTTGTTTAAAAGATGCATTATGTATAATAATGGTGTTTTTTTTAGAAACGAATGCAATATTTTCTAAAGCGTATCATATAGAGGTCAAATACCTCGCTATGGGACCAATGAATAACGTACCGCGTTTATAGTAATATGGACATGTCGTTTCAGTTGGCATCAGAGCGTTGGTCTTAGCGAACCATAATTTGCATTAGTGTGTCTAACCAGCAGTTGTTAGGATGGATTAGTGAGTCTGGACTTCGACCGTATCTGCATATTATAAATTTTGCTTATCATTTTTGTCAGAAATTACCTGCCTATCAATTTTTAATCTAGACACGTTTTACTGCAATTATTGCATAGATAGTGTGTAGACATATTCATATCTTATCATATCTATCACGGTAGACTCTGTCTGACATCTTTCTTAAATTCCTTCGTAACTTATGGGATTTTGGTATTAAATATACATATGTAAATTATGTATTAAGAATATCAATCTAAGTCCTAAATTTTTTTTTTCAATATCAACAATCATTTCTCTGATCGTGTAAGGCAGATGCTTCACAAAGCTCGAGTTCATCGGATTCTAAAATCTATTCCGATATGGAATTTCATTTGAGCTCCGAGAGCAGTTTAACCGAAATGAACCAACCAATTAGTCATCACTTTTTTTTGGATGAATTGGGGGTGGGTTCGTGGACGAATCAATCAATTTAGACAAGAAAAAGGCGGTCTCTTTCATGAATCTAATTCGCCTCTCGGTGGAGAACATGAGGCACTTACCGGCGAACCCGTTCGTAACACCATTTTCTCTCTCTTTTCCAGGATATGTCGCAACGAGTATAATATTACTAATATTATTGAGGCTATCCGACCTTTACTCCGTATCTTGCATGGTGAATTATTTACTGTCATGAAAAGCAAAACTTAATTAGCAAGTGCATCCTACATCATTTCATTCCCTTTATAAAGCTCTTGACATCTCTTTTAATTCAAGAAACTTTAAACATCTTCTTTCACAATACAAAACAAAACAAATTCTCATCATTTATACTCATATCAAACCACTACCAGCACCAGCACCAGCACCAGCAGTACCAACAACATCACAAGCCACATTACGAGCATCAATATCATACGCACCGCAGGCACTGAGGGATACCAACAATAATGAGTGATGAAGTATTAATTCATTATTTCATTTACGTTGAAGAAATATTCCGCGGCGATTATGTAATCTCTAAAGTTTTAGGGATTACTCATTTCTAGTTTCAACCGTAAACCAAATCAGATTAATATAATATTAACTCATTAAATCCATATTATATCTGAAGAAAATATACATACATATATTTTCATAAAGACTGTAATAAAAATTCTTTTGTACAAAATATTACTTGCGAAATTTTATTTTAATAGGTAGGTAATACCCGAGAAATACTTAAGTTCACATTAATATGTTACACTGTACATTTTCAATGATGTTTCGACAATCGTTAATTATACCCTCTCCTTTCATAGCAATATACATCATTTAACAAAATTCAAGACCACCATTTTCCATACAAATTCAATTACATATTATGATTTTGACAGATCAAAATCCAAGTCAAGATTTAAGAAGTGCCATCAAACTTAAATTCCTACATCCTTCAAAATCATACTTTAAATTAAAACTATACTAGAACATCACTTTCATTCACAGAACTCATAAAGATATTCGTATCATTCAAGATTCACGATGAATTCATTATACGGATATTGACGATGACAACCTGCGTCCAAACCCTTCAAAATTCTTGAAAACACCTCAACTAAGGAACAATTGAACCAATCACACGATACATATGAAGAATATATGCATATAAATATGCATTCGGAGGACACTTGTACCTAAGCAAAGGTTCAACACGTATCCATGTCAGATCCTTTAGCATTATTATTACCCAAAATAACTTTACAATCCCTTTTCAAAATAGCGAATTTTGTCACAGCTCCAAAAAGACAACTTCGACTTTTCATCTGGAGTAGCCTTATTATAACCTTGATATATACGTTGTCTTCTCGCCATCATTACCGGGGAACCTTTTATATTCCACCACATTAGTAGTAAGCTTACCAGCAACTTTATTGCTCTTTGACTTAAATCTCTCTGAAAGAACACTATAAAACCTTATCATGTACCCATCTACATCTTGGAACAATAATTTTCATACCAAACCCCAGGAAGCATCAATAATTATTCTTGAATCTCACATCATTTCTGCATATGCATATAATGTTATCCCCTGGAATTATAATTCTGAAATCCAGAATAGCACTTCAGCCTACGAATCAGTACTATAAAGTTTTGAAAAAGCTGAATGAAGCAGCATAAAATGTAGACAACTGTAACAGTCAAAAGTCGATGATAAAGAATATTGTGTTAGCAAAGCACAGAAAAAGAGGAGGTTTGGAACTGGAAAACGGATTGAGCAAACTCTGAAGGAGGCTGTGGACAAATCACAAGGACTAAATCTGCCTTCAAAGAATCCAAATGATTCAGTGTCTGCTGAATTCTTTAGCGAATACCTTGCTCCTTACTCTAAACCCTTGTGGACAACATTCTTCATCATCCTCTGATATTAGATATTCTAAGATATCATCATATCTTTCATTATAAATATCCTCCATATTTTTGAAGATATTTTCATAACTATTCTTATCTGAAATAATTCATCTTTTCGCGCTATCTATGTTACATCATAAAAGAAAATATTTTAGTTTCTAAATTCTGGAACCTTCGAGTTTAAAATATGAATGTTTTGAAGTAGTGTTAGGAACTGAAGCATGAGTTAGTATAATATAATGACACTTGATCAACGTGATTATATTACAGTAAGTCATGCTGAGTTTCTAAATGGAACGTAATGATTCACAGACCATAACGTCATCATGTGCCATGTTACATGACTCTTACATTCAATCTAATCTCTAAACATATCAAGAACATATTCTATTGAGTGTTCTATCTTTTCCTTTGGATTCTGGTAATTTCACAAGTCAAATTGTGTTATTACAATTTCTCTCTTAGAGCATTAGCTATGTTCATTCCGAATTTTATATTTATGAATTCTAGACCATTATTCGCTTGACTTGAAGTCGAAAAAAGAAGACGGAAGCATGAAACTCCAAAATATAAGGAAAAATATAAGCACGAAGACAACGCAGAAATTACAAACCGTGTATATTGATAATGCTAAAGACGAACATATATTTCATAGCATTATCCCTCAAGAAAGACAAGCTTTTAGTTGCAATTGTTCTATTTACAAGTGATATTTGTTTAAATAATAAAAGGTGAAGACAAAAGACAGATTCGACGAATTGAAGACGCAAACAACCAAAAAGATCAAAAGTACAAAATACAATCAATAAGGTTCCATTTATTGATAAGAAACGTCTCAAAATTACAAGAGTACAAGATTCAAAACGCAAAGTACAAGATATTAAATTATTTGCAAGGACGTTCGAAAATCCGGAACCGGGACCAGAGTCAACTCTCAACGCTCGACGCAACGGACTAAAAATTTCAAGTCAACTATGCACATGAATATAATATAATATATAATTAATTCTTAAAATTAATATATATATTATATTATATTTAAAAACCGTCGGCATAAAAAAACAAAGACTTTTGAGTTTTCCCAGCTGGCCATGCGATCGCATGGCCTGGAAGGCATAAATCCATGCGATCACATGGTGCACAGTTCCAGCCCACATGCTTATAAAAATCGAGCTTTGGTGTAACACAAAACAAATCTTTTTCTTCTTCACTCAAACGTAGTATATGTATATATAATTTATATTTTAATTTTAATTTTAATTTTAAATCCTAATAATAAAGGTGTGTTAGTGAATGTTGTAAAGGTGTAAGTCGAAATTCTGTCCGTGTAATGCTACGCTATTTTTAATCATTGTAAGTTATGTTCAACCTTTTTACATTAATGTCTCGTAGCTAAGTTATTATTATTCTTATTTAAAATGAAGTAATCATGATGTTGGGCTAATTACTAAAATTGGGTAATTGGGCTTTGTACCATAATTGGGGTTTGGACAAAAGAACGACACTTGTGGAAATTAGACTATGGGCTATTAATGGGCTTTATATTTGTTTAACTAAATGATAGTTTGTTAATTTTAATATAAAGATTTACAATTGAACTTCCCTATAAATAACCATATACACTCGATCTGACACGATGGGCGGGGTATTTATATGTACGAATAATCATTCATTTAACCGGACACTGGAATGGATTAATAGCCACTAGAATTATTAAAACAGGGGTGAAATTATGTACAAGGACACTTGGCATAATTGATAACAAAGTATTAAAACCTTGGGTTACATGTAGTCGACATCCTGGTGTAATTATTAAACAAAGTATTAAAACCTTGTTACAGTTTAAGTCCCCAATTAGTCGGAATATTTAACTTCGGGTATAAGGATAATTTGAAGAGGACACTCGCACTTTATATTTATGACTGATGGACTGTTATGGAAAAAAACCAGACGGACATATTAAATAATCCAGGACAAAGGACAATTAACCCATGGGCATAAAACTAAAATCAACACGTCAAACATCATGATTACGGAAGTTTAAATAAGCATAATTCTTTTATTTCATATTTAATTTCCTTTATTTTATATTTAATTGCACTTCTAATTATAGCACTTTTATTTATTGTTATTGTATTTAATTGCACTTTTAATTATCGTACTTTTTAATTATCGCAAGTTTATTTTATCGCACTTTTATTTATCGCAATTTCATTATCGTTATTTACTTTACAATAAGTCTTGTATTTATTTTTAATTTTGGTTTAACTGCGACTAAAGTTTTAAAATCGACAAACTGGTCATTAAACGGTAAAAACCCCCTTTATAATAATAATATTACTTATATATATTTTTATTTTTATAAATTTAAACTAATATAGCTTTAAGCTTTGTTTAAAGATTTTCCCTGTGGAACGAACCGGACTTACTAAAAACTACACTACTGTACGATTAGGTACACTGCCTATAAGTGTTGTAGCAAGGTTTAAGTATATCCATTGAATAAATAAATAAATATCTTAAGTAAAATTGTATCGTATTTAATAGTATTTTCTTGTAAAATATAAGCTATTTTATATACACCTCGCAGAACATCAAGCATTTTTGGCGCCGCTGCCGGGGAACATCTAGCTTAAAAGCCGGAAGCGCAACGCTAATATATATAAAAAAACAAAAAGATTTTTATTTTTAGTTTACTTTTATTAAAATACGCTTTTGTAAAAAATACGTTTTAATATATTCGAAAATATAAAAAGAAAACAAAAATATAAATATTTTTGTGAGTTTATTAAATATTTAAGTTCGATAAAAGTTTCTTTATATTTATTTTATAAAAATATAAGTTTTATTTAATTTATAAAAATATATTATATAAATATTTAAAACAGAAAAAATAAACACAGCAAAATAAAAAAAAATAAAAAAAATTAAAACATTCGGCCTGCTACTGTAGCAGCCCGTAACCTGGCCCAAAATCTTGGCTCATGCGATCACATGAGCCCGAAGGTATAAACTAATGAGATCGCATGAGATCGTATGACACGCCACAGTTTACCCTAATTCAACATTTATTACGGGTATTATTTATTATTATTAATTTAAAACCCTAATTAGGTTATATATATTATATTATTTAGTTTAGTTATTTTATTATTTTTATTATTTAGTTTAATTAGTTTATAAAATTAATAGTTTTATAAAATAAATAATATAAAAATAATATTTTTATAAAAATTGTGCTTTTTACAACTTTTAGTATATTTTTATATTTTGTCCCTTTTTAATTGTTTTAGCGTAATTTTTTGTATTTTTCGCTCGTATTTAGTTTTAATTCATAGTTTTTGCCATAATTATTTTTATTTCTAGATTTTTAGGCTTTGCCGTAAAATCCCTTAAGTGCTTTTTCTTTAGACTAAGATATAGGTGCTTTAGAATTTTGCGACGCCTTTTTAAGTTTTAGTTCCTTTTTAAGATATTGCCATTTGGGATACAGTTTTACTTGTAAGCTTTAATATTTTTAGACGCCTTTTACCTATGTATCAATTATCATTCCAATTAGTAATCTCAATTTACGATTATAATTTTAAGTTAGTGATAGTAATAAGGTTGGGTTAGTCGAGTGTTTTTAAGTTCTATAAGTCATTTTTTTTTATTATTTCTTATCCTTTTCCAAAGTAGTCAATTTTATCATAGCTCCAGCAAATCAACTTAGACTTTTCGTTCGAAACAACCTTATTATAACTTTGATATATATGCGTGCTCTTTTATTGTTACCGGAGAACCTTTTATATTCCACCATATTACCATCAACGCTTAATCATCTAAAAACACAATTCTCTTGAAACTACTTCGGATTGATAACCGATGATTCAGATATAGTAGCATTAAATGCAGAGGGAACAGCAAAATTGTAGATGGTCTAAACAGCCAAAAGTTTGATAATAAAGAATGGAATGTTGGGAACGCTCGATAGAAAATTTGGTACTGAAAAATAGATTGAGTTAACCATGAAGGAGACCAAGGACAAATACAAGGACCATGAAATGTCCCGTTCTTATTGATTAAAAACGTTCCATATTAATTGATTTCGTTGCGAGGTTTTGACCTCTATATGAGACGTTTTTCAAAGACTGCATTCATTTTTAAAACAAACCATAACCTTTATTTCATAGATAAAGGTTTTAAAAAGCTTTACGTAGATTATCAAATAATGATAATCTAAAATATCCTGTTTACACACGACCATTACATAATGGTTTACAATACAAATATGTTACAACAAAATAAGTTTCTTGAATGCAGTTTTTACACAATATCATACAAGCATGGACTCCAAATCTCGTCCTTATTTAACTATGCGACAGCGGAAGCTCTTAATAATCACCTGAGAATAAACATGCTTAAAACGTTAACAAAAATGTTGGTGAGTTATAGGTTTAACCTATATATATCAAATCATAATAATAGACCACAAGATTTCATATTTCAATACACATCCCATACATAGAGATAAAAATCATTCATATGGTGAACACCTGGTAACCGACATTAACAAGATGCATATATAAGAATATCCCCATCATTCCGGGACACCCTTCGGATATGATATAAATTTCGAAGTACTAAAGCATCCGGTACTTTAGATGGGGCTTGTTGGGCCCGATAGATCTATCTTTAGGATTCGCGTCAATTAGGGTGTCTGTTCCCTAATTCTTAGATTACCAGACTTAATAAAAAGGGGCATATTCGATTTCGATAATTCAACCATAGAATGTAGTTTCACGTACTTGTGTCTATTTTGTAAATCATTTATAAAACCTGCATGTATTCTCATCCCAAAAATATTAGATTTTAAAAGTGGGACTATAACTCACTTTTACAGATTTTTACTTCGTCGGGAAGTAAGACTTGGCCACTGGTGGATTCACGAACCTATAACAATATATATATATATATCAAAGTATGTTCAAAATATATTTACAACACTTTTAATATATTTTGATGTTTTAAGTTTATTAAGTCAGCTGTCCTCGTTAGTAACCTACAACTAGTTGTCCACAGTTAGATGTACAGAAATAAATCGATAAATATTATCTTGAATCAATCCACGACCCAGTGTATACGTATCTCAGTATTGATCACAACTCAAACTATATATATTTTGGAATCAACCTCAACCCTGTATAGCTAACTCCAACATTCACATATAGAGTGTCTATGGTTGTTCCGAAATATATATAGATGTGTCGACATGATAGGTCGAAACATTGTATACGTGTCTATGGTATCTCAAGATTACATAATATACAATACAAGTTGATTAAGTTATGGTTGGAATATATTTGTTACCAATTTTCACGTAGCTAAAATGAGAAAAATTATCCAATCTTGTTTTACCCATAACTTCTTCATTTTAAATCCGTTTTGAGTGAATCAGATTGCTATGGTTTCATATTGAACTCTATTTTATGAATATAAACAGAAAAGTATAGGTTTATAGTCGGAAAAATAAGTTACAAGTCGTTTTTGTAAAGGTAGTCATTTCAGTCGAAAGAACGACGTCTAGATGACCATTTTAGAAAACATACTTCCACTTTGAGTTTAACCATAATTTTTGGATATAGTTTCATGTTCATAATAAAAATCATTTTCTCTGAATAACAACTTTTAAATCAAAGTTTATCATAGTTTTTAATTAACTAACCCAAAACAGCCCGCGGTGTTACTACGACGGCGTAAATCCGGTTTTACGGTGTTTTTCGTGTTTTCAGGTTTTAAATCATTAAGTTAGCATATCATATAGATATAGAACATGTGTTTAGTTGATTTTAAAAGTCAAGTTAGAAGGATTAACTTTTGTTTGCGAACAAGTTTAGAATTAACTAAACTATGTTCTAGTGATTACAAGTTTAAACCTTCGAATAAGATAGCTTTATATGTATGAATCGAATGATGTTATGAACATCATTACTACCTTAAGTTCCTTGGATAAACCTACTGGAAAAGAGAAAAATGGATCTAGCTTCAACGGATCCTTGGATGGCTCGAAGTTCTTGAAGCAGAATCATGACACGAAAACAAGTTCAAGTAAGATCATCACTTGAAATAAGATTGTTATAGTTATAGAAATTGAACCAAAGTTTGAATATGATTATTACCTTGTATTAGAATGATAACCTACTGTAAGAAACAAAGATTTCTTGAGGTTGGATGATCACCTTACAAGATTGGAAGTGAGCTAGCAAACTTGAAAGTATTCTTGATTTTATGAAACTAGAACTTTTGGAATTTATGAAGAACACTTAGAACTTGAAGATAGAACTTGAGAGAGATCAATTAGATGAAGAAAATTGAAGAATGAAAGTGTTTGTAGGTGTTTTTGGTCATTGGTGTATGGATTAGATATAAAGGATATGTAATTTTGTTTTCATGTAAATAAGTCATGAATGATTACTCATATTTTTGTAATTTTATGAGATATTTCATGCTAGTTGCCAAATGATGGTTCCCACATGTGTTAGGTGACTCACATGGGCTGCTAAGAGCTGATCATTGGAGTGTATATACCAATAGTACATACATCTAAAAGCTGTGTATTGTACGAGTACGAATACGGGTGCATACGAGTAGAATTGTTGATGAAACTGAACGAGGATGTAATTGTAAGCATTTTTGTTAAGTAGAAGTATTTTGATAAGTGTATTGAAGTCTTTCAAAAGTGTATAAATATATATTAAAACACTACATGTATATACATTTTAACTGAGTCGTTAAGTCATCGTTAGTCGTTACATGTAAGTGTTGTTTTGAAACCTTTAGGTTAACGATCTTGTTAAATGTTGTTAACCCAATGTTTATAATATCAAATGAGATTTTAAATTATTATATTATCATGATATTATCATGTATGAATATCTCTTAATATGATATATATACATTAAATGTCTTTACAACGATAATCGTTACATATATGTCTCGTTTAAAAATCATTAAGTTAGTAGTCTTGTTTTTACATATGTAGTTCATTGTTAATATACTTAATGATATGTTTACTTATCATAGTATCATGTTAACTATATATATATCCATATATATGTCATCATATAGTTTTTACAAGTTTTAACGTTCGTGAATCACCGGTCAACTTGGGTGGTCAATTGTCTATATGAAACATATTTCAATTAATCAAGTCTTAACAAGTTTGATTGCTTAATATGTTGGAAACATTTAATCATGTAAATATAAATCTCAATTAATATATATAAACATGGAAAAGTTCGGGTCACTACAGTACCTACCCGTTAAATAAATTTCGTCCCGAAATTTTAAGCTGTTGAAGGTGTTGACGAATCTTCTGGAAAGAGATGCGGGTATTTCTTCTTCATCTGATCTTCACACTCCCAGGTGAACTCGGGTCCTCTACGAGCATTCCATCAAACCTTAACAATTGGTATCTTGTTTTGCTTAAGTCTTTTAACCTCACGATCCATTATTTCGACGGGTTCTTCGATGAATTGAAGTTTTTCGTTGATTTGGATTTCATCTAACGGAATAGTGAGATCTTCTTTAGCAAAACATTTCTTCAAATTCGAGACGTGGAAAGTGTTATGTACAGCCGCGAGTTGTTGAGGTAACTCTAGTCGGTAAGCTACTGGTCCGACACGATCAATAATCTTGAATGGTCCAATATACCTTGGATTTAATTTCCCTCGTTTACCAAATCGAACAACGCCTTTCCAAGGTGCAACTTTAAGCATGACCATCTCTCCAATTTCAAATTCTATATCTTTTCTTTTAATGTCAGCGTAGCTCTTTTGTCGACTTTGGGCGGTTTTCAACCGTTGTTGAATTTGGATGATCTTCTCGGTAGTTTCTTGTATAATCTCCGGACCCGTAATCTGTCTATCCCCCACTTCACTCCAACAAATCGGAGACCTGCACTTTCTACCATAAAGTGCTTCAAACGGCGCCATCTCAATGCTTGAATGGTAGCTGTTGTTGTAGGAAAATTCTGCTAACGGTAGATGTCGATCCCAACTGTTTCCGAAATCAATAACACATGCTCGTAGCATGTCTTCAAGCGTTTGTATCGTCCTTTCGCTCTGCCCATCAGTTTGTGGATGATAGGCAGTACTCATGTCTAGACGAGTTCCTAATGCTTACTGTAATGTCTGCCAGAATCTTGAAATAAATCTGCCATCCCTATCAGAGATAATAGAGATTGGTATTCCATGTCTGGAGATGACTTCCTTCAAATACAGTCGTGCTAACTTCTCCATCTTGTCATCTTCTCTTATTGGCAAGAAGTGTGCTGATTTGGTGAGACGGTCAACTATTACCCAAATAGTATCAAAACCACTTGCAGTCCTTGGCAATTTAGTGATGAAATCCATGGTAATGTTTTCCCATTTCCATTCCGGGATTTCGGGTTGTTGAAGTAGACCTGATGGTTTCTGATGCTCAGCTTTGACCTTAGAACACGTCAAACATTCTCCTACGTATTTAGCAGCATCGGCTTTCATACCCGGCCACCAAAAATATTTCCTGAGATCCTTGTACATCTTCCCCGTTCCAGGATGTATTGAGTATCTGGTTTTATGAGCTTCTCTAAGTACCATTTCTCTAATATCTCCAAATTTTGGTACCCAAATCCTTTCAGCCCTATACCGGGTTCCGTCTTCCCGAATATTAAGATGCTTCTCCGATCCTTTGGGTATTTCATCCTTTAAATTTCCCTCTTTTAAAACTCCTTGTTGCGCCTCCTTTATTTGAGTAGTAAGGTTATTATGAATCATTATATTCATAGATTTTACTCGAATGGGTTCTCTGTCCTTCCTGCTCAAGGCATCAGCTACCACATTTGTCTTCCCCGGGTGGTAACGAATCTCAAAGTCGTAATCATTCAATAATTCAATCCACCTACGCTGCCTCATATTCAGTTGTTTCTGATTAAATATGTGTTGAAGACTTTTGTGGTCGGTATATATAATACTTTTGACCCCATATAAGTAGTGCCTCCAAGTCTTTAATGCAAAAACAACCGCGCCTAATTCCAAATCATGCGTCGTATAATTTTGTTCGTGAATCTTCAATTGTATAGACGCATAAGCAATCACCTTCGTTCATTGCATTAATACACAACCGAGACCTTGCTTTGATGCATCACAATAAATCACAAAATCATCATTCCCTTCAGGCAATGACAATATAGGTGCCGTAGTTAGCTTTTTCTTCAATAACTGAAACGCTTTCTCTTGTTCATCATTCCATTCAAATTTCTTCCCTTTATACGTTAATGCAGTCAAGGGTTTTGCTATTCTGGAAAAGTCTTGGATGAACCTTCTGTAGTAACCAGCTAGTCCTAAAAACTGGCGTATGTGTTTCGGAGTTTTCGGGGTTTCCCACTTTTCAACAGTTTCTATCTTTGCCGGATCCACCTTAATACCTTCTTTGTTCACTATGTGACCGAGGAATTGAACTTCTTCCAACCAAAATGCACACTTTGAAAACTTAGCGTACAATTCTTCCTTCCTCAATACTTCTAACACCTTTCTCAAATGTTCACCGTGTTCTTGGTCATTCTTTGAGTAAATAAGTATGTCATCAATGAAAACAATGACAAACTTGTCAAGGTATGGTCCACACACTCGGTTCATAAGGTCCATGAACACAGCTGGTGCATTAGTTAAACCAAACGGCATGACCATAAACTCGTAATGACCGTAACGTGTTCTGAAAGCAGTCTTTGGAATATCATCTTCTTTCACCCGCATTTGATGATACCCGAAACGTAAGTCAATCTTTGAATAAACAGACGAGCCTTGTAGTTGATCAAATAAGTCATCGATTCTCGGTAGTGGGTAGCGGTTCTTGATGGTAAGTTTGTTCAACTCTCGGTAGTCGATACACAACCTGAATGTACCATCTTTCTTCTTGACAAACAAAACAGGAGCTCCCCACGGTGATGTGCTTGGTCGAATGAAACCACGCACTAAAAGTTCTTGTAATTGGCTTTGTAGTTCTTTCATCTCGCTGGGTGCGAGTCTGTAAGGAGCACGAGCTATTGGTGCAGCTCCTGGTACAAGATCTATTTGAAATTCAACGGATCGATGTGGGGGTAATCCCGGTAATTCTTTCGGAAATACATCCGGAAATTCTTTTGCAATGGGAACATCATTGATGCTCTTTTCTTCAGTTTGTACTTTCTCGACGTGTGCTAGAACAGCATAGCAACCTTTTCTTATTAGTTTTTGTGCCTTCAAATTACTAATAAGATGTCGCTTCGTGTTGCCCTTTTCTCCGTACACCATTAAGGGTTTTCCTTTTTCTCGTATAATGCGAATTGCATTTTTGTAACAAACGATCTCCGCTTTCACTTCTTTCAACCAGTCCATACCGATTATCACATAAAAACTCCCTAACTCTACTGGTATCAAATCAATCTTAAATGTTTCGCTAACCAGTTTAATTTCTCGATTCCGACATATATTATCTGCTGAAATTAATTTACCATTTGCTAATTAGAGTAAAAATTTACTATCCAAAGGCGTCAATGGACAACTTAATTTAGCACAAAAATCTCTACTCATATAGCTTCTATCCGCACCCGAATCAAATAAAACGTAAGCAGATTTATTTTCAATAAGAAACGTACCCGTAACAAGCTCCGGGTCTTCCTGTGCCTCTGCCGCATTAATATTGAAAACTCTTCCACGGCCTTGTCCATTCGTGTTCTCCTGGTTCGGGCAATTTCTAATAATGTGGCCCGGTTTTCCACATTTATAACAAACTACATTGGCATAACTTGCTCCGACACTACTTGCTCCGCCATTACTCGTTCCGACACCATTTGTTCCTTTCGTTCTATTAACCCCTGGTCCGTAGACCTCACACTTCGCCGCGCTATGACCATTTCTTTTACACTTGTTGCAAAATTTGGTGCAGAACCCCGAGTGATACTTTTCACACCTTTGGCATAGCTGCTTCTGATTGTTGTTGTTGTTGCGGTTATTATTGTTGTTGGGATGATTGTTGTAGTTGCTGTTGCTGTTGTTGTTGTTGTTATTGTTGGGCCGTTTGTTGTAGTTGCGATTGATGTTGCGATTGTTGGGATAATTGTTGCGATTGCTGTTGTTGTTGTATTGGTGATTCTTATCACCGTTTTCCTCCCACTTTCTTTTGACTTGCTTCACATTGGCCTCTTCAGCAGTCTGTTCTTTAATTCTTTCTTCAATCTGGTTCACTAGTTTGTGAGCCATTCTACATGCCTGTTGTATAGAGGCGGGCTCGTGTGAACTTATATCTTCTTGAATTCTTTCCGGTAATCCTTTCACAAATGCGTCGATCTTCTCTTCCTCATCTTCGAATGCTCCCGGACACAATAGGCACATTTCTGTGAATCGTCTTTCGTACGTGGTAATATCAAATCCTTGGGTTCGTAACCCTCTAAGTTCTGTCTTGAGCTTATTGACCTCGGTTCTGGGACGGTACTTCTCGTTCATCAAGTACTTGAATGCTGACCACGGTAGTGCGTACGCATCGTCTTGTCCCACTTGCTCTAGATAGGTATTCCACCATGTTAACGCAGAACCTGTGAAGGTATACGTAGCGTACTTCACTTTGTCCTCTTCAGTACACTTACTTATGGCAAACACCGATTCGACCTTCTCGGCCCACCGTTTCAATCCGATCGGTCCTTCGGTTCCATCAAATTCCAAAGGTTTGCAGGCAGTGAATTCTTTGTAGGTGCATCCTACACGATTTCCTGTACTGCTAGATCCAAGGTTATTGTTGGTATGTAGCGCAGCCTGTACTGCGGCTATGTTTGAAGCTAGAAAAGTACGGAATTCCTCTTCATTAATATTCACGGTGTGTCGAGTAGTCGGTGCCATTTCCTTCAAAATAGTCAAATGGAACAAGTTAATCATACAGAATATTAAGAGTAGTTAATAGTATTTTGTAGCATAATATGAACTCATTTATAAAAGCTTTTTCTTCATATTAGCGTTTTATAAGTTTAAATTCGGGTAGTACCTACCCGTTAAGTTCATACTTAGTAGCTAATATACAATTCAACTACTACAATTCTATATGAAAAACTGATTATAATAATATTTCGCGTTCAAACTTTTATACAATATTTTACAAACTTACAATACCGCTTATTTTACATAAAGCATGAAATATAGCACACAATAACTTTGATACAAGATAGTTGTGAAGATAATTCTAGCTAGTACACAAGTCGTTCAGCAAAGGCAATAAAGACACGTAATTCATACGTCCAGAAACAAGTCATGCATTCTGGTTTTACTAGGACTACTTCCCATCCTTGGTCTTGTGCAACATAACCGTTATGGCCGTTGATAAGACAGCGTGTTGTAACGTCGTCAAAGGGACGAGGGTTACGTAATGTCCAACAGTCCCGTAATAATCTAAAAACCTCATTTCTTACCCCAATTACCGACTCCGTCACTTGTGGAAACGTTTTGTTTAATAGTTGTAGCCCGATGTTCTTGTTCTCACTTTGGTGAGAAGCGAACATTACTAATCCGTAAGCATAACATGCTTCTTTATGTTGCATGTTAGCCGCTTTTTCTAAATCACGAAGTCCAATATTCGGATATATTGAGTCAAAATAATTTCTTAACCCGTTGCGTAAAATAGCATTTGGGTTCCCCGCAATATATGCGTCAAAGTAAACACATCGTAACTTATGGGTTTCCCAATGTGCTATCCCCCATCTTTCAAACGAAAGTCTCTTATAAACCAAGACATTCTTGGAACGTTCTTCGAATGTCTTACAAACTGATCTCGCCTTAAATAGTTGTGCCGAGGAATTCTGGCCGACTCTAGACAAGATTTCATCAATCATGTCTCCGGGTAGGTCTCTTAAAATTTTGGTTTGTCTATCCATTTTGTGTTTTTAAACTGTAAAATAGACAAGAGTTAGATTCATAAAAAAATACTTATTAATACAAGCAATTTTTACATATATCATAAAGCATAAGAACACTATATTACATATATTACACCACACGAATACAACTATCTTATTCCGACTCGCTCGTTTCTTCTTCTTCGGTTTTGGTTCGTTTTGCCAAGTTTCTAGGGATATATGATGTTCCCCTAATACGAGCCGTCGTTGTCCACATTGGTTTAGAAAAACCTGGTGGTTTAGAGGTTCCCGGGTCATTGTTACAACTTAAGGACTTCGGGCGTTGACGATACATATAAAGTTCATCGGGGTTGGAATTAGATTTCTCTATTTTTATGCCCTTTCCCTTATTATTTTCTTTTGCCTTTTTAAATTCAGTTGGGGTAATTTCTATAACATCATTGGAATTCTCGTCGGAATCCGATTCATCGGAGAATTGGTAATCCTCCCAATATTTTGCTTCCTTGGCGGAAACACCATTGACCATAATTAACCTTGGTCGGTTGGTTGAGGATTCTCTTTTACTTAACTGTTTTATTATTTCCCCCACCGGTTCCGATTCTTCTTCCGGTTCCGATTCTTCTTCCGGTTCCGATTCTTCTTCCGGTTCCGACTCTTCTTCCGGTTCCTCTTCGGGAACTTGTGAATCAGTCCATGAATCATTCCAATTTACATTTGACTCTTCATTATTATTAGGTGAGTCAATGGGACTTGTTCTAGAGGTAGACATCTATCACATAATATCAAACACGTTAAGAGATTAATATATCACATAATATTCATATGTTAAAAATATATAGTTTCCAACAAAAATGTTAAGCAATCATTTTTAAAGAAAACACGGTCGAAGTCCAGAATCACTAATGCATCCTAACAAACTCGATAAGACACACTAATGCAAATTTTCTGGTTCTCTAAGACCAACGCTCGGATACCAACTGAAATGTCCCGTTCTTATTGATTAAAAACGTTCCATATTAATTGATTTCGTTGCGAGGTTTTGACCTCTATATGAGACGTTTTTCAAAGACTGCATTCATTTTTAAAACAAACCATAACCTTTATTTCATAGATAAAGGTTTTAAAAAGCTTTACGTAGATTATCAAATAATGATAATCTAAAATATCATGTTTACACACGACCATTACATAATGGTTTACAATACAAATATGTTACAACAAAATAAGTTTCTTGAATGCAGTTTTTACACAATATCATACAAGCATGGACTCCAAATCTCGTCCTTATTTAACTATGCGACAGCGGAAGCTCTTAATAATCACCTGAGAATAAACATGCTTAAAACGTCAACAAAAATGTTGGTGAGTTATAGGTTTAACCTATATATATCAAATCATAATAATAGACCACAAGATTTCATATTTCAATACACATCCCATACATAGAGATAAAAATCATTCATATGGTGAACACCTGGTAACCGACATTAACAAGATGCATATATAAGAATATCCCCATCATTCCGGGACACCCTTCGGATATGATATAAATTTCGAAGTACTAAAGCATCCGGTACTTTGGATGGGGCTTGTTGGGCCCGATAGATCTATCTTTAGTATTCGCGTCAATTAGGGTGTCTGTTCCCTAATTCTTAGATTACCAGACTTAATAAAAAGGGGCATATTCGATTTCGATAATTCAACCATAGAATGTAGTTTCACGTACTTGTGTCTATTTTGTAAATCATTTATAAAACCTGCATGTATTCTCATCCCAAAAATATTAGATTTTAAAAGTGGGACTATAACTCACTTTTACAGATTTTTACTTCGTCGGGAAGTAAGACTTGGCCACTGGTTGATTCACGAACCTATAACAATATATACATATATATCAAAGTATGTTCAAAATATATTTACAACACTTTTAATATATTTTGATGTTTTAAGTTTATTAAGTCAGCTGTCCTCGTTAGTAACCTACAACTAATTGTCCACAGTTAGATGTACAGAAATAAATCGATAAATATTATCTTGAATCAATCCACGACCCAGTGTATACGTATCTCAGTATTGATCACAACTCAAACTATATATATTTTGGAATCAACCTCAACCCTGTATAGCTAACTCCAACATTCACATATAGAGTGTCTATGGTTGTTCCGAAATATATATAGATGTGTCGACATGATAGGTCGAAACATTGTATACGTGTCTATGGTATCTCAAGATTACATAATATACAATACAAGTTGATTAAGTTATGGTTGGAATAGATTTGTTACCAATTTTCACGTAGCTAAAATGAGAAAAATTATCCAATCTTGTTTTACCCATAACTTCTTCATTTTAAATCCGTTTTGAGTGAATCAAATTGCTATGGTTTCATATTGAACTCTATTTTATGAATCTAAACAGAAAAGTATAGGTTTATAGTCGGAAAAATAAGTTACAAGTCGTTTTTGTAAAGGTAGTCATTTCAGTCGAAAGAACGACGTCTAGATGACCATTTTAGAAAACATACTTCCACTTTGAGTTTAACCATAATTTTTGGATATAGTTTCATGTTCATAATAAAAATCATTTTCTCTGAATAACAACTTTTAAATCAAATTTTATCATAGTTTTTAATTAACTAACCCAAAACAGCCCGCGGTGTTACTACGACGGCGTAAATCCGGTTTTACGGTGTTTTTCGTGTTTTCAGGTTTTAAATCATTAAGTTAGCATATCATATAGATATAGAACATGTGTTTAGTTGATTTTAAAAGTCAAGTTAGAAGGATTAACTTTTGTTTGCGAACAAGTTTAGAATTAACTAAACTATGTTCTAGTGATTACAAGTTTAAACCTTCGAATAAGATAGCTTTATATGTATGAATCGAATGATGTTATGAACATCATTACTACCTTAAGTTCCTTGGATAAACCTACTGGAAAAGAGAAAAATGGATCTAGCTTCAACGGATCCTTGGATGGCTCGAAGTTCTTGAAGCAGAATCATGACACGAAAACAAGTTCAAGTAAGATCATCACTTGAAATAAGATTGTTATAGTTATAGAAACTGAACCAAAGTTTGAATATGATTATTACCTTGTATTAGAATGATAACCTACTGTAAGAAACAAAGATTTCTTGAGGTTGGATGATCACCTTACAAGATTGGAAGTGAGCTAGCAAACTTGAAAGTATTCTTGATTTTATGAAACTAGAACTTTTGGAATTTATGAAGAACACTTAGAACTTGAAGATAGAACTTGAGAGAGATCAATTAGATGAAGAAAATTGAAGAATGAAAGTGTTTGTAGGTGTTTTTGGTCGTTGGTGTATGGATTAGATATAAAGGATATGTAATTTTGTTTTCATGTAAATAAGTCATGAATGATTACTCATATTTTTGTAATTTTATGAGATATTTCATGCTAGTTGCCAAATGATGGTTCCCACATGTGTTAGGTGACTCACATGGGCTGCTAAGAGCTGATCATTGGAGTGTATATACCAATAGTACATACATCTAAAAGCTGTGTATTGTACGAGTACGAATACGGGTGCATACGAGTAGAATTGTTGATGAAACTGAACGAGGATGTAATTGTAAGCATTTTTGTTAAGTAGAAGTATTTTGATAAGTGTATTGAAGTCTTTCAAAAGTGTATAAATACATATTAAAACACTACATGTATATACATTTTAACTGAGTCGTTAAGTCATCGTTAGTCGTTACATGTAAGTGTTGTTTTGAAACCTTTAGGTTAACGATCTTGTTAAATGTTGTTAACCCAATGTTTATAATATCAAATGAGATTTTAAATTATTATATTATCATGATATTATCATCTATGAATATCTCTTAATATGATATATATACATTAAATGTCTTTACAACGATAATCGTTACATATATGTCTCGTTTAAAAATCATTAAGTTAGTAGTCTTGTTTTTACATATGTAGTTCATTGTTAATATACTTAATGATATGTTTACTTATCATAGTATCATGTTAACTATATATATATCCATATATATGTCATCATATAGTTTTTACAAGTTTTAACGTTCGTGAATCACCGGTCAACTTGGGTGGTCAATTGTCTATATGAAACATATTTCAATTAATCAAGTCTTAACAAGTTTGATTGCTTAATATGTTGGAAACATTTAATCATGTAAATATCAATCTCAATTAATATATATAAACATGGAAAAGTTCGGGTCACTACAGACCAAACCCTATATTCAAAGAATTCAGGTAATTCTAGATCCGATGAAATCTTTAGAGAATATCTTGCTCCGAAGCCATGTTAAAATCTTGCGAAAAATTTTTCTTCATCAACCTTCGAACTTGGGGATTCCAAAATATCATCATAAATATCTTCGATATTTCTGAGGATATTTTCATAAATATTCTTGTCCAAAATTATCTACCTTTTCGTGTTTTCTGTATTCCATTCTATTAGAAACTTCTGTAAAATCTAAGTATAAATTACGAATGAATTGTGGAGAAGTGTTGAGAATTGAAGCATGGGTTAGTATAATATAATGACACCCGGCCAACGTTATTATATTACAGTAAGTCATGCTGAGTTTCTAATGGAACGTGATAAAGATCACAGATTATACCTTTATCATGAATCATGTTACATAACTCTTTCATTCTACTTAACCTCTGAACATATCAAGAAAATATATTCTTGATAGTTCAATCCTCAGGAATTCTGGTATTTGACAAATCAAATTGTGCTAATACATTCCTCTCTTCTTAGAATACTCTAATCATTCGAAACTCAATACTTACAAATTCTGAACCATTACTCGCTTTACTAGAGGTCGAGAAGAGAATAAAAAGGCAAAGAGCTCCAAAATATAAGGGAAAATATAAAGCCCGATAACAACACATAAATTACAAACCGTGTATATCAATGTTTATCGTAACCTAAAGACACGGGAGAATTAAAAACACTATAACCCCAAGGGCGAAGTAGAAGAAAACAGATTCCTCCGGTGGAAGCTGGAAAAGGATAATGATTGTTTCGATAGTAAGGATAAGGACAAGGATTATAACTGAATTAAGCATTTTCACAATATTTTGAATTTGGGAATTGGATATAGGAGTGATAAAAGTAATGGAACGGAAGAAGTAAATTTATAGTGAAATATCTGATAAAGAAATCAAGGCAGATAATCGCATTTAATTAAAGAGATTTTATTCACCAAAGAATCAAATCTTTCAGATCTCAATGAATATCTTTAAATTCCTTGAATTCCGAAATTTAACAGTGACTACGTCAAAAGTTAAATCTCTATCTCAATCTTTTGTGATAGCTTCATTCGTACGCTTCACATAATCGAATCGTTTTATCTATATTAATCAATAATGATAAAACTCTATCTATTAACTCATAATTTTCATGAAAACATTCTTATTGTTAGTCACGACGACTCGATCAAATTTCGAGACAAAATTTCTTTAACGGGTAGGTACTGTGACGACCCGAAAATTTTCGACCAAATTTAAACTTAATTTTTATATGAATTCGACACGATGAGCAAAGTCTGTAATGTTGAGTAACAAAGTTTGTAAACTATATTCATAATATCATGTGACCTTTGACTACTCCCGAACGATTCACGAACAACTAATTTGTAAATAGATATATATAATTTTTATTTGAAATATTATTTGAAATAATATATGATTTAATTGTTGGAAATAAATATATAAAATAATATCAGTATATTTAATATTATTTATTTAATATATAATATTTAGATATACATATAATTAAATATGTATATATATAAATATATATGAAATATTTTATATTGTAATTTTTATAATCAAAGTTGAAAAATAATAATAATATATAATTATTATTATTATATAAAGAGTATATATATATATATATATATATATATATATATATATATATATATATATATATATATATATATATATATATATATATATATATATATATATATATATATATATATATATATATATATATATATATATATATATATATATATAAAGTACATATAATATATATATTTTGTAATCTCTAAGTTATTTAGTAAGCAAAGGTAACGCTCAATTTTCATTCGATTGATAGTAAATGAGTTAAAAAGGAACTTATGTGATTTAAATATAAACGGTGATCCAAAAATGAGTTTTAAAAATTATAAGCTTATTAATAATACATTTAGAAGTTATTTGATAAATTTTAAAACTTTTTATATTTTACTTGGGGTTGGGAGTGAATAATTAATGTAATATTTAATTAATGGTTAATGACCAAATTTTATACCATAATGACCGAAATAAATAAAGATAATTTAAAATTTTGGGATTTTTATGAGAACTTTTATCCACCACTAATTAAACAACGGACCACGATATAATAGTCCGTGTAAACTGTCGGTATAAGAAAACAAATAAGACTGTGGCTAACTATTTATGATCACGTTTCATTTGCCTATTAATAAACTATTATTATTATTAATGATTGAGTTGAATTTAAGTGATACATTATGCATACTGATAATTCATCTAACAAACTTTGTTTTGTGTTTCTTTTCTACCAAATACACGAATCCACCACATCATATTATAATGTGATATACTGTGCTAATTGATTTAATTTAGTTTACTGTTTTCATTCTTTTCATCCCCACTATACCATATAAATTATATAAATATAGATAGATAGTATATGCATTGAGAAAACGTTCTCTGCTTCTTTTGTTTCCTATCAAACCAAGCTACCACCACCAAAGAGACTTACCCCAAATTTCTCTATTATATGTCTTTCATGAATTCGATGGCCATCACAACCAAACCCATAACCACCGCCCTACAACATCAAACCCATAACAACAACCTCCACCGGAACACCACCTCACTTAACCACCCTTCTAACCACCACCACTTTATGTTTCAATCATATTTCTTCAATCACCAACCTTGTGGTTGTGAGCTGGTTGTCGAGCTACTCATATACCCATCAATAAAAATTATATACCTGTTTCTAAATTCCATCGTGGACAACCACCCTACTCCACCGTAAACCAACTAGAAACCAACTTCCACGTTTCTGTCACTTTACGGCCGCTGCTACAGTTTAATTGTTACAGCCAGAAAAATAGTCCACATCATCACCTACAACCATCATAACCCACTTGTTTTGTCAATTGTTGTCACGCCATGATCGAAAGGTTCGGCCAAGGACACCATCATACAATACCCGTTAGTATCACAGTAATTATCAAGGGCTCCATTACTTTACTACGATGATGCATAAGACTGATTTCTTCGACAATAATCGCCACCATCTTCCATGACTACCTTATCATTTTTTTTCCTGTCGAACAGCTACTGCTAAAACTTTATTTTCTGTTCGAAAACCCATCACATAAACGCCACCCTTCTATTTTTCTTTCGCTCCCATGCTGCTACTGCTTTGCTGTATAATCTTTTATAACCAAACTATTACTGCTACTTTATTTCCTGTTTCTCATGGAATAACGATAAAATATGTTAATCAAACTCCACTGTTATTTTGTCCTGCTACAATAACGATAGATGAAGTAATGGTTGTGATTTGATGATAAATAATGAAGGTGTGGGATGATGTGGTATAAAGGTTAACGGTTGATGATGCTACTTAATTTTTAGTCGAAAATTATAAACCATAACACCACTTGAAGTTATTAAAGAATTATTATGGTGAGCTGTAAAGAAGTGATGGGGTATACATATAAATGATTAAAGCATGAAAAGGAACCGAATTACCTTTGGCTGTGTTTGTTTTGGCCGTGGGCTATTATGATTTCAAAATTTGGACATTAAATGCTAATTAGGCTAGTATACAGATGGGCCGTGGTTGTTTATTCAGATGGGCCGAAGTCCATCTTATATAATTGGGCCGAGACTTGCTTTAAATTGTTGGGCCAAGTGTAAATGTGCTAATCGAACTTGAAACAGAAAAAGGATTATAAGAAAATCAAATTGTGTTTAAACTCAGAAAAACATGGACTGTCTGGTGGTTTGGAAGGGTGTTGGTTTAGCTAGAGGTCACGGGTTTAAGCCTGGGCGGTGACGTTTTATTTTTAAAGCTCCTTTCTTCAAAGGTTATACATTATTATTATTATTATTATTATTATTATTATTATTATTATTCTTATTATTATTATTATTATTATTATTATTATTATTATTATTATTATTATTATTATTATTAAGTATTAGAATTATAATTATAATTAGTCTTATTATTATTAAATATTACAAACATTAGTTAGTAGTATTATTATTATTCTTACTAATACAAGTATTAGTTACCCTTGATTATTATCATAACCCTAGTTACAATTATAATTATTATTAACAAAAGTATCTTATTAAGATTACCTTTAGTAATAAAATTTATATAATTATTATTATCAAGAAATAAGTATTAATATCAAGAATTATTATTTTCTGTATCATTAATAACAATATCGTTATTATTGTTATTAGTAGTATTATTAAAAATAATTATTAATAATATCATTAATATTATTATTAGTATCATTTTTGTTAAAAACTATCATTTATATTAAAAGTATCATTTCTACTATTATTATTATCATTATTAGAGAAATTATCACTTTTATCAAAATTATTATTATTATTATCATTATTATTATTTTGACATTAATATTATTATTTTTATATTATCAATATTATTATTATAAAAAATATTATTATTATTGTAAAATTAAACAACTTTTATTTATTATTATTATCAATATTATTTTATCAAATAACTATTAGTTATATAAAACTATATTTACTACACATAACATAACTATATTAATACCTTTAAGGTTATTAATGAAAAACCTAATTAAAATAACAATTAAATCTCTAAATATATAAATTTGTTCGATTTCCATTTTATGTGTTAATATATATATATATATATATATATATATATATAGGTTCGTGAATCCGAGGCTAACCCTACACTTGTTCAATGTCATCATATGTATTTCTACTACAAAATACAGTATGATGAGTTTCATTTTCTCCCTTTTTAAATGTTTTTGCAATATATATTTTTAAGACTGAGAATACATGCGCTGTTTTTATAAATGTTTTACGAAAATAGCCACAAGTACTTGAAACTACATTGTATGGTTGGATAACTATACCAAATATCGCCCCTTCAAATCTGGTAACCTAAAAATTAGGGAAATGGCCCCTAATTGACTAGAATCCTAAAGATAGATCTATGTGTCTAACAAACCCCATTCTGGAATTTGGAATGCTTTAGTACTTCGATTTAAATGGTGATTGCGATTGCCAATATTTATGGCATACTTGCGAGTATGCGGGGATATTATATATGCATTATGTTAATTTCAGTTACCAAGTGTTCATCATATGAATGGATTTTTATACACTTACGAGTGTAATGTTATTTATGAAAAATGAAATCTTGTGGTCTATTAAAGTGATGGAAATGAATGATTATGATAAACTAATGAACTCACCAACCTTTTGGTTGACACTTTAAAGCATGTTTATTCTCAGGTATTAAGGAAATCTTCCACTGTGCGTTTGCTCATTTTAAAGATATTACTTGGAGTCATTCATGGCATATTTCAAAAGACATTGCATTCGAGTCGTTGAGTTCATCAAGATTGATAATAATTCAGTTATAGTTTGGATATATTATGAAAGGGCATGCATGCCTGTCAACTTTCGATGTAATGAAAGTTTGTCTTTTAAAACGAATGCAATATTTGTAAAATGTATCATATAGAGGTCAAGTACCTCGCGATGTAACCAAATGTAATGTATTCGTCCTGATGGATTAGGACGGGTCGCTTCAATTTTCAAGACGAGAAAGATGATCAGCGGCAAGATTTTTTGCTCGCTTTTTGTCTCGGATTTCAATATCGAATTCTTGTAAGAGTAAGATCCCACGGATTAATCGTGGTTTAGCATCTTTTTTTGAAAATAGGTATCTAAGAGCAGAATGATCAGTATAGACCACCGTTTTAGCTAGAACGAGATATGAACGAAATTTGTCAAAAGCAAAGACAATAGCAATGAGTTCTTTTTCTGTAGTTGTGTAATTCATTTGTGCTCCTTGTAATGTCTTACTAGCGTAATATATAGGTTTAAATCGTTTTTCAATCCTTTGACCTGAAACGGCTCCTATTGCAAAATCACTTGCATCGCACATGAGTTCAAATGGTAGATTTCAATTTGGAGTTATCATGATCGGCGCATTAGTGAGTTTTTCTTTCAGAATATTAAAAGATTTGATGCATTCATCTGAAAAGATGAATGGAGCATCTTTTTCAAGGAGTTTATTCATAGGAGTGGCAATTTTAGAAAAATCTTTAATGAAACGTCGGTAAAAACCGGCATGCCCTAGAAAACTCCTAACTCCTCTAACATTGGTGGGATTTGGAAGTTTAGCAATTACATCTACTTTAGCTCTATCCACTTCAATTCCTTTCTTTAAAATTTTATGACCAATAACAATGCCTTCTCTAACCATGAAATGGCATTTCTCCCAATTACGTACTAGATTTGATTGCTCGCATCTAATAAGCATTCGTTCAAGATTAACTAGACATTTTCAAAAGTATCACCGAAGACTGAAAAGTCATCCATGAAAACTTCCATGCATTCTTCTATCACGTCGTGAAAAATCGCCATCATGCACCTTTGAAAGGTTGCAGGGGCGTTGCAAAGTCCAAATGGGATGCGTTTATAAGCAAAAGTACCATAAGGGCACGTGAACGTGTTTTTCTCTTAGTCCTCGGGTGCGATTGGAATTTGAAAGTAACCGGAGAAACCGTCAAGAAAACAATAGTAACTATTCCCAGCTAACCTTTCCAACATTTGATCAATGAAAGGTAAGGGAAAGTGATCTTTTCTGGTGACGTCATTTAATTTTCTATAATCAATACAAACACGCCATCCTGTTACAGTCCTAGTAGGAATAAGCTCATCTTTTTCATTTGTGATGACAGTCATGCCACCTTTCTTAGGTACGCATTGAACTGGGCTTACCCATGGACAATCAGAAATTGGATAAATTAAACCTGCATCGAGCAGTTTAATTATTTCTTTCTTAACAACATCTTGCATATTTGGATTTAGTCTTCGTTGGCGTTGCACATATGTTTTATGACCTTCTTCCATAAGGATTTTATGTGTGCAATACTGAAGGGACCCGTTCATATCGATTATAAACGATTCATTTCAGTTGATTACATTGCGAGGTTCTGACCTCTATATGATATATTTTACAAACATTGTATTCGTTTTTAAAAGACAAACTTTCATTTCATCAAAAGTTGGACAGGCATGCATACCATTTCACAATATATCCGATCTATAAATGACTTAATAATAATAATCTTGTTGAACTCAATGACTCGAATGCAACGTCTTTTGAAATACAACATGAATGACTCCAAGTAATATCTCTAAAATGCACAGCAGAAGATTTCTTTCATACCTGGAATAAACAGGCTTAAATGTGTCAACCAAAAGGTTGGTGAGTTCATTAGTTTAACATAATCAATCATTTCCATAATTTTAATAGACCACAAGATTTCATTTAATAAATAATCATACACTCGCAAGCGTATAAAAGTCATTTGTATGATGAACACCTGGTAACCGACATTAACATAATTCATATAGAATATCCCCCGTATACTCGCAAGTATGCCATAAATATTGGCAATCACAATCACCATTTAAATCGAAGTACTAAAGCATTCCAAATTCCAGAATGGGGTTTGTTAGGCCCATAGATCTATCTTTAGGATTTGCGTCAATTAGGGGCCATTTCCCTAATTATTAGGTTACCAGACTTGAAGGGGCGATATTCGGTTTAATAATCCAACCATAGAATGTAGTTTTAAGTACTTGTGTCTATTTCGTCAAACATTTATAAAATCAGCGCATGTATTCTCAGTCCCAAAAATATATATTGCAAAAACATTTAAAAAAGGAGCAAATGAAACTCACAATATGATATTTTGTAGTAAAAATATGCATACGATGATACTGAACAATGCAAGGTTGGCCTCGGATTCACGAACATATATCAATTATATATATATTAACGCATCTAATTGTAATCGAACAAATTTATATATTATTAATAGTAATATAATTGTTATATTAATAAATTATATGTTTCATTAATAATTAATTTAAATATTTCTATTTTATGTACTTTAGATAAGTATTTATTATAAAATGTTAATATATATATGTTACATGTATTAACTATTGTGTTATATAACTAAAAATCATTTGATAAAATAATATTAATAATAATAACTAAAAAGTTGTATTATTTTATAATAATAATATTAGTAATGATAATAATAATAATTATAATCTTCATAAAATTAATAATAATAATAATATTCATAAAAATAATAATAATGATACTAAAAATAATAATGATATTGATATAACTTGTGTTTAATGTTAATCACAATAGTTTACTTAATAACAATAACCATAAATAATAATAATAATAATAATAATAATAATAATAATAATAATAATAATAATAATAATAATAATAATAATAAAATAATAAGTGACACTACCTTTAAAAGCTTTTCCAAAAAGAATTACCCCAGACCGGGTTCGAACCCAAGACTTCTCACTAACTCGACACCCACTCTAACCGTCCCTCTAACCTTACTTATCTATTTTGTTTCCTGATTTAGTTTTATTTAACCACTTTTTATTTCATTTCCCCTTCAACTTCATAACTCGTAGTTTGTCTTGGCCCAACACAATTTTGAAACTGATCTCAGCCCAAAAACAAATACGACCCAATAGAAAATCCAAATAACACGGCAGTCCAATCCCTGTTCTTTAACTATCTTCACGATTCCCTTTTTATTTATTTTTTTATCTGCTTTTCTAAAAAACAAAAGAAACAACTCCAGGTCCCTCATGATTATTGCTGTCAGCCAGTAACATAATTTAAACTGAAAATAATAACAATTGTCTAGTGAATGCAATCATTGTTCGAGCAGGAAGCAAAGAAAATTAATCACAGCGGTTAGGGTTGTAAACAATTAGATGATGACTGGAACAACAATGGTTCGATCATGGTGACGGTTCATGATTGTTTAAATCATAAAATAGGAGGTAACAACTCCCATCTATCGGTTCATCATCTTTACACGTATTAATCGTAATCTCCATCTTCTCATAATATTAACACCATTATTTTATTCGAATCATTATCGAACAAGACCCAACAACAGTAGTTCGACTGGCAGCAGAAAAATAGCAGTGACGGTTTTTGTGGGTTTGGTGATGGTAGGTTTCGAATGAAGCAAGGAACTAAAAATTTGATCATTGAACCGAAATATAAATAGTTAGTTGGTTTTTGTTTTGGGTTCTAATATTTGAATAGGAAACATATTGGGTTGATGATGATGATCGATATGAGATTGTTTTGGGTTTTGGTTTGTTAGTTGTATAAGAAGCCACAAAATAGTAAGTAGTATTATTCGATGATGATAATGATCGGATCATTTTTTAGTGATGTTTTTCGTTTGATATTGAAACAGAAACAAAAAAATACATAGGCATAGTAGCGATTATATCCAGGAAATAGGAGTGAGAGAGAGAAGAAGAGAGAAAAGACAGGTGGTAGTGGTTTGGTGTTTGATGATTATTGAATGGTGTTTGTGGTTCATCTAGTTGCCAGCAGATGCAATAACTGCAGTTGCAGTTCGAATACTGAAACGACCCGTTCATATTACTATAAACGCGGTACATTATTCATTGGACCTATAGCGAGGTATTTGACCTCTATATGATACGTTTTAGAAAATATTGCATTCGTTTCTAAAAAAAACACCATTATTATACATAATGCATGTTTTAAACAAGTGGGCGATTATTTAAGAAATATTTCCCAAAATACATCGGTTTCCAAATACTACACATGTGACATAACAGTCGAATATAATACATGACAAAGGTTTTATTGATGAAACACTTTATTTAAACCAAAGCATGAGACTCCATGCACAGCTTGCTCAGACAATGCAACAGCAGAAGACTTTCTTAAGGACCTGAGAATAAACATGCTTAGACAGTCAACACAAAGGTTGGTGAGATATATAGGTTTAGCATCGATACAAATATAGACCACAAGATTTCATAGTTATAAATATATGTACACTCGCAAGTGTATAAAAGTATTCTATAAGTTGTTGAGCGCTTCGGTAACCATACTTAATCATTAATGTGGCATATTCCCTTTATTATGAAATCTCCCTACACTGTACCAAGTGTAGTAAAAATGAAGTACTATGCAACTGTTTACGATACTAGAGTGACTAGCCCGGTTGGGGTTGTCAAACCCGATAGATCTATCAATAGGATTCACGCTTACATGTTCTTACAACTTGTAAATATTAGTTACCAAGCTATTAGGGAAGATATTCAATTTGGCACAACTCAACATATAATATATTTTAAGTACTTGTGTCCATGGCGTAAAACATAAAATGCATGTATTCTCATCTAAAAATATTTTTAGAGTTTAAAAATGGGACTATATACTCACAGTAGTAAAAGTATATTAATAATAAGTTTTTAACTTATTAAAAATATGACCGTCGTCCTTGGATTCACGAACCTATAACAATAATAACGATTCATATAATAATACGACATATAAATAAAATAAAGCAAGTTCATAGAATACTTATATAATAATTTTTAACATTTTATGTTAGTAGTCCATTGTTAGTAGTCCTTTGTTAGTATTCCAAAATAGTTCGAAAAGTCCAACAGTCCAATAATCGGTATATATATATATATATATATATATATATATATATATATATATATATATATATATATATATATATATATATATATATATATATATATATATATAATCTTAGAATTACCCCACGACGTATTGTATATGTATTGTCTTTGCATCAACCCAGAGACGTATTGTATACGTATTGTCTTAGAATTAACTAAGACGTATTGTGTACATATTGTCTTAGGATTTATCAAAACGTATTGTATACTTATTGTGTTAGGACGTACCAAGAATATTATTATACATATATACAATCACAGAATTAACCAAGATTATAATATTTTTTTATAATATTGATAACATGTCCAAATATATATATAGGATATCGGAAAAGTTAACAAGAGTATGGTTAATATAGTTTTTATAATATAAATTTCGTCCATACAACGTTAATTTTAGTTGATTTTATTTTGCTAGCCAAATATTCATTACAACTCAGTTTAAAGTGAATCAAATTGCTATGGATTCCTTAAGAAATAAATTTTACAAAACCAATTCGAAAATTTAATCCCAAGTAGTAATTTTTAGAGCTTTACCCTCTTTTTTTGTCGGTGGACAGATTTGGAAAAATCCCGGCATCCACCCAATATATGATTTTTGATAAAATACTTTCACTTTGTCTAAAATCATGAAGAAAATACTGGAAGTCTTATTTACACATATTAACATATTTCCAAAGTCTTAGCCTCGAACTCAAAGTCTAAGATAGGTTTTTAATTCTCAACCCAAAACAGCTCGCTTTTTACCGAATGGAAATTAAAGGATATATATTAAGTTTCAAGGTGTTCTTCATATGTACAAGTTATAAGTTCTTATATTAACTTAATATAACATCATAATACATATAAATAAGTATTATTAGAGTTATGTTAGAAAGATTAGATTTGTTTTTCAAACAAGCTTGGTGTTCACCAAAACAAGTTCTAGTTTTTACAAGTTTTATAAGTATAATAAGATAGCAACTATACAAGGAATTGAACAAGGATTTTGAGAAGTATTTTACCTTGATTATGAAGAGAAAATTTGCTGAGATAAAAGTATGATATGAGAGCATTCAAGTGTGTGTTTTTAGTTTAAGAAAATGTGGAGTAAAAATGAGTTAAAATGGTCTTTATTTATAAGCTTATAATTTTGGCTTTTAGTGAAAATATCTAAGATAAGTTAAATTGTATTAAGTCATGCATGACATATTAAATTGATTAGGTCATGGATGATATATTACACAAATAATTGCAGATTTATATTGGCATATACCAATAGTAAATACTTCTAGAAGCTGTGTATAATACGGGTAAAAATACCTTATGAATGCGAGTAGAATTCTTGAGAAAATTGAACGGAAATACGAGTATAGCTATCCTTTATATGTATTGGTATATTATAAAGTGTATTCAATACTTGTAAGGATGTATTTACACTCGTAGTACATTATATGTAAATACATTTTAACATAAGTTAATTACGTCGTTTAAATAGTAACATATATATTGTTTAAAAACTCTTTAAATTAGTAGTATGAAAATATATATATATAATACTTTGTTAATATACTTAATAAGATATTTAATTATCATATTTTCAAGTTAAATATATATAAATCCATATATATACACAATAATTAAACAATTAAATAATTAAATCAAGTTATGACGTTCGTGAATTGTCGGAATAAAAGGGTGACCAAAAGCTTGTGTAAAACTCTTTCCGAAGGTTCAATATTTATTAAAATTCATTTCTTATCAAGTCGGAATTATATAAAGATTAAGTTTAAATTTGGTCGGAAATTTCCTGGTCGTCACAGTACCTACCCGTTAAAGAAATTTCGTACCAAAATTTGATCGAGGTCGTCATGGCTAACAATAAGAATGTTATTATGACGAATATAAGTTGATTCATAGGGTTTTATCATGATTGAGAAATATGGATAAAATAATTCGATTACTCGAAACATATGAGTGAAGCTATCGTAAAACAGTGAAATGAGAAGATAGGGATTCATCTTATCTTTTAGCGTCATCACGGTTGATCTCCGGATTAAAGAAAATCTTTGTAATCTATATAAGATTTGATTCTTCGGCGATTAAGAAAATTATGATCCTCTTCGATTTAATGCAATAATCTGTCTCGATTTCTCTGTCAGATATTTTACTATAAATCAACCTCCTACGTTTCCTTATTTCCACATCTCCCATCTTTAATACTTTCTTCCTTTCTTCGTACTTCTAAAACATTCGTCAATATGCTCCATCCAGTTTTAATTCTTGATATATTCTTGACTATCACATCTGTCATTCTTCTTTTTCATCTTTCACCGGAGGAATCCGTTAATTTCTACTATGCTCTTGGGTTTATAGTGTTCTTAGTTTTTCTGTGTCTTTATATTGTTATACGCATCGATATATGATGTTCTGCGAGGTGTATATAAAATTGCTTATATTTTACAAGGAAATACTATTAAATACGATACAATTTTACTCAAGATATTTATTTATTTATTGAATGGATATACTTAAACCTTGATACAACACTTATAGGCAGTGTACCTAATCGTACAGTAGTGTAGTTTTTAGTAAGTCCGGTTCGTTCCACAGGGAAAATCTTTAAACAAAGCGTAACGCTATATTAGTTTAAATTTATAAAAATACAAATATATATAAGTAATATTATTATTATAAAGGGGGATTTTTACCGTTTAATGACCGGTTTGTCGATTTTAAAACTTTAGTCGCAGTTAAAACCAAAATTAAAAATAAATACAAGACTTAATGTAAAGTAAATAACGATAATGAAATTGCGATAAATAAAAGTGCGATAAAATAAACTTGCAATAATTAAAAAGTACGATAATTAAAAGTGCAATTAAATACAATAACAATAAATAAAAGTGCTATAATTAGAAGTGCAATTAAATAAAAAATAAAGGAAATTAAATATGAAATAAAAGAATTATGCTTATTTAAACTTCCGTAATCATGATGTTTGACGTGTTGATTTTAGTTTTATGCCCATGGGTTAATTTTCCTTTGTCCTGGATTATTTAATATGTCCGTCTGGTTTTTGTCCATAACAGTCCATCAGTCATAAATATAAAGTGCGAGTGTCCTCTTCAAATTATCCTTATACCCGAAGTTAAATATTCCAACTAATTGGGGACTTAAACTGTAACAAGGTTTTAATACTTTGTTTAATAATTATACCAGGATGTCGACTGCGTGTAACCCAAGGTTTTAATACTTTGTTATCAATTATGCCAAGTGTCCTTGTACATAATTTCACCCCTGTTTTAATAATTCTAGTGGTTATTAATCCATTCCCGTGTCCGGTTAAATGAACGATTATTCGTACATATAAATACCCCGCCCATCGTGTCCGATCGAGTGTATATGGTTATTTATAGGGACGTTCAATTGTAAATCTTTATATTAAAATTAACAAACTATCATTTAGTTAAACAAATATAAAGCCCATTAATAGCCCATAGTCTAATTTCCATAAGTGTCGTTCTTTTATCCAAACCCCAATTATGGTACAAAGCCCAATTACCCAATTTTAGTAATTAGCCCAACATCATGATTACTTCGTTTTAAATAAGCATAATAATAACTTAGCTACGAGACATTAATGTAAAAAGGTTGAACATAACTTACAATGATTAAAAATAGCTTAGCATTACACGGACAGAATTTCGACTTACACCCTTACAACATTCGCTAACACACCTTTATTATTAGGATTTAAAATTAAAATTAAAATTAAAATATAAATTATATATACATATACTACGTTTGAGTGAAGAAGAAAAAGATGTGTTTTGTGTTACACCAAAGCTCGATTTTTATAAGCATGTGGGCTGGAACTGTGCACCATGCGATCGCATGGATTTATGCCTTCCAGGCCATGCGATCGCATGGCCAGCTGGGGAGACTCAAAAGTCTTTGTTTTTTTATGCCGACGGTTTTTAAATATAATATAATATATATATTAATTTTAAGAATTAATTATATATTATATTATATTCATGTGCATAGTTGACTTGAAATATTTAGTCCGTTGCGTCGAGCGTTGAGAGTTGACTCTGGTCCCGGTTTCGGATTTTCGAACGTCCTTGTAAATAATTTAATATCTTGTACTTTGCGTTTTGAATCTTGTACTCTTGTAATTTTGAGACGTTTCTTATCAATAATTGGAACCTTATTGATTGTATTTTGTACTTTTGAGATTTTTGGTCGTTTGCGTCTTCAATTCGTCGAATCTGTCTTTTGTCTTCACCTTTTATTATTTAAACGAATATCACTTGTAAATAGAACAATTGCAACTAAAAGCTTGTCTTTCTTGAGGGATAATGTATGAAATATATGTTCGTTTTTAGCATTATCAAATATTCCCACACTTGAGCGTTGCTTGTCCTCAAGCAATATAGTCTTGAAATACTAGAATCACTTCTTTATTCTTCACACTTTGTACATCAGTGATTTCAATACAGCGGTATAAACAATGGTAGTAACGATATGGTTTACAGCCCCACATGACTTATGAAAATTTAGATCCTTTAGGAAATTGGATCTTTATGAAAACATTTGATTTTTTTGAAAATTAAATCTAGCTTTTACCCTAGATAAGTTTTTCGGAATAACCCTTCACCGGTGTTTGCAAATTCTTTTTGTGGGTTTGGTGGGTTTTAGATTTGAAAATTTTAGCTCAAAACTTGTGGTTTTGTGTCACCCACTTGCTAACCTTGTATTGGGAAAGCAACACGTCCAGTTTACTTGCTCCGTATATTACCTTTTGATAAACTACCGTCCGGTTGTAAAGGAAAGCGTTGAACAAGCAACTGTTAAGGCAATGTCCCCTAACATGCTTTTAATTATGGTCTATAACGTGTCGGACGCAATTACTATCCTTGGTAGGAGCAATAGTAAAGTTCATCCTATGATTTTTCGGTCTGGCACAAGGTCCTGTCTTTGACCATGCTTTGCAACCACCGTTATTACGGTTGACACTCGATTTGGTTTAGGTGACCTAATGAATTCCAGATGAATTCCTAGGATTTTACGTTCAATGGTAATGAACGCATTGAAAATGGGTTTTCAGAAAACAAATCGGTTTGTAATTTTGATCAAAATATTTTCTCGTTCAAGCTCGAGTTTAGATATCATTGAATTTCATGAGTTTGAATTCTCAATCTTTAAGGTCAATCTCAAGGATTGAGTAATATCAGGCTTATAAGCTAATTTTTAATCTTTAAGGAGATTTTCCTTTCTGGGGATCTGATTTATTAGTCTTATCAAGCTAATTTGCACGGTGCCCCCCATTGTACAAGACATATCCTCTCATGGTTAGGATAAGTCTGACCACTTGGCGACCCTGGCTGAGGTCCGTGGATTTCCTGCTGATTTTAGTGATGACTTTTCTAGGTTTTTCGTCAACCTACAGCTGGTCTGGACGACAACTTCATGACCTAAATCAAGAAGCGCGTTTCTTTTTCAAAAGACTTTACTTCCTTTTAACGATGGAATTGATTCATCGTGAAGATCCATCTCTTCTTTTCTTTCATCGGGTAAAACAGTTTAGTTTAGTCCAAAGCAAAAGTATCTTCAATTATTTGTTACAGAAATATGTGACATATGTTTAAGATAACTTGGTAATTTTTCCCACACTTGGCTTTTATTTTCCTTTTTATTATCCTCTATTCCATTTTAAATGAATTTTAACATTTTGGTTTGTTTCTCAATTTATGTCCTTTCCGAGGTAACAATAATTTCGGTGTTAACACCTAGTTTTATCGTTCATAAATATGTATAAACATGATTTTGAGTTCATTTAACTGAAAATTTTGAAAATTTTTACTAGAATTGGGTAGTCAGTATATAAGACTAGGGCTGTTCTTTATTATCAGAGAGCACTAGATTCTAATACAACTACTACTTTACTAGTATTTCTAATGGTAACCAAATGTATAAAGTAAAAATTTTAAAATCCGAAAGAATTTAACCCCTTCCCACACTTAAGATCTTGCAATGCCCTCATTTGCAAGAAATCAGTAACAATTTAAATTATTGAGGGTGATTAGCGTAGAAAAATGATTAAATTTTACCAAAGTTTCCAAACATATTGGCGTTTGTTTGCTGAATGATAAATGGTGCATATCATTTGTTCATTCCGTCTGTTGTTACATCACATTTATTTGTCATCTTGTCGTCAAAATTAGTAGCTTTTGCTGAACTTAATGCCAGTCTTTGAAAATGCGCTGTTTTACCCTGTTTTGTACAATTTACAAAATACATACATACAAATATAAACATGCATGGCAATTTGAAATGGGACTTAATATCCCACTTTGAAATCCTAAATGTGAAATATTAGTACACAATAATAATAAAAATGATAAAGATTACATAAGTATATTCAATAACATAAGTTTAAACATGAATAAGTAAAAAGATAAAAACATAAAAATCATATAAATAACCAAATGGAACCAAATCAGTCTGGATAGGGGTTCCAGTTCATCTCATCAGGTGGGTTCCATTGTTGGTTATAGGTGTTCTGATAGGCTTGGTTATAGTCATACCGGTTAAAGGGTGGTTGGATATCGGGGCTGTGTGGCAGAAAATGAGCAGGTCGAGTAGGTACATAGTTATTTGGTACCTGATATGATAGCTGGCTAATGATTTGGTGCTGATGAACTACCCAGCTATCGTGTTGGCGTCGCCTATAATCCTCGTATACTCACTCGGCGTTCCACTGCTCATACATACTATGTCTGGCCGCGTTCGTCATTGCTTCCTCATCTATACGAACGTGGACGTCAAGAATAGCATCTCGAAAGACATCCCTAATGTCTTCCATCTCCTCCATTTCCTCATCTGAGCCTCTCTCTACCTGAGGATGAGATCCCTCATAGGGTACTGCCTAGTTACGCCTACTTTTCAATACCTTAGCACCCACATAAACTTTCAATCCTAAGGGCTCAACCTGTTCTCTACAAAGCTGTAATGGACCCCCTTGGTTCCTATCAACACCTAAATACTCTCCAATGAGAGTAACAAAAATACCCCCTCCTATTATACTCCCGTCCTGCATTCCCTCTACCATTTTAGATAAATAAAAAGCAACACAGTAAGGGATATTGACAAAGCTTCTAGGATCCCGAATACACTTTAGGTAGAATAAATCATGTAAGGTAATTTTTTCTTTATTATGACCTCTCTGTGTAATCGAGTTAGCCAAAAATCTATGAATAATACGAAGCTCGGCTCTGTCAATATGTGTATAGGAGTTTCCTCCTGCTCGTGTAAAAACATCAAAATGTGACATACGCCTCCAAATGGCGTCAGCGTCAAAGTTACTATCTACCCTTTCACCATAATGAATCAAGTTTGTACAATCGGGTAATAGTAACTCACCAGGAGTATATATCTGTAAGGCCATGGCCATGTCCAGCATGGACATTCTGTACATCCTACCGCTAAGGATAAACCTAAGAAATCTTCTATCATCTATTCTAACTATATTTGTATCAAGTGATACAGTATTCATCAACTCAACACACCATTCCTTATATACAGGTCTACGAATGGTGAAAAGACGTTCCCAATCTGTAAAAGAAGAACTGCCATACCTTTGTACCAAAAGCTGTCTAACACGGTCAGCTAGATGGACCGTTTCCAAATGGGCCCAATCGATTACCCTTGGCACCTCTACATTTTTTGTTACCAATTTGAATTTGTTCCTTTGATATGTCTCGTAATCTCTCCATCTCCTATCAAATCTTAGATTAGGATGCAGAGTGTGCTCAGGAATCGTTGGGAATTCTACTGGCGGCCTCATCGGGAATACTATGAATTCATTAACAAACTGTACCGGATCATAATAAGGTATGTGCTGATCAGGCTGTTGTTGTGGTTCTTGTTGTTGTTCTTGTTCGTGTTGCATTTCTGGTTCTGGTTCTGGTGCAGGTGCTGGTCGTATAGATGATGATGCTCCTAAACCTCCCGTATCGGCTTTCTGCAAAACACATTAAACACAAAATTTGTGCATCCAAATATGCATTAGTGTTAGCAAAATAACAACTTAAAACAATCACTATAACATGTTAAATCAAAATTAAACTTATACACATTTTCACAAATTTTCACAATTCTACACTTTTCAAATAAGCACATATGAAAATGTATACAAAATTCATAAGCATTTAACTCAAATAACATGTCAAAATAGTCATTACTAATAATTAAACAAGTCTCAAATGGCAAATATATCAAATTAATCAAGTTCATGAATTTTGGACTTAAAAAGTCCACTTTAATCTCTAAAAATCATGTTTAGGATCAATGTTTGGATCATTTAACTATCTAAACATGTTACACTACTCAATTTAGCAATAATTCATGACAAAAATCGGCCATAACCTGTTTATATCAAAAAGCCCCAAATTGCTCAAGAACACAAACCCTATATTTCTAAAAATTTTGAAGTTTTTGGCTTCAAATCATGTTAAATAGCATCAATCTAGGTTATACATGCATAAAATACTAACAATTTAACACTAATTACACTAGAAATTAACAAAATTGCATTAGGTAAAAAATTGGTAATTATCACAAAAACTAGGAATTTATAGAGTTTAGGGGTGTAATTTTTACCATTTTGCTGAAGAATGAGAATCTAGGCATGATTAGAGCAAGAAAAATGACGAATTACGGTGGAAAATTGCGAATTTTAGAGGTGATTTTGGGGTTGGTTCGTATATGTGTGTGTGTTTTTTGTGCAGAACAGCGAGCTGTTCTTTTTATCAAACTGGCTTGGAATCCAGCCTCATGCGATCGCATGAGGTTGAAGAGTAAACCCATGCGATCGCATGAGGTTCCGGGTACAGTACTTTCAGGTTTTTTTTTTTTTTTTGTTTTTTTATATAAAACCTTATTCTTAATAAAACATAAAATTAATAAAATTTTAAAAATTTGTTTCTTTTTAGGATGAGGGCGTTTCAGATCGATGTCCTAGTCTGTCCCTCGACAAAATTTTTAAAATTTGTCAAATCAAAGCGCGGTTTTAAAAGTAAAGATTTTTAGATTTTTTAATGTTTTTGAAATACTTTAATTCAATAAGATTAAAAATAATGATAATAAAAGTTCTCATCCCTCCCTCGGGTAAAGCAATTTCGGTTCAACGACCTAGTCTTCAACTCAAGACGAATTTTAAAAATCATATTTTTAACTTAGCGAAATAAAGTAAATTTTTGTTTCTAAATTCACACCAAACTTAAATTTAAAATGCATAAAATTAAAAATTCATATTAAACTTAATTAAAAATTCATATTATAAATTTACACCAAACTTATATTATATTTTTGTTTTTATACATACAAACTTATATTAAAAAGATTATTTTTTCAAATATTTACAAACTTAAATATATTGATTTTACAAAGTTCAAAATATTAATTTAATATTTATATATTAATTTTAAAAACATGGTAAAAATAAAATTAAAAATCTTTTTGGCTTTTATCCCACTTTAATCAATCAAATATTATCAAAAATATACGCCCCTCTTTTCGATAAAGTAATTTCGGTTCCATGACCTAATTTAACTCATGACGAATTTTTGAAATATTTTGGGTTGATTGATTAAAGATATTTATACCTTAAGAATAAACGTTAAATTTCGCAGTGATGTAATAAATTTTTGTATGATATCAATAATTTCGGTCGCCAAACCTAATTTTATTCAATACCAATTTAATACTTTATAGCGAACAATTTAGCGTTTATTATCAAAAGGTTAAAAATAAAAATAAAAAAAATAAAAACTGTACAGACTTACCTGTAAGATAGTATTCTTAGTTATATGATCTATCTCATTCATAAGATAGTCGGTTTAATTGGTTTTCCATAGCTACATAGGCATAACCTCGAGCATTCAGTGTTTTTTCTTCTAAACATATGAACGGTCCGTCTCTGCATAAAGTAACAAATTCGGTGTTTGAATAGGTTTGATTATTTGAACATTTACCTCCATGTGACCATTTTCCGCATTTGTGACATCTTTCAAGGTGTCGTGCTCTTCTTTTCGCTGCGGATTTTGATTTTCTTTTACCAAATTGTAACTTATTATCTTCGCATCTGGATTCTTTTCTTACTCCGTCCAATCTTTCTCTGATTACTCATACTAGTTCACTCGAAAGTGTGTCATTATTACGTTTACTGATCAAAGCATGTAGCATTAGACCATGGTTTAGTTCACAGGCAGTCTTCATTTCGTAAAAACCTAAAAAGAAATAAAAATTCAAAATGGGGGGAGAAGACTAGTTCTTTAGGGTCTGCTAGGAAAAGACCATTCGGGTTCCATTTTCGAGAACTACACGAAAACAGACAATCTAACTCTAACAGAAATACATATTATCCTTTAAAGACTTGATTCTCCCCACACTTAGTTAGATGTGGTATCGAAATTGTGATTAACTTCGTTGTCGACTTCCATCTGACTATCTATGTAATGTTTAACTCTGTGACCATTAACTTTAAATTCAATCCCATTTGAATTTATTAACTCTACTGTTCCATATGGGAAAACTCTTTTGACTATGAATGGTCCAGACCATCTTGATTTCAATTTTCCAGGAAATAGCTTGAATCGTGAATTGAAAAGAAGAACTCTGTCTCCTTCTTTAAATTCTTTTAAACTTCTGATTCTTTTATCATGCCATTTCTTCGTTCTTTCCTTATAGATTAACAAATTTTCGTATGCTTCTTGTCTTAATTCTTCTAATTCGTTTAATTGACTTAATCGTAGACGTCCGGCTTCATGTAAATCAAGATTACATGTCTTCAAAGTCCAAAATGCTTTGTGTTCAATTTCTACTGGAAGATGATATGCTTTTCCATAAACGAGTCTAAAAGGTGTGGTTCCAATTGGAGTTTTGTAGGCTGTTCTAAAAGCCCAGAGTGCATCCTCCAATTTAATGGACCATTCCTTCGGATTTGATCCTACGGTTTTGTCTAGAATACGTTTTAAAGCTAGGTTGGTATTTTCAACTTGTCCACTTGTTTGTGGATGATATGCGGTGGAGATTTTATGAGTTACTCCATATCTTTTGAGAACTTTCTCAAGTTGATTATTACAGAAATGAGTACCCCGATCACTTATTAAAGCTTTCGGTGTTCCAAACCTTGCAAAAATATGTTTTAAAAAGTTGACTACAACTCGTGCATCGTTAGTTGGGAGAGCTTGTGCTTCCTCCCATTTAGATACATAATCAATGGCTACGAGAATGTAGATATTATTATGAGATTTTGGAAATGGACCCATAAAGTCAATACCCCAAATGTCAAATACTTCGCATACTTGAATGACATTTTGTGGCATTTCATCACGTTGACTTATTTTTCCGGCCCTTTGACAAGCATCACAGGATTTGCAAAGAAGGTGTGCGTCTTTGTGAATTGTAGGCCAATAGAATCCAGCATCATAAACTTTTCTTGCTGTTAGTTGAGGCCCATAATGCCCTCCTGTTGGTCCTGTGTGACAATGGTTTAAAATTTTACTAGCTTCATCTCCAAATACACATCGGCGTATTATTCCATCTGGACAACTTTTAAACAGATGTGGATCTTCCCAGAAATAGTGTTTTATATCACTGAAGAATTTCTTTCGTTTTTGGTACGATAATCCTTTTTCAAGGAATCCACATACTAAATAGTTTGCATAGTCTGCAAACCATGGAATTTCATTATAATCTATCTTCAATAGATATTCATCAGGAAAGTTGTCTTGTATGGCCGATTCATTTCGAACTTCTAATTCGGGATTTTCAAGACGAGAAAGATGATCAGCGGCGAGATTTTCTGCTCCTCTTTTATCTCGGATTTCAATATCAAATTCTTGTAAGAGTAAGATCGAACGGATTAATCTTGGTTTGGCATCTTGTTTCGAAAATAGGTATCTAAGAGCAGAATGGTCGGTATAGACCACCGTTTTTGCTAGAACGAGATATGAACGAAATTTGTCAAAAGCAAAGACAATAGCAAGGAGTTCTTTTTCAGTAGTTGTATAGTTCGTTTGTGCTCCTTGTAACGTCTTACTAGCATAATATATAGGTTGAAATCGTTTTTCAATCCTTTGTCCTAAAACGGCTCCCATTGCAAAATCACTTGCATCGCACATTAGTTCAAACGGAAAATTCCAATTCGGTGTTATCATGATCGGCGCATTAGTGATTTTCTATTTAAGAATATTAAAAGATTTGATGCATTCATCTGAAAAGATGAATGGAGCATCCTTTTCTAGGAGTTTATTCATAGGAGTGGCAATTTTAGAAAAATCTTTTATGAAACGTCGTTAAAAACCGGCATGCCCTAGAAAACTCCTAACTCCTCTAACATTGGTGGGATGTGGAAGATTAGCAATTACATCTACTTTAGCTTTATCCACTTCAATTCCTTCTTTTGAAATTTTATGTCCAAGAACGATGCCTTCTTTAACCATGAAATGGCATTTCTCCCAATTAAGAACTAGATTTGATTGTTCGCATCTAATAAGCATTCGTTCAAGATTAACTAGACATGATTCAAATGTATCACCGAAGACTGAAAAGTCATCCATGAAAACTTCCACGCATTCTTCTATCATGTCGTGAAAAATCGCCATCATGCACCTTTGAAAGGTTGCAGGGGCGTTGCAAAGTCCAAATGGCATGCGTTTGTAAGCAAAAGTACCATAAGGGCACGTGAACGTGGTCTTCTCTTGATCTTCGGGTGCTATTGGAATTTGAAAATATCCGAAAAATCCATCAAGAAAACAATAGTAACTGTTTCCGGCTAATCTTTCCAACATTTGATCAATAATAGGTAAGGGAAAGTGATCTTTTCTGGTGGCGTCATTTAATTTTCTATAATCAATACATACACGCCATCCTGTTATAGTCCTAGTAGGAATAAGCTCATTTTTTTCATTTGTAATGACAGTCATGCCACCCTTCTTAGGCACGCATTGAACTGGGCTTACCCATGGACTATCAGAGATTGGATAAATTAAACCTGCATCTAGCAGTTTAATAATTTCTTTTTTAACTACATCTTGCATATTCGGATTTATTCTTCGTTGGCATTGCACATACGTTTTATGACCTTCTTCCATAAGGATTTTATGTGTGCAATACGTAGGACTTATTCCTTTAATATCATGAATTTTCCATGCAATGGCTGGTTTATGAGCTTTCAACACAGAAATGAGTTGTGATTTTTCATTTTCAGTAAGAGAAGACGATATTATTACAGGTAATTCAGATTCACCATGTAAATAAGCGTATTCCAAATGGTTTGGAAGTGGCTTTAACTCTAATGTCGGAGGTTCTTCTATCGATGATTTATATCGATATCTGTCTTCCTCTTTTTGCATTTGAATTTCTTCTGTTGTTGGTTCATATCCATTAACTATTAGTGTAGCTAACATTTCAGCTTCATCAATTGGTTCATTACCTTCCCCTAAAGAACATTCTCCTGTTCCTTGTAATTCTGGAAATTCTTCTAACAATTCTGCATGTGAATCTATAGTTTGAATATAATAACATGTATCATCTGCAGATTGCGGTTGTTGCATTGCTCTATCAACTGAAAAGGTAACACTCTCGTCCTCTATACTTAGGGTCAATTTCTTACCGAACACATCTATCATTGCTTTAGCCGTGTTTAAGAATGGTCTTCCTAATATGAGAGGAACTTGAGAATCTTCTTCCATGTCCAGAACAACAAAATCTACTGGAAATACTAAAGTACCAACTTTAACTAGCATGTTCTCCATTATCCCTCTAGGATATTTTATTGATCGATCGGCTAGTTGTATACTTATTCTGGTTGGTTTCAATTCTCCAAGGTCTAGTTTAGTGTATAGTGAATACGGCATTAAATTTATACTAGCACCTAAGTCTGCCAATGCTTCTATTGAACTAAGACTACCCAGAAAACATGGAATTGTGAAACTTCCTGGATCAGATAGTTTTTCTGGTATCTTATTCAACAGCACTGCTGAACAATTAGCATTCATAGTAACAGCCGAGAGTTCTTCCATTTTCTTTCTATTTGAGATTAGATCTTTCAAGAATTTAGCATATCTAGGCATTCCTGAAATCACATCAATGAAAGAAAGATTTACATTGATCTGTTTAAACATATCCAAGAATTTGGATTGCTCGGCTTCAAGTTTCTCTTTCTTCATTTTACTCGGGTAAGGAAGTGGTGGTTGGTATGGTTTAACATAAGGTTTATCCTTAGCTGTGTTATCTTCATTAACCTTTTCAACTACCGGTTCTTTTTCCTTATCTTGATCAGGTTGTGGTTCTTGTGGAGTAGGAATAGCTTCATCAGAAGTTACAGGTATTTCAGGTGGTTTAAGTGTTGTACCACTTCTTGTGGTAATGGGTTTAGCTGTTTCATTCCGGGGGTTAGCATTTGTATCACTAGGTAAACTTCCCGGTTTTCTTTCACCTATAAACCTTGCTAGGTTACTTACTTCTTGTTCCAAATTTTGAATTGAAGCTTGTTGATTTCTAAATGCTTGAGCATTTTGTTCATTGGTTTGTTTTTGAGATGTGAAAAACTGCGTTTGAGTTACAACTAGCTTCGTCATCATATCTTCTAAATTCGGCTTTTTATCATCGGTTTGTGGTGGTTTGTTTTGAAAATTAGGTCTTTGCTGATTTTAAGTATTATTGGATACTTGTTGATTGCTAGGACCTTGTTGGTTGTTGTATGGAATATTTCGATTATAATTCTGGTATTGATTGTAGATCGGTCTTGGCGGTTGATAATTATTCTGATAATTATTTCCAGGCCTTTGGTTTATGTATGAAATATTCTCTCTTTGTTCCATTGTTAATTCAATACTGAGACAATCTTTTGTCAAATGTGGTCCTCCACACTGCTCACAACTAATTCGTATTAAGTGAATATCCTTAGTCATCTTTTCCATTCGTCTCTCGACAGCATCTATCTTTACGGAAATGGAATCTAAGTCATGGCTAGAATCGGCTCTAGCTGCTTTAGATGATCTAACGATATCTTTTTCTTGGTGCCACTCATGTGAGTGGGAAGCAGTGTTATTAATAATTTTGTAAGCATTAGTTTCGGTTTTCTTCATAATAGAACCACCAGCTGCTATATCGATGTCTTTCCTTGTAGTGATGTCGCATCCTTGGTAGAATATTTGTACTATTTGACAGGTGTCTAAACCATGTTGCGGACATCCTCTTAATAACTTTCCAAATCTTGTCCACGCCTCATATAGAGTTTCATTCGGCTTCTGTGTGAACGTAACAATTTCTCCTTGAAGTCTTACGGCTTTAGATGTCGGAAAGAATTGTTTAAGAAATTTTTCAACTAAAACGTCCCATGTATCAATCGCCCCTTCAGGTAACGATTCCAACCAATCTTTGGCTTCTCCCTTTAAAGTCCAGGGAAATAACATGAGATATATCTGTTCATCCTCAACTTCTCTTATTTTAAATAGTGTGCAGATCCTATTAAAGGTACGAAGTTGTTCGTTTGGATCTTCCTTCGGCGCACCACTAAATTGGCATTGATTAGTCACCATGTGTAGAATTTGTCCTTTGATTTCATAATCTGGCGCATTAATGTCAGGATGAGTAATTGCGTGACCTTGGCCAGTACGTTTAGTTCTCATTCGGTCTTCCATACTTAAAGGCTCCAGATTCTCCATAATTGAATTTGTTGAATCGGAATCACTAGAGGATTCTGATTTAATGGTTCGTTCCTCAACAATCTCTGTTTGAATGATTGGTGGTTCCGGAGGAAAATTTAATGGTTCAGGATCTATGAATCGTCCCTGAATATTCTCCGGATTCTCAATTGTGAGGTCGGGTTCAAAAAATGGATTATCGGAAATTTGAACTGGAGTACTTGGTTGACTGGATGACGATTCTAAAGAAAAATCAACGGCGGTAATATTTGCTAGATGTCTTGATCTAGTTACAGGTGGTGAACGTACAAAAGGTGGTGAACGTCTTGCTCGGTGCATTCACTGAATATCCTATTAGTTTTTTAAAAGGAAAGAAAAAATTATATAAGTTATCCAATTAATAGACTTTTCTGATTTTGCCCACGTTTCGAATAGCTAAAAGATGCAGTAGAGGGGCAGGATTCGTTTGGTCTCAATATAATTGAGGACTGTTCGGCTCCAATAACCCGGTCCACGTACAAATCCAACTATTACTACGAACCAGAAAATTTTGATGTCTATCAATTTAACCACTTAAAATAAATTTTCGTAATTTTAAGAAATTTAGATAAGAAGTAGAATAAAAATCTATGTCCTAAAACTAGAATTGCAAGAAATAAGAAAGAAAAAGAGTGCGTCGAAAAAGGTCGAAAAAGAAAAGATCGAAAAAATAAAAGGCGTCGAATTGCAAAGTCATTTTTGGTAATAACAACGCCAAAAGAGCTAGTACAGATACGTGTTAAAGTTTTACTAAGGTTCCGAGAGTTTTTCAGGTGCATAACAATATGCATCAATCTTTTCTTTTGTAGATGAAGTACGGTTGGTTCATCTTCTCAATTGAGGTGTTTTCAAGAATCATGAAAGGTTTGAACGCAGATTGTAATCGTCAAGATACAAACGAGGTTTAAGATGAAATCAAGTGGCAAACTTGAAGAAATGTTTAGTTTCATATGTTATAATCAATATTTTATTTCATTTTAATTGTCCAATGTTGGCATTCCACCGTTAGCAGTCCACAATTAGTAATTCGATAATTCATATATAGTTTAATATATAATATTCGAATTAATTAATACGTATCGTGACCCATTGTATATACATGTCTCAAACTCGATCACAACTCAAAGTATATACATTATTATAGAATCAACCTCAACCCTGTATAGCTAACTCGATAATTACTGCATATAGAGTGTCTATGGTTATTCCAAATAATATATATAGATGCGTCGATATGATAAATAAATTGCGATAAATTAAAATTGCGAGAATTAAAATTACGATAAATAAATTTCGATAAATAAATGTAATAAGGAATTAACAGTTAGCTAGGATTTTTTTAGCGTGGATTCTTAATAGTATTTCATATAGTTAATTCATTTATTTCTAACAAATTTTATTTTGTCCAATGTTTTCTTCATTATGCCACTTGTTGGATTCTGATAGGTAAAAATCCAAATATGAAATTGAATGAAAATGGTTATGCTGTGGTGAACAGATTCGTATATATGTGGAGGTAAGTAGGATAGTAAATGACTATTGAATTAGATTCAAAGAATGTACAGTGTAACTTATTAATGTGAAATCTAAATATCCCTTGGGTATTACCTACCCGTTAAAATATTTTCACCATTAACAGTTTGAACAAAATAATTTTTAATTACAATCTTTATGGAAACATATATATACATATATATTTTCTTCAGATGTAATCATAGATTTAATGAGTCAATATGATATTAAACTCATTTAATTTTCGGTTAGAATGAGAATATATAATCTCTAAAACATTAGAGATTACATAATTGCCATGTAGAATGAAGATAAATGATGTAGAACGATATGTAGAACGATGATTATGCTCGAGGTATAGATTGCGATGTTGAGGCGTGGGATGTTGAAACTTAGGTTGTTGGTGGTACTGTTGGTGCCGGTGATGTTGCTGAAGCTGGTACGTTTTGCACCATATTTTCCAAGGCTACAACTCGGGCGCGAAGCTCGTTGACTTATTACTCCGGGATGATTGTCGATAGGAACGAGCGAATGAATAAGGTTTAGAATCTGGCTTGTGATATAGTCGTGGCGAGATACTCCATAAATGAGAGAGAAAATGGTATTACGAATAGGTTCGCCTGTAAGTGCTTCAAGTTCTTCGCCAAGAGGTGATTTCGGTTGATGGAAAGGATCACCTTCTTCTTGTCTCCATTGATTAAGTTGACTACGAACCCATCAGATGAATTGGGGATGGCTGATTGGTTGGTTCATTCTGGTGACAATGCTTTCGGAGCTCGAGTGAAACTCCATATCGGAATAGCTGTCGGAATCTAAGGAATTTTAACTAGTTGCGAGTTCCATCTTGTACGGTTAGATAAAGGATTTTTGATATGAAATGATTTTCCGGCCATCAGATGGTATTCTAATTACATAAAATATCTATATATATAGTACTAAAGATTTCGTAGACTACGGAGGAATTTACGGCATATGTCAGGCAAGTCTACAGTAACAGATGCGCTAAGATATGAATTATCATATACGCTAAGATATGAATTTTGTCTATACACTATTCATGCAGTCAATTCAGTAAAACGTGTCTAGACTAAGAATTATAAGCAAGTAATTTTCTAAGGATGGTAAGTAGATGATTTCTGACTATAAATGATAAGAAAAACTTTTGACATGCAGATACGGTCGAAGTCCAGACTTACTAATGCATCTTAACAACTATCAGTTAGACACACTAATGCAAGACCTGGTTCGCTAAGACCACCGCTCTGATACCACATGAAGTGACCCGTCCTAATCCATCAGGACGAATACATTACATTTGGTTACATCGCGAGGTACTTGACCTCTATATGATATATTTTACAAACATTGCATTCGTTTTAAAAGACAAACTTTCATTACATCGAAAGTTGACAGGCATGCATACCCTTTCATAATATATCCAAACAATAAATGACTTATTATCAATCTTGATGACCTCAACGACTCGAATGCAACATCTTTTGAAATATGCCATGAATGACTCCAAGTAATATCTTTAAAATGAGCAAATGCACAGCGGAAGATTTCCTTAATACCTGAGAATAAACATGCTTTAAAGTGTCAACTAAAAGGTTGGTGAGTTCATTAGTTTATCATAATCATTCATTTCCATCATTTTAATTGACCACAAGATTTCATTTTTCATAAATAACATTACACTCGCAAGTGTATAAAAATCCATTCCTATGATGAACACCTGGTAACCGACATTAACATAATGCATATAGAATATCTCCGCATACTCGCAAGTATGCCATAAATATTGGCAATCGCAATCACCATTTAAATCGAAGTACTAAAGCATTTCAAATTCCAGAATGGGGTTTGTTAGGCCCATAGATCTATCTTTAGGATTCGCGTCAATTAGGGGCCATTTCCCTAATTCTTAGGTTACCAGACTTGAAGGGGCGATATTCGGTATAGTAATCCAACCATACAATGTAGTTTCAAGTACTTGTGTCTATTTCATAAAACATTTATAAAAACAGCGCATGTATTCTCAGTCCCAAAAATATATATTGCAAAAGTATTTAAAAAGGGAGCAAATGAAACTCACCATACTGTATTTTGTAGTAAAAATACATATGACGACATTGAACAGGTGTAGGGTTAGCCTCGGATTCACGAACCTATATCATTTATATATATATATTAACACATAAAATGAAAATCGAACAAATTTATATATTTAGAGATTTAATTGTTATTTTAATTAGGTTTTTCATTAATAACCTTAAAGGTATTAATATAGTTATGTTATGTGTAGTAAATATAGTTTTATATAACTAATAGTTATTTGATAAAATAATATTGATAATAATAATAAATAAAAGTTGTTTTATTTTACAATAATAATAATAATAATAGTTTTTATAATAATAATATTGATAATATAAAAATAATAATATTAATGTCAAAATAATAATAATGAAAGTAATAATAATAATTTTGATAAAAGTGATAATTTCTCTAATAATGATAATAATAATAATAATAATAGTAGTAGAAATGATACTTTTAATATAAATGATAGTTTTTAGTAAAAATGATACTAATAATAATATTAATGATATTATTAATAATAATTTTTAATAATACTACTAATAACAAGAATAACGATATTGTTATTAATGATACAGAAAATAATAATTTTTGATATTAATACTTATTTCCTGATAATAATAATTATAACAATTTTATTACTAATGGTAATCTTAATAAGATACTTTTGTTAATAATAATTATAATTGTAACTAGGGTTATGATAATAGTCAAGGGTAACTAATACTTGTATTAGTAATAATAATAATAATACTACTAACTAATGTTTGTAATACTTAATAATAATAAGACTAATAATAATTATATTTCTAATACTTAATAATAATAATAATAATAATAATAATAATAATAATAATAATAATAATAATAATAATATACAACCTTTGAAGAAAGGAGCTTTAAAAATAAAACGTCACCGCCTAGGCTTGAACCCATGACCTCTAGCTAAACCAACACCCTTCCAAACCACCAGACAGTCCATGTTTTTATGAGTTTAAACACAATTTGATTTTCTTATAATCCTTTTTCTGTTTCAAGTTCGATTAGCACATTTACACTTGGCCCAACAATTTAAAGCAAGTCTCGGCCCAACTATATAAGATGGACTTCGGCCCATCTGAATAAACAACCACGGCCCATCTGTATACTAGCCTAATTAGCATTTAATGGCCAAATTTCGAAATCATAATAGCCCACGGCCAAAACAAACACAGCCAAAGGTAATTCGGTTCCTTTTCATGCTTTAATCATTTATATGTATACCCCATCACTTCTTTACAGCTCACCATAATAATTCTTTAATAACTTCAAGTGGTGTTATGGTTTATAATTTTTTACTAAAAAATAAGTAGCATCCTCAACCGTTAACCTTTATACCACAACATCCCACCCCTTCATTATTTATCATCAAATCACAACCATTACTTCATCTACCGTTATTGTAGCAGGACAAAATAACAGTGGCATTTGATTAACATATTTTATCGTTATTCCATGAGAAACAGGAAATAAAAACGTGTAGCAGTAATAGTTTGGTTATAACAGATTATAAAGCAAAGCAGTAGCAGTGTGGGAGCGAAAGAAAAACAGAAGGGTGGCGTTTATGTGATGGGTTTTCGAACATAAAATAGAAAAGTTTTAGCAGTAGCTGTTCGACATGAAAAAAATGATAAGGTAGTCATGGAAGATGGTGGCGATTATTGTCGAAGAAATCAGTCATATGCATCTTCGTAGCAAAGTAAGGGAGCCTTTGATAACTACTGTGATACTAACGGGTATTTTATGATGGTGTCCTTGGCCGAATCTTTCGATCATGGTGTGACAATAATTGACAAAACAAGCGGGTTGTGATGGTTGTAGGTGATGATGTGGACTATTTTTCTGGCTGTAACAATTAAACTGTAGCAGTGGCAGTAAAGTGAAAGAAACGTGGCAGTTGGTTTCTAATTGGTTTACAGTGGAGTAGGGTGGTTGTCCACGATGGAATTTAGAAACATGTATATAATTTTAGTTGATGGGTGTACGAGTAGCTCGACAACCGGCTCACAACCACAAGGTTGGTGATTGAAGAAATATGATTGAAACATAAAGTGGTGGTGGTTAGAAGGGTGGTTAAGTGTGGTGGTGTTCCGGTAGAGGTTGTTGTTATGGGTTTGATGATGTAGGGCGGTGGTTATGGGTTTGGTTGTGATGACCATATAATTCATGAAAGACATATAATAGAGAAATTTGGGGTGAGTCTCTTTGGTGGTGGTAGCTTGGTTTGATAGGAATCAAAAGAAGCATAGAACGTTTTCTCAATGCATATACTATCTATCTATATTTATATAATTTATATGGTATAGTGGGGATGAAAAGAATGAAAACAGTAAACTAAATTAAATCAATTAGCACAGTATATCACATTATAATATGATGTGGTGGATTCGTGTATTTGGTAGAAAAGAAACACAAAACAAAGTTTGTTAGATGAATTATCAGTATGTATAATGTATCACTTAAATTCAACTCAATCATTAATAATAATAATAGTTTAGTAATAGGCAAATAAAACGTGATCATAAATAGTTAGCCACAGCCTTATTTGTTTTCTTATACCGACAGTTTACACGGACTATTATATCGTGGTCCGTTGTTTAATTAGTGGTGGATAAAAGTTCTCAGAAAAATCCCAAAATTTTAAATTAAGTATCTTTATTTATTTCGATCATTATGGTATAAAATTTGGTCATTAACCATTAAATAAATATTACATTAATTATTCACTCCCAACCCCAAGTAAAATATAAAAAGTTTTAAAATTTATCAAATAACTTCTAAATGTATTATTAATAAGCTTATAATTTATAAAACCCATTTTTGGATCACCGTTTATATTTAAATCACATAAGTTCCTTTTTAACTCGTTTACTATCAATCGAATGGAAATTGAGCATTATCTTTGCTTACTAAATAACTTAGAGATTACAAAATATATATATTATATGTACTTTATATATATATATATATATATATATATATATATATATATATATATATATATATATATATATATATATATATAATCTTTATATAATAATAATTATATATTATTATTATTTTTCAACATTGATTATAACAATTACAATATAAAATATTTCATATATATTTATATATATACATATTTAATTATATGTATATCTAAATATTATATATTAAATTAATAATATTAAATATACTGATATTATTTTATATATTTATTTCTAACAATTAAATCATATATTATTTCAAATAATATTTCAAATAAAAATTATATATATATCTATTTACAAATTAGTTGTTCGTGAATCGTTCGGGAGTAGTCAAAGGTCACATGATATTATGAGTATAGTTTACAAACTTTGTTACTCAACATTACAAACTTTGCTCATCGTTTCGAATTCATATAAAAATTAAGTTTAAATTTGGTCGGAAATTTTCGGGTCGTCATAAAAATCCTGAATTAGAAGTTCTAAAAGAATCGGCCATACAAGATAACTTTCCTGATGAATATCTCTTGAAAATAGATTATAATGAAATTTCATGGTTTGCAGACTTTGCAAACTACTTAGTATGTGGATTTCTTGAAAAAGGGTTCTCGTACCAAAAACGAAAGAAATTCTTTAATGATATAAAACACTATTTTTGAGAAGATCCACATTTGTTTAAAAGTTGTCCCAATGGAATAATACGCCGATGCATATTCGGAGATGAAGCTAGTAAAATCTTAAACCATTGTCACACAGGACCAACAGGAGGGCATTATGGGCCTCATCTCACAGCAAGGAAAGTCTATGACGCTGGATTTTATTGGCCTACAATTTTCAAAGACGCACACCTTCTTTGAAAATCATGTGATGCTTGTCAAAGGGCCGGAAAAATAAGTCAACGTGATGAAATACCACAAAACGTCATTCAAGTATGTGAAGTATTCGACGTTTGGGATATTGACTTTATGGGTCCATTTCCAAAATCTCATAATAATCTTTACATTCTCGTTGCCATTGATTATGTATCTAAATGGGCGGAAGTACAAGCTCTCCCAACTAACGATGCACGAGTTGTAGTCAACTTTTTAAAACATCTTTTTGCTAGGTTCGGAAAACCAAAAGCTTTAATAAGTGATCGGGGTACTCATTTTTGTAATAATCAACTTGAGGAAATTCTCAAAAGATATGGAGTAACTCATAAAATCTCAACCGCTTATCATCCACAAACAAGTGGACAAGTTGAAAATACCAACCGAGCTTTAAAACGTATTCTAGAGAAAACCGTAGGATCGAATCCGAAGGAATGGTCCATGAAATTGGAGGATGCACTTTGGGCTTTTAGAACATCCTACAAAACTCCAATTGGAACCACACCTTTTAAACTCGTTTACAGAAAAGCATGTCACCTTCCAATAGAAATTGAGCACAAAGCATTTTGGGCTTTGAAGACATGTAATCTTGATTTACATGAAGCCAGAAGTTTACGATTAAGTCAACTAAATGAATTAGAAGAATGAAGACATGATGCATATGAAAATTCGTTAATCTATAAAGAAAGAACAAAGAAATGGCATGATCAAAGAATCAGAAGTTCAAAGGAATTTAAGGAAGGAGACAGAGTTCTTCTTTTCAATTCACGATTCAAGCTATTTTCTGGAAAATTTAAATCAAGATGGTCTGGACCATTCATAGTCAAAAGAGTTTTCCCATACGGAACAACAGAGTTAATAAATTCAAATGGGATTGAATTTAAAGTTAATGGTCACAGAGTTAAACATTACATACATGATCCGATGTAAGTTGATAATGAAGTTAATCATAATTTCACCACCCAATAAAACTCTCAGAATGAAAACATAAATATGTTGTCAACGACATATGAAAAACTGAAATTGGAAGACAGAGAGGCTTCAAATTGGAGCGATGAAGAAGAATTTCTATATAAACCTCCCATTCCAAGAAAAGGGGTAAAATGTGAACAAGAAGTTCATGCAGAAGTGAAAGAACCAAGAAAAGAGCACCCTGAAAAGGTTAATAAACCAACTCTACTTACTAAAGTAGGAGACCCAGGTGAATTTATCATTTCTTGCTTGCTTAATGATGGTGCTATGTATAATGGGCTAGTAGATTTAGGAGCTAGTGCAAATGTTATGCCTCTTTCCTTATATAAAAGATTAGGTGTGGGTAAATTAAGACCAACCAAAATAGGTGTTCAATTATTTAACCAAACCATTAAACACCTGAATGGAATAGCCAACAATTTACTTGTTAAAGTGGGAAGTTTGACCTTTGTTTCAAATTTCATAGTTATTAATATGGAGGAAGACCTTGATATTCCTCTAATTTTAGGTCGCTCATTTTTAGCAACCACCGAGGTGTTCTTTGATGTAAGAGAAGGTAGAATGACACTTAGGAATGGTGACAAATCTGAAGGTTTTTCGTATGCCCGAGAGACATATTTAATTAATGTGGCTAATATGTTATGATCCGAGTCGGGTCATACCCAATCACAAGCTTACCGACACCTTAAACGTATTTAAGTTTAACGATTAGATCATTAAGTAAATACGCGACACTTGGATTTTAGAAAATCGGGTTTCTAAAATGTTATCACTTAAAATAAATTATTTGGATAATTTATATTTAATTATTTATAAGTTTAAATAATTATATTGTGTTATATTTTATAAAAGGTTTATAAAATATATAAGTAACATAACAATAAATGGGTTTTATACAAGTTTTATAAATAATAAAGTTTATTTATAAAATATGGAGATGGTGGGCAGATTTTGGAGCCCCCAGAAAGACCATCCCATGCTTATTCTTGTTGCTTTCTATAACACAAGCAACACACACATGCAAACAAATCAAGTTGTATAGCAAAAAAAAAAACTGCAAAACAGTCTCCTTGCAGTTGCTGAATGCCGTGGGCTGTTAGGGAGCAAAAGAGGGTTCTAAATTTGGTTTATGCAAGTTTAATTCAAGTGTTAATAAATCCTAACCAAAGTACAAGGTGTTGGTGCAAAGTTTGGGGTATAACAACTTGGGGTTTCATTCTGTTGGAGCTGCATTCATCATCATCTACTTGCTCATCCAAAATATCCCTCAAACAAGTTTGAGGCGGTATAACTCTTACTTCTTTGTTGTTATATGTAAGCATATGTTCTTGACTTGATATTTACATGGAATTCAATTTAAATGGTTAAACATATATGTAACAACCCGACATCGTTTTACCAAAAACACGCCTTAAAAAAAATTTTGTCAGACAGCGTATCTGGACGGCGTCCCATAATCTGGACGGCGTCCAGAGATAAAGACCAGGACGGCGTCCCATGATTCTGGACGGCGTCCAAATGAACTAAAGTGGACTGATCAGTTATTATTTACACGCGAGTGGAAAACCCGCTTCCCGACACTTTTAAACGTAACCAATTTCACAATATGTCATATTAAGTAAAACTAAGATGTTTCCACCATAAAAACAAGTTTTACGACACTGGGCCCACAATGACCCGTTTTACAAATAATGTAGCGATTTCGACCCATTTATCTCTTTAGACAGATTAGGACTCCGCAACCCAACCCGATACCAAGAGCATAATCCCGGGGACTACCAAAACCCCCATCCGCGTACAATTATCCGAAAGCTACCCCATCAAGCCCAACCGCTCCTGCACGTCTAGTCTAACAACTAGCTAGCATCATTGACACAATACCTGTAAAAAGGTAAACAATGAGAGGGGTAAGCCGAGGCTTAGTGAATGCAATAATTATACACATACATATATAATATACCTACTTGCAAACACTCCTAGGTGGCATCTTAATACCTCGATGCTACACCCGAGTGGCATCTTAACACCTCGATGCTACACTCTTCACGTGAAACATGGTGTCTTAGCACCTCGACACTACACATTTCATGCTACAACAAATAGATACATTATATACCTACACATATAATTATTCCACTCACCTCATCACGTCGGTGGTCATTTAGCACTTCCGTATGCTTTGAGCAAGGTACCTAATACATAAGTACATATTCAATACACAACTTGTGGAATTAACCACAATACTCACTCACACCCAAAACCGCCCATAAAATGGCCAAGACTCATCTTTAATTACTAAAACTAGTGATGTAAGTCTACTAACACCAATTAGTACAAACTTAGGGTGTTTCATACCCATTTCACCCAATTAGGTCAACCTTAACTCATTTGACCCATTTCAACACTTATACATACCATTTTAGCCAAACATGACCCATTTACAATTCTTCCATCATTTACAAGTGTATTAATGACTAATCAACACAATTTAACACTTACAACTTCAATTCACATGGCCAAACCCTAGATCATAGCTATTAGGGTTTTCCTTATCTCAACATAACCCAAATTCACCCATTTTACCCCCAAGTGGGTCTTACAAGTTCCAACACTCCTAAAATCACTAATACTAGTGATTATACCCCACTTACAAATCTTAAACATGCTTAAATCATTAACCAACCTAAAACCCGCAAAATATCAAAATAGTGGGTTTCCATAAACCCTCTTCATCATCTAAAAGGGTTTTACAAATTACAAGCTCAAACCCTAAATGTACACAAGAATCTTAACAATGAAATTCAGAGTTGAGACTTACCAATACTACCAAAATGTAGCTGTGAATGAAAGGAACAACTTTAACTCTCGAGCTTTGACCCGAAACGCTCATCTTCTTCACCAAACCAAGCTTTCTCACTCTAAATTAACCCTCTCTTTCTAAAATAAGATAAGAGTGTTTTGTGTGGGTGAGAATGAGCTCCAAATGGAGTTCTAGATCATTTTTGATGATCCCAAACAGACCCCAAGTGAAAAGACCCAAATACCCCTTTTAATTTGAGTAAAATAGAGCTGCTGGCCCGTCAGGCCTTCTGGATGGCGTCCAAAAAGCTTGGACAGCGTCCTAACCTTCATTGTTGGACGGCGTCCCAAAGTCTGGATGGAGTCCCAATTAACTGAGTCTGAAACTGAACTTGTTTTGGTCGTAACTTTCAAACCGTAACTCCGTTTTCGACGAATCAAATATCGTTGGAAAGGTAATGAGATTTACTATCCAATGGTAAGGTTTTAGAACATCAACTCCAACTTTATTTGGGATCCAAATATACACTTACATGCCTCGTATTTCGAATGTCGTTCGAAATAAATCGTAACTGAAAACGGGTGTTACAACTCTCCCCCACTTAAATTGGATCACGTCCTCGTGATCCGCACAAACACTAGAAGTTAAGCACTTCTCCCACGAACATTTCCACTTCCAACGCGGAGTCACACAAGTAGTAAACTCATCCGAATCCTCGCTTCGTGCACTAACGCATCATAATACAACAACCGTACTTCACAATCGTCCTAAAAGAAGGACAATTCACCGGCAACCATCGTCGTCACACCTCACGATTCCTACAAAACACAACAAAGCCCGTCATCCATAACATCATCCGTGAATTCTAAGATCCCACCACACGCTAATGATCACTAGCGTGCACTACCGCAATAAACGATATCTCATACACTCAACGTCCAGAATTTCCATTTAGGAAATACGAAAAATACCACATTTTCCTTCAAGTTCTCACGGCTGCAACATGCAACAAGCGTCATCCATAACTATATCACCCTATGTGATCTCCTAAATTCACTACGCCGCGAACCAAGTCTTACATTAATCCAAATCGAGAAGGATTCATGCTTCCTTAAAATTTCGTACTCATTCGGTTCATAACCGTACTACTCGACCGATCATCCCTGAATATTCTTTTGGCCAAGAACCAAATTCCCTCCGGCTCTACACCAGATCAATCCTTCAACGAAAAAATTTTAATAACCCCGCAATAACACTTAAGAAGCACCACTTTCCCGCCGATCGATCCACACACGACTATACGTCACTGGATTAATCCTAGACGACAATAATACACCACGAATTAGACGAAACATCAACACATCGCCATAGGGTTTCTCCTCTGAACCATACAATACGGCTTCTTAGTACTAGCATAGAAGCTATTCGTATACCAAAATCCCGTCAACGGCGAATTATCATCACAAAATTTCCGCAATTCGCCACACGACTCACAAAAATATTCACCACGCCGGGTGAACTTTCCTACTAGACCGTCCGTTAAGGATGGTCTCAACATTTTAATGCAACTAACAGTCGCATCACTAGGGAGCACACTCTCGCAAACAAACAACATCTGCGTGTCTCGATGTGAGACAGTCAAAATCGACACTCTCTGCCTCACATTCGTCCATAAAGTGGAATAATCCACTGACATTCTTCACGATTGCGTTTCCCGACAGGGAAAATACGATATTCGTCACGATATCGAACTTGTTCTCATTCAATTATACTGTCCGGGTTTCACGACAACCCAGATTTTTCACTACGGGAGCACTCGTAACGACACTTCATTCTCTCACTCCGGGATCTCAAATTTCACATTTGGTCTCATACCGCACATTGGTACTACACGACCACCTTACATAGGAAGTCTTACACTTCCTTCGATCCCATCATCACAATCTTCACGCATAACATTCCAGAGTTGTAACTCATAATCGTAAAGCACGATCTCGAGTCGACATTAGAAACCCGTCACTCTTCCTCGTTAGGAACTCCGAATACCTATTGAGGCTTAGCACGGTACGCTCCGACATTTCACTATACATAACACCACTGGAGTTTTCCTCGGGCGACAGTAAAAACTCCCCCACTTAGGATTTATCTCCCTATTCTCACCGCCAAGATGATAACATCCCGCGGAATTGAAATTCCACGTCACACCTGACCATTGTCACCGTTGGTCATAAACATCAATTCAACGCAAATTCACTTTAAGCTCTCAGAGCCGACAGGCACAATTACTTGAGACGTCGTACACGCGATGACATCGCACATTCATACCACAATTCACAACTAACTACCTTAATTGTTTGAAAAGCAAACTCCACCAAAGTCCTACATATGCCTCTAAGCCTAGGCATATGTCACTCCGCTTACTCAGTCGTGCATCTCAGTCGAGATCACCCGCCCTTCCACGCAACAAACTTTTTCAACAATTGCTCACTCTCATGGAGAAGAGTGACCAATTTCGACACCATAATTGCCTCCACCACAATGTCAACACTTCATCATATCCTTCGGACTAACCGACCATTAAGTCCGTCACCGGCTCACCTGTCATCTCTACCTGTCTATCACTTAAGAGCAACAAGATTCGCTCACTCGTCACTTCATAAGAAGTATTCGTCACAATGCTCTTAAACGTTGACTTTCACAACCGTCGAATTACCATCACCCGTCGATCACTATTATAATCTCCGATGCTTCCAAGGGTATCTCACGGGCACCCTAAGCACAAAGTGATCACACCACTACCGGAGTTGAACATTACACTAGCAGGTATAAAAAGGCACCTGACGCAATGTCATGCAGACTCCCACCACAATCAAATGAATTTTAGAAAATCGATCTTTAGGTTCCATACACCCGATGTCACCCATCTCTCTATAATAATGACCCGAAGTCATACCTACCCGACAACCTTACGGTTTATTGTCTTATCGAAAGTTCCTAGCGATCATGTAGCGACCCGACCAAATCATGTTTGACGGCGCCGACTACTTAGGTCCCGTTGCGTGGTCATAAGTCTTTATCATGACGTTTGACCAAAATATGTCGCATTCATTTCATAAGTAAAAGGATGTTTCAAGTTTACAAATGTAGTTCAAAAGACTAGTTACATTACAATGTTTAACGTACGAATGAAACCTATGCGACACAATTTAAAGTAGTCAAAAGACGCTCCAACTATGCATGTATACTCGACATCCAAGCAAGTATCAAAAAGTGTGCGAAAGCATGTATCAAGTAGCTTTCAAGGACCTGAGAAAACACATAGAAAACTGTCAATGAAAACATTGGTGAAATCATAGGTGTTTTAGTAAACATTGCATTTGAACCACAAGATTTAATATAATATGATTATCAAAATCATTTGCATTACAAAGTTGTTATCTGTTTCGCGGGCACCCAATTATCAAACTTAACTGTTTTGCACCCTTTGCATAGTGTTAGAACATACACTAGACCCGAAAATATATTTCATCTGCTAACGGTAGCGAACCGTCAGAATGAGGCTCGTCAAGCCCATGTGATCACATAATATAAATTCACGTTTACACCCTGCAAGTGTAACTAATGATAATTGAATTGAGGCTTTTTGTTCAAACCCGTACGTGGAATGTTCGTTTTCGTACTTGTGTTCAATGTGTAAAAGTATGATACGTATATGTTTCTCATCCCATAGTTTAAAGCATAAAAGTTGTTTGAAAGATGGGACTATGATCTCACCTTGAGCGAAAGAGTAAATAAGTACTTCGACAAGTAACATGTGCAAAGAACAATGCTAGCCTTGACCTAACCAAATAGGTCGTATCAATAACGGTAAACACGATAGGTCAAAGATGTTCAATTAGTCCTATGGCTCGTTACGACTCGATTATGTAGCATGTGAATCAAATTGTCAAGTTTCATGCAAGATACAAGTATAGAAACAAGTTAGGAAGGTTGCATAATCATTTGGTTAAGTTTGACAAAAGTCAAACTTTGGTCGGTCAAAGTCAACGAAAAAGTCAACACGTTCGGGTCGGGTCCCGAACTATTTTTCTGAGCATGTTAGAACAAGTCTCATGTGAATCGGAGGTCCATAGGGTACCAAATATTTTTCATAATTTGACCAAGGAGGTCAGAACCTGACCACGGCTTAGGCCGCGCCGCGACCCAGGATTGTCGCGCCGCGACAATACACGGGAGCTGGTGCCTGGTCAGTCTCAAATGTCCAAGTCTTTTTCCGTAAACCGTAAACACTTATGACTCGCATTTTATATCATTGGAAAGCTAATTCAACAAAGAACACCACTAAACGCATTTCACCAACCGAAAACATTATTTGTAATAACCGACATTTCAAATCAAATGATCAATCAATGCACACATTTAATGCAAGTGCACATTTGTGATTCGGGCATTTAATACATACATACAACACACCATTTTGTAGGTAATCGAGCATACAATACAACTAACTACTTACTAACAACAATTCATGGCGTTCAATGCATCAAATATTCATTTCAAGCTTATCAAACCCTAACCCAAATTCACCAAAATCACTAATCAAGTTCATGGAGTTTTCTCAAGCAACCTACACATCAACTTGAAGCTAGTGATACTAGGAATACATTTAATACATGCATTTATAACATTTAACAACTTTAAAGTAACTAAATCACCAAATCAAACACACCAATGTTCATACTCAAGCTAGTTACTTCAAATAACGAAATTGAACATATAAATCATATATTCATGTTAGACTTGAGCCATAGACACTAATTAACAACTTTATAAGTTAAAAACATCAAGAACACCAAATCTAGTGATTTTAGAAAGTTACCCAAATGTAATTAAGTCAGTATGGAATCGAAGAGGAAGTTGCAAGGATTCCAAATATGTAATTTGTTTTGCAAGACGCCCGCTAGCTTGGATTTAGATGATGATTCTTTGTTTGAAGAATTGAGAGAAAATATGGAAGTATAAGAAGAAAAGGGAAATGAAAAAGAAAAGATGGGGTGGGGGTTGACTAGTCAAAGGCTAGTCACCTCTTTGGCATTTTGGCGAAACTAGTCCCTCAAGTTCGGCTGCGGATGCATGAATTACCTAGACGAGATATTTTTAAAATACGTATTAACGGGAGATGTTATAAACATATAACGGGATTTAAATAGTTAAACGGAAAAGTAAACGAAAAAAGGCGGGATGTTACATTACCTACTCATTAAAAGAAATTTCGTCCCGAAATTTAAGTAGGCGTAGTAGTCGTTGTTTCTTCCTCGGAATCCTGCGTTTCCGGAATCGGGAATAAATGAGGGTATTTCTTTTGCATTTGATCTTGCCTTTCCCAAGTAAACTCGGGTCCCCTTTTGGCATTCCAACGGACTTTAACAATCGGAATTCGGCTTTGTTTCAATGTCTTGACGGAGGTGTCCACGATTTTAACCGGTTCCTCCACAAAATGAAGTTTGTTATCAATAGTAAGTTCCTCGAGAGGGATGACGATATCGGGTTCGGCAAGATACTTTTTCAAGTTAGATACATGGAAAGTAGGATGGACGGAGTTCAATTGAGGCGGAAGATCTAAACGATAAGCAACGGTTCCAATACGCTCCAAAATTTCGAAAGGACCAATATACCGCGGATTTAGCTTCCCGCGTTTCCCAAAACGGATTACACCTTTCCAAAGTGCGACTTTTAATATTACGCGGTCACCGACTTGAAATTCAAGGTCGTTGCGTCTTTTATCGGTATAGCACTTTTGACGACTCCGGGCCGTCCGAAGCCGATCTCGGATTTGAACGATCTTCTCGGTGGTTTCGTGAATGAGTTTGGGTCCGGTGATTTCTACGTCGCCTACTTCGGCCCAACAAAGAGGAGAACGGCATTTTCGGCCATATAACGCTTCGAATGGGGTGGCTTTAATACTCGCGTGATAACTATTGTTGTAAGAGAACTCGGCGAGAGGTAAGTGCTTGTCCCAAGCTTTTCCAAAATCCACCACGCAAGCTCGTAACATGTCCTCCAAGGTTTGAATTGTGCGTTCACTTTGTCCATCAGTTTGGGGATGATATGCTATGCTCATGTCTAAACGCGTTCCCAACGCTTCTTGCAAGGTACGCCAAAATCTAGAAACGAAATGGTCATCTCGGTCGGAGAAAATCGATAAAGGTACACCGTGTCGAGCTACGATCTCCTTAATGTAAAGTTGTGCAAGTTTCTCCATCTTGTCGGTTTCTTTCATAGCGAGAAAATGTGAGGATTTGGTGAGACGGTCAATAATAACCCAAATGGTATCATAACCGCCCGTTATTTTTTGGTAACTTGGTGATGAAGTCCATTGTTATTCTTTCCCACTTCCATTGCGGGATTTCGGGTTGTTGAAGTAACTCGGACGGTCTTTGGTGTTCGGCTTTGACTTTGGAACATGTCAAACACTTGGAAACATAAGTAGCTACATCCCTTTTTATGTTCGGCCACCAATATAGTTGTTTAAGGTCGAGGTACATCTTATTGGCACCGGGGTGAATCGAGTATCGTGACTTATGTGCTTCATCTAAAATAAGGTTTCGTAGGTCCCCATAACTAGGCACCCAAATCCTTCCGGCGAAATATCGGAGTCCGGTTTCCTTGGTTTCGAATCGAGAGACTAGAATATTCATGAGCTCGCGTGAAATGTTTTCATTCTTGAGAGCCTCATCTTGGGCTACCCGAATTTGGCTATTAAGGTTGGTGTGGATGGTGATGTTTAAGGCTCGAACACGAAGAGGGACCTCTCTTTCCTTTCGACTTAAGGCATCGGCTACTACATTTGTCTTTCCGGGATGGTAACGAAGTTCGCAATCGTAATTATTTAAGGTTTCAATCCACCTTCGTTGTCACATGTTTAGTTGCTTTTGGTCAAAGATGTGTTGGAGACTTTTGTGATCGGTAAAGATAGTACTCTTGGTTCCATAAAGATAGTGTCTCCACATTTTAAGTGCAAAGACAACGGCTCCGAGTTCGAGATCATGTGTCGTGTAGTTTCGTTCATGAATTTTGAGTTGTCGAGAAGCATAAGAAATGACTTTCGTTCGTTGCATCAACACACACCCAAAACCATGTTTCGAGGCGTCGCAATACACAACAAAATCGTCATTGCCTTCCAGAAGTGACAAGATAGGAGCGGTGGTTAGCATTGTTTTCAAGATTTAAAATGCGGATTCTTGTTCGGTCGCCCAATTGAATTTCTTTCCCTTGTGAGTTAAAGCGGTTAGAGGACGAGCAACCAAAGAGAAATCCTTGATGAATCTACGGTAGTATCCGGCGAGACCCAAGAATTGACGAATATGAGTAGGTGTAGTAGAAGTCTCCCATTTACTAATGGCTTCGATTTTTGATGGATCGACTTTAATACCTTGGTCAATTACAATATGACCAAGAAATTGAACTTCCTTCAACCAAAATTCACACTTGGAGAACTTAGCATAGAGTCATTCTTGTCTTAAAAGTTCAAGCACAAGTCGGAGGTGTTCCTCGTGTTCTTCTTCTCTTTTAGAATAAACTAAAATATCATCAATGAACACGATAATGAATTTGTTAAGATACGGTTTGCACACGCGGTTCATAAGATCCATGAACACCGCCGGTGCGTTACTGAGACCAAATGGCATTACAAGAAATTCATAACTACCATAACGAGTTCGGAAAGCGGTTTTGGAGACATCTTCCCCCTTAACCCTTAATTGATGATAACCCGAGCGGAGATCGATTTTTGAATATATGCAAGACCCTTGTAATTGATCAAAGAGGTCATCGATGCGAGGAAGAGGATATCGGTTCTTAACCGTCAATTTGTTTAGTTCACAATAATCAATGCACATTCGTAGGGATCCGTCTTTCTTTTTAACAAACAAAATCAGAGCGACCCAAGGTGAATGGCTAGGTTGGATAAAACCACGATCAAGTAGTTCTTGGATTTGACTTTGCAATTCTTGCATTTCGGATGGAGCGAGTCTATATGGTGCACGTGCTACGGGTGCGGCTCCCGGAATAAGATTGATTTGGAATTCAACCGGTCGATGAGGTGGAAGACCCGACAATTCGTCAGGAAATACATCGGAATAGTCACTAACAATTGGCACATCATCGATGTGCTTCTCATCAGACTCGACTTTCTTAACGTGAGCAAGGATTGCAAAACAACCCTTACGGAGTAGTTTTCTAACTTTAATGCATGAAACGAGGTTGAGTCCGGTGCAACTCTTATCACCATAGACGATCAAAGGTTCACCATTCTCGATAGGAATTCTGATTGCGTTAAGATCAAAAAGGATGTGAGATTTCATTTTGGCTAGCCAATTCATACCGATTATTACATCGAAGCTTCCTAGTTCCATGGGTATCAAGTCAATTTCAAACTCATTACCCAAAATGTTTAACGTACACCCTCGGTAATATGTGTCGGCACTCAATAGTTTTTCGTTGGCCACTTTAATGGTATAAGTGGTATCTAGTGGAAGTGGTGGAGTATTAAAAGAATGAGTCAAAGTCTTGGATACAAAATTCTTATCAGCACCCGAATCGAATAAACAAGTAACATAAGTGTTGTTGAGGAGGAACGTACCCGTGACTAATTCATTGTCATCTCGGGCTTCCTCGGTGTTGATGTTGAATGCTCATCCGCGTGTGTTGGTGTTGGCTTTCTTCTTCGGACACACATTTCTAAAATGACCCGTTTGGCCACATTCATAACAAGTACCCGGTTTTGGTGCATTGGGTACCTTTTGAGCGACGGGGGCGGCACTTCTACAATCGTTGGCCACATGACCACCCCTTTGGCACCGGTGGCAAAATAGATTGCTACATTCACCATAGTGGTGTTTGTGGCATTTATTGCAAAAGGGTTTATTTCCGCCATAACTTTTCTTGGCGTCAGAGGTGAAAGGCTTTTTGGTGAAGTTGTTGTTGTAGTTGTTGCTTGATTGGGGGGCTTCCCATTTTCTTTTGTTTCTGCCCGATTTATCCTCGGCCTTAGGTGCCGGAACTACGATTTCATCAGCCGTTTCGATCAATTGGCAGGCCATGTTCAAAGCTTTTTGTAGGTTAGCGGGTTTGGATGACATCACCCCTTGTTTGATGCTCTTTGGAAGACCATACATATAAAGTTCGACCCTTTGAGATTCGGGGTTCACGAGGTTTGGACACATCAAGGATAGTTCAGCGAATCGTTGATTATAGGCCTTGAGATCGTTTCCGACCGCCTCTAAGGTTCTTAGCTCTTGTTCAAGCTTTCGGGTTTCTTCGCGAGGGAAATATTCGATGACCATCTTTTCCCTTAAATCGGCCCAAGAGAGGGCGTGAGCTTCATCGGTACCCACCGATTGTACATAAGTATTCCACCATGTAAGAGCGAAACCGACGAAGGTGTGAGTGGAGTATTTGACCTTGTCTTGGTCCCGACAACCGCTTATGCTAAAGACGGCTTCCGTTTGCTCAAACCATCGGGTGAGCACAACCGGTCCCCCGGTTCCATCAAAAGTGTGAGGTTTGCACCCCATGAAGGATTTGTAGGAGCACCCTTCGTTTGAGTTACCGGCTCCATTGTTGTTGTTGTGGTTGTTGTTATTTTTAGAGGAGTGATCGGCCATGGCCACTTCCACGGCGGGGGGTATCATTCGTTGTAGAGCTTGTTCGGGAGTCTCATGGCGTGGCACACGACGAGGAGGCATTGTTCCTTCAAAACACAAGGATACCGTTGATTAGTATTCTTAATAATACTAACCATGATATGGAATAAGGATAGAGAAAAAATTTCCTTGACTCGCCTTAAATTCTTTATCTCATAATGTTGGAATGTTCATATGAGTCACCGTAATATAATCCCGGAAATTATATTACCCTAATTCATATGTGCATTCGACACTAATTCATATAGTCAAGGTGGCGCGTCAATTAAATTAAGTAACGTGAGATTAAGGTTGAATAAGAATTAGATGTGATAGACGAGTTTGAGTATAATGCACAAGTAGTCAAGTAATTCCTACTTCAAGTCTATATGCCGGTTGTAGTTTAGACTCACTAATGTACCCTATGACTCGGGGTTGACACCAATGAACTCTAAATCCCTACAACCAATGCTCTGATACCATCTGTAGCGACCCGACCAAATCATGTTTGACGACGCCGACTACTTAGGTCCCGTTGCGTGGTCATAAGTCTTTATCATGACGTTTGACCAAAATATGTCGCATTCATTTCATAAGTAAAAGGATGTTTCAAGTTTACAAATGTAGTTCAAAAGACTAGTTACATTACAATGTTTAACGTACGAATGAAACCTATGCGACACAATTTAAAGTAGTCAAAAGACGCTCCAACTATGCATGTATACTCGACATTCAAGCAAGTATCAAAAAGAGTGCGGAAGCATGTATCAAGTAGCTTTCAAGGACCTGAGAAAACATATAGAAAACTGTCAACGAAAACATTGGTGAAATCATAGGTGTTTTAGTAAACGTTGCATTTGAACCACAAGATTTAATATAATATGATTATCAAAATCATTTGCATTCCAAAGTTGTTATCTGTTTCGCGGGCACCCAATTATCAAACTTAACTGTTTTGCACCCTTTGCGTAGTGTTAGAACATACACTAGACCCGAAAATATATTTCATCCGCTAACGGTAGCGAACCGTCCGAATGAGGCTCGTCAAGCCCATGTGATCACATAATATAAATTCACTTTTACACCCTGCAAGTGTAACTAATGATAATTGAATTGAGGCTTTTTATTCAAACCCATACGTGGAATGTTCGTTTTCGTACTTGTGTTCAATGTGTAAAAGTATGATACGTATATGTTTCTCATCCCATAGTTTAAAGCGTAAAAGTTGTTTGAAAGATGGGACTATGATCTCACCTTGAGTGAAAGAGTAAATAAGTACTTCGACAAGTAACGTGTGCAAAGAATAATGCTATCCTTGACCTAAAAAAATAGGTCGTATCAATAACGGTAAACACGATAGGTCAAAGATGTTCAATTAGTCCTATGGCTCGTTACGACTCGATTATGTAGCATGTGAATCAAATTGTCAAGTTTCATGCAAGATACAAGTATAGAAACAAGTTAGGAAGGTTGCATAATCATTTGGTTAAGTTTGACAAAAGTCAAACTTTGGTCGGTCAAAGTCAATGAAAAAGTCAACACGTTCGGGTCGGGTCCCGAACTATTTTTCTGAGGTTTTTATTCATATATAAACATGTTAGAACAAGTCTCATGTGAATCGGAGGTCCATAGGGTGCCAAACATTTTTCATAATTTGACCAAGGAGGTCAGAACCTGGCCACGGCTTAGGCCGCGCCGCGACCCTGGATTGTCGCGGCGCGACAATACACGGGAGCTGGTGCCTGGTCAGTCTCAAATGTCTAAGTCTTTTTCCGAACTTCGATCGAACACAAAACACAAACCGTAAACACTTAGAACTTGCATTTTATATCGTTGGAAAGCTAATTCGACAAAGAACACCACTAAACACATTTCACCAACCGAAAACATTATTTGTAATAACCGACATTTCAAATCAAATGATCAATCAATGCACACATTTAATGCAAGTGCACATTTGTGATTCGGGCATTTAATACATACATACAACACACCGTTTTGTAGGTAATCGAGCATACAATATAACTAACTACTTACTAACAACAATTCATGGTGTTCAATGCATCAAATATTCATTTTAAGCTTATCAAACCCTAACCCAAATTCACCAAAATCACTAATCAAGTTCATGGAGTTTTCTCAAGCAACCCACACATCAACTTGAAGCTAGTGATACTAGGAATACATTTAATACATGCATGTATAACATTTAACAACATTAAAGCAACTAAATCACTAAATCAAACACACCAAAGTTCATACTCAAGCTAGTTACTTCAAATAACAAAATCGAACATATAAATCATATATTCATGTTAGACTTGAGCCATAGACACTAATTAACAACTTTATAAGTTAAAACATCAAGAACACCAAATCTAGTGATTTTAGAAAGTTACCCAAATGTAATGAAGTCGGTATGGAATCGAAGAGGAAGTTGCAAGGATTCCAAATATGTAATTTGTTTTACAAGACACCCGCTAGCTTGGATTTAGATGATGATTCTTTGTTTGAAGAATTGAGAGAAAATATGGAAGTATAAGAAGAAAAGGGAAATGAAAAAGAAAAGATGGGGGTGGGGGTTGACTAGTCAAAGGCTAGTCACATCTTTGGCATTTTGGCGAAACTAGTCCCTCAAGTTCGGCTGCGGATGCATGAATTACCTAGACGAGATATTTTTAAAACACGTATTAACGGGAGATGTTATAAACATATAACGGGATTTAAATAGTTAAACGGAAAAGTAAACGGAAAAAGGTGGGATGTTACAGATCACACGCTACCCGCAGTTTCCATAAGGCCAAACGATATAGCCTAATGAGGCCCTTCATCTAACACAAGGAGATGCTCGGGGATACCAAGTCTTACACCCTTCTACATCTCGATAAAACCACTACTACAAGGGATATTCCATTAGGAATGTTGCCCTATAATCTACAACACAATAACGTAATCAACATTACACAGGTCCCACTCGCATGAGTTTAACGACCCGAAGACTCCTCGATTTGCCAATTCCAAGGCGACTCACAACAAGAATCCTAACACGATTCTCTAACCACACACTCTACCGAGTGTAACTCAAAACTACAATCATTAGACTTGTCGCATTCCATTATAGAATTCAAGTCCTCGTCGCACACACGCAAGCGTAAATCGGTCATCCTAGTTACGATGGGTAACAAAAACCAGTTACAATCTCAATATTGCACCCACTACTTAGGGTGGCTAAGAACGCACCAAACTCGTGAGTTAGCTCGCTCACTTAACTAACCGATTCCATCGTACACTTCCCGACTCACAAAGAACCTGATGTGATAACAAGCACATCACTCGAGACTACTATATCCTAGGAACCAATAAAAGATTCCTAATTCGTCCCGTTCTACCCCGACCATGCCACGTCTCCTCCGTTCGGTACTTGTCATGTCATGTTTAGTGTCAAGATACACTTTCGTAATAATGGTGATCAGTCATTATTACAAATGCGTATCTTACCATTTCCACATGGTCACGCAAAGTACTTTACCCGAACTGACGCAACATTCACACAAAATAACACGCGATAACTCCTAGTACCCGAATGACCAAAGTCCTTACCGTGAACTTGATCACTCAAAACCGCCAAACCTTTGAATCTCTCCAATAGATTCATCTCTAAGACAACGCACCTATTAGATACCTGTATATATATATACACCCAATATACAATAGTAATAAACGTACACAAGTACACCACAACGACAAGTCAACCTACAACCTAGGTGTCTATCACTAAAACCACGTCCAAGTTTGCCTACTTACCTTAGGCACTAGCAATCTAAGGCACTAATTTACACGCGAAATAAGGCCCCACATCATCACACTATGGACAAAAACAAGTCCTAGTTAGTCACCTACTCTAAGGCACTAACAAATCTCAATCCGACCCGTAATCCTACAAGTCCCGCAAATAATGCACAACCGCCAATAAGTCTAAGACTAGGCACCTATTCCAAGGTCACCTAATTCTCTTAGACTATGCTCTGATACCACTTGTAATAACCCGACATCGTTTTACCAAAAACACGCCTTAAAAAAATTTTGTCAGACAGCGTATCTGGACGGCGTCCCATAATCTGGACGACGTATAGAGATAAAGACCAGGACAGCGTACCATGATTCTGGACGGTGTCCAAATGAACTAAAGTGGACTGATCAGTTTTTATTTACACGCGAGTGGAAAACCCGCTTCCCGACACTTTTAAACGTAACCAATTTCACAATATGTCATATTAAGTAAAACTAAGATGTTTCCACCATAAAAACAAGTTTTACGACACTGGGCCCACAATGACCCATTTTACAAATAATGTAGCGATTTCAACCCATTTGTCTCTTTAGACGGATTAAGACTCCATAACCCAACCCGATACCAAGAGCATAATCCCGGGGACTACCAAAACCTCCATCCGCGTCCAATTATCCGAAAGCTACCCCATCAAGCCCAACCGCTCCTGCACGTCTAGTCTAACAACTAGCTTGCATCATTAACACAATACATGTAAAAAGGTAAACAACGAGAGGGGTAAACCGAGACTTAGTGAATGCAATAATTATACACGTACATATATAATATACCTACTTGTAAACACTTACTCACATACCGCATACATGCTAGCAACACTATTAGCTTATCATCATAATTACAAGCTATAACCTCCAATAATCAAGCTAGCATAACAAAAGCATATATAATATGAACAAATATAATATGCTTACGCTACAACACAAATAATCATGGTTAACCAATAGTACAAGGGAACGGCGCTCGCGAAAACGCCATCGGTGTTCATAACATTCGTTAGGGCACTTAACACCTCGCACCACTAACCCCTAGGGTGGCACCTTAACACCTCAGCACATCACTCTGAGTGGCATCTTAACACCTCGATGCAACACTCATTATTTTACGGAGTGGTGTCTTAACACCTCGACACTACACTCCTAGGTGGCACCTTAACACCTCGATGCTACACCCGAGTGGCATCTTAACACCTCGATGCTACACTCTTCACATGAAACATGGTGTCTTAGCACCTCGACACTACACATTTCACGCTACAACAAATAGGTACATTATATACCTACACATATAATTATTCCACTCACCTCATCACGTCGGTGGTGATTTAGCACTTCCGTATGCTTCGAGCAAGGTACCTAATACATAAGTTCACATTCAATACACAACTTGTGGAATTAACCACAATACTCACTCACACCCAAAACCGCCCATAAAATGGCCAAGACTCATCTTTAATTACTAAAACTAGTGATGTAAGTCTACTAACACCAATTAGCACAAACTTAGGGTGTTTTATACCCATTTCACCCAATTAGGTCAACCTTAACTCATTTGACCCATTTCAACACTTATACATACCATTTTAGCCAAACATGACCCATTTACAATTCTTCCATCATTTACAAGTGTATTAATGACTAATCAACACAATTTAACACTTACAACTTCAATTCACATGGCCAAACCCTAGATCATAGCTATTAGGGGTTTCCTTATCTCAACATAACCCAAATTCACCCATTTTACCCCTAAATGGGTCTTACAAGTTCCAACACTCCTAAAATCACTAATACTAGTGATTATACCCCACTTAAAAACCTTAAACATGCTTAAATCATTAACTAACCCAAAACCCGCAAAATATCAAAATAGTGTGTTTTCATAAACCCTCTTCATCATCTAAAAGGGTTTTACAAATAACAAGCTCAAACCCTAAATGTATACAAGAATCTTAACAATGAAATTCGGAGTTGAGACTTACCAATACTACCAAAATGTAGCCGTGAATGAAAGGAACAACTTTAACTCTCGAGCTTTGACCCGAAACGCTCATCTTCTTCACCAAACCAAGCTTTCTCACTCTAAATTAACTCTCTCTCTCTAAAATAAGATGAGAGTGTTTTGTGTGGGTGAGAATGAGCTCCAAATGGAGTTCTAGATCATTTTTGATGATCCCAAACCAACCCCAAGTGAAAAGACCCAAATACCCCTTTTAATTTGAGTAAAATAGAGCTGCTGGCCCGTCAGGCCTGCTGGACGGCATCCAAAAAGCTTGGACGGCGTCCTAACCTTCATTGTTGGATGCCGTCCCAAAGTCTGGACGGAGTCCCAATGAACTGAGTCTGAAACTGAACTTGTTTTGGTCGTAACTTTCAAACCGTAACTCCGTTTTCGACGAATCAAATATCATTGGAAACGTAATGAGATTTACTATCCAATGGTAAGGATTTTGAACATCAACTCCAACTTTATTTAGGATCCAAATATACACTTACATGCCTCGTATTTCGAATGTCGTTCGAAATAACTCGTAACTGAAAACGGGTGTTACAATATAAACTTGTTTTCTTAATAATTATGCTTCCGCTTACTTTAACTATCACAAAATTGGTTTGTGATCATGTAAACATTAAGAACTTGTTGTTATGTTGAATTCCATCAATGGTATCTAGAGCTGAAGTCTATGAAATTTGCTTCTTATATATAGTCTTTAAAACCCACCAACTTTGCATTCTATTAACATGCATGAATGTAGAATTCAAAAATTAATGGATTTGGGTGGGTACATTGTTTTGGCCGAATTTGGGAGGTTTCAAAAGTGGTTTTGGGTTTGCCATTTGGTCATTTTTGTTGTATGTTAAAGTTCACAATCAAGCCTTGACCTTGTGTTTGAATGGTTGCATGTTTGGTTGATTATTTATTATTCATTTGGTATGTAATATTAATTCATTCATTTGGTTTGTAATATTTATTCATTTGGTTATGTAATTTATTTTATATTTGGTATTTAAAATAGATTAGGTTGTATTTCATTTTCTAGACAAAATGTATTAGGATATATTTTGTAATAAGATGAAGATACAAGATGAAGACTTGGAAGAACACAAGAAGAAGAATTTGGATGCAAGATTAAGTGGGAGATTTAAAATCTCCTACTTTGTGTTATAACCCTTAATCGGTGGCATTTGTTTTCGGCTAAACAAATGTCTACCAAAATGGCTTGATTGTGAACATATTGTTTTGCATGCTTGGTTGTTTATTGTATGATTGTGGATTGTATGTTTGTATGCTACAAGTTAATCACACAAGTTAACAACAATCAAAACTAAAATTTAATTGGTTAAATTAGGAATTATTAACAACATGTAAAGGACAAACTATAATTTAATTGGTTAAATTAAAAATGGCAAAATGGATATTAATAATTGGTTATTAAAACATAATAAAATGGTTTATTCCAAAGTAATAAAATTGGCTTTATTACATGACATGAAAATGGATTTCAAATGTACCATACACTAAATGCATGTTAGTGTAGGGCACAATTGTTTTCTTAAACTAGATATAATGAAAACTTAAATCCCTTATTAACAAGGGAAACAAGTTAAACGCCATCCTTTTGTGTGACACTTAAAAATATTAGAGAACTCATAATGTGATAAAGGTCACCTAACCGTTATGAACAAACTAATATGATTAAGGTGAATTTCACACACTTGTGGGATAAAGGTCACCTAACCACTTGTATGTTAAATTTACACGTTTACACAAGTAGGATGACTTGATTTGGGAATCATGAACTTAGGGTCACCGAAGCATGAGAAACAAATAGGCGTTGATGGGATAAATATGCCATGCAAAAGGATTGCATGATCCCATAACTTAGAAGTTGCAAAAGGATTGCAATTGTCATATAATGATTACCTAGCTAAATCAAATGATGGGATAAAGGTCACCTAACCGAAATTTGGTTTACCGTTGGATTCTAAAATTTAATAAATATCAATTGGATTTAAAGGGTATTGATTGTTAAATTAAAATTGATACTTAAACAACTTTGTTAAATTTTGTCGATGGCCGCCAATAACAACAACATTCCAAATGCACCTATCAACTTTAACAACCTATCGTTGAGGTCAATCCTCGAAAAGGAAAAACTCAACCATACGAACTTCATGGATTGGTTTCGCAATCTAAGATTTGTCCTCAAACTAGAGGATAGGACGTATGTGTTGGAAGACCCCATTCTCGATCAACCGGACGAGGATGATACGGAAGGTATGGCTTATTGGGAGAAATATTGCACCGATTCGGTGCAAGTTTCTTGCCTCATGCTTGGGACTATGATACCAGAAATCCAAAAGGATTTCGAGCATCATAGTGCATATGACATGATCACACAATTAAAGGAGATGTTCCTTCAACAAGCTCGTATCGAGCGCTTTGAAACGGTTCGAGCGCTTCATGCATGTCGGATGGACGACTCCCAATCTGTTTCATCTTATGTCCTTAAGATAAAAAGCCTAATTGATCGAGCAAACTGTCTAAACTACAATGTGTCTAATGAATTAGCCACGGATCTTATCCTTAATTCTTTGTCAAAGAGGTTTGACACATTTGTAATGAATTACAACATGAATGGATGGGATAAGAGCATTGGCGAATTACATGCCATGCTTAAGACGGCCGAAGCGAGCATGGATAAAAGGGCTTCACCCATGTTTATGATCAATCCAAAAACCTTAACACTTCTAAGCCAAAGGCTGCTAAGAGGAAAGGACCCGCCTACCAAGGCAAGGGCAAGGGAAAGGGAAATATGGTTACCCCAACCAACAAGAACAAAAAGTAAAAGGTTATCGGTAAAGCTAACCCCAAGGAAGATCCGTGCTTTGGTTGCGGTGAGATGGGTCACTGGAAACGCAACTGCCCGATCTACCATAAGGAGTTGAAAGAAAAGAGGGATGCAGGGCAAACCTCAGGTAATGTATATATGGTATACATTGAGCTTAGTATTACTTCTTCTAATACATGGGTATTATACACAGGATGTGGAACTCACATTTGCAATTCTATGCAGGGGTTCAAAAGAAGTAAGCAAGAAGCGGGAACATCAAGTCTCTTCATGGGAAATGGAGCTAAGGTGCACGTAGTAGTTCAAGGAGACTTTATTTTGAAGCTTCCAAGTGGTTTGGAGCTTATTTTGAAAAATGTTTTGTATGCACCTGATTTATCTCGAAACATTATTTCTGTATCCCGTTTAAAACAATGTGGTTTTAATCTTAATTTCATTAATGATGATATCCATGTTTCTTTAGATAACCTGTTCTATTTCAAGGCTTCGCCTTTGAATGGTATTTATGAATTGGTTCATGATGATACATCATACAATAGCTCAATGTGAAATGTCCCGTTCTTATTGATTAAAAACGTTCCATATTAATTGATTTCGTTGCGAGGTTTTGACCTCTATATGAGACGTTTTTCAAAGACTGCATTCATTTTTAAAACAAACCATAACCTTTATTTCATAAATAAAGGTTTAAAAAGCTTTGCGTAGATTACCAAATAATGATAATCTAAAATATCCTGTTTACACACGACCATTACATAATGGTTTACAATACAAATATGTTACATCGAAATCAGTTTCTTGAATGCAGTTTTTACACAATATCATACAAACATGGACTCCAAATCTTGTCCTTATTTTAGTATGCAACAGCGGAAGCTCTTAGTATTCACCTGAGAATAAACATGCTTTAAACGTCAACAAAAATGTTGGTGAGTTATAGGTTTAACCTATATATATCAAATCGTAACAATAGACCACAAGATTTCATATTTCAATACACATCCCATACATAGAGATAAAAATCATTCATATGGTGAACACCTGGTAACCGACAATAACAAGATGCATATATAAGAATATCCCCATCATTCCGGGACACCCTTCGGATATGATATAAATTTCGAAGTACTAAAGCATCCGGTACTTTGGATGGGGTTTGTTAGGCCCAATAGATCTATCTTTAGGATTCGCGTCAATTAGGGTGTCTGTTACCTAATTCTTAGATTACCAGACTTAATAAAAAGGGGCATATTCGATTTCGATAATTCAACCATAGAATGTAGTTTCACGTACTTGTGTCTATTTTGTAAATCATTTATAAAACCTGCATGTATTCTCATCCCAAAAATATTAGATTTTAAAAGTGGGACTATAACTCACTTTCACAGATTTTTACTTCGTCGGGAAGTAAGACTTGGCCACTGGTTGATTCACGAACCTATAACAATATATACATATATATCAAAGTATGTTCAAAATATATTTACAACACTTTTAATATATTTTGATGTTTTAAGTTTATTAAGTCAGCTGTCCTCGTTAGTAACCTACAACTAGTTGTCCACAGTTAGATGTACAGAAATAAATCGATAAATATTATCTTGAATCAATCCACGACCCAGTGTATACGTATCTCAGTATTGATCACAACTCAAACTATATATATTTTGGAATCAACCTCAACCCTGTATAGCTAACTCCAACATTCACATATAGAGTGTCTATGGTTGTTTCGAAATATATATAGATGTGTCGACATGATAGGTCGAAACATTGTATACGTGTCTATGGTATCTCAAGATTACATAATATACAATACAAGTTGATTAAGTTATGGTTGGAATAGATTTGTTACCAATTTTCACGTAGCTAAAATGAGAAAAATTATCCAATCTTGTTTTACCCATAACTTCTTCATTTTAAATCCGTTTTGAGTGAATCAAATTGCTATGGTTTCATATTGAACTCTATTTTATGAATCTAAACAGAAAAAGTATAGGTTTATAGTCGGAAAAATAAGTTACAAGTCGTTTTTGTAAAGGTAGTCATTTCAGTCGAATGAACGACGTCTAGATGACCATTTTAGAAAACATACTTCCACTTTGAGTTTAACCATAATTTTTGGATATAGTTTCATGTTCATAATAAAAATCATTTTCTCAGAATAACAACTTTTAAATCAAAGTTTATCATAGTTTTTAATTAACTAACCCAAAACAGCCCGCGGTGTTACTACGACGGCGTAAATCCGGTTTTATGGTGTTTTTCGTGTTTCCAGGTTTTAAATCATTAAGTTAGCATATCATATAGATATAGAACATGTGTTTAGTTGATTTTAAAAGTCAAGTTAGAAGGATTAACTTTTGTTTGCGAACAAGTTTAGAATTAACTAAACTATGTTCTAGTGATTACAAGTTTAAACCTTCGAATAAGATAGCTTTATATGTATGAATCAAATGATGTTATGAACATCATTACTACCTTAATTTCCTTGGATAAACCTACTGGAAAAAAGAAAAATGGATCTAGCTTCAATGGATCCTTGGATGGCTCGAAGTTCTTGAAGCAGAATCATGACACGAAAACAAGTTCAAGTAAGATCATCACTTGAAATAAGTTTGTTATAGTTATAGAAATTGAACCAAAGTTTGAATATGATTATTACCTTGTATTAGAATGATAACCTACTGTAAGAAACAAAGATTTCTTGAGGTTGGATGATCACCTTACAAGATTGGAAGTGAGCTAGCAAACTTGAAAGTATTCTTGCTTTTATGAAACTAGAACTTTTGGAATTTATGAAGAACACTTAGAACTTGAAGATAGAACTTGAGAGAGATCAATTAGATGAAGAAAATTGAAGAATGAAAGTGTTTGTAGGTGTTTTTGGTCGTTGGTGTATGGATTAGATATAAAGGATATGTAATTTTGTTTTCATGTAAATAAGTCATGAATGATTACTCATATTTTTGTAATTTTATGAGATATTTCATGCTAGTTGCCAAATGATGGTTCCCACATGTGTTAGGTGACTCACATGGGCTGCTAATAGCTGATCATTGGAGTGTATATACCAATAGTACATACATCTAAAAGCTGTGTATTGTACAAGTACGAATACGGGTGCATACGAGTAGAATTGTTGATGAAACTGAACGAGGATGTAATTGTAAGCATTTTTGTTAAGTAGAAGTATTTTGATAAGTGTATTGAAGTCTTTAAAAAGTGTATAAATACATATTAAAACACTACATGTATATACATTTTAACTGAGTCGTTAAGTCATCGTTAGTCGTTACATGTAAATGTTGTTTTGAAACCTTTAGGTTAACGATCTTGTTAAATGTTGTTAACCCAATGTTTATAATATCAAAAGAGATTTTAAATTATTATATTATCATGATATTATGATGTACGAATATCTCTTAATATGATATATATACATTAAATGTCGTTACAACGATAATCGTTACATATATGTCTCGTTTCAAAATTATTAAGTTAGTAGTCTTGTTTTTACATATGTAGTTCATTGTTAATATACTTAATGATATGTTTAATTATCATAATATAATGTTAACTATATATATAACCATATATATGTCATCATATAGTTTTTACAAGTTTTAATGTTCGTGAATCACCGGTCAACTTGGGTGGTCAATTTTCTATATGAAACCTATTTCAATTAATCAAGTCTTAACAAGTTTGATTTCTTAACATGTTGGAAACATTTAATCATGTAAATATCAATCTCAATTAATATATATAAACATGGAAAAGTTCGGGTAACTACAGTACCTACCCGTTAAATAAATTTCGTCCCGAAATTTTAAGCTGTTGAAGGTGTTGACGAATCTTCTGGAAATAGATGCGGGTATTTCTTCTTCATCTGATCTTCACGCTCCCAGGTGAACTCGGGTCCTCTACGAGCATTCCATCGAACCTTAACAATTGGTATCTTGTTTTGCTTAAGTCTTTTAACCTCACGATCCATTATTTCGACGGGTTCTTCGATGAATTGGAGTTTTTCGATCTAACGGAATAGTGAGATCTTCTTTAGCAAAACATTTCTTCAAATTTGAGACGTGGAAAGTGTTATGTACAGCTGCGAGTTGTTGAGGTAACTCAAGTCGGTAAGCTACTGGTCCGACACGATCAATAATCTTGAATGGTCCAATATACCTTGGATTTAATTTCCCTCGTTTACCAAATCGAACAACGCCTTTCCAAGGTGCAAATTTAAGCATGACCATCTCTCCAATTTCAAATTCTATATCTTTTCTTTTAATGTCAGCGTAGCTCTTTTGTCGACTTTGGGCGGTTTTCAACCGTTGTTGAATTTGGATGATCTTCTCGGTAGTTTCTTGTATAATCTCCGGACCCGTAATCTGTCTATCCCCCACTTCACTCCAACAAATCGGAGACCTGCACTTTCTACCATAAAGTGCTTCAAACGGCGCCATCTCAATGCTTGAATGGTAGCTGTTGTTGTAGGAAAATTCTGCTAACGGTAGATGTCGATCCCAACTGTTTCTGAAATCAATAACACATGCTCGTAGCATGTCTTCAAGCGTTTGTATCGTCCTTTCGCTCTGCCCATCAGTTTGTGGATGATAGGCAGTACTCATGTCTAGACGAGTTCCTAATGCTTGCTGTAATGTCTGCCAGAATCTTGAAATAAATCTGCCATCCCTATCAGAGATAATAGAGATTGGTATTCCATGTCTGGAGACGACTTCCTTCAAATACAGTCGTGCTAACTTCTCCATCTTGTCATCTTCTCTTATTGGCAGGAAGTGTGCTGATTTGGTGAGACGATCAACTATTACCCAAATAGTATCAAAACCACTTGCAGTCCTTGGCAATTTAGTGATGAAATCCATGGTAATGTTTTCCCATTTCCATTCCGGGATTTCGGGTTGTTAAAGTAGACCTGATGGTTTCTGATGCTCAGCTTTGACCTTAGAACACGTCAAACATTCTCCCACGTATTTAGCAACATCGGCTTTCATACCCGGCCACCAAAAATGTTTCTTGAGATCCTTGTACATCTTCCCCGTTCCAGGATGTATTGAGTATCTGGTTTTATGAGCTTCTCTAAGTACCATTTCTCTCATATCTCCAAATTTTGGTACCCAAATCCTTTCAGCCCTATACCGGGTTCCGTCTTCCCGAATATTAAGATGCTTCTCCGATCCTTTGGGTATTTCATCCTTTAAATTTCCCTCTATTAAAACTCCTTGTTGCGCCTCCTTTATTTGAGTAGTAAGGTTATTATGAATCATTATATTCATAGATTTTACTCGAATGGGTTCTCTGTCCTTCCTGCTCAAGGCATCGGCTACCACATTTGCCTTCCCCGGGTGGTAACGAATCTCAAAGTCGTAATCATTCAATAATTCAATCCACCTACGCTGCCTCATATTCAGTTGTTTCTGATTAAATATGTGTTGAAGACTTTTGTGGTCGGTATACATAATACTTTTGACCCCATATAAGTAGTGCCTCCAAGTCTTTAATGCAAAAACAACCGCGCCTAATTCCAAATCATGCGTCGTATAATTTTGTTCGTGAATCTTCAATTGTCTAGACGCATAAGCAATCACCTTCGTTCGTTGCATTAATACACAACCGAGACCTTGCTTTGATGCGTCACAATAAATCACAAAATCATCATTCCCTTCAGGCAATGACAATATAGGTGCCGTAGTTAGCTTTTTCTTCAATAACTGAAACGATTTCTCTTGTTCATCATTCCATTCAAATTTCTTCCCTTTATGCGTTAATGCAGTCAAGGGTTTTGCTATTCTGGAAAAGTCTTGGATGAACCTTCTGTAGTAACCAGCTAGTCCTAAAAACTGGCGTATGTGTTTCGGAGTTTTCGGGGTTTCCCACTTTTCAACAGTTTCTATCTTTGCTGGGTCCACCTTAATACCTTCTTTGTTCACTATGTGACCGAGGAATTGAACTTCTTCCAACCAAAATGCACACTTTGAAAACTTAGCGTACAATTCTTCCTTCCTCAATACTTCTAACACCTTTCTCAAATGTTCACCGTGTTCTTGGTCATTCTTTGAGTAAATAAGTATGTCATCAATGAAAACAATGACAAACTTGTCAAGGTATGGTCCACACACTCAGTTCATAAGGTCCATGAACACAGCTGGTGCATTAGTTAAACCAAACGGCATGACCATAAACTCGTAATGACCGTAACGTGTTCTGAAAGCAGTCTTTGGAATATCATCTTCTTTCACCCGCATTTGATGATACCCGGAATGTAAGTCAATCTTTGAATAAACAGACGAGCCTTGTAGTTGATCAAATAAGTCGTCGATTCTCGGTAGTGGGTAGCGGTTCTTGATGGTAAGTTTGTTCAACTCTCGGTAGTCGATACACAACCTGAATGTACCATCTTTCTTCTTGACAAACAAAACAGGAGCTCCCCACGGTGATGTGCTTGGTCGAATGAAACCACGCTCTAAAAGATCTTGTAATTGGCTTTGCAGTTCTTTCATCTCGCTGGGTGCGAGTCTGTAAGGAGCACGAGCTATTGGTGCAGCTCCTGGTACAAGATCTATTTGAAATTCAACGGATCGATGTGGGGGTAATCCCGGTAATTCTTTCGGAAATACATCGGGAAATTCTTTTGCAATGGGAACATCATTGATGCTCTTTTCTTCAGTTTGTACTTTCTCGACTTGTGCTAGAACAGCATAGCAACCTTTTCTTATTAGTTTTTGTGCCTTCAAATTACTAATAAGATGTAGCTTCGTGTTGCCCTTTTCTCCGTACACCATTAAGGGTTTTCCTTTTTCTCGTATAATGCGAATTGCATTTTTGTAACAAACGATCTCTGCTTTCACTTCTTTCAACCAGTCCATCCCGATTATCACATCAAAACTCCCTAACTCTACTGGTATCAAATCAATCTTAAATGTTTCGCTAACCAGTTTAATTTCTCGATTCCGACATATATTATCTGCTGAAATTAATTTACCATTTGCTAATTCGAGTAAAAATTTACTATCCAAAGGCGTCAATGGACAACTTAATTTAGCACAAAAATCTCTACTCATATAGCTTCTATCCGCACCCGAATCAAATAAAACGTAAGCAGATTTATTGTCAATAAGAAACGTACCCGTAACAAGCTCCGGGTCTTCCTGTGCCTCTGTCGCATTAATATTGAAAACTCTTCCGCGGCCTTGTCCATTCGTGTTCTCCTGGTTCGGGCAATTTCTAATAATGTGGCCCGGTTTTCCACATTTATAACAAACTACATTGGCATAACTTGCTCCGACACTACTTGCTCTGCCATTACTCGTTCCGACACCATTTGTTCCTTTCGTTCTATTAACCCCTGGTCCGTAGACCTCACACTTTGCCGCGCTATGACCATTTCTTTTACACTTGTTGCAAAATTTGGTGCAGAACTCCGAGTGATAATTTTCACACCTTTGGCATAGCTGCTTCTGATTGTTGTTATTTTTGCGGTTATTATTGTTGTTGGGATGATTGTTGTAGTTGCTGTTGTTGTTGTTGTTGTTGTTGGGCCGTTTGTTGTAGTTGCGATTGATGTTGCGATTGTTGGGATAATTGTTGCGATTATTGTTGTAATTGCTGTTGTTGTTGTATTGGTGATTCTTATCACCGTTTTCCTCCCACTTTCTTTTGACTTGCTTCACATTGGCCTCTTCAGCAGTCTGTTCTTTAATTCTTTCTTCAATCTGGTTCACTAGTTTGTGAGCCATTCTACATGCCTGTTGTATGGAGGCGGGCTCGTGTGAACTTATATCTTCTTGGATTCTTTCCGATAATCCTTTCACAAACGCGTCGATCTTCTCTTCCTCATCTTCGAATGCTCCCGGACACAATAGGCACAATTCTGTGAATCGTCTTTCGTACGTGGTAATATCAAATCCTTGGGTTCGTAACCCTCTAAGTTCTTTCTTGAGCTTATTGACCTCGGTTTTGGGACGGTACTTCTCGTTCATCAAGTGCTTGAATGCTGACCACGGTAGTGCGTACGCATCATCTTGTCCCACTTGCTCTAGATAGGTATTCCACCATGTTAATGCAGAACCTGTGAAGGTATGCGTAGCGTACTTCACTTTGTCCTCTTCAGTACATTTACTTATGGCAAACACCGATTCGACCTTCTCGGTCCACCGTTTCAATCCGATCGGTCCTTCGGTTCCATCAAATTCCAAAGGTTTACAGGCAGTGAATTCTTTGTAGGTGCATCCTACACGATTTCCTGTACTGCCAGATCCAAGGTTATTGTTGGTATGTAGCGCAGCCTGTACCGCGGCTATGTTTGAAGCTAGAAAAGTACGGAATTCCTCTTCATTCATATTCACGGTGTGTCGAGTAGTCGGTGCCATTTCCTTCAAAATAGTCAAATGGAACAAGTTAATCATACAGAATATTAAGAGTAGTTAATAGTATTTCGTAGCATAATATGAACTCATTTATAAAAGCTTTTTCTTCATATTAGCATTTTATAAGTTTAAATTCGGGTAGTACCTACCCGTTAAGTTCATACTTAGTAGCTAATATACAATTCAACTACTACAATTCTATATGAAAAACTGATTGTAATAATATTTCACGTTCAAACTTTTATACAATATTTTACAAACTTACAATACCGCTTATTTTACATAAAGCATGAAATATATCACACAATAACTTTGATACAAGATAGTTGTGAAGATAATTCTAGCTAGTACACAAGTCGTTCAGCAAAGGTAATAAAGACACGTAATTCATACGTCCAGAAACAAGTCATGCATTCTGGTTTTACTAGGACTACTTCCCATCCTTGGTCTTGTGGAACATAACCGTTATGGCCGTTGATAAGACAGCGTGTTGTAACGTCGTCAAAGGGACGAGGGTTACGTAATGACCAACAGTCTCGTAATAACCTAAAAACCTCATTTCTTATCCCAATTACCGACTCCGTTACTTGTGGGAACGTTTTGTTTAATAGTTGTAGCCCGATGTTCTTGTTCTCACTTTGGTGAGAAGCGAACATTACTAACCTGTAAGCATAACATGCTTCTTTATGTTGCATGTTAGCCGCTTTTTCTAAATCACGAAGTCCTATATTCGGATATACTGAGTCAAAATAATTTCTTAACCCGTTGCGTAAAATAGCATTTGGGTTCCCCGCAATATATGCGTCAAAGTAAACACATCGTAACTTATGGATTTCCCAATGTGATATCCCCCATCTTCCGAACGAAAGCCTTTTATAAACCAAGGCATTCTTGGAACGTTCTTCGAATGTCTTACAAACTGATCTCGCCTTAAATAGTTGTGCCGAGGAATTCTGACCGACTCTAGACAAGATTTCATCAATCATGTCTCCGGGTAGGTCTCTTAAAATATTGGGTTGTCTATCCATTTTGTGTTTTTATACTGTAAAATAGACAAGAGTTAGATTCATAAAAAAAATACTTATTAATACAAGAAATTTTTACATATATCATAAAGCATAAGCACACTATATTACATATATTACACCACACGAATATAACTATCTTATTCCGACTCGCTCGTTTCTTCTTGTTCGGTTTTGGTTCGTTTTTCCAAGTTTCTAGGGATATATGATGTTCCCCTAATACGAGCCGTCGTTGTCCACATTGGTTTAGAAAAACCTGGTGGTTTAGAGGTTCCCGGGTCATTGTTACAACTTAAGGACTTCGGGGGTTGACGATACATATAAAGTTCATCGGGGTTGGAATTAGATTTCTCTATTTTTATGCCCTTTCCCTTATTATTTTCTTTTGCCTTTTTAAATTCAGTTGGGGTAATTTCTATAACATCATCGGAATTCTCGTCGGAATCCGATTCATCGGAGAATTGGTAATCCTCCCAATATTTTGCTTCCTTGGTGGAAACACCATTGACCATAATTAACCTTGGTCGGTTGGTTGAGGATTCTCTTTTACTTAACCGTTTTATTATTTCCCCCACCGGTTCTATTTCTTCTTCCGGTTCCGATTCTTCTTCCGGTTCTGATTCTTCTTCCGGTTCCGACTCTTCTTCCGGTTCCTCTTCGGGAACTTGTGAATCAGTCCACGAATCATTCCAATTTACATTTGACTCTTCATTATTATTAGGTGAGTCAATGGGACTTGTTCTAGAGGTAGACATCTATTACATAATATCAAACACGTAAAGAGATTAATATATAACATAATATTCATATGTTAAAAATATATAGTTTCCAACAAAAATGTTAAGCAATCATTTTTAAAGAAAACACGGTCGAAGTCCAGACTCACTAATGCATCCTAACAAACTCGATAAGACACACTAATGCAAATTTTCTGGTTCTCTAAGACCAACGCTCGGATACCAACTGAAATGTCCCGTTCTTATTGATTAAAAACGTTCCATATTAATTGATTTCGTTGCGAGGTTTTGACCTCTATATGAGACGTTTTTCAAAGACTGCATTCATTTTTAAAACAAACCATAACCTTTATTTCATAAATAAAGGTTTAAAAAGCTTTACGTAGATTACCAAATAATGATAATCTAAAATATCCTGTTTACACACGACCATTACATAATGGTTTACAATACAAATATGTTACATCGAAATCAGTTTCTTGAATGCAGTTTTCACACAATATCATACAAACATGGACTCCAAATCTTGTCCTTATTTTAGTATGCAACAGCGGAAGCTCTTAGTATTCACCTGAGAATAAACATGCTTTAAACGTCAACAAAAATGTTGGTGAGTTATAGGTTTAACCTATATATATCAAATCGTAACAATAGACCACAAGATTTCATATTTCAATACACATCCCATACATAGAGATAAAAATCATTCATATGGTGAACACCTGGTAACCGACAATAACAAGATGCATATATAAGAATATCCCCATCATTCCGGGACACCCTTCGGATATGATATAAATTTCGAAGTACTAAAGCATCCGGTACTTTGGATGGGGTTTGTTAGGCCCAATAGATCTATCTTTAGGATTCGCGTCAATTAGGGTGTCTGTTCCCTAATTCTTAGATTACCAGACTTAATAAAAAGGGGCATATTCGATTTCGATAATTCAACCATAGAATGTAGTTTCACGTACTTGTGTCTATTTTGTAAATCATTTATAAAACCTGCATGTATTCTCATCCCAAAAATATTAAATTTTAAAAGTGGGACTATAACTCACTTTCACAGATTTTTACTTCATCGGGAAATAAGACTTGGCCACTGGTTGATTCACGAACCTATAACAATATATACATATATATCAAAGTATGTTCAAAATATATTTACAACACTTTTAATATATTTTGATGTTTTAAGTTTATTAAGTCAGCTGTCCTCGTTAGTAACCTACAACTAGTTGTCCACAGTTAGATGTACAGAAATAAATCAATAAATATTATCTTGAATCAATCCACGACCCAGTGTATACGTATCTCAGTATTGATCACAACTCAAACTATATATATTTTGGAATCAACCTCAACCCTGTATAGCTAACTCCAACATTCACATATAGAGTGTCTATGGTTGTTCCGAAATATATATAGATGTGTCGACATGATAGGTCGAAACATTGTATACGTGTCTATGGTATCTCAAGATTACATAATATACAATACAAGTTGATTAAGTTATGGTTGGAATAGATTTGTTACCAATTTTCACGTAGCTAAAATGAGAAAAATTATCCAATCTTGTTTTACCCATAACTTCTTCATTTTAAATCCGTTTTGAGTGAATCAAATTGCTATGGTTTCATATTGAACTCTATTATATGAATCTAAACTGAAAAAGTATAGGTTTATAGTCGGAAAAATAACTTACAAGTCGTTTTTGTAAAGGTAGTCATTTCAGTCGAAAGAACGACGTCTAGATGACCATTTTAAAAAACATACTTCCACTTTGAGTTTAACCATAATTTTTGGATATAGTTTCATGTTCATAATAAAAATCATTTTCTCAGAATAACAACTTTTAAATCAAAGTTTATCATAGTTTTTAATTAACTAACCCAAAACAGCCCGCGGTGTTACTACGACGGCGTAAATTCGGTTTTACGGTGTTTTTCGTGTTTCCAGGTTTTAAATCATTAAGTTAGCATATCATATAGATATAGAAAATGTGTTTAGTTGATTTTAAAAGTCAAGTTAGAAGGATTAACTTTTGTTTGCGAACAAGTTTAGAATTAACTAAACTATGTTCTAGTGATTACAAGTTTAAACCTTCGAATAAGATAGCTTTATATGTATGAATCGAATGATGTTATGAACATCATTACTACCTTAATTTCCTTGGATAAACCTACTGGAAAAGAGAAAAATGGATCTAGCTTCAATGGATCCTTGGATGGCTCGAAGTTCTTGAAGCAGAATCATGACACGAAAACAAGTTCAAGTAAGATCATCACTTGAAATAAGATTGTTATAGTTATAGAAATTGAACCAAAGTTTGAATATGATTATTACCTTGTATTAGAATGATAACCTACTGTAAGAAACAAAGATTTCTTGAGGTTGGATGATCACCTTACAAGATTGGAAGTGAGCTAGCAAACTTGAAAGTATTCTTGCTTTTATGAAACTAGAACTTTTGGAATTTATGAAGAACACTTAGAACTTGAAGATAGAACTTGAGAGAGATCAATTAGATGAAGAAAATTGAATAATGAAAGTGTTTGTAGGTGTTTTTGGTCGTTGGTGTATGGATTAGATATAAAGGATATGTAATTTTGTTTTCATGTAAATAAGTCATGAATGATTACTCATATTTTTGTAATTTTATGAGATATTTCATGCTAGTTGCCAAATGATGGTTCCCACATGTGTTAGGTGACTCACATGGGCTGCTAAGAGCTGATCATTGGAGTGTATATACCAATAGTACATACATCTAAAAGCTGTGTATTGTACAAGTACGAATACGGGTGCATACGAGTAGAATTGTTGATGAAACTGAACGAGGATGTAATTGTAAGCATTTTTGTTAAGTAGAAGTATTTTGATAAGTGTATTGAAGTCTTTCAAAAGTGTATAAATACATATTAAAACACTACATGTATATACATTTTAACTGAGTCGTTAAGTCATCGTTAGTCGTTACATGTAAATGTTGTTTTGAAACCTTTAGGTTAACGATCTTGTTAAATGTTGTTAACCCAATGTTTATAATATCAAAAGAGATTTTAAATTATTATATTATCATGATATTATGATGTACGAATATCTCTTAATATGATATATATACATTAAATGTCGTTACAACGATAATCGTTACATATATGTCTCGTTTCAAAATTATTAAGTTAGTAGTCTTGTTTTTACATATGTAGTTCATTGTTAATATACTTAATGATATGTTTAATTATCATAATATAATGTTAACTATATATATAACCATATATATGTCATCATATAGTTTTTACAAGTTTTAATGTTCGTGAATCACCGGTCAACTTGGGTGGTCAATTGTCTATATGAAACCTATTTCAATTAATCAAGTCTTAACAAGTTTGATTGCTTAACATGTTGGAAACATTTAATCATGTAAATATCAATCTCAATTAATATATATAAACATGGAAAAGTTCGGGTCACTACAGTACCTACCCGTTAAATAAATTTCGTCCCGAAATTTTAAGCTGTTGAAGGTGTTGACCAATCTTCTGGAAATAGATGCGGGTATTTCTTCTTCATCTGATCTTCACGCTCCCAGGTGAACTCGGGTCCTCTACGAGCATTCCATCGAACCTTAACAATTGGTATCTTGTTTTGCTTAAGTCTTTTAACCTCATGATCCATTATTTCGACGGGTTCTTCTATGAATTGGAGTTTTTCGTTGATTTGGATTTCATCTAACGGAATAGTGAGATCTTCTTTAGCAAAACATTTCTTCAAATTCGAGACGTGGAAAGTGTTATGTACAGCTGCGAGTTGTTGAGGTAACTCAAGTCGGTAAGCTACTGGTCCGACACGATCAATAATCTTGAATGGTCCAATATACCTTGGATTTAATTTCCCTCGTTTACCAAATCGAACAACGCCTTTCCAAGGTGCAACTTTAAGCATGACCATCTCTCCAATTTCAAATTCTATATCTTTTCTTTTAATGTCAGCGTAGCTCTTTTGTCGACTTTGGGCGGTTTTCAACCGTTGTTGAATTTGGATGATCTTCTCGGTAGTTTCTTGTATAATCTCCGGACCCGTAATCTGTCTATCCCCCACTTCACTCCAACAAATCGGAGACCTGCACTTTCTACCATAAAGTGCTTCAAACGGCGCCATCTCAATGCTTGAATGGTAGCTGTTGTTGTAGGAAAATTCTGCTAATGGTAGATGTCGATCCCAACTGTTTCCGAAATCAATAACACATGCTCGTAGCATGTCTTCAAGCGTTTGTATCGTCCTTTCACTCTGCCCATTAGTTTGTGGATGATAGGCAGTACTCATGTCTAGACGAGTTCCTAATGCTTGCTGTAATGTCTGCCAGAATCTTGAAATAAATCTACCATCCCTATCAGAGATAATAGAGATTGGTATTCCATGTCTGGAGACGACTTCCTTCAAATACAGTCGTGCTAACTTCTCCATCTTGTCATCTTCTCTTATTGGCAGGAAGTGTGCTGATTTGGTGAGACGATCAACTATTACCCAAATAGTATCAAAACCACTTGCAGTCCTTGGCAATTTAGTGATGAAATCCATGGTAATGTTTTCCCATTTCCATTCCGGGATTTCGGGTTGTTGAAGTAGACCTGATGGTTTCTGATGCTCAGCTTTGACCTTAGAACACGTCAAACATTCTCCCACGTATTTAGCAACATCGGCTTTCATACCCGGCCACCAAAAATGTTTCTTGAGATCCTTGTACATCTTCCCCGTTTCAGGATGTATTGAGTATCTGGTTTTATGAGCTTCTCTAAGTACCATTTCTCTCATATCTCCAAATTTTGGTACCCAAATCCTTTCAGCCCTATACCGGGTTCCGTCTTCCCGAATATTAAGATGCTTCTCCGATCCTTTGGGTATTTCATCCTTTAAATTTCCCTCTTTTAAAACTCCTTGTTGCGCCTCCTTTATTTGAGTAGTAAGGTTATTATGAATCATTATATTCATAGATTTTACTCGAATGGGTTCTCTGTTCTTCCTGCTCAAGGCATCGGCTACCACATTTGCCTTCCCCGGGTGGTAACGAATCTCAAAGTCGTAATCATTCAATAATTCAATCCACCTACGCTACCTCATATTCAGTTGTTTCTGATTAAATATGTGTTGAAGACTTTTGTGGTCGGTATATATAATACTTTTGACCCCATATAAGTAGTGCCTCCAAGTCTTTAATGCAAAAACAACCGCGCCTAATTCCAAATCATGCATCGTATAATTTTGTTCGTGAATCTTCAATTGTCTAGACGCATAAGCAATCACCTTCGTTCGTTGCATTAATACACAACCGAGACCTTACTTTGATGCGTCACAATAAATCACAAAATCATCATTCCCTTCAGGCAATGACAATATAGGTGCCGTAGTTAGCTTTTTCTTCAATAACTGAAACGCTTTCTCTTGTTCATCATTCCATTCAAATTTCTTCCCTTTATGCGTTAATGCAGTCAAGGGTTTTGCTATTCTGGAAAAGTCTTGGATGAACCTTCTGTAGTAACCAGGTAGTCCTAAAAACTGGCGTATGTGTTTCGGAGTTTTCGGGGTTTCCCACTTTTCAACAGTTTCTATCTTTGCTGGGTCCACCTTAATACCTTCTTTGTTCACTATGTGACCGAGGAATTGAACTTCTTCCAACCAAAATGCACACTTTGAAAACTTAGCGTACAATTCTTCCTTCCTCAATACTTCTAACACCTTTCTCAAATGTTCACCGTGTTCTTGGACATTCTTTGAGTAAATAAGTATGTCATCAATGAAAACAATGACAAACTTGTCAAGGTATGGTCCACACACTCGGTTCATAAGGTCCATGAACACAGCTGTTGCATTAGTTAAACCAAACGGCATGACCATAAACTCGTAATGACCGTAACGTGTTCTGAAAGCAGTCTTTGGAATATCATCTTCTTTCACCCGCATTTGATGATACCCGGAATGTAAGTCAATCTTTGAATAAACAGACGAGCCTTGTAGTTGATCAAATAAGTCGTCAATTCTCGGTAGTGGGTAGCGGTTCTTGATGGTAAGTTTGTTCAACTCTCGGTAGTCGATACACAACCTGAATGTACCATCTTTCTTCTTGACAAACAAAACAGGAGCTCCCCACGGTGATGTGCTTGGTCGAATGAAACCACGCTCTAAAAGTTCTTGTAATTGGCTTTGCAGTTCTTTCATCTCGCTGGGTGCGAGTCTGTAAGGAGCACGAGCTATTGGTGCAGCTCCTGGTACAAGATCTATTTGAAATTCAACGGATCGATGTGGGGGTAATCCCGGTAATTCTTTCGGAAATACATCGGGAAATTCTTTTGCAATGGGAACATCATTGATGCTCTTTTCTTCAGTTTGTACTTTCTCGACGTGTGCTAGAACAGCATAGCAACCTTTTCTTATTAGTTTTTGTGCCTTCAAATTACTAATAAGATGTAGCTTCGTGTTGCCCTTTTCTCCGTACACCATTAAGGGTTTTCCTTTTTCTCGTATAATACGAATTGCATTTTTGTAACAAACGATCTCTGCTTTCACTTCTTTCAACCAGTCCATACCGATTATCACATCAAAACTCCCTAACTCTACTGGTATCAAATCAATCTTAAATGTTTCGCTAACCAGTTTAATTTCTCGATTCCGACATATATTATCTGCTGAAATTAATTTACCATTTGCTAATTCGAGTAACAATTTACTATCCAAAGGCGTCAATGGACAACTTAATTTAGCACAAAAATCTCTACTCATATAGCTTCTATCCGCACCCGAATCAAATAAAACGTAAGCAGATTTATTGTCAATAAGAAACGTACCCGTAACAAGCTCCGGGTCTTCCTGTGCCTCTGCCGCATTAATATTGAAAACTCTTCCGCGGCCTTGTCCATTCGTGTTCTCCTGGTTCGGGCAATTTCTAATAATGTGGCCCGGTTTTCCACATTTATAACAAACTACATTGGCATAACTTGCTCCGACACTACTTGCTCCGCCATTACTCGTTCCGACACCATTTGTTCCTTTCGTTCTATTAACCCCTGGTCCGTAGACCTCACACTTCGCCGCGCTATGACCATTTCTTTTACACTTGTTGCAAAATTTGGTGCAGAACCCCGAGTGACACTTTTCACACCTTTGGCATAGCTGCTTCTGATTGTTGTTGTTGTTGCGGTTATTATTGTTGTTGGGATGATTGTTGTAGTTGCTGTTGTTGTTGTTGTTGTTGGGCCGTTTGTTGTAGTTGCGATTGATGTTGCGATTGTTGGGATAATTGTTGCGATTATTGTTGTAATTGCTGTTGTTGTTGTATTGGTGATTCTTATCACCGTTTTCCTCCCACTTTCTTTTGACTTGCTTCACATTGGCCTCTTCAGCAGTATGTTCTTTAATTCTTTCTTCAATCTGGTTCACTAGTTTGTGAGCCATTCTACATGCCTGTTGTATGGAGGCGGGCTCGTGTGAACTTATATCTTCTTGGATTCTTTCCGGTAATCCTTTCACAAACGCGTCGATCTTCTCTTCCTCATCTTCGAATGCTCCCGGACACAATAGGCACAATTCTGTGAATCGTCTTTCGTACGTGGTAATATCAAATCCTTGGGTTCGTAACCCTCTAAGTTCTGTCTTGAGCTTATTGACCTCGGTTCTGGGACGGTACTTCTCGTTCATCAAGTGCTTGAATGCTGACCACGGTAGTGCGTACGCATCATCTTGTCCCACTTGCTCTAGATAGGTATTCCACCATGTTAATGCAGAACCTGTGAAGGTATGCGTAGCGTACTTCACTTTGTCCTTTTCAGTACACTTACTTATGGCAAACACCGATTCGACCTTCTCGGTCCACTTTCAATCCGATCGGTCCTTCGGTTCCATCAAATTCCAAAGGTTTGCAGGCAGTGAATTCTTTGTAGGTGCATCCTACACGATTTCCTGTACTGCCAGATCCAAGGTTATTGTTGGTATGTAGCGCAGCCTGTACCGCGGCTATGTTTGAAGCTAGAAAAGTACGGAATTCCTCTTCATTCATATTCACGGTGTGTCGAGTAGTCGGTGCCATTTCCTTCAAAATAGTCAAATGGAACAAGTTAATCATACAGAATATTAAGAGTAGTTAATAGTATTTCGTAGCATAATATGAACTCATTTATAAAAGCTTTTTCTTCATATTAGCATTTTATAAGTTTAAATTCGGGTAGTACCTACCCGTTAAGTTCATACTTAGTAGCTAATATACAATTCAACTACTACAATTCTATATGAAAAACTGATTGTAATAATATTTCACGTTCAAACTTTTATACAATATTTTACAAACTTACAATACCGCTTATTTTACATAAAGCATGAAATATAGCACACAATAACTTTGATACAAGATAGTTGTGAAGATAATTCTAGCTAGTACACAAGTCGTTCAGTAAAGGTAATAAAGACACGTAATTCATACGTCCAGAAACAAGTCATGCATTCTGGTTTTACTAGGACTACTTCCCATCCTTGGTCTTGTGGAACATAACCGTTATGGCCGTTGATAAGACAGCGTGTTGTAACGTCGTCAAAGGGACGAGGGTTACGTAATGACCAACAGTCTCGTAATAACCTAAAAACCTCATTTCTTATCCCAATTACCGACTCCGTTACTTGTGGGAACGTTTTGTTTAATAGTTGTAGCCCGATGTTCTTGTTCTCACTTTGGTGAGAAGCGAACATTACTAACCCGTAAGCATAACATGCTTCTTTATGTTGCATGTTAGCCGCTTTTTCTAAATCACGAAGTCCTATATTCGGATATACTGAGTCAAAATAATTTCTTAACCCGTTGCGTAAAATAGCATTTGGGTTCCCCGCAATATATGCTTCAAAGTAAACACATCGTAACTTATGGATTTCCCAATGTGATATCCCCCATCTTCCGAACGAAAGCCTTTTATAAACCAAGGCATTCTTGGAACGTTCTTCGAATGTCTTACAAACTGATCTCGCCTTAAATAGTTGTGCCGAGGAATTCTGACCGACTCTAGACAAGATTTCATCAATCATGTCTCCGGGTAGGTCTCTTAAAATATTAGGTTGTCTATCCATTTTATGTTTTTATACTGTAAAATAGACAAGAGTTAGATTCATAAAAAAAATACTTATTAATACAAGCAATTTTTACATATATCATAAAGCATAAGCACACTATATTACATATATTACACCACACGAATATAACTATCTTATTCCGACTCGCTCGTTTCTTCTTGTTCGGTTTTGGTTCGTTTTTCCAAGTTTCTAGGGATATATGATGTTCCCCTAATACGAGCCGTCGTTGTCCACATTGGTTTAGAAAAACCTGGTGGTTTAGAGGTTCCCGGGTCATTGTTACAACTTAAGGACTTCGGGGGTTGACGATACATATAAAGTTCATCGGGGTTGGAATTAGATTTCTCTATTTTTATGCCCTTTCCCTTATTATTTTCTTTTGCCTTTTTAAATTCAGTTGGGGTAATTTCTATAACATCATCGGAATTCTCGTCGGAATCCGATTCATCGGAGAATTGGTAATCCTCCCAATATTTTGCTTCCTTGGTGGAAACACCATTGACCATAATTAACCTTGGTCGGTTGGTTGAGGATTCTCTTTTACTTAACCGTTTTATTATTTCCCCCACCGGTTCTATTTCTTCTTCCGGTTCCGATTCTTCTTCCGGTTCTGATTCTTCTTCCTGTTCCGACTCTTCTTCCGGTTCCTCTTCGGGAACTTGTGAATCAGTCCACGAATCATTCCAATTTACATTTGACTCTTCATTATTATTAGGTGAGTCAATGGGACTTGTTCTAGAGGTAGACATCTATCACATAATATCAAACACGTTAAGAGATTAATATATCACATAATATTTATATGTTAAAAATATATAGTTTCCAACAAAAATGTTAAGCAATCATTTTTAAAGAAAACACGGTCGAAGTCCAGACTCACTAATGCATCCTAACAAACTCGATAAGACACACTAATGCAAATTTTCTAGTTCTCTAAGACCAACGCTCGGATACCAACTGAAATGTCCCGTTCTTATTGATTAAAAACGTTCCATATTAATTGATTTCGTTGCGAGGTTTTGACCTCTATATGAGACGTTTTTCAAAGACTGCATTCATTTTTAAAACAAACCATAACCTTTATTTCATAAATAAAGGTTTAAAAAGCATTACGTAGATTACCAAATAATGATAATCTAAAATATCCTGTTTACACACGACCATTACATAATGGTTTACAATACAAATATGTTACATCGAAATCAGTTTCTTGAATGCAGTTTTTACACAATATCATACAAACATGGACTCCAAATCTTGTCCTTATTTTAGTATGCAACAGCGGAAGCTCTTAGTATTCACCTGAGAATAAACATGCTTTAAACGTCAACAAAAATGTTGGTGAGTTATAGGTTTAACCTATATATATCAAATCGTAACAATAGACCACAAGATTTCATATTTCAATACACATCCCATACATAGAGATAAAAATCATTCATATTGTGAACACCTGGTAACCGACAATAACAAGATGCATATATAAGAATATCCCCATCATTCCGGGACACCCTTCGGATATGATATAAATTTCGAAGTACTAAAGCATCCGGTACTTTGTATGGGGTTTGTTAGGCCCAATAGATCTATCTTTAGGATTCGCGTCAATTAGGGTGTCTGTTCCCTAATTCTTAGATTACCAGACTTAATAAAAAGGGGCATATTCGATTTCGATAATTCAACCATAGAATGTAGTTTCACGTACTTGTATCTATTTTGTAAATCATTTATAAAACCTGCATGTATTCTCATCCCAAAAATATTAGATTTTAAAAGTGGGACTATAACTCACTTTCACAGATTTTTACTTCGTCGGGAAGTAAGACTTGGCCACTGGTTGATTCACGAACCTATAACAATATATACATATATATCAAAGTATGTTCAAAATATATTTACAACACTTTTAATATATTTTGATGTTTTAAGTTTATTAAGTCAGCTGTCCTCGTTAGTAACCTACAACTAGTTGTCCACAGTTAGATGTACAGAAATAAATCGATAAATATTATCTTGAATCAATCCACGACCCAGTGTATACGTATCTCAGTATTGATCACAACTCAAACTATATATATTTTGGAATCAACCTCAACCCTGTATAGCTAACTCCAACATTCACATATAGAGTGTCTATGGTTGTTCCGAAATATATATAGATGTGTCGACATGATAGGTCGAAACATTGTATACGTGTCTATGGTATCTCAAGATTACATAATATACAATACAAGTTGATTAAGTTATGGTTGGAATAGATTTGTTACCAATTTTCACGTAGCTAAAATGAGAAAAATTATCTAATCTTGTTTTACCCATAACTTCTTCATTTTAAATCTGTTTTGAGTGAATCAAATTGCTATGGTTTCATATTGAACTCTATTTTATGAATCTAAACAGAAAAAGTATAGGTTTATAGTCGGAAAAATAAGTTACAAGTCGTTTTTGTAAAGGTAGTCATTTCAGTCGAAAGAACGACGTCTAGATGACCATTTTAGAAAACATACTTCCACTTTGAGTTTAACCATAATTTTTGGATATAGTTTCATGTTCATAATAAAAATCATTTTCTCAGAATAACAACTTTTAAATCAAAGTTTATCATAGTTTTTAATTAATTAACCCAAAACAGCCCGCGGTGTTACTACGACGGCGTAAATCCGGTTTTACGGTGTTTTTCGTGTTTCCAGATTTTAAATCATTAAGTTAGCATATCATATAGATATAGAACATGTGTTTAGTTGATTTTAAAAGTCAAGTTAGAAGGATTAACTTTTGTTTGCGAACAAGTTTAGAATTAACTAAACTATGTTCTAGTGATTACAAGTTTAAACCTTCGAATAAGATAGCTTTATATGTATGAATCGAATGATGTTATGAACATCATTACTACCTTAATTTCCTTGGATAAACCTACTGGAAAAGAGAAAAATGGATCTAGCTTCAATGGATCCTTGGATGGCTCGAAGTTCTTGAAGCAGAATCATGACACGAAAACAAGTTCAAGTAAGATCATCACTTGAAATAAGATTGTTATAGTTATAGAAATTGAACCAAAGTTTTAATATGATTATTACCTTGTATTAGAATGATAACCTACTGTAAGAAACAAAGATTTCTTGAGGTTGGATGATCACCTTACAAGATTGGAAGTGAGCTAGCAAACTTGAAAGTATTCTTGCTTTTATGAAACTAGAACTTTTGGAATTTATGAAGAACACTTAGAACTTGAAGATAGAACTTGAGAGAGATCAATTAGATGAAGAAAATTGAAGAATGAAAGTGTTTGTAGGTGTTTTTGGTCGTTGGTGTATGGATTAGATATAAAGGATATGTAATTTTGTTTTCATGTAAATAAGTCATGAATGATTACTCATATTTTTGTAATTTTATGAGATATTTCATGCTAGTTGCCAAATGATGGTTCCCACATGTGTTAGGTGACTCACATGGGCTGCTAATATCTGATCATTGGAGTGTATATACCAATAGTACATACATCTAAAAGCTGTGTATTGTACAAGTACGAATACGGGTTCATACGAGTAGGATTGTTGATGAAACTGAACGAGGATGTAATTGTAAGCATTTTTTTTAAGTAGAAGTATTTTGATAAGTGTATTGAAGTCTTTCAAAAGTGTATAAATACATATTAAAACACTACATGTATATACATTTTAACTGAGTCGTTAAGTCATCGTTAGTCGTTACATGTAAATGTTGTTTTGAAACCTTTAGGTTAACGATCTTGTTAAATGTTGTTAACCCAATGTTTATAATATCAAAAGAGATTTTAAATTATTATATTATCATGATATTATGATGTACGAATATCTCTTAATATGATATATATACATTAAATGTCGTTACAACGATAATCGTTACATATATGTCTCGTTTCAAAATTATTAAGTTAGTAGTCTTGTTTTTACATATGTAGTTCATTGTTAATATACTTAATGATATGTTTAATTATCATTATATAATGTTAACTATATATATAACCATATATATGTCATCATATAGTTTTTACAAGTTTTAATGTTCGTGAATCACCGGTCAACTTGGGTGGTCAATTGTCTATATGAAACCTATTTCAATTAATCAAGTCTTAACAAGTTTGATTGCTTAACATGTTGGAAACATTTAATCATGTAAATATCAATCTCAATTAATATATATAAACATGGAAAAGTTCGGGTCACTACACAATGTTCCATGCAAACTCCAAGAAACTCAAAAGGGATTTGAGTGATTCCTACTTATGGCATTGTCGCCTTGGTCACATAAACAAGAATCGAATGCATACACTTTAAAAGAATGGACTTTTGAAATCAAATGAACTGGACTCATTTGATGTATGTGATTCTTGTTTACAAGGCAAAATGACTAAAGAACCTTTCAAAGGGACCTATGAAAGGGCTAAAGACTTATCGGGATTAATACATTCGGATGTATGTGAACCCTTTAAGCCCTTGACTAGGAAAGGTGAAAGATACTTCGTCACTTTCATTGATGACTTCAGTCATTTCGGATATGTCTACTTGTTAAGACACAAGGACGAAACTTTTGAAGCATTCAAGGAATATCAAAACGAAGTACAAAATCAACTCAATAAGACAATCAAGGTACTTCATACCGATAGAGGAGGTGAATACCTAAGCGATGCTTTCCAAGATCATCTTAAAAGTTGTGGAATAATCTCGCAACTCACTCCTCCTGGAACACCCCAACTTAATGGAGTTTCCGAAAGGAGGAACCGAACCTTAATAGATATGGTTCGATCTATGATGGCAAGAAGCTCGTTACCTCTATCATTTTGGGGTTATTGTCTATGCTCCGTAGCTCGTATTTTAAATATGGCCCCAACCAAGAAAGTGGAACGAACTCCTCATGAGATGTGGTTTGGAAAACCTCCATCTCTATCATACTTAAAGGTATGGAGATGTGAAGCTTATCCTAAGCATTACGTCCCTAATAAGTTGAATGCTCGATCCACGAAGTGTATCTTCATAGGATATCCCAAGGATGATATGGGATATTATTTCTATGATCCATCCGAGCAGAATGTATTTGTTGCTCGGAAGGCTGAATTCGTTGAAACTAAGTTCCTAATGGAAGGTAATAGTGAAAGGAAGATAGATCTTGAGGAGGTTCAAGATCAAGTAGATGATACACAATTGGTTGACACTAGCACTCAACATGAAAATGTTGAGAATGATCAAATGGATGATCAAAGTGTACAAGACGTTCGCAGATCTGGTAGGATTAGTAATCCTCCTGAGAGATATGGTTTTCTCATGGACGGTTGCTATGTGGTTGATTTGGATGAACCAACAAACTACCAAGATGCTTTATCAAGGATTGATAAAGATAAATGGAAGGAAGCCATGAACGCTGAGATTCAATCCATGTATGACAACCAAGTTTGGGAACTGGTTGCACAACCTGCTGGCTCTAGACTAGTTGATTGTAAATGGCTTTTCAAAATGAAAACCGACATACATGGAAACTTGGATACATATAAAGCTAGACTTGTAGTAAAAGGTTTCACTCAAACTCAAGGGGTTGACTATAATGAAACTTTTTCGCCTGTGGCAATGCTAAAGTCTATTAGGATATTACTTGCCATTGCTGCTCATTATGATTATGAAATATGGCAAATGGATGTCAAGACCGCTTTCCTAAATGGACATCTTGAGGAAGATGTCTATATGGTTCAGCCTGAAGGTTTTGTTGATCTGAAATATCCTAAAAAGGTATGCAAGTTAAAGAAGTCAATCTACGGATTGAAACAAGCATCTAGAATGCGGAATCATCGTTTTAATGAGGAGGCCAAGAAATTTGGCTTCATTAAAAATTATGATGAAGCTTGTGTATACAAGAAAGCTAGTGGGAGCACTATCATGTTCCTTGTACTATATGTCGATGATATATTGTTATTTGGAAATGATATTCCGGCAATGCAAGGTGTTAAAACTTGGCTAAGTAAATGCTTCTCCATTAAGGATCTTGGAGAAGCACAATACATTTTGGGGATTGGGATCTACAAGGATAGATCCAAGAAACTGATAGGTTTGAATCAAAGTGCATACATTGAAAAGATCTTGAAAAGGTTCAAGATGGAGAACTCTAAGAAAGGTTTGGTACCTATTCAAAGAGGAACGCTTCTCAGTTCATCTCAGTGCCCTACCATGAAAGATGAACAAGAGAGAATGAAGAAAGTCCCATATGCATCTGCTATTGGGTCAATCATGTATACAATGATATGTACTAGACCGGATGTGTCATGCGCTCTTAGCCTGACAAGTAGATACCAGAATAACCCAGGAAACAGTCATTGGATTGCTGTCAAAAGTATATTGAAATACCTTAGGAGGACTAAGGATATGTTTCTAATATATGGGTCTGGTGAGGAGGAACTCGCTGTAAAAGGTTAGGTGGACGCGAGTTTCTAAACTGATCGAGATGATTCTAGATCACAATCCGGTTATGTCTTCACATTAAATGGAGGTGCGGTCTCTTGGAAGAGTTCAAAACAGGATGTTGTTGCATTATCCACTACAGAGTCAGAGTACATTGCCGCCTCATTGGCAGCTCAGGAAGCTGCATGGATGAAGAAATTCATCGACGACTTAGGAGTAGTCCCTTCCATTCAGGACCCTCTTGAGATCTTTTGTGACAACGAGGGTGCGATTGCTCAAATCAAAGAACCTCGTGCTCACCAAAAGACCCATCACATTGAGCGGAGATTCATCTACATAAGGGATGAAGTTGAAAAGGGAAATATATGTATTCGCAAAGTTCACACAGTTCTTAATATAGCGGATCCTCTCACGAAGCTCTTACATGGAGCAAAACACGCAGGACATGTTTGTGCATTAGGGCTTCGATATTCTAGTGATTGGTCATGATCTGTTTTAAGTATTGTAACGGAACGAAATTCGTGAAACTCATTAATATAATTATGGTGTTAATTTATTTTGAGTTATATTCCTATTTTGCATATTTTATCCATGAATAAGTAATTATTCTAAATTTCGTAGTCGATCACATTTGTGGGAACAAGTGTGAGGTTTAGACTATTATGAACTTGGATTGGTATACATTCACGGGATGAATGTGGGGCAAGGTTGCAACCAAGGTTCATAGATATTTGTGGGATACAAATATTGGAAGACCCGCCCTCAAGATTTACTAAATGGAGCCTTTGTGGTTGATCACATGTAATCTTGAGAAAAGGCAAATATCATTGTATCCTCTGACCTGAGATACATATTGGGTTCGGATATTTACCGAGTATCGTGCCTTGATTCTTTCCTTCACTATTCTGAAATATGGTAGTTCACAAAGAAGAGCTCAGGTATGATGCAAGGTATATATTTGTCCCTCTTATTCGTTGAGAGTCAGATGTCTATGGCCTGATAAAGTTAAATCTAGAAGAGAGTGATCACTCTATGTCTCTTGGATTTAACATGACATCTAGAATGAAAGGATATAATGAAAAGATTCACCGATTCATATTCGAGATGGGAACTCAAAAGGGATGATGTTATTGAATGGCATAAAGTCATAACATATTGGGGGTGATGGACGGTCGTTAGGTGGTATCCGTCACTTGCATTAATTTCTTATGTTTCTCGTGCAAGTGGGAGATTGAAGGTTTTTTGTATGCCCGAGAGACATATTTAATTAATGTGGCTAATATGTTATGATCCAAGTCGGGTCATACCCAATAACAAGCTTAGCGACACCTTAAACGTATTTAAGTTTAACGATTGGATCATTAAGTAAATACGCGACACTTGGATTTTAGAAAATCGGGTTTCTAAAATGTTATCACTTGAGATAAATTATTTGGATAATTTATATTTAATTATTTATAGGTTTAAATAATTATATTGTGTTATATTTTATAAAAGGTTTATAAAATATATAAGTAACATAACAATAAATGGATTTTATATAAGTTTTATAAATAACAAAGTTCATTTATAAAATATGGCGATGGTGGGCAGATTTTGGAGCCCCAAGAAAGACCATCCCATGCTTATTCTTGTTTCTTTCTATAACACAATTCCATATATGCATGTCCCTTGACTAGAAGCAATACACACATGCAAACAAATCAAGTTGTATAGCAAAAAAAAAAAAAAAAAAAAAATTGCAAAACAGTCTCCTTGCAGCTGCTGAATGCCGTGGGCTGTTAGGGAGCAAAAGAGGGTTCTAAATTTGGTTTATGCAAGTTTAATTCAAGTGTTAATAAATCCTAACCAAAGTACAAGGTGTTGGTGCAAAGTTTGGGGTATAACAACTTGAGGTTTCATTCTTTTGGAGCTCCATTCATCATCATCTACTTGCTCATCCAAAACAGCCCTCAAACAAGTTTGAGGAGGTATAACTCTTACTTCCTTGTTGTTATATGTAAGCAAATGTTCTTGACTTGATATTTACATGGAATTCAATTTAAATGGTTAAACATATAAACTTTCTTTCTTAATAATTTTGCTTCCGCTTACTTTAACTATCATAAAATTGGTTTGTGATCATGTAAACATTAAGAACTTATTGTTATGTTGAATTCCATCAAAATCGGTCACCTTTGTGAACCGAACGTTTAGATCTCCACCAACCAAAATTGTTGAACCAATAAAAATGCCTAAGTGTGGGGAAGATGAAGAAACATCTAATGATGACCCGATAATAAAGAACCCCGTTGTTGATACGAAATTAGATGACCCCGTTTTTAACAGTGCAACGAAGAAACTTTATAAACGGATTCAAGATGCTGGGATTAAGGGGAACTTTAAGTTATGTAACCGATTAGTATCCAATTTGTAGCTTAAAGAAAAGGAGATGTTAATTGAATTTGTGAATGTTACAGAGGAAATCAACAAATGGCTTAAAGCAAAAGTCAAAGATATGAAAGTTGTTGATGGTCCAATTGAAGTTAATAATAAAGTTATTCACAATTTTGACACCACAGCTAACTATGTGTGGGGGGATTCAAATGTTTTAAAGGATAATATAATGCTGTCTAGAGTTAGATTTTCTGTTTTCGTGTAGTTCTCGAAAATGGAATCTGATTGGTCTTTCCCTAGCCGACCCGAAAGAACTAGTCTTCTCCCTCCATTCTGAATTTTTGTGTTTTTAGGTTTTACGAGATGAAGAATTCCTTTGATTTGAACCATGGTTTACTATTACATGCTATGATTACTAAACGTAATAATAACATCTTCCCGAGTGAACTGGTATCATTCATAAGAGGAAAAATGGACGAAGTAAGGAAAGAACTCAGGAAGAATCATAATAAGACACATTTTGGTAAAGTAAAATCAAAATCCGCAACAAAAAGAAGAGCACGACACCTTTAAAGATGTCATAAATGCTGAAAATGGTCACACGAAGGTAAATGTTTGAACAATCAGACACATTCCAATTCTGAATTCGTTACCTTATGCAGAGAAGGACTGTAGCGACCCGACAAAATCGTCATTGACGGCGCCGTCTACTTAGGTCCCGTTGCGTGGTCATAGTCTCTATATGAGACGCGTTTGACCAAAATCATGTCGCATTCATTTGAAATGTATAAAACTTGCAAGTTTAGTTTACAAAACGGTTCGACAACAAGTTTAAGTTTACAAAAGTTATAAAGTGTAAATGAAATAACTTGCGACATAATATAAGTTGAAAATCACGGTTGCTATAAATAGCATAAGTATGTAAACATTTGTTTGAATCCAAAGGTGCTATCACTAGCGTATGCATGTATGCTTGACTCCATTCAAAGTAATCAAAGTGTGCGGAAGCATGTATCAATTAGCCAATTATGAACCTGAGAAAACATGTAGAAAACTGTCAACGAAAAACGTGGGTGAAATCATAGGTGTATTTGTAACGTTGTTTTTGAACCACAAGATTTAGTATTCCCATAGTTGATTATCAAAATCGTTTGCATTCCAAAAGTATTGTTCGCGAGCACCCAATTATCAACACTTAACGTTTCCTTCCATAGAACCCCATCACAATAGTGTTAGAACATACACTGTTTCTCGAAAATATATTTCATCCGTAGACGGTAGCGAACCGTCCGAAATGAGGGTTTGTCAAACCCGTATGGCCACACAATATAAGTTCTCGCTTACACCCTGCAAGTGTAACTAATGATAATCGAATTGAGGATTTTTGTTCTAACTCGCCGTGGAATGTTTGTTTCATCGTACTTGTGTTCAAAGTATAAAAGTAAGTAGTACAAAATGTAACAAAGTATATGTTTCTTAGCCCACAATTTAAAGTATAAAAAGTTGTTGAAAAGGTGGGACTATGATCTCACCTCGAGTGCACGAATATAAAAGTACTTCACAAAGTAAACGTGTGCATGAAAGTTGCTTAGCCTTCACCTAAACAAGTAAGTTGTATCAATTAACCGGTTACGACACAAGGTCGGGTGAAATGTGTTCAATTAGTCCTATGACTCGTTACGACTCGATTAAATATAGCATGTGAATCAATTTGTCAAGTTTCATGCAAGATACAAGTATAGAAACAAGTTAGGAAGATTGCACAATCATTTGGTTATGTTTGACAAAAAGTCAAACTTCGGTCGGTCAAAGTCAACGAAAAGTCAACACATTCGGGTCGGGTCCCGAACTATTTTTCTGAGGTTCTTAATCATATATGAGCATGTTGGTCAAGTTTCATGTTAATCGGAGGTGCGTAGCATAGTTAGAATTAAACGAAAAACGACAATTTTGGACAGCCCCTGATAGTTCATCTGGACGGCGTCCAAAATGGCTGGACGGCGTCCAGTATTGAAGGCCTGGACGGCGTCCAAAAGGCTGGACGTCGTCCATGTCTGAAGGGCTGGACGGCGTCCAAGAATCTGGACGGCGTCCAGATCTGTATCCAGGCCCTGTTTTGCTGCAACAAAGAAATGCACGAACCAAAACTCAAACAATCCCAATTTATGACCCGCAAATAATCAAAACATGTATCCTATATCATCAGGAAGGTATTTTGACAAAGGATACAACTAACCACATATCATCAATCGAGTTTATCATTTACAACAACAAAAACCTCGTCAAGAGATCGTTAAATGTTCATAATCAAAGTCTCAAGTTCGCAAAATGCATTTCATGATTCGGGAATCCAATTTATACATATGATATGCCGTTTTGAAGGTAACGAAACATACAATACAACTAAACACTTACTAATAATGTTTCATGGCATTCAAATAATCAAAAGTCCATTTTAAGAGCTATCAAACCCTAGCCAAGAATCACAAAATCAATAATCATGTTAGTGATGTTTTTCCAAATCAACCTACACACCAAATTGAAGCTAGTGATACTAGTAACACAATTAAAACATGAACTTTAACAATTTAACAACATTAACTCATCCAAAATCAAAGATTAAGCACACCCATTTCAATTGTTCATACTAGTTACTCAAAACAACAAATCGAGCAAGTAAATCATATATTCATGCTAGACACGAGCCATAGACACTAACTAACACCATTTCAAATCAAAAACACGAATTTAGAGAAATCTAGAGTTTTAGAAATGTTACCCAAACGAGATGAAGTTGGTATCAAATTGTAGAGGATGAAGAGAGGATTCCAAATACGTAATTTGTTTTGATGTTGGCATCCTAGATCGAATTTAGATGATGAATGATTGAATTGGGTAAGTGTGTGTGTGTGTTCTTGCTAGAGAGAAAGAGAGAGAGATGGAGATGATTGAATGGTGGTGATTGGGGTAGACTAGTTGACCTAGTCAACTAGTTTGCCCCGTGTCAATTTTAGTCCCTCGAGTTTAGAAGCGGGTGCGGAATTTTACCGAACGAATATTTTGAAAACACTCGAGTAAACGAGTGATGTTATAATTAAGTAACGAAAATATTATGAACGTTAGTCAACGGAAACTACGGATTTAGATAACGGAAGATATTATCTAAAAAAAAAGACGGTCGTTAAAATAATTTAACGGAAAAATGCGGGATGTTACATTACCTACACCTTAAAAGAAATTTCGTCCCGAAATTTAGTTGAAAGTAGTAGTCGTTGTTCCTTCATCGAGATCGTGCGTTGCCCATTCTACGGATAAGTGAAAGTACTTCATCGGGCATTTCAACGAACTTTGACAGTCGGGGTTTTATGTTGTTTCAGAGTTTGGTTTCAGGATTTATAGTTTCAAACGGTCCTCCTAGAAAGTGAAGTTTATCGTTGATAGTAAGTTCATCGAAGAGGATAACAAGTTCTTGTCTGGTAAGACACTTTTTCAAGTTCGACACATGGAAAGTAGGATGAACGGAGCTCAAATGAGTCGGAAAAGTCTAAACGGCTAGCAACGGGTCCAAAACGCCCCAAGATTTTTAAAGGATCAAAATATCGCGGATTTAGCTTTCTACGTTTTCCGAAACGGATTGCACCTTTTCAAGGTGCGACTTTTAACGTTACGCGGTTACCCAAATGGAATTTGGGAGGTTTACGCCTAACATCGGCATAGCTCCTTTGGCGACTACGGGCCGTCTCGAGCCTTTCTCGGATTGGAAGGATTTTAACGGTTACTCCATGAATGAGTCCAGGTTCGGTGACTTGATTATTATTTACTTGGTTCTACAAAAGGAGAATGACGTTTCCGGTCATATAAGATTACAAAAGGTGTGACGTTAAGACTTGAATGATAACCATCATTGTAAGAGAAATTGGTTAAAGGCAAAGACTGTTCTCAAGAAATTTTGAAGTCGATAACACGAACTCGTGTTATGGTTTCCAAAGTTTGAATCATATGTTTGCTCGGTCCGTCGGGTTGTGGTTGATGTGTTGTACTCATGTTTAAACGTGGTCCCGAGACTTTTGTAAGGCACTCCTAAATCTAGAAGTGAAATGAGGATCTCGATCCGAAACAAGGTACATTTCCTTAAGATAAATTGGAATAAGTTTGTTAGGACTTGAAAACTTTAGTTAGAACAAGTTTCTGTTTCTCAAGAATTTCGCGCCGCGGAAGATTTATCGGTTTTCGAAAATGTTTGTTAGGACTATTCACCCTCGTGGTGAATACTAGTATAACGTGAAGAGTCTCTCTCTCCATTGAGAGTTTAGAATAATGATTTCCTTAAACGGAAGTACGAGTGTAATGCGAGAGAAGTTTCCGCCTCGATGTGAGCATAACAAACAGTTTGTAGTTCGTCGATAAAACTATGTGAAAACGAGATAGTATACACGTATAACATACGTCTGATGTTGAAGAATTTTCCCTTCATTCTGAAGCATAACTATGGTTCGACAATAATCGAAGATGTGTCCCGGTTATGGTTGTTATCAGTATTCTCGGGGTTTTCGGATATCCAATCAAGAAAGATGAAGTCATGTACATGGCACATGGTGGTAATTAGGTTGATCGAGTCCAACCACCATCACGTGTCATTAGAACTTTGGTATGACTTACCGTAATATAACCACGTTGATCGAGTGTCGTTATATTACGCTAACTCATACCTCCATTCCCACATCACTCCATAGATTCAAGTTCGTAAAATCATAAAGTTTTAAAATGAACAAAGTGTAACGATGTCTCTATCGTGACTCGTATTGAATCGAAAGAATTAGTGCAACTCGGAAGGAGCGTTTCCCGAGGGAAGTGTATAAACGATTGTTCACGTCAATGCGGTTCAAGTCAAACAATAATGTCCTTAGGCACGAAAAGAGTAACGAATTATGATAACGAGTAGTACTCAACCGTAGTGATAAGTAGTGACGACGATACTCACATAGAGTAGTGATGGTAGTAACAAGAAGTGGTAGATAGTGAAGAACACTGGTGTGGCACGGATAGTAAGTTGAGACAGTGGCGAATAACAATCTGGGAGACAGAGTTCCCAAACAAGTGTGACTAATGAAGTCGTTGTCATCCTTTCGTGTATGAATCTTGAAATTAACGTGGTTTACCAGAAAGTGGCAGAACACCGATTCGTATGATGAAAGTTTGGTATCATTAAGAAGTTTGCCTAAGAATGATTTAAGTATAATGCCCAAGTAGTCAAGTAAGTGCTATCTATAGCAAATCTATGTCAGAATGCAATGGCTAACAATCCGGTTATAGTCTAGATTCACTAATGCGTCCTAACGACTCTGTCAGACACACTAATACATATCCTAGTTCCCTACAACCAACGCTCTGATACCATCTGTAGCGACCCGACAAAATCGTCATTGATGGGGCCGTCTACTTAGGTCCCGTTACGTGGTCATAGTCTCTATATGAGACGCGTTTGACCAAAATCATGTCGCATTCATTTGAAATGTACAAAACTTGCAAGTTTAGTTTACAAAACGGTTCGACAACAAGTTTAAGTTTACAAAAGTTATAAAGTGTAAATGAAATAACTTGCGACATAATATAAGTTGAAAATCACGGTTGCTATAAATAGCATAAGTATGTAAACATTTGTTTGAATCCAAAGGTGCTATCACTAGCGTATGCATGTATGCTTGACTCCATTCAAAGTAATCAAAGTGTGCGGAAGCATGTATCAATTAGCCAATTATGAACCTGAGAAAACATGTAGAAAACTGTCAACGAAAAACGTTGGTGAAATCATAGGTGTATTTGTAACGTTGTTTTTGAACCACAAGATTTAGTATTCCCATAGTTGATTATCAAAATCATTTGCATTCCAAAAGTATTGTTCGCGAGCACCCAATTATCAAGACTTAACGTTTTCTTCCATAGAACCCCATCACAATAGTGTTAGAACATACACTGTTTCTCGAAAATATATTTCATCCGTAGACGGTAGCGAACCATCCGAAATGAGGGTTTGTCTGAAAGGACCCGTTCATATACATTATAAACGATTCACAATAGTTGATTACATTGCGAGGTATTTGACCTCTATATGATACATTTTACAAACATTGCATTCGTTTTTAAAAGACAATCTTTCTTTACATCGAAAATTGACAGGCATGCATACCATTTCATAATATCCACTATCCAACTATAAATTAATTTAATAATAATCTTTGATGAACTCAATGACTCGAATGCAACGTTCTTCGAAATATGCTATGAAAGACTCCAAGTAATATCTTTAAAATGAGCAAATGCACAGCGGAAGATTTCTTTAACACCTGAGAATAAACATGCTTTAAAGTGTCAACCAAAAGGTTGGTGAGTTCATTAGTTTATCATAATCATTTATTTCCATCATTTTAATAGACCACAAGAATTTCATTTCCAGTTCTCATAATTATACGTCCCATGCATAGAGACAAAAATAATTATTCATATGGTGAACACCTGGTAACCGACATTAACAATATGCATATAAGAATATCCCCTATCATTCCGGGATCCTCCTTCGGACATGATATAAATTTCGAAGTACTAAAGCATCCGGTACTTTGGATGGGGTTTGTTAGGCCCGATAGATCTATCTTTAGGATTCGCGTCAATTAGGGTGTCTGTTCCCTAATTCTTAGATTACCAGACTTTAATAAAAAGGGGCATATTCGATTTCGATAATTCAACCATAGAATGTAGTTTCAATTACTTGTGTCTATTTCGTCAAACATTTATAAAAGCGCATGTATTCTCAGTCCCAAAAATATAAAAGGTAAAAAGGCAAATGAAACTCACCATACTGTATTTCGTAGTAAAAATACATATAACGTCATTGAACAAGTGCAAGGTTGGCCTCGGATTCACGAACCTATATTAATTATATATATTTATATGTTGGTCAATATTTGTATAGCAATTTAGGTCAGGTCATAGTGTAATCCTATCCTATAGCTCGAGTCTAACTCTACAGTATAGTAACATGTTATATTACTCATGCTCAATTAAGATTCTAGTAAAAGGTGACGTGTGAAACAACGTAACACAAATGGTTTCATAATCATAAAATAGTATTTTAGGTTTTTTTTTTTTTTTTTTTTTTTTTTTTTTAGAGAAAATCAACACAAAAAGTTAACTGAAAAGTTAACAGGAAAAGTCAAAGTTCAAAGTCAAAAGTCAAAGGTTAAAGTCAAAAGTCAAAGGTCAAAGTAAAAATGAGGTCGCATGCAAATATATAATAACTTATACAAAAATGATTTTCGGTCAAACATGACTAAACGGGCCACTTCAGCTATTTTTAGAAAAATTATCGGAACTCCGATTGATAAACGGCCAAAGATAAAAGTTACACATTACCAAAAAAATTAAGCATAAATATTACAGAAGTAAGCTAAACCTAGATAACTCGTAGTTGCCAACGCGTTTTCGGCGTTTCAAAGTTAATTTTTCAGCTTTAATAAATTTACAAAAGTGACCGAGTAGCCTACTTTGGAGATTTTTTAAAAATTCCTCAAAACTCGTATTGACAAACGGTCAAAGCCTGCAAATTCTCGTTACCACAAAGATATAACATGATTTTTGGCAAGAGTAAACACATATCAGGCCGACCATGACAACTGATACAAAACTGACATTTTTAAATAAAAAAGTTTCAGCTCTTTTTAGAATTTTAAAATGTGACCAAACTGTCAACATTGATGATTTTTAGAAAAATCATCGAGACTCGAATTGACAAACGGCTAGAGTTGTTTATTAGACTGTACAGCAAAGAATTCAGTGGTATTTTTTTTATATATGAAACAACGCAGATCAGCGAGAATTTCAGTTCCCGTTTCGACATTTCATCAAAATTTGCAAAACTTCTTTTGTCCATAACTTGACAACCGTTCAACGAAACGAGACGTGCTTTATATGAAAATTCATCTACTCGACGAGTAGAATCCAAATAATCACTTTTTATAACCCAGAAAATTAGTTCACTAATTATCATCAGCAATTTTAATTACGAAATTAATTATGCAATTTGTTTATTTCATAACTTTCTAACCATTACTTGGATTCAAGTGATTCTTAAACCAAAATTCAACTATTTTTCGCTAGCTTTCCAACGATATGCATATCTTATACCTTATCTCAATCGTATATGTAACTAATTCAGGAATCAACATAACCTATCTAATGGCAATATCAAAAGTACAAGCATGCATAATCCTATATACTCGAGCACTAGTCAGGGATACACTATTAGTATGTAAAAATTAAATTATGAGTACTCACATATCAATATTGAGATTCAATATTGCAGGAAAGGTACGTAAACGCAACGGAGATGATAAACACTATATTGACCTCACGAACATACCCATGAACCATACTCAATCACCTCCATAGCTATAACCCATAATTTCATTAATCTTATCACACTCGCAAAAACAACTTCGAAATCACTCGGACAGCACTCCATCGTAATATTTTATGTATACTAATAATATCTTGAGATAATACGGAGTAAATATATATATGTAAATCGATTGAGAGAGTTTAGAGAAAACTATTTTCAAGTTTCTATGAAATAATGAAACCTATTGAATTCTATTTATAATAGATTTTTGAATTATTAAAGTGAATTATTAAAGTATGAATTATTAAAGTGAATTATTAAAATATGAATTATTAAAGTGAATTATTAAAGTATGAATTATTAAAGTGAATTATTAAAGTATGAATTATTAAAGTTAAAGTAAAGTAAAAAATAAAGTAAAGAAAAAGTTTAAGTATAGTAAAAGTATAAAACTATGTACGTATAATACGCGCATAAATATATATAATATTAATTTAAATCGTTATATATATTTAATAAAATAAAATATAAATATCGTTATCTTTATCATACTAGTTAAGTAATGAGTTGTCAAAAGTGGTTCTAGATATTTATAAAAGTTATATACGTTTTAATAATAAAGTTCTTTTTAAACTGAAAACGTTTTTGTACGTTTGAAACTAAATAGATCAATCGAGTCTTTATGAGATTCAATCTTCCACTATCCTTTGTCTAGTTCTCAATGATTGACAATTTGTTCATATTTATAAATCACTTTACCATTTTCCGAATATTGTTAAAATGAAAAGATTTCTCAAATCAACGTGGACCTTTCAACGGAGACTTGTAATCATAATTCAATATATCTGATAATTCAATCATTTGATCTTATCTTCTAATTCCATTGATAAACATTTTGAAACAGATACAATCATATAAAGTATTTAATCTAATATTTTGTTTACGTTTCAAGTTATAATATATATACACATATACATATATAATCATATTCGTTTAATGGTTCGTGAATCGTTGGAACTTGGTCGAGGTTGAATGAATGTATGAACATAGTTTAAAATTCTTGAAATTTAACTTAACAAATATTGCTTATCGTGTCGGAAACATATAAAGATTAAAGTTTAAATTTGGTTAGAAATTTTCGGGTTGTCACAGTACCTACCCGTTAAAGAAATTTCGTCCCGAAATTTGAGTGGAAAGGTCGTGAATGATAATAAGTATGTTATCATGATGCATACGGGCTGAAAATTAGAGTTTTATCATCGGCGAATAATTTGGATAAACAATCTATTTATATGAAGAGTACGAATGAAGCTAACATAGAAGAGTGAAATGAGTAAGTGTAGATTCATCTTATCATTTGACGTAGATATGATTGATTCCCAGATTTTAAGGGATTTGAAGAAAATCTTCTTAATAAGATTTGACTCTCCGGTAATCAAGGGAATTAGGATCTGCTTTAAATGCGATCGTCCATTTTAATTGTTCTGTTGGAGATTTTCTTATAAATTCACCTCCTTCATTTACTTACAACTCACACCATCTGTTGATGCATTTTATGCAAGTCCCTAGACATCTACCCACGTCCATTGCAGGTACAACAGTTTACAGGCCACCATGATTGCTCGTTATTATCCTATCTGTGGTTGTATGTGGTTACAGGAACTACAGGAACGAGATTTAGATGTATGACTATGTTAGACTTAGTCAGACGTACGAGTGAAGCCTCACTAGTACGGCTGACAGGCTCATACGCATGGTTGATGCTGAGCTAAGTCACAATTACAACCTAAATGATAAGACACGAGTGAGTGATCACCCGTACGGTTGATGAAGCCAACTCGTACGTGTGATGAATGAATCGTATGGGTGTGTCAACAGCAGGGGTATATAAAGTCTTATGTTCTTCATTTTAGGTTAAGCCTCTCATTTGTTACACACACTCAGATCTAGTGAGCTCCTTCGATTCTCTCTCAGTCCAAATCACCCCGGTGGTGAATAATAGCTCTAGGTGTTGATCTAATCACACTTGATTTAGTTGTGGTTTGACTAAATTAATCAAAAAAAAAAACTTAACCTATTCACTAGAGGGTTTGATTCACTTATTTTGCCATTGTGTGAGTTAAATCTGTTGATTTCTAAGTTCCTAGTCATGTTTCATCACCTTCTATTCTTTCCCCCTCAACTCATATTTTAAAGTATTCATCAATATGCTCCATTCAGTTCTGATTCTCGATATACTTCTAACTTTCATATCGGTTATTCTTCTTTTTTTTCATCTACCGCTGGAAGAATCTATTTACTTCTACTATACTCTTGGGTTTATAGTGTTCCTAGTTCTCCCGTGTCTTTATATTGCTATATGCATCGATATATATGGTTTATAATTTCTGGTTTGTCGTTGGGCTTTATATGTTCCCTTATATTTCAAAGTCTCTGCTTCTGTCTTCTATAATCATTATCATTCACAGTTAATGCTCCCTTTTATTTGCTGCAATTTATACCCCAATTTCTATTTCGAAGTTTTGTCCTTTCTTTTCTTCTTCTTGCGATTAAGCACCGCTTGTAATGGTCCAGAATTCACATATACGAATTTCGAAATGAACATTGTTAATGTTCTAGGAAGGAAATTGTGATGGCACGATCTTGACTTGTCAAATTACTAAAATACCTTGGAAAAGGCAGAATCATCAAGAAATATTTTCTTGATATTTTAGAGGTTAAATAGAATACAAGAGTCGTATAACATGGCACATGATGATGTTATGATCTGTGAATCATCACGTTCCATTTAGAAACGCAGCATGACTTACTGTAATATAATCACATTGATCAAGTGTCATTATATTATACTAATTCATGCTTCATTTCCCAACACTACTTCAAAATATTCCTATTTTAAACTTGATTGTTTCAGAATTTAGAAACTAAAATAGTTTCTTTTATGATGTAATACAGATAGCGCGAAGAGGTAAATGATTTCAAATAAGAAAAATTAATATCTTCAGAAATATGGAGGATATTTATAATGAAAGATATGATGATATTTTAGAATTTCTAATATCAGAGGATGATGAAGAATATTGTCCGCAGGGGTTTAGAGTCAGGAGCAAGGTATTCGTTAATGACTTCAGCAGATACTGAATTATTTGGATCCTTTAAAGTCAGGTTCAGTCTTTGTAATTTGTCCACAGCCTCCTTCCTACTTTGCTCAATCCGTTTTCCAGTTCCAAGACTTCTCTTTTTCTGCGCTTTGCCAGCACACCTATTCATTATCATCAAACTTTTACTGTTAAGGTCGTTTATAGTTTTTTGCTGCTTCATCAGTATTTTTTCATTTTCGGAGAACCAATTCGTAGTTCGAAGTGTTTTTCAGAATCTTCACATTCAAATTAAGTCAAGAAGATAGACGTTATATATACACATATAACTGTTGGCGTAGACATGCTGCGAGATTTCAAAATACCGATTGCTAATTCTCAATGATTCGTATGAAAATTCTCATTACAAGATGCGAATGAGTAAATGATGGGGTTTCAATGAATAATTATAATGACTTTTTGGAGAGGCTAAAGTCAAAAGGTAATGAAGTTGTTGATACATCTGTTAATAATGTGGTGGAATGTAAAAGGTTCCCTGGTAACGATGGTGTATATCTCAAGGTTATAATAAGGTTAGTCTGACTGAAAAGTCGAAGTTGACTTGCTGGAGCTGTGACAAAACTGGCTACTTTGAATAGGAGTCACAAAGTTATTTTTGCTAATAAATGCTAAAGAATCTGACGCGGATACGTTGTTTAAACTTTTACTTTGGTTTCAAGAGTTTTTCAGGTACATAACTGTGGGTAACATGTGGTTGGATCATCATCTCGATTGCTCATCATTCGAAGTGTCTTCAGAAATTTTCGAAGGGTTTGAACACAGATTGTAATCGTTAACATACATTTGATGTTCTAACACAGTTTTGAAGTCAAAATATAGCTTGTGAAAGATGTAAGGATCTAAGAGTGATGATTTTGGTCATATCTCAAGTTGAATTTTGAGATTTCAAAATCAGAATATGTAATTAAATTTTGAATGAGTATGGTTGTTTTGATTTCTATAAAAGAATGTATATTGTTGTGAAAGTAGGGAGTATAATGGATGATTTGCTGAATCAGATTCGAAGAATGTAATATATTAATTGTGAATTTATATATCTCTCGGGTATTACCTACCCGTTAAAAAAAATTTCACAATTAATATTTTGTACAAAAGAATTTTATTACAATCTTTATGAAAATATATATATGTAAATTTTCTTCATATGTAACATAGATTTAATGAGTTAATGTTAAATTAAACTCATTTGATTTACGGTTGAAACTAGAATTGAATAATCCCTAAAGGCTTTAAAAAGTACATAACTTTTACGCAGTATTTCTTTAATGACATTGAAATTATGAATCTTTACTTCGTTATTTGTTGATGTATGATGTTCGGTTCGTGGAATTCTTGTGAATTTCGCAAAGTACGAATGATGTCATCTGAAAAGTTTCGGGTACATCGATGATGAAAGTGTAAAATCAAATATATACTTAATTTATTATGAATTGGAATTTGTTGAATTGCGACAGAGATTGTAGTTAATGCTGGTTAAGTTGCGGCCGAAGGACGTACATTATTGCATATTTGTAATATGAATTAACCGAGTAGTTAAGATTCACACACAATAGCTTAGCACGGAAAGATTTATTTTTATTTCAAAATATATAAAATATACATATAATTTCTTCAAAGGGAATGAGTTAATTCTTCATAACTCGTTGATACAATATACGGGTTATTGATTCGTAATGATGTCCATAGTGATTCTTGAGCTGACGGAGTTTGTGATGTTATAGGTGTTGTTGATTCTGATGTTGACTGTACTGATGATGCTGGTGACGCTGACGGTACTGTTGATGCTGTTGGTAAAACAAGTTTAGCTTGTTAATCACACACCATTTTTGTCAGGGTTTCTACTCTTCCTTCTATCATTTTGGTTCGCTTAACTGATTTATGGTTAGGGCTAGATTAGATAATCTCTAAGACTTTAGAGATTACATAATCTGCGCGGAATGTTTCTCCAATGAAGTTAAGAATTAATACTTCGTCGGTTATTGTTGTTGGTATTCCTTGGTATCTACAGGGCGTATGACATTGGTGCTCGTGGGACAGAGTGTAAAGTTGAGGTTTACGACGTGGTTGTGGTTGGGGTGGTAATGGTACTATTGGCATTGATGATGGTGTTACTGGTTATGCTGCTGATGCTGCTGCTGGTGTTTGTAATCTCTGCACCATATTCTCCAAAGCCACTACCCGAGCGCGAAGCTCGTTGACTTCTTCTATTACACCGGGGTGATTGTCTGTTCGGACGAGCGGATAAATAAAATCTAAAATTTGATGTAATATATAATCGTGACGAGATACTCTGGAAATGAGCGAGAAAATGGTGTTTCGGACAGGTTCGCCGGTAAGTGCTTCAGGTTCTTCGTCAAGAGGGCAATGTGGTGGATGGAAGGGATCACCTTCTTCTTGTCTCCAATGATTGAGGAGGCTACGAACCCATCCCCAATTCATCCAGAATAGGTGATGACTGATTGGTTGATCTATTCCGGTCACACTGCTTTCGGAGCTGGAGTGGGATTCCATTTCGAAATCCAATAAGGATTTTTTTTTTTTGATATGAAATGATTTTCGATTATCGGATGGTATTCTAATTACATAGAATATCCATATATATAGAACAAAAGATTTCGTAAATTACGGAGGAATTTACGGGATATATCAGGCAACGTTTACAGTAATAGATACGATAAGATATGATTTAGCAGATACGCTAAGATATGAATTTTTGTCTATACACTATTCATGCAATCAATGCAGCAAGACGTGTCTTAGACTAAAAATGATAAGCAGGTAATTTCCTGAGGATGATAAGTAGTTAATTTTTGACACAAAATGATAAGCAAAACTATTGACATGCAGACACGGTCGAAGTCCAGACTCACTAATGCATCCTATCGACTTATCTGTTAGACACACTAATGCAGACCTGGTTCGCTAAGACCACCGCTCTGATACCAAATGAAAGGACCCGTTCATATACATTATAAACGATTCACAATAGTTGATTACATTGCGAGGTATTTGACCTCTATATGATACATTTTACAAACATTGCATTCGTTTTTAAAAGACAATCTTTCTTTACATCGAAAATTGAAAGGCATGCATACCATTTCATAATATCCACTATCCAACTATAAATTAATTTAATAATAATCTTTGATGAACTCAATGACTCGAATGCAACGTTCTTCGAAATATGCTATGAAAGACTCCAAGTAATATCTTTAAAATGAGCAAATGCACAGCGGAAGATTTCTTTAACACCTGAGAATAAACATGCTTTAAAGTGTCAACCAAAAGGTTGGTGAGTTCATTAGTTTATCATAATCATTTATTTCCATCATTTTAATAGACCACAAGAATTTCATTTCCAGTTCTCATAATTATACGTCCCATGCATAGAGACAAAAATAATCATTCATATGGTGAACACCTGGTAACCGACATTAACAATATGCATATAAGAATATCCCCTATCATTCCGGGATCCTCCTTCGGACATGATATAAATTTCGAAGTACTAAAGCATCCGGTACTTTGGATGGGGTTTGTTAGGCCCGATAGATCTATCTTTAGGATTCGCGTCAATTAGGGTGTATGTTCCCTAATTCTTAGATTACCAGACTTTAATAAAAAGGGGCATATTCGATTTCGATAATTCAACCATAGAATGTAGTTTCAATTACTTGTGTCTATTTCGTCAAACATTTATAAAAGCGCATGTATTCTCAGTCCCAAAAATATAAAGGGTAAAAAGGCAAATGAAACTCACCATACTGTATTTCATAGTAAAAATACATATAACGTCATTGAACAAGTGCAAGGTTGGTCTCGGATTCACGAACCTATATTAATTATATATATTTATATGTTGGTCAATATTTGTATAGCAATTTAGGTCAGGTCATAGTGTAATCCTATCCTATAGCTCGAGTCTAACTCTACAGTATAGTAACATGTTATATTACTCATGCTCAATTAAGATTCTAGTAAAAGGTGACGTGTGAAACAACGTAACACAAATGGTTTCATAATCATAAAATAGTATTTTAGGTTTTTTTTTTTTTTTTTTTTTAGAGAAAATCAACACAAAAAGTTAACTGAAAAGTTAAAAGGAAAAGTCAAAGTTCAAAGTCAAAAGTCAAAGGTTAAAGTCAAAAGTCAAAGGTCAAAGTAAAAATGAGGTCGCATGCAAATATATAATAACTTATACAAAAATGATTTTCGGTCAAACATGACTAAACGGGCCACTTCAGCTATTTTTAGAAAAATTATCGGAACTCCGATTGATAAACGGCCAAAGATAAAAGTTACACATTACCAAAAAAATTAAGCATAAATATTACAGAAGTAAGCTAAACCTAGATAACTCGTAGTTGCCAACGCGTTTTCGGCGTTTCAAAGTTAATTTTTCAGCTTTAATAAATTTACAAAAGTGACCGAGTAGCCTACTTTGGAGATTTTTTGGAAATTCCTCAAAACTCGTATTGACAAACGGTCAAAGCCTGCAAATTCTCGTTACCACAAAGATATAACATGATTTTTGGCAAGAGTAAACACATATCAGGCCGACCATGACAACTGATACAAAACTGACATTTTTAAATAAAAAAGTTTCAGCTCTTTTTAGAATTTTAAAATGTGACCAAACTGTCAACTTTGATGATTTTTAGAAAAATCGTCGAGACTCGAATTGACAAACGGCTAGAGTTGTTTATTAGACCGTACAGCAAAGAATTTAGTGGTATTTTTTTTTTATATATGAAACAACGCAGATCAGCGAGAATTTCATTTCCCGTTTCGACATTTCATCAAAATTTACAAAACTTCTTTTGTCCATAACTTGACAACCGTTCAACGAAACGAGACGTGCTTTATATGAAAATTCATCTACTCGACGAGTAGAATCCAAATAATCACTTTTTATAACCCAGAAAATTAGTTCACTAATTATCATCAGCAATTTTAATTACGAAATTAATTATGTAATTTGTTTATTTCATAACTTTCTAACCATTACTTGGATTCAAGTGATTCTTAAACCAAAATTCAACTATTTTTCGCTAGCTTTCCAACGACATGCATATCTTATACCTTATCTCAATCGTATATGTAACTAATTCAGGAATCAACATAACCTATCTAATGGCAATATCAAAAGTACAAGCATGCATAATCCTATATACTCGAGCACTAGTCAGGGATACACTATTAGTATGTAAAAATTAAATTATGAGTACTCACATATCAATATTGAGATTCAATATTGCAGGAAAGGTACGTAAACGCAACGGAGATGATAAACACTATATTGACCTCACGAACATACCCATGAACCATACTCAATCACCTCCATAGCTATAACCCATAATTTCCTTAATCTTATCCCACTCGCAAAAACAACTTCGAAATCACTCGGACAGCACTCCGTCGTAATATTTTATGTATACTAATAATATCTTGAGATAATACGGAGTAAATATATATATGTAAATCGATTGAGAGAGTTTAGAGAAAACTATTTTCAAGTTTCTATGAAATAATGAAACCTATTGAATTCTATTTATAATAGATTTTTGAATTATTAAAGTGAATTATTAAAGTATGAATTATTAAAGTGAATTATTAAAATATGAATTATTAAAGTGAATTATTAAAGTATGAATTATTAAAGTGAATTATTAAAGTATGAATTATTAAAGTTAAAGTAAAGTAAAAAATAAAGTAAAGGAAAAGTTTAAGTATAGTAAAAGTATAAAACTATGTACGTATAATACGCGCACAAATATATATAATATTAATTTAAATCGTTATATATATTTAATAAAATAAAATATAAATATCGTTATCTTTATCATACTAGTTAAGTAATGAGTTGTCAAAAGTGGTTCTAGATATTTATAAAAGTTATATACGTTTTAATAATAAAGTTCTTTTTAAACTGAAAACGTTTTTGTACGTTTGAAACTAAATAGATCAATCGAGTCTTTATGAGATTCAATCTTCCACTATCCTTTGTCTAGTTCTCAATGATTGACAATTTATTCATATTTATAAATCACTTTACCATTTTCCGAATATTGTTAAAATGAAAAGATTTCTCAAATCAACGTGGGCCTTTCAACGGAGACTTGTAATCATAATTCAATATATCTGATAATTCAATCATTTGATCTTATCTTCTAATTCCATTGATAAACATTTTGAAACAGATACAATCATATAAAGTATTTAATCTAATATTTTGTTTACGTTTCAAGTTATAATATATATACACATATACATATATAATCATATTCGTTTAATGGTTCGTGAATCGTTGGAACTTGGTCGAGGTTGAATGAATGTATGAACATAGTTTAAAATTCTTGAAATTTAACTTAACAAATATTGCTTATCGTGTCGGAAACATATAAAGATTAAAGTTTAAATTTGGTTGGAAATTTTCGGGTTGTCACATTGTCAAACCCGTATGGCCACACAATATAAGTTCTCGCTTACACCCTGCAAGTGTAACTAATGATAATCGAATTGAGGATTTTTGTTCTAACTCGCTGTGGAATGTTTGTTTCATCGTACTTGTGTTCAAAGTATAAAAGTAAGTAGTACAAAATGTAACAAAGTATATGTTTCTCAGCCCACAATTTAAAGTATAAAAAGTTGTTGAAAAGGTGGGACTATGATCTCACCTCGAGTGCACGAGTATAAAAGTACTTCACAAAGTAAACGTGTGCATGAAAGTTGCTTAGCCTTGACCTAAACAAGTAAGTTGTATCAATTAATCGGTTACGACACAAGGTCGGGTGAAATGTGTTCAATTAGTCCTATGGCTCGTTACGACTCGATTAAATATAGCATGTGAATCAATTTGTCAAGTTTCATGCAAGATACAAGTATAGAAACAAGTTAGAAAGATTGCACAATCATTTGGTTAAGTTTGACAAAAAGTCGAACTTCGGTCGGTCAAAGTCAATGAAAAGTCAACACGTTCGGGTCAGGTCCCGAACTATTTTTCTGAGGTTCTTAATCATATATGAGCATGTTGGTCAAGTTTCATGTTAATCGGAGGTGCGTAGCATAGTTAGAATTAAACGAAAAACGACAATTTTGGACAGCCCCTGATAGTTCATCTGGACGGCGTCCAAAATGGCTGGACGGCGTCCAGTATTGAAGGCCTGGACGGCGTCCAAAAGGCTGGACGTCGTCCAAGTCTGAAGGGCTGGACGGCGTCCAAGAATCTGGACGGCGTCCAGATCTGTATCCAGGCCCTGTTTTGCTGCAACAAAGAAATGCACGAACCAAAACTCAAACAATCCCAATTTATGACCCGCAAATAATCAAAACATGTATCCTATATCATCGGGAAGGTATTTTGACAAAGGATACAACTAACCACATATCATCAATCGAGTTTATCATTTACAACGACAAAAACCTCGTCAAGAGATCGTTAAATGTTCATAATCAAAGTCTCAAGTTCGCAAAATGCATTTCATGATTCGGGAATCCAATTTATACATATGATATGCCGTTTTGAAAGTAACGAAACATACAATACAACTAAACACTTACTAACAATGTTTCATGGCATTCAAATCATCAAAAGTCCATTTTAAGAGCTATCAAACCCTAGCCAAGAATCACAAAATCAATAATCATGTTAGTGATGTTTTTCCAAATCAACCTACACACCAAATTGAAGCTAGTGATACTAGTAACACAATTAAAACATGAACTTTAACAATTTAACAACATTAACTCATCCAAAATCAAAGATTAAGCACACCCATTTCAATTGTTCATACTAGTTACTCAAAACAACAAATCGAGCAAGTAAATCATATATTCATGCTAGACACGAGCCATAGACACTAACTAACACCATTTCAAATCAAAAACACGAATTTAGAGAAATCTAGAGTTTTAGAAATGTTACCCAAACGAGATGAAGTTGGTATCAAATTGTAGAGGATGAAGAGAGGATTCCAAATACGTAATTTGTTTTGATGTTGGCCTCCTAGATCGAATTTAGATGATGAATGATTGAATTGGGTAAGTGTGTGTGTGTTCTTGCTAGAGAGAAAGAGAGAGAGATGGAGATGATTGAATGGTGGTGATTGGAGTGGACTAGTTGACCTAGTCAACTAGTTTGCCCCGTGTCAATTTTAGTCCCTCGAGTTTAGAAGCGGGTGCGGGATTTTACCGAACGAATATTTTGAAAACGCTCGAGTAAACGATTGATGTTATAATTAAGTAACGGAAATATTATGAACGTTAGTCAACGGAAACTACGAATTTAGATAACGGAAGATATTATCTAAAAAAAAGACGGTCGTTAAAATAATTTAACGGAAAAATGCGGGATGTTACAAGGACCGTTCATATGTTTAGAAGAAAAATTATTGAAAAATCGAGGTTAGGCTTATGTAGCAATGGAAAACCAAATCGAACGACTCTCTTATGAGTCAACTAAAGCATGTATCTGAGAATTCTATCTCACAGGTAAGTATATACATTTTTTATTTTTATTTATTTTTATTGCTGTTAACCTTCTGATAATAAATGTTGAATCGTTTGCTATAAAGTATTAAATTGATATTCAATAAAATTAGGTATAATAAACCGAAATTATTGATATCATACAAAAATTTAATGCATCACTGCGAAATTTACCGTTTATTCATAAGGTATAAATATCTTTAATCAATCAATCCAAAATATTTCAAAAATTCGTCAGGAGTAAAACTAGGAAATATAGCCGAAATTACTTTACCCAAAAGAGAGACGTATATTTTTGTTAATATTTGATCGATTAAAGTGGAATAAAAGACCAAAAAGATTTTTATTTTATTTTTACCCTGTTTTTAAATTTAATATATAACTATATTATTTTTAAATGTAAGTTGTGTAAAAATAATGTAAATATTAATAATATTTATATGAAATTTTATGCATGTTAAATTTAAGTTTAGTGTGAATTTAAAACAAAATTTACTTTACTTCATTAAGTTAAAGAATGATTTCTAAAATTCATCGTGAGTTCAAAACTAGGTCGTTGAACCGAAATTGCTTTACCCGAGGGCGGGGCGACAAATTTTGTTATCATTATTTTTAATTTTATTGATTTAAAGTATGCCAAAAACATTAAAAAAACGCAAAAATCTTTGCTTTTAAAACAACGCTTTAAAATGAAAAGTTTTAAATTTTCTCAAGGGACGAACTAGGTGAACGTACCGAAACAACCTCATTCTAAATATCAAGGAAAACAAAATTTTAAATTAATTACTTATTTGTTTTATAAGTTAAACCTTTAAAAAAATGCCACCGCACTCGTGGAGCTTCTGAGTAGAGAAACATCCGCAGTCGCGGAGCTTCCAAAACCCAGACCAGTTAACTGGTCGAGACAGACCAGTCCACACACACCCATCTCCTTTTTTTTGCGAAAAACACACACAAAACACTCCCAAATTCGCAATTTTTCACCTTTAATCATCAAATTTCTTGCTAAAAACATGTTGAGAAGAATCCTACCAAGAAGTTTTTCAAGGAGATCGGTAATTTCTACACACAAACACTCTTTAATTCGAATTTTAAGTGTTCTTGAGCATATTTTAACCTAATTTGATTTTGATGAATTCTAGCTTAATTATGCTTAAATTGTTTGTATATTATTCTTGTATAACCTAGATTGATGCTATTTAACATGATTAGAAGCCTTAAACTCAAATTTTTAACAATCTAGGGTTTGTGTTCTTGAGCAAAATTGGGGCTTTTTGATATAAACAGGTTATGGCCAATTTTTGTTATAAATTGTTGCTAAATTAAGTAGTGTAACATGTTTAGGTTGCTAAATGAACAAAACTTTGATCCTAAACATGATTTTTGAGCATTAAAGTGAACTTTTTAAGTCTAAAATTCATGAACTTGATTATTTTGATATGAATGCCATTTGAAACTTGGTTAATTGCTAGTAATGGTTATTTTGACATGTTATTTGAGTAGAATGCCTATTAACTTTGTATACATTTTCATATATGCTTATTGAAAAAATGTTGAATTGTTAATATTATGAAAATGCGTATAAAGTTTAATTTGAATTAAACATGTCATTATGATTGTTTCAATCTATGATTTTGCTAACACTAATGTATATTTGGATGTACAAAAATTGTGTTTAATGTGTTTTGCAGACTGAAAGGGGTGAATCTTCATCCGCGTCCCAGGCTCACAATGCTCCTCCTGAGAATGCAGACGAACAGGAGATTAACTACCAATACAGACAAAATCTACTGCATCAATTCATTTCATATTCAAATATACAAGTGGCAGATTTACACCCTAATTTAAGATTTGACAGACATTGGATAGATTATCAAAAATATCAGAGGAACTTACACATTCTTCAGTCTAAGGATGTTGAAGTGCCCAGGGTGATAGTTTGGGAACCGTTAGAAATAGTGGGATTGGCCGAACCAATCAGGGAATTACTTTACTAAAGGTATGGTAATTCTACTTTTAATGATTGGAAACGTTTATTTAATATACATAGGCCTATATATAGGGAATGGTGTGTGGAATTATTATGTAGTGTTGAAATAAATGATCGGGTAGCTAGCTTAACCGATCGGAGTTTTATTAGATTTTTGTTAGGAGGTGTGATGCGCCATATGTCTCTATTAGATATGGCTCAGGCTTTGTGTATATATACGCCTGAGGAATTAGTATCTAATGATTGTCAAAGGTTGATAATTAATGGTAGAAGGGTTGATGAAAATTTTGATATGAATGGAATATGGAGTAGAATGACTAGCCATAACCGATTTCGTGGGGGATCTTACTCTTATACCGATATTAATAGAGTTGAGCTTAGAGTGATCCTGTCATACCCTCAAATAGGGCCGAGGAAATATGACTTCACAATATCACAACACAAGTATATATAAACGAGAACGACTCTAAATGAGACATTTTAATAAAACAAAATTTGATTTGCAGCGAAAACATAACAATGTTTTACATAATGAAATTCAAATGATAAGTCTAATATGTGGACTCCAATGCAACAGCTAACTAAGCATCATAGGGCAGCACACAACCTAATCTTCACCTGAGACAAACATGCTTAAAGTGTCACACAAAGGTTGAGTGAACATCATAGGTTTAATAATTATAATAAGTTTTAGACCACAAGATTTAATTCAAAATATCAAAATTCAATATATTCAATATGCCATGAGTTATAATATCGAACTGAACATTAACCCCTGACACTGTACGGGTGTCGGCAATCATTATTATGTACCCCCTTGATGATCACACCAATGGGTAGAGACGTCACTCTCAATAGGCCTACTCACAATAATTAAGCTTGCAAAATTTCAATTCCAGTAATTAACGATATTATGGCGGGGATTCGCATGTAATAATAAATACATGTTTAACAAAAGTTTCACGAAATTGCATATCAAATAGTTTGCGTACTTGTGTCTAAATTATAAAACATTTAAAATCAAGCATGTGTCTCACCCCAAAGTTTATAAAACAATTAAGAAATAGTAGAAAGCGGGGCTATGAAGTTCACCTTAGTAGCAAGTAAGATATTCCACGCAAGAAGTATGAATGGAGTATGAAATCGGAGATCTCAACCTAGAGATATAACCTTTGATTAGTTAATGTCTAATATAGCAAACTATATTAACAGTGATGGTTTTCGAGAAAAGTTCCTATTTCCCAAAAGTTTCTATTTTTGAAAACCTACTATTTATGGAAAGCTTCCACTTATAGTAACCTTCTAGTTTTAGAAGTTCGGGTTATAAATTTTAAACAAAGATGTTGTACAACCTCGCCCAAACTTCGTTGTTAACATGCAAGTCACTCAAATGATCTATTGTTACCGAACGGCCTAGGATCTCTTGACCAGAATCTAAGTCTTGGCATTCGAGATCCACAAGCGTCCCATAATGGTACCAAGGATCACCCTAGGCCACAAGTAGCGGTGATGTTTGTAGTCTTTGTATGCTATCTTTAATTATAACCTTCACGTTAATAGTGTATACACTTAACAAGTTATTAATATACTTATTAGTTATATATATATATATATATATATATATATATATATATATATATATATATATATATATATATATATATATATAAGTGATAATATATTTAGTGTAATTAAGTGTTACTATATAGATAGGTGTATAAGTTATATTAATAATATTATTATCTAATTAATCACCCATTATGAAATCTTTATCATTATGTTACATGTATGAATATACCTATATAATGCATACATATATATTCTTTATTATTATTATACATGTTCATAACTATCTAGTATATATATTAGATGTATGTGTTACATATATATAAGTGTAAGATGATACATATATATATATATACACTTATTATTTTTCTTATTATGTTTACTAACCTTATATAATACTTACATAATACATATTCATACATACATACACACGTACATATACATACATATATACACATACATATACACGTATGTATATATAATTACATATACACATACTCATATATCTTCAATGTACACATGTACATACATACGTATGCATGCATACATACATGTATGTCATCTTCATTATTACTTATTAATTACTCTCTTGCACATAAAATCATAGCTTTTATCATAAATCATAACCTAATTCAAGTACATTAATCATGACACTCAATCTTATTAACATAATAACTTATTGATCTATTCATATTCATATCCAATACTCATGATCATAACCTTTATCTTCAACTATTAATATTTACTAGTTTATTAATCAATAACCATAATCTTTCATGCACAATTGTTATAATCATACATCTTTTAACCATTATTCATCTTACTTTAACTTATTGATCCCAAGCATTATCTATAATCTTTTAACCATACTAACTAGTTCACATCATTATTATGATTCATAATACTTCATAATCATACTTTTAACTTTTTCATTATTCCATAAACATTTATTCATCATTAACTAATAATATTCATAACCTAGTATCTTATTAATCTAATTATTATCCAAAACTTTTAACCCTTATCATAACAATCATAATCAAAAGTCATACTTGATTATATTACTTATAACATCACAACATAATCTTAATAATCATGATCATTCTTTTATCTTACTCACGTACAATATCATTATAATTATATTTATTAGAACAAATTAAAAGTAGAATTAACACTAGGATTTAGGTATACCTTAGGTGGTTAGAGATCAAGAAAAAGTTGTTGAATGTAGACTGAAAAGGAGCTGAATTGCAGCAAAATCATGACCCAAACAGTGGGTTCTCTTGGCCTATTTGGGTTCGCAGAAACAGCAAAAACACAATAGCATTGTCGACCCAAAACAGATGGGTTTTGGACTGCTTTGGCTCGACAGAAACAGCAACAAGTGCAGCAACAATGGGTTTGATGATGGGTTTGTTTGATAGCGACTTTTTAGCAGAAACAGGAGGCTGTAACAGCAGGTTCTTGGGCTATAAAAGTGGCGAATGGACTGCACAAAATACAGCAGAAGATGGCGACAGGAAAAAGCTGTGAATGATGATGAGTGCAGGCTGTTTTGGAGGGTTGTTTTGTCGACTGCAGGAAGGAAAAGAAGCAGATATGTTGACTAAAAGGAGGGGGAAAGGGCTGTAGAATGGCTGTCAACTAGTGCAAACAAAAGGGAGATTTTTGTGATTATTTTTGGTGCAAATTATGGGAAAAACTTGAGCCTATTTATAGATCATTAACATGAGTTGTGATTTATTTAGGATTCATGAATTACTTGGTGATCAAGGATTAGAGTTAAGATTAAATTAGGTTTGATTTTGCTTAGTGATCAAACTTTAGTTTCATTTTTTTTTTCTAAATAAAAACCGACCCCTACATTTATTATTGTTATATTATTTATTTTTTTAAACCGGCATTTTAAATTTATATATATATATTGTTTTATTTTTTTATATAATAGTTATTATTATTAAAGTTACATGTTATTTAAATTACATTTTATTTAATTATTAATCCCTAACTTTTATTAATTTTTAATTTGGTCCTGATTAGTTTATATTAGTTTTTAAAGTTTATATAATGTCATAGTTAATATTGCATATAGCTTATTTTATTAAATTAGTATTAGGGTTAGGGTTTACAAGATTAGGGTTTTTAATTAATATCTGAGATTGAGATTTCAGGTTATTAATTACAAGCATTAATTTACAGATCGTTTTTATTACTCGGGCACTTATTGTATCTGATTAACAACCCTAATGATAATACACAGAATATGACCATGAAACCCTAAGGGAATTTCTGTCATTTCATGAAGGAAAAATGAGGGTCGTTATAGTACCTCCCCGTTAATTTAAACTTCGTCCAGAAGTTTCAGGAAAACTTCTCGGATGCATCAACGGTTGAAAATAGATGTGGATATTTCCGTTTCATCTGGTCTTCACGTTCCCAGGTATACTCGGGGCCTCTTCGTGAATTTCAACGGATCTTGATGACAGAAATAGAGCTTTGTTTCAAACGTTTAACCTCACAATCCATAACTTCTATAGGTTTTTCGGTGAAGTGCAATTTATCATTAATGCGAAGATCATTCAAGGGAATAACGAGTATGTCATCAACAAGACACTTTTTATGATTCGAGATGTGAAGTGTATGAACTTTAATTAACAGTAAGTGTTGACTAAAAATTACCATTCGGTCAACGTTTTGTTAAAACAAGGTTCACACTTAATTACAGTGGGGATCTACTTTGAGTGATAGCTGATATTGTATGAAATTTCTGCTAAAAGAGCCTGGGTGATTAGAATATCTTGTCTTATGGACTTCATCCATGACTAGTTCTTAAAAATTTCTGAATAGCGGTGCTTTTTATAGGATCGACATGTATTCCTTCACTATCAACTACATGTCCGAGCAATTGTATGGTTCGCAGCCAAAGTTCACACTTGGGAAAACTTGGCATACAGTTGTACCTTCTTTAAGAGCTCTAGAATCAATCGCAGATGTTGCTCATGTTCTTTCTCGCTCTTGGAATAGATTAAGATGTCATCAATGAAGACTATCACGAATTTATCATGATAAGGTTTGCATGCATGGTTCATAAGATCCATGAATACAGCAGGAGCATTGGTTAAACCAAAAGGCATGACATAAAACTCATAGTGTCTATAACGATTTCGGTAAGTAGTCTTAGAAACATTAGCTTCCTTGACTCTCAAGTGATGATAACCCGACCTAAGACCAAGCTTCGAATAGATACTTGGTCTTTACAGTTGGTTAAACAGGTCATCAATAAGCGGGAATGGATAACGATTTTTGATGGTTAGCTTGTTGAGTTCTCGGTAATCAATACACATTCTCAACGTGCCATATTTCTTATTGACAAATAGAACGGGTGCTCCCCACGGAAGTAAGCTACGATGAATGAAACCTTTCTCCAAAAGTTCTTGGAGTTGGCTAGATGATTCCTTCATTTCGGGTGGAGCTAATCGGTATAATACCTATGCAATAGGTACAGCACCGGGTGTGGATAATTGACAAGTGAAGGATAATATAATATCTAGGGTTAATATTTTAAGTTGACAATATAGTGATAAGGAGTAGGTAACGGTACACAATGGTCCTAAGGTTGATCAGGTCTTATTTCCATCATGATCCATTAGGATTTCTGCATAACTTATCATAATATAACTACGTTGATCAAGCGGCATTATATTATACTAAATCATACTTTTATCACTCCATAATGTTACTACTATATCATCTAGTCAATATTCATCTTCTTCGAGGTGAATGATTCAATGGAAAATGAAAGATAAAAAAATAACATCACTCATTCATTTAAAAGAAAATAACCAGAGTATTAAAGAAACTTAACGAAATCTTCCAAAATATAGAAGTACTAAATAATAACATAAAGAACACTATGAGAAATTTAAATGACTCGTGTAGTTGTAAAAAACTCTTCATTATGCCTCTTCCCCTTCTTCCTCATTATCCCGAGCTTCCTCGACAGTCATCACAAACTCTCGGCCTTTAGCATTTCCCGTGTTATACTTTTTCTTTGGACACTGGTTGCGAAAATGCCCTTTTTCTCCACAGTCATAGCATGTAGGAACGATTGTGTTGGCTTTTGTTGCAGGTGCATTGGTCGAAGGAACTGCAACCCTACAAGTTTTGGCTATATGACTAACCTTCTTGCACTTGGTGCACTCAGCCTTGCACCACCCAGAATGGTGTCTCTCACAACACTTACAATAAGGTCGTTTCCCATAATAACCTCTTCCTAAATTTTTGGCAACTTTCTTATTTGAACCTTGGTTTGATTCCTGAGTAGGCTCAAATTTCCTTTTGCCTTCACTAGTCTTAGCCTCAGCTGATTTATTAGCCGCGGCCTTTCTCCTCTTAGCCATCATCAAGTTTGAGCCATAAGTATCACTGCATCCAAGGTCTTTTTACTAGCAGCAATAACATTTCCTTGAATCTCGTCAGGAAGACCTTCTATGCATCGCTCAATCTTATTTTGTTCAGTGAGTGCCATATCCGGACACAATGAAACCAACTCTATAAACCTGTTGGTATAAGCTTCAATATTGGTACCATTAACCTTCAATTCCCAAAACTCTACTTCTAGCTTTTGAATTTGATTCCTCGGGCAAAATTTATCAGTCATCATTCTTTTCACAACGGCCCATGGAATAGCATTAGCATCATCTAGTCCTACAGTTTGGGCATAAGCGTTCCACCAAGTCAAAGCAAGGCCACTTAGTGTGTGAGTGGCATACTTCACTCGGTCAACCTCCGCGCAGTTACAGATGCGAAAGATTGATTCGAGTTTTTCGAACCAACAAGTTAACTCGACTGCTTCCTCATTTCCATTAAATGATGGAGGCTTACAGTTCATAAACTCCTTGTAGGTACATGATGTAGGTGGATTCCCTTGGTTGTTCCCTTGATTATTGTCGCCTTGGGCGGCAGCAAGCAGTTGTTGAAATTGTGCGGGAGTGATGTGGTAGCATTGGGGTACGTGATAGTACTATATTTTACTACGAAATACGTTACAAATTACACAAGTTTTAATTATTTATTTACAAATGGGATATACCTAAACCTTGCTACAATAATATAGGCAGTGTACCTAATCGTAGAGTAGTATAGTTTTTAGTAAGTCCGGTTCGTTCCACAGGGAGCTGGCTTATTTCACACTATATTTTAAACAATTATATTCGTACAAAATATATTATATTAATAATATATAAAAGGGGGTTTTACCGTTTAATGAACGGTTTGTCGATTTTATATTTTAAGCGAAGCGTAAAGTAAATGACGATATTTAACTAACAATATAAAATAAATAACAATAATTAAAATGACAATAAATAAAAGTACGAGGAAAAATGAAATAAAATATATTATGCTTATTTAAACTTTCGTAATCATGATGTTTGACGTGTTGATTTTAGTTTTATGCCCATGGGTTAATTGTCCTTTGTCCTGGATTATTTAATATGTCCATCTGGTTTTTGTCCATAACAGTCCATCGGTCATAAATTCAAAGTGCGAGTGTCCTCGTCAAATTATCCTTATACCTGAAGTCAAATATTCCAACTAATTGGGGACTTAAACTGTAACAAGGTTTTAATACTTTGTTTAATAATTACACCAGGTTATCGACTGCGTGTAACCCAAGGTTTTAATACTTTGTTATCAATTATGCCAAGTGTCCTTGTACATAATTTCACCCCTGTTTTAATAATTCCATAGACTATTAATCCATTCCCGTATCCGGTTAAATGAACGATTATTCGTACATATAAATATCCCGCCCATCGTGTTCGATCGAGTGTATGTGGTTATTTATAGGTACATCCAATTGTAAATCTTTATATTAAAATTAACAAACTATCATTTAGTTAAACAAATATAAAGCCCATTAATAGCCCATAGTCTAATTTCCACAAGTGTCGTTCTTTTGTCCAAACCCCAATTATGGTACAAAGCCCAATTACCCCGTCTTTAATATTTAGTCCAACATCATGATTACTTTGGCTCAAATAAGCATAATAATAACTTAAGTACGAGACATTAATTTAAAAAGGAGAACATAACTTACATTGAGTATTTATCGCGTAGTGTTACACGGACAGAATTTCGACTTCAAAAACCCGTAAAAATAACTTTTACATAACCCGAACTAATCTAATATAAAACTACCCTATACTATATATATTATATATATATTTATTTATTTATTTATTACAGAGCATTATTATTATTATTTATTATATATAAACTCGGTAGAATGCATGGCCTTTTATAGGCGTTTTGATTTCTGATAGCTCCGCGAGTCGTGGAGTTTTTGGCCTTCAAACTCCGCGAGTCGTGGAGTTTGAAAATCCAGCTCAGAATCCTTTGTCTCATAGCTTGTCGACATGATTATATATATATATTTATAATATATAAATAATTTATATAATTATTTATATATTATATTTTATTCTTATGCATGAAACTTTAGGTCAAATCCATTTTTGGATCAGTTTTTTCGGGGTTAATCTGACCTTCTTAGGTTATCCCATTTTTTGCTTGAATCCGGCCGTCAACTTCTTCAACTCTTCTTTCTTCTGTCCTTTACCGGTAACTGGATCAATCGCTAGCTGGAAAGTTTCCACTGTCAACTGCTGTAAGAGGTCCTTTTCCAAAATAGGGCACAAGATTGAGTAATGCCTGAGTCGCAGCATCCAGGTCTGAACCAAATTGAGCAAGGGCGGCCACTTCGTGATATTGTGCCAATTCCAGTTTTGAACTAACCATTTTTTCAATTGTTCGGGATGTGGAAGCATATCCAGTCTATTACAGATGCCAATTGGAGTTTTGCTGTCGATTCAGCCACTAGGTCAGGTGCAGAAGAGCATTTTTTCTATTTAGACTTTTGGGCCATTCATCTTTCTGAATCGAGACCCGGCCTGACTCGCGTCGTTCTAACAACTGGCGGGGACCAATTAGTAGTGCTTGAATTCCTTCTATGGTTCCACATGAGAAACCAGTACGAATATAACCTACATGTCCAATTGAACTATGAGCTAGAAGTCTTAAGGGGATTGAATGAGGGATGAATCTTCTGAACTGCTTGAGAGCTGGAAGATTGGGATATCCCGACTTCCAATTCTAATACCCGCTTTAAAGGGAAGATATCGACCTTTGATGGGGGGCTCTCACAGGTCTACTCGCCAGTGTCTTCCTTCCACAAGTTCAACCTACGCGATGGATATTCCTCCCGTCGATGAGGATGAGGAGCGATGATTCAGAAAGGCTTTTGAACCTATCAGATTAACCTAAGAAAGGTTGCAAATGGATCAGTTGACTCATAATTTTTGGTCCATTGCGTCGGGCGTTGATAGTTGACTCATGTCCCGGTTCCGAATTTTCGAACGTCCTTGCGTACAATTTAATATCTTGTACTTTGCGTTTTGTAACTTGTACTCTTGTCATTTTTAGACGTTTTTCATCAATAAATTGAACCTTTTGAATTGTATCTTGAACATTTGAGCTTTTTGGACGTTTGTGTCTTCAAATCTTCGTTTTCGCCTTTTGTCTTCGCACTTATTTATTTAAACAATTACAATGAAAATATAATACAATTACATATGAAAACCTATTATTTAGGAGGGATATTGCTATGAAATATATGTTCCTTTTTAGCCTTATCAAACATCCCCACACTTGAGCGTTGCTTGTCCTCAAGCAATACAGAACTTGAAATAAAAACATACATGAATCACTTTTTTATTCATCACACTTTGTACATAAGTGATTTTGATATGGTGGTATAAACAATGATAGTAACGATAGAACCATGGTTAAAGGTGGGTGTGTCATCCACAGTTGCCTCGGGTTTAGGTCAACGACACTTGCAATCAAATAGCCGATTTACTTTCGGTTTCCAAAGAAAAGTGCACATTTGAAAGGCGGTTTACAGTCCCACATGACTATGAAAATTTAGATCCGTTAGGAAATTGGATCTTTATGAAAACATTTGATCTTTTGAAAATTCAATCTAGCTTTTACCCTAGACAAGTTTTCCGGAATAACCCTTCACCGGTGTTTGCAAAATATTTTTATGGGTTGTGTGGGTTTCAGATTTGAAAATTTTAGCTCAACACTTGTGGTTTTGTGTTACCCACTTACTAACCTTGTATTAGGAAAGCAACACGTCCAATTCACTTGTCCCGTATATTACCTTTCGGCAAACTACCGTCCGGTTGTAAAGGAAAGTGATGAACAAGAAACTGTTAAGGCAATGTCTAATGACATGCATTTAATTATGGTCTATAACGTGTCGGACGCAATTACTCTCCTTTGTAGGAGCAATAGTAAAGATCATCCTATAATTTTTTCGGTCTGGCACAAGGTCCTGTCTTTGACCATGCTATGCAACCACCGTTCTTACGGTTGACACCCGATTTGGTTCAGGTGACCTAATGAATTCCAGGTGAATTCCTAGGATTTTACGTTCAATGGTAATGAACGCATTGAAAATAGGTTTTCAGAAAACAAATCGGTTTGTAACTTTTGATCAAAATATTTTCTCGTTCAAGCTCGAGTTTAGATATCATTGAATTCCATGAGTTTGAATTCTCAATCTTTAAGGTCAATCTCAAGGATTGAGTAATAACAGTCTTAAAAGCTGATTTTTGATCTTTTAAGGAGATTATTCTTTCTGGGGATCTGATTCATTAGCCTTATCAAGCTAATTTGCACGGTGCCCCCCATTGTACGAGATAAATCCTTCTCATGGTTAGGATAAATCTGAACACTTGGCGACCCTGTTTGATGCTGAGGTCCGTGGATTTTTTGCTGATTTTAGAGATGACTTTTCTAGATTTTTCGTCAACCTACAGCTGGTCTGGACGACAACTTCTTGACCTAAACCAAGAAGCGCGTGTCTTTTTCGGAAGACTTTACTTCCTCTTAATGATGGAATTGATTCATCGTGTAGATCCATCTTTTCTTTTCTTTCATCGGGTAAAACAGTTAATTTAGTCCAAAACAAAAACACTTGCACAAACATGTGATAGATAGTTTTTAATTAACTTGGTACATTCTCCCCACACTTAGTTTCTTTCTTTGCCTTTTTATTCTCCTTTATTCCATTTTAAATGAATTCAAGCGTTTTTGGTTGTTTCTCAATTTATGCCCTTTTCGAGGTAACGATAATTTCGGTATTAACACCTAGTTTTCATCGTTCATAAATATGTATAAACATGATTTTGACTTCATTTAGTTGAAATTTTTTCAAATTTTCACAAAATTTGGCAAATAAACCAAGTGTAAACCCGAGAGAATTTATAACCCTTCCCCACACTTGAGATCATGCAATGCCCTCATTTGCATGAAATCAGACTATAATTATAAATTCATGAGGGTGATTAGTGTAGAAAAGTAATTAAAAATACCCAGTTTGTAATTACAAAGCTCGTCGAATGATAGATGGCGCGCCTCATCGTTCATTCCTTTTATTGTTTTATCACACATGTTTTTCTTCAAAAACGGTTGCTTTTCTGGACTGTTTGCTAATCTTTGAAAATGCGTCTTTTACCCTAACTTATTATGCATGTTTATTAACGAGTTATGCACTAACCCGAACCCCTAATTTAACGTTAAGTGGGGTTAGACTTCCCCATACTTAGCTGACGACATGTGAAGTCGGTAGAATAAGTTAGACAAATTAGAATAGTGAGCCAGTTATTTACATCTCGGGTGGTATAAAATATATCAATGGGTTTAAAGTTTAGACCCACCCGAATATCACTACTTAATTCTTTTTTAAGTGTAGCTTTTAGTAAATGGATATGTCTCTTTTCTGGTTCTTGGTCAAATGGATCGATATACACCGACATACATATTTTTATAGGGTGGACAATTCCTAACACTTCCTTTCGTTCATTCTCGGAATCAAAGTTTTCACCTCTATTACCCAATTGGGTGAAATTCGTGGTGTCAATATCTATTACAGCTTGTAGTTCATCTTTGGTTGATGACTCGTCTATTGAGAATATTGGGTTGGAAAGTTGTGCAATAGTGAATTTCGGGATCGAAGTAGATTCTTCTTCATTAACGGTACTTATCGGTCCCACTATTTTGGTCTCGGGGGTAAAATTTTCAACGTTATCGTTTTTCCAAGAGTACCAATTTGTCACCCTTACTTCTTCTTCATTCATTGATTGGTCGATGATTTCATCGGTAGAGGCTAATGTGTCGATATGTTGTGAAATTGGTAAAGCTGAATAAAAAGTATCATCAGGATAGTTGGTGATTTCAGAGCTCTCGAATTCATCAAAATTCGATGATATGAGATTTTCTTGCACAATACTCCTCAGATCAACAGGTGTATAGTCTGATAGAGTTTCAGCTTGCCGGTTTACAAACTCTCTCTCATTTGTTCATTTTGAGCATTGAGTTCTTCGAGTTTGATTTTCATATTGTCTAATAAATTTTCAGACACGTAATTTTCCTCGTCTACTGGTTGTTGAGTTTGGAAATATTCTTGGAAATAATCCCAATTTGAATTGTATTCTTCATAATCATTCCATTCAGGTTCCGTGGGTGCGTAATTTTCCATAGGAACGTAATAATAACATTCCCATGTTGAGTGATAATCTCCACAGATTTCACAACCAGTTATTGTTTCGTCATTCGTGATCCAAGATTGACCGAACGAATTGTCATCAACACTTATTTGAGAGTATTGATTTAATTGATTTTGGATATCAAAAAGGGTTTCCATAGCCTTGTTTTCAAAATTTTCCATTTTATTGCGATGGCCAAATTTTAGCTACAATGTGATGCTTTTACTAATTATCCTATTAGTTATAAAAATAGAAAAACTTATATAAGTTGTCCAATTAATAGACTTTTCTGCTTTTGCCCACGTTTCGAATAGCCAAAAGATGCAGCAGGGAGCCAGAACCCTTTAAATCGGAAGCTCACAACTCAGCCACTAACAAATCCAACTATTACTACGAAGCAGAAAATTGTCAACGTCCATTAATTTAACCACTTAAATAATTTTTCTTTCCGTTTGAGATATTAGATAAGAAATAGAGAAAATTTCTAAGTCCTAAAAACTAAAGCGTCGAGAAATAAGAAAGAAAAAGAATGCGCGTCGAAAAATGTCGAAAAATAAAAATAAGAAAATAGCGCGTCGTAACTTAAAAGTCTAAAAATTATATCTAAAAAGTTGCGCATAAAGGTCTAAAGGTAAATGCAATTTTATTCAAAAAATGGCAATTACTTAAAGGCACTAAAATCTATTTAAAACTAAAGCGAAAAACGGCGTCGCAAAATTCTAAAGCACCTAAATCTTAGTCTAAAGAAAAAGCACTTAAGGGATTTTACGGCAAAGCCTAAAAATGTGACAACCCGGAAATTTCCAACCAAATTTAAACTTTAATCTTTATATGTTTCCGACACGATAAGCAATATTTGTTAAGTTAAGTTTCAAGAATTTTAAACTATGTTCATACATTCATTCAACCTCGACCAAGTTCCAACGATTCACGAACCATTAAACAAATATGATTATATATGTATATGTGTATATATATATTATAAATTGAAACGTAAACAAAATATTAGATTAAATACTTTATATGATTGTATCTGTTTCAAAATGTTTATCAATGGAATTAGAAGATAAGATTAAATGATTGAATTATCAGATATATTGATTTATGATTACAAGTCTCTGTTGAAAGGCCCACGTTGATTTGAGAAATCTTTCCATTTTAACAATATTCGGAAAATGGTAAAGTCATTTATAAATAAGAACAAAATTGTCAATCATTGAGAACTAGACAAAGGATAGTGGAAGATTGAATCTCATAAAGACTCGATTGATCTATTTAGTTTCAAACGTACAAAAACGTTTTCAGTTTAAAAAGAACTTTATTATTAAAACGTATATAACTTTTATAAATATCTAGAACCACTTTTGACAACTCATTACTTAACTAATATGATAATGATAACGATATTTATATTTTATTTTATTAAATATATATAACGATTTAAATTAATATTATATATATTTATACGCGTATTATACGTACATAGTTTTATACTTTTACTATACTTAAACTTTACCTTTACTTTATTTTTACTTTACTTTAACTTTAATAATTCACTTTAATAATTCATACTTTAATAATTCACTTTAATAATTCATACTTTAATAATTCACTTTAATAATTCATACTTTAATAATTCACTTTAATAATTCATACTTTAATAATTCACTTTAATAATTCAAAAATCTATTATAAATAGAATTCAATAGGTTTCATTATTTCATAGAAACTTGAAAATATTTTTCTCTAAACTCTCTCAATCGATTTACATATATATATTTATTCCGTATTATTTCAAGATATTATTAGTATACAAAAAATATTACGACGGAGTGCTGTCCGAGTGATTTCGAAATTGTTTTTCGAGTGGGATAGGATTAAGGAAATTATGGGTTATAGCTATGGAGGTGATTGAGTATGGTTCATGGGTATGCTCGTGAGGTCAATATAGTGTTTATCATTTCTGTTGCGTCTACGTACCTTTCCTGCAATATTGAATCTCAATATTGATACGTGAGTACTCATAATTTAACTTTTACATATTAATAGTGTATCCCTAACTAGTGCTCGAGTATTTAGGATTATTCATGTTTGTACTTTTGATATTGCCCTTAGACATGTTAGATTGAATCTTGAATTAGTTACACTTGCGGTTGAGATAAGGTATAAGATATGCATGTCCTTGGAAAGCTAGCGAAAAATTAAGAACTTTTTCTTTAGATATCGAATGGTTTCGATGAACAGATTAGAAGTTATAATCAATTGAATTTTCGATATTTTTATTAAAAATGATTATTATTATAGTCGTTTTTATCTTCGTTCTAGTTTTATCTTATTATTATCATTATTATTATCTTTATCAATAAAAGGGATTTATCATTAAAATTTGTTATTTTTTTATTATTACTATCGTTATTATCGTTAAAGTTATAATTAGTATTATGATTATTATCCAATTATTATTATTATTATTATTATTATTATTATTATTATTAGTATTATTAGTATTATTATTATTATTATCATTATTAATATATATATATATATATATATATATATATATATCATTATTTAAAAATGGTTATTGTTATTGTTATTATTACTATATTATCATTAAGATAATTATTAGTATTATCGTTAATAATGTTATAGTAACTATCATTATTAATATTAGTGTAATTAAAACAAATATTTGTAACACCTAATTATTTTGATTACTATTATTATCATTATTATGAACACGATATAAAAGACGATTAAAAGCTATTAAACGGAACGATTAGGAAATAATGAGTAAGAGTATCATGATGAAATTAAAATATTATAAGATATTGATTTAGATAAAATTATAGTTCTTATCATTTTTATCATTACTATTATTATTAAAAGTATCGTTAGTATTAAAACTATCATTTTAACAAAAATTATCATTTTAATAGAAATGTCATTGTTACTATAAAATATCATTATTATTATTATTTTAAATAGAATTATTATTTTAAAGATAATATTAAAAATTATCGTAAATATTAAAGTTATCATAATTAGAATTATCGTTTTATCATAATGTCATCTTAGCAATTATAAACATTGATAGTTTTATAATAATAATTATTATTACAAAATAATACAACTTTTACTTACTATCATTATAGATATTATTTTATCAAATAAATATGTTGAAAGGACCCGTTCATATACATTATAAACGATTCACAATAGTTGATTACATTGCGAGGTATTTGACCTATATATAATATATTTTACAAACATTGCATTCGTTTTTAAAAGACAATCTTTCTTTACATCAAAAATTGACAGGCATGCATACCATTTCATAATATCCACTATCCAACTATAAATTGATTTAATAATAATCTTTGATGAACTCAATGACTCGAATGCAACGTTCTTCGAAATATGCTATGAAAGACTCCAAGTAATATCTTTAAAATGAGCAAATGCACAGCGGAAGATTTCTTTAACACCCGAGAATAAACATGCTTTAAAGTGTCAACCAAAAGGTTGGTGAGCTCATTAGTTTATCATAATCATTTATTTCCATCATTTTAATAGACCACAAGAATTTCATTTCCAGTTCTCATAAATATACGTCCCATGCATAGAGACAAAAAATAATCATTCATATGGTGAACACCTGGTAACCGACATTAACTAGATACATATAAGAATATCCCCTATCATTCCGGGATCCTCCTTCGGACATGATATAATTTCGAAGTACTAAAGCATCCGGTACTTTGGATGGGGTTTGTTAGGCCCAATAGATCTATCTTTAGGATTCGCGTCAATTAGGGTGTCTGTTCCCTAATTCTTAGATTACCAGACTTAATAAAAAGCGGCATATTCGATTTCGATAATTCAACCATATAATGTAGTTTCGATTACTTGTGTCTATTTCGAAAAACATTTATAAAAATTGCGCATGTATTCTCAGCCCAAAAATATAAAGGGTAAAAAGGCAAATGAAACTCACCATACTGTATTTCGTAGTAAAAATACATATAACGTCATTGAACAAGTGCAAGGTTGGCCTCGGATTCACGAACCTAAATTAATTATATATATTTATGTGTTGGTCAATATTTGTCTAACAAATTAGGTCAAGTCATAGTGTACCACAATCCTAATGCTCGAGACTAATATGCAAAAGTCAACAAAAGTAAATTTGACTCAAAATAATTTCCAAAACTTTATACATGATTAATATATAGTTTAAATATCGTCGTTTTATATTTTTAAATATTTTTAAAAGATTTATTAGAGTAAATAATATAATTTATTTATTAATAAATAAAATTTTATGTTATATTTATATAATAAAATATACTTTTATATATATTAAGTAATAAAATTTATAGGGTTCATTTAATATTATAAAGATAATATGATACGTATTATTAAAGTAAGTTATTACACGTAGTAAAATATGTTTGTATCAAATATTTATTTGATAAAATAATATCTATAATGATAGTAAGTAAAAGTTGTATTATTTTGTAATAATAATTATTATTATAAAAATATCAATATTTATAATTACTAAGATGACATTATGATAAAACGATAATTCTAATTATGATAACTTTAATATTTACGATAATTTTTAATATTATCTTTAAAATAATAATTCTATTTAAAATAATAATAATAATGATATTTTATAGTAACAATGACATTTCTATTAAAATGATAATTTTTGTTAAAATGATAGTTTTAATACTAACGATAATTTTAATAATAATAGTAATGATAAAAATAATAAGAACAATAATTTTATCTAAATCAATATCTTATAATATTTTAATTTCATCATGATACTCTTACCCATTATTTCCTAATCGTTTCGTTTAATAGCTTTTAATCGTCTTTTATATCGTGTTCGTAATAATGATAATAATAGTAATCAAAATAATTAGGTGTTACAAATATTTGTTTTAATTACACTAATATTAATAATGATAGTTACTATAACATTTTTAACGATAATACTAATAATTATCTTAATGATAATATAGTAATAATAATAATAACAATAACAACAACCATTTTTAAATAATGATATATATATTAATAATGATAATAATAATAATAATACCAATAATAATAATAATAATAATAATAATAATAATAATAATAATAATAATAATTGGATAATAATAATAATACTAATTATAACTTTAACGATAATAACGATAGTAATAATAAAAAAATAACAATTTTTAATGATAAATCCTTTTATTAATAAAGATAATAATAATAATAATAAGAAAAAACTAGAACGACGATAATAACGACGATAATAATAATCATTTTTAATAATAATACAAAAATTTGATGGACTATAACTTCAAATCCGTTCATCAAAATCATTCGATATCTAAATGAAAAGTTCTTAATTTTTCGCTAGCTTTCCAACGACATGCATATCTTATACCTTATCTCAGTCGCATATATAACTAATTCAGGATTCAACATAACCTAACTAAAGGCAATATCAAAAGTACAAACATGCATAATCCTATATACTCGAGCACTAGTCAGGGATACACTATTAGTATGTAAAAGTTAAATTATGAGTACTCACGTATCAATATTGAGATTCAATATTGCAGGAAAGGTACGTAGACGCAACGGAGATGATAAATACTATATTGACCTCATGAGCATACCCATGAACCATACCAATCACCTCCATAGCTATAACCCATAATTTCCTTAATCCAATCCCACTTGAAAAATAATTTCGAAATCACTCGGACAGCACTCTGACGTAATATTTTATGTATACTAATAATATCTTGAAATAATACGGAGTAAATATATATATGTAAATCAATTGAGAGAGTTTAGAGAAAAATATTTTCAAGTTTCTATGAAATAATGAAACCTATTTAATTCTATTTATAATAGATTTTTGAATTATTAAAGTGAATTATTAAAGTATGAATTATTAAAGTGAATTATTAAAGTATGAATTATTAAAGTGAATTATTAAAGTATGAATTATTAAAGTGAATTATTAAAGTATGAATTATTAAAGTGAATTATTAAAGTCTGAATTATTAAAGTGAATTATTAAAGTTAAAGTAAAGTAAAAATAAAGTAAAGGTAAAGTTTAAGTATAGTAAAAGTATAAAACTATATACGTATAATACGCGTATAAATATATATAATATTAATTTAAATCATTATATATATATATAATAAAATAAAATATAAATATCGTTATCTTTATCATACTGGTTAAGTAATGAGTTGTCAAAAGTGGTTCTAGATATTTATAAAAGTTATATACGTTTTAATAATAAAGTTCTTTTTAAACTGAAAACGTTTTTGTACGTTTGAAACTAAATCAAATAAATATAATAATTTTGTTTTCCAAAACCAAATATATTTTTAAGAATCATTTTGTTTAAAGGTTAAAATAATGGAAATCGTTATATCATAAAATGTTTTAAAAAAGTAGAATCATATATATTCATAATAGGTTTCAAGTTTTTAAATTACAGTTTGTTGGTGAAGCATGGGATAAAGTTCAAAGGTAAAATAAACGTATGAAATCATCTTAATGAAAAATGTCGAGTTACTTAACTTGTCGATATCCAACATCTAAGTTATTTACACTTCACGTTCTTACTTATAAATCACTTTACCATTTTCCGAATGTTGTCAAAAAGAATAGATTTCTTAAATCACAGTGGACCTCATAACATAGACCCGTAATCATATCATAATGTATCTGATAAATTAACAATTTGATATTATCTTCTAATTCCATCGATAAACATATTGAAACAAATACGATCATGTAAAGTATTATACGTTTAATACTTTATTAATATTCTCAAGTTATAATATATATATATATATATATATATATATATATATATATATATACATATATATACATATTTATTTATATATAACGGTTCGTGAATCGTCTTAATTTGGTCGAGGTTATAATGAATGTATGAACACAATTTAAAATTCTTGAGATTTAACTTAACAAACTTTGCTTATCGTGTCGGAATAATATAAAGATAAAGTTTAAATTTGATTGGAAATTTCTGGGTTGTCACAGTACCTACCCGTTAAAGAAATTTCGTCCCGAAATTTGAGTGGAAAGGCCGTGAATGATAATAAGTATGTTTTCATGATGCATACAGGATGAAAATTAGAGTTTTATCATCAGCGAATAATTTGGATAAACAATCCATTTATATGAAGAGTACGAATGAAGCTAACATAGAAGAGTGAAATGAGTAAGTGTAGATTCATCTTATCATTTGACGTAGATATGATTGATTTCCAGATTTCAAGGGATTTGAAGAAAATCTTTGTAATAAGATTTGATTCTCCGGTAACAAAAGGAATTAGGATCCGCTTTAAATGCGATCGTCCATTTTAATTGTTCTGTCGGAGATTTTCTTATAAATTCACCTCCTTCCCTTTCTTACAACTCACACCTTCTGTTGATGCATTTTATGCAAGTCCCTAGACATCTACCCACGTCCATTGCAGGTACAACAGTTTAAAGGCCACCATGATCGTTTGTTATTATCCTATTTGTGTTTGTATGTGGTTACAGCAACTGCAGGAATGAGATGTGGATGTTTGACTATGTTAGACTTAGTCAGACGTCCGAGTGAAGCCTCACTCGTATGGATGACAGGCTCATACGCACGGTTGATGCTGAGCTAAGTCACAATTACAATCTAAATGAGAAGACACGAGTGAGTGATCACCCGTACGGCTGATGAAGCCAACTCGTATGTGTGATGGATGAATCGTACGAGTGAGTCAACAGCAGGGGTATATAAAGTCTTATGTTCTTCATTTTTAGGTTAAGCCTCTCATTTGTTACACACACTCAGATCTGGTGAGCTCCTCCGATTCTCTCTCAACCCAAATCACCCAGGTGGTGAATAATAGCTCTAGGTGTTGATCTAATCACACTTGATTTAGTTGTGGTATGACTAAATTAATCATAAAAAGCTTAACCTATTCACTAGAGGGTTTGATTCACTTATTCCGTCATTGTGTGAGTTAAATCTGTTGATTTCTAAGTTCCTAGTCATGTTTCATCACCTTCTATTCTTTCCCCGTCAACTCATATTTTAAAGTATTCATCAATATGCTCCATCCAGTTCTGATTCTCGATATACTTATAACTTTCATATCGGTCATTCTTCTTTTTCATCTACCGCCGGAAGAATCTATTTACTTCTACTATACTCTTGGGTTTATAGTGTTTCTAGTTCTCCCGTGTCTTTATATTGCTATATGCAACGATATATATGGTTTATAATTTTTGGTTTGTCGTTGGGCTTTATATCTTCCCTAATATTTCAAAGTCTCTGTTTCTATCTTATATAATCATTGTCATCCACAGTTAATGCTCTCTTTTATTTGCTGCAATTTATACCCCAATTTCTATTTCGGAGTTTTATCCTTTCGTTTCTTCTTCTTGCGATTAAGCACCGCTTGTAATGGTCCAGAATTCACAAATATGATTTTCGGAATGAACATTGTTAATGTTCTAGGAAGGAAATTGTGATGGCACGATCTTGACTTGTCAAATTACTAGAATACCTTGGAAAAGGCCGAATCATCAAGAAATATTTTCTTGATATTTTAGAGGTTAAATAGAATACAAGAGTCGTATAACATGGCACATGATGATGTTATGATCTGTGAATCATCACGTTCCATTTAGAAACTCAGCATGAATTACTGTAATATAATCACGTTGATCAAGTGTCATTATATTATACTAACTCATGCTTCAGTTTCCAACACTACTTCAAAAACATTCATATTTTAAACTCAAAGGTTTACAGAGCATAGGAACTAAACAGTTTCCTTTTTGATGTAATACAGATAGCGCAAAGAGATAAATGATTCCAGATAAGAATAGTTATGGAAATATCTTCAGAAATATGGAGGATATTTATAATGAAAGATACGATGATATCTTAGAATTTCTAATATCAGAGGATGATGAAGAATATTGTCTGTAAGGGTTTAGTGTCAGGAGCAAGGTATTCGTTAATGACTTCAGCAGACACTGAATCATTTGGATTCTTTGAAGGCAGGTTCAGTCTTTGTGATTTGTCCACAGCCTCCTTCATACTTTGCTCAATCCGTTTTCCAGTTCCAAAACTTCTCTATTTCTGAGCTTTGTTAATACACTAATCTTTATCATCAAACTTTTTACTGCTAAGGTCGTTTACAGTTTTTGTTGCTTCATCAGCATTTCGAGAACTAGTTCGCGGTTCAGAGTGTTTTTCAGAAACTTCACATTCGAAGTATGTAAGCCTTGGAAATAGACATTATGTATAACTGTTGGCGTCAACATGCTGTGAGATTTCAAAATACTGATTGCTAACTCCCAATGATTCGTATGACAATTCTCGTTACAAGAGGCACATGAGTAAATGATGATGTTTCGATAAATATAAAGATTCTTCGAAATGCCCAAGATCAGTGAAGTTGTTGGTAAGTTTATTGCTAATGTGGTGGAATATGAAAGGTTCTCCGGTAACAAAAGGGTAATCACATATATCAAAATTATGATAAGGCTACTCCGAATGAAAAAATCGAAGTTGTCTTGCTGGAGCTGTGATATAATTTGCTACTTTGCAAAGGAATTGCAAGGTTATTTTTGCTAATAAATGGCAAAAGATCTGACACAGATATGTGTTGAATTATGACTTTGGTTTCGAGAGCTTTTTAAGTACATAACTGTAGGTAATATGTGGTTGGATCATCATCTCGATTGCTCATTATTTGAAGTGTCTTCAGAGATTTTCGAAGGGTTTGAACATAGATTGTAATCGTTTGTATACATTTGATGTTCTAACACACTTTTGAAGTCAAAGTATAGCTTTGAAAGATGTAGGAATCTAAAAGTAATGGTACCGGTTATATCTCGAATTGAATTCTGAGATTTTAAAATCAGAATACGTAATTGGGTTTGAATGAGTATGGTTGTTTTGATTTCTATGAAAGAATGTATATTATTGTGAAAGTAGGAAGTATAATTGATAATTTGCTTAATCTGATTCGAAGAATTTAACATATTAATTGTGAATTTATATATATCTCTCGGGTATTACCTACCCGTTAAAAAATTTTCACAATTAATATTTTGTACATAAGAATTTTATTACAGTCTTTATGAAAATATATATGTATATATTCTCCTCAGATGTAACATAGATTTTAATGAGTTAATACTAAATTAAACTCATTCTATTTACGGTTGGAACTAGAATTGAATAATTCCTTGAAGGTTTAGAGGTTACATAAGTATTTCTTCAATAATATTGAAAATATGAATCAATACATCGTTATTTGTTGAGATGTGATGTTGGTTTTCGTTAAATTCTTGTGAACTTCGCAAAGTACGAATGATGTTATCTGAAAAGTTTCGGTTACATCAATGATGAAGTGTAAAATCAAATATATACTTGATTTATTAGGAATTGGAATTTGTTGAATTGAGACAGAGATTGTAGTTAACGATGGTTAAGTCGCGGGTGAGGGACGTACATTATTGCATATTTGTAATATGAATTAACTGAGTAGTTAAGATTGACACACAATAGCTTAGCACGGAAAGATTTGTTTTTCATTTCAAAAAATATATATATATATATAAAATATATATATAATTTCTTCAGAGGGAATGAGTTAATTCTTCATAACTTGTTGATACAATATACACGTTATTGATTCGTAATGATGTCCACAGTGATTCTTGAACTGACGGAGTTTGTGATGTTATAGGTGTTGTTGATTCTGATGTTGACTGTACTGACGATGCTGGTGACGTTGACGGTACTGTTGATGCTGTTGGTAAAACAAGTTTAACTTGTTAATCACACACCATTTTTGTCAGGGTTTCTACTCTTCTTTCTATCATTTTGGTTCACTTAACTGATTTATGGTTAGGGCTAGATTAGATAATCTCTAAGACTTTAGAGATTATATAATCGCCGCGGAATGTTTCTCCAATGAAGTTATGAATTAATACTTCGTCAGTTATTGTTGTTGGTACTCCTTGGTATCTATGGTGCATATGACGTTGATGCTCGTGGGACAGATTGTGAAGTTGAGGTTTACAACGCGGTTGTGGTTGGAGGTGGTAATGGTACTGTTGGCGTTGATGATGGTGGTACTGGTTATGCTGCTGGTGCTGCTGCTGGTGTTTGTAATCTCTGCACCATATTCTCCAAAGCCACTACCCGAGCGCGAAGTTCGTTGACTTCTTCTATTATTCCAGGATGATTGTCAGTCGGAACGAGCGGATAAATAAAATCTAGAATTTGATGTAGTATATAATCGTGACGAGATACCCTGGAAATGAGAGAGAAAATGGTGTCTCGAACAGGTTCGCCGGTAAGTGCTTCAGGTTCTTCGCCAAGAGGGAAATGTGGTGGATGGAAAGGATCGCCTTCTTCTTGTTTCCAATGATTGAGGAGGCTACGAACCCATCCCCAATTCATCCAGAATAGGTGATGTAATGACCCGCACTTTTTCGATCGTTCTATACTTATAAGATTGATATTTACATAAATTAAACCTTGCCAACATGATAAGCAATCCAAATTGTCGAGATTTATATTTCCGAAAAGAGTTTTACACAACGTTTGACCGTCTAGTTTGACCGATGATATCACGAACTATACAATATATGATAATTATACGTTTGTGTATATAAATGTATATATACATATTTAACATGATTAATAAATGTTTTAATATCTCATTTTGTATTAATAACAACAAGTTATATGTGTATTTTGAAACTACTAACTTAAGTTTTCAAAACGATAACAATACGTAACGTTATTTGACTTAAATACTTAAGACTATAATGTTTATACATATATTGTATAAGTAATGTATTTAATCACTTTTAAGAACTTAAATACATAAAATCATATAAGTGTATTCACAAAATATAGCTATATTTGAATCCTCATTCCATTTTTCACAAAATTTCTATACGTATATCTAGTGTATAAGTACTCGTATCATACCTAGCTTCTATACGTATTTACTAATAGTAAATACATATCAAATCACCACCTAACCAACCCTTGTTACTGCCCTTGGAGCTAGGTAATTAGATTTTGGAAGCAAGCATGACAAATACACAAAAATACAACATGGGAATTTTGTCCATGTCTCCCATGGAACACGTTTTTGAGGTGTATATATGCACCATCATTTTGATTCATTTACTACTTCAATATCTTAGCTAAAACACACACACTTATAATCCTTAAACACCTTCAACAATCCAGCAAAGTTCCATGAAGATCTAGCTTCAAAAACCATACTTAAACACCATAAGAAAACCATACAAAAACACTTCAAGAAAACCTTCCAAGAACACCAACTTACTTCCAATCTTTCATCCACTTCTATCACCCTTTTGATTCTAGCTTCTTACTCCTCTTTTACAGCAATCTTGTCCAAGTAACTTGAGGTAGTAACTTTGTTCATAACCTTATTCGATTCATATATATATAGCTATCTTATTATATGGTATAAAATTTTAACAACAAGAACATAGTTTGAATGTTTTCAAACTTTTTTGCAAACTAAATAGATCCTTCTAACTTAACTTTTAAAATACTTCAAGACCTGTAATATAACTTATGTATATGCTAATTTAACAAGGTAAAACTTGGTTTTTCAAAGTATAAGTATTTTTAGAAAAATGGTCATTAAATGATTTTGTTGTAACAAAAATGTTTAACTTCATATGTTTCACTAATGTTTCACTTATGCCGTATGATTTTGAATACAAACCAAGGTATTTACAGTTCATATTCTTAAAGAAGAACTCGATCCAAGAAGATGGCAATTTGAATCAACGAAAACGGATTTGTAACGAAGAAACTATGACCGAAACAAAATTGGTTATCCTAGATCATTTCAACTACGGGATCAATTGGAAAAAAATGATATAAATCACATATTTCTAAGATAACATGATATTTTATATATATGTACTTATAATTCAATTTTATATGGTTCAGGATCACCCGTAAACAACACGAGAAGATTAATCATAAGATCCCATGATTGTACGCAACACGTCATTTGACAACACCGGTACCATGGGTCAAGATTAATCTCGACCAATACATATACGATGGGGTTTTATTTATTTCGTTGGGGGTTTTATTTATTTCATTGCGGGTATATTAAACATCTAAAAATGAACCATTAAAATTGAATTACTAACAACGAACTGCTAACTACGGACTAAGGAAATATTCAAAATATTAAAAGTATAACAAGTATATATATATATAACGTTTGTTTTAAAATGAAAACATATTGATATATTATATATGGATAGGTTCGTGATATCAACCGGAAGACCGAGTCAAATTATATATATCATCAAGACAAGAGTGAGTATATAGTCCCACTTTTAAACTCTAAATATTTCGGGATGAGAATACATGTATTTTATGTTTTACATTATGGACACAAGTAACTGAAAAATATATTCTACGTTGAGTTGTACCACTGGCATACTTCCCTGTAGCTTGGTAACTAATATTTACAGCGGTAATGTAAACGCGAATCCTGTTGATAGATCTATCGGGCCTGACAACCCCAATCGGACTGGACGACCAGTATTCAACGGTTGCACAGTACTTCGTTTTGTGACTACACTTGGTACGGTGTAGTAAGATTTCATATTAAAGGGAATATGCGACGTGAAAATGTTAAGTATGGTTACCAAGTGCTCAACCACTTAGAATATTTTTATTGAAATGTTTATATACGAAATCTTGTGGTCTATATATATATATATTGCTGCGCACTAAACCTATATCTCACCAACTTTATGTTGACGTTTTTAAACATGTTTATTCTCAGGTGATAATTAAAGCTTCCGCTGCATTATGTTGAATCTAAGCAGGATCATGCGTACTCATATTTGTGTCAAAAATAAAACTGCATATCCGAGGACGTGTGTTGTAAAATATGCTAGAAATCGTGTTGTTATTATCATTTGTAAAGTTTGTAAGTCGAAGATTATCGTTAAACGATAATCATCTTTTTATTGTCTAAAGCTTGTAACAAAAATAATGGTTTGGTTTGTAATGTATAATATATGCAGTTTTCCTTTTTAAAAATGTCGCATATAGAGGTCAATACCTCGCAATGAAATCATACGTTATCTAACACGTTCTTATGGTTAAGGACGGGTTATGACATGTGGTATCAGAGCGTTGGTCTTAGCGAACCAGGTCTGCATTAGTGTGTCTAACCGAGAAGCCGTTAGGATACATTAGTAAGTCTGGACTTTGACCAGGTCTGATTAAAAAAAAAAAAAAAAAACCATTGCTTATCACTGTTGGTTAAAATTTATATGTAAATATTATATAAGTACTAATGGGTTAGTTGTTGTGTGATAGATGGCGAGCTCAAAAATTGTTATCACAATCAACGACTCCGAATCAGAATCTTCAGATGGTATTTCAGTCATTAACCTATCCGATGACGAAAATAATATCTTTGGGGAAGACTCACAAATTCCGGATGAACCGACTATAGAGAACCCGGAAAGTGAACCCGAGGAGGAAAGTGAACCCGAGGAAGAAATACAGGAAATTACAAAAGACGAGTTCGAACTAGGAAAGAAACGAAAGGCTAATGAATTAGAAAATCCAAATCCCGAGTTTAATGAGAATGATGTGGCACCAATTCCACTCAACACTACCACCCCTATCCCCGCTATTCCTATTCGTTCTGTCCCGGCATCCAGTTCTTCAGTCCCACAGCCAAAATATAGGCAGACAGTTAGGATAAGCGTTAAGCAAATCTTTGTGTCTAAACGTCCTAGAAAATAGATCAAACGATGCGCTGCTGTGTCAAACCATGGAATCGAATAATGTTTTGTATAATATTAATAGTGTGGTTTGCTTAATGTTAGATGTAAGATAAGCATATGTAAAATATTGAAGTATGAAATGCAATAATTTTCCATGGTTAAGTATTATTTAGATTGTAGTAATTGATTCTGTACTAAGCTATTAAGTATGAACATTAACGGGTAGGTACTACCCAAGATATAATTATAAAACGCTAATAAGAAGAAAAGGCTTTTATAATAATACCTAGTTCATATTATTAATAAGCTATAATGTACTATAAATACACACTACATCTATAATAATCCATGTGAATAATTATTTTCTTTCATTAGGAAATGGCGCGATTGAATCGAATGACGGAACAAGAACTCGGGGAACTCATCAACCAGCGAGTGAACGACAGAATGTTATGGGTTGAGGCTGCAAGAGCTGCTGCAGTTAATCCAAATCCTCGTGTAGGATGCTCCTACAAGACGTTCCAAGCTTGCAAGCCATCATCATTCAGTGGAACGGAAGGACCTATCGGTTTAACCCGATGGATAGAAAAGATGGAGACGGTGTTCAAAATCAGCGGTTGTGATGAAAAAGACATGACCAAGTTTGCATCGTGCACTTTACAAGATAGTGCACTCACATGGTGGAAGAATTATGTGAAGGCGGTAGGAGGAGATGTAGCTTATGATACTCCATGGGAAGAATTCAAAGCAATGATAATCACCGAGTATTGTCCAAGGAATGAGGTTATTAAGTTAGAAGATGAGTTACGAAGTTTGAAGGTGGTTGGTACTGAAATCACCAACTACAACCAGCGATTCATGGAATTAGTTTTGCTATGTCCTGAATTGGTTCCAACCGAAGAACGGAAGATTGAAATGTACAAAGCTGGTTTGCCCAAAAAGGTCAAGGCAAATGTTACAGCATCGAAACCTAAGACAATTCATGAAGTTATAACCATGGCAAACGAGCTAATGGATCAGGTCATCATGGATAAGAAAGTATCCAATACTGATGTGAAGGTATCAGGTAACAAAAGAAAGTGGAATGGAAATTATGATCGAGGTAACCAACAACAATCTTTTAAGAAACAAGAAAACACGCAAGGTGCGGGTAGTGGTTTAAGCTTTGGTTATAAAGGACAAAATCCTTTATGCAACCGTTGCCACAAACATCACTTTGGTTACTGTAGTGTGTTATGCACCAAGTGTAATCGACAAGGTCATCTTGCGGAAGATTGTAAGGCTCTCGTTACAAATGGCAACAAGACTCCTGCCACCAACGCAAATAGAACTGCTTTGGCTACCATTACTTGTTTTGGTTGTGGAAAAAAAGGTCACTATAAGAGTCAGTGCCCGAATCAGAATGGCGGACCTGCACGTGGAAGAGCGTTTGTTATTAATGCTAGAGAGGCACGAGAAGACCCGGAGCTTGTTACGGGTACGTTTACCATTAATAACTTATCAGCATCTATTTTATTTGATACTGGCGCCGATAGAAGTTACGTGTGTATAAATTTTTACACTAAATTGAATTGTCCATCATTACCTTTAGATGCTAAGTACTTGATTGAGTTAGCTAATGGTAAACTAATTAAAGCTGATAAAATTTGTCGTGATTGTAAGATAAATTTAGCCGGAGAAACATTTAAGATTGATTTGATACCCGTAGAATTAGGAAGTTTTGATGTAATAGTCGGCATGGACTGGATGTCCAAAGTAGGAGCGGAAGTTGTTTGTGCCAAGAAGGCAATTCGTATTCCTGGTAAGGATAAAATGCCGGTGATGATTTACGGAGAGAAGGGTGATTCAAAGCTAAAACTCATTAGCTGTTTGAAAGCCAAAAAGTGTTTAGAAAAGGGATGTTACGCTATTTTAGCACATGTTAATAAAGTCGAAAAGGAAGAGAAGTGCATCAATGACGTGCCTGTGGCAAGAGATTTTCCCGAAGTTTTTCCGGAAGAATTGCCGGGATTACCTCCATTTAGATCGGTAGAATTTCAAATAGATTTAGTACCAGGAGCTGCACCAGTGGCTCGTGCTCCATATAGACTTGCACCGTCCGAGTTAAAAGAACTTCAAAGTCAGTTAAAAGAATTACTGGACCGTGGATTCATACGACCGAGTACTTCACCGTGGGGAGCTCCAATTTTGTTTGTTAAGAAGAAAGATGGATCTTTTAGGATGTGTATAGACTATCGTGAATTAAATAAGTTAACTATCAAGAATCGGTATCCACTACCGAGAATTGATGACTTATTTGATCAATTGCAAGGATCATGTGTTTATTCGAAAATTGACTTAAGATCGGGCTATCATCAACTACGCGTCAAAGAAGAGGACATTCCGAAAACTGCTTTTCGGACACGTTATGGTCATTACGAATTTTTGGTTATGCCGTTTGGATTGACGAATGCGCCAGCTGTATTCATGGACCTCATGAATCGAGTTTGTAGTCCGTATTTAGATAAGTTTGTTATCGTTTTCATTGATGATATTCTTATCTATTCCAAGAGTGAGCAAGAGCATGAAGAGCATTTAAGGTTGATACTGGAGTTGTTGAGAAAAGAACAACTTTATGCTAAATTTTCTAAGTGTGCTTTCTGGTTGAAAGAAGTACAATTTCTTGGCCACGTTGTTAGTAGCAAAGGAATTCAGGTTGATCCAGCAAAAATTGAAGCCATTGAAAAATGGGAGACTCCTAAGACACCAATGCAGATACGCCAATTTTTGGGTTTAGCCGGTTATTATAGAAGGTTTATTCAAGATTTTTCCCGAATAGCTAAGCCGTTGACAGCATTAACGCAAAAAGGGAAGAAATATGAATGGACCTCGGAGCAGGAGAACGCATTTCAAATACTGAAGAAGAAGTTAACTACGGCGCCTATTTTATCGTTACCAGAAGGGAACGATGATTTTGAAATATAGTGTGACGCTTCGCGACAAGGTTTTGGTTGCGTTCTTATGCAACGGAAGAAAGTTATTGCATACGTATCCCGACAATTGAAGATTCACGAGCGAAATTATACGACGCATGATCTAGAACTGGGAGCAGTCGTGTTTGCGTTAAAGATATGGAGACACTACTTATATGGGGTTAAATGCACTGTGTTTACTGATCATAAAAGCCTTCAACATATTTTCGATCAAAAACAGCTGAACATGAGGCAACGTAGGTGGGTCGAGCTGATAAACGACTATGATTGTGAAATTCGTTATCATCCCGGGAAGGCGAACGTGGTGGCCGATGCTCTAAGCAGAAAGGAACGAGAACCAATTCGAGTACGAGCGATGAACATAAAAATTCGCATGAATCTCAACTCACAAATCAAAGAAGTTCAACGAGAAGCACTTACTAAAGAAAATATAGGAAATGAAATAATGAAGAAGTATGAGAAGCAACTCGTTATGCGGGAAGATGGAATTCGATATTTTGCAAATCGTATTTGGGTACCGAAGTTGGGTGGATTAAGGAAGTTGATATTGAACGAGGCACATAAGACAAGATATTCGATACATCCTGGAGTTGGAAAGATGTACCAAGATCTTAAGACGCATTATTGGTGGCCTAATTTAAAAACAGACGTTGCAACATACGTTGGGGAGTGTTTAACTTGTTCCAAGGTTAAAGCAGAACACCAGAAGCCGTCAGGGTTACTTCAACAACCAGAAATTCCAGAATGGAAATGGGACGGTATTACCATGGATTTCATCACGAAGTTACCAAAGACTGCCTGGGGATACGACACCATTTGGGTAATTGTTGATCGTCTTACCAAATCTGCACATTTCTTGCCTATAAAGGAAACAGATAGAATGGAGAAACTATTACGATTGTATATAAAGGAAGTTGTTTCAAGGCATGGAATACCTATTTCCATTATATCCGATCGTGATAGTAGATTTACCTCAAAGTTTTGGCAATCACTACAGGAGGCACTAGGAACTCGTTTGGATATGAGTACCGCATATCATCCGCAGACCGACGGGCAGAGTGAAAGAACAATTCAGACTCTTGAAGACATGCTCAGGGCATGTGTGATCGATTTTGGAAACGGATGGGATAAATATCTACCGTTAGCAGAATTCTCGTATAATAATAGTTATCATGCGAGCATTGGAGCTGCGCCATTCGAAGCATTGTATGGAAGGAAGTGTAGATCTCCTATCTGTTGGAATGAAGTAGGAGATCGACAATTAACTGGTCCCGAGATCATACACGAAACGACCGAGAAGATAGTACAAATCAAGGAGAGATTGAAAACAGCCCGTAGTCGCCAAAAGAGCTACGCCGATGTCCGAAGGAAACCATTAGAGTTTCAGATCGGTGACATGGTTATGCTAAAGGTGTCACCTTGGAAAGGTGTAATACGTTTCGGTAAAAGAGGTAAACTGAACCCAAGATATGTAGGCCCGTTCAAGATCATCGAACGCATTGGACCGGTAGCTTATCGACTCGAGTTACCGCAACAACTCGCTGGAGTACATAATACATTTCACGTCTCGAACCTTAAGAAGTGTCTTGCAAAGGAAGACCTCACCATTCCTCTTGAAGAAATCCATGTCGACGAGAAACTACAATTCATCGAAGAACCAATCGAAATCATGGACCGTGAAGTTAAACAGCTCAAACAGAGTAATATACCGATCGTTAAGGTTCGTTGGAATGCTAGAAGAGGTCCCGAGTTTACTTGGGAACGAGAGGATCAGATGAAACAAAAGTATCCACACTTGTTTCTCGATAACGCAAAATAGGTACAATTTTAAAATTTCGGGCCGAAATTTATTTAACGGGTAGGTACTGTAATGACCCGCACTTTTTCGATCGTTCTATACTTATAAGATTGATATTTACATAAATTAAACCTTGCCAACATGATAAGCAATCCAAATTGTCGAGATTTATATTTCCGAAAAGAGTTTTACACAACGTTTGACCGTCTAGTTTGACCGATGATATCACGAACTATACAATATATGATAATTATACGTTTGTGTATATAAATGTATATATACATATTTAACATGATTAATAAATGTTTTAATATCTCATTTTGTATTAATAACAACAAGTTATATGTGTATTTTGAAACTACTAACTTAAGTTTTCAAAACGATAACAATACGTAACGTTATTTGACTTAAATACTTAAGACTATAATGTTTATACATATATTGTATAAGTAATGTATTTAATCACTTTTAAGAACTTAAATACATAAAATCATATAAGTGTATTCACAAAATATAGCTATATTTGAATCCTCATTCCATTTTTCACAAAATTTCTATACGTATATCTAGTGTATAAGTACTCGTATCATACCTAGCTTCTATACGTATTTACTAATAGTAAATACATATCAAATCACCACCTAACCAACCCTTGTTACTGCCCTTGGAGCTAGGTAATTAGATTTTGGAAGCAAGCATGACAAATACACAAAAATACAACATGGGAATTTTGTCCATGTCTCCCATGGAACACGTTTTTGAGGTGTATATATGCACCATCATTTTGATTCATTTACTACTTCAATATCTTAGCTAAAACACACACACTTATAATCCTTAAACACCTTCAACAATCCAGCAAAGTTCCATGAAGATCTAGCTTCAAAAACCATACTTAAACACCATAAGAAAACCATACAAAAACACTTCAAGAAAACCTTCCAAGAACACCAACTTACTTCCAATCTTTCATCCACTTCTATCACCCTTTTGATTCTAGCTTCTTACTCCTCTTTTACAGCAATCTTGTCCAAGTAACTTGAGGTAGTAACTTTGTTCATAACCTTATTCGATTCATATATATATAGCTATCTTATTATATGGTATAAAATTTTAACAACAAGAACATAGTTTGAATGTTTTCAAACTTTTTTGCAAACTAAATAGATCCTTCTAACTTAACTTTTAAAATACTTCAAGACCTGTAATATAACTTATGTATATGCTAATTTAACAAGGTAAAACTTGGTTTTTCAAAGTATAAGTATTTTTAGAAAAATGGTCATTAAATGATTTTGTTGTAACAAAAATGTTTAACTTCATATGTTTCACTAATGTTTCACTTATGCCGTATGATTTTGAATACAAACCAAGGTATTTACAGTTCATATTCTTAAAGAAGAACTCGATCCAAGAAGATGGCAATTTGAATCAACGAAAACGGATTTGTAACGAAGAAACTATGACCGAAACAAAATTGGTTATCCTAGATCATTTCAACTACGGGATCAATTGGAAAAAAATGATATAAATCACATATTTCTAAGATAACATGATATTTTATATATATGTACTTATAATTCAATTTTATATGGTTCAGGATCACCCGTAAACAACACGAGAAGATTAATCATAAGATCCCATGATTGTACGCAACACGTCATTTGACAACACCGGTACCATGGGTCAAGATTAATCTCGACCAATACATATACGATGGGGTTTTATTTATTTCGTTGGGGGTTTTATTTATTTCATTGCGGGTATATTAAACATCTAAAAATGAACCATTAAAATTGAATTACTAACAACGAACTGCTAACTACGGACTAAGGAAATATTCAAAATATTAAAAGTATAACAAGTATATATATATATAACGTTTGTTTTAAAATGAAAACATATTGATATATTATATATGGATAGGTTCGTGATATCAACCGGAAGACCGAGTCAAATTATATATATCATCAAGACAAGAGTGAGTATATAGTCCCACTTTTAAACTCTAAATATTTCGGGATGAGAATACATGTATTTTATGTTTTACATTATGGACACAAGTAACTGAAAAATATATTCTACGTTGAGTTGTACCACTGGCATACTTCCCTGTAGCTTGGTAACTAATATTTACAGCGGTAATGTAAACGCGAATCCTGTTGATAGATCTATCGGGCCTGACAACCCCAATCGGACTGGACGACCAGTATTCAACGGTTGCACAGTACTTCGTTTTGTGACTACACTTGGTACGGTGTAGTAAGATTTCATATTAAAGGGAATATGCGACGTGAAAATGTTAAGTATGGTTACCAAGTGCTCAACCACTTAGAATATTTTTATTGAAATGTTTATATACGAAATCTTGTGGTCTATATATATATATATATTGCTGCGCACTAAACCTATATCTCACCAACTTTATGTTGACGTTTTTAAACATGTTTATTCTCAGGTGATAATTAAAGCTTCCGCTGCATTATGTTGAATCTAAGCAGGATCATGCGTACTCATATTTGTGTCAAAAATAAAACTGCATATCCGAGGACGTGTGTTGTAAAATATGCTAGAAATCGTGTTGTTATTATCATTTGTAAAGTTTGTAAGTCGAAGATTATCGTTAAACGATAATCATCTTTTTATTGTCTAAAGCTTGTAACAAAAATAATGGTTTGGTTTGTAATGTATAATATATGCAGTTTTCCTTTTTAAAAATGTCGCATATAGAGGTCAATACCTCGCAATGAAATCATACGTTATCTAACACGTTCTTATGGTTAAGGACGGGTTATGACAGGTGATGACTGATTGGTTGATCCATTCCGGTCACACTGCTTTCGGAGCTTGAGTGAGATTCCATTTCGGAATCTGAGTGACTTGAACTGATGACAAATTCCATTTCGTACGATTGGATAAAGGATTTTCGATATAAAAATGATTTTTCGGCTATCGGGTGGTATTCTATGTACATAGGATATCTATATATAGAGATCAAAAGATTTCATAGATTACGGAGGAATTTGCGGGGTATGTCAGGTAAAGTTTAAAGTAACAGATACGATAAGATATGATTTAGCAGATACGCTAAGATATGAAGTTTGTCTATACACTACTCATGCAATTAATGTAGCAAGACGTGTCTAGACTAATAATGATAAGCAGGTAATTTCCTATGGATGATAAGCAGATGATTTCTGACTAGAAATGATAAGCAAAACTTTTGACATGCAGACACGGTCGAAGTCCAGACTCACTAATGCATCCTAACGACTTATCAGTTAGACACACTAATGCAGACCTGGTTCGCTAAGACCACTGCTCTGATACCAACTGAAAGGACCCATTCATATACATTATAAACGATTCACAATAGTTGATTACATTGCGAGGTATTTGACCTATATATGATATATTTTACAAACATTGCATTCGTTTTTAAAAGACAATCTTTCTTTAAATCAAAAATTGACAGGCATGCATACCATTTCATAATATCCACTATCCAACTATAAATTGATTTAATAATAATCTTTGATGAACTCAATGACTCGAATGCAACGTTCTTCGAAATATGCTATGAAAGACTCCAAGTAATATCTTTAAAATGAGCAAATGCACAGCGGAAGATTTCTTTAACACCTGAGAATAAACATGCTTTAAAGTGTCAACCAAAAGGTTGGTGAGCTCATTAGTTTATCATAATCATTTATTTCCATCATTTTAATAGACCACAAGAATTTCATTTCCAGTTCTCATAAATATACATCCCATGCATAGAGACAAAAAATAATCATTCATATGGTGAACACCTGGTAACCGACATTAACTAGATACATATAAGAATATCCCCTATCATTCCGGGATCCTCCTTCGGACATGATATAATTTCGAAGTACTAAAGCATCCGGTACTTTGGATGGGGTTTGTTAGGCCCAATAGATCTATCTTTAGGATTCGCGTCAATTAGGGTGTCTGTTCCCTAATTCTTAGATTACCAGACTTAATAAAAAGGGGCATATTCGATTTCGATAATTCAACCATATAATGTAGTTTCGATTACTTGTGTCTATTTCGAAAAACATTTATAAAAATTGCGCATGTATTCTCAGCCCAAAAATATAAAGGGTAAAAAGGCAAATGAAACTCACCATACTGTATTTCGTAGTAAAAATACATATAACGTCATTGAACAAGTGCAAGGTTGGCCTCGGATTCACGAACCTAAATTAATTATATATATTTATGTGTTGGTCAATATTTGTCTAACAAATTAGGTCAAGTCATAGTGTACCACAATCCTAATGCTCGAGACTAATATGCAAAAGTCAACAAAAGTAAATTTGACTCAAAATAATTTCCAAAAATTTATACATGATTAATATATAGTTTAAATATCGTCGTTTTATATTTTTAAATATTTTTAAAAGATTTATTAGAGTAAATAATATAATTTATTTATTAATAAATAAAATTTTATGTTATATTTATATAATAAAATATACTTTTATATATATTAAGTAATAAAATTTATAGGGTTCATTTAATATTATAAAGATAATATGATACGTATTATTAAAGTAAGTTATTACACGTAGTAAAATATGTTTGTATCAAATATTTATTTGATAAAATAATATCTATAATGATAGTAAGTAAAAGTTGTATTATTTTGTAATAATAATTATTATTATAAAAATATCAATATTTATAATTACTAAGATGACATTATGATAAAACGATAATTCTAATTATGATAACTTTAATATTTACGATAATTTTTAATATTATCTTTAAAATAATAATTCTATTTAAAATAATAATAATAATGATATTTTATAGTAACAATGACATTTCTATTAAAATGATAATTTTTATTAAAATGATAGTTTTAATACTAACGATAATTTTAATAATAATAGTAATGATAAAAATAATAAGAACGATAATTTTATCTAAATCAATATCTTATAATATTTTAATTTCATCATGATACTTTTACCCATTATTTCCTAATCGCTTCGTTTAATAGCTTTTAATCGTCTTTTATATCGTGTTCGTAATAATGATAATAATAGTAATCAAAATAATTAGGTGTTACAAATATTTGTTTTAATTACACTAATATTAATAATGATAGTTACTATAACATTATTAACGATAATACTAATAATTATCTTAATGATAATATAGTAATAATAATAATAACAATAACAATAACCATTTTTAAATAATGATATATATATTAATAATGATAATAATAATAATAATAATACCAATAATAATAATAATAATAATAATAATAATAATAATAATAATAATAATAATAATAATAATAATAATAATAATAATAATAATAATAATTGGATAATAACAATAATACTAATTATAACTTTAACGATAATAACGATAGTAATAATAAAAAAAATAACAATTTTTAATGATAAAAATCCTTTTATTAATAAAGATAATAATAATAATAATAATAATAAGAAAAAACTAGAACGACGATAATAACGACGATAATAATAATCATTTTTAATAATAATACAAAAATTCGATGGACTATAACTTCAAATCCGTTCATCGAAATCATTCGATATCTAAATGAAAAGTTCTTAATTTTTCGCTAGCTTTCCAACGACATGCATATATTATACCTTATCTCAGTCGCATATATAATTAATTAAGGATTCAACATAACCTAACTAAAGGCAATATCAAAAGTACAAACATGCATAATCCTATATACTCGAGCACTAGTCAGGGATACACTATTAGTATGTAAAAGTTAAATTATGAGTACTCACGTATCAATATTGAGATTCAATATTGCAGGAAAGGTACGTAGATGCAACGGAGATGATAAACACTATATTGACCTCACGAGCATACCCATGAACCATACCAATCACCTCCATAGCTATAACCCATAATTTCCTTAATCCAATCCCACTTGAAAAATAATTTCGAAATCACTCGGACAGCACTCTGACATAATATTTTATGTATACTAATAATATCTTGAAATAATACGGAGTAAATATATATATGTAAATCGATTGAGAGAGTTTAGAGAAAAATATTTTCAAGTTTCTATGAAATAATGAAACCTATTGAATTCTATTTATAATAGATTTTTGAATTATTAAAGTGAATTATTAAAGTATGAATTATTAAAGTGAATTATTAAAGTATAAATTATTAAAGTGAATTATTAAAGTATGAATTATTAAAGTGAATTATTAAAGTATGAATTATTAAAGTGAATTATTAAAGTTAAAGTAAAGTAAAAATAAAGTAAAGGTAAAGTTTAAGTATAGTAAAAGTATAAACTATATACGTATAATACGCGTATAAATATATATAATATTAATTTAAATTGTTATATATATAATAAAATAAAATATAAATATCGTTATCTTTATCATACTGGTTAAGTAATGAGTTGTCAAAAGTGGTTCTAGATATTTATAAAAGTTATATACGTTTTAATAATAAAGTTCTTTTTAAACTGAAAACGTTTTTGTACGTTTGAAACTAAATCAAATAAATATAATAATTTTGTTTTCCAAAACCAAATATATTTTTAAGAATCATTTTGTTTAAAGGTTAAAATAATGGAAATCGTTATATCATAAAATGTTTTAAAAAAGTAGAATCATATATATTCATAATAGGTTTCAAGTTTTTAAATTACAGTTTGTTGGTGAAGCATGGGATAAAGTTCAAAGGTTAAATAAACGTATGAAATCATCTTAATGAAAAATGTCGAGTTACTTAACTTGTCGATATCCAACATCTAAGTTATTTACACTTCACGTTCTTACTTATAAATCACTTTACCATTTTTCGAATGTTGTCAAAAAGAATAGATTTCTTAAATCACAGTGGACCTCATAACATAGACCCGTAATCATATCATAATGTATCTGATAAATTAACAATTTGATATTATCTTCTAATTCCATCGATAAACATATTGAAACAAATACGATCATGTAAAGTATTATACGTTTAATACTTTATTAATATTCTCAAGTTATAATATATATATATATATATATATATAAATATATATACATATTTATTTATATATAACGGTTCGTGAATCGTCTTAATTTGGTCGAGGTTATAATGAATGTATGAACACAATTTAAAATTCTTGAGATTTAACTTAACAAACTTTGCTTATCGTGTCGGAATAATATAAAGATAAAGTTTAAATTTGATTGGAAATTTCTGGGTTGTCACATATGTGATACAAACATATTTTACTACGTGTAATAACTTACTTTAATAATACCTATCATATTATCTTTATGATATTAAATGAACCCTATAAATTTTATTAGTTAATATATATAAAAGTATATTTTATTATATAAATTTAATATAAAATTTTATTTATTAATAAATAAATTATATTATTTACTCTAATAAATCTTTTAAAAATATTTAAAAATATAAAACGACGATATTTAAACTATATATTAATCATGTATAAATTTTTGGAAATTATTTTTAGTCAAATTTACTTTTGTTGACTTTTGCATATTAGTCTCGAGCATTAGGATTGTGGTACACTATGACTTGACCTAATTTGTTAGACAAATATTGACCAACACATAAATATATATAATTAATTTAGGTTCGTGAATCCGAGGCCAACCTTGCACTTGTTCAATGACGTTATATGTATTTTTACTACGAAATACAGTATGGTGAGTTTCATTTGCCTTTTTACCCTTTATATTTTTGGGACTGAGAATACATGCGCTTTTATAAATGTTTGACGAAATAGACACAAGTAATTGAAACTACATTCTATGGTTGAATTATCGAAATCGAATATGCCCCTTTTTATTAAAGTCTGGTAATCTAAGAATTAGGGAACAGACACCCTAATTGACGCGAATCCTAAAGATAGATCTATTGGGCCTAACAAACCCCATCCAAAGTACCGGATGCTTTAGTACTTCAAAATTTATATCATGTCCGAAGGAGGATCCTGGAATGATAGGGGATATTCTTATATGTATCTAGTTAATGTCGGTTACCAGGTGTTCACCATATGAATGATTATTTTTGTCTCTATGCATGGGACGTATATTTATGAGAACTAGAAATGAAATTCTTGTGGTCTATTAAAATGATGGAAATAAATGATTATGATAAACTAATGAACTCACCAACCTTTTGGTTGACACTTTAAAGCATGTTTATTCTCAGGTGTTAAAGAATTCTTCTGCTGTACATTTGCTCATTTTAAAGATATTACTTGGAGTCATTCATGGCATATTTCAAAAGACGTTGCATTCAAGTCATTGAGTTCAATAGAGATTATTATTAAGTAAATGACAGATTAGGTCATTTATAGTTGAATCTTATGAAATGGTATGCATGTCTGTCAATTTTCGATGTAAAGAGAGTTTATCTTTTAAAAACGAATGCAATGTCTGAAAAATGTGTCATATAGAGGTCAAATACCTCGCGATGTAATCAACTATTGAGAATCGTTTATAATGTATATGAACGGGTTCTTTCAGTTGGTATCAGAGCGGTGGTCTTAGCGAATCAGGTCTGCATTAGTGTGTCTAACTGATAAGTCAATAGGATGCATTAGTGAGTCTGGACTTCGACCGTGTCTGCATGTCAAAAGTTTTGCTTATCATTTTGTGTCAAAAATTAACTACTTATCATCCTCAGGAAATTACCTGCTTATCATTTTTAGTCTAAGACACGTCTTGCTACATTGATTGCAAGAATAGTGTATAGACAAAAATTCATATCCTAGCATATCTGCTAAATCATATCTTATCGTATCTATTACTTTAAACTTTGCCTGACATATCCCGCAAAGTCCTCCGTAATCTACGAAATCTTTTGATCTATATATATATATATATATATATATATATATATATATATATATATATATATATATATATATATATATATATATATATATATATATATATATATATATATATATATATATATTCTATTTAATTAGAATACCATCCGTTAGCCAAAATCATTTCATATCGAAAAAAAAAATCCTTTATCCAATCGTACGAAATGGAATTCATCATCAGTTCAAGTCACTCAGATTCTGAAATGGAATCCATTCAAGCTCCGAAAGCAGTGTGACCGGAATAGATCAACCAATCAGTCATCACCTATTCTGGATGAATTGGGGATGGGTTCGTAGCCTCCTCAATCATTGGAGAAAAGAAGAAGGTGATCCCTTCCATCCACCACATTGCCCTCTTGACGAAGAACCTGAAGGACTTACCGGCGAACCTGTCCGAAATACCATGTTCTCGATCATTTCTAGAGTATCTCATCACGATTATATATTACATCAAATTTTAGATTTTATTTATCCGCTCGTCCGAACCGACAATCACCCCGGTGTAATAGAAGAAGTCAACGAGCTTCGCGCTCGGGTAGTGGCTTTGGAGAATATGGTGCAGAGATTACAAACACCAGCAGCAGCATCAGCAGCATAACCGGTACCACCATCATCAACGCCAACAGTACCGTCAGCATTACGAGCATCGTCAGTACAGTCAACATCCGAATCAACAACACCGATAACATCACAAACTCCGTCAGTTCAAGAATCACTGTGCACATCATTACGAATCAATAACGTGTATATTGTATCAACGAGTTATGAAGAATTAACTCATTCCCTCTGAAGAAATTATATGTATATTATATATATATATATATATATATATATATATATATATATATATATTTTGAAATAAATCTTTCCGTGCTAAACTATTGTGTGTGAATCTTAACTACTCGGTTAATTCATATTACAAATATGCAATAATGTACGTCCTTCGGCCGCAACTTAACCAGCGTTAACTACAATCTCTGTCGCAATTCAACAAATTCCAATTCATAATAAATCAAGTATATATTTGATTTTACACTTTCATCATCGATGTACCCGAAACTTTTCAGATAACATCATTCGTACTTTGCGAAATTCACAAGAATTCCATGAACCGAACATCATACATCAACAAATAACGAAGTATTGATTCATAATTTCAATGTCATTAAAGAAATACTGCGTAAAAGTTATGTACTTTTTAAAGCCTTCAGGGATTATTCAATTCTAGTTTCAATCGTAAATCAAATGAGTTTAATTTAACATTAACTCATTAAATATATGTTACATCTGAAGAAAATATACATATATATATTTTCATAAAGACTGTAATAAAATTCTTTTGTACAAAATATTAATTGTGAAATTTTTTTAACGGGTAGGTAATACCCGAGAGATATATAAATTCACAATTAATATGTTACATTCTTCGAATCTGATTCAGCAAATCATCCATTATACTCCCTACTTTCACAACAATATACATTCTTTTATAGAAATCAAAACAACCATACTCATTCAAAATTTAATTACATATTCTGATTTTGAAATCTCAAAATTCAACTTGAGATATGACCAAAATCATCACTCTTAGATCCTTACATCTTTCACAAGCTATATTTTGACTTCAAAACTGTGTTAGAACATCAAATGTATGTTAACGATTACAATCTGTGTTCAAACCCTTAGAAAATTTCGGAAGACACTTCGAATGATGAGCAATCGAGATGATGATCCAACCACATGTTACCCACAGTTATGTACCCGAAAAACTCTTGAAACCAAGTAAAAGTTTAAACAATGTATCCGCGTCAGATTCTTTGGCATTTATTAGCAAAAATAACTTTGCGACTCCTATTCAAAGTAGCCAGTTTTGTCACAGCTCCAGCAAGTCAACTTCGACTTTTCAGTCAAACTAACCTTATTATAACCTTGATATATACACCATCGTTACCAGGGAACCTTTTACATTCCACCACATTATTAGCAGATGTACCAACAACTTCATTACCCTTTGACTTTAGCCTCTCCAAAAAGTCATTATAATTATTCATTGAAATTCCATCATTTACTCATTCGCATCTTGTAATGAGAATTGCCATACGAATCATTGGGAATTAGCAATCCGTATTTTGAAATCTCGCAGCATGTCTACGCCAACAGTTATATGTGTATATATAACGTCTATCTTCTTGACTTAATTTGAATGTGAAGTTTCTGAAAAACACTCCGAACTACGAATTGGTTCTCCGAAAATGAAAAAAAATGTTGATGAAGCAGCAAAAACTATAAACGACTTTAAACGGTAAAAGCTGGATGATAATGATGAAGTGTGCTGGCAAAGTGCAGAAAAGGAGAAGTTTTGGAACTGGAAAATGGATTGAGCAAAGTAGGAAGAAGGCTGTGGACAAATTACAAAGACTAAACCTGACTTCAAAGAATCCAAATGATTCAGTACATGCTGAAGTCATTAACGAATACCTTGCTCCGGACTCTAAACCCCTGTGGACAATATTCTTCATCATCCTCTGATATTAGAAATTCTAAAATATCATCATATCTTTCATTATAAATATCCTCCATATTTCTGAAGATATTTTCTTAATTTTTCTTATTTGAAATCATTTACCTCTTCGCGCTATCTGTATTACATAATAAAAGAAACTATTTTAGTTTCTAAATTCTGAAACATTCAAGTTTAAAATAGGAATATTTTGAAGTAGTGTTGGGAACTGAAGCATGAATTAGTATAATATAATGACACTTGATCAACGTGATTATATTACAGTAAGTCATACTGAGTTTCTAAATGGAACGTGATGATTCATAGATCATAACATCATGTGCCATGTTATACGACTCTTGTATTCTATTTAACCTCTAAAATATCAAGAAAATATTTCTTGATGATTCGGCCTTTTCCAAGGTATTCTAGTAATTTGACAAGTCAAGATCGTGCCATCACAATTTCCTTCCTAGAACATTAACAATGTTCATTCCGAAATTCATATCTGTGAATTCTGGACCATTACAAGCGGTGCTTAATCGTAAGAAGAAGAAACGAAAGGACAAAACTCCGAAATAGAAATTGGGGTATAAATTGCAGCAAATAAAAGAGAGCATTAACTGTGAATGATAATGATTATAGAAGACAGAAGCAGAGACTTTGAAATATAAGGGAACATATAAAGCCCAACGACAAACCAGAAATTATAAACCATATATATCGATGCATATGGCAATATAAAGACACGGGAGAACTAGAAACACTATAAACCCAAGAGTATAGTAGAAGTAAATAGATTCTTTCGGTGGTAGATGAAAAAGAAGAATGACCGATATGAAAGTTAGAAGTATATCGAGAATCAGAACTGGATGGTGCATATTGATGAATACTTTAAAATATGAGTGGAGGGGGAAAGAATAGAAGGTGATGAAACATGACTAGGAACTTAGAAATCAACAGATTTAACTCACACAATGGCGGAACAAGTGAATCAAACCCTCTAGTGAATAGGTTAAGTTTTTTTTGATTAATTTAGTTAAACCACAACTAAATCAAGTGTGATTAAATCAACACCTAGAGCTATTATTCATCACCTGGGTGATTTGGACTGAAAGGGAATTGGAGGAGCTCACTAGATCTGAGTGTGTGTAACAAATGAGAGGCTTAACCTAAAATGAAGAACATAAGACTTTATATACCCCTGCTGTTGACTCACCCATACGATTCATTCATCACACGTACGAGTTGGCTTCATCAGCCGTACGGGTGATCACTCACTCGTGTCTTCTCATTTAGGTTGTAATTGTGACTTAGCTCAGCATCAACCGTGCGTATGAGCCTGTCAGCCGTACTAGTGAGGCTTCACTCGTACGTCTGACTAAGTCTAACATAGTCAAACATCTAAATCTCGTTCCTGCTGTTCCTGTAACCACATACAAATACGGATAGGATAATAACGAGCAATCATGGTGGCCTATAAACTGTTGTACCTGCAATGGACGTGGGCAGATGTCTAGGGACTTGTATAAAATGCATCAACAGAAGGTGTGAGTTGTAAGGAAACGAAGCAGGTAAATTTATAAGAAAATCTTCGACAGAACAATTAAAATGGACGATCGCATTTAAAGCGGATCCTAATTCCCTTGATTACCGGAGAGTCAAATCTTATTAGGAAGATTTTCTTCAAATCCCTTGAAATCTAGGAATCAATCATATCTACGTCAAATGATAAGATGAATCTACACTTACTCATTTCACTCTTCTATGTTAGCTTCATTCGTACTCTTCATATAAATGGATTGTTTATCCAAATTATTCGCTGATGATAAAACTCTAATTTTCAGCCCGTATGCATCATGAAAACATACTTATTATCATTCACGACCTTTCCACTTAAATTTTGGGACAAAATTTCTTTAACGGGTAGGTACTGTGACAACCCAGAAATTTCAACCAAATTTAAACTTTAATCTTTATATGTTTCTGACACGATAAGCAATATTTGTTAAGTTAAATTTCAAGAATTTTAAACTATGTTCATACATTCATTCAACCTCGACCAAGTTCCAACGATTCATGAACCATTAAACGAATATGATTATATATGTATATGTGTATATATATTATAACTTTTAACGTAAACAAAATATTAGATTAAATACTTTATATGATTGTATCTGTTTCAAAATGTTTATCAATGGAATTAGAAGATAAGATTAAATGATTGAATTATCAGATATATTGATTTATGATTACAAGTCTCTGTTGAAAGGCCCACGTTGATTTGAGAAATCTTTCCATTTTAACAATATTTGGAAAATGGTAAAGTGATTTATAAATAAGAACAAATTGTCAATCATTGAGAACTAGACAAAGGATAGTGGAAGATTGAATCTCATAAAGACTCGATTGATCTATTTAGTTTCAAACGTACAAAAACGTTTTCAGTTTAAAAAGAACTTTATTATTAAAACGTATATAACTTTTATAAATATCTAGAACCACTTTTGACAACTCATTACTTAACTAGTATGATAAAGATAACGATATTTATATTTTATTTTATTAAATATATATAACGATTTAAATTAATATTATATATATTTATACGCGTATTATACGTACATAGTTTTATACTTTTACTATACTTAAACTTTACCTTTACTTTACTTTAACTTTAATAATTCACTTTAATAATTCATACTTTAATAATTCACTTTAATAATTCATACTTTAATAATTCACTTTAATAATTCATACTTTAATAATTCACTTTAATAATTCATTCTTTAATAATTCACTTTAATAATTCAAAAATCTATTATAAATAGAATTCAATAGGTTTCATTATTTCATAGAAACTTGAAAATATTTTTCTCTAAACTCTCTCAATCGATTTACATATATATATTTACTCCGTATTATTTCAAGATATTATTAGTATACATAAAATATTACGACGGAGTGTTGTCCGAGTGATTTCGAAATTGTTTTTCGAGTGGGATAGGATTAAGGAAATTATGGGTTATAGCTATGGAGGTGATTGAGTATGGTTCATGGGTATGCTCGTGAGGTCAATATAGTGTTTATCATTTCCGTTGCGTCTATGTACCTTTCCTGCAATATTGAATCTCAATATTGATACGTGAGTACTCATAATTTAACTTTTACATATTAATAGTGTATCCCTGACTAGTGCTCGAGTATTTAGGATTATGCATGTTTGTACTTTTGATATTGCCCTTAGACATGTTAGGTTGAATCTTGAATTAGTTACACCTGCGGTTGAGATAAGGTATAAGATATGCATGTCCTTGGAAAGCTAGTGAAAAATTAAGAACTTTTTCTTTAGATATCGAATGGTTTCGATGAACAGATTAGAAGTTATAATCAATTGAATTTTCGATATTTTTATTAAAAATGATTATTATTATTGTCGTTTTTATCGTCATTCTAGTTTTATCTTATTATTATCATTATTATTATCTTTATCAATAAAAGGGATTTATCATTAAAAATTGTTATTTTTTTTTATTATTACTATCGTTATTATCGTTAAAGTTATAATTAGTATTATGATTATTATCCAATTATTATTATTATTATTATTATTATTATTATTATTATTATTATTATTATTATTATTATTATTATTATTATTATTATTATTATTATTAGTATTATTATTATTATTATTATTATCATTATTAATATATATATCATTGTTTAAAAATGGTTATTGTTATTGTTATTATTACTATATTATCATTAAGATAATTATTAGTATTATCGTTAATAATGTTATAGTAACTATCATTATTAATATTAGTGTAATTAAAACAAATATTTGTAACACCTAATTATTTTGATTACTATTATTATCATTATTATGAACACGATATAAAAGACGATTAAAAGCTATTAAACGAAACGATTAGGAAATAATGAGTAAGAGTATCATGATGAAATTAAAATATTATAAGATATTGATTTAGATAAAATTATCGTTCTTATTATTTTTATCATTACTATTATTATTAAAAGTATCGTTAGTATTAAAACTATCATTTTAACAAAAATTATCATTTTAATAGAAATGTCATTGTTACTATAAAATATCATTATTATTATTATTTTAAATAGAATTATTATTTTAAAGATAATATTAAAAATTATCGTAAATATTAAAGTTATCATAATTAGAATTATCGTTTTATCATAATGTCATCTTAGTAATTATAAACATTGATATTTTTGTAATAATAATTATTATTACAAAATAATACAACTTTTACTTACTATCATTATAGATATTATTTTATCAAATAAATATGTGATACAAACATATTTTACTACGTGTAATAACTTACTTTAATAATACCTATCATATTATCTTTATGATATTAAATGAACCCTATAAATTTTATTACTTAATATATATAAAAGTATATTTTATTATATAAATTTAATATAAAATTTTATTTATTAATAAATAAATTATATTATTTACTCAAATAAATCTTTTAAAAATATTTAAAAATATAAAACGACGATATTTAAACTATATATTAATCATGTATAAATTTTTGGAAATTATTTTGAATCAAATTTACTTTTGTTGACTTTTGCATATTAGTCTCGAGCATTAGTATTGTGGTACACTATGACTTGACCTAATTTGTTAGACAAATATTGACCAACACATAAATATATATAATTAATTTAGGTTCGTGAATCCGAGACCAACCTTGTACTTGTTCAATGACGTTATATGTATTTTTACTACGAAATACAGTATGGTGAGTTTCATTTGCCTTTTTACCCTTTATATTTTTGGGACTGAGAATACATGCGCTTTTATAAATGTTTGACGAAATACACACAAGTAATTGAAACTACATTCTATGGTTGAATTATCGAAATCGAATATGCCCATTTTTATTAAAGTCTGGTAATCTAAGAATTACGGAACATACACCCTAATTGACGCGAATCCTAAAGATAGATCTATTGGGCCTAACAAACCCCATCCAAAGTACCGGATGCTTTAGTACTTCGAAATTTATATCATGTCCGAAGGAGGATCCCGGAATGATAGGGGATATTCTTATATGTATCTAGTTAATGTCGGTTACCAGGTGTTCACCATATGAATGATTATTTTTGTCTCTATGCATGGGACGTATATTTATGAGAACTGGAAATGAAATTTTTGTGGTCTATTAAAATGATGGAAATAAATGATTATGATAAACTAATGAACTCACCAACCTTTTGGTTGACACTTTAAAGCATGTTTATTCTCAGGTGTTAAAGAAATCTTCCGCTGTACATTTGCTCATTTTAAAGATATTACTTGGAGTCATTCATGGCATATTTCAAAAGACGTTGCATTCAAGTCGTTGAGTTCAATAGAGATTATTATTAAGTAAATGACAGATTAGGTCATTTATAGTTGAATCTTACGAAATGGTATGCATGTCTGTCAATTTTCGATGTAAAGAGAGTTTATCTTTTAAAAACGAATACAATGTCTGAAAAATGTATCATATAGAGGTCAAATACCTCGCGATGTAATCAACTATTGAGAATCATTTATAATGTATATGAACGGGTCCTTTCAAAAAATCTAGAAAATAAAAATAAGCTACGGCAAAAACTATGTCTTAAAACTAGCTACGAACGAAAAATATACAAATATTACGCTAAAACAAATGAAAAGATACAAAATATAAAAATAAACTTAAAGTTATAAAAATTATTTATTTTTATAAAAATATTATTTTTATATTATTTATTTTATAAAAGTATTAATTTATATATATATATATATTTAATAATACTAATTAATATTTAAAATACAAATTAATTTAAAAACTAAAACTAAATATTAATATTAAATATAAACCTAATTAATTTTTAATAATAATAATTAAATTATACTCGTAATAAATGCCAAATTAGGGTTCTGGGTGCGTCTGTCAGGGTGGCTCCGCGAGTCGTGGAGTTTTAAGCCTACAAACTCCGCGAGTCGTGGAGTTTGCATTTTCGGTTTTTTTTTTTTTAAATTTTATATTGTTTTTCTAAAATGATATATAAATATATTTATACAAAATTAAATTAAAAATCTAGCGTTTCGCCAAGTTCCCCGGCAGCGGTGCCAAAAACTTGATGTGGTAGCGTGGGGGTACGTGATAGTACTATATTTTACTACGAAATACGTTACAAATTACACAAGTTTTAATTATTTATTTACAAATGGGATATACCTAAACCTTGCTACAATACTATAGGCAGTGTACCTAATCGTAGAGCAGTATAGTTTTTAGTAAGTCCGGTTCGTTCCATAGGGAGCTGGCTTATTTCACACTATATTTTAAACAATTATATTCGTACAAAATATATTATATTAATAATATATAAAAGGGGGTTTTACCGTTTAATGACCGGTTTGTCGATTTTATATTTTAAGCGAAGCGTAAAGTAAATGACGATATTTAACTAACAATATAAAATAAATAACAATAATTAAAATGACAATAAATAAAAGTACGAGGAAAAATGAAATAAAATATATTATGCTTATTTAAACTTCCGTAATCATGATGTTTGACGTGTTGATTTTAGTTTTATGCCCATGGGTTAATTGTCCTTTGTCATGGATTATTTAATATGTCCGTCTGGTTTTTGTCCATAACAGTCCATCGGTCATAAATTTAAAGTGCGAGTGTCCTCGTCAAATTATACCTATACCCGAAGTCAAATATTCCAACTAATTGGGGACTTAAACTGTAACAAGGTTTTAATACTTTGTTTAATAATTACACCAGGTTATCGACTGCGTGTAACCCAAGGTTTTAATACTTTGTTATCAATTATGCCAAGTGTCCTTGTACATAATTTCACCCCTGTTTTAATAATTCCATAGACTATTAATCCATTCCCGTATCCGGTTAAATGAACAATTATTCGTACATATAAATATCCCGCCCATCGTGTCCGATCGAGTGTATGTGGTTATTTATAGGTACGTCCAATTGTAAATCTTTATATTAAAATTAACAAACTATCACTTAGTTAAAAAAATATAAAGCCCATTAATAGCCCATAGTCTAATTTCCACTAGTGTCGTTCTTTTGTCCAAACCCCAATTATGGTACAAAGCCCAATTACCCCGTCTTTAATATTTAGTCCAACATCATGATTACTTTGGCTCAAATAAGCATAATAATAACTTAAGTACGAGACATTAATTTAAAAAGGAGAACATAACTTACATTGAGTATTTATCGCGTAGTGTTACACGGACAGAATTTCGACTTCAAAAACCCGTAAAAATAACTTTTACATAACCCGAACTAATCTAATATAAAACTACCCTATACTATATATATTATATATATATATATATTTATTTATTTATTACATAGTATTATTATTATTATTATTATTTATATATAAACTCGGCAGAATGCATGGCCTTTTATAGGCGTTTTGATTTCTGACAGCTCCGCGAGTCGTGGAGTTTTTGGCCTTCAAACTCCGCGAGTCTTGGAGTTTGAAAATCCAGCTCAGGATCCTTTGTCTCATAGCTTGTCGACATGATTATATATATATTTATAATATATAAATAATTTATATAATTATTTATATATTTTATTTTATTCTTATGCATAGTTAACTCATAATTTTTGGTCCATTGCGTCGGGCGTTGATTGTTGACTCATGTCCCGGTTCCGGATTCTTGAACGTCCTTGCGTACAATTTAATATCTTGTACTTTGCGTTTTGTAACTTGTACTCTTGTCATTTTTAGACGTTTTTATCAATAAATTGAACCTTTTGAATTATATCTTGAACATTTGAGCTTTTTGGACGTTTGTGTCTTCAAATCTTCGTTTTCACCTTTTGTCTTCGCACTTATTTATTTAAACAATTACAATGAAAATATAATACAATTACATATGAAAACCTATTATTTAGGAGGGATATTGCTATGAAATATGTCACGACCCGAAAAATTTCGACTAATTTTAAACCAAACTCTCGATACGATGTAATATTTTTGACACGATTAGCAAAGTCTGTTAGGTTGGATCTCAAAAATTTTGAAACTTTTCATATATTCAAATATAAGACCTTCGACTGCTCTCGGTGATTCACGAACAACTATTTGTAAATAGATACATATATATATGTGTGTATATAAATGTGTATATAAATACTACTTGGTAATATATAAAAGTATCTATATATAAATAGATTACATATAACATATATATTTTGTAATTTTGAAGTTATTTAGCAAGCAAAGGTAACGCTCAATTTTCATTCAATTGATAGTAAACGAGTTAAAAAGGGACTTATGTGATTTTAAAATAAATAGTAATCCAAAAATGAGTTTTATAAATTATAGGCTTTTATTCACCACTGATTAACAACGGAGTGAAATTTAGTCCGTGATAGATGACGGCTAAGGAATTTACACGTTTTTAATTCTTTTTCTTTGATTATTATTATTAATTATTAATATTATATTATATATATATATATATATCTATCTCTGTTGAACATACATCCGTGAACCATAATAATTGATTGTAATACTGTGTATGCTTTTTGGTTTTATTCCCAACTTGATGTATTTATATATATCACATTCATACTCTACCAGGAAGGAAACCCACCACTTGTTAGTTATTACTACTATTACTTCTGTTTCTATTTCACCACCACCATTGAACATCATCAACCGAAGTCATGTGGTGCTGTGTTTTGTTATCAACAGGTTCCATCACCACCTAGCTTATCATCCCTTTTACCACCTTTAACCACCCTCGTGAACCACCACTCTCGGTTATTACCTTCACCAACACCATGACCAAACTACTACCCATATCACTATCGAACCTTCATTTTTTTTTATGTTTCTCTTCGGTTTGCAAGACCAAACCGATAACCACCATCCACCATAAACCACGACCTCAACCATCGATCTTCTAGCACCCTTCTTCCTTGCTTATGTCGATTGAAATCATTAACCCACCATCATCATTTAAACAACTACCTTAACAACCGTTACCATTCAACCATCGTACGCGTTTACCACCTTACATCCACCACTTTTGTCTTTCTTTTCTCAACTATCGACCACTCAACATTTTTTTAAGCTGCTGTAGTAGCTGTAAACTACGAAAACAATCACCTTATTATTGCTACTATCTCCTATTCGACTAACCACCAATAACACTCGACCATCAAAAATTTTCCGTTTTGTTTCCTGTCTGATCGAACCCAAGCCGAACACCCACAAGAACCTGCTGCCTATCGAACACCATGATCATCACCTTCTTGTTCAACCCAGCATCACCTTCATTCTCGAACACCGGACAAACACCACTCTCGATCATCATCAAACCCACCGTTGTTCAACACCTTCCAACACGTTTAATCAACCACAACATTCGATAACCACCTGCTACTTGATCCCGTCACTTCAATCTATCTGCTTCTCTCTCATCTCTCTCTCTTAAATCGAAAACCACCCAGACCCATCGAATAATTGTTGTGTTTATTCTTTAGATTTGATGACACGTTCGTGAGAACTAGCTCAAATTACCTGCTTGTTTAATGTTTCTATCTCGATTACAACGAACCCAAAACGTACCCTACAACTCATTCTAGTTTCTATTTTTTTAATTCTTTCGAAACCACCTTTCCAATTCCATTTCGTTTATATATTTTTTTTTTCACAATGATGATGATGAAAATGTAATATTAAATGATACATGAGGAGTGGTTGCTAAAAGTGGTTCTTCCTTTTTGACCGACACATTAAGTGACGTGGGATACAGGATAACAATCAAACACTGAGTTTAATATCCAGCTCCTGTATTTATTTTTCTTGGGCCGTAAACCTGTTTGGTTTTCTGATTATTACTTGGGCCGAGTTATCTAGTTTGAAGTGTTGGGCCAGTTAAACTTTGCAAAGATGATTTACTTGGGCCACAACTTGCAAAGTCCAACGTATTTTTCCTTTCCTTCTGGTTCCTATCCGGCAACAACTTAAAAACGCATCAATTAATGAATGATGATGATGGCTGATTAAGTTTTTGATCATGATATAAGATATACAGTATTATTGATAAAAACTTAAACAATAAAATAAGTGCGATAATGATTATGAACGATTTAGATAATGATGTTTAAATGATGATGGTACAAGATGATCAAGATGATGGTAAATTAGTAAACACGAAAACTAATGATGGAGATGACGATTTGATGATAATGATGATAATGACGATGGGGTTTTGTAGAAGGCAACGGGTATTTACGGATTAAAAGGAATTAAAACTCTAATAATAACCGAAATATCGAAACAGAGCGATGGTTTAGGAGTGTTGTGGTTAAGCGAGAGGTCACGGGTTTGAGCCCTATCTGAAACTTTTCTTTTAGAAACCCTTGTTGAAGGTAGTTTTCATTTTTTTTTTTTTGTAAAATTGATATAATTATTAGTATTATTATTATTATTATTATTATTATTATTAAGAATTATCATTAAAAGTAACAATTTTAATATTATCAATATTATTAATAGTTTTATCATTTTAAATATTACTATCATTTTTATTATTATTATTATTATTATTATTATTATTATTATTATTATTATTATTATTATTATTATTATTATTATTATTATTATTATTATTATTATTATTATTATTATTATTATTATTATTATTATTGTTTTCCAATCTAAATATTATTATTATTATATTTTTTTTATAAACAAAAGATATTTATATAAAGATATATATCTATTACGCATATCATAAGTATACTAATATTAGATTTTAATATATTAACTAATATAATATTATTTATATCACTAATAGTAATATATAAATTTATTCGATTACAAGTATATGTTTTAATAAATATATGATTGATATAGGTTCATGAATCCGAGACCAACCCTGCATTGTTAAATGTCGTACTATGTATTTTTACTACAAAATACAGTATGGTGAGTTTCATTTGCTCCCTTTTTAATTGCTTTTGCAATATATATTTTTGGGCTGAGAATACATGCGCTGTTTTTATAAATGTTTACGAAATAGACACAAGTACTTAAAATACATTCTACGTTGAGTTGTACCACTGGTATACTTCCCTGTAGCTTGGTAACTATTATTTACATAGGTATTGTAAACGCGAATCCTGTTGATAGATCTATCGGGCCTGACAACCCCAACCGGACTGGACGACCATTATTCAACGGTTGCACAGTACTTCGTTTTGTTACTACACTTGGTACAGTGTAGGGAGATTTCATAATAAAGGGAATATGCGACGTTGATTAAATGTTAAGTATGGTTACCAAGTGCTCAACCACTTAGAATACTTTACATACACTTGCGAGTGTATTATGTTTATGATTATGAAATCTTGTGGTCTATTAACAGATTGAAATGATTGTTATGATAAACCTATGAACTCACCAACCTTTTGGTTGACACTTTAAAGCATGTTTATTCTCAGGTACGAATTAAGTCTTCCGCTGTGCATTTGCTCATTTTAAGGACATTACTTGGAGTCGATCATCGCAATGGGACCAAATGTTGAAGAATTCGTCTGGATGGATTAGGTCGGGGTCTTTACAGGTGGTATCAGAGCGGTGGTCGTAGTGTACCAGGTCTTGCATTAGTGTGTCTAACTAGTAGTTGTTAGGATGCATTAGTGAGTCTGGACTTCGACAAAGTAGTTGTTAGGTTATATTAATAAGTCTGGACTTGAACCTGGTCTGCATGTCAAAAGTCTTTGCTTACCACCATTTGTAAAAAAAAAAAAAAAAAAAAAAATCTACTTGTCATTTTCAGTCTTGACACGTCTTATTGCAATTATTGCATAGATGGTGTACAGACAAATTCATATACTATCATATTAAATCTTATCTGACACGTTTCCTTAATTTCCTCCGTAATCTACGGGATCTTCTGTACTATATTTAGGTATTCTATGCAATTAGAATATCATCCGATATCCGAAAATCATTTCATATCCAAAAATCCTTTTATCTAACCGTACAAGACGGAACTCGCAACCAGTTCAAATTCCTTAGATTCCGACAGCTATTCTGATATGGATTTCGACTCAAGCTCCGAAGACAGTGTAACCGGAATGGAACAACCAATTAGCCATCACCAATTCTAGATGAATTGGGGATGGGTTCGTAGTCTACTTAATTATTGGAGACAAGAAGAAGGTGATCCCTTTCATCCACCACATTGCCCTCTTGGCGAAGAACCAGATGCACTTACCGGCGAACCTGTCCGAAACACCATTATCTCTCTCATTTCCAAAGTATTTCGTCATGATCATATACTATACCAAATTCTAGATCTTATTTATCCGCTCGTTCGAACCGACATACACCCCGGTGTAATAGAAGAAGTCAACGAGCTTCGCACGCGGGTAGTGGCCTTAGAGAATATGGTGCAAAGGTTACAAACACCATCAGCAGCACCAGCAGCAGCAGCATAACCAGTACCATCATCACCGGCACCAACAGTACGATCGATATCAGTACTGGTACCAACAGTACCACCATCAACAGCAACATCCGCATTCCACACCTCAACATCACAATCTTTACCTTGAACATCAATATCATACGCACCATAAATACTAAGGAATACCGACAACAAAAACTGATGAAGTATTGATCCATAACTTCATTAGTATTATGCGAAGAATATGTGGTTCCTAATAGTTTTAGAGATTACTTATTCTGGCTCAAACCAAAAATCATATGAGTTTAATATCGCATTAACTCATTAAATCCATGATTACATCTGAAGAAAATATATATGTATGTATGTTTTCATAAAGATTGTAATTAAAAATTCTTTTGTACAAACTAATAATGGTGAAAATATCTTAACGGGTAGGTAATACCCGAGGAATATTTAGTTTCACATTAATAAGTTACACTGTACATTCTTCGAATCTGATTCAACAGTCATTTACTATCCTACTTACATCCACATATATACGAATTCGTTCACCACAGAATAACCATTTTCATTCAATTTCATATTTGGATTTTGATCAATCAGAATCCAACAAGTGGCATAATGAAGAAAATATTCGACAAAATAAAATTTGTTAGAAACAAACAATTTAACTATAAGAAGAATTTTGCTAAGAATCCACGCTAACTGTTCCTAGCTAAGTATTCCCAGCTAACTGATTACATTTTATTTATCGCAGTTTATTTATCGCAATTTAATTATCGCAATTTTATTTATCGTCATTTAATTTCTGTTATTTATTTTACGCACTTTAAATATCGGGACACGTATACAAGGTTTTGACATATCATATCGACGCATCTATATATATTATTTGGAATCACCATAGATACTCTATATGCAGTAATGATCGAGTTCTCTATACAGGGTTGAGGTTGATTCTCAAATAATATATATACTTTGAGTTGTGATCGAGTCTGAGACGTATACGGGTCACGAAACGTATTAATTAATTCGAATATTATATATTAAACTATATATGAATTATTGGACTGTTAACTGTGGACTATCGACTGTGGACTAATAATATTGGACAATTAAAATGAATTAAAATATTGATTATAACATATGAAACTAAACTATTCTTCAAGTTTGCCACTTGATTTCATTTTAAACCTCATTTGAATCTTGACGATTCCAATCCATGTTCAAATCTTTCATGATTCTTGAAAACATCTCAATCGAGAAGATGAACCAACCGCACTTCATCTACGGAAGAAAAGATCTATGCATATAGTTATGCACCTGAAAAACTATTGGAACATGAGTAAAGGTTTAACACGTATATGCGCTAGCTCCTTTGGCGATGTTACTACCAAAAATCACTTTGTAATCCCTTTCCAAAATAGTCAGATTTTGTCGCAGCTCCAGCAAGTCAACTCCGACTTTTCATCCGAAACAACCTTATTATAACCTTGATATATATGCATACTCTTTATTGTTACCACAGAACCTTTTATATTACACCATATTACCATAAGCGTTTAATCATCTAAAAACACAATTCTCTTGAAACCACCTCGGATTGATAACCAACGATTCAGATATGGCTGCATTAAATGCAGAGGAAACAGAAAAATGATAGATGGTCTAAACTGCCAAGAGTTTGATGATAAAGAATGGAGTGTTGGAAACACTCAATAGAAAATTTGGTACTGAAAAACGAATTGAGCTAACCATGAAGGAGACCAAGGACAAATACAAGGACCAAACCCTATATTCAAAGAATCCAAGTTATTCTGGATCCGATGAAATCTTTAGAGAATATCTTGCATCGAAGTCATGTTACAATCTTGCGGAAAATTTTTCTTTAATCCTAGAAATTCCAAAATATCATCATAAATATCTTCGATATTTCTGAAGATATTTTCATAAATATTCTCGTCCGAATTCTATACCTTTTCGTGTTATCTGTATTCCATTATATTGGAAATTTCTGTAAAACTTAAGTATAAATTAGGAATGAATTCTGGAGAAGTGTTGGGAATTGAAGCATGAGTTAGTATAATATAATGCACTTGGCCAACGTAATTATATTACAGTAAGTCATGTTAAATTTCTAATGGAATGTGATGATGGTTCATAGACCTTATCCTCATCATGTGCCATGTTACACGACTCTTTCATTCTACTAAATTTCTAAGCATATCACGGAAATATTTCTTTGATATTTCTGTTCTTCCGTAATTTCAACAGTCTGCTAATAAATCGTGCTATTACATTTACTTCTGATTAGAAGATTTCCTTAAATTTCTTGAATTTCAGAAATCAACCGTGACTACGTCAAAAGTTAAATCTCTATCTCAATCTTTTGTGACAGCTTCACTCGTACGCTTCACATAATCGAACCGTGTTATCTATATTAATCAATAATGATAAAACTCTATTTATCAACTCATATTCGTTAGGAAAACATTTTTATTGTTAGCCATGACGACCTCGATCAAATTTCGGGACGAAATTTCTTTAACGGGTAGGTACTGTCACGACCCGGAAAATTTCGACTAATTTTAAACCAAACTCTCGATACGATGTAATATTTTTGACACGATTAGCAAAGTCTGTTAGGTTGGATCTCAAAAATTTTGAAACGTTTCATATATTCAAATATAAGACCTTCGACTGCTCTCGGTGATTCACGAACAACTATTTGTAAATAGATACATATATATATGTGTGTGTATATAAATGTGTATATAAATACTACTTGGTAATATATAAAAGTATCTATATATAAATAGATTACATATAACATATATATTTTGTAATTTTGAAGTTATTTAGCAAGCAAAGGTAACGCTCAATTTTCATTCAATTGATAGTAAACGAGTTAAAAAGGGACTTATGTGATTTTAAAATAAATAGTAATCCAAAAATGAGTTTAATAAATTATAGGCTTTTATTCACCACTGATTAACAACGGAGTGAAATTTAGTCCGTGATAGATGACGGCTAAGGAATTTACACGTTTTTAATTCTTCTTCTTTGATTATTATTATTAATTATTAATATTATATTATATATATATATATATATCTATCTCTATTGAACATACATCCGTGAACCATAATAATTGATTGTAATACTGTGTATGCTTTTTGGTTTTATTCCCAACTTGATGTATTTATATATATCACATTCATACTCTACCAGGAAGGAAACCCACCACTTGTTAGTTATTACTACTATTACTTCTGTTTCTATTTCACCACCACCATTGAACATCATCAACCGAAGTCATGTGGTGCTGTGTTTTGTTATCAACAAGTTCCATCACCACCTAGCTTATCATCCTTTTACCACCTTTAACCACCCTCGTGAACCACCACTCCCGGTTATTACCTTCACCAACACCATGACCAAACTACTACCCATATCACTATCGAACCATCATTTTTTTTATGTTTCTCTTCGGTTTGCAAGACCAAACCGATAACCACCATCCACCATAAACCACGACCTCAACCATCGATCTTCTAGCACCCTTCTTCCTTGTTTATGTCGATTGAAATCATTAACCCACCATCATCATTTAAACAACTACCTTAACAACCGTTACCATTCAACCATCGTACGCGTTTACCACCTTACATCCACCACCTTTTGTCTTTCTTTTCTCAACTATCGACCACTCAACATTTTTTTAAGCTGCTGTAGTAGCTGTAAACTACGAAAACAATCACCTTATTATTGCTACTATCTCCTATTCGACTAACCACCAATACCACTCGACCATCACAAATTTTCCGTTTTGTTTCCTGTCTGATCCAACCCAAGTCGAACACCCACAAGAACCTGCTGCCTATCGAACACCATGATCATCACCTTCTTGTTCAACCCAGCATCACCTTCATTCTCGAACACCGGACAAACACCACTCTCGATCATCATCAAACCCACCGTTGTTCAACACCTTCCAACACCTTTAATCAACCACAACATTCGATAACCACCTGCTACTTGATCCCGTCACTTCTATCTATCTGCTTCTCTCTCTCTTAAATCGAAAACCACCCAGACCCATCGAATAATTGTTGTGTTTATTCTTTAGATTTGATGACACGTTCGTGAGAACTAGCTCAAATTACCTGCTTGTTTAATGTTTCTATCTCGATTACAACGAACCCAAAACGTACCCTACAACTCATTCTAGTTTCTATTTTTTTAATTCTTTCGAAACCACCTTTCCAATTCCATTTCGTTTATATATTTTTTTTTTCACAATGATGATGGAGATGACGATTTGATGATAATGATGATAATGACAATGGGGTTTTGTAGAAGGCAACGGGTATTTACGGATTAAAAGGAATTAAAACTCTAATAATAACCGAAATATCGAAACAGAGCGATGGTTTAGGAGTGTTGTGGTTAAGCGAGAGGTCACGGGTTTGAGCCCTCTCTGAAACTTTTCTTTTAGAAACCCTTGTTGAAGGTAGTTTTCATTTTTTTTTTGTTTTGTAAAATTGATATAATTATTATTATTACTATTATTATTATTATTATTAAGAATTATCATTAAAAGTAACAATTTTAATATTATCAATATTATTAATAGTTTTATCATTTTAAATATTACTATCATTTTTATTATTATTATTATTATTATTATTATTATTATTATTATTATTATTATTATTATTATTATTATTATTATTATTATTATTATTATTATTATTGTTTTCCAATCTAAATATTATTATAATTATATTTTTTTTATAAACAAAAGATATTTATATAAAGATATATATCTATTACGCATATCATAAGTATACTAATATTAGATTTTAATATATTAACTAATATAATATTATTTATATCACTAATAGTAATATATAAATTTATTCGATTACAAGTATATGTTTTAATAAATATATGATTGATATAGGTTCATGAATCCGAGACCAACCCTGCATTGTTAAATGTCGTACTATGTATTTTTACTATAAAATACAGTATGGTGAGTTTCATTTGCTCCATTTTTAATTGCTTTTGCAATATATATTTTTGGGCTGAGAATACATGCGCTGTTTTTATAAATGTTTACGAAATAGACACAAGTACTTAAAATACATTTTACGTTGAGTTGTACCACTGGTATACTTCCCTGTAGCTTGGTAACTATTATTTACATAGGTATTGTAAACGCGAATCCTGTTGATAGATCTATCGGGCCTGACAACCCCAACCTGACTGGACGACCAGTATTCAACGGTTGCACAGTACTTCGTTTTGTTACTACACTTGGTACAGTGTAGGGAGATTTCATAATAAAGGGAATATGCGACGTTGATTAAATGTTAAGTATGGTTACCAAGTGCTCAACCACTTAGAATGCTTTACATACACTTGCGAGTGTATTATGTTTATGATTATGAAATCTTGTGGTCTATTAACATATTGAAATGATTGTTATGATAAACCTATGAACTCACCAACCTTTTGGTTGACACTTTAAAGCATGTTTATTCTCAGGTACGAATTAAGTCTTCCGCTGTGCATTTGCTCATTTTAAGGACATTACTTGGAGTCGATCGTCGCAATGGGACCAAATGTTGAAGACTTCGTCCGGATGGATTAGGTCGGGGTCTTTACAAAATATATGTTCCTTTTTAGCCTTATCAGGGAGTCAAAGTAACATTGGGAAGAGCGTTAGCGCCACGAGTTGCCATTGATCTTCAATACACAAAGAGAGTATTAGCTGGAGAGTTATGGTGCACTAGGTAGCAACACCAATTGATAAGAAAAGGTAATATGGGTTAGTTAGTGATAATGATGGTGAAGCAAGTGAGTATTTAGGTGTGCGGATAGATCCTTCAGTGTCGAATCCTTCGGTATCCAAAAACGATGACTGGGTTATGACTAGATATCCTAGAGAAGGAGTACTATGTAGATTCTAAAGCACGGTATGACGGCAAAGATATATGGGGGCATAGTAAGGCAATCATAGATATGAGGATTACACTTCAAACTAAGGCAGGAGAGGTTATAGTCCTATAGATAGCTAAGGCACCTAACTAACACATAAGGCACACATAATATGCAATCTTGGTTCTCTATAACACCCTGGCTCTAATACCACTCTGTTATACCCCCAAATAGGGCCGGGGAAATATGACTTCACAATATCACAACACAAGTATGTATAAACGAGAGCGACTCTAAATGAGATGTTTTAATAAAACAAAATTTGATTTGTAGCGGAAACATAACAATGTTTTACATAATGAAATTCAAATGATAAGTCTAATATGTGGACTCCAATGCAACAGCTAACTAAGCATCATAGGGCAGCACACAACCTAATCTTCACCTGAGACAAACATGCTTAAAGTGTCAACACAAAGGTTGAGTGAACATCATAGGTTTAATAATTATAATAAGTTTTAGACCACAAGATTTAATTCAAAATATCAAAATTCAATATATTCAATATGCCATGAGTTATAATATCAAACTAAACATTAACCCCTGACACTGTACGGGTGTCGGCAATCATTATTATGTACCCCCTTAACGATCATGCCAATGGGTAGAGACATCACTCTCAATAGGCCTACTCACAATAATTAAGCTTGCAAAATTTCAATTCCAGAAATTAACGATATTATGGCGAGGATTCGCATGTAATAATAAATACATGTTTAACAAAAGTATCACGAAATTGCATATCAAATAGTTTACGTACTTGTGTCTAAATTATAAAAAATTTAAAAGCAAGCATGTGTCTTACCCCAAAGTTTATAAAACAGTTAAGAAATAGTAGAAAGCGGTGCTATGAAGTTCACCTTAGTAGCAAGTAAGATATTCCACGCAAGAAGTATGAACGAAGTATGAAATCGGAGATCTCAACCTAGAGATATAACCTTTGATTAGTTAATGTCTAATATAGCAAACTATATTAACAGTGACGGTTTTCAAGAAAAGTTCCTACTTCCCAAAAGTTTCTATTTTTGAAAACCTACTATTTATGGAAAGCTTCCACTTATAGTAAGCTTCTAGTTTTAGAAGTTCGGGTTATAAATTTTAAACAAAGATGTTGTACAACCTCACCTAAACTTCGTTGCTAACATGCAAGTCATTCGAATGATCTATTGTTACCAAACGGCCCAGGATCTCTTGACCAGAATCTAAGTCTTGGCATTCGGGATCCACAAGCTGTAGTGACCCGGAAATTTCCGACCAAATTTAAACCTAAATCTGTATATGATCTCGACATGATAAGCAAAATCTGTAATGTTGAGTCTCAAAAACTCTGGAACTGTATACATATGACCCTTGACTAATCCCGACGATTCACGAACAATTATGTGTAAATAACTATGTAAATAAATATATATATATATATATATATATATATATATATATATATATATATATATATATATATATATATATATATATATATATATATATATATATATATATATATATATAAATATAAATGTAAGTGTATATAATAATTTGAAATTTTAAAATATAAATTAAATATTAAAATAAAATATGTAAAATAGAATACAAATAATTAAGTGTGAATTTAAAATGAATCTATATATATAAATATATATGATTTCTATGTATAATAATTATTATATGTATATTGTAAAAAATATATATAAAATTTATAAATAATAAATATACAATAAAAATTATCATGTAATATATGATTAATAAATGTTACATATCTAATAATATATAGTTGTTACATTAATATTATTACTTTCATTATTACTAATAATAATAATAATAATAGGATTTAAATATGAAATTTGACATATATAAATTGTTATATTATTATTATTATTTGTAATATTATTAATATCATTAATAATATCATTAGAATTATTATTATGAATAATATTATTATTAATATTTTTATTGAAATTATCATTTATTATTAATATTGTTGTTACTATTGTCATTATAAATATGATGCTAGTTATTAACATAAATATTATTATTAGTATTTTTTTATTATTAATTTTATTACTATAAATTTAATTACAGTATAATAATTAACAAAATAAATATTGAATTAGTCAAAATTAATCAAAAGAAAAATAGTGCAGATAGATTGAAATCAAGATGTATCAATTATGTTTCCTTTCACTTTCAAGGAATATACAAGTTTGTTTCTATCTCCAAAATTATTAGATATCCATACCAAATATAGTACAAATTTGTTTCACATCCCTTTCTACTTTAAACACATCTTGTTATCTGCCTCAATCTATCTAAATCATAAATATATACATAACTATGACTCACACAAACAAAAACACATGAGAACTCGTTGATTAGTTTAACAACACCTATTACCATTAAATTTCAATCACCACCGACTTCTTCATACCTGCTACTACTACTTATGTTTTCTGATCCATTTTATTCAATCCATACTCATCAACTCTACCACTTCACTATCCACAGCCATTCGCCACCATCTCCTGCTCTCTATCTCTGTCTTCTTCAAATACCATACCACTAACATCACACATCCATTTCCATCTTATTCCAGTTGAACTAGATTAGCAATAAAACCTTCACCTACAATTGCTCCTTCTCATGAACTGCTGCAATTAAATTCAAACATAAGCTATCAACTCGAAAATTATGCTACTAACATCTGTACCTGTTTCAAATGTCATAAACACAACAAACTCACCAGGACTGCCATTACACTTATTGCTGTGTTCTTTTTTTTCGATTACCACCAAGCATCACCACAGTCCCATCTGTTTCTGTTTCTTTGATTTTGTACAGCAACCTAAGGAGTGATGAAAATGCAGAGTCGATAGGTAAGATGAAGAATAAAGAACATGACAATATATTGATACTGATATAATTATGACTATGAAAATGAACAAGTTACTTATTCTATTATGCCATGGCTATCTTCAAAAAAATCATTAACCTTAAACAACAATAACCTTTAAAAGCTAACACTTGATCCTATTTTTGCTTTTGCTTGACCTTGTTCTATTTACAACACTTACCCAACAAACTGTGTACGATTGCTTCTTGCTTGCCCTATGTTCTGCTACAACCACCAAATCCACAATCACAACCATCTTCTACACCTGCAACAAATAAGATCTCGAATTTATTTTCTAAATCTGTGAATAACTGACTACTCCTGTTTCTGATCAAACAACCCACCATCAATCAACTACTTGGTCTAGCTACTATCATGATTACAAAGAATTATTACTGCTGTTTCTCTTTGACCTGATATTGAACAAAACAATTGATAACTGAAGCCTTCATCAAACCACCAAATAACATCACTATTTACTACACTTGTTTAATCAAATACGAGTACAGAAAATATAAGGGATTGAGAGAAGGATAGTGAATCGATTACCTGTTATACGACCGAGTGATTGATGCTGCAACTTTTCACTACTCGATTCTTAATGATAATCAAATTCCTACTTCTGTTACAGTCGACGAGCAGAACCCCCAAAGAAAATTGAAGCTAGGGTTGATCGATGCTATGAATTGTTGAATAACACACCGCTAAAAGGGTGATTGAGATTGTTACGACCTTAAATTAGATCTACGATACCTCAGAACTACAACCTCTCGATCTGATTCGTTGATTACGGATAGCATATACAGGTCGGATTGATAATTAACTTGGGCCAGTATGTATTCCTGACTTACACTTGGGCCGAGTGCTTGGGCCGAATCCAAATATGTTAGGTATATTATTTCTATTACAACTATTATTATTATTATTATTATTATTATTATTATTATTATTATTATTATTATTATTATTATTATTATTATTATTATTATTATTATTATTATTATTATTATTATTATTATTATTATTATTATTATTATTATTATTATTATTAATATTATTAATATTATTAATATTATTATTATTATTATTATTATTATTATTATTATTATTATTATTATTATTATTATTATTATTATTATTATTATAAGTTATTATTATGATAAAAAAAAGAAGATATATATATTAAGTTAAAGGTAAATATGGTTATGATTACGCATAATGATATAATTAAAACATTAAGTATAAAGAGCGACGTTAATATTATTTAGACATGATAAAAAGAAATATTATAAGTCGTAATCATAAAACGTAATCAAGTACTATTTTTATTATGATTATTATTATTAACATTATAATTATTATTATAATTTTTATTATTTTTATCATTTTTACTATTATTATTATTATCATTATTTTAGTATTATTATAATTAGTATTTTTGCAAACAAAAGATATCTATATAAAAAAAAATATACTTATCACATATATCATAAGTATGCGAATGTTACATAATATTATGCTTTTAATATATTAACTAATATAATATTATTTATATTGATATAACATTAGTTAAATTATATATCATATAAGTATTATAACAAGTTATTAGTATTAATATCATTATATATAAAAATATTAAAAATTATTACATTATAAAACATATATAAACTTAATTGATTTCATATATATGTATTAATATATATAACTGATATAGGTTCGTGAATCAGAGGCCAACCCTACATTTTGTTTAATGTCGTTATATGTATTTTTACTACAAAATACATTAGGTGAGTTTCATTTGCCTTTTTACCCTTTATATTTTTGGGCTGAGAATACATGCGCTGCTTTTATAACTGTTTTACAAAATAGACACAAATAATCGAAACTACATTCTATGGCTGGATTATTAAACCGAATATGCCCCTTTTTAGTCTGGTAATCTAAGAATTAAGGAACAGACACCCTAATTGACGCGAATCCTAAAGATAGATCTATTGGGCCTAACAAACCCCATCCAAAGTAACGGATGCTTTAGTACTTCAAAATTTATATCATGTCCGAAGGGGGATCCCGGAATGATGGGGATATTCTTATATATGCATCTTGTTAATGTCGGTTACCAGGTGTTCACCATATGAATGATTTTTATCTCTATGTATGGGATGTGTATTGAAATATGAAATCTTGTGGTCTATTAAAATGATGGAAATGATTATTTATGTTAAACTAATGAACTCACCAACCTTTTGGTTGACACTTTAAAGCATGTTTATTCTCAGGTATGAAAGAAATCTTCCGCTGTTCATTTGCTCATTTTAGAGATATTACTTGAAGTCATTCATGACATATTTCAAAAGACGTTACATTCGAGTCATTGAGTTCACCAAGATTATTATTAAGTCGATTATAGTTAGATATATTATGAAATGGTATGCATGCCGTCAACTTTCGATGTAATGAAATATTGTCTTTTCAAAAACGAATGAAATGTTTGTAAAATGTATCATATAGAGGTCAAGTACCTCGCGATGAAATCAACTATTGTGAATCGTTTATAATCGATATGGACTTCGTTCGGATGGATTAGGACGTGTCCTTTCACAAGCGTCCCATAATGGTATAAAGGATCACCCTAGGCCACAAGTAGCGGTGATGTTTGTAGTCTTTGTACGCTATCTTTAATTATAACCTTCACGTTAATAGTGTATACACTTAACAAGTTATTAATATACTTATTAGTTATATATATGTAAGTGATAATATATTTAGTGTAATTAAGTGTTACTATATAGATAGGTGTATAAGTTATATTAATAATATTATTATCTAATTAATCACCCATTATGAAATCTTTATCATTATGTTACATGTATGAATATACCTATATAATGCATACATATATATTCTTTATTATTATTATACATGTTCATAACTATCTAGTATATATATTAGATGTATGTGTTACATATATATAAGTGTAAGATGATATATATATATATATATATATACACTTATTATTTTTCTTATTATGTTTACTAACCTTATATAATACTTACATAATACACATTCTTACATACATACACACGTACATATACAAACATATCTACACATACATATACACGTATGTATATACTTACATATACACATACTCATATATCTTCAATGTACACATGTACATACATACGTATGCATGCATGCATACATGTATATCATCTTCATTATTACTTATTAATTACCCTCTTGCACATAAGATCATAGCTTTTATCATAAATCATAACCTAATTCAAGTACATTAATCATGACACTCAATCTTATTAACATAATAACTTATTAATCTATTCATATTCATATCCAATACTCATGATCATAACCTTTATCTTCAACTATTAATATTTACTAGTTTATTAATCAATAACCATAATCTTTCACGCACAATTGTTATAATCATACATCTTATAACCATTATTCATCTTATTTTAACTTATTGATCCCAAGCATTATCTATAATCTTTTAACCTTACTAACTAGTTCACATCATTATTATGATTCATAATACTTCATAATCATACTTTTAACTTTTTCATTATTCCATAAACTTTTATTCATCGTTAACTAATAATATTCATAACCTAGTATCTTATTAATCTAATTATTATCTAAAACTTTTAACCCTTATCATAACAATCATAATCAAAATTTATACTTGATATATTACTTATAACATCACAACATAATTTTAATAATCGTGATCATTATTTTATCTTACCCATGTACAATATCATTATAATTATATTTAATAGAACAAATTAAAAGTAGAATTAACACTAGGGTTTAGGTATACCTTAGGTGGTTAGAGATCAAGAAAAAGTTGTTGAATGTGGACTGAAAAGGAGCTGAATTGCAGCAGAATCACGACCTAAACAGTGGGTTCTCTTGGCCTATTTGGTTTGTCGAAACAGCAAAAACACAGTAGCAATGTCGACCCAAAACAGATGGGTTTTGAACTGCTTTGGCTCGACAGAAACAGCAACAAGTGCAGCAACAATGGGTCTGATGATGGGTCTGTTTGATAGCAACTTTTCAGCAGAAACAGGAGGCTATAACAGAAGGTTGTTGGGCTGTAAAAGTGGCGAATGGACTGCACAAAATACAGCAGAAGATGACGACGGGAAAAATCTGTGAATGATGATGTGTGCAGGCTGTTTTGGAAGGTTGTTTTGTCAACTGCAGGAGGGAAAAGAAGCAGATATGTCGACTAAAAATGAGGGGAAAAGGGCTGCAGAATGGCTGTCGACTAGAGCAAACAAAAGGGAGATTTTTGTGATTATTTTTGGTGCATATTATGGGAAAAACTTGAGCCCATTTATAGATAATTAACATGAGTTGTGATTTATTTAGGATTCATGAATTACTTGATGATCAAGGATTAGAGTTAGGATTAAATTAGGTTTGGTTTTGCTTAGTGATCAAGCTTTAGTTTCCTATTTTTTTTTCTAATTAAAAACCGACCCCTACATTTATTATTGTTATATTATTTATTTTTTTAAACCGGCATTTTAAATTTATATATATATTGTTTTATTTTTTTATATAATAATAATTATTATTAAAGTTACATGTTATTTAAATTACATTTTATTTAATTATTAATCCCTAACTTTTATTAAATTTTAATTTGGTCCTGATTAGTTTATATTAGTTTTTAAAGTTTATATAATGTCATAGTTAATATTACATATAGCTTATTTTATTAAATTAGTATTAGGGTTAGGGTTTACAAGATTAGGGTTTTTAATTAATATCTGAGATTGAGATTTTAGGTTATTAATTACAAACATTAATTTACAGATCGTTTTGATTAATCGGGCACTTATTGTATCTGATTAACAACCCTAATGATAATACACAGAATATGACCCTGAAACCCTAAGGGCATTTATATCATTTCATGAAGGAAAAATGAGGGTCATTATAGATCCATAGGTATTTTGCAAACTCGATTACACAGCGAGGTAGGAATAAAGAAAAGGTGAATGAAAATAATTTATTTTACCTCATGTGTATTCGAGACCCACAGAGCGTTGTGAAAATACCTTATTGTGTGGGTTACTACTTATCAGTAATGGTAAGGGGTATGCGAAATAATAGTATAATAGGAGGTGGAATTTTTATTACTTTAATTGCTGAGTATCTCAATATGGATAGAAGTCAGGGGGGATTATTAGTTGCAGTAACAGAACCCCGTGATAGAATTGATTTACGCGTGTATCATGGTGCAAAGGTTTTAAAGAAATGACATAACGCTACAGTACCATACGATGGCGCGCATCCACAGGTAGAACGAGATCAGAAGCAAGGTAATGCGGGTGGAGGAAACCAAATGACAGATATAGAAAGAATAATGGCCCAAAGTGCATATAATCAGGCTATGCAACGTGAGTTTTAGGCTTGGCAATATCATCAAGAATATATCAAAGCCTATTTAGCCTCCCAAGGTAGGAACTACATTCCTACTGAACCGGCCTATTTTCCTCCATGGACAGACGATACACGACCACCTTTTCCTACATATGACCCATTCCAAGCGTATCAAAACATATACCACGAACCTTGGAACCCCTTCTGGTACAATCAGAATCAAACCTAATTTTCTTAGTCTTATTTATTTTATTATTTGTAATGTTACTACTTTTAATACTTATTTTGGTTTTGTAATAGTTTTTTTTTTATAATTTTCTAACGTTTTAATTATTAGTTTTTTTATAAATTTTTGAATGTGGGGTGATATTCCAAACTTCAAAAATATGTGTATATGTTTGTAGTTTATCTCATGTACAAAACATGGTAAAACAACGCACTTTCAAAGACTTGCATCAAGTTCAGCAAAAGCAACTAATTTTGACGACAAGATGCAAAATATATGTGAAATAACAACTGCAGGAATAAACAAATGATGTACACCATTTATCATTCAAACAAACAATAATATGTTTGGAAACTTTGGTAAAATTTAATCATTTTTCTACTCTAATCACCTTCAATAATTTAATTTGTTACTGATTTCTTGCAAATGAGGGTATTGCAAGATCTTATGTGTGGGAAGGGATTAAATTCTTTCGGTTTAAAAAAAAAAAATTTGACTTATACACTTGGTTTAATAACCACCGTTAAACTTTACTAATAACTCAGTAGTTGTATTAAAATCTAGTGCTCTCTGATAATAAAGAACAGCCCTAGTCTTATATACCGACTACCCACTTCTAGTAAAAAAATTTAAAATTTTTCAACTAAATGAACTAAAAATCATGTTTATACATATTTATGAACGATAAAACTAGGTGTTAACACCGAAATTATTGTTACCTCGGAAAGGACATAAATTGAGAAACAACCCAAAATGTTTGAATTCATTTAAAATGGAATAGAAGAGAATAAAAAGGCAAAGAAAGAAATATAAAAGCCAAGTGTGGGAAAAATTTACCAAGTTATTTAGAACATATATCACATATTTTTGTACAATTAATTGAAGATACTTTTGTTTTGGACGATATTAATCAGTTTTACCCAGTTTATTGTAATATAAATGGAATTTAAAAGGAAGTAAAGTCTTTCGAGAAAAAAGACACGCGCTTCTTGATTTAGGTCAGGAAGTTGTCGTCTAGACCAGTTGTAGAGTCTACGAAAAACCTTTAAAAGTTTTCTTGAAAATCAGCTGGAAATCCACGGACCTCAGCATCAAACAGGGTCTCCAAGTGGTCAGACTTATCCTAACCATGAGAGGATCTGTCTCGTACAATGGGGGGCACCGTACAAATTAGCTTATAAGCCTAATGAATCAGATCCCCAGAAAGGATAATCTCCTTAAAGATCAAAAATCAGCTTTTAAGCCTGATATTACTTAATCCTTGAGATTGAACTTAAAGATTGAGAATTACAAACTCATGGAATTCAATGATATCTAAACTCGAGCTTGAACGAGAAAATATTTTGATCAAAATTAAAACCGATTTTTTTTCTGAAAACCTATTTTCAATGCGTTCATTTCCATTGAACGTAAAATCCCAAGAATTCATCGGAATTCATTAGGTCACCTGAATCAAATCAGGTGTCAACCGTAAAAACGGTGGTTGTATAGCATGGTCGAAGATAGGACCTTATGCCAGACCGAAAAACTATAAGGGTGATCTTTACTATTGCTCATACAAAGGATAGTAATTGCATCCGACACGATATAGACCATAATCAAAAGCATGTCATTAGACATTGCCTTAACAGTTGCTTGTTCAACGCTTTCCTTTACAACTAGACGGTAGTTTACCGAAAGGTAATATACGGAGCAAGTATACTGAACGTGTTGCTTTCCTAATACAAGGTTAGTAAGTGGGTGACACAAAACCATAAGTTTTGAGCTAAAATTTTCAAATCTGAAACCCAAAAAACCCACAAAAATATTTTGCAAACACCGGTGAAGGGTTATTCCGGAAAACTTATCTAGGGTAAAAACTAGATTGAATTTTCAAATGATCAAAAGTTTTCATAAAGATCCAATTTCCTAAAGGATCTAAATTTTTATAGTCACGTGGGACTGTAAACCACAATGTTAATATCATTGTTCATACCGCCGTATTAAAATCACTGGTGTATAAAGTGTGAAGAATAAAGAAGTGATTCTAGTAAAGTTATATTCAAGTTCTATATTGCTTGAGGACAAGTAACGCTCAAGTGTGGGAATATTTGATAATGCTAAAAACGAACATATATTTCATAGCATTATCCTTCCATAAAGACAAGCTTTTAGTTGCAATTGTTCTAATTCCAAGTAATATTCGTTTAAATAATAAAAGGTGAAGACAAAAGATAGATTCGACGATATGAAGATGCAAATGACCAAAAAGCTCAAATGTACAAGATACAATCCAAGTGGTTCAATTTATTGATGAGAAACATCTAAAAATCATAAAAGTACAAGCCGAGAAATGCAAAGTACAAGATATCTAAGCGTACGAAAGGACGTTTGAAAATCCGGAACTGATACATGAACCCACTATCAACACACGACGCAACGGACGTAAAATCACAAATTAACTATGCACATAAATATAATATAATATATAATTAATTATGTAAATTATATATATATATATTATATTTATATATTAAATAAATAAACGTCAGCAAGCTAGGATCCAATTTCTGCGTGAGCTGGAATTCGAAGCTCCGCACTCGCGGAGCTGTGAGGCACAAAACCGCAGCACTCGCGGAGCACACCAGAACCCAAATCCCACTATAAAACGTGATGCAATTCGACGAAATATTTACACCATCTTCAATCTCTTCTCTCAGTTTATATTTATATTTATATTTTAATTATAACTTTAATATTAAGTTAATAATAATAATAAGGTTATTGTAGCGAATGTTTTAAGGTTTGTAAGTCGAAACTCTGTCCGTGTAACACTACGCGATTAATACTCATTGTAAATTATGTTCAACCTTTTTTAATTAATGTCTCGTAGCTAAGTTATTATTATGCTTATTTAAGCCGAAGTAATCGTGATGTTGGACTAAATGTCAAAAACTGGGTTATTGGGCTTTGGACCATAATTGGGGTTTGGACAAAAGACCGACACTTGTGGAAAATGGACTATGGGCTATTAATGGGTTTTATATTAATTAAATGATATCTCATTGATTTAATATAGAGATTTATAATTTGACGTGTTTATATATAACCACATACGCTTGACTGGGTACGGTGAGCGGGATATCTATAAATACTAATAATTATTCATTTGACCGGACACGGGGATGAATCAATAATCACTGGACTTATTAAAACAGGGATGAATTACATTTAAGGGTAATTGGTGTAATTGTTAACAAAGTATTAAAACATTGGATTACATGCAGTTGATAACCTGGTGTATTCATTAAATAAAGTATTAAGACCTTGTTACAGTTTAAATCCCCAATTAGTTAGAATATTTGACTTCGGGTATAAGGTTAATTTGACGAAGACTTTCGCACTTTATAATTATGACCGATGGACTATTATGGACAAAACTAGATGGACATATCGAATAATCCAGGACAAAGGACAATTAACCCATGGTAATAAATTAAAATCAACACGTCAAACATCATGATTATGAAAGTTTAAATAAGCATAATTCCTTTAATTTATATCTCATCGTACTTTTATTTACCGTCATTTTATTTATCATCATTTTATTTATCGTACTTTAAATTACTGCACTTTTATTTTATTGAATTTTTATTTATCGTCATTTACTTTACGCTTTAAAATAAGTTATTTTTATATTTAATATTTTGCATTATGTTTTAACTGTGATTTAAATCTTAAAATCGACAAACCGGTCATTAAACGGTAAAACTCCCCTTTTATAATAATAATACTACTTATATATATATATATATATATATATATATATATATATATATATATATATATATATATATATATATATATATATATATATATATATATATATATATATATTTATATACAAATATAGTTTAAAATAAATATAGCGTTAAACTTAGCCAGCTCCCTGTGGAACGGACTTACTAAAAACTACACTACTCTACGATTAGGTACAATGCCTATAAGTGTTGTAGCAAGGTTTAGGTATATCCATTCAATAAATAAATAAATAACTTGTGTAAAATTGTAGCGTATTTAATAGTATTTCGTAGTAAAATATAATCTATTTCGTACTACACGTCGCACACATCAGTAACTGAAAAAAATACTTCTCTTCTTCCAATTATATTGTAAGGATGGGTTATCCTTCACAAGTTTTCCAAATTTTATTTCAAAACCTTTCAGCTCCGCAAGCATTTGTTCCCCTATTAAGCTACGCGATGGCCCTTCACGTTCTTCCATGCCATCAAAAGAATCTTTATCCATACAAAAAGGATGCAACGATTCCAACCAGCGACGATGTGCCATGAAGATTTTTTTGTAGGAGTTTGATAACCGTGTTGATCTGGTTTCCTTGTGGCATGAAGGACAAGCTAATTTACCTTTAGTGCTCCAACCCGATAAATTTGCATATGCAGGGCGTCCATAACAAAGAACCACGCAGTGTGAAGTAACTCTTAGTTGATGCGTCATAAGTATTAACTCCAGTATCCCACAACTCTTTCAACTCATCAACTATAGGTTGCATATAGACATCTATATTATTACCTGGAGCAGATGGACCGGGTATAAGTAAACTTAGGAATAGAACAGGTTTTTTCATGCACAACCATGGAGGTAGATTATATGACATCAAAACAACAAGCCATGTACTATGTGAAACACTCATGTTTCCAAAAGGGTTAAACCCATCACTCGCTAAACCAAGCCTCACATTACGAGGTTCTTTAGCAAATTCACTATTCTCATAATCGAAGGTTTTCCAGGCTAGTGAATCTACGGGATGTCTTAATCTACCATCTTTCGTACGACTCTCTTCATGCCATCTCATCGACCCGACCGTTTTAGGTGACATAAACAATCTTTGCAAGCGTGTTATGAGTGGAAAATAACGCAACACTTTTGCTCCAACCTTCTTAGCTTTATAATCACCATCATTATCAGCTTCTGTGGTTGACTCATTTTCAGAATCATTATTAATTTGTTTATATCTTGAGGTCTGACATACGTCACACTTAATTTTGTCCTTGTTTTCTTTCCAGTACAACATACAATCATTTGGACAAGCATCAATTTTCTCATAACCTAGACCTAAATCTCTTATTATCTTCCTTAATTCATATAATGACTTTGGTATGGCAGCATGAGGGAAGGCTTCCCTCATTGTGTCAAGAATCATGCTGAATCCTTTTTCATTACATTTTCCAACACATTTTGAATGGAAGAGTCTAACAATGAACGAAAGAACATAGAACTTACAGCCGGGATATAATTCTTTCTTTGCATCTTCCAATACTTTATTAAACTTTTCAGCATTTAAGTTTGGTACAGTCTGATTTTCAGTTTTTTGGATATCATCTTCATCTTCATCTTCAAACACATTGAAGACGCATTGGGCCAATGCTTGCATATCATCTTCATCAGCATCTTCAAACGTTGGTGTATCATCTGGTTCGAAATACACATTTGGATTTTTATAACCTTCAAAAAACCCGTCACATAGCAAATGTGTTTTAGCCTAGACCCGATCAACCCGTTTGTGATAACCGAAATATTTGCACGGACAATATATATGACCATCTTTTCCCTTTTTAAAGAAAATATGTTCAATAAATTTTTCAAGTCCTTTTTCGTATGCAGGGGAAGATCTACACAAAGACATCCAAATTGAGTCCATCATATATAGACCTGTATTCTACAAACACATTTAATCGGACATATATTAACGTGGTTCAAAATCGTAAGAATTAAGGGGTATGGACATGAAACAAAAGAAATTAACCTGGTTCAAAATCAAAGATTCAAAATTAATGGGTATGGACAAAGCGTATGAAACAAGCTGACCCAATTTTTCGATGATTGCAACTTATATCTTCAATTACATATCAACTGATTAATAATCGATGATTGAAATTAACTTAGATCTGCAAACACATCTTCAAAAAATGATGATGATTGCAATTGTAATTAAATACGTACGATGTTATTATAAATTGTTAATAGTAATAGTAATAATAATAATAATAATTATTATTATTATATGGTGATTTTGATACATATAATAAGATCTAATACTATAAGTTTAAGATAAGGATTCAAATAATTAATAAAATATAAAATAATATACATAATGTAGGTTAAAAGTTGGCCAGGTATAGGGTTATGGTACATGGTTTAATGTTTATGGTATATAGGATATATAGGATTTAGGGTATCGGGTTTAGGATTAAGTGTTTATGATTTAATGTGTAAGTTTACGGTATATGGTATAGGGTTTAGGGTTTAGAGTTTAAGGTTTAGGGTTAAGTGTCTATGATTTAATGTTTAGGGTTTAGGGTTTAGGGTTTATAAACCCTAAACCCTAACCCTAAACCAAAAACTTTAAACCCTATACCCTAAATCTTATACCATAAACACTAAACCATGTACCCTAAACCCTATACCCTAAACCATAAGGGTGATGATCTGTACAGGTATAGGGTTAGGGTACATGGTTAACCATTTAATGTTTATGGTATATAGGATATAGGATTTAGGGTATCGGGTTTAGGATTAAGTGTTTATGATTTAATGTGTACGTTTACGGTATATGGTATAGGGTTTAGGGTTTAGGGTTAAGTATCTATGATTTACTATTTAGGGTTTAGGTTTAAGTGTCTATGATTTACTATTTAGGGTTTAGGGTTTAGGGTCTAGGGTTTAGGGTTTAGGGTTTATAAATCCTAAACCCTGAACCCCAAACATTAAATCATAAACCCTAAACCCTAAACCCTAACCCTAAACCAAAAACTCTAAACCCTATACCCTAAATCTTATACCATAAACAGTAAACCATGTAACCTAAACCCTATACCCTAAACTATAAGGGTGATGATCCGTACAGGTATAGGATTAGGGTACATGGTTTAATGTTTATGGTATATATAGGATATAGGATTAAGGGTATCTGGTTTAGGATTAAGTGTTTATGATTTAATTTATACGTTTATGGTATATGGTATAGGGTTTAGGGTTTATGGTTTAGGGTTTAGGATTTAGGGTTAAGTGTCTATGATTTAATGTTTAGGGTTTAGGGTTTAGGGTTTATGGTTTATAAACCCTAAACCCTGAACCCCAAACATTAAATCATAGACACTTAGCCCTAAACCCTTAACCCTAACCCTAAACCAAAAACTCTAAACCCTATACCCTAAATCTTATACCATAAACACTAAACCATGTACCCTAAACCCTAAACCCTATACCTTAAACCATAAGGGTGATTGAAATGTCCCGTTCTTATTGATTAAAAACGTTCCATATTAATTGATTTCGTTGCGAGGTTTTGACCTCTATATGAGACGTTTTTCAAAGACTGCATTCATTTTAAAACAAACCATAACCTTTATTTCATCAATAAAGGTTTAAAAAGCTTTACGTAGATTATCAAATAATGATAATCTAAAATATCATGTTTACACACGACCATTACATAATGGTTTACAATACAAATATGTTACAACAAAATAAGTTTCTTGAATGCAGTTTTTACACAATATCATACAAGCATGGACTCCAAATCTCGTCCTTATTTAAGTATGCGACAGCGGAAGCTCTTAATAATCACCTGAGAATAAACATGCTTAAAACGTCAACAAAAATGTTGGTGAGTTATAGGTTTAACCTATATATATCAAATCATAATAATAGACCACAAGATTTCATATTTCAATACACATCCCATACATAGAGATAAAAATCATTCATATGGTGAACACCTGGTAACCGACATTAACAAGATACATATATAAGAATATCCCCATCATTCCGGGACACCCTTCGGATATGATATAAATTTCGAAGTACTAAAGCATCCGGTACTTTGGATGGGATTTGTTAGGCCCAATAGATCTATCTTTAGGATTCGCGTCAATTAGGGTGTCTGTTCCCTAATTCTTTGATTACCAGACTTAATAAAAAAGGGCAAATTCGATTTCAATAATTCAACCATAGAATGTAGTTTCACGTACTTGTGTCTATTTTGTAAATCATTTATAAAACCTGCATGTATTCTCATCCCAAAAATATTAGATTTTAAAAGTGGGACTATAACTCACTTTCACAGATTTTTACTTCGTCGGGAAGTAAGACTTGGCCACTGCTGATTCACGAACCTATAACAATATATACATATATATTAAAGTATGTTCAAAATATATTTACAACACTTTTAATATATTTTGATGTTTTAAGTTTATTAAGTCGGCTGTCCTCGTTAGTAACCTACAACTAGTTGTCCACAGTTAGATGTACAGAAATAAATCGATAAATATTATCTTGAATCAATCCACGACCCAGTGTATACGTATCTCAGTAATGATCACAACTCAAACTATATATATTTTGGAATCAACCTCAACCCTGTATAGCTAACTCCAACATTCACATATAGAGTGTCTATGGTTGTTCCGAAATATATATAGATGTGTCGACATGATAGGTCGAAACATTGTATACGTGTCTATGGTATCTCAAGATTACATAATATACAATACAAGTTGATTAAGTTATGGTTGGAATAGATTTGTTACCAATTTTCACGTAGCTAAAATGAGAAAAATTATCCAATCTTGTTTTACCCATAACTTCTTCATTTTAAATCCGTTTTGAGTGAATAAAATTGCTATGGTTTCATATTGAACTCTATTTTATGAATCTAAACAGAAAAAGTATAGGTTTATAGTCGGAAAAATAAGTTACAAGTCATTTTTGTAAAGGTAGTCATTTCAGTCGAAAGAACGACGTCTAGATGACCATTTTAGAAAACATAATTCCACTTTGAGTTTAACCATATTTTTTGGATATAGTTTCATGTTCATAATAAAAATCATTTTCTCAGAATAACAACTTTTAAATCAAAGTTTATCATAGTTTTTAATTAACTAACCCAAAACAGCCCGCGGTGTTATTACGACGGCGTAAATCAGGTTTTACGGTGTTTTTCGTGTTTCCAGGTTTTAAATCATTAAGTTAGCATATCATATAGATATAGAACATGTGTTTAGTTGATTTTAAAAGTCAAGTTAGAAGGATTAACTTTTGTTTGCGAACAAGTTTAGAATTAACTAAACTATATTCTAGTGATTACAAGTTTAAACCTTCGAATAAGATAGCTTTATATATATGAATCGAATGATGTTATGAACATCATTACTACCTTAAGTTCCTTGGATAAACCTACTGGAAAAGAGAAAAATGGATCTAGCTTCAACGGATCCTTGGATGGCTCGAAGTTCTTGAAGCAGAATCATGACACGAAAACAAGTTCAAGTAAGATCATCACTTGAAATAAGATTGTTATAGTTATAGAAATTGAACCAAAGTTTGAATATGATTATTACCTTGTATTAGAATGATAACCTACTGTAAGAAACAAAGATTTCTTGAGGTTGGATGATCACCTTACAAGATTGGAAGTGAGCTAGCAAACTTGAAAGTATTCTTGATTTTATGTAACTAGAACTTGTAGAATATATGAAGAACACTTAGAACTTGAAGATAGAACTTGAGAGAGATCAATTAGATGAAGAAAATTGAAGAATGATAGTGTTTGTAGGTGTTTTTGGTCATTGGTGTATGGATTAGATATAAAGGATATGTAATTTTGTTTTCATGTAAATAAGTCATGAATGATTACTCATATTTTTGTAATTTTATGAGATATTTCATGCTAGTTGCCAAATGATGGTTCCCACATGTGTTAGGTGACTCACATGGGCTGCTAAGAGCTGATCATTGAAGTGTATATACCAATAGTACATACATCTAAAAGCTGTGTATTGTACGAGTACGAATACGGGTGCATACGAGTAGAATTGTTGATGAAACTGAACGAGGATGTAATTGTAAGCATTTTTGTTAAGTAGAAGTATTTTGATAAGTGTATTGAAGTCTTTCAAAAGTGTATAAATACATATTAAAACACTACATGTATATACATTTTAACTGAGTCGTTAAGTCATCGTTAGTCGTTACATGTAAGTGTTGTTTTGAAACCTTTAGGTTAACGATCTTGTTAAATGTTGTTAACGCAATGTTTATAATATCAAATGAGATTTTAAATTATTATATTATCATGATATTATCATGTATGAATATCTCTTAATATGATATATATACATTAAATGTCTTTACAACGATAATCGTTACATATATGTCTCGTTTAAAAATCATTAAGTTAGTAGTCTTGTTTTTACATATGTAGTTCATTGTTAATATACTTAATGATATGTTTACTTATCATAGTATCATGTTAACTATATATATATCCATATATATATGTCATCATATAGTTTTTACAAGTTTTAACGTTCATGAATCACCGGTCAACTTGGGTGGTCAATTGTCTATATGAAACATATTTCAATTAATCAAGTCTTAACAAGTTTGATTGCTTAACATGTTGGAAACATTTAATCATGTAAATATCAATATCAATTAATATATATAAACATGGAAAAGTTCGGGTCACTGCAGTACCTACCCGTTAAATAAATTTCGTCCCGAAATTTTAAGCTGTTGACGAATCTTCTGGAAAAAGATGCGGGTATTTCTTCTTCATCTGATCTTCATGCTCCCAGGTGAACTCGGGTCCTCTACGAGCATTCCATAGAACCTTAATAATTGGTATCTTGTTTTGCTTAAGTCTTTTAACCTCACGATCCATTATTTCGACGGGTTCTTCGATGAATTGAAGTTTTTCGTTGATTTGGATTTCATCTAACGGAATAGTGAGATCTTCTTTAGCAAAACATTTCTTCAAATTCGAGACGTGGAAAGTGTTATGTACAGCCGCGAGTTGTTGAGGTAACTCAAGTCGGTAAGCTACTGGTCCGACACGATCAATAATCTTGAATGGTCCAATATACCTTGGATTTAATTTCCCTCGTTTACCAAATCGAACAACGCCTTTCCAAGGTGCAACTTTAAGCATGACCATCTCTCCAATTTCAAATTCTATATCTTTTCTTTTAATGTCAGCGTAGCTCTTTTGTCGACTTTGGGCGGTTTTCAACCGTTGTTGAATTTGGATGATCTTCTCGGTAGTTTCTTGTATAATCTCCGGACCCGTAATCTGTCTATCCCCCACTTCACTCCAACAAATTGGAGACCTGCACTTTCTACCATAAAGTGCTTCAAACGGCGCCATCTCAATGCTTGAATGGTAGCTGTTGTTGTAGGAAAATTCTGCTAACGGTAGATGTCGATCCCAACTGTTTCCGAAATCAATAACACATGCTCGTAGCATGTCTTCAAGCGTTTGTATCGTCCTTTCGCTCTGCCCATCAGTTTGTGGATGATAGGCAGTACTCATGTCTAGACGAGTTCCTAATGCTTGTTGTAATGTCTGCCAGAATCTTGAAATAAATCTGCCATCTCTATCAGAGATAATAGAGATTGGTATTCCATGTCTGGAGACGACTTCCTTCAAATACAGTCGTGCTAACTTCTCCATCTTGTCATCTTCTCTTATTGGCAGGAAGTGTGCTGATTTGGTGAGACGATCAACTATTACCCAAATAGTATCAAAACCACTTGCAGTCTTTGGCAATTTAGTGATGAAATCCATGGTAATGTTTTCCCATTTCCATTCCGGGATTTCGGGTTGTTGAAGTAGACCTGATGGTTTTTGATGCTCAGCTTTGACCTTAGAACACGTCAAACATTCTCCTACGTATTTAGCAACATCGGCTTTCATACCCGGCCACCAAAAATGTTTCTTGAGATCCTTGTACATCTTCCCCGTTCCAGGATGTATTGAGTATCTGGTTTTATGAGCTTCTCTAAGTATCATTTCTCTCATATCTCCAAATTTTGGTACCCAAATCCTTTCAGCCCTATACCGGGTTCCGTCTTCCCGAATATTAAGATGCTTCTCCGATCCTTTGGGTATTTCATCCTTTAAATTTCCCTCTTTTAAAACTCCTTGTTGCGCCTCATTTATTTGAGTAGTAAGGTTATTATGAATCATTATATTCATAGATTTTACTCGAATGGGTTCTCTGTCCTTCCTGCTCAAGGCATCGGCTACCACATTTGCCTTCCCCGGGTGGTAACGAATCTCAAAGTCGTAATCATTCAATAATTCAATCCACCTACGCTGCCTCATATTCAGTTGTTTTTGATTAAATATGTGTTGAAGACTTTTGTGGTCGGTATATATAATACTTTTGACCCTATATAAGTAGTGCCTCCAAGTCTTTAATGCAAAAACAACCGCGCCTAATTCCAAATCATGCGTCGTATAATTTTGTTCGTGAATCTTCAATTGTCTAGACGCATAAGCAATCACCTTCGTTCGTTGCATTAATACACAACCGAGACCTTGCTTTGATGCGTCACAATAAATCACAAAATCATCATTCCCTTCAGGCAATGACAATATAGGTGCCGTAGTTAGCTTTTTCTTCAATAACTGAAACGCTTTCTCTTATTCATCATTCCATTCAAATTTCTTCCCTTTATGCGTTAATGCAGTCAAGGGTTTTGCTATCCTGGAAAAGTCTTGGATGAACCTTCTGTAGTAATCAGCTAGTCCTAAAAACTGGCGTATGTGTTTCGGAGTTTTCGGGGTTTCCCACTTTTCAACAGTTTCTATCTTTGCCGGATCCACCTTAATACCTTCTTTGTTCACTATGTGACCGAGGAATTGAACTTCTTCCAACCAAAATGCACACTTTGAAAACTTAGCGTACAATTCTTCCTTCCTCAATACTTCTAACACCTTTCTCAAATGTTCACCGTGTTCTTGGTCATTCTTTGAGTAAATAAGTATGTCATCAATGAAAACAATGACAAACTTGTCAAGGTATGGTCCACACACTCGGTTCATAAGGTCCATGAACACAGCTAGTGCATTAGTTAAACCAAATGGCATGACCATAAACTCATAATGACCGTAACGTGTTCTGAAAGCAGTCTTTGGAATATCATCTTCTTTCACCCGCATTTGATGATACCCGGAACGTAAGTCAATCTTTGAATAAACAGACGAGCCTTGTAGTTGATCAAATAAGTCGTCGATTCTCGGTAGTGGGTAGCGGTTCTTGATGGTAAGTTTGTTCAACTCTCGGTAGTCGATACACAACCTGAATTTACCATCTTTCTTCTTGACAAACAAAACAGGAGCTCCCCACGGAGATGTGCTTGGTCGAATGAAACCACGCTCTAAAAGTTCTTGTAATTGGCTTTGCAGTTCTTTCATCTCGCTGGGTGCGAGTCTGTACGGAGCACGAGCTATTGGTGCAGCTCCTGGTACAAGATCTATTTGAAATTCAACGGATCGATGTGGGGGTAATCCCGGTAATTCTTTCGGAAATACATCGGGAAATTCTTTTACAATGGGAACATCATTGATGCTCTTTTCTTCAGTTTGTACTTTCTCGACGTGTGCTAGAATAGCATAGCAACCTTTTCTTATTAGTTTTTGTGCCTTCAAATTACTAATAAGATGTAGCTTCGTGTTGCCTTTTTCTCCGTACACCATTAAGGGTTTTCCTTTTTCTCGTATAATGCGAATTGCATTTTTGTAACAAACGATCTCTGCTTTCACTTCTTTCAACCAGTCCATACCGATTATCACATCAAAACTCCCTAACTCTACTGGTATCAAATCAATCTTAAATGTTTCGCTAACCAGTTTAATTTCTCGATTCCGACATATATTATCTGCTGAAATTAATTTACCATTTGCTAATTCGAGTAAAAATTTACTATCCAAAGGCGTCAATGGACAACTTAATTTAGCACAAAAATCTCTACTCATATAGCTTCTATCCGCACCCGAATCAAATAAAACGTAAGCAGATTTATTGTCAATAAGAAACGTACCCGTAACAAGCTCTGGGTCTTCCTGTGCCTCTGCTGCATTAATATTGAAAACTCTTCCACGGCCTTGTCCATTCGTGTTCTCCTGGTTCGGGCAATTTCTAATAATGTGGCCCGGTTTTCCACATTTATAACAAACTACATTGGCATAACTTGCTCCGACACTACTTGCTCCGCCATTACTCGTTCCGACAACATTTGTTCCTTTCGTTCTGTTAACCCCTGGTCCGTAGACCTCACACTTCGCCGCGCTATGACCATTTCTTTTACACTTGTTGCAAAATTTGGTGCAGAACCCCGAGTGATACTTTTCACACCTTTGGCATAGCTGCTTCTGATTGTTGTTGTTGTTGCGGTTGTTATTGTTGTTGGGATGATTGTTGTAGTTGTTGTTGTTGTTGTTGTTGTTGTTGTTGTTGGGCCGTTTGTTGTAGTTGCGATTGATGTTGCGATTGTTGGGATAATTGTTGCGATTATTGTTGTAATTGCTGTTGTTGTTGTATTGGTGATTCTTATCACCGTTTTCCTCCCACTTTCTTTTGACTTGCTTCACATTGGCCTTTTCAGCAGTCTGTTCTTTAATTCTTTCTTCAATCTGGTTCACTAGTTTGTGAGCCATTCTACATGCCTGTTGTATGGAGGCGGGCTCGTGTGAACTTATATCTTCTTGGATTCTTTCAGGTAATCCTTTCACAAACGCGTCGATCTTCTCTTCCTCATCTTCGAACGCTCCCGGACACAATAAGCACAATTTTGTGAATCGTCTTTCGTACGTGGTAATATCAAATCCTTGGGTTCGTAACCCTCTAAGTTCTGTCTTGAGCTTATTGACCTCGGTTCTGGGACGGTACTTCTCGTTCATCAAGTGCTTGAATGCTGACCACGGTAGTGCGTACGCATCGTCTTGTCCCACTTGCTCTAGATAGGTATTCCACCATGTTAACGTAGAACATGTGAAGGTATGCGTAGCGTACTTCACTTTGTCCTCTTCAGTACACTTACTTATGGCAAACACTGATTCGACCTTCTCGGTCCACCGTTTCAATCCGATCGGTCCTTCGGTTCCATCAAATTCCAAAGGTTTGCAGGCAGTGAATTCTTTGTAGGTGCATCCTACACGATTTCCTGTACCGCTAGATCCAAGGTTATTGTTGGTATGTAGCGCAGCCTGTACTGCGGCTATGTTTGAAGCTAGAAAAGTACGGAATTCCTCTTCATTCATATTCACGGTGTGTCGAGTAGTCGGTGCCATTTCCTTCAAAATAGTCAACTGGAACAAGTTAATCATACAGAATATTAAGAGTAGTTAATAGTATTTCGTAGCATAATATGAACTCATTTATAAAATCTTTTTCTTCATATTAGCGTTTTATAAGTTTAAATTTGGGTAGTACCTACCCGTTAAGTTCATACTTAGTAGCTAATATACAATTCAACTACTACAATTCTATATGAAAAACTGATTATAATAATATTTCGCGTTCAAACTTTTATACAATATTTTACAAACTTACAATACCGCTTATTTTACATATATCATGAAATATAGCACACAATAAATTTGATACAAGATGGTTGTGAAGATAATTCTAGCTAGTACACAAGTCTTTCAGCAAAGGCAATAAAGACACGTAATTCATACGTCCAGAAACAAGTCATGCATTCTGGTTTTACTAGGATTACTTCCCATCCTTGGTCTTGTGGAACATAACTGTTATGGCCGTTGATAAGACAGCGTGTTGTAACGTCGTCAAAGGGACGAGGGTAACGTAATGTCCAACAGTCCCGTAACAATCTAAAAACCTCATTTCTTACCCCAATTACCGACTCCGTCACTTGTGGGAACGTTTTGTTTAATAGTTGTAGCCCGATGTTCTTGTTCTCACTTTGGCGAGAAGCGAACATTACTAATCCGTAAGCATAACATGCTTCTTTATGTTGCATGTTAGCCGCTTTTTCTAAATCACGAAGTCCAATATTTGGATATATTGAGTCAAAATAATTTCTTAACCCATTGCGTAAAATAGCATTTGGGTTCCCCGCAATATATGCGTCAAAGTAAACACATCGTAACTTATGGATTTCCCAATGTGATATCCCCCATCTTTCGAACGAAAGCCTTTTATAAACCAAGGCATTCTTGGAACGTTCTTCGAATGTCTTACAAACTGATCTTGCCTTAAATAGTTGTGCCGAAGAATTCTGACCGACTCTAGAAAAGATTTCATCAATCATGTCTCCGGGTAGGTCTCTTAAAATATTGGGTTGTCTATCCATTTTGTGTTTTTATACTGTAAAATAGACAAGAGTTAGATTCATAAAAAAATACTTATTAATACAAACAATTTTTACATATATCATAAAGCATAAGCACACTATATTATTTATATTACACCACACGAATACAACTATCTTATTCCGACTCGCTTGTTTCTTCTTCTTCAGTTTTAGTTCGTTTTGCCAAGTTTCTTGGGATATATGATGTTCCCTTAATACGAGCCGTCGTTATCCACATTGGTTTAGAAAAACCTGGTGGTTTAGAGGTTCCCGGGTCATTGTTACAACTTAAGGACTTCGGGGGTTGACGATACATATAAAGTTCATCGGGGTTGGAATTAGATTTCTCTATTTTTATGCCCTTTCCCTTATTATTTTCTTTTGCCTTTTTAAATTCAGTTGGGGTAATTTCTATAACATCATCGGAATTCTCATCGGAATCCGATTCATCGGAGAATTGGTAATCCTCCCAATATTTTGCTTCCTTGGCGGAAACACCATTGACCATAATTAACCTTGGTTGGTTGGTTGAGGATTTTCTTTTACTTAACCGTTTTATTATTTCCCCCACCGGTTCTATTTCTTCATCCGGTTCCGATTCTTCTTCCGGTTCCGATTCTTCTTCCGGTTCCGACTCTTCTTCAGGTTCCTCTTCGGGAACTTGTGAATCAGTCCACGAATCATTCCAATTTACATTTGACTCTTCATTATTATTAGGTGAGTCAATGGGACTTGTTCTAGAGGTAGACATCTATCACATAATATCAAACGCGTTAAGAGATTAATATATCACATAATATTCACATGTTAAAAATATATAGTTTCCAACAAAATTTGTTAAGTAAACACGGTCGAAGTCCAGACTCACTAATGCATCCTAACAACTCAATAAGACACACTAATGCAAAATTCTGGTTCTCTAAGACCAACGCTCGGATACCAACTGAAATGTCCCGTTCTTATTGATTAAAAACGTTCCATATTAATTGATCTCGTTGCGAGGTTTTGACCTCTATATGAGACGTTTTTCAAAGACTGCATTCATTTTAAAACAAACCATAACCTTTATTTCATCAATAAAGGTTTAAAAAGCTTTACGTAGATTATCAAATAATGATAATCTAAAATATCATGTTTACACACGACCATTACATAATGGTTTACAATACAAATATGTTACAACAAAATAAGTTTCTTGAATGCAGTTTTTACACAATATCATACAAGCATGGACTCCAAATCTCGTCCTTATTTAAGTATGCGACAGCGGAAGCTCTTAATAATCACCTGAGAATAAACATGCTTAAAACGTCAACAAAAATGTTGGTGAGTTATAGGTTTAACCTATATATATCAAATCATAATAATAGACCACAAGATTTCATATTTCAATACACATCCCATACATAGAGATAAAAATCATTCATATGGTGAACACCTGGTAACCGACATTAACAAGATGCATATATAAGAATATCCCCATCATTCTGGGACACCCTTCGGATATGATATAAATTTCGAAGTACTAAAGCATCCGGTACTTTGGATGGGGTTTGTTAGGCCCAATAGATCTATCTTTAGGATTCGCGTCAATTAGGGTGTCTGTTCCCTAATTCTTAGATTACCAGACTTAATAAAAAAGGGCATATTTGATTTCAATAATTCAACCATAGAATGTAGTTTCACGTACTTGTGTCTATTTTGTAAATCATTTATAAAACCTGCATGTATTCTCATCCCAAAAATATTAGATTTTAAAAGTGGGACTATAACTCACTTTCACAGATTTTTACTTCGTCGGGAAGTAAGACTTGGCCACTGCTGATTCACGAACCTATAACAATATATACATATATATTAAAGTATGTTCAAAATATATGTACAACACTTTTAATATATTTTGATGTTTTAAGTTTATTAAGTCAGCTGTCCTCGTTAGTAACCTACAACTAGTTGTCCACAGTTAGATGTACAGAAATAAATCGATAAATATTATCTTGAATCAATCCACGACCCAGTGTATACGTATCTCAGTATTGATCACAACTCAAACTATATATATTTTGGAATCAACCTCAACCCTGTATAGCTAACTCCAACATTCACATATAGAGTGTCTATGGTTGTTCCGAAATATATATAGATGTGTCGACATGATAGGTCAAAACATTGTATACGTGTCTATGGTATCTCAAGATTTCATAATATACAATACAAGTTGATTAAGTTATGGTTGGAATAGATTTGTTACCAATTTTCACGTAGCTAAAATGAGAAAAATTATCCAATCTTGTTTTACCCATAACTTCTTCATTTTAAATCCGTTTTGAGTGAATCAAATTGCTATGGTTTCATATTGAACTCTATTTTATGAATCTAAACAGAAAAAGTATAGGTTTATAGTCAAAAAATAAATTACAAGTCATTTTTGTAAAGGTAGTCATTTCAGTCGAAAGAACGACGTCTAGGTGACCATTTTAGAAAACATACTTCCACTTTGAGTTTAACCATAATTTTTGGATATAGTTTCATGTTCATAATAAAAATCATTTTCTCAGAATAAAAACTTTTAAATCAAAGTTTATCATAGTTTTTAATTAACTAACCCAAAACAGCCCGCGGTGTTATTACGACGGCGTAAATCCGGTTTTACGGTGTTTTTCGTGTTTCCAGGTTTTAAATCATTAAGTTAGCATATCATATAGATATAGAACATGTGTTTAGTTGATTTTAAAAGTCAACTTAGAAGGATTAACTTTTGTTTGCGAACAAGTTTAGAATTAACTAAACTATGTTCTAGTGATTACAAGTTTAAACCTTCGAATAAGATAGCTTTATATATATGAATCGAATGATGTTATGAACATCATTACTACCTTAAGTTCCTTGGATAAACCTACTGGAAAAGAGAAAAATGGATCTAGCTTCAACGGATCCTTGGATGGCTCGAAGTTCTTGAAGCAGAATCATGACACGAAAACAAGTTCAAGTAAGATCATCACTTGAAATAAGATTGTTATAGTTATAGAAATTGAACCAAAGTTTGAATATGATTATTACCTTGTATTAGAATGATAACCTACTGTAAGAAACAAAGATTTCTTGAGGTTGGATGATCACCTTACAAGATTGGAAGTGAGCTAGCAAACTTGAAAGTATTCTTGATTTTATGTAACTAGAACTTGTAGAATATATGAAGAACACTTAGAACTTGAAGATAGAACTTGAGAGAGATCAATTAGATGAAGAAAATTGAAGAATGAAAGTATTTATAGGTGTTTTTGGTCGTTGGTGTATGGATTAGATGTAAAGGATATGTAATTTTGTTTTCATGTAAATAAGTCATGAATGATTACTCATATTTTTGTAATTTTATGAGATATTTCATGCTAGTTGCCAAATGATGGTTCCCACATGTGTTAGGTGACTCAAATGGGCTGCTAAGAGCTGATCATTGAAGTGTATATACCAATAGTACATACATCTAAAAGCTGTGTATTGTACGAGTACGAATACGGGTGCATACGAGTAGAATTGTTGATGAAACTGAACGAGGATGTAATTGTAAGAATTTTTGTTAAGTAGAAGTATTTTGATAAGTGTATTGAAGTCTTTCAAAAGTGTATAAATACATATTAAAACACTACATGTATATACATTTTAACTGAGTCGTTAAGTCATCGTTAGTCGTTACATGTAAGTGTTGTTTTGAAACCTTTAGGTTAACGATCTTGTTAAATGTTGTTAACCCAATGTTTATAATATCAAATGAGATTTTAAATTATTATATTATCATGATATTATCATGTATGAATATCTCTTAATATGATATATATACATTAAATGTCTTTACAACGATAATCGTTACATATATGTCTCGTTTAAAAATCATTAAGTTAGTAGTCTTGTTTTTACATATGTAGTTCATTGTTAATATACTTAATGATATGTTTACTTATCATAGTATCATGTTAACTATATATATATCCATATATATGTCATCATATAGTTTTTACAAGTTTTAACGTTCGTGAATCACCGGTCAACTTGGGTGGTCAATTGTCTATATGAAACATATTTCAATTAATCAAGTCTTAACAAGTTTGATTGCTTAACATGTTGGAAACATTTAATCATGTAAATATCAATATCAATTAATATATATAAACATGGAAAAGTTCGGGTCACTACAGTGATGATCCGTACAGGTATAGGGTTAGGGTACATGGTTTAATGTTTATGGTATATAGGATATAGGATTTAGGGTATCGGGTTTAGGATAAGTGTTTATGATTTAATGTGTACGTTTACGGTATATGGTATAGGGTTTAGGGTTTAGGGTTTAGGGTTAAGTGTCTATGATTTAATGTTTAGGGTTTAGGGTTTATAAACCCTAAACCCTGAACCCCAAACATTAAATCATAAACCCTAAACCCTAACCCTAACCCTAAATCAAAAACTCTAAACCCTATACCCTAAATCTTATACCATTAACACTAAACCGTGTACCCTAAACCCTATACCCTAAACCATAAGGGTGATAATCCGTACACCACCAACTTTTAGGCACACCACCAAAAACCAAACCCTACACATTAAACCACAAACCCTAAACCATAAACCCTATACCAACCCTAAACCCTACCTATACCTAAAACCCTGAACCATAAACCATATACCCTGAACATTATACCATATACATGAACCCTAAACATTAAACCCTAAAGCCTAAACCATGCACCTCCCAAATTTGGGTAAATTCAAATTTCACCTCCAAACCCTAAAATAATACGATGTTAAATTATGATAAACGATGTTAAATTACGATAAATTATGATATATTAAAAAAATACATTTTATGAATAATTAAATTAATTTTGTGTACATTTATTCTATAAAGTTTATAGATTAATTACCAGTAATAGCTAGATAATAGAGAAGTTATACGGCCTCAATTAATTTTCACCAAAATTTACCCTCTCAAAAGAAACCGCCAAATATCACGGATTTCGGACCCAAATTTTGAACATGATCGTAAATTCAAACATCACCTCCCAAATTTGGGTAAATTCAAATTTCACCTCCAAAATTTGGGAGGTGATCTTTTCACACTAGCATTTGATCCATCCACTCTAAAATAATACAAACTTCTTATTTTACCCTTAAACTACTAGTAAGTCAATGTACTATTTACAAGGGTAAAATAGGTAATTTAGATTGTTTTGGTGTAGATGGATCAAAACTAGTGTGTGCGCCAAATCAAATTGGGGTTAGCTAGTTAAAAGGTTTTTGAACAACTTACTTATCTCTTTTTTCACCAATTCAAAGAACAGTTAACTAACTCTTAAAGAACACATATATCGTTTTTCACAAGATCGAACACAGGTATCTTTTTTCACAAGAACTGTATATATTTTTTTACCAAATTGTATATCTTTTTTTCACGAAAATGGACTAACGATTCTGTAATTTTAATTGTTCCTAACTACTCTGTGTATAAAATTGTTTATAACTCTGTTGCGTTAATTGATATAATTGCTCATTATTGTTCTTTACATTCTTATAGATTATGGCAATTGAAGGAATCAAAAAGTCTTCACTTAGATCCTCTCAACAGGTTGAGGCTAATACCATGAGAAAACGCCAGTTCGTTGCACCCAATACCATCAGAAAACGAGTTAGTGCACCTCATGTCTCTAAAGAATCATCCTCAAAATCCAAGTCTCAAAAGGGCCATGTAAGTGATAAAAGGCCGAGGTTAAGTAAAAGTAAAGTTCAACGAGTCAGCCAAGAAGAAGGTAGAGGTCTGGGTCATCTTCAACTGCAAGATGAAGATACGGAGCCCGAGGATGATGCACAACGACAAAATGAAGAATACGATAATTACACAAGCTATGATGAAGATTTTGAAGAGTATCGTCAACAAGGTGAACTACAACAAACTGAAGTGCAACAAATTGAAGTATAACTAACTGAAGTACTACATGAACAACCTGAAGAAGGTTCACGTATGAATGAAGAAACTGAACCAGGTTATTTTTTCTTTTTCTAATTTGGTTTGTTTATTCGATTTATATTGTTTCTTGTTTAGTGTATCAGTTGTAAATCAAGTGCACATATTTTGTAGATAATCAGTCGAGAGGACCGACTCTTATGCGGCAGATTTATATGCAAAAGCCACATGTTCGACTTCCTATTAATTTTAATGAACATGGCCAGCCAATTGGTGCAAACAGTAGTCAATTTATCCATTTTCTTGATAACTTATCGCGGAGTTACCAGTATTGTCCAATTTATAGACCGTGAAACAAAGTTAAACCCGAAAAGAAGGATAAGTTGCTGAAGTTCTTAAGGGTACATATTCAAAAATCTCTGTGATAATGTTTTTTTTTTGTTCTCATGCATGTGATTTATATGTTTTTTTTTTATAATTTGTAGACAAAGTTTGATTTTCCACCAACTGCTAATTCATGGATACTCCAATCATATGGGCGCAAGATGAAAAATTGGAAGTCGAGAGTTAAGGAATGTTACTTTGACCCGTCTAAACCAATGGAGGAGCTATTAAAGTCACCACCTCTACAACTAACCAAAAGATACTGAAGAAGACTTCTTGAATATTGGACCAGATGATGTGATGGTATGATATATTCTTACACTTTCATGTAGATAGACTAACCATCGTGATTTGATCTCCTCGAATACTGACCACTCTTTTCTTGTTCAGGACCAAAAAAAAAAGACAATAGGGCTAAAAAAAAGTTGTCACAAATGACTGGGAAAAAAGGTTTTGCAAGAATTCGTGAAGAAGTGAAGGTAATATATCATGGGGGAATTATTTATATAGTACGTATAGCTTTTGAATATACATCGTTAATAGTTACCTCGATTTTACTCATTGTAGGTGAAGTTGGGAAGAGAGCCAACTAGGGTGGATATGTTTAAGGAATGTTACAAAATCGGTGAAGGTGAAGCTGCTCGTGTCTTTGTAAGTAATTTTACAAAAGTAGATCAAATATATCCTACACATGATATGAGTAGATGTATATTTATATATATATGTTAATCACCATAAACCACTTGTGAAGTTTTTATTTCATTTGAAGTATACTTTTAGGTCGGAGATAAAAGAAAATAACTATTATCCATATCTTTAATTTAATTAGTTACAAGGGTAAGCATTGCATATACTGTGATTGGGCATTGCATATATCGAATATCAGAGTAGAATTATAATATGATAGTTATCCTTTGTATAGCTCACAAATTAGTTGGCAGTTTTTATGTATATCGATGCCATCTCCTGTATATATACTGGTCATATTATTGAATCAAATATCAACGATTTACTATCTCTTTTATGCAAGAAAAAATGAAAGACCTAACCGAGAAACTCGGTGATGGTGCAACAGATGCACCTGGATCAGATGATGTTTTTGCCACGGTAATGGGTAAAGCTGAAAATGGTACTGCAAAAATGTACGGACTTGGTGTTCGCGCTAATCATTTGTGGGGTGCAGGACCTAGTCGATTAGTTGTTAGCAAAGCAAATGCTCAGCTGATGTCTAGAAATGCACAACTTGAAGAAGAAAATGCAAGGGTAAAAGCCGAGAAAAACAATGGTCCGGGTGCTCAGAATGATGGTTCGTGTGTTCATGCTAATGGTTCGGGTGATCACCGTTTATGGTTATGTTTCAATTTAATAGCTTACTGTTTTTTCTACCCTTTTAGCGTTCATAAATGTTTTTTTGACAACTAAATTTTAGGTCGATAAGGAAGTTTATGTAAAAAACCTTACAAACTTCGAGAAGGTAGCAATAGGAAGGTTGAGGAGCGTTGATCCAAATACGGTTCTTAATGGAACAGAATTTGGACATGGTTGGTGTGAGGTCCATGTTCAGGTGGCCATTAAAAAAGATGAAGCTTTGTTTAGGCCATATGATTATTTGAAATGCATTCATGACGTCACTGGTACGTCTATTGCTTGGCCTGCTCAGTTAATCGAGGTATGTCCTTGTTAAATTTGTAATAATTAAGATTAATTTTTATAATTTGCACCTTTATGCTTATACATGGATGATTTAATTTGTAGTTGGTACGTGAGGATTGATCAAGATTGGATGGTGAAGGGTTGAAGAGTTTTTGTGTTTGTTAATGTGAGCCGGTTTATTAATGAATGTTTGTATTTGAAACAATTTGTTGATACAATGTATGTGTTGGTTTGTTTGAAACAATGATTTGTCCTGTCATGATTTTATTATTATTGAAACAATATAACGTACTATAAATGTAATCATGTGGTGATCAATATTATAATTTATATTTAATATTTGTTTTGTAATTCAAAATTTTAAAATTATTGTAATTACAATGAATAATAAATTGATGCAATTAAAAGAAAACTGGATCTGAACAGGGCCCAAAAGGCCTAAATAGCTGAAGCATGCTCAAAAGGCCCAGTAAGCTTAAACGTGGCGACAAGACCAATTAGCATAACCGGGCACAAAAGGTCCAATTATCTGAACTGGCTTGCAAAGGCCCAATTACCATAACCTGGCCCAAAAAGCCTAATTATCTGAACTGGCCTGGAAAAGCCCAATTAACATAATCTGGCCCAAAAGGTCCAAATATCTGAACTGGCCTGGAAAGGCCCAATTATCTGAACTGGCCGGGAAAGGCCCAATTACTATAACCTGGCCCAAAATCCAAAATGGACCCGAATACCCGAACCGGATATTCGAAACTCATATGACTTGTTAGGACGCTTTTTTGTGGTACTAAGTTAACATATAGTTATATTAGGATCCTTTTTTGTGGTACTAAACTACCAAATTTTTATAATAGGACCCTTTTTTGGGTACTTACATAATTTTTATATATATTAGGACCCCTTTTTTGTAGTACTAAACTACTATAATTTTATAATAGGACCCTTTTTTGGGTACTTACATAATTTACAATTATTTTAGGACGCTTTTATTGGTACTAACATAGTTTCTCATTATATTAGTACACTTTTTTGGGGTCCTAATATGATCTAACATACAAATCTAGGCGTCATAGGACCCTTTTGTGCGTCACAAAGTATTATAAAGTGTCCTAAAAGGCTCATTCTTAGGACCCTTTCGATGTTGTTTATAGGACTCAAATAAAAGATCCTATAAGCGTTAGGTCCCTTTTCAGTTAATACGATCGTTGTTGTTACGTCGTGTATTTTGGGGGTCCTATCAGGCAAAGGGTCCTAAGAATGGGCCTTTTAGGACCCTTATGGGGGCCCTAAGAACGCAGTTTTCTTGTAGTGAATCCAATTTAACAAGTTTGATTGACTAGATCTAAACAAGTAGCATGAATCGAAAATATATCGTTGGATTAAGTGCTAATCAATCCTAGAATCTAACATTTAATCATTACGCATGGCAAACAAGCATATTAAAATATAGAAGATTTAAAACAGTTTAAATAATCATCACATAAACTCTGTCTATACAGATCTGGAAAAACCAGAAACGGTATGGATTTAAGCACGAAGCCGGCGTCTTTGTTCCAGTCAAGTAGGTGGCTTGGACTGGTGAAGCTGGCGGCTTCATCTGAATCCCAGACAAAGTAGTTTTCATCCACGTTACCACTATGAACATTTAGTTCATAATGGTAGAGGAACAAAAGCAATTAAACATAAATAAAGGCATCAAATAAAAGACAATAAATAAAGGACAAGAAATAAAAGATAATAAATAAAAGAAAATAAATAAAAGAAAATAAATAAAAGAAAAGAAACAATGAAATTAAAATGAAATACACTTACAAAATAGAAAGAACCCATCTATTTAGAATTTAGCTTCCCTGGTGAAATTTTGAATAGAGAGTTAAACACTAGGACTTTTTCATTGGGGTGAAACTCCATAGGTCCCTTAAGTCGAGCATCATGTAATCGCTTGGTCTTTTCCTTAGAGATCTCATAAGCTTCTAGCCTCAGTTCATCTATCTCATGCATTTACATGACCCGTTTTCCCCCCGCTTGCTCTAACTCTAGGTTAAGTAGTTTTAACACCCAATAGGCCCTATGCTCAACCTCCATCGGGAGATGACATGCCTTTCCATACACTAAAATAAATGGTGTTGTACCTATTGGTGTCTTAAATGCGGTCCTAAATGCTCATAAAGCATCGTCAAGTTTGGTTGACCACACCAAAGGGTTATTGTTGACCGTCTTCTCTAGAATCCTCTTTAATGACCTGTTCGTATTCTCCACTTGACCACTCGTTTGAGGGTGTTATGGGGTTGAGAAGCGGTGCGTTACACCATACTTTTCTCACACTTTCTCCAAAAGACTATTCGCAAAGTGTGTTCCTCTATCTGAGATCAATGCCTTAGGTATTTCAAATCTAGCAAACAACTCCTTTAAAAAATTAACAACTACCCGAGCGTCATTGGTGGGCAAAGCTTTTTTCTCGGCCCATTTTGACACGTAGTCAACCGCAACCAATATGTAAAGGCATTTTTTTGATTTCGGAAATGGGCCCATAAAATCAATGCCCCACACGTCAAATACCTCACAAATTTGGATCCCGGTTTGGGGCATTTCATCTCGTTTTGAAATTGACCTATATCTTTGACAAGAATCACATTGTTTTATCAACTCATGGGCGTCTTTAAATATCGTGGGCCAATAAAAACCAGAATCAAACACCTTCTTCGTGGTGTGATTCGGTCCAAAATGCTCTCCCGTAGGTCCACTATGACAAGCCTTCAAAATATGCCGGGCCTCTTGCCCATAAACACATCTTCGGATTACTTGATCCACCTCAATGTGGAACAAATAGGGTTCCTTCAAAAAATAATATTTCAAGTCATTGAAAAACTTAATGCGTTGTTGATATGAAAGTCCCTCTTGAATCACACTCGAAGCTAAGTAGTTAGCAAAATTTACAAACTATGGGATTTCATCAACAAGGTCAACTCGCATTAAGTGCTCATTTGGGGAAGTGTCCCTAATTTTGGATTCATCCGAAGCTTGTAATTCGAGGTTGTCTAACATTGACAAATGGTTGGCGGCCTCATTCTTGGCTCCCTTTTTATCTTTGATTTCGATGTTAAATTCTTGTAAGAGCAAAACCCACCGAATTAATTGGTGTTTTGAATAATTTTTTTGGGAAAAAATATATTAGGGCGGAATGGTCCGTGTAAACAATTGTTTTTGAAAGCACAAGGTAAGACCAAAATTTATCAAAAGCAAATACCACCGCGAGAAGTTCATTTTCGCTGGTTGTATAGTTCAATTGAGCCCCATTTAGAGTCTTACTTGCATAATAGATAGGCTTAAAATGTTGGTCAGTCCTTTGACCAAGAACTGCACCAAGTGTAAAATTACTTGCATCACACATCAACTCAAAATCCTTGTCCCAATCGGGAGAGATTAGAATTGGTGGATGGGTGAGTTTGTCTTTTTAACAAATTAAACGCTTCGGTACATTTATCATCAAATATAAACAGTTGGTCCTTTTCCAACAACTTGGTCATGGGTCTTGCAATCTTTGAAAAATCTTTTATAAAATGGCGGTAAAAACCCGCATAACCTAGGAAACTTCTTATAGCTTTGACATTGGATAGTTTTGGAAGATCTTTTATGACACTTATTTTAGCTTTATCTACTTCAATCTCCACTTTTGAAATTTTATGAACCAAAACGACTCCCTCATTCACCATAAAGTGATACTTCTCCCAATTTAATACCACATTAGCTTTTATACAATGGGTCAACATTTGGTCCAAGTTTTTAAGACAATGGTCAAAAGAGTCCCCAAATACCGAAAAGTCATCCATGAACACCTCTATCGTGCCTTCCACCATATTCGAAAAGATTGCCATCATGCATCTTTGGAATATCTCGGGTGCATTGCACAACCCAAAGGGTATTTTCGGTAAGTAAAAGTCCCATATGGACACATGAAAGTGGTCCTTTCTTGATTCTCGTGATCGATTGGGATTTGAAAATATCCTAAGAATTCGTCAAGAAAGCAATAAACTCCTTCCCGGCTAAACATTCAATCATTTGGTCAATATAAGGGAGAGGGAAGTGGTCTTTTCTTGTAGCATCGTTGAGACGGCTATAGTCAATACATACCCTCCATCCGTTGATGGTTCGTATCGGGACAAGTTCATTTTGGTCATTTAAAATCACTGTGGTCTCATCCTTCTTGGGCACCAATTGAACCGGACTCACCCAAGCTGAGTCATAGATTGGGTAGATAAGGCATGCATCTAGTAACTTAATGACTTCCTTTTTAACCACTTCCTTCATATTCGGGTTGAGTCGACATTGTCTTTGAACAACGGGTTTGAAATTCTCTTCTATGAGACTTTTAAACACACAATAAGATGTGTTGGTTAGTGATCCAATGATAATATTCAAATGTTAACTACTTTATTTTGATGATGACACCAATTCTTGTGTGTTTAAACAATGTATAGTATAAAATAAGTTCACAAGCCTACACAATCTCTAGCAAACGAACAATACACAACATAGAACAAGTCAAAAGAGTCATTTGAAAAACACTAGAAGAGTATGACTGGCTCCATGGTCGATCGCAGGTCAGACTGTGGATGAACTGTACCTTGATTCAAAGGAACAAGGTACACAGTCGACTCCACGGTCAGCCGTGGATCGACCGCAGATTTGTCTGTCCAAATTTTTGATCAAAAACTGTATGACTACTTCGGAGCATCTATAATTTACAAAAGTTATTTAAACATGGTTAGAATAGTTGCCTCCTTCATATTCAAATGAGTTTTGGTCACTAAAACACTAATTTTGGTTAATCACACATAATGACGTCTTAATGACACTTTTAACTTGTGATTTATGATAAACACATAAGTATTGCTAAAAGCTCTTTTTCAAAGTAATCTTTTTAAATCTAAAATAAAAACAATGAAATGTTTAAATTGGACATTAAAGTCCCAACTAAAGAGATGCTCTCCACTTGATTAACCATTAAGCATTACTTACATGCTTAATAAGAGTTTAGTGTAAACTCCCAAAAGTCTTCATGAAAAAACAAATTGGTCTTATTTGGAAGGTTGCAAGTAACCAATGAATGCATATACTTGCAAAACTAATGTTGACAAAAGCCTTGAAGACTTGTGACTTGAAGTTTGAAAGCTTGTGGTTGTCAAGGGATCAAAATTCTGCATTTACCATAAAGGGAAATCAATGACGCAACACTAGTACAATGAGACTTTCCTCTTTTAAGCCAAGGTCAACTTCAAAGAATACATCCAAGATAAAAGGGGTAATGCAGGTCTTTTCAGATGTTTTTGGCATCTAATTGCAGCCATCCAATAAGGGAAAATGACAAAGTTAAAAATCTCAAACGACTACAAATTCAGAAGTTAGAGGCCTGCATGGATGACCCACGGTCGACCGTGAGGTGAGCCGCAGTCAGCCGGTTTTGAATATCTCTTGCCTATTAAAGCCAAACCTTGGAGACTTGAAGAGTCACCTCTTGTACTTATATTTCCATATATTTACTTATATCATTCAAATACTATTGTAATCTATTTAGAGTGATTCAAGCAAGAGTGATTGTAAACTTAGTTGTAAGTTTACTTCTAACGTATCTCCTTAAAGAGATCTAGAAGATAGATATGGTTTCACCTAGTTGAAGCATTATGATCTTGTAGTAAGAGCATTTGGTGATTGTGAATTATTCAAAGAGACCTAAGGGTTCATAAGTTGCGGCTTATCGAGGAGCTAATGTTGTGTCCGGACACTCCACTGAGTTTGGAGCATCATAGTAAAACTAACTCTCAATCCTTTAGAATTGAGTAGTGGACTAACGAAGATTATATAAAGACCCGTCCTAATCCATAAGAACGAATATAATAACATATGATTACATTGCAAGGTATTTGACCTCTATATGATACATTTTACAAACATTGCATTCGTTTTAAAAGACAAACTTTCATTACATTGAAAGTTGACAGGCATGCATACCATTTCATAATATCCAACTATAAATGATCTAATCTGTCATTTACTTAATCCTAATCTTTACTGAACTCAACGACTTGAATGCAACGTCTTTTGAAATATGCCATGAATGACTCCAAGTAATATCTTTAAAAATGAGCGAATGCACAGCGGAAGATTTCTTTAATACCTCAGAATAAACATGCTTTCAAGTGTCAACTAAAAGGTTGGTGAGTTCATTAGTTTATCATAATAATCATTTCCATAATTTTAATAGACCACAAGATTTCCGATATTTAATTGTACGCGTAACCCGAATACAAAATAGTACGCATAACCTGCGAATTAAAAATCATTCATATGGTGAACACCTGGTAACCTACATTAACAAATGCATCTATAATATCCCCAATATACAGGTACACTCATCTGTATATAAAATCAAAGTACTAAAGCATCTGTAACCCGGATGGGACGTGTCATAGTCCATAGATCTATCTTCAGGATTCGCGTCAATTTGGGGGTCTGTTCTCAAATTCTTAGGATACCAAGCTAAAAGGGTGATATCCAGTATAATAATTCAACCATAAAATGTAGTTTCAAGTACTTGTGTCTATTTCGTAAAACAGTTATAAAAGCAGCGCATGTATTCTCAGTCCCAAAATATATATTGCAAAAGCATTTAAAAAGGGAGCAAATAAAACTCATTATACTGTATTTTGTAGTAAAAATACGTATGTCGTCATTGAACAAATGCAAGGTTGGCCTCGGATTCACGAACCTATATTAATTATATATATATATATATATATATATATATATATATATATATATATATATATATATATATATATATATATATATATATATATATATATATATATATATATATATATATATATGTTGGTTAATATTTGTCTAACAATTTAGGTTAAGTCATAGTGTACCACCATCCTAATACTCGAGACTAATATGCAAAAGTCCACAAAAGTCATCTTGACCCAAATGACTTCTAAAATCAATACATGATTATTATATAGTTTAAATACAGTCGATTTATATATTTAAATATTTTTAACAGATTTTATTAGAGTAAATAATATAATTCATTTATTAATAAATAAAATTTTTATTAAAAATTATATCATAAAAATATACTTTTATATATCTTAAGTAATAAAATTTATAGAGTTTTAATATCATAAAAATACTATGATAAATATTATTAATGTAATTATATTACACATAGTAAAATATCTTTGTATCATATATTTATTTGATAAAATAACATCGATAATAACAATAGTACGTAAAAGTTGTAGTATTTTGTAATAATAATTATTATTATTCTACTAATAATAATATTTATATTTACTAAAGATGGTATTATGATAAAATGATAATTCTAATCGTAAAATTTTTGATAATAACGATACTTTTAAATAATATTAATATTTTTATATAACAATAATAATTCTATTTAAAATGATATTTTTTAATAATAGTACCAAAATGATAATAATAATAATAAAAATGATATTCTATAATAACAATGATATTTCTATTCAAAATGATAATTTTAGTAAAAATAATAATTTCAATATTAATACTACTTTTAATTAAAAAAATAGTGATAAAAATAATGAAAATTATATTTTTATCTAAATCAATAACTTACAATATTTTAATTTCATCATGACACTTATACTCGTTATTTCCTAATCGATTCGTTTAATAGCTTTTAGTCTTCTTTTAAATCACATTCATAATTATAACAATATTAGTCATAATAATTAAATGTTACTAATATTAATTCTAATAATAATAAATATTATAATGATATTACTAATAACTCCTTAATGATAAAAATAATAATAATAATAATAATAATAATAATAATAATAATAATAATAATAATAATAATAATAATAATAATAATAATAATAATAATAATAATAATAATAATAATCACGACGATAATAACGAAGATTGTAATAATAATAATCATTTTAACAATAATACATAAAATCATAGATAATCTAATTGACTATAACTTCTAATCCATTCATCGAAATCATTTGATATCTAAATGAAAAGTTCTTAATTCTTCGCTAGCTTTCCAACGACATGCATATCATACACCTTATCTCAGTCACATATGTAATAAATTCCTAATTTATCATAAACTATCTAACGACAAAATTAAATATATAAGCATGCATAATCCTATATACTCGAGCACTAGTCAGGGATACACTATTAATATATAAAAGTTAAGTTATGAGTGCTCACGTATCAATATTGAGATTCAATATTGCAGGAAACAACGTAGACACAACGGAGATGATAAACACTAGTTTGACCTCACGAGCATACCCCCGAACATTACCCATAATCTCCATAGCTATAACCCATAATTTCCTTAGCCCTATCCTACTTGAAAAACCCATCTTGAAATAATTCGCTCATGACCTCATCGTAGTATTTTAGGTAATATACTACTAATAATACTATTAATATTACTAATAATAATATTTAGATTAATAATAATAATTTTTATAAATATAATAAACTAAATAAATATATACGGAGTAATATGAATGTGTGTGTGTTTTGTGTCCGAAATAAGTCGAGTTTTATAGCACTTATCCTGGAATCCTCCCCCATGCGATCGCATGGTGTCATGGGCATATGGCCTTGCGATCGCATGGCCAACTGTCACCAGCCTGGTTCGTTTCTTTTTCCTTACCGACACTCGTATAATATTATTATATATATAATATATTTACTTTATATAATTAATTATATATTATATTATATTTACGTATATGATAAAAATGTAATTTTCGTTCCAATGACTCGTACGTTGTCACTCGACTAATGTTCCATTTCCAGTTTCTTGAACTCATTTTCGTACGCTTAGAAAACTAGCACTTTATGTTTAGTGACTCGTACCCTTATCAAAATATAGACTTAAATCATTAGTAAACTACATTACATGAAGTGTAACTTATGCATTTGAGTGTTTTGGTCATTTGCTTCTATAAATCATCGTCTCGTTGTATATACATTTTATCGAAACGTTATATATATATATATATATATATATATATATATATATATATATATATATATATATATATATATATATATATATATATATATATATTCATTTCAAAATATAAATTTGAAATATAGTATATTGTTTTTCAAAACTAATGATATTCAAAACTTATATATATTTTGAAATCGTTTAAATAATAAGAAATATTATTTCGTAATATTTGTATTTTAAAGTTTAAAATTGATATAATTCATTTATATACAAACGTTCATAAAGACATTTTAATAATCAAATTATTTTATATTCAAAATCATTTTATTACAAAGGTTATAATAGTAGAAGTTGTTATGTCATAATTTGTTCTTAATAATAAAAGTCTTTTATATCGAAAAACGTTTTTGTTTAAGAAACACTATGTATATATACCTTTATAATATGAAGTTTAAATTCTACTAATTCAATTTACCTTTATAAATAACAGATTACAATAATTCAGTTTTTGAAATCATTTTCTTACGTTTGAAAATAAGTTAGTCGAATATTATGAAGTCTAGTTCTCCACTAACTTTTGTCTAACCTTCGTTAATTGACACATTTGTTCTTACATGTAAATTACTTTACCAAATATTCCGAATACTGTTAAAAAGAAAAGGTTGTCTAAATCAAAGTGGACCTCTCAATAGAGACTCGCAAGCATACAATGTACCTGATTAATCAATCATTTGAAATTATCTTTTAATTTCTTCGGCAAATACGATCACGTAAAGTATTATACGTTTAAATACTTTGTTAACGTTTTCAAGTTATAAAATATACACATATACATATATAATCATATCTGTTCATATAATGGTTCGTGAATCATTGGAATTTAGTCGAGGTTAAATGAATGTATGAGCACGTTTACAATTCTTTGAGATTTAACTTAACAAACTTTGCTTATCGTGTCGGAATAATATAAAGATAAAGTTTAAATTTGGTCGGAAATTTCCGGGTTGTCACAGATTAGTTAACATCTTCCCAAACCATTACAAATCTCCATGTTTGTTCTCTTATCCCTTATCTTTGCATTTACTTTACTTGTGAACAACCTAATCAATTAACACTATAGTAATCTCAAGTTCTAAATTGAAAAAGTTCTAAGAAATCGTATTAAGTAACTATTCACCACTACTCTAGTTACTTACAATTTGTATCAGAGCGGTTGCTCTAAACGTTTTGCTAAAATTGTTTGTTTTAAGAATAAAATTAATTTTTGCAAACTTTTGAGTTAAAGATCATGGAACAAAAATGTGAGAACTTGCGCTATAGTGAAGGTTCCTATATGCAAAGACCTCCACTACTTGAGAGTGAAGGATTTTGCTATTGGAAACAAAGATTTGAAACTTATATCCGTACAAAAGACATAGATGTTTGGAACATCATCAATAAGGGTGATTATGTTCCATTCCAACTTAGTGAGGATAGGAAAACTAGAATAATAATACCCGAGGATAGTTGGTCCAAAGAAAATAAAACAGATGTAGGAAAAAATTATCAAGCTAAACTTGTCCTTTTTAATGTCTTGCCTAGAAAAGAATATGAAAGGGTATTTATGCTTAAGAGTGCAAACAAAATATGAGATAGTTTAATAATTACTCATCAAGGAAATGTGCAAGTCAGTGAAAATAAAATTGAACTACCTTTTGCTTAGTATGAACAATTTATTATCTCAGATGATGAGATAATTCATATCGCTTATTCTAGATTTAACAATATTTGCTCAAGTCTGAAAGCTCTAGGAACTATCTACACGAACAAGCAATATGTTCAAAAATTCTTAAGAGCATTGCCCTCAATATGGAGACCCAAAGTAACGGCAATAGATGAATCAAAGGACTTAGAAACATTGTCTCTTGATGAGCTCATTGGAAATCTTAAAGTCCATGACGTCATTCTAGACAAGGATAAAGAAGCGGATAAAGTTAAGAAAGAAAAGAATAAGTCAATTGCTTTGAAGGCCAAAGCAAGTGAAGAAGGCGAATACGAAGAGGATGAAGACGATATCCTAAATGATGATGAAAAACTCACATTTATTGTTCGATCATACAAAAAATTCTACCGAAGACCCAAGAATCACGTCCAACCCCCAATGGACTTAAAGACGGCACCGTTTGATTCCAAGAAGAAGTTCGTGAGGAAATGTTTTGGGATGGTAAAAAAGTTATAAATGGAATTAGAAAAAAGGGCCTTTACATGTGCAAACTAAATGAATTTAAATATTTAGACATTTTTCTTACTTTCATTCATGACACTACCACTTTGTGGCATAGGAGACTTAAGCATGCTAATATGAAACTAATTCATAACATATCTTCTAAAGAAATGGTTAGAGATTTACCCAACTTAAAAAATGAAAGTCATTTTTGTGATGCATATAAAATAGGAAAACAAGTCCATACTAGTCATAAACCTAAGAACTTTATTTCAACTAAAAGATATCTAGAACTCTTACATATGGATTTGTTTGGTCCATCATCCATTCAAAGTTATGGTGGGAATTTCTATACCTTGGTAATCGTTGATGATTTTTCTAGATATACATGGACACCTTTTCTAAAACACAAAAATGAGGCATTTGAAAGATTCGTAATTTGTGCTACAAAAATACAAAACTTGCTTGGATGTACAATTGTCAGCATACGAACGGATCATGGAAGAGAATTTGATAATGATACCTAATTTGGAGTCTTTTGTGATTTACACGGAATTTCTCATAAGTTCTCAGCTCCTCGCACTCCTCAATCAAATGGGGTTATTGAAAGCAAAAACCAAAATCTTCAAGAAATGAGTAGAACAATGTTGAATGAACAATCAATCCCTAAAAAATTTTGGTGTGAAGTCGTAGCAACCTCCACTTATATTCAAAATAAAGTTCTAATTAGGCCTTCAATGGATAAAACACCCTATGAAATTCTAAATGGTAGGATACCCACCGTAAGTCACCTTATGGTATTTGGATGTAAGTGTTTCATCTTAAACAAAAAGTAATACCTACGAAATTTGAACCTAAAGCCTATGAAAGAGTATTCCTAGGATATTAGTTGGAGAGTAAAGCCTATAGAGTTGTAAATAAGTACACTAATGTCATAGAAGAGTCGTTAGATGTCACTTTCGATGAAACTTTTCCACCTAAGTCCAAACCATTAGTAGATGATGATGTGGTTGAACAAGAAGCCATTGTGATTAGCCAACCCAAAATGAGTCCAAAGAAGTAGAGGAAACCAATGAGAAAGAAAAAAACTTAGAAAACGATCCTAGCAAAGATAATCTAAAACCCACAACCGACCTTAAACATATTACGGGTCATCCAATAGAACAAGTCATATGAGACATCAACACTAGAACCACACGATCACAAATCTTTGATCTAGTTACAAACTATGCATTCATCTCCCAAATAGAATCCCAAAATGTCAAAGAAGCTCTATTTGATGAGATTTGGGTGGAAGCCATGCATGAGGAATTAAATAAATTCCAAAGGAGTGACGTTTGGGATTTGGTTCCCTTACCGAGTGAGCAAAATATCATAGAAACCAAATGGGCATATAGGAATAATTTAGATGAAGATGGGAAGGTTGTTAGAAACAAAGCTAGGTTGGTTGCTCAAAGGTATAACGAACAAGAAGGAATCGATTATGATGAAACCTTTGCTCCCGTAGCTAGACTAGAATCCATTAGAATACTTTTTGCATATGCGTGTTCTAAAAACTTAAAATTATATCAAATGGATGTCAAAAGTTCTTTTCTAAATGGTGTCATAAATGAAGAAGTATATGTGTCACAACCTCTAGAATTTGAGGATTAAAAACCATATCATGTGTTTAAAATTAAGAAAGCCCTATATGGACACAACAAGCTCCTAGAGCTTGGTATGAGAGACTTAGAACCTTACTTATTAATCATGGATATGAAATGGGAAAAGTTGATAATACATTATTCGTTAAGAAGCATGAAAATGATTTAGTTATTGTTCAAATATATGTTGATAATATTGTATTTGGTTCTACTAACGAGTCTCTTAGGAAAGAGTTTTCTAAGTTAATGCATGATGAGTTTGAGATGAGCATGATGGGTGAACTCAAGTTCTTTCTCAGACTCCGAATTAAGAAACTAGAAGATGGAACGTTCATCAATCAACAAAAGTATATTCATGATATGCTTAAAACGTTTGGAATGGAAAACTCGAAGCCAATGGCCACCCTTATGGCCGCCAATGTTAAGATTACTCTTGAAGGAGAAGGAGATTCGTTCAATAGCACCAAGTGTAGAGGAATAATAGGTTCTCTTCTATACTAATGGCAAGCCTACCCGATATTATGTGTAGCGTGTACTTGTGTGCAAGATTTCAAGAGAATCCCAAGATGTCTCAAGTTGAATTGGTCAAAAGAATATTTAGATACTTGAAAGGTACCATGCATCTTGGACTATGGTACCCAAAGTTCACCGATGTTGACATTATGTTTTTTGCTGATTTTGATAATAGAGGGTCATTGATTTATCGAAAGAGCACAAGTGGAGTATGTGCATTTGCTGGGCTGTGCTTAACATCATGGTTCTCCAAGAAACAAACATCCGTTGCACTATCTACTACCGAAGCAGAATATGTTGCCATGGGAAGAGCATGTGCGCAGGTGCTATGGATGGAACAAACCTTCATCGACTACTGTAACACCGTGCTTTTTACATACACATTTTTTTAAATATACTCACAGCGGAAAACTAATTAATTACATATTAAATATTATTTACATAAACATATGATTACACAAAATACGAGTGTTACGTTATTACTATAAGCCATTTAACCACATAATTTATTACAAAACACATCAGAGTGACACGGTGTCAAACATCTGCAGCTGCCTGGTAAAACCTACCAAAAGCTGCTAATACACACCTGGAGGGCAAAATACTGTGGGGGAATTAGCATAATGCTAAGTGAATGGCAATATCTAGGTGGATATCACTACAAGCATCAAGTACAGCTTATAGTGAAATGTCCCGTTCTTATTGATTAAAAACGTTCCATATTAATTGATTTTGTTGCGAGGTTTTGACCTCTATATGAGACGTTTTTCAAAGACCGCATTCATTTTAAAACAAACCATAACCTTTATTTCATCAATAAAGGTTTAAAAAGCATTACGTAGATTATCAAATAATGATAATCTAAAATATCCTGTTTACACACGACCATTACATAATGGTTTACAATACAAATATGTTACAACAAAATAAGTTTCTTGAATGCAGTTTTTTTACACAATATCATACAAGCATGGACTCCAAATCTCGTCCTTATTTAAGTATGCGACAGCGGAAGCTCTTAATAATCACCTGAGAATAGACATGCTTAAAACGTCAACAAAAATGTTGGTGAGTTATAGGTTTAACCTATATATATCAAATCATAATAATAGACCACAAGATTTCATATTTCAATACACATTCCATACATAGAGATAAAAATCATTCATATGGTGAACACCTGGTAACCGACATTAACAAGATGCATATATAAGAATATCCCCATCATTCCGGGACACCCTTCGGATATGATATAAATTTCGAAGTACTAAAGCATCCGGTACTTTGGATGGGGTTTGTTAGGCCCAATAGATCTATCTTTAGGATTCGCGTCAATTAGGGTGTCTGTTCCCTAATTCTTAGATTACCAGACTTAATAAAAAGGGGCATATTCGATTTCGATAATTCAACCATAGAATGTAGTTTCACGTACTTGTGTCTATTTTGTAAATCATTTATAAAACCTGCATGTATTCTCATCCCAAAAATATTAGATTTTAAAAGTGGGACTATAACTCACTTTCACAGATTTTTACTTCGCCGGGAAGTAAGACTTGGCCACTGGTTGATTCACGAACCTATAACAATATATACATATATATCAAAGTATGTTCAAAATATATTTACAACACTTTTAATATATTTTGATGTTTTAAGTTTATTAAGTCAGCTGTCCTCGTTAGTAACCTACAACTAGTTGTCCACAGTTAGATGTACAGAAATAAATCGATAAATATTATCTTGAATCAATCCACGACCCAGTGTATACGTATCTCAGTATTGATCACAACTCAAACTATATATATTTTGGAATCAACCTCAACCCTGTATAGCTAACTCCAACATTCACATATAGAGTGTCTATGGTTGTTCCGAAATATATATAGATGTGTCGACATGATAGGTCGAAATATTGTATACGTGTCTATGGTATCTCAAGATTACATAATATACAATACAAGTTGATTAAGTTATGGTTGGAATAGATTTGTTACCAATTTTCACGTAGCTAAAATGAGAAAAATTATCCAATCTTGTTTTACCCATAACTTCTTCATTTTAAATCCGTTTTGAGTGAATCAAATTGCTATGGTTTCATATTGAACTCTATTTTATGAATCTAAACAGAAAAAGTATAGGTTTATAGTCGGAAAAATAAGTTACAAGTCGTTTTTGTAAAGGTAGTCATTTCAGTCGAAAGAACGACGTCTAGATGACCATTTTAGAAAACATACTTCCACTTTGAGTTTAACCATAATTTTTGGATATAGTTTCATGTTCATAATAAAAATCATTTTCTCAGAATAACAACTTTTAAATCAAAGTTTATCATAGTTTTTAATTAACTAACCCAAAACAGCCCGCGGTGTTACTACGACGGCGTAAATCCGGTTTTACGGTGTTTTTCGTGTTTCCAGGTTTTAAATCATTAAGTTAGCATATCATATAGATATAGAACATGTGTTTATTTGATTTTAAAATTCAAGTTAGAAGGATTTACTTTTATTTGCGAACAAGTTTAGAATTAACTAAACTATGTTCTAGTGATTACAAGTTTAAACCTTCGAATAAGATAGCTTTATATGTATGAATCAAATGATGTTATGAACATCATTACTACCTTAAGTTCCTTGGATAAACCTACTGGAAAAGAGAAAAATGGATCTAGCTTCAATGGATCCTTGGATGGCTCGAAGTTCTTGAAGCAGAATCATGACACGAAAACAAGTTCAAGTAAGATCATCACTTGAAATAAGATTGTTATAGTTATAGAAATTGAACCAAAGTTTGAATATGATTATTACCTTGTATTAGAATGATAACCTACTGTAAGAAACAAAGATTTCTTGAGGTTGGATGATCACCTTACAAGATTGGAAGTGAGCTAGCAAACTTGAAAGTATTCTTGATTTTATGAAACTAGAACTTTTGGAATTTATGAAGAACACTTAGAACTTGAAAATAGAACTTGAGAGAGATCAATTAGATGAAGAAAATTGAAGAATGAAAGTGTTTGTAGGTGTTTTTGGTCGTTGGTGTATGGATTAGATATAAAGGATATGTAATTTTGTTTTCATGTAAATAAGTCATGAATGATTACTCATATTTTTGTAATTTTATGAGATATTTCATGCTAGTTGCCAAATGATGGTTCCCACATGTGTTAGGTGACTCACATGGGCTGCTAAGAGCTGATCATTGGAGTGTATATACCAATAGTACATACATCTAAAAGCTGTGTATTGTACGAGTACGAATACGGGTGCATACGAGTAGAATTGTTGATGAAACTGAACGAGGATGTAATTGTAAGCATTTTTGTTAAGTAGAAGTATTTTGATAAGTGTCTTGAAGTCTTTCAAAAGTGTATGAATACATATTAAAACACTACATGTATATACATTTTAACTGAGTCGTTAAGTCATCGTTAGTCGTTACATGTAAGTGTTGTTTTGAAACCTTTAGGTTAACGATCTTGTTAAATGTTGTTAACTCAATGTTTATAATATCAAATGAGATTTTAAATTATTATATTATCATGATATTATCATGTATGAATATCTATTAATATGATATATATACATTAAATGTCTTTACAACGATAATCGTTACATATATGTCTCGTTTAAAAATCATTAAGTTAGTAGTCTTGTTTTTACATATGTAGTTCATTGTTAATATACTTAATGATATGTTTACTTATCATAGTATCATGTTAACTATATATATATCCATATATATGTCATCATATAGTTTTTACAAGTTTTAACGTTCGTGAATCACCGGTCAACTTGGGTGGTCAATTGTCTATATGAAACATATTTCAATTAATCAAGTCTTAACAAGTTTAATTGCTTAACATGTTAGAAACATTTAATCATGTAAATATCAATCTCAATTAATATATATAAACATGGAAAAGTTCGGGTCACTACAGTACCTACCCGTTAAATAAATTTCGTCCCGAAATTTTAAGCTGTTGAAGGTGTTGACGAATCTTCTGGAAATAGATGCGGGTATTTCTTCTTCATCTGATCTTCACGCTCCCAGGTGAACTCGGTCCTCTACGAGCATTCCATCGAACCTTAACAATTGGTATCTTGTTTTGCTTAAGTCTTTTAACCTCACGATCCATTATTTCAACGGGTTCTTCGATGAATTGAAATTTTTCGTTGATTTGGATTTCATCTAACGGAATAGTGAGATCTTCTTTAGCAAAACATTTCTTCAAATTCGAGATGTGGAAAGTGTTATGTACAGCCGCGAGTTGTTGAGGTAACTCTAGTCGGTAAGCTACTGGTCCGACACGATCAATAATCTTGAATGATCCAATATACCTTGGATTTAATTTCCCTCGTTTACCAAATCGAACAACGCCTTTCCAAGGTGCAACTTTAAGCATGACCATCTCTCCAATTTCAAATTCTATATCTTTTCTTTTAATGTCAGCGTAGCTCTTTTGTCGACTTTGGGCGGTTTTCAACCGTTGTTGAATTTGGATGATCTTCTCGGTAGTTTCTTGTATAATCTCCGGACCCGTAACCTGTCTATCCCCCACTTCACTCCAACAAATCGGAGACCTGCACTTTCTACCATAAAGTGCTTCAAACGGCGCCATCTCAATGCTTGAATGGTAACTGTTGTTGTAGGAAAATTCTGCTAACGGTAGATGTCGATCCCAACTGTTTCCGAAATCAATAACACATGCTCGTAGCATGTCTTCAAGCGTTTGTATCGTCCTTTCGCTCTGCCCATCAGTTTGTGGATGATAGGCAGTACTCATGTCTAGACGAGTTCCTAATGCTTGCTGTAATGTCTGCCAGAATCTTGAAATAAATCTGCCATCCCTATCAGAGATAATAGAGATTGGTATTCCATGTCTGGAGACGACTTCCTTCAAATACAGTCGTGCTAACTTCTCCATCTTGTCATCTTCTCTTATTGGCAGGAAGTGTGCTGATTTGGTGAGACGATCAACTATTACCCAAATAGTATCAAAACCACTTGCAGTCCTTGGCAATTTAGTGATGAAATCCATGGTAATGTTTTCCCATTTCCATTCTGGGATTTCGGGTTGTTGAAGTAGACCTGATGGTTTCTGATGCTCAGCTTTGATCTTAGAACACGTCAAACATTCTCCTACGTATTTAGCAACATCGGCTTTCATACCCGGCCACCAAAAATGTTTCTTGAGATCCTTGTACATCTTCCCCGTTCCAGGATGTATTGAGTATCTGGTTTTATGAGCTTCTCTAAGTACCATTTCTCTCATATCTCCAAATTTTGGTACCCAAATCCTTTCAGCCCTATACCGGGTTCCGTCTTCCCGAATATTAAGATGCTTCTCCGATCCTTTGGGTATTTCATCCTTTAAATTTCCCTCTTTTAAAACTCCTTGTTGCGCCTCCTTTATTTGAGTAGTAAGGTTATTATGAATCATTATATTCATAGATTTTACTCGAATGGGTTCTCTGTCCTTCCTGCTCAAGGCATCGGCTACAACATTTGCCTTCCCCGGGTGGTAACGAATCTCAAAGTCGTAATCATTCAACAATTCAATCCACCTACGCTGCCTCATATTCTGTTGTTTCTGATTAAATATGTGTTGAAGACTTTTGTGGTCGGTATATATAATACTTTTGACCCCATATAAGTAGTGCCTCCAAGTCTTTAATGCAAAAACAACCGCGCCTAATTCCAAATCATGCGTCGTATAATTTTGCTCGTGAATCTTCAATTGTCTAGAGGCATAAGCAATCACCTTCGTTCGTTGCATTAATACACAACCGAGACCTTGCTTTGATGCGTCACAATAAATCACAAAATCATCATTCCCTTCAGGCAATGACAATATAGGTGCCGTAGTTAGCTTTTTCTTCAATAACTGAAACGCTTTCTCTTGTTCATCCTTCCATTCAAATTTCTTCCCTTTATGCGTTAATGCAGTCAAGGGTTTTGCTATTCTGGAAAAGTCTTGGATGAACCTTCTGTAGTAACCAGCTAGTCCTAAAAACTGGCGTATGTGTTTCGGAGTTTTCGGGGTTTCCCACTTTTCAACAGTTTCTATCTTTGCCGGATCCACCTTAATACCTTCTTTGTTCACTATGTGACCGAGGAATTGAACTTCTTCCAACCAAAATGCACACTTTGAAAACTTAGCGTACAATTTTTCCTTCCTCAATACTTCTAACACCTTTCTCAAATGTTCATCGTGTTCTTGGTCATTCTTTGAGTAAATAAGTATGTCATCAATGAAAACAATGACAAACTTGTCAAGGTATGGTCCACACACTCGGTTCATAAGGTCCATGAACACAGCTGGTGTATTAGTTAAACCAAACGGCATGACCATAAACTCGTAATGACCGTAACGTGTTCTGAAAGCAGTCTTTGGAATATCATCTTCTTTCACCTGCATTTGTTGATACCCGGAACGTAAGTCAATCTTTGAATAAACAGACGAGCCTTATAGTTGATCAAATAAGTCGTCGATTCTTGGTAGTGGGTAGCGGTTCTTGATGGTAAGTTTGTTCAACTCTCGGTAGTCGATACACAACCTAAATGTACCATCTTTCTTCTTGACAAACAAAACAGGAGCTCCCTACGGTGATGTGCTTGGTCGAATGAAACCACGCTCTAAAAGTTCTTGTAATTGGCTTTGCAGTTCTTTCATCTCGCTGGGTGCGAGTCTGTAAGGAGCACGAGCTATTGGTGCAGCTGCTGGTACAAGATCTATTTGAAATTCAACGGATCGATGTGGGGGTAATCCCGGTAATTCTTTCGGAAATACATCGGGAAATTCTTTTGCAATGGGAACATCATTGATGCTCTTTTCTTCAGTTTGTACTTTCCCGACGTGTGCTAGAACAGCATAGCAACCTTTTCTTATTAGTTTTTGTGCCTTCAAATTACTAATAAGATGTAGCTTCGTGTTGCCCTTTTCTCCGTACACCATTAAGGGTTTTCCTTTTTCTCGTATAATACGAATTGCATTTTTGTAACAAACGATCTCTGCTTTCACTTCTTTCAACCAGTCCATACCGATTATCACATCAAAACTCCCTAACTCTACTGGTATCAAATCAATCTTAAATGTTTCGCTAACCAGTTTAATTTCTCGATTCCGACATATATTATCTGCTGAAATTAATTTACCATTTGCTAATTCGAGTAAAAATTTACTATCCAAAGGTGTCAATGGACAACTTAATTTAGCACAAAAATCTCTACTCATATAGCTTCTATCCGCACCCGAATCAAATAAAACGTAAGCAGATTTATTGTCAATAAGAAACGTACCCGTAACAAGCTCCGGGTCTTCCTGTGCCTCTGCCGCATTAATATTGAAAACTCTTCCGCGGCCTTGTCCATTCGTGTTCTCCTGGTTCGGGCAATTTCTAATAATGTGGCCCGGTTTTCCACATTTATAACAAACTACATTGGCATAACTTGCTCCGACACTACTTGCTCCGCCATTACTCGTTCCGACACCATTTGTTCCTTTCGTTCTATTAACCCCTGGTCCTTAGACCTCACACTTCACCGCGCTATGACCATTTCTTTTACACTTGTTGCAAAATTTGGTGCAGAACCCCGAGTGATACTTTTCACACCTTTGGCATAGCTGCTTCTGATTGTTGTTGTTGTTGCGGTTATTATTGTTGTTGGGATGATTGTTGTAGTTGCTGCTGTTGTTGTTGTTGTTGTTGTTGTTGTTGTTGTTGTTGTTGTTGTTGTTGTTGTTGTTGTTGTTGTTGGGCCGTTTGTTGTTGTTGTGATTGATGTTGCGATTGTTGGGATAATTGTTGCGATTATTGTTGTAATTGCTGTTGTTGTATTGGTGATTCTTATCACCGTTTTCCTCCCACTTTCTTTTGACTTGCTTCACATTGGCCTCTTCAGCAGTCTGTTCTTTAATTCTTTCTTCAATCTAGTTCACTAGTTTGTGAGCCATTCTACATGCCTGTTGTATAGAGGCGGGCTCGTGTGAACTTATATCTTCTTGGATTCTTTCCGGTAATCCTTTCACAAATGCGTCGATCTTCTCTTCCTCATCTTCGAATGCTCCCGGACACAATAGGCACAATTCTGTGAATCGTCTTTCGTACGTGGTAATATCAAATCCTTGGTTTCGTAACCCTCTAAGTTCTGTCTTGAGCTTATTGACCTCGATTCTGGGACGGTACTTCTCGTTCATCAAGTGCTTGAATGCTGACCAAGGTAGTGCGTACGCATCGTCTTGTCCCACTTGCTCTAGATAGGTATTCCACCATGTTAACACAAAACCTGTGAAGGTATGCGTAGCGTACTTCACTTTGTCCTCTTCAGTACACTTACTTATGGCAAACACCGATTCGACCTTCTCGGTCCACCGTTTCAATCCGATCGGTCCTTCGGTTCCATCAAATTCCAAAGGTTTGCAGGCAGTGAATTCTTTGTAGGTGCATCCTACACGATTTCCTGTACTGCTAGATCCAAGGTTATTGTTGGTATGTAGCGCAGCCTGTACTGCGGCTATGTTTGAAGCTAGAAAAGTACGGAATTCCTCTTCCTTCATATTCACGGTGTGTCGAGTAGTCGGTGCCATTTCCTTCAAAATAGTCAAATGGAACAAGTTAATCATACAGAATATTAAGAGTAGTTAATAGTATTTCGTAGCATAATATGAACTCATTTATAAAAGCTTTTTCTTCATATTAGCGTTTTATAAGTTTAAATTCGGGTAGTACCTACCCGTTAAGTTCATACTTAGTAGCTAATATACAATTCAACTACTACAATTCTATATGAAAAACTAATTATAATAATATTTCGCGTTCAAACTTTCACACAACATTTTACAAACTTACAATACCGCTTATTTTACATATAGCATGAAATATAGCACACAATAAATTTGATACAAGATGGTTGTGAAGATAATTCTAGCTAGTACACAAGTCGTTCAGCAAAGGCAATAAAGACACGTAATTCATACGTCCAGAAACAAGTCATGCATTCTGGTTTTACTAGGACTACTTCCCATCCTTGGTCTTGTGGAACATAACCGTTATGGCCGTTGATAAGACAGCGTGTTGTAACGTCGTCAAAGGGACGAGGGTTACGTAATGTCCAACAGTCCCGTAACAATCTAAAAACCTCATTTCTTAACCCAATTACCGACTCCGTCACTTGTGGGAACGTTTTGTTTAATAGTTGTAGCCCGATGTTCTTGTTCTCACTTTGGTGAGAAGCGAACATTACTAATCCGCAAGCATAACATGCTTCTTTATGTTGCATGTTAGCCGCTTTTTCTAAATCACGAAGTCCAATATTCGGATATATTGAGTCAAAATAATTTCTTAACCCATTGCGTAAAATAGCATTTGGGTTCCCCGCAATATATGCGTCAAAGTAAACACATCGTAACTTATGGATTTCCCAATGTGATATCCCCCATCTTCCGAACGAAAGCCTTTTATAAACCAAGGCATTCTTGGAACGTTCTTCGAATGTCTTACAAACTGATCTCGCCTTAAATAGTTGTGCCGAAGAATTCTGACCGACTCTAGACAAGATTTCATCAATCATGTCTCCGGGTAGGTCTCTTAAAATATTGGGTTGTCTATCCATTTTGTGTTTTTATACTGTAAAATAGAAAAGAGTTAGATTCATAAAAAAAATACTTATTAATACAAGCAATTTTTACATATATCATAAAGCATAAGCACACTATATTACATATATTACACCACACGAATACAACTATCTTATTCCGACTCGCTTGTTTCTTCTTCTTTGGTTTTGGTTCGTTTTGCCAAGTTTCTAGGGATATATGATGTTCCCCTAATACGAGCCGTCGTGATCCACATTGGTTTAGAAAAACCTGGTGGTTTAGAGGTTCCCGGGTCATTGTTACAACTTAAGGACTTCGGGGGTTGACGATACATATAAAGTTCATCGGGGTTGGAATTAGATTTCTCTATTTTTATGCCCTTTCCCTTATTATTTTCTTTTGCCTTTTTAAATTTAGTTGGGGTAATTTCTATAACATCATCGGAATTCTCGTCGGAATCCGATTCATCGGAGAATTGGTAATCCTCCCAATATTTTGCTTCCTTGGCGGAAACACCATTGACCATAATTAACCTTGGTCGGTTGGTTGAGGATTTTCTTTTACTTAACCGTTTTATTATTTCCCCCACCGGTTCTACTTCTTCATCCGGTTCCGATTCTTCTTCCGGTTCCGATTCTTCTTCCGGTTCCGACTCTTCTTCCGGTTCCTCTTCGGGAACTTGTGAATCAGTCCATGAATCATTCCAATTTACATTTGACTCTTCATTATTATTAGGTGAGTCAATGGGACTTGTTCTAGAGGTAGACATCTATCACATAATATCAAACGCGTTAAGAGATTAATATATCACATAATATTCACATGTTAAAAATATATAGTTTCCAACAAAATTTGTTAAGCAATCATTTTTCAAGTAAACACGGTCGAAGTCCAGACTCACTAATGCATCCTAACAAACTCGATAAGACACACTAATGCAAAATTCTGGTTCTCTAAGACCAACGCTCGGATACCAACTGAAATGTCCCGTTCTTATTGATTAAAAACGTTCCATATTAATTGATTTCGTTGCGAGGTTTTGACCTCTATATGAGACGTTTTTCAAAGACCGCATTCATTTTAAAACAAACCATAACCTTTATTTCATCAATAAAGGTTTAAAAAGCATTACGTAGATTATCAAATAATGATAATCTAAAATATCCTGTTTACACACGACCATTACATAATGGTTTACAATACAAATATGTTACAACAAAATAAGTTTCTTGAATGCAGTTTTTTTACACAATATCATACAAGCATGGACTCCAAATCTCGTCCTTATTTAAGTATGCGACAGCGGAAGCTCTTAATAATCACCTGAGAATAGACATGCTTAAAACGTCAACAAAAATATTGGTGAGTTATAGGTTTAACCTATATATATCAAATCATAATAATAGACCACAAGATTTCATATTTCAATACACATTCCATACATAGAGATAAAAATCATTCATATGGTGAACACCTGGTAACCGACATTAACAAGATGCATATATAAGAATATCCCCATCATTCCGGGACACCCTTCGGATATGATATAAATTTCGAAGTACTAAAGCATCCGGTACTTTGGATGGGGTTTGTTAGGCCCAATAGATCTATCTTTAGGATTCGCGTCAATTAGGGTGTCTGTTCCCTAATTCTTAGATTACCAGACTTAATAAAAAGGGGCATATTCGATTTCGATAATTCAACCATAGAATGTAGTTTCACGTACTTGTGTCTATTTTGTAAATCATTTATAAAACCTGCATGTATTCTCATCCCAAAAATATTAGATTTTAAAAGTGGGACTATAACTCACTTTCACAGATTTTTACTTCGCCGGGAAGTAAGACTTGGCCACTGGTTGATTCACGAACCTATAACAATATATACATATATATCAAAGTATGTTCAAAATATATTTACAACACTTTTAATATATTTTGATGTTTTAAGTTTATTAAGTCAGCTGTCCTCGTTAGTAACCTACAACTAGTTGTCCACAGTTAGATGTACAGAAATAAATCGATAAATATTATCTTGAATCAATCCACGACCCAGTGTATACGTATCTCAGTATTGATCACAACTCAAACTATATATATTTTGGAATCAACCTCAACCCTGTATAGCTAACTCCAACATTCACATATAGAGTGTCTATGGTTGTTCCGAAATATATATAGATGTGTCGACATGATAGGTCGAAACATTGTATACGTGTCTATGGTATCTCAAGATTACATAATATACAATACAAGTTGATTAAGTTATGGTTGGAATAGATTTGTTACCAATTTTCACGTAGCTAAAATGAGAAAAATTATCCAATCTTGTTTTACCCATAACTTCTTCATTTTAAATCCGTTTTGAGTGAATCAAATTGCTATGGTTTCATATTGAAATCTATTTTATGAATCTAAACAGAAAAAAGTATAGGTTTATTGTCGGAAAAATAAGTTACAAGTCGTTTTTGTAAAGGTAGTCATTTCAGTCGAAAGAACGACGTCTAGATGACCATTTTAGAAAACATACTTCCACTTTGAGTTTAACCATAATTTTTGGATATAGTTTCATGTTCATAATAAAAATCATTTTCTCAGAATAACAACTTTTAAATCAAAGTTTATCATAGTTTTTAATTAACTAACCCAAAACAGCCCGCGGTGTTACTACGACGGCGTAAATCCGGTTTTACGGTGTTTTTCGTGTTTCCAGGTTTTAAATCAATAAGTTAGCATATCATATAGATATAGAACATGTGTTTAGTTGATTTTAAAAGTCAAGTTAGAAGGATTTACTTTTATTTGTGAACAAGTTTAGAATTAACTAAACTATGTTCTAGTGATTACAAGTTTAAACCTTCGAATAAGATAGCTTTATATGTATGAATCGAATGATTTTATGAACATCATTACTACCTTAAGTTCCTTGGATAAACCTACTGGAAAAGAGAAAAATGGATCTAGCTTCAATGGATCCTTGGATGGCTCGAAGTTCTTGAAGCAGAATCATGACACGAAAACAAGTTCAAGTAAGATCATCACTTGAAATAAGATTGTTATAGTTATAGAAATTGAACCAAAGTTTGAATATGATTATTACCTTGTATTAGAATGATAACCTACTGTAAGAAACAATGATTTCTTGAGGTTGGATGATCACCTTACAAGATTGGAAGTGAGCTAGCAAACTTGAAAGTATTCTTGATTTTATGAAACTAGAACTTTTGGAATTTATGAAGAACACTTAGAACTTGAAGATAGAACTTGAGAGAGATCAATTAGATGAAGAAAATTGAAGAATGAAAGTGTTTGTAGGTGTTTTTGGTCGTTGGTGTATGGATTAGATATAAAGGATATGTAATTTTGTTTTCATGTAAATTAGTCATGAATGATTACTCATATTTTTGTAATTTTATGAGATATTTCATGCTAGTTGCCAAATGATGGTTCCCACATGTGTTAGGTGACTCACATGGGCTGCTAAGAGCTGATCATTGGAGTGTATATACCAATAGTACATACATCTAAAAGCTGTGTATTGTACGAGTACGAATACGGGTGCATACGAGTAGAATTGTTGATGAAACTGAACGAGGATGTAATTGTAAGCATTTTTGTTAAGTAGAAGTATTTTGATAAGTGTCTTGAAGTCTTTCAAAAGTGTATGAATACATATTAAAACACTACATGTATATACATTTTAACTGAGTCGTTAAGTCATCGTTAGTCGTTACATGTAAGTGTTGTTTTGAAACCTTTAGGTTAACGATCTTGTTAAATGTTGTTAACCCAATGTTTATAATATCAAATGAGATTTTAAATTATTATATTATCATGATATTATCATGTATGAATATCTCTTAATATGATATATATACATTAAATGTCTTTACAACGATAATCGTTACATATATGTCTCGTTTAAAAATCATTAAGTTAGTAGTCTTGTTTTTACATATGTAGTTCATTGTTAATATACTTAATGATATGTTTACTTATCATAGTATCATGTTAATTATATATATATCCATATATATGTCATCATATAGTTTTTACAAGTTTTAACGTTCGTGAATCACCGGTCAACTTGGGTGGTCAATTGTCTATATGAAACATATTTCAATTAATCAAGTCTTAACAAGTTTAATTGCTTAACATGTTAGAAACATTTAATCATGTAAATATCAATCTAAATTAATATATATAAACATGGAAAATTTCGGGTAACTACATATAGGCACTGGTCACTAATCACTTAAAGCCATACACAAGAGGACCGGCAACCCATAGCTGATCAAACTGGAATATACCGATAGTCCACAGTACTGAATCACTGGTATAGTCTTCCAGACGTGATGCACTCGTCATTCACGCTATACCACTAATCAGTAACACTTGGACCCAATACTATTACCCTAAAATACACAAGGTAAATAGCATTGACCTCTTACATCGTACAAAACACCTCGACGTTCACTGGTGCGCACATAATCACATATAGTCACAATACTGGTCACAAACTCATTACACAGTCTAATTATAAGCATGGCACGGATCACTATACTTGTCACTGTATAATCACATCTATAAAGATAATCCCACTTACCTGGAAACACAAGTACTCAGTTGACTTATATCACTGAGCCTTCACCTTTCCGTTTATCACCTGAGAATCATCACATAATATCCCAAGTTAGTATAGTATTCAAGTGTTGAATCACACTTCATATTTAACATAAAAGATTCACAAGACATATAGGGTTTTCTAGCACCACACAATTTTCGAATAGTATAATGTTTTCGAGCAATATACATTTTTCGAGCAGCAAAAGGTTTTCGAGCACACTATGTTTTCGAGCAGAGTTCTCAAGCACAATATAGTTTTCGAGCAGTAACATGTTTTCGAGCACACACTGTTTTCGAGCACTACTTCTATTTTTAAGCACTGTTTTCGGACACTAGAGGTTTTCGACCAAACTGTTTTCGAGCATCTGCATCTTCTTCATTAACTCACTGATGAAGCTGATTTCATGCCTAAAAACTCGATTTTCACTTGTTTTGGTCAAATTTGAGCATAAGGAAACATACATAACATGTATAAACAGTTTTCCTAACCATAAACTTCAAAATCTAACATTTATAAACAAGGTTTAGGATCAAAGTATCAAAATACCCAAATTACACTAACATGAACCCTAACTTTAAATCACCATATCAAATCAGTTTTAGCTCAATTCACAGCACCATTAGATCTTAGAGCATAAGTCTAACATGTTTCTAAGTCTAAAACATAATTATTAACACATGCATAGCAAATCAAACAATTAAAACCCAATTCACCCAAACCCACTTAAAACCCATTTAAAATCATCAAAATTGAAGATACTTACCTTGTTTTGATTATGAAATCTCAAAGGATTAGACACACCAAGACTTAATCTTCAATTTGTAATTGTTGATTTTAAGGATTTAAAGAGAAGAGAGTGTTTAGGGTTTATGTTTTGATAAAATAAGAAAGAAATGGAACGTACAGTGTATATATCTATAATTTAGGTTTCTTCGCATAAAGGTAAGCTCTCCCGTCTAACACACAGGTATTTACCAGTTATCTGAAACCCAAAATCTTTAATAACTTATTCATTCTAAGTCCAATTCACAAAAGGAAATATGTTTTGTGACCCTTGTCACAAAACGCACATTATCCCATACCCAATAATTATAAAACACATAATTATTAAAATCACTTTAATAACACAGAATGGTAAATATGTCATTACCTTCTAGGCCCAAAGTGAGGTTGTTACAAATCTACCCCCCTTAAAGGAGATACCGTCCTCGGAATCTGGTCAAGGTTAAACAACTGAGGGTATCTAGAGGTCATCAACTCCTCGGTCTCCCATGTCAGATTGGTGCCTAAACTATGCTTTCATTCCACAAGCACTATTAAAATCTCTTTCTTGCGCAACTTAGTCACTTTTCTGTCAACGATCCTTACTAGTTCTTCCACCAATTTCTTACTTGAATCTAGTTTCGGATCTTGTAGAGGAAGAATATGACTTTCATCATCCATTTTACACTTACGAATATAGCAGATGTTAAACGTGTCATGAATATCTGCTAACTCTGGAGGGAGATCTAACACTACGGTTTGATCGTTTAGCACTTGCCGAATTCTAAAAGGACAAATGTATCTCGGAGCTATTTTTCCTCGTTTACCGAATCGAATTACACCCTTCCATGGTGACACTTTTAAATACATACATTCATCCACAGTAAACATCATTGGTCGTCGACGAGGATCTGCATACATCTTTTCTCGATCTCTAGCAGCTTTCAGCTTTTCACGTGCGATAGCCACTTTTTCTGCAGTTTGATGCACAATTTCTAGACCCGCAAACTGTTTCTCACCTGCCTCTAACCAACACGATGGAGTTCGACACTTTCTACCATACAACATTTCATAAGGCCGCATGCATATACTCGAATGATAGGAGTTATTGTAAGCAAATTCGATCAATGGCAGATGATAATCCCACGATCCACCATATTCTAACACACAAGCTCTTAACATATCCTCTAAATTTTGAATAGTTCGTTCACTTTGTCCGTCAGTCTGAGGATGATAGGCTGTACTAAGGTTGACACGAGTACCCAAATTTTCTTGTAGACAATTCCAGAAACTAGACACAAATCGGGAATCTCTATCTGACACAATAGACAACGATATACCATGTCGTGATACTATTTCATTTAGGCACAACTGAGCTAATTTGGTTAACGAAGCTGTTTCACTAGTAGCTAGAAAATGCGCACTTTTAGTTAAACGGTCCACTATTACCCAAATCATGTCATTTCCTTTCTGGGTTCTGGGTAGTTTTGTCACAAAATCCATGGTGATATGTTCCCATTTCCACTCTGGAATCGCTAATTGATGCAAAGACCTATACGGTTTCTGGTGTTCTGCTTTCACTTGGACGCAAATATGACACTTTTCCACGTATTGCGCGATGTTTGCTTTCATAGTTGGCCACCATTATAACACTTTCAGGTCGTGGTACATTTTTGTACTACCGGGATGCACAGATAATCTCAATTTATGTGCTTCATTTAAGATTAAAACCCTCAATCCTCCAAGCAACGGCACCCAAACGTTCACGATAAGTCTTTAATCCTCGAGAATCATTCATCAATTCTACTATTCTTTTCACCATTAACTCAGATTTTAAATGTTCATCTTGTAATGCTTTGAGTTGAGCTATCTTTAGTCGATCCACTAATTCAGACACAATCTCAATTCGCATAAACTTTACACTGTCAGCGGATTTCTTATGACTTAACGCATCAGCCATGACGTTTGCCTTGCTAGGATCATATCTGATCTCAAAGTCGTAATCCTTGATTAGTTCTGGCCACCGTCTCTGGCGCATATTCATATCTTTATACGAAAAGATATATACTGTAAACTTTTATGATCAGTGCAGATAACACAATGCGTACCATAAAGATAATGCCTCCACAACTTTAACGCAACACTACTGCAGTCATTTCTAAATCATGTGCTGGATAATTCTTTTCACTTGGTTTTAATTGTCAAGACGCATACGCAATTACACGATGTCTTTACATTAATACACAGCCCAAATCGGATAAAGACGCGTCGCAATACACAACGAAGTCGTCGGATCCCTCGGGTAAGGCTAACACTGGCGCTTGACATAACAAACTTTTCAAAGTCTGAAACACAGTTTCTTGTTCATTACCCCACTGAAAAACACATCCTTTCTAGTTAATTTTGTCAAAGAACTTGAAATCTTTGAAAAATCTTTAATAAACCATCGGTAGTAACCGGCCAATCTTAGAAAAATCTTGATTTCTGTCAGATTCTTTGGTGGATTCCAATTCATCACAGCTTCAATTTTAGACGGATCCACTTGTATACCTTCTGCACAGATAATATGACCCAAAAATTGAACTTCATGTAACCAGAACTCACACTTTCAAAAGTTTGCATACAATTGTTCACGTCTTAAGAGTTCTAATACTTGTCTTAAATGCTCAGCATGCTCGGATTCGGTTTTAGAGTATACTAAGATGTCATCAATGAACATGATAATAAACTTATCCAAAAACGGTTTACACACCCTATTCATGAGATCCATGAAAATTGCTGGAGCATTGGTTAACCCAAATGGCATCACCAAGAACTCATAATGACCATAACGAGTACGAAATGCAGTCTTAGGAATGTCAGATTTAGCAACACGAACCTGGTGATTGTGATGACCCGTCCTAATCCATCCGGACGAAGTCCATATCGATTATAAACGATTCACAACAGTTGATTACATCGCGAGGTACTTGACCTCTATATGATACATTTTACAAACATTGCATTCATTTTTGAAAAGACAATCTTTCATTACATCAAAAGTTGACGGCGTGCATACCATTTTATAATATATCTAACTATAATTGACTTATTAATAATCTTGTTGAACTCAACGACTCGAATGCAACGTCTTTTGAAATATGTCATGAATGACTCCAAGTAATATCTTTAAAATGAGCAATTGCACATCGGAAGACTTCTTTCATACCTGAGAATAAACATACTTTCAAGTGTCAATCAAAAGGTTGGTGAGTTCATTAGTTTAACATAAATAAACATTTCAATATTTTAATAGACCACAAGATTTCATATTTCCAATTCTCATAATCATACGTCCCATGCATAGAGACAAAAATATCATTCATATGGATTGAACACCTGGTAACCGACATTCACAATATGCATATAAGAATATCCTCACCATTCCGGGATCCTCCTTCGGACATGATATAAATTTCGAAGTACTAAAGCATCCGGTACTTTGGATGGGGCTTGTTGGGCCCGATAGATCTATCTTTAGAGTTCGCGTCAATTAGGGTGTCTGTTCCCTAATTCTTAGATTACCAGACTAAAAAGGGGCATATTCGGTTTAATAATCCAGCCATAGAATGTAGTTTCAAGTACTTGTGTCTATTTTGTAAAACAGATATAAAATAGCGCATGTATTCTCAGTCCCAAAAATATATATTGCAAGAGCATTTAAAAAGGGAGCAAATGAAACTCACCGTATTGTATTTTGTAGTAAAAATACATATGACGGTACTGAACAATGCAGGGTTGGCCTCGGATTCACGAACCTATATCATTTGTATATTCATTAATACGTATAATCGTAATCGATTAAATATATATATAATTTTGGATAGAGTTAAGTTAAATATATTTTTATATGAGGATTACTTGTTTGTAATTAATAATTATGATAATACTAATATTAATAATAATATTGATACTTTATAATAATGATAAAAGTGATAATAATAATGTTAATAATGATATTAGTAATGACAATAATATTAACTTGTATTAAAGTAACTATGATAATATTTATTATAATAATTCTTTTAAAACATACTTTAATTAAGATCTTAATAATTTTCATAATAATATTTATATCTAAAATTTCTATATTTTTAATATTATTAAACTTGTATATTCATCGTTATATTAATCATAACTTTCGTGTTTAATTTATAAAATAATGATTATAGTTTCTTTTAATATTACTTTGTATTCATAACTATAACTTACATGTGTTCAAATAATTATAATCAATCTCTTAATCTTTTTAATAACATTTTTTCATCATAAATTAACCTGTCAAGTATTCTCGAAATTCTAATATTATTACTAACAAAAATAACACAAGTAATACTATAAATAATAATATTATTGATGATAATACTAAATGATGGTACTAATATAGTTAGTAAATATAATGAACTTAATAATAATACTAATGATATACTGTCCCTCTCATTTATGGGTAAAATATAAAAAGTGTTAAAACTCTACAAATAGTTCATAAATACAGTTTTAATAAGCCTAAAATTTATAGAACTTGTTTTCGGATCACCGTTTATTTTAAAATAATATAAGTTCCTTTTTAATTCGTTTACTATCAATTAAACGACAAATGAGCGTTGCAATCATTTTCTAAATAAATTCAAAATTACCTATATGTGTATAATATACTTTATATATTCATTTTTATAATAAATTTTATTATATCTTATATTAATTTACATATTTATTTATAATAGCTATTGTATATAATAGTTTATTAATATTCTTATACCTTATTATTTATATTTACTTATTTATATATATTTAACTATTTACAGTTAATGGTTCGTGAATCGTCGAAAATGGTCGAGGTTAAATGATTTCATAAAATCAATTCAAATTCTTGACACACAGATTAATAGACTTTGCTTATCATATCAAAATCATAATAAGATGAAGTTTAAATTTGGTCAGAAATTCCCGGGTCACTACAGTACCTACCCATTAAAGAAATTTCGTCTCGAAATTTGAGTGAGGTCGTCATGGCTAACTATAAAAATGTTTTCATGACGAATATGAGTTGATAAATAGAGTTTTATCATCATTGAGTAATATGGATAAAACAATTTGATTATTCGAAGAGCACGAGTGAAGCTATTCACAAAAGAATGAAATGAGAAACAAAGATTTGTTTTTAACTTTTGACGTAGACAAGTTTGAATTTTAGAAAATAAGGCACATCTTAACTTTCGACATTGCCTTGGTTGAATTCCGGAATTCAAGGGATTTAAAGAAAATCTTGAAGATCTATAAGATCTGATTCTTCGGGATTTATGAAAATTAAGATCTCTTTAATTAAATACGGTGATCTGCCTCGATTACTACGTCTGATATTTCCTTTATAAATTTACCTTTTCTGTTCCATTTGTTTTCACCACTTCTATACTCAATTCCCAAATTCGAAGGATTTGTGAAAATGCTTAACCCTGTTCTGATCCTTGTTCTTATTCTCACTATCGCAATGATCGTTCTTCTTTTCCAACTCCCACCTGAAGAATCTGTTTATTTCTATTACGCTCTAGGGATTATTGTATTTATAATCCTCCCGTGTCTTTATATTGATATACGTACTGATATCCACAGTTTGTAATTTCGGTGTTGTCATTGGGCTTTATATTTTCTCTTATATTTTGGATCTCTTTGCCTTTTTATTATTCTCCCGACCTCTAGTAAAGCGAGTAATGGTCTAGAATTCGTAAGTATGGAATTTCGGATAAACATCATGTTCTAAATAAGAAAGAAGGTATTAGCACGATTTGATTTGTAAAATTATCAGATTCACTAAGAATAGAACTATCAAGAATATACTTTCTTGATATGTTCAGAAGTTAAGCAGAATGACAGATTTATGGAACATGGTGCATGATGACGTTATGATCTGTGAATCATCACGTCCCATTAGAAAAATCAGCATGACTTACTGTAATATAATCACGTTGATCAAGTGTCATTATATTATACTAACTCATGCATCAATTCCCAACATTACTTCAATAACATTCATATTTTAAGCTCAAAAGTTTACAGAATATAGAAACTAACAGTTTCTATATGATGTAATACTGATAGCACGAAGAGATTAATGATTTCAGATAAGAATAGTTATGAAAATATCTTCAGAAATATGGAGGATATTTATAATAAAAGATACGATGATATCTTGGAATTTCTAATATCGAGGGATCATGAAGAAGATTTATCCGTAAGGGTTTAGATTCGGAAGCAAGGTATTCGTTAAAAATTTCATCAGAAACAGAATCATTTGGATTCTTTGAAGTCAAACTTATTCTTTGTGATTTGTCCACAGCTTCTTTCATAGTTTCGCATAATCTGCTTTTCGGTACCACATTTTCTATTGAATGTTTCCAATATAATGATACACAGGAAGTACGAAGAGGTATATAATTTCAGACGAGAATATTTATGAAAATATCCTCAGAAATATTGAAGATATTGATGATGATGTTTTGGAATTTCTAAGTTCGATGGTTGATGGAGAAAGATTTTCCGCAAGATTTTAACATGACTTCGGAGCAAGATATTCTCTAAAGATTTCAACGGATTTAGAATTACCTGAATTCTTTGAATATAGGGTATGATCCTTGTATTTGTCCTTGGTCTCCTTTGTGGTTAGCTCAATCCGTTTTTCAATTCCAATTTTTCTGAGCTTTTCCAACATATCATTCTTTATCATCAAACTTTCGATGATTAAGGTCGTTTACGGTAGTCTACGATTTCTGCTACTTCATTCAGCTTTTTCAACATTCAAAATATTGATTTGTAGAATGAGTGCTTTTCAGTTTCATAATGAAAGATAATAACTCTAAGAGATAAACGTTATACATATAACTGTTGATGTAGATATGCTGTGAGTTTTCAAAGTACTGATTGCTGATTCCCGGTAATTGGTATGACAGTTCTAGTTACAAGATGCGGATGAGTATATGATAGGGTTTTAATGAATAAATATAATGATTTATCAGAATGATTTAAGCCAAGAAGCAACGAGGTTGCTGGTACGTCTTCTGGTAATATGGTGGAATATAAAAGAATTCTCCGTTATAAAAAGAGTAATTGTATATATCAGGATTATAGTAAGGCTACTTCGAATGAAAAGTCGAAGTTGACTTGCTGGAGCTGTGACAAAATTGGCTACTTTGAAAAGGGATCGCAAAGTTATTTTTGCTAATAAATGCCAAAGGATCTGATGCGGCTACGTGTTAAACTTTTACTCAGTTGCCGAGAGTTTCTCAGGTGCATAACTATATGCATAAACCTTTCCTTCCGTAGATGAAGTGCGGTTGATTCATCCTATCGATTGAGGTGTTTTCAAGAATCATGAAAGGTTTGAACGCGGATTGTAATCGTCAAGATACAGATGAGGTTTAAGATGAGATCAAGTGGCAAACTTGAAGATATGTTTAGTTTCATATGTTATAATCAATATTTTAATTCATTTTAATTATCCAATGTCGACAGTCCATATTTGACAGTCCAATAATTCATATATATAGTTTAATATATAATATTCGAATTAATTAATACGTGCCGTGACCCGTATACGTCTCAGACTAGATCACAACTCAAAGTATATATATTGTTATTGAATCAACCTCAACCCTGTATAGAGAACTCGATCATTACTGCATATAGAGTGTCTATGGTGATTCCAAATAATATATATAGATGTGTCGATATGATATGTCAAAACCTTGTATACGTGTCCCGATATTTAAAGTGCATAAAATAAATAACAGAAATTAAATGACACTAAATAGAATTGCGAGAATATAAATTGCGATAAAATAAATTGCGATAATTAAATTGCAATAAATAAAATGCGATAAATAGAATGTAATCAGTTAGCTAGGAACAGTTAGCTGGAACAGTTAGCATGGTTTCTTAACAAAATTACATATTGTTAATTAGTCTGTTTCTAATCAATTTTTATTGTGTCCAATATTTCTTCATTATGCCACTTGTTGGATTCTGGTAAGTAAAAATCCAAATATGAAATTGAATTTGAATGAAAATGGTTATTCTGTGGTGAACGGATTCGTATATCGATAGATGTAGGTAGGATGGTAATCGACCGTTGAATCAGATTCGAAGACTGTACAATGTAACTTATTAATGTGAAATCTTAAATATTTCTCGGGAATTACCTACCCGTTAAAATTTTTTTGACCATTAACAGTTTGTACGAAAGAATTTTTAATCACAATCTTTATGAAAATATATTTACATATATATTTTCTTCAGATGTAATTATGGATTTAATGAGTCAATGTGATATTAAACTCATCAGATTTACGATTAGAACTATGATACATAATCTCTAAAACATTAGAGTTTACATAATCGTCATGTCGAACGAATATAAATGATGTAGAATGATTTGTGGAACAATAATTATACTCGAGGTACAGAATGAGATGTTGAGGCATGGATTGTTGAAACTTGGGTTGTTGGTGGTACTCGTGCCATTGGTGCTAAGGCTGGTGATGTTACTGGTGTTGGTGATACTGTTGATGATTGCAAATTGTATACCGTGCTCTCTAAAGTTAATACTCGAGCTCGGAGTTCTCTAACTTCTTCTACTAACCCGAGTTGTTTATCAATGTGAGGTAGAGGTCGGATATCTTATCTAGTTCCATTAATGGTAGTTTCAAGACGAAAAATACTTGCAAATAGGGTATAAACGGTATTGCGAACGGGTTCGCCGGTGAGCGGGTCAAGTACTCCAAGGTTAGGTGGTAGATTTGATTCATGATATGGAGTACCTTCTTCCTTTCTCCATAGGGTGAGTATGTCGCGAACCCATCCCCATTTTCTCCAGTAATCACGGTAGTTGATTGGTTGGTGTGCTCCTGTCACGCTGTCTTCGGAGTCAGAGGAACTTGGTCGATTCGTAGAGGCCATCTTAAACGATCTCAGGAAAGATTTTTGGTATGAAGAGTTTAGTGGCATCAATTGATAGTTAGATGGTATTCTCAATGCATAATTTGCATAGATATATATAGTACCAGGATCCCTTAAATTAAGGAGAAATTTACGAGATATCAGGCAAGGTCTACAGTAACAGATACACTAAGATATGAATTGTCAGATACGCTAAGATATGAATTTTGTCCATACACTATTCATGCAGTCAATGCAGTAAAATGTGTCTAGACTAATAATAATGAGTAGGTAATTTCCTAAGGATGATAAGCAGATGTTTTCTGATAAAAATGATAAGCAAAACTTTTGACATGCAGACACGGTCAAAGTCCAGACTCACTAATGCATCCTAACGACTATCAGTTAGGCACGCTAATGCAAGACCTGGTTCGCTAAGACCACCGCTCTGATACCAACTGTGATGACCCATCCTAATCCATCCGGACGAAGTCCATATCGATTATAAACGATTCACAACAGTTGATTACATCGCGAGGTACTTGACCTCTATATGATACATTTTACAAACATTGCATTCGTTTTTGAAAAGACAATCTTTCATTACATCAAAAGTTGACGGCGTGCATACCATTTTATAATATATCTAACTATAATTGACTTATTAATAATCTTGTTGAACTCAACGACTCGAATGCAACGTCTTTTGAAATATGTCATGAATGACTCCAAGTAATATCTTTAAAATGAGGAATTGCACAGCGGTAGACTTCTTTCATACCTGAGAATAAACATACTTTCAAGTGTCAACCAAAAGGTTGGTGAGTTCATTAGTTTAACATAAATAAACATTTCAATATTTTAATAGACCACAAGATTTCATATTTCCAATTCTCATAATCATACGTCCCATGCATAGAGACAAAAATATCATTCATATGGATTGAACACCTGGTAACCGACATTCACAATATGCATATAAGAATATCCTCACCATTCCGGGATCCTCCTTCGGACATGATATAAATTTCGAAGTACTAAAGCATCCGGTACTTTGGATGGGGCTTGTTGGGCCCGATAGATCTATCTTTAGAGTTCGCGTCAATTAGGGTGTCTGTTCCCTAATTCTTAGATTACCAGACTAAAAAGGGGCATATTCGGTTTAATAATCCAGCCATAGAATGTAGTTTCAAGTACTTGTGTCTATTTCGTAAAACAGATATAAAATAGCGCATGTATTCTCAGTCCCAAAAATATATATTGCAAGAGCATTTAAAAAGGGAGCAAATGAAACTCACCGTATTGTATTTTGTAGTAAAAATACATATGACGGAACTGAACAATGCAGGGTTGGCCTCGGATTCACGAACCTATATCATTTGTATATTCATTAATACGTATAATCGTAATCGATTAAATATATATATAATTTTGGATAGAGTTAAGTTAAATATATTTTTATATGAGGATTACTTGTTTGTAATTAATAATTATGATAATACTAATATTAATAATAATATTGATACTTTATAATAATGATAAAAGTGATAATAATAATGTTAATAATGATATTAGTAATGACAATAATATTAACTTGTATTAAAGTAACTATGATAATATTTATTATAATAATTCTTTTAAAACATACTTTAATTAAGATCTTAATAATTTTCATAATAATATTTATATCTAAAATTTCTATATTTTTAATATTATTAAACTTGTATATGCATCGTTATATTAATCATAACTTTCGTGTTTAATTTATAAAATAATGATTATAGTTTCTTTTAATATTACTTTGTATTCATAACTATAACTTACATGTGTTCAAATAATTATAATCAATCTCTTAATCTTTTTCATAACATTTTTTCATCATAAATTAACCTGTCAAGTATTCTCGAAATTCTAATATTATTACTAACAAAAATAACACAAGTAATACTACAAATAATAATATTATTGATGATAATACTAAATGATGGTACTAATATAGTTAGTAAATATAATGAACTTAATAATAATACTAATGATATACTGTCCCTCTCATTTATGGGTAAAATATAAAAAGTGTTAAAACTTTACAAATAGTTCATAAATACAGTTTTAATAAGCCTAAAATTTATAGAACTCATTTTCGGATCACCGTTTATTTTAAAATAATATAAGTTCCTTTTTAATTCGTTTACTATCAATTAAACGACTAATGAGCGTTGCAATCATTTTCTAAATAAATTCGAAATTACCTATATGTGTATAATATACTTTATATATTCATTTTTATAATAAATTTTATTATATCTTATATTAATTTACATATTTATTTATAATAGCAATTGTATATAATAGTTTATTAATATTCTTATACCTTATTATTTATATTTAATTATTTATATATATTTAACTATTTACAGTTAATGGTTCGTGAATCGTCGGAAATGGTCGAGGTTAAATGATTTCATAAAATCAATTCAAATTCTTGACACACAGATTAATAGACTTTGCTTATCATATCAAAATCATAATAAGATGAAGTTTAAATTTGGTCGGAAATTCCCGGGTCACTACAGTGATATCCCGAACGTAGATATATTTTCGAAAAGAACGAAGCCCCTTGAAGCTGATCAAATAAATCATCTATTCTAGGAAGCGGATACTTATTCTTCACTGTTCTTTTAATTAATTCACGATAATCTATACACATTCGGAGTGTACCATCTTTCTTTTTCACGAATAACACTGGTGCACCCCATGGTGAAGAACTCGGACGAATGTACCCGCGGTCCAACAGATCTTGAATTTGGGACATCATTTCACGAATTTTTGAAGGAGCTAATCTATACGGAGCTTTAGCAACTGGCGTAGCCCCTGGCACTAACTCGATCTTATATTCAACTTCCCTATTGGCGGTAAGCCTGGCAATTTATCTGGGAACACTTCTGGATATTCAGACACCACTGGAATATCGGACACTACTTTCTTTTCTTTCTTTACATCGATCACATAAGCTAAGAAAGAATCACATCCCTTGGCCAAAGATATCTGAGCTTTCATCATCGACAACAGTGGACAACGGAACCCGCCGCGATCACCACGAGCCACTACCCGTTTCCCACCAGCCACCGGAAAAGAAATGACTTTTCTATCGCACTTAATATTGGCCTTTTGGTCACTAAGCCAATTCATGCCTAGCACTACATCAAATCTTGGTATAGACATCACTAGGCAAGTCACAGGGAAAAGACTACCCTCTATGTCAATAGTAATTCCAGACACAAACTTTGTGACTGGAACAGTTCTACCGTCACCCACTTCAACACTCAAGGGTTCATTTATTACACTAACAGGCACATTTAACTTAGCACAAAATGTAGTTGACACAAATGAGCGATTTGCTCCAAAGTCAAATAATACAAGAGCCGGCACAGAATTTACTAAGAACATACCGGTGATTGCATCGTCAGTAGCAGTGGCAGCGTCTACAGACATCTGAAAGGCTCTAGCTTCAGGTGGTGGAGGATTCTTGCGCTTCTGCCCCACGGTGGAAGCAGATGATCCCCCAGCTGACACAGCACGTACCCCTGACCAGGACCCCGCCCCGGAATAACTCTTTATTGCAGCTGGACACTCTGCAGATCTATGACCCTCTTTATGACAGTTCCAACACACATTATTCTTAAATGAACAATCTTGAGGCTCATGTCCCACTATACCTCAACGCAAACACCGTTTCGTTAATGTTGAACAATGCCCACTATGTAAAGACTTACACATTCTACACCATGTCTTCTGACCACTTGATACTGATCCACCCAGGCTAAATTTGAAATGTCCCGTTCATATTGATTATAAACGTTCCATATTAATTGATTTCGTCGCGAGGTTTTAACCTCTATATGAGACGTTTTCAAAAACTGCATTCATTTTTAAAACAACCATAACCTTTATTTTATCTATAAAGGTTTAAAAGCATTACGTAGATTATCAAATAAAGATAATCTAAATATACCGTTTACACACGACCATTACATAATGGTTTACAATAAGAATATATTACATCAAAAATAAGTTTCTTGAATGCAGTTTTTAGATAATATCATACAAGCATTGACTCCAAATCTTGTCCTTATTTTAGTATGCAACAGTGGAAGCTCTTAATAATCACCTGAGAATAAACATGCTTAAAACGTCAATAAAAATGTTGGTGAGTTATAGGTTTAACCTATATATTATAAAATCATAATAATAGACCACAAGATTTCATATTTCAATATACATCCCATACATAGAGATAAAAATCATTCATATGGTGAACACCTGGTAACCGACATTAACAAGATGCATATAAGAATATCCCCTATCATTCCGGGAAATCCTTCGGACATGATAAAAATGAATTCGAAGTACTAAAGCATCCGGTACTTTGGATGGGGTTCGTTAGGCCCAATAGATCTATCTTTAGGATTCCCGTCAATTAGTAGATCGGTTTACTAATTCTTAGGTTACCAATCAAAAGGGGCATATTCTGCTTCGATCATTCACCCATATAATGTAGTTTCATTTACTTGTGTCTATTTCGTATAATATTTATAAAACTGCATGTATTCTCATCCCAAAATATTAGATTTTAAAAGTGGGACTATAACTCACTTTCACAGATTTTTACTTCGTCGGGAAGTAAGACTTGGCCACTTGTCGATTCACGAACCTATAACAAATATGTACATATATATCAAAGTATGTTCAAAATATATTTACAACACTTTTAATACATTTTGATATTTTAAGTTTATTAAGTCAGCTATCCTCGTTAGTAACCTACAACTAGTTGTCCATAGTTAAATGTACGGAAATAAATTGATATATATTATCTTGAATCAATCCACGACCCAGTGTATACACGTCTCAGGCTAGATCACAACTCAAAGTATATATATATTTGGAATCAACCTCAACCCTGTATAGCTAACTCCAACATTACTGCATATAAAGTGTCTATGGTTGTTCCAAATAATATATATAAATGGGTCGATATGATATGTCAAAACATTTGCATACGTGTCTATGGTATCCCAAGATTACATAATATATTAGAATACATATATAATACAATATAAGTTAGCTAGGATATGATTTGTATAAAATTGTTACAATATTTCTCGTAGCTACAACAATCAAAAAATATCCAATCTTGTTTTACCCATAACTTCTTCGTTTTAAATCCGTTTTGAGTGAATCATATTGTTATGGTTTCATATTGAACTCTATTTTATGAATCTAAACAGAAAAAAGTATAGGTTTATAGTCGGAAATTTAAGTTACAAGTCGTTTTTGTAAGAGATAGTCATTTCAGTCGAAAGAACGACGTCTTGATGACCATTTTGAAAAACATACTTCCACTTTGAGTTTAACCATGATTTTTGGATATAGTTTCATGTTCATAAGAAAAATCATTTTCCCAGAAGAACAACTTTTAAATCAAAGATTATCATAGTTTTTAATTATCAAATCCAAAACAGCCCGCGGTATTACTACGACGGCGTATGTCCGGTTTTACGGTATTTTTCGTATTTCCAGGTTTTAAATCATTAAGATAGCATATCATATAGATATATAACATGTGTTTAGTTGATTTTAAAAGTCAAGTTAGAAGGATTAACTTTTGTTTGCGAACAAGTTTAGAATTAACTAAACTATGTTCTAGTGATTTCAAGTTTAAACCTTCGAATAAGGTAGTTTTATATATATGAATCGAATGATGTTATGAACATCATTACTACCTCAGGTTTTGTGGATAAACCTACTGGAAATGAAAAAAATAGATCTAGCTTCAAAGGTGAAAGCACCCGTCCTAATCCATCCGGACGAAGTCCATATCGATTATAAACGATTCACAACAGTTGATTACATCGCGAGGTACTTGACCTCTATATGATACATTTTACAAACATTGCATTCGTTTTTGAAAAGACAATCTTTCATTACGTCAAAATTTGACGACATGCATACCCTTTCATAATATATCCAACTATAATTGACTTAATAATAATTTTGATGAACTCAACGACTCGAATGCAACGTCTTTTGAAATATGTCACGAATGACTCCAAGTAATATCTTTAAAATGAGCAAATGCACAGCGGAAGATTTCTTTCGTACCTGAGAATAAACATGCTTTAAAGTGTCAACCAAAAGGTTGGTGAGTTCATTAGTTTAACATAAATAATCATTTCCATCAGTTTAATAGACCGCAAGATTTTCATTTCTCATAAATATACGTCCCATGCATAGAGACAAAAAATATCATTCATATGGATTGAACACCTGGTAACCGACATTCACAATATGCATATAAGAGTATCCCCATCATTCTGGGACCTCCATCGGACATGATATAAATTTTGAAGTACTAAAGCATCTGGTACTTTGGATGGGGCTTGTTGGGCCCGATAGATCTATCTTTAGAGTTCGCGTCAATTAGGGTGTCTGTTCCCTAATTCTTAGATTACCAGACTTAATAAAAGGGGCATATTCGATTTCGATAATTCAACCATAGAATGTAGTTTCAATTACTTGTGTCTATTTCGTAAAACAGTTATAAAACAGCTCATGTATTCTCAGTCCCAAAAATATATATTGCAATAGCATTTAAAAAGGGATTAATGAAACTCACAATACTGTATTTTGTAGTAAAAATACATATGACGACGTTGAACAATGCAGGGTTGGCCTCGGATTCATGAACCTATATCATTTATTATATATCAAATAATATTATAAACATATAGTAGTAATAAACAATATATATATATATATATTATTATTATTAGTAATATACTTGTTATATTAATAATTTGTATATATTTATATAATATTTTTTTTTAAATAATTAAATGGTATTTATTATAGTAATAAATTTATTGATATCAGTATATTAAATACATGTTAAAATATAAATTTATATTTATATAAGTCTAATATCTATACAAAACGTTATTTTTCATATAATTAGGTACTAATTATAATAGTATAGGCTAAAATGTATTTTATATATGAATATACTTATACATGTATATATATATATATATATATATATATTTTATATGTAACTAACATTTATGTTTCAAAATCATTAAGTATATACATACTATGTAGTTATTAGTTAAGTCCTCGCTACTCCTTATGTTAAAGTTTTAACGTTTATATATTATCTATGTACGTCTATATGTGTGTGTGTATATATATATATATATATATATATATATATATATATATATATATATATATATATATATATATTATTAATTATCATGACCTTCATCTTCAAATTATCTTATTAATATACTTTATTTTATAACATGAACCTTATATACTAATCATAATATTTATCGATAATACATAACCTTTCATTTTTTTTTTAGTCATAACCATAACACAATCATTATTACTTTTAATTCGTAATTATTATTAACCATGTTCTTCATTAATCATAAATTCATAAGTAAATAATAATAATAATAATAATAATAATAATAATAATAATAATAATAATAATAATAATAATAATAATAATAATAATAATAATAATAATAATAATAATAATAATCATCATCATCATAATAATCATCATAATAATAATAATAATAATAATAATAATAATAATAATAATAATAATAATAATAATAATAATAATAATAATAATAATAATAATAATAATAATAATAATAATAATAATAATAATAATAATAATAATAATAATAATAATAATAAAACTTTTGATGTTGAAAACTACCTCTTGAAGCTTAAAAAAGAAATAACTCGTCAGAGCCAGGACTCGCACTCAAGACCACTTGCCAACCCGCAAACACCCAAGACCACTCCACCATTTCAGTTTTTCTGATTAAACCCCAAACCAATTTGTTTTAACTCCTAATTAACAGTGTTATCTTCTTCACCAATGAACTCAAATCAACTCAAACCAAATCCTAACACAAAATCCTAACCACGTATTACTTAATCGATTAAAGACTTAACATCAAGATATAAACGTTTATTTGTGATTAAGTGGTTTGAAAAAAAAAATTAAAAAAAAAAGAACCTGCTGCTGTGTCCAACGCTGTTAACAAAAAAAAATTCGATTTTCACTTTTTAATGAGTATTGGACATAGATTATAAAATGAAAAATATTGAAAATCAATCCCTAAAACTACTGGACTCGTTATTTTAAATTAAATCATCACAGAAACCTTGAATTTGATTGATGAACATATGTTGACTTTTTAAAAACGAAACTTTGACTCAACAATTCGCATTCGATACGAAAATTGGAATTTGAAACTTTAAAGAAAGTTTAAGTGAAAGATTTATAACAACTCTGCATTGATAGATTTTGAAATTTAATACGAAATCAAGGTTTTGTGAAAAATATTTCAAGACAGGGCATGTCGACGGTTTAATGAATTTTTTTCTTGATAATTTTTATTAACTTACAACCTGTAAAGGTATTTGGGATTTAGTTGGTAAAGTGTGGTCGAATGAATTCCTATCAGTTGAAATATCACGCTTGTTATATGGAATTAGTCATAGATAGAACAAATCATCAGGTACAAAAATATAGAAAAAAAATAAAAAGTTGAAAATGACTGCAAACCAATTTTGGATACTACTGAAATCAGATTCGTTCTTGTACAGTTATTATAGACAGAATTCAAAAAAATCTTCTACAGCTTGTTTATGATTTAAAACAGAATACCAATGTTATTGTATATAATCATATTTTTTTATATGTTTATCAATATATGTAATTATATATATAATCATATAACTGTATTTTATATCTATATGCATCTTTATATATTCGAATTACTATATTTGTTTATTATATCAATATATTTTGACATTTGAGTTTGTAAAATATATATTCAATATTTATTCTAATAAATAAAAAGTGATTTATAATACTTATTATTAGGTATAGAAATAGAATTATTAATAATAATTTTAATATAGTTATCCTTATAATAAAGATATAATGATATTAGTAACAACAAAAATGATAATTTTAAATAATTTAATACTAATAACAATTTTAAAAATGATAATACAATCTTATTGGTTATAGTAATATTTATACAAGTAATAATTTTTGTATAACAATAAATTTTCAATCTTGCACTTAAAAGTAATATCATTATATAATATGTATTATAACCTAATGAATACTAAGTTTTTACTTATTTATAAGTCATAATAACAAAAATTAAAATTTTACTACTAATTATAATGTAATTAACAATGATAATAATATTAATAGTAATGTAACAAAACAAATGTATCAATTTTCATATTAATGATAATACTGATATTAATATAACAACTATATTTTAACTTGTATCATATATTATTAATTACGTAATATGATAACCTTTATTAAATATTTATTGTTTATAAGTTTTATATATTATGCATACAATAATAATTAATCATAGATATCTTATATGTTTATATATAGATTTATTTTAAATTTACACTTAATTGTTTTGTATCCTATTTACATATTTAATCCTAATGTTTATTTTATAATTTTGAATTATTATATATACTTTCATTTATATATATATATATATATACACACCTTTATTTACACACAATTGGTCGTGAATCGTCGAAATTAGTCAAAGGTCAAATGTATACATGAATATAGATTTCAAAACTTTCGAGACTAAACATTACAGACTTTGCTTATTGAAAGGACCCGTTCATATACATTATAAACGATTCACAATAGTTGATTACATCGCGAGGTATTTGACCTCTATATGATACGTTTTACAAACATTGCATTCATTTTTAAAAGACAAACTTTCTTTACATCTAAAATTGACGGCATACATACCATTTCATATTACATCAAACTATAATTGACTTAATATTAATCTTGATGAACTCAATAACTCGAATGCAACGTCTTTCAAAGTATGTCATGAATGACTCCAAGTAATATCCTTAAAATGAGCTAATGCACAGCGGAAAATTTCTTTAATACCTGAGAATAAACATGCTTTAAAGTGTCAACCAAAAAGTTGGTGAGTTCATTAGTTTATCATAATCAATAATTTTCGTAATAGTAATAGACCACAAGATTTCATATACATAAACGTTTTAATAAAAATATTCTAAGTGGTTGAGCACTTGGTAACCATACTTAACATTTAATCAACGTCGCATATTCCCTTTATTATGAAATCTCACTACACTGTACCAAGTGTAGTCACTAAAACGAAGTACTGTGCAACCGTTAAATACTGGTCGTCGAGTCCGGTTGGGGTTGTCAGGCCCGATAGATCTATCAACAGGATTCGCGTTTACAATACCGTATGTAAATGGTAGTTACCAAGCTATTAGGGAAAAATATGCAAAGTGGTACAACTCAACGTAGAATATGTTTTTAGTACTTGTGTCCATTTCGTAAAACAGTTATAAAATAGTGCATATATTCTCAGCCCAAAAATATATATAAAAAGGAAGTAATGAAACTCACAATACTGTATTTCGTAGCAATTATGTATATGACGGCACTGAACAAGTGCAGGGTTTGTCTCGGATTCACGAACCTATATTAAGTATATATATTTATATGTTGGTCAATATCTGTCTAACAATTTAGGTCAAGTCGTTGTGTATCACAATCCTAATGCTCGAGACCGACATGCAAAAGTCAACAAAAGTCAACTTGACCCAAAATGACTTCCAAAATCTATACATGTTTATTATATAACTTATATATAGTCGTTTTATATATTTAAATATATTTATCAGATCTTATTATACTAAATAATACAAGTCATTTATTAATAAATAAAAATTTATATTTAAATTCATATATGATAAAAATATACTTTTATATATCTTAAGTAATAAAATTTATAAAATTCACTTAATATCATAAAAATATAGTGGTATGTATTATTAATGTAATTATATTATGTGTGGTAAAAATATCTTTGTACGCATTTTTATTTGATAAAGTAATATTGATAATAATAATAATGATAAAAATAATAAAATGATAGTTTCAATAAAAATATTAATTTTTAGTAATAAAGATAATTTTAGTAATAACATCAACTGATAACAATTATAATAATCGTTTTAATAATAATATTAAAATTAATAATAATCCAGTTGACCATATCTTTTAATCCGTTCATCGAACCGACGCGATTTCTAAATGAAAAGTTATTAATTTTTCTTTAGCTTTTCAATGACATGCATATCATATACCTTATCTCAGTAGCATATGTATCAAATTCGTGATTTATCATAAACTATTTAACGACGAAACTAAGCATACAAACATGCATAATCATATATACTCGAGCACTAGTCAGGGATACACTATTAATATATAAAAGATAAGATATGAATGCTCACGTATCAATATTGTGATTCAATATTGCAGGAAAGTACGCAGACACAACGAAAATGATAAACGTTAGGTTGACCTCACGAGCAATACCCTCGAACAATACCCATAACCTCCATAGCTATAACCCATAATTTCTTTAGCTCTATACCGTTTGAAAACTTATTTTGAAATCATCTGAATATAACTCCGTCGTAGTATTTTATGTATACTAATAATATCTTAAAATAATACTAAGTAAATATATATATATATGTAATTCGATTGAGAGAGTTTAGAGAAATATATTTTCAAGTTTCTATGAAATAATGAAACCTATTGAATTCTATTTATAATAGATTTTTGAATTATTAAAATGAATTATTAAAGTATGAATTATTAAAGTGATTTATTAAAGTGAATTATTAAAGTGAAAGTAAAGGAAAAGTAAAGTAAAGGTAAAGTTAAAGTATAGTAAAAGTATAAAACTATGTACGTATAATACGCGTATAAATATATTTAATATTAATTCAAATCGTTATATCATAAAATATTTTAGAAAAGTAGAATTATATATATTCATAATAGGTTTTAAGTTTTTAAATTACAGTCTGTTGGTGAAGCATGAGATAAAGTCTAAAGGTTTAATAAACGTATGAAATCATCTTAATGAAAAATCTCGAGTTACTTAACTTGTAGATATCCAACATCTAAGTTATTTACACTCCACGTTCTTACTTATAGATCACTTTACCATTTTCCGAATATTGTCAAAAAGAATAGATTTCTTAAATCACAGTGGACCTCATAACATTGGCCCGTAATCATATCATAATGTATCTGATAATTTAATCATTTGATATTATCTCTTAATTCTGTCGATAATTATATCGAAACAAATACGTTCATGTAAAGTATCATATATCTAATACTTTGTTAATGTTTTCAGTTAATATTATATATTATATATACATATCTATATACACATAATTGTTCGTGAATCGTCGAACACGGTCAAAGGGTAATTGATTACATGAATGTAGTTTCAAACTTTTTGAGATTCAACATTACAAATTATGCTTATCGTGTTAGAAACATATAAAGGTTAGGTTTAAATTTGGTCGAAAATTTCTGGGTCGTCACAGTACCTACCCGTTAAAGAAATTTCGTCCCGAAATTTGATCGAGGTCGTCATGGCTAACCATAAAAATGTTTTCATGACGGATATGTGTTGATAGATAGGATTTTATTACCATAGAGTAATATGGATAAAATGATCCGATTACTCGAAGCGTATGAGTGAATATATCACAAAATAGTGGAATGAGGAAAATAAGTTTCGTCATAATTTTTGACGTAGTCGTGGCTGAATTCCGAAATTCAAGGGATTCAAAAAAAAAATCTTGGAAATCTATAAGTTCTATTTCTTCGAGATTTAAGGAAATTAGGATCTCTTTAATTAAATGCGATAATCTGTCCCGATTACTATGTCTGATATTTCCCTTATATATTTACCTTTTCCATTCCATTAGTTTTTACCACTTCTATACTCAATTCCAATTTTAAAAGATTGCGAAAATGCTTAATCCAGTTCTAATCCTTGTCCTTATCCTTACTATCGCAACAATCATTCTCCTTTTCTAACTTCCACCGGAGGAATATGTTTTCTTCTACTTCGCCCTTGGGGTTATAGTGTTTGTAATTCTCCCGTGTCTTTATGTTACGATAAACATTGATATACACGGTTTGTAATTTATGTGTTGTTATTGGACTTTATATTCTCCCTTACATTTCGGAGTTTCATACTTTTGTTGTCTCTTCCTGACTTTAAGTCAAGCGAATAATGGTCCAGAATTAGTAGGTATGAAGTTTTGGATGAACATAGTTAATGTTCTAAGAAGGAAATCGTAATGGTACGATCTTGATTGGGCAAATTACCAGAATATCCGGAAAGATAGAACTATCAAGAAGTTATGTTCTTAATATCTTTGGAGATTTGGTAGAATGTAAGAGTCGTGTAAATGGCACATGATGACGGTATGTTCTGTGAATCATCACGTTCCATTAGAAACTCAGCATGAATTACTGTAATATAATCACGTTGATCAAGTGTCATTATATTATACTAACTCATGCTTCAGTTCCCAACACTACTTCAAAACATTCATATTTGAATTTTTTTTTCTTCAGAATTTAGAAACCAACACAGTTTCTTTTATGTTGTAGATATTATGGAGAGATAAATGATATCAGATAAGAATATTTGCGAAAATATCTCCAGAAATATGGAGAATATGTATAATGAGAGATACGAAGATATCTTATAATATTTAAGATAAGATGATGAAGAATAAGGTCCGCAAAGGTTTAGAGTCAGGAGCAAGGTATTCGTTAATGACTTCGTCAGAAACAGAATCATCAAGATTCTTTAAATACAGACTTTGGTCCTTGTATTTATCCTTGGTCTCCTTCACGGTCTGCTCAATCCATTGTTCAGTACCAACTCTTCTCTTTTTATGGGCTTTACCAACACATTATTCTTTGTCATCAAAATTTTGACTATTAAAGGCGTTTACAGTTTCTGCTGCTTCATTAGCATTTCGAGAACTAATTCACAGTTTGAGATGTTTTTCAGAAACTTCACATTCGAAGTGTGTAAGTTTAGGAGATAGACGTTATATGTATATATAACTATTGAAGTAGAAACGCTGCGAGATTTCAAAATACTGATTGCTGATTTTCAGTAATTGGTATGGCAATTCTTGTTGCAAGATGCGGATGAGTAAGAGATGGAGTTTCAGTGAATAAGTATAGTGACTTTTCGAAAAGGTTTAAGTCGAAGGTTAATGAAGTTGTTGATAAGTTTACTGCTAATGTGGTGAGATATGAAAGGTTCCCCAGTAATGATGGTGAAAGGGAAGCGTATCTATCGAAGTTATAATAAAATTAGTTTTACTGAAAAGTCGAAGTTGACTTGTTGGAGCTGTGACAAGACTGGCTACTTTGAAAAGAATCGTAAGGTTGTTTTTGCTAATAAATGCTAAAGAATTCAATGCGGGCAAGTGTTAAACTATGACTTTGGGTTCGAGAGTTTTTCAGGTACAAGACTTCGGGTAATGTGTGATTGGATCATCATCTCGATTGTTCCTTATTTGAAGTGTCTTTCGAAATTTCGAAGCGTTTTAAATGCAGCTTGTCATTGTCAATATCCAAAGGATAAATTCGTCATAAATCTTGATTGATTCTCGTATCCTTTTGAGTGTTACAATTAAAAGTGATGTTCTATCACACTTTCGAAGTCAAGGTATAGCTATGAAAAAATGTAACGGTCTAAGAGTGATGGTTTTGCTTATATCTCGAGTTGCATTATGAGATTTCAAAAATCAGAATAGGTGATTGAATTTGAATGAGTATGGTTGTTTTAATTTCTTATAAAAGAAGGTATACTGTTGTGAAAATTGGGAGTATAGTTGATGATTTACTGAATTAGAATCGAAGAATGTAATATATTAATTGTGCATTTATATATCTCTCGGGTATTACCTACCCGTTAAAAAAAAGTCACAAATAATATTTTGAACAAGAATTTTTCATTACAGTCTTTATGAAAATATATGTATGTATATTTTCTTCAGATGTAATACAGATTTAATGAGTTAATATCATATTAAGCTCATTTGATTTTCGGCTTGGATTAGTAAAGAATAATCTCTAAAACATTAGAGATTACATAATCTTCGCGGAGTATTTCGCTAATGTAATCAATACTTCAATATTTATTCTTATAGATATTTCCTTAGTGAATTATGCTGATGCTCATAGAACTCTTGCTAACATCATAAGATACGAATGTTGTTTTCCAGTAAGTTTCGAGTACATTGAAGATGAAAGTGTAAAATCAAACATGTTATTGAATGATACACTTGGTTTATTATGAAACCGAATTCATTTAATTGAATCAAAGATTGTAGTTACGATGGTTAGGTTGTTAACGAAGGATGCACATCATAGCATATTAGTAATATGAATTTAACTTAGTAGTATCTACCCTTTTTCAATTCATATTCAATAGCTTAGTACGAAAGATTTTTATAGTTTCAGCATTCATATATATAAAATACATATATATATATATAATTTCTTCAGAAGAATGAGTTAATACTTCATAACTCGTTGATACAAAATACTCGTTGTTGATCAATGATGACGTCTACGGTGATTCTTGAACTGACGGAACTTGTGATGTTATAGGTGCTGTTAGTGCTGATGATGCTGACAGTACTGACGGTGATGGTGGTGCTGACGATATTGTTGATGCTGATGATACTACCGGTAAATGCTGGTGATGCTGCTGAATCTTGTGGTATTGAGGATTGCGATGTGGATGTTACTAGCGGTATTGGTTATGCTGCAGGTGCTACTGATGGTGTTTGTAATCCTTGCACCATGTGTTCCAAAGCCACTACTCGGGAGCGAAGTTCGTTAATTTCTGCTAGTACACCGGGATGATTGGCGGTTGGAACGAGCGGATGAATAAGATTCGCAATATGGGATAGTATACAATTATGACGAGATACTCTAGCAATGAGTGAGAAAATGGTGTCTCGAACAGGTTCGCCGTTAAGTGCTTCAGGTTCATCGCCAAGAGGGCAATGTGGTGGATGGAAGGGATCACCTTCTTCTTGTCTCTAATGGTTGAGTTGACTACGGACCCATCCCCAATTCATCCAAAATAGATGATGGGAAATTGGTTGATCCATTCTGGTGATGCTACTTTCGAAGCTCAGGTAGATATCCATATCGGAATAGCTGTCGGAATCTGAGGAATTCGAACTGGTTGAGGGATCCATCTCGTAGGATCAAGGAAAGAATTTTTGGGATGAAATAGATTGTAGAATTTAGATTTGGTATTCTTCAATTACATAATTTGCATATGTATATATAATACCAAAATTCCGTAAATTACGGAGAATCTTTGAAAAGATGTCAGTCAAAGTTCACAGTAATAGATATGCTAAGATAAGAATCCGTCTATACACTATTATGCAATAAATGTAGGAAAACGCATCTAGACTTAAGATGATAAGCAGGTAATTTCCTAAGGATGATAAGTAGATGATTTCTGACTAGAATTGATAAGCAAACTTTTTGACATGCAGACACGGTCGAAGTCCAGACTCACTAATGCATCTTAACAACTATCAGTTAGACACAATAATGCAAGACCTGGTTCGCTAAGACCACCGCTCTGATACCAACTGAAAGGACCCGTTCATATACATTATAAACGATTCACAATAGTTGATTACATCGCTAGGTATTTGACCTCTATATGATACGTTTTACAAATATTGCATTCGTCTTTAAAAGACAAACTTTCTTTACATCTAAAATTGACGGCATACATACCATTTCATATTACATCCAACTATAATTGAATTAATATTAATCTTGATGAACTCAATGACTCGAATGCAACATCTTTCAAAGTATGTCATGAATGACTCCAAGTAATATCCTTAAAATGAGCTAATGCACAGCGGAAGATTTCTTTAATACCTGAGAATAAACATGCTTTAAAGTGTCAACTAAAAGGTTGGTGAGTTCATTAGTTTATCATAATCAATAATTTCCGTAATAGTAATAGACCACAAGATTTCATATACATAAACGTTTTAATAAAAATATTCTAAGTGGTTGAGCACTTGGTAACCATACTTAACATTTAATCAACGTCGCATATTCCCTTTATTATGAAATCTCACTACACTGTACCAAGTGTAGTCACTAAAATGAAGTACTGTGCAACCGTTGAATACTGGTCGTCCAGTCCGGTTGGGGTTGTCAGGCCCGATAGATCTATCAACAGGATTCGCGTTTTCAATACCGCATGTAAATGGTAGTTACCAAGCTATTAGGGAAAAATATGCAAAGTGGTACAACTCAACGTAGAATATGTTTTTAGTACTTGTGTCCATTTCGTAAAACAGTTTTAAAACAGTGCATGTATTCTCAGCCCAAAAATATATATAAAAAGGGAGTAATGAAACTCACAATACTGTATTTCGTAGCAATTATGTATATGACGGCACTGAACAAGTGCAGGGTTTGTCTCGGATTCATGAACCTATATTAAGTATATATATTTATATGTTGGTCAATATCTGTCTAACAATTTAGGTCAAGTCGTAGTGTATCACAATCCTAATGATCGAGACCGACATGCAAAAGTCAACAAAAGTCAACTTGACCCAAAATGACTTCCAAAATCTATACATGTTTATTATATAACTTATATATAGTCGTTTTATATATTTAAATATATTTATCAGATCTTATTATACTAAATAATAAAATTCATTTATTAATAAATAAAAATTTATATTTAAATTCATATATGATAAAAATATACTTTTATATATCTTAAGTAATAAAATTTATAAAATTCACTTAATATCATAAAAATATAGTGGTATGTATTATTAATGTAATTATATTACGTGTGGTAAAAATATCTTTGTACGCATTTTTATTTGATAAAATAATATTGATAATAATAATAATGATAAAAATAATAAAATGATAGTTTCAATAAAAATATTAATTTTTAGTAATAAAGATAATTTTAGTAATAACATCAACTGATAACAATTATAATAATCGTTTTAATAATAATATTAAAATTAATAATAATCCAGTTGACCATATCTTTTAATCCGTACATCGAACCGACGCGATTTCTAAATGAAAAGTTATTAATTTTTCTTTAGCTTTTCAATGACATGCATATCATATACCTTATCTCAGTAGCATATGTATCAAATTCGTGATTTATCATAAACTATTTAACGACGAAACTAAGCATACAAACATGCATAATCATATATACTCGAGCACTAGTCAGGGATACACTATTAAGCATACAAACATGTATCAATATTGTGATTCAATATTGCAGGAAAGTACGTAGACACAACGAAAATGATAAACGTTAGGTTGACCTCACGAGCAATACCCTCGAACAATACCCATAACCTCCATAGCTATAACCCATAATTTCCTTAGCTCTATCTCGTTTGAAACTTATTTTGAAATCATCTGAATATAACTCCGTCGTAGTATTTTATGTATACTAATAATATCTTGAAATAATACTAATTAAATATATATATGTAATTCGATTGAGAGAGTTTAGAGAAATATATTTTCAAGTTTCTATGAAATAATGAAACCTATTGAATTCTATTTATAATAGATTTTTGAATTATTAAAGTGAATTATTAAAGTGAATTATTAAAGTGAAAGTAAAGTAAAAGTAAAGTAAAAGTAAGGTAAAGGTAAAGTTAAAGTATAGTAAAAGTATAAAACTATGTACGTATAATACGCGCATAAATATATTTAATATTAATTTAAATCGTTATATCATAAAATATTTTAGAAAAGTAGAATTATATATATTCATAATAGGTTTTAAGTTTTTAAACTACAGTCTGTTGGTGAAGCATGAGATAAAGTCCAAAGGTTTAATAAACGTATGAAATCATCTTAATGAAAAATCTCGAGTTACTTAACTTGTCGATATCCAACATCTAAGTTATTTACACTCCACGTTCTTACTTATAGATCACTTTACCATTTTCCAAATATTGTCAAAAAGAATAGATTTCTTAAATCACAGTGGACCTCATAACATTGGCCCGTAATCATATCATAATGTATCTGATAATTCAATCATTTGATATTATCTCTTAATTCTGTCGATAATTATATCGAAACAAATACGTTCATGTAAAGTATCATATATCTAATACTTTGTTAATGTTTTGAATTAATATTATATATTATATATACATATCTATATACACATAATTGTTCGTGAATCGTCGAACACGGTCAAAGGGTAATTGATTACAAATTATGCTTATCGTGTCGGAAACATATAAAGGTTAGGTTTAAATTTGGTCGAAAATTTCTGGGTCGTCACACTTATCGTGTCGGAAACATATAAAGATTAAAGTTTAAATTTGGTCGGAAATTCCCGGGTCATCACAGTACCTACCCGTTAAAGAAATTTCGTCCCGAAATTTGAGTGAGGTCATCATGGCTAACAATAAAAATGTTTTCATGATGAATATGGATTGATAAATAGAGTTTTCATCTTTACCGAATAATACAGATAAAATAATTCGATTATTCGAAGAGCACGAATGAAATTATCATGAGAGAGGTCCCAACGGGCATCGTCCACCTTCATCCAAAAACTTGCCCAAATTTTTAGCCGTTAGTAAAATAAAAAAAATTTCCAACGGCTAACCCAACGGTCACTTTTTACACTATATAAACACCAACCATATACTTCATTTTATACACTCAAACATATATTTCTTTTATATTTCCATCTTTCTCAAGATCAAAATCAAACACTCCCAAACTGCAAAATGTTAACACTTCCCCCAATGATTATTTCATTCGATGTTCATTACGGAGGTGATTTCCGTAATCAAATGAAGGAATATGAGTGGGCGACAGTATTTTATTTGAAGATATCGACATTCGTGATGTTGGTTTACAAGATTTGCTATCCTTTCTGAAGGAAAAAGTTCTGTGTGAATTCACGTATGTGTTCTTTTGTAGAGACGATTATGATGCGGATTGTAGGGCAAGTTTTCTGTGTACCGATGATCAATGGTACTTTATAAAAGATACCATTGAAGATCGCGGTAAACGCATTTCTTTGTATGCGGTTCTTGAAGATGAAGAGACGTTGGGTTATCGTTACTTCGATGAATCAGCTGAAGCAGCAGTTGAGGCATCAAGAGAAATACCGATGTCTCCAGAGTACCTCACGGATGGTGAAATGACTGGTGAACGCTACTTTGCAGATGACAATTGACGACGACGAGTAGTTTGATTGTAATCTTTTAATTTTTAATTGTCGTGATGTTTTAATTTTTAATTATTGTAATTTCAGTGTTGTTGTCGAGTTTTATATCTTCCTTTATGTTTCGGAGCTCTTCATCTTTTTAATCTCCTCTCGATCTCTAGTAAAACGAGTAATGGTCTAGAATTTGTAAGTATGGAGTTTCGAATGAATTTAATGTTATAATCAAGAAAGAACGTAATAGCACGATTTGATTCGTCAAATTACCAGAATCATTTAGAATAGAGCTATCAAGAATATACTTTCTTGATATGTTCTGAAGTTAATTAGAATGAAAGAGTTATGTAACATGACACAAGATGGTGGTATGATCTACTGTGAACCATCATGTCCCATTAGAACTCAGCATGACTTACTGTAATATAATCACGTTGATCAAGTGTCATTATATTATACTAACTCATACATCAGTTCCCAACATTACTTCAATAACCATCATATTTTAAGCTCGAAAGTTTACAGAATATAGAAACTAACAGTTTCTATATGATGTAACACTGATATCATGAAGAGATTAATGATTTCAGATAAGAATACTTATGAAAATATCTTCAGAAATATGGAGGATATTTATAATGAAAGATACGATGATATATTGGAATTTCTAAGATCAGAGGATGATAGAAACTATTGTCTGCAAGGGTTTAGAGTAAGGAGCAAGATATTCACTAAAGACTTTAGTAGACATTGAATCATTTGGATTCTTTGAAGTCAAACTTATTCTTTATGATTTGTCCACGGCTTTCTTCATAGTTTCGCATAATCTGCTTTTCAGTACTAAATATTCTATTGAATGTTTCCAATATAATAATACAAAGGAATCACGAAGAGGTATATAATTTCGGACGAGAATATTTATGAAAATATCCTCAGAAATATCGAAGATATTGATGATGATGTTTTGGAATTTCTAAGTTCGATGGTTGATGGAGAAAGATTTTCCGTAAGATTTTAACATGAGTACGGAGCCAGATATTCGTTGAAGGTTTCATCGGATCCAGAATTACCTGGATTCTTTGAATATATGGTATGGTACTTGTATTTTTCCTTGGTCTCCTTCGTGGTTAGCTTAATCAGTTTTCCAGTTCCAACTTTTCTGAGCTTTTCCAACATACTATTCTTTATCATCAAACTTTCGATGTTTAAGGTCGTTTACGGTTGTCTATGGTTTATGTTGCTTCATTCAGCTTTTTCAACATTCAGAGTATTGATTTGTGACTGAGTGCTTTTCAGAATTTCAGAACGAGAGATCATAATTCTAAGAGATAAATGTCATACATATAACTGTTGATGTAGATATGCTGTGAGTTTTCAAAGTACTGATTGCTGATTCCTGGTAATTGTTATGGCAGTTCTCGTTACAAGATGCGGATGAGTGTATGATAAGGTTTCAATGGATAAATATAGCGATTTAACGGAGAGGTTTAATCCAAGGAGCAATGAGGTTGCTGGTAAGTTTACTGCTAATGTGGTGGAATATAAACGGTTCCCCGATAACGATGATGAAAGGTAAACTTATATATCAAAGTTATAATAAGACTTATTCGAATGAAAGGTCGATGTACTAGCTGGAGCTGTGACAAAATTTTCTACTTTGAAAAGGGATCGCAAAGTTATTTTTGCTAATAAATGCCAAAGGATCTGACGCGGCTACGTGTTAAACTTTTACTCAGTTGTCGAGAGTTTCTCAGGTGCATAACTATATGCACAAATCTTTCCTTCCGTAAATGAAGTGCGGTTGATTCATCCTATCGATTGAGGCATTTTCAAGAATTATGAAAGTTTGAATGCAGATTGAAATCGTCAAGGTACAATTAAGGTTTAAGATCAAATCAAGTGGCAACTTGAAGAATTGTTTAGTGTCATATGTTATAATCAATATTTTAATTTATTTTAATTGTTTAATGTTATTAATCTACAGTCGATAGTCCACAGTTGACAGTCTAATAATTCGTATATATAGTTTAATATATAATATTCGAATTAATTAATACGTGTCGTGACCCGTATACGTCTCAGACCCGATCACAACTCAAACTATATATATTATTGTAGAATCAACCTCAACCCTGTATAGAGAACTCAATCATTACTACATATAGAGTGTCTATGGTGATTCCAAATAATATATATATATGGGTCGATATGATATGTCAAAACCTTAAATACGTGTCCCGATATTTAAAGTGCGTAAAATAAATAAAAGAAATTAAATAACGATAAATAAAATTGCGAGAATTAAATTACGATAAAATAAATTGCGATAATTAAATTGCGATAAATAAAATGTAATACGGAATTAAAAGTTAGCTAGGAACAGTTAGCTAGGATTTTGTTAGCGTGGATTCTTAACAAAATTTCATATTGTTAATTAGTGTGTTACTGATCAATTTTTATTGTGTCCATTTTTTCTTCATTATGCCACTTGTTGGATTCTGTTATGTCAAAATCCTAATATGAAATTTGAATTTGAATGAAAATAGTTATTCTGTGATGAACGGATTCGTATAGCTGTGGTTGCAAGTAGGATAGTAAATGACTGTTGAATCAGATTAGAAGAACGTACAATATAACTTATTAATGTGAAATTTAAATATTCCTCGGGTATTACCTACCCGTTAAAATATTTTCACCATTAACAGTTTGTACAAGAGAATTTTTAATTACAATCTTTATGAAAATATATATACATATATATTTTCTTCAGATGTATTCATGGATTTAATGAGTTAATATGATATTAAACTCATTTGCTTTTCGGTTGGAACTAGAATAAATAATCTCTAAAACTTTAGAGATTACATATTCGTCATGTCGAACGAAGATAAATGAGGTAGAACGATACGTAGAACGAAGATCATACTCAAAGTACAGATGATGATATTGAAGCATGGATTGTTGATGGTACTGGTGTTGTTATTGATGGTACTGTTGGTGCCGGTGATGTTGTTGAAGCTGGTATATTTTGCACCACGTTTTCCAAATTGATTTCTCGAGCGCGAATTTCGTTGACTTCTTCGATTACTCTGGGATGATTGTTGGTAGGAACGAGCGAATGAATAAGGTTTAGAATTGTGGATGAAATATAATCGTAACGAGCTACCCTGGAAATGAGGCTGAAAATGGTGTTTCAAATAGGTTAGCCGGTAAACGCTTCAGGTTCATTGTCAAGAGGTGAATTCGGTTAGTGGAAGGGATCACCTTCTGTACGTCTCCATTGATTAAGTCGACTACGAACCCATCAGATGAATTAGGGATGGCTGACTGGTTGTTCCATTCCGGTTACACTGCTTTCGAAGTTCGAGTGGAAATCCATATCGGAATAGTTGTCGGAATAACTATCGGAATAGCTATCGGAATCTGAGGGACTCGAACTGGTTGAGGAATTCATCTCGTACGATCAGATGAAGGATTTTCGATAAGGAATAGATTATAGGATGTAAATTAGTACCCTGCAATACAGGATTTACATATGCATATATAATACTAAAATCCCATAAGTTACGGTGGAATCTACGAAAGTTGTCAGGCAAAGTTACAGTAACAGATACGCTAAGATATAAAGTAGCAGATACGCTAAGATATGAATTTTGTCTATACACTATTCATGCAGTCAATGCAGTAAGTCGTGTCTAGACTAAGAATGATAAGCAAGTGATTCCCTAAAAATGATAAGCAGGAAATTTTCGACACGAAATGATAAGCAAAACTTTTGACATGCTGACACGATCGAAGTCCAGACTCACTAATGCATCCTAACGACTTATCAGTTAGACACACCATTGCAGACCTGGTTCGCTAAGACCATCGCTCTGATACCAACTGAAAGGACCCATCCTAATCCATCCGGACGAAGTCCATATCGATTATAAACGATTCACAACAGTTGATTACATCGCGAGGTACTTGACCTCTATATGATACATTTTACAAACATTTCATTCGTTTTTGAAAAGACAATCTTTCATTACGTCAAAATTTGACGGCATGCATACCCTTTCATAATATATCCAACTATAATTGACTTAATAATAATTTTGATGAACTCAATGACTCGAATGCAACGTCTTTTGAAATATGTCACGAATGACTCCAAGTAATATCTTTAAAATGAGCAAATGTACAGCGGAAGATTTCTTTCGTACCTGAGAATAAACATGCTTTAAAGTGTCAACCAAAAGGTTGGTGAGTTCATTAGTTTAACATAAATAATCATTTCCATCATTTTAATAGACCACAAGATTTTCATTTCTCATAAATATACGTCCCATGCATAGAGACAAAAAATATCATTCATATTGATTGAACACCTGGTAACCGACATTCACAATATGCATATAAGAATATCCCCATCATTCCGGGATCCTCCATTGGACATGATATAAATTTTGAAGTACTAAAGCATCCGGTACTTTGGATGGGGTTTGTTGGGCCCAATAGATCTATCTTTAGAGTTCGGGTCAATTAGGTTGTCTGTTCCCTAATTCTTAGATTACCAGACTTAATAAAAGGGGCATATTCGATTTCGATAATTCAACCATAGAATGTAGTTTCAATTACTTGTGTCTATTTCGTAAAACAGTTATAAAACAGCGCATGTATTCTCAGTCCCAAAAATATATATTGCAATTGCATTTAAAAAGGGATTAATGAAACTCAAAATACTGTATTTTGTAGTAAAAATACATATGACGACGTTGAACAATGCAGGGTTGGCCTCGGATTCACGAACCTATATCATTTATTATATATCAAATAATATTATAAACATATAGTAGTAATAAACAATCTATATATATTATTATTAGTAATATACTTGTTATATTAATAATTTGTATATATTTATATAATATTTTTTTTAAATAATTAAATGGTATTTATTATAGTAATAAATTTATTGATATCAATATATTAAATACATGTTAAAATATAAATTTATATTTATATAAGTCTAATATCTATACAAAACGTTATTTTTCATATAATTAGGTACTAATTATAATAGTATAGGCTAAAATGTATTTTATATATGAATATACTTATACATGTATATATATATATATATATATATATATATATATATATATATATATATATATATATATAATTTATATGTAACTAACATTTATGTTTCAAAATCATTAAGTATATACATACTATGTAGTTATTAGTTAAGTCCTCGCTACTCCTTATGTTAAAGTTTTAACGTTTATATATTATCTATGTACGTCTATATATATATATATATATATATATATATATATATATATATATATATATATATATATATATATATATATATATATATATTATTAATTATTAATTATCATGACCTTCATCTTCAAATTATCTTATTAATATACTTTATTTTATAACATGAACCTTATATACTAATCATAATATTTATCGATAATACATAACCTTTCATTTTTTTTTTAGTCATAACCATAACACAATCATTATTACTTTTAATTCGTAATTATTATTAACCATGTTCTTCATTAATCATAAATTCATTAGTAAATAATAATAATAATAATAATAATAATAATAATAATAATAATAATAATAATAATAATCATAATAATAATAATAATAATAATAATAATAATAATAATATTAATAATAATAATAATAATAATAATAATAATAATAATAATAATAATAATAATAATAATAATAATAATAATAATAATAATAATAATAATAATAATAATAATAAAACTTTTGATGTTGAAAACTACCTCTTGAAGCTTAAAAAAGAAATAACTCGTCAGAGCCGGGACTCGAACTCAAGACCACTTGTCAACCCGCAAACACCCAAGACCACTCCACCATTTCAGTTTTTCTGATTAAACCCCAAACCAATTTGTTTTAACTCCTAATTAACAGTGTTAACTTCTTCACCAATGAACTCAAATCAACTCAAACCAAATCCTAACACAAAATCCTAACCACGTATTACTTAATCGATTAAAGACTTAACATCAAGATATAAACGTTTATTTTTGATTAAGTGGTTTAAAAAAAATTTAAAAAAAAGAACCTGCTGCTGTGTCCGACGCTGTTAACAAAAAAAAATTCGATTTTCACTTTTTAATGAGTATTGGACATAGATTATAAAATGAAAAATATTGAAAATCAATCCCTAAAACTACTGGACTCGTTATTTTAAATTAAATCATCACAGAAACCTTGAATTTGATTGATGAACATATGTTGACTTTTTAAAAACGAAACTTTGACTCAACAATTCGCATTCGATACGAAAAATTGGAATTTGAAACTTTAAAGAAAGTTTAAGTGAAAGATTTATAACAACTCTGCATTGATAGATTTTGAAATTTAATACAAAATCAAGGTTTTGTGAAAAATATTTCAAGACAGGGCATGTCGACGGTTTAATGAATTTTTTTCTTGATAATTTTTATTAACTTACAAGCTGTAAAGGTATTTGGGATTTACTTGGTAAAGTGTGGTCGAATGAATTCCTATCTGTTGAAATATCACGCTTGTTATATGGAATTAGTCATAGACAGAACGAATCATCAGGTACAAAAATATAGAAAAAAAATAAAAAGTTGAAAATGATTGCAAACCAATTTTGGATACTACTGAAATCAGATTCATTCTTGTACAGTTATTATAGACAGAATTCAAAAAAATCTTCTACAACTTGTTTATGATTTAAAACAGAATACCGATGTTATTGTATATAATCATATTTTTTTATATGTTTATCAATATATGTAATTATATATATAATCATATAACTGTATTTTATATCTATATGCATCTTTATATATTCGATTTACTATATTTGTTAATTATATCAATATATTTTGACATTTGAGTTTGTAAAATATATATTCAATATTTATTCTAATAAATAAAAAGTGATTTATAATACTTATTATTAGTTATAGAAATGGAATTATTAATAATAATTTTAATATAGGAATCCTTATAATAAAGATATAATGATATTAGTAACAACAAAAATGATAATTTTAAATAATTTAATACTAATAACAATTTTAAAAATGATAATACAATCTTATTGGTTATAGTAATATTTATACAAGTAATAATTTTTGTATAACAATAAATTTTCAATCTTGCTCTTAAAAGTAATATCATTATATAATATGTATTATATCCTAATGAATACTAAGTTTTTACTTATCTATAAGTCATAATAACAAAAATTAAAATTTTACTACTAATTATAATGTAATTAACAATGATAATAATATTAATAGTAATGTAACAAAACAAATGTATCAATTTTCATATTAATGATAATACTGATATTAATATAACAACTATATTTTAACTTGTATCATATATCATATATTATTAATTACGTAATATGATAACCTTTATTGAATATTTATTGTTTATAAGTTTTATATATTATGCATACAATAATAATTAATCATAGATATCTTATATGTTTATATATAGATTTATTTTAAATTTACACTTAATTGTTTTGTACCCTATTTACATATTTAATCCTAATGTTTATTTTATAATTTTGAATTATTATATATACTTTCATTTATCTATATATATATATATATATATATATATATATATATATATATATATATATATATATATATACACCTTTATTTACACACAATTGGTCGTGAATCGTCGGAATTAGTCAAAGGTCAAATGTATACATGAATATAGATTTCAAAACTTTCGAGACTCAACATTACAGACTTTGCTTATCGTGTTGGAAACATATAAAGATTAAAGTTTAAATTTGGTCGGAAATTCCCGGGTCATCACAAAAGGATCCTTGGATGGCTTGAAAGTTCTTGAAGCAGAATCATGACACGAAAACAAGTTCAAGTAAGACTTCCACTCGAAATAAGATTGTTATAGTTATAGAAATTGAATCAAAGTTTGAATATGAGTATTACCTTGTATTAGAAAGATATCTTACTGTAAATAAGAAAGATTTCTTGAGTTTGGATGATCAATTTACAAGATTGGAAGTAAGCTAGCAAACTTTGAAGTATTCTTGATTTTATGAAACTAGAACTTATAGAATTTATGAAGAATACTTAGAACTTGAAGATAGAACTTGAGATAGATCAATTAGATAAAGAAAATTGAAGAATGAAAGTGTTTGTAGGTGTTTTTGATCGTTGGTATATGGATTAGATATAAAGGATGTGTAATTTTGTTTACATATAAATAAGTCATGAATGATTACTAATGTTTTTATAATTTTATGAGATATTTCATGCTAGTTGCCAAATGATGGTTCCCACATGTGTTATATGACTCACATGGGCTGCTAAGAGCTGATCATTGGAGTGTATATACCAATAGTACATACATCTAAAAGCTGTGTATTGTACGAGTACGAATACGGGTGCATACGAATAGAATTGTTGATGAAACTGAACGAGGATGTAATTGTAAGCATTTTTGTTAAGTAGAAGTATTTTGATAAGTGTCTTGAAGTCTTTCAAAAGTGTAAGAATACATATTAAAACACTACATGTATATACATTTTAACTGAGTCGTTAAGTCATCGTTAGTCGTTACATGTAAATGTTGTTTTGAAACCTTTAGGTTAACGATCTTGTAAAATGTTGTTAACCCATTGTTTATTATATCTAAAGAGATGTTACATTATTACATTATCATGATATTTTATATATTAATATTAATATATCTTAGTATGATATATATACAGTTAAATGTTGTTACAACGATAATCGTTACATATATGTCTCGTTTCGAAATCATTAAGTTAGTAGTCTTGTTTTTACATATGTAGTTCATTGTTAATACACTTAATGCCATCTTTACTTATCATTTATCATGATTAAACATTGTGTATCAATATCTTAATATGATTCATATGTATTTAGTAAGACGTTGTTATAACGATAATCGTTATATATATCGTTTCGAGTTTCTTAATTCAATAAACTCAATTTTATGTATATAACTCATTGTTAAAATACCTAATGAGATACTTACTTATCATAATATCATGTTAACTATATATATAATCATATATATGTCATCATATAGTTTTTACAAGTTTTAACGTTCGTGAATCACCGGTCAACTTGGGTGGTCAATTGTCTATATGAAACCTATTTCAATTAATCAAGTCTTAACAAGTTTGATTGCTTAACATGTTGGAAACATTTAATCATGTAAATAACACTTAGTAATCATTCATGACTTATTTACATGTAAACAAAATTACACATCCTTTATATCTAATCCATATACCAACGACCAAAAACACCTACAAACACTTTCATTCTTCAATTTTCTTCATCTAATTGATCTCTCTCAAGTTCTATCTTCAAGTTCTAAGTGTTCTTCATAAATTCTATAAGTTCTAGTTTCATAAAATCAAGAATACTTCCAAGTTTGCTAGCTTACTTCCAATCTTGTAAAGTGATCATCCAATCTCAAGAAATCTTTGTTATTTACAGTACGTTATCTTTCTAATTCAAGGTAATACTTATATTCAAACTTTGGTTCAATTTCTATAACTATAACAATCTTATTTCGAGTGATGATCTTACTTGAAATTGTTTTCGTGTCATGATTCTGCTTCAAGAACTTTCAAGCCATCCAAGGATCCTTTGAAGCTAGATCCATTTGTCTATTTTCCAGTAGGTTTATCTACAAAACTTGAGGTAGTAATGATGTTCATAACATCATTCGATTCATACATATAAAGCTATCTTATTCGAAGGTTTAAACTTGAAATCACTAGAACATAGTTTAGTTAATTCTAAACTTGTTCGCAAACAAAAGTTAATCCTTCTAACTTGACTTTTAAAATCAACTAAACACATGTCCTATATCTATATGATATGCTAACTTAATGATTTAAAACTTGAAAACACGAAAAACACCGTAAAACCGGACATAGGCCGTCGTAGTAACACCGCGGGCTGTTTTGGGTTTGATAATTAAAAACTATGATAAACTTTGATTTAAAAGTTGTTCTTCTGGAGAAATGATTTGTCTTATGAACATGAAACTATATCCAAAAATCATGGTTAAAATCAAAGTGGAAGTATGTTTTTTAAAATGGTCATCAAGACGTCGTTCTTTCGACTGAAATGACTACCTCTTACAAAAACGACTTGTAACTTATATTTCTGACTATAAACCTATACTTTTTCTGTTTAGATTCGAGTTCAATATGAAACTATAGCAATTTGATTCACTCAAAATGGATTTAAAACGAAGAAGTTATGGGTAAAACAAGATTGGATATTTTTTGATTGTTGTATATCCACCCATGTATACATATTATTTGGAACAACCATAGACACTCTATATGCAGTAATATTGGAGTTATCTATACAGGGTTGAGGTTGATTCCAAAAATATATATACTCTGAGTTGTGATCTAGCCTGAGACGTGTATACACTGGGTCGTGGATTGATTCAAGATAATATATATCGATTTATTTCTGTACATCTAATTGTGGACAACTAGTTGTAGGTTACTAATGAGGACAGCTGACTTAATAAACTTAAAACATTAAAACGTATTAAAAATGTTGTAAATATATTTTGAACATACTTTGATATATATCTACATATTTGTTATAGGTTCGTGAATCGACCAGTGGCCAAGTCTTACTTCCCGATGAAGTAAAAAATCTGTGAAAGTGAGTTATAGTCCCACTTTTAAAATCTAATATTTTGGGATGAGAATACATGCAGTTTTATAAATGTTTTACGAAATAGACACAAGTAAATTGAACTACATTATATGGGTGAATGATCGAAGCCGAATATGCCCATTTTGCTTGGTAGCCTCAGAATTAGTAAACTGATCTACTAATTGACGCGAATCCTAAAGATAGATCTATTGGGCCTAACGAACCTCATCCAAAGTACCGGATGCTTTAGTACTTCGATGTTGTTTTAATCATGTTCGAAGGATTTCCCGGAATGATAGGGGATATTCTTATATGCATCTTGATAAATGATTTTTATCTCTATGTATGGGATGTGTATTGAAATATGAAATCTTGTGGTCTATTGTTACGATTTGATATATATAGGTTAAACCTATAACTTACCAACATTTTTGTTGACGTTTAAAGCATGTTTATTCTCAGGTGAATACTAAGAGCTTCCGCTGTTACATACTAAAATAAGGACAAGATTTGGAGTCCATGCTTGTATGATATTATGTAAAAACTGCATTCAAGAACTTATTTTTGATGTAATATATTCTTATTGTAATCCATTATGTAATGGTCGTGTGTAAACGGTATATTTTAGATTATCATTATTCGATAATCTACGTAATGCTTTTTAAACCTTTATCGATAAAATAAAGGTTATGGTTATTTTAAAAATGAATGCAGTCTTTGAAAAACGTCTCATATAGAGGTCAAAACCTCACGACGAAATCAATTAATATGGAACGTTTATAATCAATATGAACGGGACAATTCAGTTGGTATCCGAGCGTTGGTCTTAGAGAACCAGAAAATTACATTAGTGTGTCTTACCGAGTTTGTGAGGATGCATTAGTGAGTCTGGACTTCGACCGTGTTTTTTCTTCAAAAACGATTGCTTAACATTTTTTGTTGGAAACTATATATTATTAACATGTAAATATTATGTGATATATTAATCTCTTAACGGGTTTGATATTTTGTGATAGATGTCTACCTCTAGTACAAATCCCATTGATTCACCTAATAATAATGAAGAGTCGAATATATTTTGGGAAGATTCACAACTTCCCGAAGAGGAACCGGAAGAGGAGGAATCGGAAGAGGAGGAACCGGAAGAGGAGGAACCAGAAGAGGAGGAATCGGAAGAGGGGGAACCAGAAGAAGAGGTTCCAGAGGAAGAAATATTGATACCTATAGTAAATCGATTAAATAAAAGAAAATCCTCAACCAACGGACCAAAGTTAATAATGGTCAATGGTGTTTCCGCCAAGGAAGCAAAATATTGAGAAGATTACCAATTTTCCGATGAATCGGATCCCGATGAGGATTCCGATTATGTTATAGAAATTACCTTGACCCAATTTAATAAAGCGAAAGAAAATAACAAGGGACAAGGTATAAAAATAGAGAAACCCGATTCCAACCCCGATGAACTTTATATGTATCAACAACATCTTTATTTCCTAAAATGTAACAATGACCCGGGAACCTCTAAACGACCAGGTTTTTCTAAACCATTATGGAAAATGATGGCTCGTATTAGATGAACACCATATATTCCTAGAAAATTAGGAAAACGAACCAAGTCCGAAGAAGAAGAAACCAGTGATTCAGATTAGAGGGTTGAAATCATGTTGTGTATTATATGTATTGTAGTGTGCTTGTACTTTTATGTTCTATGTAAAAATTTCTTGTATTATTTGTTAATTATATTTTACGAATCTAATCCTTGTCTATTTAACAGTATAAAAACAAAATGGATGTTAAAGGTAGACAACCGAATATTTTAGAAGACCTACCAGAGGATATGATTGAGGAAATCTTGTCTAGAGTCGGTCAGAATTCATCAGCACATTTAGTTATGGCGAAATTAACTTGTCAAACATTTGAAAGACTTTCCAGAAATGCCTTAGTTTATAAAAGGCTTTCCTTTAATAGGTGGGGTATATCACATTGGAGAGACCATAAGTTACGCCGTGTTTTCTTTAAAGCGTTAAATGCGGGGAACCCAAATGCAATTTTACGCTACGGGTTAAGAACCAATTTTGACTCAACATATCCCAACATAGGATTTCGTGAATTAGAAAGAGCTTCTAACATGCAACATAAAGAAGCATGTTATGCTTACGGGTTAGTGATGTTCGCTTCTAACCAAAGTGAGAAAAAGAAAATCGGATTGCAACTTTTAAATAAAACCTTCCTACAAGTGACGGATTCAGTAGTTGGGGTGATAAACAAGGTTTTTAGATTATTACGGGGCTGTTGGACATTACGAAACCCTCGTCCTTTTGACGACAATACAACATGCTGCCTAGCCAATGGTCATAACGGTTATTTTCCACAAGACCAAGGATGGGAAGTCGTCTTAGTAAAACCAGAATGCATGACTTGTTTCTGGACTTATGAATTACGTGTCTTTATTTTCTTTGCTGAACAACTTGCGTATTAACTAGATTTATCTTCAAAACTGTCATGTATCAAAGTGTACTATATTTCATGTTATATGTAATATAGCGAAGTTGTAAGTTTGAAGAATATTTGTATGTGATATATTATCATAATCAGTTTTTAGCCACTAAGTATGAACTTAACGGGTAGGTAGTACCCGAATTTAAACTTATAAAATGCTAATATGAAGAAAAAGCTTTTATAGAAGAGTTCATATTATGCTACGAAATACTATTGACTACTCTTAATATTCTGTATGATTAACTCGATTCAGTTGGCTATTTTTGAAGGAAATGGCACCGACTACTCGACACACCATGAATATGAGCGAAGAGGAATTTCGTACCTTTCTTGCTGCAAACATAGCCGCAGTACAAGCTGCGCTACATACCAACAATAACTCTGAATCTAGTAATGCAGCTAACGGTGCAAGAAATCGTGTAGGATGCTCCTACAAAGAATTTACTGCCTGCAAACCTTTGGAATTTGATGGAACCGAAGGACCAATTGGATTGAAATGGTGGACCGAGAAAGTCGAATCGGTGTTTGCCATAAGTAAGTGTACTGAAGAAGACAAAGTTAAGTACACTACGTATACCTTCACAGGTACTGCGTTAATGTGGTGGAACACCTATCTTGAACAGGTAGGACAAAATGCTGCTTACGCACTACCGTGGTCGGCATTCAAGCAATTGATGAACGAGCAGTACCGTCCTAGAAACGAAGTCAATAAACTCAATGCAGAACTTAGAGAGTTACGAACACAAGGGTTCGACGTTACCACATATGAACGAAGATTCACAGAGTTGTGCCTATTGTGTCCGGGAGCATTCGAAGATGAAGAAGAGAAGATCGACGCATTTGTAAAAAGGTTACCAGTAAGGATTCAAGAAGATGTGAGTTCACACGAGCTCGCTTCTATATAGAAGGCAAGTCGAATGGCTCATAAACTCATAAATCAGATTGGGGGAAGAATTAAAGAGCAGGCGGCCGAAGAAGCCAACGCGAAACAACTCAAGAGGAAGTGGGAGGAAAACGGTGAAAAGAGTCACTAGTACAACAACAACAACAATTACAACCACAATCGCAACAACTATCCCAACAACTGCAACAACAATCGCAACAATAACCGCAATCCTAACAATAACTACAACAAACATCCCAATAACAACAACAACTACAAGAACCGTTTCAACAACAATAACAATCCCAACAACAACCTCAATAACAACAACGGCAACAAAAACCAAACATAGCCATGTCATAGGTGTGAAGAAAATCATCAGGGGTTTTGCACGACATTTTGCAACAGGTGTAAAAGAAATGGTCATAGCACGACAAAGTGTGAGATCTACGGACCAAAATTTAACAGAACTAAAGGAACAAATAATGTCGGAACAAGTAATGCCAAAATGAATAGTATCGGAGCAAGTAATACCAACGCTGTTTGTTATAAATATAGAAAATCAGGCCACATTATTAGAAATTGCCCGAATCAGGGGAATACTAATGGGCAGGGCCGTGGAAGAGTTTTCAATATTAATGCGGCAAAAGCACAGGAAGACCCGGAGCTTGTTACGGGTACGTTTCTTATTGACGATAAATCTACTTATGTTTTATTTGATTCGGGTGCAGATAGAAGCTATATGAGTAGAGAATTTTGTGCTAAATTAAGTTGCCCATTGACGCCTTTGGATAGTAAATTTTTACTCGAATTAGCAAACGGTAAATTAATTTCAGCAGATAATATATGTCGGGAGAGAGAAATTAAACTGGGGGATGAAACGTTTAAAATTGATTTAATATCAGTCGAGTTAGGGAGTTTTGATGTAATAATTGGCGTGGACTGGTTGAAAAAGGTGAGAGCAGAGGTCGTTTGTTACAAAAATGCTATTCGCATTATGCGTGAAAAAGGAAAACCTTTAATGGTGTACGGTGAAAAGAACAAAATTAAATCTTATTAGTAGTTTGAAGACGCAAAAACTAACAAGAAAAGGTTGTTACGTCATTCTAGCACACATCGAGGAAGTTAAACCTGAAGAAAAGAACATCAGTGATGTTCCCGTCGCAAAAGAATTTCCCAATGTATTTTCGAAAGAATTACCGGGATTACCCCCACATCGATCCGTTAAATTTCAAATAGACCTTGTACCAGGAGCTGCACCAATAGCTCGTGCTCCATACAGACTCGCAACCAGCGAAATAAAAAAATTACAAAGTCAGTTACAGGAATTTTTAGAGCGTGGTTTCATTCGACCAAGCACATCACCATGGGGAGCTCCTGTTTTGTTTGTCAAGAAGAAAGATGGTACATTCAGTGTGTATCGACTACCGAGAGTTGAACAAACTTACCATCAAGAACTGCTACCCACTACTGAGAATCGACGACTTATTTGATCAACTACAAGGCTCGTCTATTTATTCGAAGATCGATTTACGTTCTGGATATCATCAAATGCGGGTGAAGGAGGATGATATTCCAAAGACTGCTTTTAGGACGCGTTACGGTCATTACGAGTTTATGGTTATGCCGTTTGGATTGACTAACTATAACAACCCAAACCAATAACCAACCGAATACGCGAAAAAAAAAAAATTTACAATAGAGTGCGCCACGCGCACCACCTTAGGGTGCGCGGCGCGCACTGGCCCACATCAGCTTCTGTCCAAAATCGTCAAATTTCAAATAAAGATCTCCCACTTCCTGACATATTTAGACGAAACGCTTTTCACAATATGTTCATATAAGTAAAAATATCACATTTCAATCATAATATAAGTTTTACAAAATGGGGCCCACATCGGCCGTTTTACGAGTTTCGTTCAAAAGAATAAAAGTTCGACCATAAGAGTTTAATTTCCAAACGACACTATGAGCATGGTGTTTGGGGGTTAAACTACCCAAATCTCGGTCAAACTCCAAAAGCACTTGCATCCCAAAAGCGTCCCCTAACAAACAAACAGGATCTCTAGTCCAACCGAATGCCCTTACCCTTATCAACGCCGGAGCCTATAAAAAGATAAACAACGAGAGGGTAAGCAAAGCTTAGTGAATGCAATAATTACATACACACATATATAATATACCTACTTGCAATCACTTACTCACATACCGCATACATGCTAGCAACACAATTAGCTTATCATTATAATTACAAGGCTAATAGACTCCCATACCCCAAGCTAGCACAACAATAGCATATATATAACTCAAACAATATAATATGCTTATGCTACAACACATTGACCATTGTTAACCATAACACACACAAGGGAACGGTACTCGCACAATGACCGTTGGTACTCGCACAATGACCGTTAGTATGCACTAACCCCCTAGGTGGACGTCCGCACTTACCGAACCACCCTTCACGCACATGTGATCCCCATCGTATAAAAGAGTAGTGAATCCACATGCCCGGATAACACTATAGTGAATCCACACACCCGGATAACACTAACCACAAGCCCACAAGCAAATACACTATATACGCACATATATAATTATTCCACTCACCTTAACGCCTTGGTGAGAAATCAAACTCGAAACCTTCAACGCGATGTACCTATTACATTAGGCATACAAATCAATCACCCAATCAAGTTGGTCAACCAACTCACACACCATTCAAGTGTCATTTTGACCCATTTTAATATCAACACACCCTTTTGGGTCACCCATATACCCAAATTGTGACGACCCGGAGATTTTTGACCAAATTTAAACTTAATCTTTATATGTTTCGGACACGATAAGCAAAGTCTGTTAAATCGAGTCTTAAAATTTTTGAACGGCTTACATGGATTCAATTGATCTTCGATCATTTCCGACGATTCACGAACTATTACTTATAAATAAATAAATACATATATATTTAAATATAGATATAAATATAATACTTTGAAATCTAGTTTGATATCATATACGATTTAAATTATAAAATGATATAAGAGATAATAAAATATATTATTAAAATAAATTTATATATATATATATATATATATATATATATATATATATATATATATATATATATATATATATATATATATATATATATATATATATATATTAAATACATATTTTGTGATTTCGAAGTTATTTAGTAAACAACGGTAACGCTCAATTGTCATATAGATTGATAATAAACGAGTTAAACAGAAACATATGTAATTTTAAAATAAACGGTGATCCGAAAATAAGTTCTATAAATTTTAGGCGTACTAGAAATGTATTTAGGATTTAGTTATTAAATTTTAACACTTTTTATATTTTACTCATAATTGGGAGGGACAGTGGGTGTAATTTTTATTTAATTGTTAATGATTGAATTTTATATCATCAAGACTGAAATAAATAAAGACATTTAATTTAAAAATATGAGATTTTTCAGAGGACTTTTTATTCGCCACTAATTATCAACGGGGTACGAAATAACAGTACACGGATCAAGAAAGTAGGGCAGCTATACTATTAAATCACGGATGATGTACTATGAATTCCTAATCCACTTGCACTTTTCCTTTCCACTTCTTTATAGCATTAGAATAAGATGTATACATCTTTTGAAACAACAAAAGGAAACCGAACCATTTCTCTTCTCTCTTTATCTTAAATTCTGTTTTTTGAATTATCACACTTCATCATCATGTTTAACCCTCAACACCACCCGTCACCATGAATCACCTTCTTTAATTTCGTTTTGATGAACCATCGGCTAACCAAAAACTCGAGCACCACATCTCACCATCTTTACGCCACCACTCAACTTATCTCCACCATTATTCACCACCTTTCAACACCTAAAATTAACAAGAACCACCATTACACGTGCTCAAATTTTTCTGTTTCTATTTCAAACTCAAAACCACAACCCACCAACTTAAACACTCGGAAAAAAGGTATGGTAAGTTATAGTTTCTTTTAGTCTAATATTTCGGTAACCTTGGCTATAAAGCAATTAGGTGGAGCATTATCACATAATAATCGGCAACATGATTATAAAGTAAAAGAAAGTGGCGCATTATCAAATTGGTGGGACAAGAATTGCAAGTGTATGTCCAACGTGATTTAAGGGATATTAAATCCTTATTATTTTTTTATGATACCAGGAACCAACATGATTAATGATAATAGGGCATGCATTTTTTTTTACCGAGATATTTTAGTTGTGTCCATGTTTTGGGCCTCGGTAACTATAGTGGGGTACATAATAATGGACGATTATGAAATTAAGTGTTGATTAAAATACGAACTAACGAGCTGTAAAGAAGAGGGTATCCACGATTTATTTATGTAAAGTATCTTTCCATGAACTGTATGGTATGATTTTTTTTTATGGAAAGGGACATGGGAATCACAATATCACGATGAACACAGTAGTGGGTCGAAAACTTTTAGGATTACTTGGATTAAATACTTTATATACTTAAATGGTGGACCAAGGATGATTTCTTCATATGCCAAATTAAGTTCCTTTATGTAAAGAATTAGAAAATTAAGCTAGTGGGACAAGTTAGCTGCTCATGCTCGACTATCTTGGCAAATTGGATTATAGGATCCTAAGTTATGGTATTATAATATATCAAGTGGAATTTCTTTAGCAAATAGAATTAGATATGCAGAAGCAATTTTGGACGTGCAAATTGTTAAGTGCTGCTATTATTATTATTTTTTTCTTTTTGTTTTGCCAAAAGTACCCAACAACTCCCACTTGGTGTTTAAGACAAGGAATTAGGATATTAAATGGTTGGATGTTGACGTACTTATTGTGCTTACTGCTAGTCGTTCCATTCCATATTATTACAAATATACGGGTTTGAATAATGTAAGGAACACATTATTCTTTTTGATGACAGTAGGGTCGACATCCCAACAAGACACATTCGAAATTAACCTACAGCTGTACATTCTCGTTATTCTTCTTTATTTAAGATAAAGTTGTTAATAGTGATGTTAAAGTGATAGCATGATTGATGATATTTAATGGTGGGGAAACGTATATCGAGTAGTTAGGAAAATAAAGAAAAAGATGATGATCGATTTGATAGGTTCCAGATAGTTGACGAATATTTAAAACAGATATATATTGTTGTTGCTGGTCGACATATGAAGTCACTTAAAAGTGACGTAGTGATGCATGATAGAAACAAAATGCAATGAATTTGATATCCAGATTCCTTAGTTAGTTAATTTGGGTCGTGGACTAGAATGATAGTGGGCCGAGTTCTATTTAGGAGGTTGGGCTAATTAGTTGGTTGAATTTTTTGTTGGGCCGCAAGAATATCAGTTGGGCCGAGACTATTATGCTGCTAGGAATTTAAGTGATTTTGATTATGATAATAGCGCATGATGTATAGGATGATACATGTTAAAAGATGATGATGATACATGAGTTATGTTGTTGGGATGTTGTATTGGGCCGACCCAACTCAGGTTACTGCTGGGCTGCTACGAAACATACCAAGAATGATAAAGAGGAGAATCAGAATCGGGTTAAATCAATTTCAGTTATAAATTAATCAGAAAAACATAATTGGATGGGTGGTTATGTGGTATTGGGGTTAACCGAGAGGTCTCGGGTTCGAGCCTCGTTCAAGGCAGTTGTTTTAAGGAATGCTTTTTAAGGTAGTTTCCATGTTTTAAAAATTATTAATAATATTTTCATTATTAGTATTATTATTAGTAAAAGTATTATTATTATTATTAATATCATTAACGTTATTATTATCACAAGTATTATTAATATTAATATCATTATTATTATTATTAACATTATAATTATTATTATTATTTTATTTGTATTATTATTATTGTATCAATTTTATTATCAAAACTATCATATAACATTATTATTAAAGATATTATCCTTAGTAAAAATTATCATCTTTAAAATTAACATTTTCATCATTAACCTTAAGCTAGTATTACTACGAATTATTAAGTTTGCAAATAAAAGATATTTATATAAAAATATATATAAAGTATACTAATATTACATAAAATTTTGTTTAACTAATATTATTGATGTAACATTAATTAGATATCAAATAAGTAACATAATGTATCATAAGTATTAATGAAATTATATATAAGAAAATTAATCTTTATACATAACAGAATATATATAAACTTAGTTGATTTATAGTATAATGTGTTAATATATATACATGATATAGGTTCGTGAATCCGAGGTCAACCCTGCATTGTTCAGTTTATCTAATGTTATCATATGTATTTTTACTACAAAATACATTAGGTGAGTTTCATTTACCTTTTTACCCTTTATATTTTTGGGCTGAGAATACATGCGCAACTTTTATAACTGTTTTACGAAATAGACACAAGTAATCGAAATTACGTTCTATGGTTGAATGATCGAAACTGAATATGCCCCTTTTTATTAAGTCTGGTAATCTAAGAATTAGGGAACAGACACCCTAATTGACGTGAACTCTAAAGATAGATCTATCGGGCCCAACAAGCCCCATCCAAAGTACCGGATGCTTTAGTACTTCGAAATTTATATCATGTCCGAAGGAGGATCCCGGAATGATGGGGATATTCTTATATGCATATTGTGAATATCGGTTACCAGGTGTTCAATCCATATGAATGATATTTTTGTCTCTATGAATGGGACGTATGTTTATGAAAAATTGGAATATGAAATCTTGTGGTCTATTAAAATATTGAAATGATTGTTATGATTAACTAATGAACTCACCAACCTTTTGGTTGACACTTTAAAGCATGTTTATTCTTAGGTATGAAAGAAGTCTTCCGCTGTGCAATTGCTCATTTAAAAGATATTACTTGGAGTCATTCATGACATATTTTAAAAGATGTTGCATTCGAGTCGTCGAGTTCATCAAGATTATTATTAGTCAATTATAGTTGAATATATTATTAAATGATTTGCATGTTGTCAAGTTTCGATATAAAGCAAGTTTGTCTTTTAAAAACGAATGCAATGTTTGTAAAATGTATCATATAGAGGTCAAGTACCTCGCGATGTAACCAACTATTGTGAATCGTTTGTAATCGATATGGACTTTGTCCGGATGGATTAGGACGGGTCCTTTCAGTTGGTATCAGAGCGGTGGTCTTAGCGAACCATGTCTGCATTAGTGTGTCTAATTGATAAGTCGTTAGGATGCATTATTGAGTCTGGACTTCGACCGTGTCTGCATATCAAAAATTTTGCTTATCATTTTGTGTCAAAAATTACCTGCTTATCATTCTTAGCAAATCACTTACTTATCATTCTTAGTCTAGACACGTTTTACTGCATTGACTGCATGAATAGTGTATAGACAAAATTTATATCTTAGCATATCTGCTACTTCATATCTTAGCGTATCTGTTACTGTAACTTTGCCTGACAACTTCCGTAGATTCCTCCGTAACTTATGGGATTTTAGTATTATATATGCATATGTAAATTATGTATTGCAGGGTACTAATCTACATCCTATAATCTATTTCTTATCGAAAATCCTTCATCTGATCATACGAGATGAATCCTGCAACCAGTTCGAGTCCCTCAGATTCCGATAGCTATTCCGATAGTTATTCCGACAGCTATTCAGACATAGATGTTCACCTAAGCTCCGAAAACAGCGTCATCGGCATGAATCAACCAATCAGCTAGTATCAATTCATCTGATGGGTTCGTAGTCGACTTAATTAATGGAAACGTACAGAAGGCAATCCCTTCCACCAACCGAATTCACCTCTTGACAATGAACCTGAAGCGTTTACCGGCGAACCTATTAGAGACACCATTTTCAGTCTCATTTCCAGGGTAACTCGACAAGATCATATTCTATCCACAATTCTGAACCTTATTCATCCGCTCGTTTCGACCGACAATCATCCTGGAGTAATAAGTCAACGAACTTCGCGCTCGAATAATCAATTCGGAGAATATGGTGCAAAATGTACCAGCTTCAGCAACATCACCAGCACCAACAGTACAATCAATAACAGCATCAGTACCATCAACAATCCATGCTTCAATATCATCATATGTACTTTGAGTATGAACTTCGTTCTACGTATCGTTCTACCTCATTTATCTTCGTTCGACATGGCGAATATGTAATCTCTAAAGTTTTAGAGATTATTTATTCTAGTTCCAACCGAAAAGCAAATGAGTTTAATATCATATTAACTCATTAAATCCATGAATACATCTGAAGAAAATATATATGTATATATGTTTTCATAAAGATTGTAATTAAAAATTCTCTTGTACAAACTGTTAATGGTGAAAATATTTTAACGGGTAGGTAATACCCGAGGAATATTTAAATTTCACATTAATAAGTTACACTGTATATTCTTCGAATCTGATTCAACAGTTATTCACTATCCTATTTACAACCACCGAGATACGTATCCGTTCACCAAAGAATAACTATTTTCATTCAAATTCAATTTCATATTTGGATTTTGACCTATCAGAATCCAACAAGTGGCATAATGAAGAAATAATGGACACAATAAAAATTGATTAGAAACAGACTAATTAACAATATTAAATTTTATTAAGAAACCACGCTAACAAAATCCTAGCTAACTGTTCCTAGCTAACTGTTAATTCCGTAGTACATTTTATTTATCGCAATTTAAATTATCGCAATTTATTTTATCGCAATTTATATTCTCGCAATTTTATTTATTGTCATTTAATTTCTGTTATTTACTTTACGCACTTTATTTATCATCATTTAATTTCTGTTATTTATTTTACACACTTTAAATATCGGGACACGTATACAAAGTTTTGACATATCATATCAACACATCTATATATATTATTTGGAATCACCATAGACACTCTATATGCGGTAATGATCGAGTTCTCTATACAGGGTTGAGGTTGATTCTATAATAATATATATACTTTGAGTTGTGATCGAGTCTGAGACGTATACGGTTCACGACACGTATTAATTAATTTGAATATTATATATTAAATTAGATATGAATTATTGGACTGTCAACTGTGGATTATCGACTGTGAACTAATAAAATTGGACAATTAAAATGAATTAAAATATTGATTATGACATATGAAACTAAACATCTCTTCAAGTTTGCCACTTGATTTCATCATAAACCTCATTTGTATCTTGACAATTACAATCTGCGTTCAAACCGTTCATGATTCTTGAAAACACCTCAATCGATAGGATGGATCAACCGCACTTCATTAACGGAAGGAAAGATTTATGCATATAGTTATGCACCTGAGAAACTCTCGACAACCGAGTAAAAGTTTAACATGTAGCCGCGTCAGATCCTTTGACATTTATTAGCAAAAATAACTTTGCAATCTCTTTCCAAATTAGCAAATTTTGTCACAGCTCCAACAAGTCAACTTCGACTTTTCGTTCGAAACAACCTTATTATAACCTTGATATATATACGTGCTCTTTTATTGTTACCGAGGAACCTTTCATATTACCAGCAGACGTACCAGCAACCTCGTTACTTCTTGGTTAAATCTCTCTGATAAGTCATTATATTTATTCATTGAAACCCTATCATATACTCATCCGCATCTTATAACGAGAACTGCTATAACAATTATCGGGAATCAGCAATCAGTACTTTGAAAACTCACAGCATATCTACATCAACAGTTATATGTATGACATTTATCTCTTAGAATTTTGATCTCTTATTCTGAAATTCTGAAAAACACTCAGTCAAAAATCAATACTCTGAATGTTGAAAAAGCTGAATAAAGCAGCAGAAACTGTAGATAACCTAAACGACCATAATCATCGAAAGTTTGATGATAAAGAATAGTATGTTGGAAAAGCTTAGAAATGTTAGAACTGGAAAGCGGATTGAGCTAACCATAATGGAAACCAAGGAGAAATACAAGTAACATACCCTAAATTCATAGAACCCAGATAAATCTAGATCCGTTGAAATCTTTAGAGAATATCTTGCTCCGAAGTCATGTTAAAATCTTACGGAAAATCTTTCTCCATTAACCATCGAACTTAGAAATTCCAAAATATCATCATCAATATCTTCGATATTTCTGGGGATATTTTCATAAATATTCTTTTCTGAAATTATCTACCTCTTCGTGTTTTCTGTATTTCATTATATCAAAAACTTCTGTACAAATCTAAGTATAAATTATGAATGAATTGTGGAGGAGTGTTGGGAATTGAAGCATGGGTTAGTATAATATAATGACGCTTGGCCAACGTGATTATATTACAGTAAGTTATGCTGAGTTTCTAATGAAACGTGATGATGGTTCACAGTAGATCATACCATCATCATGTGCCATGTTACATAACTCTTTCATTCTAATTAACCTCTGAACATATCAAGAAAATATATTCTTGGTAGTTCTATTCTCATTGATTCTGGTAATTTGACAAATCAAATCGTGATATTACGTTATTTCTTGATTAGAACATTAAGTTCATTCGAAACTCCATACTTATGAATTCTGGACCGTTACTCGCTTTACTAGAGGTCGAGAAGAGAAGAAAAAGGCAAAGAGCTCTGAAACATTAGGGAAGATATAAAACCCGACAACAACAACAGAAATCACAAACCGTGTACATTAATACGAATAGCAATATAAAGACACGGGAGTATGATAAACACAATAACCCCAAGGTAATAGTAGAAGTAAATAGATTCCTCCGGCGATAAATGGAAAAGAAGAACGATAGATGCGATAGTTAGGAAAATATCAAGAATCAGAACTGGATGGAGCATTTCCACAATATTTTGGAAGTAGGAATAGAGAAAGAAAGTATAGGAATGGTGAAAATAATGGAACAGAAGAGTTTAATTTATAATGAAAATATCAGACATAGCAATCGAGGCAAATCATCGCATTTAAATCCCTTGAATTCCAAAATTCAACCCAGACAACGTCAAAAGTCAAGATGCACCTTATTTTCTAAATTCAATCATGACTAGTCAAAAGTTATAATGAAACTTGCCTTTCTCATTTCACCATTTAGTGATAGCTTCATTAGTACTCTTCGAGTAATTAAATTATCTTATTTATATTACCCAATGATGATAAAACTCTAATTATCAACTCATATTCGTCATGAAAACATTTTTTGTGTTAACCATGACGACCACACTCAAATTTCGGGACGAAATTTCTTTAACGGGTAGGTACTGTGACGACCCGGAGATTTTCGACCAAATTTAAACTTAATCTTTATATGTTTCGGACACGATAAGCAAAGTCTGTTAAATCGAGTCTTAAAATTTTTGAACGGCTTACATGGATTCAATTGATCTTCGATCATTTCCGACGATTCACGAACTATTACTAATAAATAAATAAATACATATATATTTAAATATAGATATAAATATAATACTTTGAAATCTAGTTTGATATCATATATGATTTAAATTATAAAATGATATAAGAGATAATAAAATATATTATTAAAATAAATTTATATATATATATATATATATATATATATATATATATATATATATATATATATATATATATATATATATATATATATATATATATATATATATATATATATATTAAATACATATTTTGTGATTTCGAAGTTATTTAGTAAACAACGGTAACGCTCAATTGTCATATAGATTGATAATAAACGAGTTAAATAGAAACATATGTAATTTTAAAATAAACGGTGATCCGAAAATAAGTTCTATAAATTTTAGGCTTACTAGAAATGTATTTAGGATTTAGTTATTAAATTTTAACACTTTTTATATTTTACTCATAATTGGGAGGGACAGTGGGTGTAATTTTTATTTAATTGTTAATGATTGAATTTTATATCATCAAGACTGAAATAAATAAAGACATTTAATTTAAAAATATGAGATTTTTCAGAGGACTTTTTATTCGCCACTAATTATCAACGGGGTACGAAATAACAGTACACGGATCAAGAAAGTAGGGCAGCTATACTATTAAATCACGGATGATGTACTATGAATTCCTAATCCACTTGCACTTTTCCTTTCCACTTCTTTATAGCATTAGAATAAGATGTATACATCTTTTGAAACAACAAAAGGAAACCGAACCATTTCTCTTCTCTCTTTATCTTAAATTCTGTTTTTCGAATTATCACACTTCATCATCATGTTTAACCCTCAACACCACCCGTCACCATGAATCACCTTCTTTAATTTCGTTTTGATGAACCATCGGCTAACCAAAAACTCGAGCACCACATCTCACCATCTTTACGCCACCACTCAACTTATTTCCACCATTATTCACCACCTTTCAACACCTAAAATTAACAAGAACCACCATTACACGTGCTCAAATTTTTCTGTTTCTATTTCAAACTCAAAACCACAACCCACCAACTTAAACACTCGGAAAAAAGGTATGGTAAGTTATAGTTTCTTTTAGTCTAATATTTCGGTAACCTTGGCTATAAAGCAATTAGGTGGAGCATTATCACATAATAATCGGCAACATGATTATAAAGTAAAAGAAAGTGGCGCATTATCAAATTGGTGGGACAAGAATTGCAAGTGTATGTCCAACGTGATTTAAGGGATATTAAATCCTTATTTTTTTTTTATGATACCAGGAACCAACATGATTAATGATAATAGGGCATGCATTTTTTTTTACTGAGATATTTTAGTTGTGTCCATGTTTTGGGCCTCGGTAACTATAGTGGGGTACATAATAATGGACGATTATGAAATTAAGTGTTGATTAAAATACGAACTAACGAGCTGTAAAGAAGAGGGTATCCACGATTTATTTATGTAAAGTATCTTTCCATGAACTGTATGGTATGATTTTTTTTTAATGGAAAGGGACATGGGAATCACAATATCACGATGAACACAGTAGTGGGTCGAAAACTTTTAGGATTACTTGGATTAAATACTTTATATACTTAAATGGTGGACCAAGGATGATTTCTTCATATGCCAAATTAAGTTCCTTTATGTAAAGAATTAGAAAATTAAGCTAGTGGGACAAGTTAGCTGCTCATGGTCGACTATCTTGGCAAATTGGATTATAGGATCCTAAGTTATGGTATTATAATATATCAAGTGGAATTTCTTTAGCAAATAGAATTAGATATGCAGAAGCAATTTTGGACGTGCAAATTGTTAAGTGCTGCTATTATTATTATTTTTTTCTTTTTGTTTTGCCAAAAGTACCCAACAACTCCCACTTGGTGTTTAAGACAAGGAATTAGGATATTAAATGGTTGGATGTTGACGTACTTATTGTGCTTACTGCTAGTCGTTCCATTCCATATTATTACAAATATACGGGTTTGAATAATGTAAGGAACACATTATTCTTTTTGATGACAGTAGGGTCGACATCCCAACAAGACACATTCGAAATTAACCTACAGCTGTACATTCTCGTTATTCTTCTTTATTTAAGATAAAGTTGTTAATAGTGATGTTAAAGTGATAGCATGATTGATGATATTTAATGGTGGGGAAACGTATATCGAGTAGTTAGGAAAATAAAGAAAAAGATGATGATCGATTTGATAGGTTCCAGATAGTTGACGAATATTTAAAACAGATATATATTGTTGTTGCTGGTCGACATATGAAGTCACTTAAAAGTGACGTAGTGATGCATGATAGAAACAAAATGCAATGAATTTGATATCCAGATTCCTTAGTTAGTTAATTTGGGTTGTGGACTAGAATGATAGTGGGCCGAGTTCTATTTAGGAGGTTGGGCCAATTAGTTGGTTGAATTTTTTGTTGGGCCGCAAGAATATCAGTTGGGCCGAGACTATTATGCTGCTAGGAATTTAAGTGATTTTGATTATGATAATAGCGCATGATGTATAGGATGATACATGTTAAAAGATGATGATGATACATGAGTTATGTTGTTGGGATGTTGTATTGGGCCGACCCAACTCAGGTTACTGCTGGGCTGCTACGAAACATACCAAGAATGATAAAGAGGAGAATCAGAATCGGGTTAAATCAATTTCAGTTATAAATTAATCAGAAAAACATAATTGGATGGGTGGTTATGTGGTATTGGGGTTAACCGAGAGGTCTCGGGTTCGAGCCTCGTTCAAGGCAGTTGTTTTAAGGAATGCTTTTTAAGGTAGTTTCCATGTTTTAAAAATTATTAATAATATTTTCATTATTAGTATTATTATTAGTAAAAGTATTATTATTATTATTATTAATATCATTAACGTTATTATTATCACAAGTATTATTAATATTAATATCATTATTATTATTATTAACATTATAATTATTATTATTATTTTATTTGTATTATTATTATTGTATCAATTTTATTATCAAAACTATCATATAACATTATTATTAAAGATATTATCCTTAGTAAAAATTATCATCTTTAAAATTAACATTTTCATCATTAACCTTAAGCTAGTATTACTACGAATTATTAAGTTTGCAAATAAAAGATATTTATATAAAAATATATATAAAGTATACTAATATTACATAAAATTTTGTTTAACTAATATTATTGATGTAACATTAATTAGATATCAAATAAGTAACATAATGTATCATAAGTATTAATGAAATTATATATAAGAAAATTAATCTTTATACATAACAGAATATATATAAACTTAGTTGATTTATAGTATAATGTGTTAATATATATACATGATATAGGTTCGTGAATCCGAGGTCAACCCTGCATTGTTCAGTTTATCTAATGTTATCATATGTATTTTTACTACAAAATACATTAGGTGAGTTTCATTTACCTTTTTACCCTTTATATTTTTGGGCTGAGAATACATGCGCAACTTTTATAACTGTTTTACGAAATAGACACAAGTAATCGAAATTACGTTCTATGGTTGAATGATCGAAACTGAATATGCCCCTTTTTATTAAGTCTGGTAATCTAAGAATTAGGGAACAGACACCCTAATTGACGCGAACTCTAAAGATAGATCTATCGGGCCCAACAAGCCCCATCCAAAGTACCGGATGCTTTAGTACTTCGAAATTTATATCATGTCCGAAGGAGGATCCCGGAATGATGGGGATATTCTTATATGCATATTGTGAATGTCGGTTACCAGGTGTTCAATCCATATGAATGATATTTTTGTCTCTATGAATGGGACGTATGTTTATGAAAAATTGGAATATGAAATCTTGTGGTCTATTAAAATATTGAAATGATTGTTATGATAAACTAATGAACTCACCAACCTTTTGGTTGACACTTTAAAGCATGTTTATTCTCAGGTATGAAAGAAGTCTTCCGCTGTGCAATTGCTCATTTAAAAGATATTACTTGGAGTCATTCATGACATATTTTAAAAGACGTTGCATTCGAGTCGTCGAGTTCATCAAGATTATTATTAGTCAATTATAGTTGAATATATTATTAAATGATTTGCATGTTGTCAAGTTTCGATATAAAGCAAGTTTGTCTTTTAAAAACGAATGCAATGTTTGTAAAATGTATCATATAGAGGTCAAGTACCTCGCGATGTAACCAACTATTGTGAATCGTTTGTAATCGATATGGACTTTGTCCGGATGGATTAGGACGGGTCCTTTCACAAATAACACCCATTTACCAATTAGCTAGGTGTGCTAGTAATTTACTAACCAATTGGGACTCATAAACATCAATTAACACTTTGAAACCCTAGGTTAGTTACCATTGAGTCTTAATGACTCAATCTTACCCAAGAACACCCAAAATCATCACATATGGGTTTTATGTTCATCATTAATCCAAACCCTAACCCTTAAACCAATTAAAACAAGGAAATCAAGATTAGAGCTTACCACCACAATCACAACATAGCTAGTGATGAGATGAACAACTTTAAAGCACGCGATTTGACCCGAAAGCAACTTCTTCCTCTTGGATTTAAGCTTTCTCTCACTTAAAGGTTTTCTCACTCTAGAATTGAATGGGAGAGATGATAAGGTTGGTGGAGTGTTGAATATGCCTTCAACCACCATCCAAGCTGGCCTTTACTGCCCTAACTCGTCCCCATGTGAAAAGATAAGATTACCCATCATTTAATCTTTTAAACAAAAGTTGGAATTCGTCAACAGTAGCAGTGCGCGGCGCGCACCACTACATGTGCGTGGCGCGCACAAAGAGCTGGGCAGAATCTGACTTTGGTTTAATTCCAAAAAAATGCCCATACTTTATGTAACATAATTACACTGCTGTACAATACTGATTAGGGTCTTACAATTCTCCCCCACTTGAATCGGAGTGCGTCCTCTCGATCCAAGCCGCATGACAAGAGGGAAGATAAACTAATACGAATTCTTCGGGCTCCCAAGTAAACTCGGAACCTTTACTACAACGCCATTGATCTTTAAAAGTCCTAACCTCTTTATGCCTCAACCTTTTGACCTTCTCATCGAGTATGGCAATCGGTTCCTCAATATACTCTAAATTATTATTTAGCTCAATCTCGTCTAATGGCACCCAAGATGAGTCATCCGCAAGACACTTACGGAGGTGGGAAACATGAATTGTATTATGGATCCCCGCAAGCTCTTCGGGTAATTCCAAACGATACGCGACTTCACCAACACGAGCTAAAATTTTAAAAGGACCAATAAACCGAGGAGCTAACTTTCCCCGTTTTCGAAACCGAATAATACCTTTCCATGGCGAAAACTTAAGCATCACCATGTCACTTTCTTGGAATTCGATCATTCGTCTACGCTTGTCGGCATACGACTTTTGTCTATCTTGCGCCTTTTTCAGATGATCCCGAATCATATCAATCTTGCTATTCGTTTCTAAGACCAACTCGGTACTCCCAATTTCTTTTTGACCAACATCACCCCAACAAATCGGAGTTCGACACCTCCGCCCATAAAGCATCTCGTAAGGTGGCATCCCGATACTAGTATGATAACTATTATTGTACGAGAATTCCACCAGAGGTAAGTGCTCATCCCAACTACCACCAAAATCAATAATGCACGCCCGCAACATATCCTCTAATGTTTGATTCGTACGTTTGGTTTGACCGTCCGTTTGAGGATGATACTCCGTGCTCAATTTCAATTGTGTACCCATATCTTCATGAAACTTTTCCCAAAACCGAGATGTAAAACGGGTATCTCGATCAGAAATAATAGATATAGGAACCCCATGTCGAACGACTACCTCCTTGATAAACAATTTAGCCAAGGTCTCCGACGATATCGCTTCCCGAATGGGAAGAAACAAAGCACTTTTTGTCAATCGGTCAACTATCACCCAAATCGAATCGAATTGGGTTCTCGCCGTTTTAGGTATCTTTGTGATGAAATCCATGGTAATGTGCTCCCATTTCCACTTCGGGATTTCTAACGGTTGTAACTTACCATACGGATTTTGGTGTTCGGCTTTAACTTGCAAACACGTGACACATTGCTCAACATACTTAACAACATCACGTTTCATGCCCGGCCACCAATACTCCTTCTTTAAATCAAGATACATTTTCATTGCGCCTGGATGAATGGAATACTTTGACTTATGTGCTTCATCAAGTAGCACTCGTCGATAATCCCCCATCTTAGGCACCCACACTCTTCCTTGAAAAGACAACAAACCACGCGAACCCATAGTAATGAATTCCGATTGCCCTACAATTCGTTCCGCATGCTTGTTGTGAACGTAAGCTTCAATTTGAATCACACCAAGTTTTTCAAGAAAATCGTTAGTAATAATCATACGTAATAATCCCAATCGTAACACCGGATGTTGACTCTTTCGACTTAACGCATCCGCGACCACATTCGCCTTGCCCGGATGATAAAGTATTTCACAATCATAATCTTTCACCACATCCATCCATCTACGTTGACGATAATTCAAATCTCTTTGATCAAAAAGATGTTTCAAACTCTTGTGATCCGAATAAATCGTACACTTGACACCATACAAGTAATGGCGCCAAATTTTCAACGCATGCACAACCGCCGCCAACTCAAGATCATGAGTCGGATATCTCGTTTCGTGTTCCTTTAATTATCGAGAGGCATAAGCGATGACTTTACCCCCTTTGCATAAGAACACAACCGAGCCCATTTAAAGAAGCGTCATAATAGACCGTCATGTCTTCCACCCCTTCCAGCAATACTAGCACCGGAGCTTGACACAACCTCTCTTTTAACAATTGAAAAGCAATTTCTTGATCGTTCTCCCAATTAAACCTCGCGTTCTTTCTCGTCAATTTCGTCAATGGAGAAGCGATCTTAGAAAAGTCTTGGATAAACCGACGATAATAACCGGCCAATCCGAGAAAACTTCGGATTTCCGTAGGCGTAGTCGGTCATCCCCAACTCTTTACCGTCTCAATCTTCCCCGGGTCCACTTGAATACCATTTTCGTTCACAATATGGCCAAGGAATTGAACTTCCCTTAGCCAAAATTCACATTTGGAGAATTTAGCATACAACTTCTCCTTCCGCAACGTCTTTAACACACCCCGCAATTGATGTTCATGTTCCTTCATACTCTTTGAATAGACAAGTATGTCGTCAATGACCACAATTACCGACTTGTCCAACATAGGTTGGCACACTCGGTTCATAAGATCCATGAATGCTGCTGGTGCATTCGTAAGACCAAAAGGCATAACCACAAACTCAAAATGCCCATAACGCGTTCGGAAAGCCGTTTTCTCAATATCTTCCTCACGGACCCGCATTTGGTGATAGCCGGACCGTAAGTCGATTTTAGAGAAATACGTTGCACCTTGGAGTTGGTCAAACAAATCGTCAATCCAAGGCAAAGGATAACGATTCTTGATCGTCACTTTGTTCAACTCCCGATAATCGATGCACATCCGCATACTACCATCCTTCTTCTTTACGAACAAAACCGGAGCACCCCATGGTGAAGCACTCGGTCGGATAAAACCCTTTTCAAGTAGCTCTTGGGTTTGATTTAACAACTCTTGCATTTCTGTTGGTGCTAAACGATAAGGAGTTTTAGCAATGGGAGTAGCTCCCGGAACCAACTCAATGCGAAATTCAACCTGTCTTTCCGCCAGAACACACAGTAACTCATCCGGAAAAACGTCTTCAAATTCATTCACCACCAAAATTTAACGAATGGATGGTGGCTCATCTCGAGTATCAACATCATGGGCAAGAAAATCCATGCCACCACTAACAAGAAAACGACGTGCCCGTGCAAAAGTGCATATCGGTACAAATCTTCTCCGTTTATCACCATGAATAAGTAACTCTCCCCTACTTGGGGTCTTCACTCAAATAAACTTTTCATGGCATGAAATATCGGCTCTATTACGATCGAGCCAATCTATACCAAAAACGACATCAAAATCACCCAAAGTCATAGGGATGAGATCAATTTCGGCACCAAACACAACATCACAATTTTTACACACGTCCACCACTAGCACCGTCTTGCCGTCCGCTATTTCGACTTCTACCGGGCGACTTAACTTAGCTAACGGTATATTAAGTTTAGGCACAAATTTTGGAGACAGAAATGACAAATTTGCACCGCTATCAAATAGAATCCTTGCCGGACTAGTATTAACCATGAAAGTACCTGAGACAACTTCGTTGGATTGCTTGGCTTCCTCATTGGTCATCAAATAATTACGACCCCTAGCCGTACCCATCGCTTTCTCCAACTTCTTCACATGATCACCCCGCAACTCGGGACACTCCGACTTCCTATGTCCTTCTTTGTTACAATTAAAACAAGTGAACTTTGTCGTTGCCGGGTTCGTGCAATCACGGGATAGATGACTGTATTACCCACAATTATAACACCTAGGGTTGAACTCTTTAGAACCGCCCTTCTTTACACTACCAACACTCTCGGAGCCCTTCTTGTTCCTCTTGCTTGAAAAGTTCGATTGGCTCGAACCTTCGAATTTTCTCTTAGAAAAGGAGAAATCACTTTGTCTTGGAACTTCCGGTTCGAAGCCCCGGGCTAACTCAAACAATTCGACAAAAGACTTAGCCATACCCCGACTAATCTTACGCTTTAACTAGTCGCTTAGTGTACGATAAAAATCTAGCATCAACTTGTGGTCATCACCAACATACTCCGGACAAAAACGAGTCTTTGCCAAGAAGGTAGACTTGAGAGTAACCAAGTCCATTGAACCTTGTTGCAAATTGTGTAACTCGTCCCAGATTTTATCAAGGTCGGAAGGAGTTCGGTATTCTTGGAAAAATTCCTTCTTAAACTCCTCCCATGTCAAGCTCATGCATTGCTCTTCACCATATAATTTGATTTTATCGTCCCACCACAACTTGCCCTCTTCGCGCAACATGCTAGACCCATACCTCGTCTTCTTCTCGGGAGGATACTCTACGTTACGGAACGCCCCCTCGATATCGGAAATCCAACAAGTGCTTTTCAATGGATCCCTCACCCCATTAAACATCGGAGGTTGAGTATCCTTGAAATTTTTGTAGTGGAAGTCCCGCCTTCCACCCTCACCATTACCTTCACCCCTTCGTCTCGAGGATAAATGTTTCTAGCTTCTAAAGCCTCCTCGATCGCGGCTTTCATTCGTTCATTGATCATTTCGGTCACTTGTCCATCAACCAACTCTTGGAAGACCTTTTGAACATCGTCGAGAAAATCCTTTTTTAGCCTTTTAAAGATGGCCTCAACCTTGGCCGTGAGTTCAACGTCCTCACTCGTACTTTCGTCATTGGTGTCGTGTCTATTTCTCATCTTCATTCTATAAAACGAAGTAAAATTAAGCAACGAAACGAAAGGACTTAACACATATGTATATACATATACACTACACTACCCCATCTTGCTCAACAATCGTCGTTCATCGCTTGTTTGACACGATTTAAACCCGTAACAATGGTAGCTAATCAATGTTACGCGAGCACGTCGCATTAACTTGCTAGTACAACGTCTATCTCGCTTGATGGTTGCTAAAACAACACAAAACAATTAGTGCAAGATTAATTCACATAAACCTAAGCACTAATCAACGCCCGGTCCGACCCGTCTCCTACAAGTCCCACATAAAGCGCATACACAAATAAGTCTGACTCTAGGCACCTATCTTAAGTCGCCTAAATCCCTTAGACCATGCTCTGATACCACTTGTAACAACCCAAACCAAAAACCAACCGAATACGCGAAACAAAAAAAAATTTTACAGTAGAGTGCGCCACGCGGACCACCTTAGGCCGCGCACAGGCCCCTATCAGCTTCTGTCCAAAATCGTCAAATTTCAAATAAAGATCTCCCACTTCCCGACATATTTAGACGAAACGCTTTTCACAATATGTTCATATAAGTAAAAATATCACATTTCAATCATAATATAAGTTTTACAAAACGGGGCCCACATCGGCCGTTTTACGAGTTTCGTTCAAAAGAATAAAAGTTCGACCATAAGAGTTTAATTTCCAAATGACACTATGAGCATGGTGTTTGGGGGTTAAACTGCCCAAATCTCGATCAAACTCCAAAAGCACTTGCATCCCAAAAGCGTCCCCTAACAAACAAACGGGATCTATAGTCCAACCGAATGCCCTTACCCTTATCAACGCCGGAGCCTATAAAAAGATAAACAACGAGAGGGTAAGCAAAGCTTAGTGAATGCAATAATTACATACACACATATAATATACCTACTTGCAATCACTTACTCACATACCGCATACGTGCTAGCAACACAATTAGCTTATTATCATAAGTACAAGGCCAATAGACTCCCATACCCCAAGCTAGCACAACAATAGCATATATATAACTCAAAAAATATAATATGCTTACGCTACAACACATTGACCATTGTTAACCATAACACACACAAGGGAACGGTACTCGCACAATGACCGTTGTACTCGCACAATGACCCCCTAGGTAGACGTCCGCACTTACCGAACCACCCTTCACGTACATGTGGTCCCCATCGTACAAAATAGTAGTGAATCCAAATGCCGGGATAACACTATAGTGAATCCACACGCCCGGATAACACTAACCACAAGCCAGCAAGCAAATTCACTATATACGCACATATATAATTATTTCACTCACCTTAACGCCTTGGTGAGAAATCAAACTCGTAACCTTCAACGCGACGTACCTATTACATTAGGCATATAAATCAATCACCCAATCAAGTTGGTCAACCAACTCACACACCATTTAAGTGTCATTTTGACCCATTTTAAGATCAACACCCCCTTTTGGGTTACCCATATACCCAAATAACACCCATTTACCAATTAGCTAGGTGTGCTAGTAATTTACTAACCAATTGGGACTCATAAACATCAATTAACACTTTGAAACCCTAGGTTAGTTACCATTGAGTCTTAATGACTCAATCTTACCCAAGAACACCCAAAATCATCACATATGGGTTTTATGTTCATCATTAATCCAAACCCTAACCCTTAAACCAATTAAAACAAGGAAATCAAGATTAGAGCTTACCACCACAATCACAACGTAGCTAGTGATGAGATGAACAACTTTAAAGCACGCGATTTGACCCGATAGCAACTTCTTCCTCTTAGATTTAAGCTTTCTCTCACTTAAAGGGTTTCTCACTCTAGAATTGAATGGGAGAGATGATAAGGTTTGTGGAGTGTTGAATATGCCTTCAACCACCATCCAAGCTGGCCTTTACAGCCCTAACTCGTCCCCATGTGAAAAGACAAGATTACCCCTCATTTAATCTTTTAAACAAAAGCAGGAATTTGTCAACAGTAGCAGTGCGCGGCGCGCACCACTACATGTGTGTGGTGCGCACAATGAGCTGGGCAGAATCTGACTTTGGTTTAATTCCACAAAAGTGCCCATACTTTATGTAACATAATTACACTACTGTACAATACTGATTAGGGTCTTACACTAACTCACCAGTTGTGTTCATGGACCTCATGAACCGAGTGTGTGGGCCATATCTTGACAAGTTTGTCATTGTTTTCATCGATGACATACTTATTTACTCGAAGAATGATCAAGAGCACGAAGAACATTTGAGAAAAGTGCTAGAGTTGCTGAGAAAAGAAAAACTGTAAGCTAAGTTTTTAAAGTGTGCATTTTGGTAGGAAGAAGTTCAATTCCTCGGTCACATAGTGAACAAAGAAGGTATTCAGGTGGATCCAGCAAAGATTGAAACTGTTGAAAAGTGGGAAACCTCGAAAACTCTGAAATACATACGCCAGTTTTTAGGACTAGCTGGTTACTACAGAAGGTTCATCCAAGACTTTTTCAGAATAGCAAAACCCTTGACTGCATTAATGCATAAAGGGAAATGAAAGGATGAACAAGAGAAAGCGTTTCAGTTATTGAAGAAAATGTTAACTACGGCACCTATATTGTCATTACCTGAAGGGAAAGATGATTTTGTGATATATTGTGACGCCTCAAAGCAAGGTCTCGGGTGTGTATTAATGCAACGAACGAAAGTAATTTCTTATGCGTCTAGACAATTGAAGATTCACGAACAGAATTATATGACGCATGATTTAGAATTAGGCGCGGTTGTTTTTGCATTAAAGACTTTGAGGCACTACTTATATGGAGTCAAAAGTATTATATATACTGACCACAAAAGTCTTCAACACATATTTAATCAGAAACAACTGAATATGAGGCAGCATAGGTGGATTGAATTATTGAACGATTATAACTTTGAGATTCGTTACCACCCGGGGAAGGCAAATGTGGTAGCCGACGCCTTGAGAAGAAAAGGACAGAGAACCCATTCGAGTAAAAGCTATGAATATAATGATTCACACTAACCTTACTACTCAAATAAAGGAGGCGCGGCTAGGTGTTTTAAAAGAGGGAAATTTAAAGGATGAAATACCCAAAGGATCGGAGAAGCATCTTAATATTCGGGAAGACGGAACCTGGTATAGGGCTGAAAGAATTTGGGTACCAAAATTTGGAGATATGAGAGAAATGGTACTTAGAAAACTCATAAAACCAGATACTCAATACATCCTGGAACAGGGAAGATGTACAAGGATCTCAAGAAACATTTTTGGTGGCCAGGTATGAAAGCCGATGTTGCTAAATACGTAGGGGAATGTTTGATGTGTTCTAAGGTCAAAGCGGAGCATCAGAAACCATCAGGTCTACTTCAATAACCCGAAATCCCGGAATGGAAATGGGAAAATATTACCATGGATTTCATCACTAAATTGCCAAGGACTGCAAGTGGTTTTGATACTATTTGGATAATAGTTGATCGTCTCACCAAATCAGCACACTTCCTGCCAATAAGAGAATATGATAAGATGGAGAAGTTAGCACAACTGTATTTGAAGGAAGTCGTCTCCAGACATGGAATACCAATCTCTATTATCTCTAATAGGGATGGCAGATTTATTTCAAGATTCTGGCAGACATTATAGCAAGCATTTAGGAACTCGTCTAGACATGAGTACTGCCTATCATCCACAAACTGATGGGCAGAGCGAAAGGATGATACAAACGCTTGAAGACATGCTACGAGCATGTGTTATTGATTTCGGAAACAGTTAGGATCGACATCTACCGTTAGCAGAATTTTCCTACAACAACAGTTATCATTCAAGCATTGAGATGGCGCCGTTTGAAGCACTTTATGGTAGAAAGTGCAGGTCTCTGATTTGTTGGAGTGAAGTGGGGGATAGACAGATTATGGGTCTGGAGATAATACAAGAAACTACCGAGAAGATCATCCAAATTCAACAACGATCGAAAACCGCTCAAAGTTGACAAAAGAGCTACGCTGACATTAAAAGAAAAGATATAAAATTTGAAATTGGCGAGATGGACATGCTTAAAGTTTCACCTTGGAAAGGCGTTGTTCGATTTGGTAAATGAGGGAAACTAAATCCAAGGTATATTGGACCATTCAAGATTATTGAACGTGTCAGACCAGTAGCTTACCGACTTGAGTTACCCTGATAACTCGCAGCAGTACATAACACTTTTCACGTCTCGAATTTGAAGAAATGTTTTGCTAAAGAAGATCTCACTATTCCATTAGACGAAATTCAAATCAACGAAAAACTTCAATTCATTGAAGAACCCGTCAAAATAATGGATCGTGAGGTTAAAAGACTTAAGTAAAACAAGATACCAATTGTTAAGGTTCAATGGAATGCTCGTAGAGGACCCGAGTTCACCTGGGAGCATGAAGATCAGATGAAGAAGAAATACTCGTGTAACGACCGAAAAATTTCCGACCAAATTTAAATTTAATCTTTATATGATTCCGACACGATAAGTAAAGTTTGTAAGGATGAGTCTTGAAAACTTTGAAATCTATGTCCATATAATCAACTATCCTTCGACTGTTCTCGATGATTCACGAATCATTACTTGTAAGTATGTGGATATATATAAAAATGTGTATATATAAATATATGTATAATATATATAATAACTGGAACATTAATAAATTATTATATATACTTATGGTTATAAATAAATATGTACAATAAAATACATTGTCATAAAAACTATCATTTGATGTGTATATTTCTTGTATATATATATTGTTATATTTAAATTAATTATTTAATATCTACTTATTTGCGTAGTAAATTTTGTTATTTAAAAATGTTGATATATATCCATAGCGTATATTGAATATAATTAATTATGAGTTAAATAGTAAATGTCTGTAGTTTTTGGTTGACATTTAATTATTTTTAAAATAGTTCTAATATATATATATATGAAGTTTTAAAATAAAAGTTGTTCCAAAATTTGAATAAAAAGATAATAGTTTTGATAAATATTTTTTTTACCTTTTCGAACTAAGTTTTTGTACTCCGTACATATAAATTGGGACAGCAAATAAATAATTTTTGAACCTTTTTTATCAGGTTTCAAACAGGTAATGAGTGAAATAATTTAATATGTTTAATCTAAAAATTTGGGATTTTTAGGAACACTTTTATACGACAACTGTTTAGCAATGGACACGATATAGCCTGATAAACTGTCAGTATAACAGACAATTGAATGATGGCTAGATGTATTAACACACGTTTTTCCTTGTCTATTTTAATATTTAATTATGATTATGAGATTTTGTATATGGAGTACAGTTCACCTCATATTATGACTAAATTTAATTATACATATGCATATGCATTCAACAACCAAGCCTCACATTTATTTTTCTTTCTCTGTTACTCGATCTCCATCTTTGATCATCAAAACATGAAGGAGTGTTCTTACTGTTTTTGATTTCTAGTTGCAACCAACCGAAGCTCCACCACCTCATCACCCCTACAACCTTCTTAAACCATCGAACCACACCTTCAACAATCACCAACCATCTACACCCGCCACCACCTACGACCGAACCACAATTCAAATACCACCTTCCTCCTTCTTCTTCGTGACATCCACCACCACTAGAAACCCTCACATCGAAAACTGTTACTACGTACTTCTGTTTCTAGTTCGCTGCTCAACACCCACGAATCACCACCATGTACAACCCTCAAAAACTGCCACACCCTCTTTCTCATATATCTCTCTCACTACCCTCTTCTTTGTAAACCTCATAAACAACCACCCCGACTACCGGAATAAACCCATGAAACCACCAACACCTGTTTTCTGTTCTGTTTCCTTACCTATTCGAAAACCCAGTCGTGGACTCCTGCTAAAACTTCGGTTTCTTTCCAGTACAATCACCACAACTCCATCTTCGTACCTAAAACCCTTCGAGAATCGTTACTCCTCTTTTCTCGTTCCTGTTTTTATGAACGAAGAAGAAGAACATAAAAATACATGATAATTATAGCAACAATATCATGTAAATTATATTGATACAGTAAAGAAGACATCGATGATGATATTTTTTTTTACTGCTACGCTACTTCCTATTCGTTTCTATATTTTTTTTTACGGATACCCATCACTATCAATCAATGATTAAAGCAGGAAACGAATTGTTTTAGGTATCGAGTAATAGACTTGGGCTTGAGTTAGTGTTTGGGCCGAGATCACGTGTTTATTATTGGGACGAAACACAGTTTTTTATTTGGGCCGGGACTAGTATTGTTGGGCCCTAATTGTTATTGGGTCGAATTTGTGAAGGAAAGGAAATGGAAATAGATAAATACAGTATATATATATATATATATATATATATATATATATATATATATATATGAAGTTAGAATATAACAGAAATACAGAGACTGAACATTGGTGAGGGGTGTTGTTGGGTTAGCAAGTGGTCATGGGTTCGAGTCCGGGCTAGGACATTTTTAAAAAAAAAAAAGCTCATTTAACATTTGAAAGGTAGTCTTAATTATTGTTATTAATATTATTATTATTATTATTATTAATATTATTATAATTATTATTATTATTATTTTGTTAAGATAATCATTATTATTACTATCATTTCTATAATTATACTTATCATTATTATTATTATTACTATTATTAGTATTACCCTTAAAATTACAATTTTTGAAATTATTAATATTAACAAAAGTATTTTTATGAAAATTATCATTTTCATTATCATTATAAGTATATAAAAATATAAATATATGTAATGAGGTTATTAATGAAATATTAAAATAACAATTATATCGCTAATAATATGTAACTTGTTCGATTACCATTATATGTGTTGATAAATTTATATATATATTATATAGGTTCGTGAATCCGAGGCCAAACTTATACTAGTGCAATGAGGTTATATGTATTTTTACTACAAAATACAGTATGGTGAGTATATAGTCCCACTTTTAAACTCTAAATATTTCGGGATGAGAATACATGCATTTTATGATTTACGTTATGGACACAAGTGATTAAAAATATATATTCTACGTTGAGTTGTACCACTGGCATACTTCCGTGTAACTTGGTAACTAATATTTACATGAGGTATTGTAAACGCGAATCCTGTTGATAGATCTATCGGGCCTGACAACCCCAACCGAACTGGACGACCAGTATTCAATGGTTGCACAGTACTTCTTTTCGGTGACTACACTTGGAACGGTGTAGTGAGATCTCATAATAAAGGGAATATGCGACGTTGATTAAATGTTAAGTATGGTTATCAAGTGCTCAACCACTTAGAATATTTTTATTAAAATGTTTATGTATATTAAATCTTGTGGTCTATATTTATAACGCTGCTAACATTAAACCTATATCTCACCAACTTTATGTTGACATTTTTAAGCATGTTATTCTCAGGACTTGAACGAAATCTTCCGCTGTGCATTAGCTCATTTTAAGGACATTACTTGGAGTCGATCATCGCAATGGGACCAAATGTTGATGACTTTGTCCAGGTGGATAAGGACGGGTTATTTCAGTTGGTATCAGAGCGGTGGTCTTAGCGAACCAGGTCTTGCATTAGTGTGTCTAACTGATAGTTGCTTAGATGCATTAGTGAGTCTGGACTTCGACTGTGTCTGCATGTCAAAAGTTTTGCTTATCATTTCGTGTCGAAACTTTCTTGCTTATCATTCTTAGGGAATCACTTGTTTATCATTCTTAATCTAGACATATCTTACTGCCTGGATTGCATGAATAGTGTATAGACAAAATTCATATCTTAGCGTATCTGCTAATTCATATCTTAGCATATCTGTTACTGTAAACTTTGTCTAACACATTCCGTAGATTCCTCCGTAACTTATGGAATTTTAGTATTATATATGCATATGTAAATTATGTATTGCAGGGTACTAAGCTACATCCTATAATCTATTTCTTATCGAAAATCCTTCATCTGATCGTACGAGATGAATTCCTCAACCAGTTCGAATTCCTCGAATTTCGACAGCTATTTCGATATGGAGTTTCACCTAAGCTCCGAAAGCAGTGTCACCAGAATGAATCAACCAATTCATCTGATGGGTTCGTAGTCGACTTAACCGATGGAGGCGAGAAGAAGGCGATCCCTTCCATCAACTAAATTCACCTCTTGGCGGTGAACCTGAAGCACTTACCGGCGAACCTGTTCGAGATACTATTTTCTCACTCATTTCCCAAATATCTCTCCACGAATATATTCTATCTAAAATTCTAAACCTTATTCATCCGTTCGTTCCGACCGACAATCATCTTGGAGTAATGGAAGAAGTCAACGAGCTTCGCACTCGATTAATAAATTTAGAGAATATGGTGCAAAATTTACCAGCTTCGGCAACATCACCAGTACCAACAGTACCATCAGCAACAGCACCAGTATCATCAACAATCCATGCCTCAACACCTCATTCTGTACCTCGAGCATAATCATTGTTCTACATATCGTTCTATCTACTTTTTCTTCGTTCTACATATCGCTCTACATCGATTATCTTCGCTCGACATGGCGATTATGTAATTTCTAAAGTTTTAGAGATTATGTAATCTAGTACTAACGATAAATCAAATGAGTTTAATATCTTATTGACTCATTAAATCCGTGATTGCATCTGAAGAAAATATATATGCAAGTATATTTTCATAAAGATTGTAATTAAAAATTTCTTTGGTACAAACTGTTAATGATGAAAATATTTTAACGGGTAGGTAATACCCGAGAAATATTTAAGATTTCACATTAATAAGTTACACTGTACATTCTTTGAATCTGATTCAACGGTCATTTACTATCCTACTTACTTTAACAGATATACGTATTCGTTCACCGCAGAATAACCATTTCCATTCAATTTCATATTTGGATTTTGATCTATCAGAATTCAATAAGTGGCATAATGAAGAAAACACTGGACAAAATAAAACTTGTTAGAAACAAACAAATTAACTACGAGAAAAATGTTGTTAAGAATCCATGCTAACTGTTCCTAGTTAATTGTTCCTAGCTAACTAATTACATTTTATTTATCGCAATTTATTTATCGCAATTTATTTATCGCAATTTACATTCTCGCAATTTTACTTATCGTCATTTAATTTCTGTTATTTATTTTTTTTACGCAATTTAAATATCGGGACACGTATACAAGGTTTTGACATATCATATCGACGCATATATATATATTATTTGGAATAACCATAGACACTCTATATGCGGTAATGTGGGAGTTAGCTATACAGGGTTGAGGTTGATTCTACAATAATATATATAGTTTGAGTTGTGATCGAGTCTGAGACGTATACGGGTCACGAAACGTATTAAATAATTCGAATATTATATATTAAAGTGGACCGTTAAACTGTGTACTATCGACTATGGACTAATGACATTGGACAATTAAAATGAATTAAAATATTGATTATAACATATGAAACTAAACATTTCTTCAAGTTTGCCACTTGAGTTCATCTTAAACCTCATTTGTATCTTCACGATTACAATCTGCGTTCAAAACTTTCATGATTCTTGAAAACACCTCAATCGAGAGGATGAACCAACCGCATTTCATCTACGGAAGAAAAGATTGATGCATATAGTTATGCACCTGAAAACACTCGAAATCTGAGTAAACGTCTAACACATAGCTGTGCTAATTCCTTTAGTGTTATTATTACCCAAAATAACTTTAAAATTCCTTTCAAAATAGAAAAATTTTGTCACAGCTCCAGCAAGTCAACGTCAACTTTTCAGTCGGACTAGTCTTATTATAACCTTGATATATACGTTGTACTTTCGCCTTCGTTACCAGAAAACCTTTTATATTCCACCATAATACCATCAGCGTTTAATCATCTAAAAACACAATTCTCCTGAAAACACCTCGGATTGAAAACCGACGATTCAGATATGGCTGCATTGAATGCAGATGAAACGGAAAAATTGTAGATGGTCTAAACGGCCAAAAGTTTGATGATAAAGAAAAGAGTGTTAGGAACGTTCGATAGAAAATTTGGTACTGAAAAACGGATTGAGCTAACCATGAAGGAAACAAAGAACAAATACAATGACCAAACTCTGTAAAATACAGGTAAATCTAGATCCGATGAAATCTTTAGAGAATATTTTGTTCCGTACCCACGTTAAAATCTTGCGGAAAATTTTCTCCATCAATCTTCGAACTTAGAAACTCCAAAATATCATCATAAATATCTTCGATATTTCTGAGGATATTTTCATAAATATTCATATCCGAAATTATCTATCTCTTCGTGTTTTCTGTATTCCATTATATTGGAAACTTCTGTAAAATCTAAGCATAAATTATGAATGTATTGTGGAGAAGTGTTGGGAATTGAAGCATGAATTAGTATAATATAATGGCGCTTGGCCAACGTGATTATATTACAGTAAATCATGTTGAGTTTCTAATGGAACGTGATAAAGGATCACAGATCATACCTTTATTATGAACCATGTTACATAACTCTTCCATTCTACTTAACTTCTGAACATATCAATAAAATGTATTCTTGATGATTCTATTTTTCGTAATATTGATAAATTTGAAATTCAAATCGTGCTATCACGTTCCTTCCTGCTTAGAACATTATAATCATTTGAAATCCTATATCTACAAATTCTGGACCATTATTCGTTTGACTTGAAGTCGGAAAGAGAAAACAAAAGCATAGAACTTCGAAATATAAGGAAAACATAAAGCCGATCACAAACACAGAAATTACAAACCGTGTATATCAATGTTTATCGCAACATAAAGACACGGGAGAATTAAAAACGCTATAACCCCAAGGGCAAAGTAAAAGAAAGCAGATTCCTCTGGTGGAAGTTGCAAAAGAAGAATGATTGTTGTGATAGTAAGGATAAGGACAAGGATTAGAACTGGATTAAGCATTTTCACAATCGTTTGGATGTATGAACTAAGAAAGAAAGTATAGGAAGATGAGAACAATGGAACGGAAGAATTTAATTTATAATGGGAATGCCAGATAGAGTAATTAAGGCAGATCTCCGTATTTAATTAGAGAGATCCTAATTTCCTTAATCCCGAAGAAATCAGATCTTATTCATATTTCAAAGATTTTCTTTTAAATCCCTTAAATTCCGGAAATTCACTGTGACTACGTCAAAAGTTAAATCTCTATCTCAATCTCTTGTGACAGCTTCACTCGTACGCTTCACATAATCGAATTGTTTTACCACTATTACTAAATGGTGATAAAACTCTAGTTATCAATTCATATTCGTCATAAAAACATTTTATTGTTAGTCATGACGATCTCGATCAAATTTCGGGGACGAAATTTCTTTAACGGGTGGGTACTGTAACGACCCGGAAATTTCCGACCAAATTTAAATTTAATCTTTATATGATTCCGACACGATAAGCAAAGTTTGTAAGGATGAGTCTTGAAAACTTTGAAATCTATGTTCATATAATCAACTATCCTTCGACTGTTCTCGATGATTCACGAATCATTACTTGTAAGTATGTGGATATATATAAAAATGTGTATATATAAATATATGTATAATATATATAATAACTGGAACATTAATAAATTATTATATACACTTATGGTTATAAATAAATATGTACAATAAAATACATTGTAATAAAAACTATCATTTTATGTGTATATTTCTTGTATATATATATTGTTATATTTAAATTAATTATTTAATATCTACTTATTTGCGTAGTAAATTTTGTTATTTAAAAATGTTGATATATATGCATAGCGTATATTGAATATAATTAATTATGAGTTAAATAGTAAATGTCTGTAGTTTTCGGTTGACGTTTAATTATTTTTAAAATATGTCTAATATATATATATGAAGTTTTAAAATAAAAGTTGTTCCAAAATTTGAATAAAAAGATAATAGTTTTGATAAATATTTTTTTTACCTTTTCGAACTAAGTTTTTGTACTCCGTACATATAAATTGGGACAGAAAATAAATAATTTTCGAACCTTTTTGATCAGGTTTCAAACAGGTAATGAGTGAAATAATTAAATATGTTTAATCTAAAAATTTGGGATTTTTAGGAACACTTTTATACGACAACTGTTTAGCAATGGACACGATATAGCCTGATAAACTGTCGGTATAACAGACAATTGAATGATGGCTAGATGTATTATCACACGTTTTTCCTTGTCTATTTTAATATTTATTTATGATTATGATATTTTGTATATGGAGTACAGCTCACCTCATATTATGACTAAAGTTTATTATACATATGCATATGCATACAACAACCAAGCCTCACATTTATTTTTCTTTCTCTGTTATTCGATCTCCATCTTCGATCATCAAAACATGAAGGAGTGTTCTTACTGTTTTCGATTTCTAGTTGCAACCAACTGAAGCTCCACCACCTCATCACCCCTACAACCTTCTTGAACCATCGAACCACACCTTCAACAATCACCAACCATCTACACCCGCCACCACCTACGACCGAACCACAATTCAAATACCACCTTCCTCCTTCTTCTTCGTGACATCCACCACCACTAGAAACCCTCACATCGAAAACTGTTACTACGTACTTCTATTTCTAGTTCGCTGCTCAACACCCACGAATCACCACTGAAAGGACCCGTTCATATACATTATAAACGATTCACAATAGTTGATTACATTGCGAGGTATTTGACCTCTATATGATACATTTTACAAACATTGCATTCGTTTTTAAAAGTCAAACTTTCTTTACATTGAAAATTGACAGGCATGTATACCATTTCATAATATCCACTATCCAACTATAAATTGTTTTAATAATAATCTTTGATGAACTCAATGACTCGAATGCAACGTTCTTCGAAATATGCTATGAAAGACTCCAAGTAATTTCTTTAAAATGAGCAAATGCACAGCGGAAGATTTCTTTAACACCTGAGAATAAACATGCTTTAAAGTGTCAACCAAAAGGTTGGTGAGTTCATTAGTTTATCATAATCATTTATTTCCATCATTTTAATAGACCACAAGAATTTCATTTCCAGTTCTCATAAATATATGTCCCATGCATAGAGACAAAAATAATCATTCATATGGTGAACACCTGGTAACCGACATTAACTAGATACATATAAGAATATCCCCTATCATTCCGGGATCCTCCTTCGGACATGATATACATTTCGAAGTACTAAAGCATCTGGTACTTTGGATGGGGTTTGTTAGGCCCAATAGATCTATCTTTAGGATTCGCGTCAATTAGGGTGTCTGTTCCCTAATTCTTAGATTACCATACTTTAATAAAAAGGGGCATATTAGATTTCGATAATTCAACCATAGAATGTAGTTTCAATTACTTGTGTCTATTTCGTCAAACATTTATAAAAGCGCATGTATTCTCAGTCCCAAAAATATAAAGGGTAAAAAAGTAAATGAAACTCACCATACTGTATTTCGTAGTAAAAATACATATAACGTCATTGAACAAGTGCAAGGTTGGCCTCGGATTCACGAACCTAAATTAATTATATATAATTATATGTTGGTCAATATTTGTCTAACAAATTAGGTCAAGTCATAGTGTACCACAATCCTAATGCTCGAGACTAATATGCAAAAGTCAACAAAAGTAAATTTGACTCAAAATAATTTCCAAAAATCTATACATGATTAATATGTAGTTTAAATATCGTCGTTTTATATTTTTAAAAGATTTATTAGAGTAAATAATATAGTTTATTTATTAATAAATAAAATTTTATATTAAATTTATATAATAAAATATACTTTTATATATATTAAGTAATAAAATTTATAGGGTTCATTTAATATCATAAAGATAATATGATAGGTATTATTAAAGTAAGTTATTACACATAGTAAAATATGTTTGTATCACATATTTATTTGATAAAATAATATCTATAATGATAGTAAGTAAAAGTTGTATTATTTTGTAATAATAATTATTATTATAAAAATATCCTTATTTATAATTACTAAGATGACATTATGATAAAACGATAATTCTAATTATGATATCTTTAATATTTACGATAATTTTTAATATTATCTTTAAAATAATAATTCTATTTAAAATAATAATAATAATAATGATATTTTATGGTAACAATGACATTTCTATTAAAATGATAATTTTTGTTAAAATGATAGTTTTAATACTAACGATACTTTCAATAATAACAGTAATGATAAAAATAATAAGAACGATAATTTTATCTAAATCAATATCTTATAATATTTTAATTTCATCATGATACTCTTACCCATTATTTCCTAATCGTTTCGTTTAATAGCTTTTAATCGTCTTTTATATCGTGTTCATAATAATGATAATAATAGTAATCAAAATAATTAGGTGTTACAAATATTTGTTTTAATTACACTAATATTAATAATGATAGTTACTATAACATTATTAACGATAATACTAATAATTATCTTAATGATAATATAGTAATAATAATAATAACAATAACAATAACTATTTTTAAATAATGATATATATATTAATAATAATAATACCAATAATAATAATAATAATAATAATAATTGGATAATAATAATAATACTAATTATAACTTTAACGATAATAACGATAGTAATAAAAAAAAAATAATTTTTAATGATAAATCCCTTTTATTGATAAAGATAATAATAATGATAATAATAAGATAAAACTAGAACGACGATAATAATAATCATTTTTAATAAAAATATCGAAAATTCAATTGATTATAACTTCTAATCCGTTCATCGAAACCATTCGATATCTAAAGGAAAAGTTCTTAATTTTTCGCTAGATTTCCAAGGACATGCATATCTTATACCTTATCTCAACCGCAAGTGTAACTAATTCAAGATTCAACCTAACCTGTCTAAGGGCAATATCAAAAGTACAAGCATGCATAATCCTAAATACTCGAGCACTAGTCAGGGATACACTATTAGTATGTAAAAGTTAAATTCTGAGTACTCACGTATCAATATTGAGATTCAATATTGCAGGAAAGGTACGTAGACGCAACGGAAATGATAAACACTATATTGACCTCACGAGCATACCCATGAACCATACTCAATCACCTCCATAGCTATAACCCATAATTTCCTTAATCCTATCCCACTCGAAAAAAAATTTCGAAATCACTCGGACAGCACTCCGTCGTAATATTTTATGTATACTAATAATATCTTGAAATAATACGGAGTAAATTTATATATGTAAATCGATTGAGAGAGTTTAGAGAATAATATTTTCAAGTTTCTATGAAATAATGAAACCTATTGAATTCTATTTATAATAGATTTTTGAATTATTAAAGTGAATTATTAAAGTATGAATTATTAAAGTGAATTATTAAAGTATGAATTATTAAAGTGCATTATTAAAGTATGAATTATTAAAGTGAATTATTAAAGTATGAATTATTAAAGTGAATTATTAAAGTATGAATTATTAAAGTGAATTATTAAAGTTAAAGTAAAGTAAAAATAAAATAAAGGTAAAGTTTAAGTATAGTAAAAGTATAAAACTATGTACGTATAATACGCGTATAAATATATATAATATTAATTTAAATCGTTATATATATTTAATAAAATAAAATATAAATATCATTATCTTTATCATACTAGTTAAGTAATGAGTTGTCAAAAATGGTTCTAGATATTTATAAAAGTTATATACGTTTTAATAATAAAGTTCTTTTTAAACTGAAAACGTTTTTGTACGTTTGAAACTAAATAGATCAATCGAGTCTTTATGAGATTCAATCTTCCACTATCCTTTGTCTAGTTCTCAATGATTGACAATTTGTTCTTATTTAAAAATCACTTTACCATTTTCCGAATATTGTTAAAATGGAAAGATTTCTCAAATCAACGTGGGCCTTTCAACAGAGACTTGTAATAATAATTCAATATATCTGATAATTCAATCATGTGATCTTATCTTCTAATTCCATTGATAAACATTTTGAAACAGATACAATCATATAAAGTATTTAATCTAATATTTTGTTTACATTTCAAGTTATAATATATATACACATACACATATATAATCATATTCATTTAATGGTTCGTGAATCGTTGGAACTTGGTCGATGTTGAATGAATGTATGAACATAATTTAAAATTCTTGAAATTTAACTTAACAAATATTGCTTATCGTGTCGGAAACATATAAAGATTAAAGTTTAAATTTGGTTAGAAATTTCCGGGTTGTCACAGTACCTACCCGTTAAAGAAATTTCATCCCGAAATTTGAGTGGAAATGTCGTGAATGATAATAAGTATGTTTTCATGATGCATACGGGCTGAAAATTAGAGTTTTATCATCAGCGAATAATTTGGATAAACAATCCATTTATATGAATAGTACGAATGAAGCTAACATAGAAGAGTGAAATGAGTAAGTGTAGATTCATCTTATCATTTGACGTAGATATGATTGATTCCCAGATTTTAAGGGATTTGAAGAAAATCTTCTTAATAAGATTTGACTCTCCGGTAATCAAGGGATTTAGGATCCGCTTTAAATGCGATCGTCCATTTTAATTGTTCTATCATAGATTTTCTTATAAATTCACCTCCTTCGTTTCCTTACAACTCACACCTTCTGTTGATGCATTTTATGCAAGTCCCTAGACATCTACCCACGTCCATTGCAGGTACAACAGTTTACTGGCCACCATGATTGCTTGTTATTATCCTATCCGTGTTTGTATGTGGTTATAGGAACTGCAGGAACGAGATTTAGATGTTTGACTATGTTAGACTTAGTTAGACGTACGAGTGAAGCCTCACTAGTACGGCTGACAGGCTCATACGCACGGTTGATGCTGAGCTAAGTCACTATTACAACCTAAATGGGAAGACACGAGTGAGTGATCACCCGTACGGTTGATGAAGCCAACTCGTACGTGTGATGAATGAATCGTATGGGTGAGTCAACAGCAGGGGTATATAAAGTCTTATGTTCTTCATTTTAGGTTAAGCCTCTCATTTGTTACACACACTCAGATCTAGTAAGCTTCTCCGATTCTCTCTCAGTCCAAATCACCCAGGTGGTGAATAATAGCTCTAGGTGTTGATCTAATCACACTTGATTTAGTTGTGGTTTGACTAAATTAATAAAAAAAAAAACTTAACCTATTCACTAGAGGGTTTGATTCACTTATTCTGCCATTGTGTGAGTTAAATCTATTGATTTCTATGTTCCTAGTCATGTTTCATCACCTTCTATTCTTTCCCCCTCAACTCATATTTTAAAGTATTCATCAATATGCTCCATCCAGTTCTGATTCTCGATATACTTCTAACTTTCATATCGGTCATTCTTCTTTTTCATCTACCGCCGGAAGAATCTATTTACTTCTACTATACTCTTGGGTTTATAGTGTTTCTAGTTCTCTCGAGTCTTTATATTGCTATATGCATCGATATATATGGTTTATAATTTCTGGTTTATCGTTGGGCTTTATATGTTCCCTTATATTTCAAAGTCTATGCTTCTGTCTTCTATAATCATTATCATTCACAGTTAATGCTCTCTTTTATTTGCTGCAATTTATACCCCAATTTCTATTTCGGAGTTTTGTCCTTTCGTTTCTTCTTCTTGTGATTAAGCACCACTTGTAATGGTCCAGAATTCACAGATATGAATTTCGGAATGAACATTGTTAATGTTCTAGGAAGGAAATTGTGATGGCACGATCTTGACTTTTCAAATTACTAGAATACCTTGGAAAAGGCCGAATCATCAAGAAATATTTTCTTGATATTTTAGAGGTTAAATAGAATACAAGAGTCGTATAACATGGCACATGATGATGTTATGATCTGTGAATCATCACGTTCCATTTAGAAACTCAGCATGACTTACTGTAATATAATCACATTGAACAAGTGTCATTATATTATACTAATTCATGCTTCAGTTCCTAACACTACTTCAAAATATTCCTATCTTAAACTTGAATGTTTCAGAATTTAGAAACTAAAATAGTTTCTTTTATGATGTAATACAGATAGCGCGAAGAGGTAAATGATTTCAAATAAGAAAAATTAAGAAAATATCTTCAGAAATATGGAGGATATTTATAATGAAAGATATGATGATATTTTAGAATTTCTAATATCAGAGGATGATGAAGAATATTATCCGCAGGGGTTTAGAGTCAGGAGCAAGGTATTTGTTAATGACTTCAGCAGGTACTGAATCATTTGGATCCTTTGAAGTCATGTTCAGTCTTTGTAATTTGTCCATAGCCTCCTTCCTACTTTGCTCAATCCGTTTTCCAGTTCCAAAACTTCTCTTTTTCTGCGCTTTGCCAGCACACTTCATCATTATCATCCAGCTTTTACCGTTTAAAGTCGTTTATAGTTTTTGCTACTTCAACAGTATTTTTTTCCATTTTCGGAGAACCAATCCGTAGTTCGGAGTGTTTTTCAGAAACTTCACATTCAAATTAAGTCCAGAAGATACACGTTATATATACACATATAACTGTTGGCGTAGACATACTTCGAGATTTCAAAATACTGATTGCTAATTCCCAATGATTCGTATGGCAATTCTCATTACAAGATGCGAATGAGTAAATGATGGGGTTTCAATGAATAATTATAATGACTTTTTGGAGAGGCTAAAGTCAAAGGGTAATGAAGTTGTTGGTACATCTGCTAATAATGTGGTGGAATGTAAAAGGTTCCCTGGTAACGATGGTGTATATCTCAAGGTTATAATAAGGTTAGTCTGACTGAAAAATCGAAGTTGACTTGCTGGAGCTGTGACAAAACTGGCTACTTTGAATAAGAGTCGCAAAGTTATTTTTGCTAATAAATGCCAAAGAATCTGATGCGGATACGTTGTTTAAACTTTTACTTTGGTTTCAAGAGTTTTTCGGGTACATAACTGTGGGTAACATGTGGTTGGATCATCATCTCGATTGCTCATCATTCGAAGTGTCTTCAGAAATTTTCGAAGGGTTTGAACACAGATTGTAATCGTTAACATACATTTGATGTTCTAACACAGTTTTGAAGTTAAAATATAGCTTGTGAAAGATGTAAGGATCTAAGAGTGATGATTTTGGTCATATCTCGAGTTGAATTTTGAGATTTCAAAATCAGAATATGTAATTAAATTTTGAATGAGTATGGTTGTTTTGATTTCTATAAAAGAATGTATATCGTTGTGAAAGTAGGGAGTATAATGGATGATTTGATGAATCAGATTCGAAGAATGTAACATATTATTTGTGAATTTATATATCTCTCGGGTATTACCTACCCGTTAAAAAAAAATTTCACAATTAATATTTTGTACAAAAGAATTTTATTATAGTCTTTATGAAAATATATATATATATGTATATTTTCTTCAGATGTAACATAGATTTAATGAGTTAATGTTAAATTAAACTCATTTGATTTACGGTTGAAACTAGAATTGAATAATCCCTAAAGGCTTTAAAAAGTACATAACTTTTACGCAGTATTTCTTTAATGACATTGAAATTATGAATCAATACTTCGTTATTTGTTGATGTATGATGTTCGGTTCGTGGAATTCTTGTGAATTTCACAAAGTACGAATGATGTTATCTGAAAAGTTTCGGGTACATCGATGATGAAAGTGTAAAATCAAATATATACTTGATTTATTATGAATTAGAATTTGTTGAATTGCGATAGAGATTGTAGTTAACGCTGGTTAAGTTGCGGCCTAAGGACGTACATTATTTCATATTTGTAATATGAATTAACCGAGTTGTTAAGATTCACACACAATAGCTTAGCACGAAAAGATTTATTTCAATATATATATATATATATATATATATATATATATATATATATATATATATATATATATATATATATATATATATATATAATATACATGTAATTTCTTCAGAGGGAATGAGTTAATTCTTCATAACTCGTTGATACAATATACACGTTATTGATTCGTAATGATGTCCACAGTGATTCTTGAACTGACAGAGTTTGTGATGTTATCGGTGTTGTTGATTCGGATGTTGACTGTACTGACGATGCTAGTAACGCTGACGGTACTGTTGATGCTGTTGGTAAAGCAAGTTTAGCTTGTTAATCACACACCATTTTTGTCAGGGTTTCTACTCTTCTTTATATCATTTTGGTTCGCTTAACTGATTTATGGTTAGGGCTAGATTAGAAAATCTCTAAGACTTTAGAGATTACATAATCGCCGCGGAATGTTTCTCCAATGAAGTTATGAATTAATACTTCGTCAGTTATTGTTGTTGGTACTCCTTGGTATCTATGGTGCGTATGACGTTGATGCTCGTGGGACAGATTGTGAAGTTGAGGTTTACGACGCAGTTGTGGTTGGAGGTGGTAATGGTACTGTTGGCGTTGATGATGGTGGTACAGGTTATGCTGCTGATGCTGCTCCTGGTGTTTGTAATCTCTGCACCATATTCTCCAAAGCCACTACCCGAGCGCGAAGCTCGTTGACTTTTTCTATTACACCAGGGTGATTGTCGATTCGGACGAGCGGATAAATAAAATCTAAAATTTGATGTAATCTATAATCGTGACGAGATACTCTGGAAATGAGCGAGAACATGTTGTTTCGGACAGGTTCGCCTGTAAGTGCTTCAGGTTCTTCGTCAAGAGGGCAATGTGGTGGATGGAAGGGATCACCTTCTTTTTGTCTCCAATGATTGAGGAGGCTACGAACCCATCCCCAATTCATCCAGAATAGGTGATGGCTGATTGGTTGATCTATTCCGGTCACACTGCTTTCGGAGCTTGAATGGGATTCCATTTCGGAATCTGAGTGACTTGAACTGATGACGAATTCCATTTCGTACGATTGGATAAAGGATTTTTTTTTCCGATATGAAATGATTTTGGCTAACGGATGAGATTCTAATTACATAGAATATATATATATATATGGATCAAAAGATTTCGTAGATTACGGAGGACTTTGCGGGATATGTCAAGCAAAGTTTAAAGTAACAGATACGATAAGATATGATTTAGCAGATATGCTAAGATATGAATTTTTTTGTCTATACACTATTATGCAATCAATGCAGCAAGAAGTGTCTTAGACTAAAAATGATAAGCAGGTAATTTCCTGAGGATGATAAGTAGTTAATTTTCGACACAAAATGATAAGCAAAACTTTTGACATGCAGACACGGTCGAAGTCCAGACTCACTAATGCATCCTATCGACTTATCAGTTAGACACACTAATGCAGACCTGGTTCGCTAAGACCACCGCTCTGATACCAACTGAAAGGACCCGTTCATATACATTATAAACGATTCACAATAGTTGATTACATTGCGAGGTATTTGACCTCTATATGATACATTTTACAAACATTGCATTCGTTTTTAAAAGATAAACTTTCTTTACATTGAAAATTGACAGGCATGCATACCATTTCATAATATCCACTATCCAACTATAAATTGTTTTAATAATAATCTTTGATGAACTCAATGACTCGAATGCAACGTTCTTCGAAATATGCTATGAAAGACTCCAAGTAATATCGTTAAAATGAGCAAATGCACAGCGGAAGATTTCTTTAACACCTGAGAATAAACATGCTTTAAAGTGTCAACCAAAAGGTTGGTGAGTTCATTAGTTTATCATAATCATTTATTTCCATCATTTTAATAGACCACAAGAATTTCATTTCCAGTTCTCATAAATATACGTCCCATGCATAGAAACAAAAATAATCATTCATATGGTGAACACCTGGTAACCGACATTAACTAGATACATATAAGAATATCCCCTATCATTCCGGGATCCTCCTTCGGACATGATATACATTTCGAAGTACTAAAGCATCCGGTACTTTGGATGGGGTTTGTTAGGCCCAATAGATCTATCTTTAGAATTCGCGTCAATTAGGGTGTCTGTTCCCTAATTCTTAGATTACCAGACTTTAATAAAAAGGGGCATATTCGATTTCGATAATTCAACCATAGAGTGTAGTTTCAATTACTTGTGTCTATTTCGTCAAACATTTATAAAAGCGCATGTATTCTCAGTCCCAAAAATATAAAGGGTAAAAAAGTAAATGAAACTCACCATACTGTATTTCGTAGTAAAAATACATATAACGTCATTGAACAAGTGCAAGGTTGGCCTCGGATTCACGAACCTAAATTAATTATATATAATTATATGTTGGTCAATATTTGTCTAACAAATTAGGTCAAGTCATAGTGTACCACAATCCTAATGCTCGAGACTAATATGCAAAAGTCAACAAAAGTAAATTTGACTCAAAATAATCTCCAAAAATCTATACATGATTAATATGTAGTTTAAATATCGTCGTTTTATATTTTTAAAAGATTTATTAGAGTAAATAATATAGTTTATTTATTAATAAATAAAATTTTATATTAAATTTATATAATAAAATATACTTTTATATATATTAAGTAATAAAATTTATAGGGTTCATTTAATATCATAAAGATAATATGATAGGTATTATTAAAGTAAGTTATTACATATAGTAAAATATGTTTGTATCACATATTTATTTGATAAAATAATATCTATAATGATAGTAAGTAAAAGTTGTATTATTTTGTAATAATAATTATTATTATAAAAATATCCTTATTTATAATTACTAAGATGACATTATGATAAAACGATAATTCTAATTATGATATCTTTAATATTTACGATAATTTTTAATATTATCTTTAAAATAAAAATTCTATTTAAAATAATAATAATAATAATAATGATATTTTATAGTAACAATGACAATAATAGTTTTAATACTAACGATACTTTCAATAATAATAGTAATGATAAAAATAATAAGAACGATAATTTTATCTAAATCAATATCTTATAATATTTTAATTTCATCATGATACTCTTACCCATTATTTCCTAATCGTTTCGTTTAATAGCTTTTAATCGTCTTTTATATCGTGTTCATAATAATGATAATAATAGTAATCAAAATAATTAGGTGTTACAAATATTTGTTTTAATTACACTAATATTAATAATGATAGTTACTATAACATTATTAAGGATAATACTAATAATTATCTTAATGATAATAAAGTAATAATAATAATAACAATAACAATAACTATTTTTAAATAATGATATATATATTAATAATGATAATAATAATAATAATACCAATAATAATAATAATAATAATAATTGGATAATAATAATCATACTAATTATAACTTTAACGGTAATAACGATAGTAATAAAAAATAATAATAATTTTTAATGATAAATCCCTTTTATTGATAAAGATAATAATAATGATAATAATAAGATAAAACTAGAACGACGATAATAATAATCATTTTTAATAAAAATATCGAAAATTCAATTGATTATAACTTCTAATCCGTTCATCGAAACCATTCGATATCTAAAGGAAAAGTTCTTAATTTTTCGCTAGCTTTCCAAGGACATGCATATCTTATACCTTATCTCAACCGCAAGTGTAACTAATTCAAGATTCAACCTAACCTGTCTAAGGGCAATATCAAAAGTACAAGCATGCATAATCCTAAATACTCGAGCACTAGTCAGGGATACACTATTAGTATGTAAAAGTTAAATTATGAGTACTCACGTATCAATATTGAGATTCAATATTGCAGGAAAGGTACGTAGACTCAACGGAAATGATAAATACTATATTGACCTCACGAGCATACCCATGAACCATACTCAATCACCTCCATAGCTATAACCCATAATTTCCTTAATCCTATCCCACTCGAAAAACAATTTCAAAATCACTCGGACAGCACTCCGTCGTAATATTTTATGTATAATAATAATATCTTGAAATAATACGGAGTAAATATATATATGTAAATCGATTGAGAGAGTTTAGAGAAAAATATTTTCAAGTTTCTATGAAATAATGAAACCTATTGAATTCTATTTATAATAGATTTTTGAATTATTAAAGTGAATTATTAAAGTATGAATTATTAAAGTGAATTATTAAAGTATGAATTATTAAAGTGAATTATTAAAGTATGAATTATTAAAGTGAATTATTAAAGTATGAATTATTAAAGTGAATTATTAAAGTATGAATTATTAAAGTGAATTATTAAAGTTAAAGTAAAGTAAAAATAAAATAAAGGTAAAGTTTAAGTATAGTAAAAGTATAAAACTATGTACGTATAATACGCGTATAAATATATATAATATTAATTTAAATCGTTATATATATTTAATAAAATAAAATATAAATATCATTATCTTTATCATACTAGTTAAGTAATGAGTTGTCAAAAATAGTTCTAGATATTTATAAAAGTTATATACGTTTTAATAATAAAGTTCTTTTTAAACTGAAAACGTTTTTGTACGTTTGAAACTAAATAGATCAATCGAGTCTTTATGAGATTCAATCTTCCACTATCCTTTGTCTAGTTCTCAATGATTGACAATTTGTTCTTATTTAAAAATCACTTTACCATTTTCCGAATATTGTTAAAATGGAAAGATTTCTCAAATCAACGTGGGCCTTTCAACAGAGACTTGTAATAATAATTCAATATATCTGATAATTCAATCATTTGATCTTATCTTCTAATTCCATTGATAAACATTTTGAAACAGATACAATCATATAAAGTATTTAATCTAATATTTTGTTTACGTTTCAAGTTATAATATATATACACATACACATATATAATCATATTCGTTTAATGGTTCATGAATCGTTGGAACTTGGTCGAGGTTGAATGAATGTATGAACATAATTTAAAATTCTTGAAATTTAACTTAACAAATATTGCTTATCGTGTTGGAAACATATAAAGATTAAAGTTTAAATTTGGTTAGAAATTTCCGGGTTGTCACAACCACCATGTACAACCCTCAAAAATCGCCAAAACCTCTTTCTCATATATCTCTCTCACTACCCTCTTCTTCGTGAACCTCATAAACAACCACCCCGACCACCGGAATAAACCCATGAAACCATCAACACCTGTTTTCTGTTCTGTTTCCTTACCTATTCGAAAACCCAGTCGTGGACTCCTGCTAAAACTTCGGTTTCTTTCCAATACAATCACCACAACTCCATCTTCGTACCTACAACCCTTCGAGAATCGTTACTCCTCTTTTCTCATTCCTGTTTTTATGAACGAAGAAGAAGAACATAAAAATACATGATAATTATAGCAACAATATCAAGTAAATTATATTGATACAGCAAAGAAGACATCGATGATGATATTTTTTTTACTGCTACGCTACTTCCTGTTCGTTTCTATATTTTTTTTACAGATACCCATCACTATCAATCAATGATTAAAGCAGGAAATGAATTGTTTTAGGTATCGAGTAATAGACTTGGGCTTGAGTTAGTGTTTGGGCCGAGATCACGGGTTTATTATTGGGACGAAACACAGTTTTTTATTTGGGCCGGGACTAGTATTGTTGGGCCCTAATTGTTATTGGGTCAAATTTGTGAAGAAAAGGAAATGGAAACAGATAAATACAGTATATATATATATATATATATATATATATATATATATATATATATATATATATATATATATATATATATATATATATATATATATATATATATATATATATATATATATGAAGTTAGAATATAACATAAATACAGAGACTGAACATTGGTGAGGGGTGTTGTTGGGTTAGCAAGTGGTCTTGGGTTCGAGTCCGAGCTAGGGCATTTTTTAAAAAAAAAAAAAAAGCTCATTTAACATTTGAAAGGTAGTCTTAATTATTGTTATTAATATTATTATTATTATTATTATTATTATTATTATTATTATTATTATTATTATTATTATTATTATTATTATTATTATTATTATTATTATTATTATTATTATTATTATTATTATTATTATTTTGTTAAGATAATCATTATTATTACTATCATTTCTATAATTATACTTATCATTATTATTATTATTACTATTATTAGTATTACCCTTAAAATTACTATTTTTGAAATTATTAATATTAACAAAAGTATTTTTATGAAAATTATCATTTTCAATATCATTATAAGTATATAAAAATATAAATATATGTAATGAGGTTATTAATGAAATATTAAAATAACAATTATATCGCTAATAATATGTAACTTGTTCGATTACCATTATATGTGTTGATAAATTTATATATAAATTATATAGGTTCGTGAATCCGAGACCAACCTTATACTTGTGCAATGATGTTATATGTATTTTTACTACAAAATACAGTATGGTGAGTATATAGTCCCACTTTTAAACTCTAAATATTTCGGAATGAGAATACATGCATTTTATGATTTACGTTATGGACACAAGTGATTAAAAATATATATTCTACGTTGAGTTGTACCACTGGCATACTTCCCTGTAACTTGGTAACTACTATTTACATGAGGTATTGTAAACGCGAATCCTGTTGATAGATCTATCGGGCCTGACAACCCCAACCGGACTGGATGACCAGTATTCAACGGTTGCATAGTACTTCGTTTCGGTGACTACACTTGGTACGGTGTAGTGAGATTTCATAATAAATGGAATATGCGACGTTGATTAAATGTTAAGTATGGTTATCAAGTGCTCAACCACTTAGAATATTTTTATTAAAATGTTTATGTATATTAAATCTTGTGGTATATATTTATAACGCTGCTAACATTAAACCTATATCTCACCAACTTTATGTTGACATTTTTAAGCATGTTATTCTCAGGACTTGAAAGAAATCTTCCGCTGTGCATTAGCTCATTTTAAGGACATTACTTGGAGTCGATCATCGCAATGGTACCAAATGTTGATGACTTTGTCCAGGTGGATAAGGACGGGTTGTTTCAACTCGCACCTATTTCCAGAAGATTCGTCAACACCTTCTACAACTTAAAATTTCGGGACGAAATTTATTTAACGGGTAGGTACTGTAGTGACCCGAACTTTTCCATGATTATATATTAAATGAAAACTATATTTGCATGATTAAATGTTTCCAACATGTTAAGCAATCAAACTTGTTAAGACTTGATTAATTGAAATAGGTTTCATATAGACAATTGACCACCCAAGTTGACCGGTGATTCACGAACGTTAAAACTTGTAAAAACTATATGATGACATATATATGATTATATATATAGTTAACATGATATTATGATAATTAAGTATCTCATTAGGTATTTTAACAATGAGTTATATACATAAAATTGAGTTTATTGAATTAAGAAACTCGAAACGATATATATAACGATTATCGTTATAACAACGTCTTACTAAATACATATGAATCATATTAAGATATTGATACACTATATTTAATCATTATAAATGATAAGTAAAGATGGCATTAAGTGTATTAACAATGAACTACAAATGTAAAAACAAGACAACTAACTTAATGATTTCGAAATGAGACATATATGTAACGATTATCGTTGTAACAACATTTAACTGTATATATATCATACTAAGATATATTAATATATCATAATATCATGATAATGTAATAATTTAACATCTCTTTAGATATAATAAACAATGGGTTAACAACATTTAACAAGATCGTTAACCTAAAGGTTTCAAAACAACATTTACATGTAATGACTAATGATAACTTAACGACTCAGTTAAAATGTATATACATGTAGTGTTTTAATATGTATTCTTACACTTTTGAAAGACTTCAAGACACTTATCAAAATACTTCTACTTAACAAAAATGCTTACAATTACATCCTCGTTCAGTTTCATCAACAATTCTACTCGTGTGCACCTGTATTCGTACTCGTACAATACACAACTTTTAGATGTATGTACTATTGGTATATACACTCTAATGATCAGCTCTTAGCAGCCCATGTGAGTCACCTAACACATGTGGGAACCATCATTTGGAAACTAGTATGAAATATCTCATAAAATTACAAAAATATTAGTAATCATTCATGACTTATTTACATGTAAACAAAATTACACATCCTTTATATCTAATCCATATACCAACGACCAAAAACACCTACAAATACTTTCATTCTTCAATTTTCTTCATCTAATTGATCTCTCTCAAGTTCTATCTTCAAGTTCTATGTGTTCTTCATAAATTCTATAAGTTCTAGTTTCATAAAATCAAGAATACTTCCAAGTTTGCTAGCTTACTTCCAATCTTGTAAAGTGATCATCCAACCTCAAGAAATCTTTATTATTTACAGTAGGTTATCTTTCTAATTCAAGGTAATACTCATATTCAAACTTTGGTTCAATTTCTATAACTATAACAATCTTATTTCGAGTGATGATCTTACTTGAACTTGTTTTCGTGTCATGATTCTGCTTCAAGAACTTTCAAGCTATCCAAGAATCCTTTGAAGCTAGATCCATTTGTCTCTTTTCCAATAGGTTTATCCACAAAACTTGAGATAGTAATGATGTTCATAACATCATTCGATTCATACATATAAAGCTATCTTATTCGAAGGTTTAAACTTGAAATCACTAGAACATAGTTTAGTTAATTCTAAACTTGTTCGCAAACAAAAGTTAATCCTTCTAACTTGACTATTGAAATCAACTAAACACATGTCCTATATCTATATGATATGCTAACTTAATGATTTAAAACCTGGAAACACGAAAAACACCGTAAAACCGAACATACGCCGTCGTAGTAACACCGCGGGCTGTTTTGGGTTTGATAATTAAAAACTATGATAAACTTTGATTTAAAAGTTGTTCTTCTGGGAAAATGATTTTTCTTATGAACATGAAACTATATCCAAAAATCATGGTTAAACTCAAAGTGGAAGTATGTTTTTCAAAATTGTCATCAAGACGTCGTTCTTTCGACTGAAATGACTACCTCTTACAAAAACGACTTGTAACTTATATTTCCGACTATAAACCTGTACTTTTTCTGTTTAGATTCATAAAATAGAGTTCAATATGAAACCATAGCAATTTGATTCACTCAAAACGGATTTAAAATGAAGAAGTTATGGGTAAAACAAGATTGGATATTTTTTTATTGTTGTAGCTACGGGAAATATTGTAACAATTCCATACAAATCATATCCTAGCTAACTTATATTGTATTATACATGTATTCTAATATATTATGTAATCTTGGGATACCATAGACACCTATGTAAATGTTTTTACATATCATATCGACCCATGTATACATATTATTTGGAACAACCATAGACACTCTATATGCAGTAATGTTGGAGTTAGCTATACAGGGTTGAGGTTGATTCCAAAAATATATATACCTTGATTTGTGATCTAGCCTGAGACGTGTATACACTGGGTCGTGGATTGATTCAAGATAATATATATCGATTTATTTCTGTACATCTAATTGTGGACAACTAGTTGTAGGTTACTAAGGAGGACAACTGACTTAATAAACTTAAAATATTAAAACGTATTAAAAATATTGTAAATATATTTTGAACATACTTTGATATATATGTACATATTCGTTATAGGTTCGTGAATCGACCAGTGGCCAAGTCTTACTTCCCGACGAAGTAAAAATCTGTGAAAGTGAGTTATAGTCCCACTTTTAAAATCTAATATTTTGGGATGAGAATACATGCAGTTTTATAAATGTTTTACGAAATAGACACAAGTAAATTGAACTACATTATATGGGTGAATGATCGAAGCCGAATATGCCCCTTTTGCTTGGTAGCCTAAGAATTAGTAAACCGATCTACTAATTGACGCGAATCCTAAAGATAGATCTATTGGACCTAACGAACCCCATCCAAAGTACCGGATGCTTTAGTACTTCGATGTTGTTTTTATCATGTCCGAAGGATTTCCCGGAATGATAGGGGATATTCTTATATGCATCTTGTTAATGTCGGTTACCAGGTGTTCACCATATGAATGAATTTTATCTCTATGTATGAGATGTATATTGAAATATGAAATCTTGTGGTCTATTATTATGATTTGATAATATATAGGTTAAACCTATAACTCACCAACATTTTTGTTGACGTTTTAAGCATGTTTATTCTCAGGTGATTATTAAGAGCTTCCGCTGTTGCATACTAAAATAAGGACAAGATTTGGAGTCCATGCTTGTATGATATTATGTAAAAACTGCATTCAAGAAACTTATTTTTGATGTAATATATTCTTATTGTAAACCATTATGCAATGGTCGTGTGTAAACGGTATATTTTAGATTATCATTATTCGATAATCTACGTAATGCTTTTTAAACCTTTATAGATAAAATAAAGGTTATGGTTATTTTAAAAATGAATGCAGTCTTTGAAAAACTTCTCATATAGAGGTCAAAACCTCGCGACGAAATCAATTATTATGGAACGTTTATAATCAATATGAACGGGACATTTCAGAATCACACTTCATATTTAACAAAATAATATTCACAAGACAGATACGGTTTTCGAGCACCACACAATTTTCGAACAGTATAATGTTTTCGAGCAATATACATTTTTCGAGCAGCAAAAGTTTTTCGAGCACACTATATTTTCTGCAGAGTTCTCGAGCACAATATAGTTTTCGAGCAGTAACAGGTTTTCGAGCACACACTGTTTTTGAGCACTACTTCTATTTTTTAAGCACTGTTTTCGTACACTAGAGGTTTTCGAGCACACTGTTTTCAAGCATCTGCATCTTCTTCATCAGCTCGCTGATGAAGCTGATTTCATGCCCAAAAACTCGATTTTTACTTGTTTTGGTCAAATTTGAGCATAAGGAAACATACATAACATGTATAAACACTTTTTCTAACCATAAACATCAAAATCTAACATTTATACACAAGGTTTAGGATCAAAGTATCAAAATACCCAATTTACACAAACATGAACCCTAACTTTAAATCACCATATCAAATCAGTTTTAGCTCAATTCACAACCCCATTAGATCTTAGAGCATGAGTCTAGCATGTTTCTAAGTCTAAAACATAATCATTAACACATGCATAGCAAATCAAACACTTAAAACCCAATTCACCCAACCCCATTTGAATTCATTAAAATTGAAGATATTACCTTGTTATGATTATGAAATCTTAAAGGATTTGACACACCAAGACTTAATCTTCAATTTGCACTTGTTGATTTTAAGGATTTAAAGAGAAGAGAGTGTTTAGGGTTTATGTTTTGATAAAATAAGAAAGAAATGGAATGTACAGTGTATATATCTATAATTTAGGTTTCTTCACATAAAGGTAAGCTCTCCCGTCTAACACACGAGTATTTACCAGTTATCTGAAACCTAAAATCTTTAATAACTTATTCATTCTAAGTCTAATTCACAAAAGGAAATATGTTTTGTAACCCTTGTAACAAAACGCACATTATCCCATACCCAATAATTATAAAATACATAATTATTAAAATCACTTTAATAACACAGAAGGGTAAATAGGTCATTACCTACTAGGCCTAAAGTGAGGTTGTTACAACTTCGGTATCATCTCTTCTGAAATACCTATTTGTTGTGATAATAAGAGTGCTATAGACCTATCTACGAATAAAATATTACACTCTAGGACTAAACACATAGACATTAGGCACCACTTTTTACGTGATCATGTTAAAAAAGGTAATATTGTGATTTGAAATGTCCCGTTCATATTGATTATAAACTTTCCATATTAATTGATTTCGTTGCGAGGTTTTGACCTCTATATGAGATGTTTTTCAAAGACTGCATTCATTTTTAAAACAACCATAACCTTTATTTTATCAATAAAGGTTTTAAAAATATTACGTAGACTATCAAATAATGATAATCTAAAATATACTGTTTACACACGACCATTACATAATGGTTTCCAATAGAAATATATTACATATGTTTTTTGAATGTAGTTTTTACACAATATCATACAAACATGAACTCCAAATCTTGTCCTTATTTTAGTATGCAACAGCGGAAGCTCTTAGTATTCACCTGAGAATAAACATGCTTTAAACGTCAATAAAAATGTTGGTGAGTTATAGGTTTAACCTATATATATATATATATATATATATATATATATATATATATATATATATATATATATATATATATATATATATATATATATATATATATATATATCAAATCGTAACAATAGACCACAAGATTTCATATTTCAATACACATCCCATACATAGAGATAAAAATCATTCATATGGTGAACACCTGGTAACCGACATTAACAAGATGCATATATAAGAATATCCCCATCATTCCGGGACACCCTTCGGATTTGATATAATTTTTGAAGTACTAAAGCATCCGGTACTTTGGATGGGGTTTGTTAGGCCCAATAGATCTATCTTTAGGATTCGCGTCAATTAGGGTGTCTGTTCCCTAATTCTTAGATTACCAGACTTAATAAAAAGGGGCATATTCGATTTCGAAAATTCAACCATAGAATGTAGTTTCACGTACTTGTGTCTATTTTGTAAATCATTTATAAAACCTGCATGTATTCTAATCCCAAAAATATTAGATTTTAAAAGTGGGACTATAACTCACTTTCAAAGATATTTCCTTCCTCGGAAATAAGACTTGGCCACGGATCGATTCACGAACCTATACAAATATGTACATATATATCAAAGTATGATCAAAATATAATTACAACCATTTTTATTATATTTTAAAGATTTGAGTGTATTAAGTCAGCTGTCCTCGTTAGTAACCTACAACTAGTTGTCCACAGTTAGATGTACAGAAATAAATCGATATAAATTATCTTGAATCAATCCACGACCCAGTGTATACACGTCTCAGGCTAGATCACAACTCAAAGTATATATATTTTTGGAATCAACCTCAACCCTGTATAGCTAACTCTAACATTACTGCATATAGAGTGTCTATAGTTGTTCCAAATAATATATATACATGGGTCGATATGATAGGTCAAAACATTTGCATACGTGTCTATGGTATCCCAAGATTACATAATATATTAGAATACATGTATAATACAATATAATTTAGCTAGGATATGATTTGTATAGATTTGTTAAACATTTCCCGTAGCTAAAAAGATCAAAAATATCCAATCTTGTTTTACCCATAACTTCTTCATTTTAAATCCGTTTTGAGTGAATCAAATTGCTATGGTTTCATATTGAACTCTATTTTATGAATCTAAATAGAAAAATTATAGGTTTATAGTCAGAAATATAAGTTACAAGTCATTTTTGTAAAGGTAGTCATTTCAGTCGAAAGAACGACGTCTAGATGACCATTTTAGAAAACATACTTCCACTTTGAGTTTAACCTTGATTTTTGGATATAGTTTTATGTTCATATAAAAAATCATTTTCCCAGAAGAAAAACTTTTAAATCAAAGTTTATCATAGTTTTTAATTATCCAAACCAAAACAGCCCCCGATTTCACTACGACGGTGTATATCCGATTTTATGGTGTTCATCGTGTTTCTAGGTTTTAAATCATTAAGTTAGCATATCATATAGATATAGAACATGTTTTTAGTTGATTTTAAAAGTCAATTTAGAAGGATTAACTTTTGTTTGCGAACAAGTTTAGAATTAACTAAACTATGTTCTAGTGATTACAAGTTTAAACCTTCGAATAAGATAGCTTTATATGTATGAATCGAATGATGTTATGAACATTATTACTACCTCAAGTTTTCTGGATAAAGCTACTGTAAATGAGAAAAATGGATCTAGCTTCAAAGGTGTAGGTATTTCATATGCCCGAGAGACATATTAAATTAACGTGGCCACTATGTTATGATCCAAGTCGGGTCATACCCAATAACAAGCTTACCAGCACTTTATATGTATTTACTTTAACGATTGGATTGTTATGTAAATACACGACACTAGAATTTTAGAAAATCGGTTTTCTAAAGTATTATCACTTGAGGTAAATTATTTGGATAATTTATATATAATTGTTTATAGGTTTAAATGATTATATTATTTTATATTTTATAAAAGTTTATAAAATATAAGTAACATAAATAATGCATGGTTTTATTTAACAAGTTTTATAAATGTATTTACAAGTTTATATAAATTGCACTTGTTATTTAAATAAAAGGGAGGATGCAGTTTTTTGGGACTCCTAGGTGTGATTCCCATGCTTGCTTGGTAACTTGGAGCAAGATATTCCTTAAGCATGCATGTCTCCTTTTAACCAATGCATTCCTTGACTTAAGTGAGATGAAAAACAAGCAAACACTAAAAGAAAAACTGCAACTTTTCTGCTGAAATAAGGCCTGCTGGCCGTGAGCTTTAGGGAGGGAAGGAAGTGGTTTTGCTTGCTAAATCTAGGTGATTAAGTGTCTTAAATCCTAACTCTATCATAAGGGGTGTTGGTGCAAAAGGGCTTGTGGGTATTACACACTTGAGGCTTCAAATTAGAAGCTATAATCCTTCATCTTCATCATTATTTATTGTTACTGCTTGCTGTCCAGTTTCTGGGGTTCAAAGAAAATGGGTTTCAAGCTTGGGTTTAAGGTCATTAGGTGTCTTAAATCTTACCTATCTTAAGGGTGGTAATGGTGAATTAAAGGCTTAGGGTTTTGGTTGCTTAAAGCTTCATATTGGAGGTCATTTACACACATCTTCATCAACTTTCTGCACATTTTGAGCAGCCCTCAAACTTGGTTTTGAGGAGGTATATTACTCTCCCTTCTTGTTAATTTGTAAGCTTATGTTCACAACTTGATCTTATTGGGATTTAACTTTAAATTGGTTTAAAGATTAACAAGTTTAATTGGTAAATACACGCTTCCGTTTTGATTATAATCTTAAATGGTTTTAAGAGTTTCAAACTTGTTAAATCCCAACAATGGTATCTAGAGCCGAAGTTGTTGAAATATGCTTCGAATTATTGTTTTAAAACTCATCAACTTTGCATTCTAAGTACATGCATGAAAGAAGAATGCAAAAATTGTTGGATTTGGGTGGGTATTAGGAAATGGCCGAATTCAAGAGGGCTTCAAAAGTGGGTTTTTGACTCTCTAATTTGGTCATACTTGGTTGCATGTTGAAGTTCACAATCTATGTCTTAACCTTGTGTTTGGTTGAATGTTTGAATGAATTGTATGATTCATATGGTTTGTAATATTATTCATTCATATGGCTTGTAATATTATTCATTTGGCATGTAATAATTCATTCATAAGGCTATGTAATTTATTTTATATTTGGTATGTAAAATAGATTAGGTTGTATTTTCATTTTCTAGATAAAATGTATTAGGATACATATTTTGTAAAAATGAAGATACAAGATGATGAAGACTTGAAGAACACAAGGAGCATATGGATGCAAGGTTAAGTGGGAGATTGTTATCTCCTACTTTGTATTATTACCCCTTAACCCGGTGACATTTGTTTTCGGCTAAACAAATGTCCACCAAAATGGCTAGATTGTGAACATACTTATTTTGCATGTGTAGTTGTTTGTATGTTTATTGTATTGTACGTTTGGTTGATACAATTAATCACAAGATAACAACAAGCAAAACGGCAATTTAAATGGTTAAATTGAAAAGGCAACTAAAGACCTTAATAAATGGTTATTAGGAACAAGAAAAGGATAACATATATAAATTAGTTTATATCAAGTAATTGGCTCAATTACAAGACATGAAATTGGTTTTTCATAAGTACCATACACTAAATGCATGTTGGTGTATGGCATAAAAGTTTTCTCAAACTAGAATTAACGAAAGACTTAAAATCCCTTTAAAACTAAAACAAGGAAAACAAATTAAACGCCATCCTATTGTGGGACACTTGAACATAGTAGTGAACTCATAATGGGATAAAGGTCACCTAACCGTTATGAGCAAACTAATATGGTTAAGGTAAAATTCACATGCTTGTGGGATAAAGGTCACCTAACCACTTGCATGTTAATTTTACATGTTTACACAAGTAGGACGACTTGATTTGGGAATCATGAACTTAGGGTCACCGAAGCATGAGGAACAAATAGGCGTTGATGGGATAAATATGCCATGCAAAAGGATTGCATGATCCCATAATTTAGAAGTTGCAAAAGGATTGCAATTGTCATATAAATGACTACCTAGCTAAATCAAATAACGGGATAAAGGTCACCTAACCGAAATTTGATTTACCGTTGGATTCTAATATTTAATAAGACAATTATAATATAAAAGGGTATTGTTTATTAAATTTGAAATCAATACTTAAATGAACTTTGTTAATTTTGTAGATGGCCGCTAATAACAACAACAACATGCAAAACGCACCACTTAACCTAAACAACCTATCGTTAAGGTCTCTCCTTGAGAAAGACAAAATCAACCATACGAACTTTATGGATTGGTTCCGTAATCTTAGGATTGTCCTCAAACTCGAGGATAAAGCGTATGTGTTGGAGGACCCCATTCCCGATCAACCCGACATGGATGATACGGAGGGCATGGCTTACTATGAAAAATATTGTGCCGATTTGGTGCAAGTTGGTTGCCTAATGCTTGGGACTATGATACCCGAACTCCAAAAGGATTTCGAACATCATAGTGCATATGACATGATAACGCAATTGAAGGAGATGTTCCTTCAACAAGCACGTGTCGAGCGCTTCGAAACGGTTCGAGCGCTACATGCATGTCGTATGGATGACACCCAATCCGTATCCTCTTATGTCCTCAAAATGAAAAGCCTTATTGATCGCGCAAACCGCCTTAATCTCAACATATCTAATGAGCTAGCCACTGATCTTATCCTAAACTCCCTGTAAAAGAGGTTTGACCAATTTGTAATTAATTACAATATGAATGGGATGGATAAGACCATTGGTGAACTTCATGGCATGTTAAGTACGGCCGAAACTAGCATGGGTAAGAGGGCTTCACCCGTGCTAATGATCAATGATGGTGGGTCCAAAGGTAATAACACCTCTAAGCCAAAGGCGGCTAAGAGGAAAGGATCCGCCAATCAAGGCAAGGGAAAGGGGAGGATGGTTACCCCAACCAAAAACAAGAACAAGAAGCAAAAGGTTACCGGACAAGCAAACCCCAAGGAAGACCCGTGCTTCGGTTGTGGTGAAATGGGTCACTGGAAACGGAACTGCCCGGTCTACCTTAAGGAGTTGAAGGAAAAGAGGGATGCGGGGCAATCCTCAGGTAACATATATATGGTATATATAGAGCTTAGTATTACTTCTTCTAATACATGGGTATTAGACACTGGATGTGGAACTCACATTTGCAATTCTTTGCAGGGGTTCAAAAGAAGTAGCAAGCAAACGGGAACATCAAGTCTCTTTATGGGTAATGGAGCCAAAGTGCAAGTGAAGGCTCAAGGAGACATTGTATTAAAATTTCCAAGTGGTTTGGAACTTATTTTGAACAATGTTTTGTATGCACCGGATTTATGTCGAAACATTATTTCAGTTTCCCGTTTAAAACAATGTGGTTTTTATCTTAATTTTGTTAATGATGATATCCACGTTTATTTAGATAATGTATTTTATTTTAAGGCTTCGCCTTCAAATTGAATTTATGAATTGGTTCATGATGACACATCATCTAGTAGCTCAATATACCATACTAGCACCAAGAAACTCAAAAGGGATTTGAGTGATTCCTACTTATGGCATTGTCGCCTTGGTCACATAAACAAGAATCGAATGCATACACTCCAAAATAATGGCCTTTTGAAATCAAATAAACTAGACTCGTTTGATGTATGTGAATCGTGTTTACAAGGCAAAATGACTAAAGCACCTTTCAAAGGGACCTACGAAAGGGCTAAGGACTTATTGGGATTAATACATTCGGATGTATGTGGACCCTTTAAGCCCATAGCTAGGAATGGTGAAAGATACTTCGTTACTTTCATTGATGACTTCAGTCGTTTTGGATATGTCTACTTGTTAAGACATAAGGACGAAACTTTTGAAGCATTCAAAGAGTATCAAAACGAAGTACAAAATCAACTCAATAAGACAATTAAGGTACTTCGAACTGATAGAGGAGGTGAATACCTAAGCGATGCCTTCCAAGATCATCTTAGAAGTTGTGGGATTATCTCGCAACTTACTCCACCCGGGACACCACAGCTTAATGGTGTGTCCGAAAGGAGGAACCGAACCCTAATGGATATGGTTCGATCTATGATGGCTAGAAGCTTGTTACCTCTATCATTCTGGGGTTATTGTCTATGCTCAGCGGCTCGTATTTTAAATATGGCCCCAACCAAGAAGGTGGAACGAACTCCTCATGAGATGTGGTTTGGAAAATCTCCATCTCTATCATACTTAAAGGTATGGGGATGTGAAGCTTACCCTAAGCGTTACGTCCCTAATAAGTTGAATGCTCGATCCACGAAGTGTATCTTCATAGGATATCCCAAGGATGATATGGGATACTATTTCTATGATCCTTCCGAGCAGAATGTATTTGTTGCTCGGAAGGCTGAATTCCTTGAAACTAAGTTCCTAATGGAAGGCAAAAGTGAAAGGAAGATAGATCTTGAAGAGGTTCAAGATCAAACAGATGATACACAATTGGTTGACACTAGCACTCAACGTGAAAATGTTGAGAGTGATCAAATGGATGATCAAAATACACAAGACGTTCGCAGATCTGGTAGGATTAGTAATCCTCCTGAGAGATATGGGTTTCTCATGGATGGTTGCTACGTGGTTGATTTGGATGAACCAACAAACTACCAAGAAGCTTTATCAAGGATTGATAAGGATAAATGGCAGGAAGCCATGAACGCTGAGATGCAATCCATGTATGACAACCAAGTTTGGGAACTTGTTGTACAACCTACTGGCTCAAGGCTAGTTGATTGTAAATGGCTTTTCAAAATGAAAACCGACATACATGGAAACTTGGATACATATAAAGCTAGACTTGTAGCAAAAGGTTTCACTCAAACTCAAGGGGTTGACTATGATGAAACTTTTTCGCCTGTGGCAATGCTAAAGTCAATTAGGATATTATTTGCCATTGCCACTCATTATGATTACGAAATATGGCAAATGGATGTCAAGACCTCTTTCCTAAATGGATATCTTGTGGAAGATGTCTATATGGTTCAGCCTGAAGGTTTTGTTGATCCGAAATATCCTAAAAGGGTATGCAAGTTAAAGAAGTCAATCTACGGATTGAAACAAGCATCTAGAATGTGGAATCATCATTTTAATGAGGAAGCCGAGAAATTTGGCTTCATTAAAAATGGTGATGAAGCTTGTGTATATAAGAAAGCTAGTGGGAGCACTATCATGTTCCTTGTACTATATGTGGATGATATATTGTTATTTGGAAATGATATTCCAGCAATGCAAGGAGTTAAAGCTTGGCTAAGTAAATGCTTCTCCATTAAGGATCTTGGAGAAGCACAATACGTTTTGGGGATTGGGATCTACAGGGATAGATCCAAGAAACTGATAGGTTTAAATCAAAGTGCATACATTGAAAAGATCTTGAAAAGGTTCAAGATGGAGAACTCTAAGAAAGGTTTGGTACCTATTCAAAAGGGAACACTTCTCAGTTCATCTCAGTGCCCTACCACGAAAGATGAACAAGAGAGAATGAAGAAAGTCCCATATGCATCTGCTATTGGGTCAATCATGTATGCAATGATATGCACTAGACCGGATGTGTCATGCGCTCTTAGCTTGACAAGTAGATACCAGAATAACCCAGGAAACAGTCATTGGATTGCTGTCAAAAGCATATTGAAATACCTTAGGAGGACTAAGGATATGTTTCTAATATATGGGTCTGGTGAGGAGGAACTCGCTGTAAAAGGTTACGTGGACGCGAGTTTCCAAACTGATCGAGATGATTCTCGATCACAATCCGGTTATATCTTCACATTAAATGGAGGTGCGGTCTCTTGGAAGAGTTCAAAATAGGATGTTGTTGCTCTATCCACTACAGAGTCGGAGTACATCGCCGCATCATTGGCAGCTCAGGAAGCTGCATGGATGAAGAAATTCATCGACGACTTGGGAGTAGTCCATTCCATTCAGGACCCTCTTGAGATCTTTTGTGACAACGAGGGTGCGATGGCTCAAATCAAGGAACCTCGTGCTCATCAAAAGACCCGTCACATTGAGCGGAGATTCAACTACATAAGGGATGAAGTTGAAAAGGGAAAGATATGTATTCGCAAAGTTCACACAGATCTTAATATAGCGGATCCTCTCACGAAGCTCTTACATGGATCAAAACATGCAGGACATGTTTGTGCATTAGGGCTTCGATATTCTAGTGATTGGTCATGATCTGTTTTAAGTATTGTAACGGAACGAAATTGTTCAAACTCATTAATATAATTATGGTTTAATTTATTTTGAGTTAAGTTCCTATTTTGCATATTTTATCCATGAATAAGCAATTATTCTAAAATTCCGTAGTCGATCACATTTGTGGGAGCAAGTGTGAGGTTTAGACTATTATGAACTTGGATTGGTATACATTCACGGGATGAATGTGGGGCAAGGTTGCAACCAAGGTTCATAGATATTTGTTGGATACAAATATTGGAAGACCCGCTCTCAAGATTTACTAAATGGAGCCTTTGTGGTTGATCACATGTAATCTTGAGTAAAGGCGAATATCATTGTATCCTCTGACCTGAGATACATATTGAGTTCAGATATTTACCAAATATTGTACCTTGATTCTTTCCTTCGCTATTCTGAAATATGGTAGTTCATAAGGAAGAGCTCAGGTATAATACAAAGTACATATTTAGGACGTATGTAGTCAAGATGGAATTTGTCCCTCTTATTCGTTGAGAGTCAGATGTCTAAGGCCTGATAAAGTTAAATCTAAAAGAGAGTGATCACTCTGTATCTCTTGGAATTAACATGACATCTAGGATGAAAGGATAAATGAAAGATTCACCTACTCATATTCGAGATGGGAACTCGAAAGGGATGATGTTATTGAATGGCACAAAGTCATAACATATTGGGGGTGATGGACGGTCGTTAGGTGGTATCCATCACTTGCATTAATTTCTTATGTTTCTCGTGCAAGTGGGAGATTGTAGGTATTTCATATGCCCGAGAGACATATTAAATTAACGTGGCCACTATGTTATGATTTAAGTCAGGTCATACCCAATAACAAGCTTACCAGCACTTTATATGTATTTACTTTAACGATTGGATTGTTATGTAAATACACGACACTAGAATTTTAGAAAATCGGTTTTCTAAAGTATTATCACTTGAGGTAAATTATTTGGATAATTTATATATAATTGTTTATAGGTTTAAATGATTATATTATTTTATATTTTATAAAAGTTTATAAAATATAAGTAACATAAATAATGCATGGTTTTATTTAACAAGTTTTATAAATGTATTTACAAGTTTATATAAATTGCACTTGTTATTTAAATAAAAGGGAGGATGCAGTTTTTTGGGACTCCTATGTGTGATTCCCATGCTTGCTTGGTAACTTGGAGCAAGATATTCCTTAAGCATGCATGTCTCCTTTTAACCAATGCATTCCTTGACTTAATTGAGATGAAAAACAAGCAAACACTAAAAGAAAAACTGCAACTTTTCTGCTGAAATAAGGCCTGCTGGCCGTGAGCTTTAGGGAGGGAAGGAAGTGGTTTTGCTTGCTAAATCTAGGTGATTAAGTGTCTTAAATCCTAACTCTATCATAAGGGGTGTTGGTGCAAAAGGGCTTGTGGGTATTACACACTTGAGGCTTCAAATTAGAAGCTATAATCCTTCATCTTCATCATCATTTATTGTTACTGCTTGCTGTCCAGTTTCTGGGGTTCAAAGAAAGTGGGTTTCAAGCTTGGGTTTAAGGTCATTAGGTGTCTTAAATCTTACCTATCTTAAGGGTGGTAATGGTGAATTAAAGGCTTAGGGTTTTGGTTGCTTAAAGCTTCATATTGGAGGTCATTTACACACATCTTCATCAACTTTTTGCACATTTTGAGCAGCCCTCAAACTTGGTTTTGAGGAGGTATATTACTCTCCCTTCTTGTTAATTTGTAAGCTTATGTTCACAACTTGATCTTATTGGGATTTAACTTTAAATTGGTTTAAAGATTAACAAGTTTAATTGGTAAATACACGCTTCCGTTTTGATTATAATCTTAAATGGTTTTAAGAGTTTCAAACTTGTTAAATCCCAACAAAAGGATCCTTGGATGGCTTGAAAGTTCTTGAAGCAGAATCATGACACGAAAACAGTTCAAGTAAGATTTTCACTCAAAATAAGATTGTTATAGTTGTAGAAATTGAATCAAAGTTTGAATATGAATATTACCTTGAATTAGAAAGATAACCTACTATAAATAACAAAGGTTCCTTGATCTTAGATGATTACTTGGAATGGATTAGAAAGCTTGGAAGTAGACTTGCAAACTTGGAAGTATTCTTGATTTTTATGAAACTATACTTATGAAATTTATGAAGAACACTTAGAACTTGAAGATGGAACTTGAGAGAGATTAATTAGATGAAGAAAATTGAAGAATGAAAGTGTTTGTAGGTGTTTTTGGTCGTTGGTATATGGATTAGATATAAAGGATGTGTAATTTTATTTACATGTAAATAAGTCATGAATGATTACTAATATTTTTGTAACTTTATGAGATATTTCATACTAGTTGCCAAATGATGGTTCCCACAAGTGTTAGGTGACTTACATGGACTGCTAAGAGCTGATCATTGGAGTATATATACCAATAGTACATGTAGTGACCCGAACTTTTCCATGTTTATATATATTAATTGAGATTGATATTTACATGATTAAATGTTTCCAACATGTTAAGCAATCAAACTTGTTAAGACTTGATTAATTGAAATATATTTCATATAGACAATTGACCACCCAAGTTGACCGGCGATTCACGAATGTTAAAACTTGTAAAAACGACATGACGATATATATATAGATATACATATGGTTAACATGAGATTATGATAAGTAAGTATCTCCATAAGTATATTAACAATGAGTTATATACATATAAACAAGACTACTAACTTAAGGATTTCGAAACGAGACATATATGTAATGATTATCGTTGTAACGACATTTAAATGTATATATATCATATTAAGATATATTAATATATCTTAATATCATGATAATATAATAATTTAACATCTCATTAGATATAATAAACAATGGGTTAACAACATTAATTGAGATCGTTAACTTAAAGGTTTCAAAACAACACTTACATGTAACGACTAACGATGACTTAACGACTCAGTTAAAATGTATATACATGTAGTGTATTTAGATGTATTAAAATACTTTTGGAATACTTCAAGACATATATCAAAACACTCATACTTAACGAAAATGGTTACAGTTACTTTCCCATTCTTTTCTTTCATCAAGAATTCTAGTCGTATTCTTACCCGTATTATATACAGCTTCAAAATGTACTTACTATGGGTATATACCAATAGGAACTAGCATGGGATTCCACTATTGATTATGTCATGTATGACTAATCAATTTTAACTTCTACCATGAGCTAGTCAACTAACTAGAACTCCTTTTAACCCCACTCACCACTCACCAATTACCACTCATCATTCACTCCATTTCACTTCCAATTCTCTTTCTAATTCTCTCTCAACACAAACACACTATTATGAACATATTTTTCCAGTAGTTAATCATCATCTTCATCAAAAATCACTTCAAGAATTAAACTATAATCATCATAGGAAGAACACTTCAAGAACACTTCAAAAATCCCTTCAAGTTTACTAATTTACTTCCAAGCTTTCAAATCCATTCCAAGTAATCATCTAAGATCAAGAAAACTTTGTTATATACAGTAGGTTATCTTTCTTATTCAAGGTAATATTCATATTCAAACTTTGATTCAATTTCTATAACTATAAACTATCTTAATTCGAGTAAAAATCTTACTTGAACTTGTTTTTGTGTCATGATCCTACTTCAAGAACTTTCAAGCCATCCAAGATCCTTTGAAGCTAGATCATTTCTTGTCACTTCCAGTAGGTTTACCTACTAAACTTGAGGTAGTAATGATGTTCATAACATCATTCGATTCATATATATAAAACTATCTTATTCGAAGGTTTAAACTCGTAATCACTAGAACATAGTTTAGTTAATTCTAAACTTGTTCCCAAACAAAAGTTAATCCTTCTAACTTGACTTTTAAAATTAACTACACACATGTTCTATATCTATATGATATGCTAACTTAATGATTTAAAATCTGGAAACACGAAAAACACCGTAAAACCGGATTTACGCCGTCGTAGTAACACCGCGGGCTGTTTTGGGTTAGTTAATTAAAAACTATGATAAAATTTGATTTAAAAGTTTTTATTCTGAGAAAATGATTTTTATTATGAACATGAAACTATATCCAAAAATTATGGTTAAACTCAAAGTGGAAGTATGTTTTCTAAAATGGTCATCTAGACGTCGTTCTTTCGACTGAAATGACTACCTTTACAAAAACGACTTGTAACTTATTTTTCCGACTATAAACCTATACTTTTTCTGTTTAGATTCATAAAATAGAGTTCAATATGAAACCATAGCAATTTAATTCACTCAAAACGGATTTAAAATGAAGAAGTTATGGGTAAAACAAGATTGGATAATTTTTCTCATTTTAGCTACGTGAAAATTGGTAACAAATCAATTCCAACCATAACTTAATCAACTTGTATTGTATATTATGTAATCTTGAGATACCATAGACACGTATACAATGTTTCGACCTATCATGTCGACACATCTATATATATTTCGGAACAACCATAGACACTCTATATGTGAATGCTGGAGTTAGCTATACAGGGTTGAGGTTAATTCCAAAATATATATAGTTTGAGTTGTGATCAATACTGAGATACGTATACACTGGGTCGTGGATTGATTCAAGATAATATTTATCGATTTATTTTTGTACATCTAACTGTGGATAACTAGTTGTAGGTTACTAACGAGGACAGCTGACTTAATAAACTTAAAACATCAAAATATATTAAAAGTGTTGTAAATATATTTTAAACATACTTTGATATATATGTATATATTGTTATAGGTTCGTGAATCAACCAGTGGCCAAGTCTTACTTCCCGACGAAGTAAAAATCTGTGAAAGTGAGTTATAGTCCCACTTTTAAAATCTAATATTTTTGGGATGAGAATACATGCAGGTTTTATAAATGATTTACAAAATAGACACAAGTACGTGAAACTACATTCTATGGTTGAATTATCGAAATCGAATATGCCCCTTTTTATTAAGTCTGGTAATCTAAGAATTAGGGAACAGACACCCTAATTGACGCGAATCCTAAAGATAGATCTATTGGGCCTAACAAACCCCATCCAAAGTACCGGATGCTTTAGTACTTCGAAATTTATATCATATCCGAAGGGTGTCCAGGAATGATGGGGATATTCTTATATATATGCATCTTGTTAATGTCGGTTACCAGGTGTTCACCATATGAATGATTTTTATCTCTATGTATGGGATATGTATTGAAATATGAAATCTTGTGGTCTATTCTTACGATTTGATATATATAGGTTAAACCTATAACTCACCAACATTTTTGTTGACGTTTAAAGCATGTTTATTCTCAGGTGAATACTAAGAGCTTCCGCTGTTGCATACTAAAATAAGGACAAGATTTGGAGTTCATGTTTGTATGATATTGTGTAAAAACTGCATTCAAGAAACTGATTTCGATGTAACATATTTGTATTGTAAACCATTATGTAATGGTCGTGTGTAAACAGGATATTTTAGATTATCATTATTTGATAATCTACGTAAAGCTTTTTAAACCTTTATTTATGAAATAAAGGTTATGGTTTGTTTTAAAAATGAATGCAGTCTTTGAAAAACGTCTCATATAGAGGTCAAAACCTCGCAACGAAATCAATTAATATGGAACGTTTTTAATCAATAAGAAAGGGACATTTCAGTTGGTATCAGAGCGTTGGTCTTAGAGAACCAGAATTTTGCATTAGTGTGTCTTATCGAGTTTGTTAGGATGCATTAGTGAGTCTGGACTTCGACCGTGTTTACTTGAAAAATGATTGCTTAACAAATTTTGTTGGAAACTATATATTTTTAACATATGAATATTATGTGATATATTAATCTCTTAACGAGTTTGATATTATGTGATAGATGTCTACTTCTAGAACAAGTCTCATTGACTCACCTAATAATAATGAAGAGTCAAATGTAAATTGGAATGATTCGTGGACTGATTCACAAGTTCCCGAAGAGGAACCGGAAGAAGAGTCGGAACCGGAAGAAGAATCGGAACCGGAAGAAGAATCGGAACCGGAAGAAGAAATAGAACCGGTGGGGGAAATAATAAAACGGTTAAGTAAAAGAGAATCCTCAACCAACCGACCAAGGTTAATCATGGTCAATGGTGTTTCCGCCAAGGAAGCAAAATATTGGGAGGATTACCAATTCTCCGATGAATCGGATTCCGACGAGAATTCCGATGATGTTATAGAAATTACCCCAACTGAATTTAAAAAGGCAAAAGAAAATAATAAGGGAAAGGGCATAAAAATAGAGAAATCTAATTCCAACCCCGATGAACTTTATATGTATCGTCAACCCCCGAAGTCCTTAAGTTGTAACAATGACCCGAGAACCTCTAAACCACCAGGTTTTTCTAAACCAATGTGGACAACGACGGCTCGTATTAGGGGAACATCATATATCCCTAGAAACTTGGCAAAACGAACCAAAACTGAACAAGAAGAAACAAGCGAGTCGGAATAAGATAGTTGTATTCGTGTGGTGTAATATATGTAATATAGTGTGCTTATGCTTTATGATATATGTAAAAATTGCTTGCATTAATAAGTATTTTTTTTATGAATCTAACTCTTGTCTATTTTACAGTATAAAAACACAAAATGGATAGACAACCCAATATTTTAAGAGACCTACCCGGAGTCATGATTGATGAAATCTTGTCTAGAGTCGGTCAGAATTCCTCGGCACAACTATTTAAGGCGAGATCAGTTTGTAAGACATTCGAAGAACGTTCCAAGAATGCCTTGGTTTATAAAAGGCTTTCGTTCGAAAGATGGGGGATATCACATTGGGAAATCCATAAGTTACGATGTGTTTACTTTGACGCATATATTGCGGGGAACCCAAATGCTATTTTACGCAACGGGTTAAGAAATTATTTTGACTCAGTATATCCGAATATAGGACTTCGTGATTTAGAAAAAGCGGCTAACATGCAACATAAAGAAGCATGTTATGCTTACGGGTTAGTAATGTTCGCTTCTCACCAAAGTGAGAACAAGAACATCGGGCTACAACTATTAAACAAAACGTTCCCACAAGTGACGGAGTCGGTAATTGGGGTAAGAAATGAGGTTTTTAGGTTATTACGAGACTGTTGATCATTACGTAACCCTCGTCCCTTTGACGACGTTACAACACGCTGTCTTATCAACGGCCATAACGGTTATGTTCCACAAGACCAAGGATGGGAAGTAGTCCTAGTAAAACCAGAATGCATGACTTGTTTCTGGACGTATGAATTACGTGTCTTTATTGCCTTTGCTGAACGACTTGTGTACTAGCTAGAATTATCTTTACAACTATCTTGTATCAAAGTTATTGTGTGCTATATTTCATGCTTTATGTAAAATAAGCGGTATTGTAAGTTTGTAAAATATTGTATAAAAGTTTGAACGCGAAATATTATCACAATCAGTTTTTCATATAGAATTGTAGTAGTTGAATTGTATATTAGCTACTAAGTATGAACTTAACGGGTAGGTACTACCCGAATTTAAACTTATAAAACGCTAATATGAAGAAAAAGCTTTTATAAATGAGTTCAAATTATGCTACGAAATACTATTAACTACTCTTAATATTCTATATGATTAACTTGTTCCATTTGACTATTTTGAAGGAAATGGCACCGACTACTCGACACACCGTGAATATGAATGAAGAGGAATTCCATACTTTTCTAGCTTCAAACATAGCCGCAGTACAGGCTGCGCTACATACCAACAATAACCTTGGATCTGGCAGTACAGGAAATCGTGTAGGATGCACCTACAAAGAATTCACTGCCTGCAAACCTTTGGAATTTGATGGAACCGAAGGACCGATCGGATTGAAACGGTGGACCGAGAAGGTCGAATCGGTGTTTGCCATAAGTAAGTGTACTGAAGAGGACAAAGTGAAGTACACTACGCATACCTTCACAGGTTCTGCGTTAACATGGTGGAATACCTATCTAGAGCAAGTAGGACAAGATGATGCGTACGCACTACCGTGGTCAGCATTCAAGCACTTGATGAACGAGACGTACCGTCCCAGAACTGAGGTCAATAAGCTCAAGACAGAACTTAGAGGGTTACGAACCCAAGGATTTGATATTACCACGTACAAAAGACGATTCACAGAATTGTGCCTATTGTGTCCGGGAGCATTCGAAGATGAGGAAGAGAAGATCGACGCGTTTGTGAAAGGATTACCGGAAAGAATCCAAGAAGATATAAGTTCACACGAGCCCGCCTCCATACAACAGGCATGTAGAATGGCTCACAAACTAGTGAACCAGATTGAAGAAAGAATTAAAGAACAGACTGCTGAAGAGGCCAATGTGAAGCAAGTCAAAAGAAAGTGGGAGGAAAACGGTGATAAGAATCACCAATACAACAACAACAATAATCGTAACAATTATCCCAACAATCGCAACATCAATCGCAACTACAACAAACGGCCCAACAACAACAACAACAACAACAACAGCAACTACAACAATCATCCCAACAACAATAATAACCGCAACAACAACAACAATCAGAAGCAGCTATGCCAAAGGTGTGAAAAGTATCACTCGGGGTTCTGCACCAAATTTTGCAACAAGTGTAAAAGAAATGGTCATAGCGCGGCGAAGTGTGAGGTCTACGGACCAGGGGTTAATAGAACAAAAGGAACAAATGGTGTCGGAACGAGTAATGGCGGAGCAAGTAGTGTCGGAGCAAGTTATGCCAATGTAGTTTGTTATAAATGTGGAAAACCGGGCCACATTATTAGAAATTGCCCGAACCAGGAGAACACGAATGGACAAGGCCACGGAAGAGTTTTCAATATTAATGCGGCAGAGGCACAGGAAGACCCGGAGCTTGTTACGGGTACGTTTCTTATTGACAATAAATCTGCTTACATTTTATTTGATTCGGGTGCGGATAGAAGCTATATAAGTAGAGATTTTTGTGCTAAATTAAATTGTCCATTGACGCCTTTGGATAGTAAATTTTTACTCGAATTAGCAAATGGTAAATTAATTTCAGCAGATAATATATGTCGGAATCGAGAAATTAAACTGGTTAGCGAAACATTTAAGATTGATTTGATACCAGTAGAGTTAGGGAGTTTTGATGTGATAATCGGTATGGACTGGTTGAAAGAAGTGAAAGCAGAGATCATTTGTTACAAAAATGCAATTCGCATTATATGAGAAAAAGGAAAACCCTTAATGGTGTACGGAGAAAAGGGCAACACGAAGCTACATATTATTAGTAATTTGAAGGCACAAAAACTAATAAGAATAGGTTGCTATGCTGTTCTAGCACATGTCGAGAAAGTACAAACTGAAGAAAAGAGCATCAATGATGTTCCCATTGCAAAAGAATTTCCCGATGTATTTCTGAAAGAATTACCGGGATTACCCCCACATCGATCCGTTGAATTTCAAATAGATCTTGTACCAGGAGCTGCACCAATAGCTCGTGCTCCTTATAGACTCGCACCCAGCGAGATGAAAGAACTGCAAAGCTAATTACAAGAACTTTTAGGGCGTGGTTTCATTCGACCAAGCACATCACCGTGGGGAGCTCCTGTTTTGTTTGTCAAGAAGAAAGATGGTACATTCAGGTTGTGTATCGACTACCGAGAGTTGAACAAACTTACCATCAAGAACCGCTACCCACTACCGAGAATCGACGACTAATTTGATCAACTACAAGGCTCGTCTGTTTATTCAAAGATTGACTTACGTTCCGGGTATCATCAAATGCTGGTGAAAGAAGATGATATTCCAAAGACTGCTTTCAGAACATGTTACGGTCATTACGAGTTTATGGTCATGCCATTTGGTTTAACTAATGCACCAGCTGTGTTCATGGACCTTATGAACCGAGTGTGTGGACCATAACTTGACAAGTTTGTTATTGTTTTCATTGATGACATACTTATTTACTCAAAGAATGACCAAGAACACGGTGAACATTTGAGAAAGGTGTTAGAAGTATTGAGGAAGGAAGAATTGTACGCTAAGTTTTCAAAGTGTGCATTTTGGTTGGAAGAATTTCAATTCCTCGGTCACATAGTGAACAAAGAAGGTATTAAGGTGGATCCAGCAAAGATAGAAACTGTTGAAAAGTGGGAAACCCCAAAAACTCCGAAACACATACGCCAGTTTTTAGGACTAGCTGGTTACTACAGAAGGTTCATCCAAGACTTTTCCAGAATAGCAAAACCCTTGACTGCATTAACGCATAAAGGGCAGAAAATTAAATGGAATGATGAACAAGAGAAAGCGTTTCAGTTATTGAAGAAAAATCTAACTACGGCACCTATATTGTCATTGCCTGAAGGGAATGATGATTTTGTGATTTATTGTGATGCATCAAAGCAAGGTCTCGGTTGTGTATTAATGCAACGAACGAAGGTGATTACTTATGCGTCTAGACAATTGAAGATTCACGAACAAAATTATACGACGCATGATTTGGAATTAGGCGCGGTTGTTTTTGCATTAAAGACTTGGAGGCACTACTTATATGGGGTCAAAAGTATTATATATACCGACCACAAAAGTCTTTAACACATATTTAATCAGAAACAACTGAATATGAGGCAGCGTAGGTGGATTGAATTATTGAATGATTACGACTTTGAGATTCGTTACCACCCGGGGAAGGCAAATGTGGTAGCCGATGCCTTGAGCAGGAAGGACAGAGAACCCATTCGAGTAAAATCTATGAATATAATAATTCATAATAATCTTACTACTCAAATAAAGGAGGCGCAACAAGGAGTTTTAAAAGAGGGAAATTTAAAGGATGAAATACCCAAAGGATCGGAGAAGCATCTTAATATTCGGGAAGACGGAACCCGGTATAGGGCTGAAAGGATTTGGGTACCAAAATTTGGAGATATGAGAGAAATGGTACTTAGAGAAGCTCATAAAACCAGATACTCAATACATCCTGGAACGAAGAAGATGTACAAGGATCTCAAGAAATATTTTTGGTGGCCGGGTATGAAAGCCGATGTTGCTAAATACGTAGGAGAATGTTTGACGTGTTCTAAGGTCAAAGCTGAGCATCAGAAACCATCAGGTCTACTTCAACAACCCGAAATCCCGGAATGGAAATGGGAAAACATTACCATGGATTCCATCACTAAATTGCCAAGGACTGAAAGTGGTTTTGATACTATTTGGGTAATAGTTGATCGTCTCACCAAATCAGCACACTTCCTGCCAATAAGAGAAGATGACAAGATGGAGAAGTTAGCACGACTGTATTTGAAGGAAGTCATCTCCAGACATGGAATACCAATCTCTATTATCTCTGATAGGGATGGCAGATTTATTTCAAGATTCTGGCAGACATTACAGCAAGCATTAGGAACTCGTCTAGACATGAGTACTACCTATCATCCACAAACTGAAGGTCAGAGCGAAAGGATGATACAAACGCTTGAAGACATGCTACGAGCATGTGTTATTGATTTCGGAAACAGTTGGGATCGACATCTACCGTTAGCAGAATTTTCCTACAACAACAGCTACCATTCAAGCATTGAGATGGCGCTGTTTGAAGAACTTTATGGTAGAAAGTGCAGGTCTTCGATTTGTTGGAGTGAAGTGGGGGATAGACAGATTACGGGTCCGGAGATTATACAAGAAACTACCGAGAAGATCATCCAAATTCAACAACGGTTGAAAACCGCCCAAAGTCGACAAAAGAGCTACGCTGACATTAAAAGAAAAGATATAGAATTTGAAATTGGAGAGATGGTAATGCTTAAAGTTGCACCTTGGAAAGGCTTTGTTCGATTTGGTAAACGAGGGAAATTAAATCCAAGGTATATTGGACCATTCAAGATTATTGATCGTGTCGGACCAGTAGCTTACCGACTTGAGTTACCTCAACAACTCGCGGCTGTACATAACACTTTCCATGTCTCGAATTTGAAGAAATGTTTTGCTAAAGAAGATCTCACAATTCCGTTAGATGAAATCAAAATCAACGAAAAACTCCAATTCATCGAAGAACCCGTCGAAATAATGGATCGTGAGGTTAAAAGACTTAAGCAAAACAAGATACCAATTGTTAAGGTTCGATGGAATGCTCGTAGAGGACCTGAGTTCACCTGGGAGCGTGAAGATCAAATGAAGAAGAAATACCCACATCTATTTCCAGAAGATTCATCAACACCTTCAACAGCTTAAAATTTCGGGACGAAATTTATTTAACGGGTAGGTACTGTAGTGACCCGAACTTTTCCATGTTTATATATATTAATTGAGATTGATATTTACATGATTAAATGTTTCCAACATGTTAAGCAATCAAAGTTGTTAAGACTTGATTAATTGAAATATGTTTCATATAGACAATTGACCACCCAAGTTGACCGGCGATTCACGAACGTTAAAACTTGTAAAAACGACATGACGATATATATATATATGGATATACATATGGTTAACATGAGATTATGATAAGTAAGTATCTCCATAAGTATATTAACAATGAGTTATATACATATAAACAAGACTACTAACTTAAGGATTTTGAAACGAGACATATATGTAACGATTATCGTTGTAACGACATTTAAATGTATATATATCATATTAAGATATATTAATATATCATAATATCATGATAATATAATAATTTAACATCTCATTAGATATAATAAACAATGGGTTAACAACATTAATTGAGATCGTTAACTTAAAGGTTTCAAAACAACACTTACATGTAACGACTAACGATGACTTAACGACTCAGTTAAAATGTATATACATGTAGTGTATTTAGATGTATTAAAATACTTTTGGAAGACTTCAAGACATATATCAAAACACTCATACTTAACGAAAATGGTTACAGTTACTTTCCCATTCTTTTCTTTCATCAAGAATTCTAGTCGTATTCTTACCCGTATTATACACAGCTTCAAAACGTACTTACTATGGGTATATACCAATAGGAACTAGCATGGGATTCTACTCTTGATTATGTCATGTATGACTAATCAATTTTAACTTCTACCATGAGCTAGTCAACTAACTAGAACTCCTTTTAACCCCACTCACCACTCACCAATTACCACTCATCATTCACTCCATTTCACTTCCAATTCTCTTTCTAATTCTCTCTCAACACACACACACTATTATGAACGTATTTTTCCAGTAGTTAATCATCATCTTCATCAAAAATCACTTCAATAATCAAGCTATAATCATCATAGGAAGAACACTTCAAGAACACTTCAAAAAACCCTTCAAGTTTACTAATTTACTTCCAAGCTTTCTAATCCATTCCAAGTAATCATCTAAGATCAAGAAACCTTTGTTATATACAGTAGGTTATCTTTTTTATTCAAGGTAATATTCATATTCAAACTTTGATTCAATTTCTATAACTATAAACTATCTTAATTCGAGTAAAAATCTTACTTGAACTTGTTTTTGTGTCATGATCCTACTTCAAGAACTTTCAAACCATCCAAGATCCTTTGAAGCTAGATCATTTCTTGTCACTTCCAGTAGGTTTACCTACTAAACTTGAGGTAGTAATAATGTTCATAACATCATTCGATTCATATATATAAAACTATCTTATTCGAAGGTTTAAACTCGTAATCACTAGAACATAGTTTAGTTAATTCTAAACTTGTTCGCAAACAAAAGTTAATCCTTCTAACTTGACTTTTAAAATTAACTACACACATGTTCTATATCTATATGATATGCTAACTTAATGATTTAAAATCTGGAAACACGAAAAACACCGTAAAACCGGATTTACGCCGTCGTAGTAACACCGCGGGCTGTTTTGGGTTAGTTAATTAAAAACTATGATAAACTTTGATTTAAAAGTTGTTATTCTGAGAAAATGATTTTTATTATGAACATGAAAATATATCCAAAAGTTATGGTTAAACTCAAAGTGGAAGTATGTTTTCTAAAATGGTCATCTAGACGTCGTTCTTTCGACTGAAATGACTACCTTTACAAAAACGACTTGTAACTTATTTTTCCGACCTTAAACCTATACTTTTTCTGTTTAGATTCATAAAATAGAGTTCAATATGAAACCATAGCAATTTAATTCACTCAAAACGGATTTAAAATGAAGAAGTTATGGGTAAAACAAGATTGGATAATTTTTCTCATTTTAGCTACGTGAAAATTGGTAACAAATCTATTCCAACCATAACTTAATCAACTTGTATTGTATATTATGTAATCTTGAGATACCATAGACACGTATACAATGTTTCAACCTATCATGTCGACACATCTAAATATATTTCGGAACAACCATAGACACTCTATATGTGAATGTTGGAGTTACCTATACAGGGTTGAGGTTGATTCCAAAATATATATATTTGAGTTGTGATCAATACTGAGATACGTATACACTGGGTCGTGGATTGATTCAAGATAATATTTATCGATTTATTTCTGTACATCTAACTGTGGACAACTAGTTGTAGGTTACTAACGAGGACAGCTGACTTAATAAACTTAAAACATCAAAATATATTAAAAGTGTTGTAAATATATTTTAAACATACTTTGATATATATATGTATATATTGTTATAGGTTCGTGAATCAACCAGTGGCCAAGTCTTACTTCCCGACGAAGTAAAAATCTGTGAAAGTGAGTTATAGTCCCACTTTTAAAATCTAATATTTTTGGGATGAGAATACATGCAGGTTTTATAAATGATTTACAAAATAGACACAAGTACGTGAAACTACATTCTATGGTTGAATTATCGAAATCGAATATGCCCCTTTTTATTAAGTCTGGTAATCTAAGAATTAGGGAACAGACACCCTAATTGACGCGAATCCTAAAGATAGATCTATTGGGCCTAACAAACCCCATCCAAAGTACCGGATGCTTTAGTACTTCGAAATTTATATCATATTCGAAGGGTGTCCCGGAATGATGGGGATATTCTTATATATATGCATCTTGTTAATGTCGGTTACCAGGTGTTCACCATATGAATGATTTTTATCTCTATGTATGGGATGTGTATTGAAATATGAAATCTTGTGGTCTATTGTTACGATTTGATATATATAGGTTAAACCTATAACTCACCAACATTTTTGTTGACGTTTAAAGCATGTTTATTCTCAAGTGAATACTAAGAGCTTCCGCTGTTGCATACTAAAATAAGGACAAGATTTGGAGTTCATGTTTGTATGATATTGTGTAAAAACTGCATTCAAGAAACTGATTTCGATGTAACATATTTGTATTGTAAACCATTATGTAATGGTCGTGTGTAAACAGGATATTTTAGATTATCATTATTTGATAATCTACGTAAAGCTTTTTATACCTTTATTTATGAAATAAAGGTTATGGTTTGTTTTAAAAATGAATGCAGTCTTTGAAAAACGTCTCATATAGAGGTCAAAACCTCGCAACGAAATCAATTAATATGGAACGTTTTTAATCAATAAGAACGGGACATTTCAGTACATACATCTAAAAGCTGTGTATTGTACGAGTACGAATACGGGTGCATACGAGTAGAATTGTTGATGATACTGAACGAGGATGTAATTGTAAGTATTTTTGTTAAGTAGAAGTATTTTGATAAGTGTCTTGAGGTCTTTCAAAAGTGTATAAATACATATTAAAACACTTCATGTATATACATTTTAACTGAGTCGTTAAGTCATCGTTAGTCGTTACATGTAAATGTTGTTTTGAAAACTTTAGGTTAACGATCTTGTTAAATGTTGTTAACCCATTGTTTATTATATCAAATGAGATGTTAAATTGTTACATTATCATGATATTATGATATATAATATATCTTAGTATGATATATATACAGTTAAATGTCGTTACAACGATAATCGTTACATATATGTCTCGTTTCGAAATCATTAAGTTAGTAGTCTTATTTTTACATATGTAGTTCATTGTTAATACACTTAATGATATATTTACTTATCATTTAACATAATTAACCAAGTGTATCAATATCTTAATATGATTCATATGTACCTAGTAAGACGTTGTTATAACGATAATCGTTATATATATCATTTTCGAGTTTCTTAATTTAATAGTCTCATTTTTATGTATATAACTCATTGTTAAAATACCTAATGAGATACATACTTATAATAAAATCATGTTAACTATATATATAACCATATATATGTCATCATATAGTTTTTCCAAGTTTTAACGTTTGTGAATCACCGGTCAACTTGGGTGGTCATTTGTCTATATGAAACCTATTCCAATTAATCAAGTCTTAAAAAGTTTGATTGCTTAACATGTTGGAAACACTTAATCATATAAATATCAATTTCATTTAATATATATAAACATGGAAAAGTTCGGGTCACTACATGATTGATAAGGTAGACTCCCTAGAGATTATCGTTGATATCTTTACTAAGTCTCTGAAAAAGGAGACCTTCACTCTACTTAGGAATGGGTTAGGAATGATGGAACTCGTGCCTTAATGAAAATAATTCCATTGAGCCCGTGCGGTCAAAGCATGGTCGACCGTGACCTCGACCGCAGAACAGCTGATAGCCTGTTTTGTCTTTTATTTACCATCTTTATTATCTAAATCACTTTTTTACCAACCCCACTCCTTCTTTAAACCCCAACCACTAGATTACATATTTCATTGTATCCCTTCTCTCCAACATCTAGTGGTCCTCAAAGGTAAGCATCCAAACTTTTTAATCTTGCTTACTTTCAAAATTTCTCTCATGTAATCCTTTACTATTTACATAATCTCACATGAGAATGTTTTTTGTGTCTTTCATACTAAAAGGAACACTTTTTTGATGAATAACTTATCAATTATGTGAAAGCTTCTTTGTAAAGATCTTAACTAATAGGGTGCCATGTAGGAACTTTTTCTTGCATAATTCATACAAGTTGTTTTTAAAAAAATACTCATGCACACACAAATGTTTGACCAAGCTCTTGTGATAAATCTCAATCTCATGATAGTTATCCAATTTAGGCAAACATAAATCGAAATGATGAAACTTGTCTATCTTTTCAAAATGGCACAACTAAACTGTTTTCGACAAGAATTAATTGAAACATGTTTAACGTATAGGTTTTCAAAACCATGTTGTAAACAAGAACTTCTTGCTATGTTCACGTTCTTAGGAAATGACCAACACACAAAGACAATGTGCGGCATATCACCAACAATAAATGGAATCTCGAATCCTTCTTGAAGAAAAAGTTGTTCACTATGATGGATTTCAAACCTCCAAACAACATTCACTCGAAAATAATGTTTCTCTTTCTTAAACCTAGATGAGGTCATCTATCCACCCATTATCCAAGATGTTTATGCCAAATTCGAATTTGTTAACCTAAATCTAGTCAAATTTTAACTCGTTAATAAGATTCACACTTGGCCTCTCTCGTACTTTGCTTCGGTCATGAAGACTCCCTCTCAAGGTCGTACCTTCTACACTCCTCGAACCAATCTTAGATCTTTACACCCCACTTACCCCACACAATAAGTACTATCCACCATCACTCACTCGAATGTTCATCATAATCTCAATCACCGCATCCGTATTCAAGACTCCGAGATAAGTCATGATCTTCAACTACTTCTAACATCATTTGACACAACATTCTTTATAGGGAAACTTCCATCGATCATCTCTCGAGAACCGAAGTATCCGTTCTATGGTCCTTCCTATCAACTGATGCCATAAACTTAGCCTTTATTGTGACTCAACAAATGAGCAATCTTCGTAACCTTCCTAACTGTCCACTTCCCTGCTATATTTATCTCAATCGCATCTTTCGACACCTTGGCATGATAACCCCTCTAGAGATTCCTCTTTCTGTGTTAATCACTCCGCTTACCTTTTGGATTGCCACTCATATCACAACTCTCTCATCCGACTCTAAGGACTCAGCAATCTCTGATGCCGTCAGCACCAGTGCCAAGTTGTCATAACCCGTCCTTAACCATAAGAACGTGTTAGATAACGTATGATTTCATTGCGAGGTATTGACCTCTATATGCGACATTTTTAAAAGAACAACTGCATATATTTTACATTACAAACCATAATTCTTATTTTGATACAAGCTTTAGACAAAATACTGCATTGGTGGCAGGAGTCTTGGTACCATTTGTATTTGTAACGAGAGCCCTACAATCTTCAGCAAGATGACCCTTTCGATTACATTTGTTGCATACCACATTACAGTAGCCAGGGTGATGTTTGTGGCATCGGTTGCATAAAGGATTTTGTCCTTTGTAACCAAAGCTTGAACCACTACCTGCACCTTGCATGGTTTCTTGTTTCTTAAAAGATTGTTGTTGGTTACCTCGATCATAATTTCCATTCCACTTTCTTTTGTTACCTGATACCTTCACATCAGTATTGGATGCTTTCTTATCCATGATGACCTGATCCATTAGCTCGTTTGCCATGGTTATAGCTTCATGAATTGTCTTAGGTTTCGATGCTGTAACGTTTGCCTTGACCTTTTTGGGCAAACCATCTTTGTACATTTCAATCTTCCGTTCTTCGATTGGAACCAATTCAGGACATAGCAAAACTAATTCCATGAATCGCTGATTGTAGTTGGTGATTTCAGTACCAACAACCTTCAGGCTTCGTAATTCATCTTCCAACTTCCTAACCTCGTTCCTTGGACAATACTCGTTGATTAACATTGTTTTGAATTCTTCCCAAGGAGTATCATAAGCTACATCTCCTCCTACAGCCTTCACATAATTTTTCCACCACGTGAGTGCACTATCTTGTAAAGTGCACGATGCATACTTGGTCATGTCCTTTTCAACACAACCACTTATTTTAAACACAGTCTCCATCTTTTCTATCCACCGGGTTAAACCGATCGGTCCTTCTGTTCCACTGAATGATGAGGGCTTGCAAGCTTGAAAAGTTTTGTAAGTGCACCCCACACGAGGATTTGGGTTAACTGCAGCACCTCTTGCAGCCTCGACCCATAACATTCTGTCGTTCACTCGCTGATTGATGAGTTCCTGGATTTCTTGTTCCGTCATTCGGTTCAATCGCGCCATATTCTTCTATAAGAATGAAAAGAAAATAATTATTCACATGGAATATTATAGATGTAGTGTATATTTACAGTACATTATAGCTTATTAATAATATGAACCAGGTATTATTATAAAAGCCTTTTCTTCTTATTAGCGTTTTATAATTATATCTAGGGTAGTACCTACCCGTTAATGTCCATACTTAATAGCTTAGTACAGAATCAATTACTACCATCTAAGTAATACTTAACCATGGAAAATTATTGCATTTCACACTTCACTATTTTACATATGCTTATCTTACATCGAACATTAAGCAAACCACACTAATAATATTATACAAAACATTATATGATCCCATGGTTTAATACGGCAGCGCATCGTTTGGTCTATTTTCTAGGACGTTTAGGTTCAAAGAATCGCTTAACGCTTATCCTGGCTGTCTGCCTATATTTTAGCTGTGGGGCTGAAGAACTGGATGCCGGGATAGAACGAATAGGAATAGCGGGAATAGGGGTGGTAGTGTCTAGTGGAGTTGGTGCCACATCATCCTTACTAAACTCGGGATTTGAATTTTCTAATTCATTAGCCTTTCGTTTCTTTCCTAGTTCAAACTCATCTTTTGTAATTTCCTGTATTTCTTCCTCGGGTTCACTTTCCTCCTCGGGTTCACTTTCCTCCTCGGGTTCACTTTCCTCCTCGGGTTCACTTTCCGGGTTCTCTATAGTCGGTTCATCCGGAATTTGTGAGTCTTCCCCAAAGATATTATTTTCGTCATCGGATAGGTTAATGACTGGAACACCATCTGAAGATTCTGGTTCGGAGTCGCTGAATGTGATGACAAGTTTTGAGCCCGACATCTATCACACAACAACTAACCCATTAGTACTACATAATATTTACATATAAATTTTAACCAACAATGATAAGCAATGGTTTTTAAATCAGACCCGGTCAAAGTCCAGACTTACTAATGTATCCTAACGACTTATCGGTTAGACACACTAATGCAAACCTGGTTCGCTAAGACCACCGCTCTGATACCACATGTCATAACCCGTCCTTAACCATAAGAACGTGTTAGATAACGTATGATTTCATTGCGAGGTATTGACCTCTATATGCGACATTTTTAAAAGAACAACTGCATATATTTTACATTACAAACCATAATTCTTATTTTGATACAAGCTTTAGACAAAATAAAGATGATTATCGTTTAGCGATAATCTTAGACTTACAAACTTTACATGTGATGATAACAATACGATTTCTAGCATATTTTACATTACAAATCCTCCGATATGCAGTTTTATTTTTGACACAAATATGCATACTCAAGATCTTGTTTAAATTCAACATGTTGCAGCGGAAGCTTCTAATTATCACCTGAGAATAGACATGTTTAAAACGTCAACATAAAGTTGGTGAGATATAGGTTTAATGCCGGCAGCGATATAAATATAGACCACAAGATTTCATATATAAACATTTTAATAAAAATATTCTAAGTGGTTGAGCACTTGGTAACCATACTTAACATTTAATCACGTCGCATATTCCCTTTATTATGAAATCTTACTACACCGTACCAAGTGTAGTCACAAAACGAAGTACTGTGCAACCGTTGAATACTGGTCGTCCAGTCCGGTTGGGGTTGTCAGGCCCGATAGATCTATCAACAGGATTCGCGTTTACAATACCGCTGTAAATAACAGTTACCAAGCTACAGGGAAGTATGCCAGTGGTACAACTCAACGTAGAATATATTTTTCAGTTACTTGTGTCCATAACGTAAAACATAAAATACATGTATTCTCATCCCGAAATACTTAGAGTTTAAAAGTGGGACTATATACTCACTTTTGTCTTGAAGATATGTAATTTCGACTTGGTCTCCGATTGATATCACGAACCTATCCATATATAGTTTATCAATATATTTCTATTTTAAACAATCGTCACATATATATACTTTTTATACTTTTAATAGTTTTAATAATTTCTTAGTCCGTAGTTAGCAGTCCGATGTTAGTAATTCAATTTTAATGGTTCATTTTTAGGTGTTTAATAAACCCCTAATGAAATAAATAAAAACCCCCATCGTATATGTATTGGTCGAGATTAATCTTGACCCACGGTACCGGTGTTGTCAAATGACGTGTTGCGTACATAAAGTACCGGTGTTGTCAAATGACGTGTTGCGTACAATCATGGGATCTTATGATTAATCTTCTCGTATTGTTTACGGGTGATCCTGAACCATATAAAATTAAATTATGAGTACATATATATAAAATATCATGTTATTTTAAAAAGATGTGATTTATTTAATTTTCTCCAATTATTTTCGTAGCTAAACTAGTCTTAGATATCCGATCTCGTTTTGGTCATAGTTTCTTCGTTACAACTCCGTTTTCGTTGATTCAACTTGCCACTTCCTTGGATCGAGTCCCTCTTTAAGACTATGAACTGTAAATACCTTAGTTTGTATTCGAAATCACAGGTCATAGGTCAAACTTTAGTGAAACTTATGAAGTTAATCATTTTCCATCATGTAAACAACCTTAAATGATTATTTTTCTAAAAATACTTATACTTTGAGTTAAATCATGAAATTTTTATGTGTTATCATATTTATAGTAAAAATCATTTTTCCAGAAAATAAACCTCCAATTCAAAGTTTAAGATGGTTTTTAATTATCCAACCCAAAACAGCCCCCGGTTGCACTCCGATGTCGTAAATTCAGTTTTTAAGGTGTTCTTTGAAAAACCAAGTTATACCTTGTTAAATTAGCATATATTTAAGATATATTACAGGTCTTGAAGTATTTTAAAAGTTAAGTTAGAAGGATCTATTTAGTTTGCAAACAAGTTTGAAAACTTTCAAACTATGTTCTTGTTGTTAAACTTTTATACCACAAAATAAGATAGCTATATATATATGAATCGAATAAGGTTATGAACATAGATTCTACCTCAAGTTCCTTGGGACAAGGTTGCTGTAAAAGAGGAGTAAGAACCTAGAACCAAAAGAGTGATGGAATTGGATGAAAGATTGGAAGTAAACTTGTGTTCTTGAAAGGATTCTTGAAGTGTTCTTGTATGGTTTTTCTTATGATGATTAAGGGTTGTTTTTGAAGCTAAATGATGGGGAAAATGCTTGGAGATGATCAAGTATGAAGTTAAGAGTATTTTGAGAGAGAAATGGGAGTGTAAGTATGAGAAAATGGGGTGAAGAAATGGTGTGCATGCATAAAAACGTTTTTAGGTTATAAAGGAAAAAAAAGATACCTAACTTTGTTTTCTTGCTAAATAATTCATGCTACTTGACAAATGGTTGGTTCCACATGTTTCTTAATCATTTAAGGCTGCTAAGGAGCAGATTGTTATTGGTATATACCAATAGTAAATACATCTAGAAGCTGCGTATGATACGGGTACATATACCCTAGATATACGTGTAGAAATCTTTGAGAAAACGGAACGAGGATTCAAATATAGCTATCTTTTGTAAATATACTTATATTGTTTTATGTATGTAAGCCCTTTAAAAGTGATAAAATACATATCTATACGATGCATGTATAAGTATTATAGGTTATAAGTATTTATGTCGAAGAATGTTACGTATAGTTATCGTTTTGAAAACTTAAGTTAGTAGTTTCAAAATATACTTATAACTCATTGTTATTAGTACCCAATGAGATGTTAAACATACTTAGATCATGTTAAATATATATAAATACATATATATACATAAACGTATAATTATCGTATGTTATATAGTTCGTGATATCATCGGTCAAATTGGACGGTCAAACGTTGTGTAAAACTCTTTTCGAAAACATAAGTCTCAACAATTTGGATTGCTTATCATGTTGGTAAGGTTTAATTTATGTAAATATTAATCTTATAAGTATAGAACGATCGAAAAAGTGCGGGTCGTTACATTACCTCCCCGTTAAATAAATTTCGTCCCGAAATTTTAAAATTGTACCTATTTTGCGTCATCGAGAAACAAGTGTGGATACTTTTGTTTCATCTGATCCTCTCGTTCCCACGTAAACTCGGGACCTCTTCTAGCACTCCAACGAACCTTAACGATCGGTATGTTGCTCTGCTTGAGCTGTTTAACTTCACGATCCATGATTCCGATTGGTTCTTCGATGAATTGTAGTTTCTCGTCGACATGGATTTCTTCAAGAGGAATGGTGAGGTCTTCCTTTGCAAGACACTTCTTAAGATTCGAAACGTGAAATGTATTATGTACTCCGGTGATTTGTTGCGGTAACTCGAGTCGATAAGCTACCGGTCCAATGCGTTCAATGATCTTGAACGGGCCTACATATCTTGGGTTCAGTTTACCTCTTTTACCGAAACGTATCACACCTTTCCAAGGTGACACCTTTAGCATAACCATATCACCGATCTGAAACTCTAATGGTTTCCTTCGGACATCGGCGTAGCTCTTTTGGCGACGACGGGCTGTTTTCAATCTCTCCTTAACTTGTACTATCTTCTCAGTCGTTTCGTGTATGATCTCGGGACCAGTTAATTGTCGATCTCCTACTTCATTCCAACAGATAGGAGATCTACACTTCCTTCCATACAATGCTTCGAATGGTGCAGCTTTAATGCTCGCATGATAACTATTATTATACGAGAATTCTGCTAACGGTAAATACTTATCCCATCCGTTTCCAAAGTCGATCACACATGCCCTGAGCATGTCTTCGAGAGTCTGAATCGTTCTTTCACTCTGCCCGTCGGTTTGCGGATGATATGCGGTACTCATATCCAAACGAGTTCCTAGTGCCTCCTGTAGTGATTGCCAGAATTTTGAGGTAAATCAACTATCACGATCGGATATAATGGAAATAGGTATTCCATGCCTTGAAACAATTTCCTTTATATACAATCGTAATAGTTTCTCCATTCTATCCGTTTCCTTTATAGGCAAGAAATGTGCAGACTTGGTGAGACGATCAATAATCACCCAAATGGTGTCGTATCCCCAGGCAGTCTTAGGTAACTTCGTGATGAAATCCATGGTAATACCATCCCATTTCCATTCTGGGATTTCTGGTTGTTGAAGTAACCCTGACGGCTTCTGTTGTTCAGCTTTGACTTTGGAACAAGTTAAACATTCCCCAACATATGTTGCAACGTCTGTCTTTAAATTAGGCCACCAATAATGTGTCTTAAGATCTTGGTACATCTTTCCAACTCCAGGATGTATCGAGTATCTTGTCTTATGTGCCTCATTCAATATCAACTTCCTTAATCCACCCAACTTCGGTACCCAAATACGGTTTGCAAAATATCGAATTCCATCTTCCCGTATAACGAGTTGCTTCTCATACTTCTTCATTATTTCATTTCCTATATTTTCTTTAATAAGTGCTTCTCGTTGAACTTCTTTGATTTGTGAGTTGAGATTCATGCGGATTTTTATGTTCATCGCGCGTACTCGAATTGGTTCTCGTTCCTTTCTGCTTAAAGCGTCAGCCACCACATTCTCTTTCCCGGGATGATAACGAATTTCACAATCATAGTCGTTTATTAACTCGACCCACCTACGTTGCCTCATGTTCAGCTGTTTTTGATCGAAAATATGTTGAAGGCTTTTATGATCAGTAAACACAGTGCATTTAACCCCATACAAGTAGTGTCTCCATATCTTCAATGCAAACACGACTGCTCCCAGTTCTAGATCATGCGTCGTATAATTCCGCTCGTGAATCTTTAATTGTCGGGATGCGTATGCAATAACTTTCTTTCGTTGCATAAGAACACAACCAAAACCTTGTCGCGAAGCGTCACAATATATTTCAAAATCATCGTTCCCTTCAGGTAACGATAAAATAGGCGCCGTAGTTAACTTCTTCTTCAGTAATTGAAATGCGTTCTCCTGCTCCGAGGTCCATTCGTATTTCTTCCCTTTTTGCGTTAATGCTGTCAACGGCTTAGCTATTCGGGAAAAATCTTGAATAAACCTTCTATAATAACCGGCTAAACCCAAAAATTGGCGTATCTGCATTGGTGTTTTAGGAGTCTCCCATTTTTCAATGGCTTCAATTTTTGCTGGATCAACCTGAATTCCTTTGCTACTAACAACGTGGCCAAGAAATTGCACTTCTTTCAACCAGAAAGCACACTTAGAAAATTTAGCGTATAGCTGTTCTTTTCTCAACAACTCTAATATCAACCTTAAATGCTGCTCATGCTCTTGCTCACTCTTGGAATAGATAAGAATGTCATCAATGAAAACGATAACAAACTTATCTAAATACGGACTACAAACTCGATTCATGAGGTCCATGAATACAGCTGGCGCATTCGTCAATCCAAACGGCATGACCAAAAATTCGTAATGACCATAACGTGTCCGAAAAGCAGTTTTCGGAATGTCCTCTTCTTTGACACGTAGTTGATGATAGCCCGATCTTAGGTCGATTTTCGAATAAACACATGATCCCTGGAGTTGATCAAATAAGTCGTCAATTCTCGGTAGTGGATACCGATTTTTGATAGTTAACTTATTTAATTCACGATAATCTATACACATCCTAAAAGATCCATCTTTCTTTTTAACAAATAGAATCGGAGCTCCCCACAGTGAAGTACTTGGTCGTATGAATCCATGATCCAGTAATTCTTTTAACTGACTCTGAAGTTCTTTTAACTCGGACGGTGCAAGTCTATATGGAGCACGAGCCACTGGTGCGGCTCCTGGTACTAAATCTATTTGAAATTCTACAGATCTAAATGGAGGTAATCCCGGCAACTCTTCCGGAAAAACTTCAGGAAAATCTCTTGCCACAGGCACGTCGTTGATGCACTTCTCTTTTTCTTTCTTTTCGACTTTATTAACATGTGCTAAGATAGCATAGCACCCTTTCTTCAAGCACTTTTGAGCTTTCAAATAACTAATGAGTTTTAGCTTTGAGTTACCCTTCTCTCCATAAATCATCACCGGCATTCTATCCTTACAAGGAATGCGAATTGCCTTCTTGGCACACACAACTTCAGCTCCTACTTTGGACATCCAGTCCATGCCGACTATTACATCAAAACTTCCTAATTCTACGGGTATTAAGTCAATTTTAAATGTTTCTCCGGCTAAATTTATTTTACAATCACGGCAAATTTTATCGGCTTTAATTAGTTTACCATTAGCTAACTCAATCATGTACTTAGCATCTAGAGGTAATGATGAACAATTCAATTTAGCGTAAAAGCCTCTACTCACGTAACTTCTATCGGCACCAGTATCAAATATAATAGATGCGGATAAGTTATTAATGGTAAACGTACCCGTAACAAGCTCCGGGTCTTCACACACCTCTCTAGCATTAATAACAAATGCTCTTCCACGTGCAGATCCATTATTCTTCTCTAGATTCGGACACTGGCTCTTATAGTGACCTTGTTTTCCACACCCATAACAAGTAATGGTAGCCAAAGCAGTTCTATTTGCATTGGTGGCAGGAGTCTTGGTACCATTTGTATTTGTAACGAGAGCCCTACAATCTTCAGCAAGATGACCCTTTCGATTACATTTGTTGCATACCACATTACAGTAGCCAGGGTGATGTTTGTGGCATCTGTTGCATAAAGGATTTTGTCCTTTGTAACCAAAGCTTGAACCACTACCTGCACCTTGCATGGTTTCTTGTTTCTTAAAAGATTGTTGTTGGTTACCTCGATCATAATTTCCATTCCACTTTCTTTTGTTACCTGATACCTTCACATCAGTATTGGATGCTTTCTTATCCATGATGACCTGATCCATTAGCTCGTTTGCCATGGTTATAGCTTCATGAATTGTCTTAGGTTTCGATGCTGTAACGTTTGCCTTGACCTTTTTGGGCAAACCATCTTTGTACATTTCAATCTTCCGTTCTTCGGTTGGAACCAATTCAGGACATAGCAAAACTAATTCCATGAATCGCTGATTGTAGTTGGTGATTTCAGTACCAACAACCTTCAGGCTTCGTAATTCATCTTCCAACTTCCTAACCTCGTTCCTTGGACAATACTCGTTGATTAACATTGTTTTGAATTCTTCCCAAGGAGTATCATAAGCTACATCTCCTCCTACAGCCTTCACATAATTTTTCCACCACGTGAGTGCACTATCTTGTAAAGTGCACGATGCATACTTGGTCATGTCCTTTTCAACACAACCACTTATTTTAAACACAGTCTCCATCTTTTCTATCCACCGGGTTAAACCGATCGGTCCTTCTGTTCCACTGAATGATGAGGGCTTGCAAGCTTGAAAAGTTTTGTAAGTGCACCCCACACGAGGATTTGGGTTAACTGCAGCACCTCTTGCAGCCTCGACCCATAACATTCTGTCGTTCACTCGCTGATTGATGAGTTCCTGGATTTCTTGTTCCGTCATTCGGTTCAATCGCGCCATATTCTTCTATAAGAATGAAAAGAAAATAATTATTCACATGGAATATTATAGATGTAGTGTATATTTACAGTACATTATAGCTTATTAATAATATGAACCAGGTATTATTATAAAAGCCTTTTCTTCTTATTAGCGTTTTATAATTATATCTAGGGTAGTACCTACCCGTTAATGTCCATACTTAATAGCTTAGTACAGAATCAATTACTACCATCTAAGTAATACTTAACCATGGAAAATTATTGCATTTCACACTTCACTATTTTACATATGCTTATCTTACATCGAACATTAAGCAAACCACACTAATAATATTATACAAAACATTATATGATCCCATGGTTTAATACGGCAGCGCATCGTTTGGTCTATTTTCTAGGACGTTTAGGTTCAAAGAATCGCTTAACGCTTATCCTGGCTGTCTGCCTATATTTTGGCTGTGGGGCTGAAGAACTGGATGCCGGGATAGAACGAATAGGAATAGCGGGAATAGGGGTGGTAGTGTCTAGTGGAGTTGGTGCCACATCATCCTTACTAAACTCGGGATTTGAATTTTCTAAATCATTAGCCTTTCGTTTCTTTCCTAGTTCGAACTCGTCTTTTGTAATTTCCTGTATTTCTTCCTCGGGTTCACTTTCCTCCTCGGGTTCACTTTCCTCCTCGGGTTCACTTTCCTCCTCGGGTTCACTTTCCGGGTTCTCTATAGTCGGTTCATCCGGAATTTGTGAGTCTTCCCCAAAGATATTATTTTCGTCATCGGATAGGTTAATGACTGGAACACCATCTGAAGATTCTGGTTCGGAGTCGCTGAATGTGATGACAAGTTTTGAGCCCGACATCTATCACACAACAACTAACCCATTAGTACTACATAATATTTACATATAAATTTTAACCAACAATGATAAGCAATGGTTTTTAAATCAGACCCGGTCAAAGTCCAGACTTACTAATGTATCCTAACGACTTATCGGTTAGACACACTAATGCAAACCTGGTTCGCTAAGACCACCGCTCTGATACCACATGTCATAACCCGTCCTTAACCATAAGAACGTGTTAGATAACGTATGATTTCATTGCGAGGTATTGACCTCTATATGCGACATTTTTAAAAGAACAACTGCATATATTTTACATTACAAACCATAATTCTTATTTTGATACAAGCTTTAGACAAAATAAAGATGATTATCGTTTAGCGATAATCTTAGACTTACAAACTTTACATGTGATGATAACAATACGATTTCTAGCATATTTTACATTACAAATCCTCCGATATGCAGTTTTATTTTTGACACAAATATGCATACTCAAGATCTTGTTTAAATTCAACATGTTGCAGCGGAAGCTTCTAATTATCACCTGAGAATAGACATGTTTAAAATGTCAACATAAAGTTGGTGAGATATAGGTTTAATGCCGGCAGCGATATAAATATAGACCACAAGATTTCATATATAAACATTTTAATAAAAATATTCTAAGTGGTTGAGCACTTGGTAACCATACTTAACATTTAATCACGTTGCATATTCCCTTTATTATGAAATCTTACTACACCGTACCAAGTGTAGTCACAAAACGAAGTACTGTGCAACCGTTGAATACTGGTCGTCCAGTCCGGTTGGGGTTGTCAGGCCCGATAGATCTATCAACAGGATTCGCGTTTACAATACCGCTGTAAATAACAGTTACCAAGCTACAGGGAAGTATGCCAGTGGTACAACTCAACGTAGAATATATTTTTCAGTTACTTGTGTCCATAACGTAAAACATAAAATACATGTATTCTCATCCCGAAATACTTAGAGTTTAAAAGTGGGACTATATACTCACTTTTGTCTTGAAGATATGTAATTTCGACTTGGTCTCCGATTGATATCACGAACCTATCCATATATAGTTTATCAATATATTTCTATTTTAAACAATCGTCACATATATATACTTTTTATACTTTTAATAGTTTTAATAATTTCTTAGTCCGTAGTTAGCAGTCCGATGTTAGTAATTCAATTTTAATGGTTCATTTTTAGGTGTTTAATAAACCCCCAATGAAATAAATAAAAACCCCCATCGTATATGTATTGGTCGAGATTAATCTTGACCCACGGTACCGGTGTTGTCAAATGACGTGTTGCGTACATAAAGTGTAGTGACCCGAACTTTTCCATGTTTATATATATTAATTGAGATTGATATTTACATGATTAAATGTTTCCAACATGTTAAGCAATCAAACTTGTTAAGACTTGATTAATTGAAATATGTTTCATATAGACAATTGACCACCCAAGTTGACCGGTGATTCACGAACGTTAAAACTTGTAAAAACTATATGATGACATATATATGGATATATATATAGTTAACATGATACTATGATAAGTAAAAATATTATTAAGTATATTAACAATGAACTACATATGTAAAAACAAGACTACTAACTTAATGATTTTTAAACGAGACATATATGTAACGATTATCGTTGTAAAGACATTTAATGTATATATATCATATTAAGAGATATTCATACATGATAATATCATGATAATATAATAATTTAAAATCTCATTTGATATTATAAACATTAGGTTAACAACATTTAACAAGATCGTTAACCTAAAAGTTTCAAAACAACACTTACATGTAACGACTAACGATGACTTAACGACTCAGTTAAAATGTATATACATGTAGTGTTTTAATATGTATTTATACACTTTTGAAAGACTTCAATACACTTATCAAAATACTTCTACTTAACAAAAATGCTTACAATTACATCCTCGTTCAGTTTCATCAACAATTCTACTCGTATGCACCCGTATTCGTACTCGTACAATACACAGCTTTTAGATGTATGTACTATTGGTATATACACTCCAATGATCAGCTCTTAGCAGCCCATGTGAGTCACCTAACACATGTGGGAACCATCATTTGGCAACTAGCATGAAATATCTCATAAAATTACAAAAATATGAGTAATCATTCATGACTTATTTACATGAAAACAAAATAACATATCCTTTATATCTAATCCATACACCAACGACCAAAAACACCTACAAACACTTTCATTCTTCAATTTTCTTCATCTAATTGATCTCTCTCAAGTTCTATCTTCAAGTTCTAAGTGTTCTTCATAAATTCCAAAAGTTCTAGTTTCATAAAATCAAGAATACTTTCAAGTTTGCTAGCTCACTTCCAATCTTGTAAGGTGATCATCCAACCTCAAGAAATCTTTGTTTCTTACAGTAGGTTATCATTCTAATACAAGGTAATAATCATATTCAAACTTTGGTTCAATTTCTATAACTATAACAATCTTATTTTAAGTGATGATCTTACTTGAACTTGTTTTCGTGTCATGATTCTGCTTCAAGAACTTCGAGCCATCCAAGGATTCATTGAAGCTAGATCCATTTTTCTCTTTTCCAGTAGGTTTATCCAAGGAACTTAAGGTAGTAATGATGTTCATAACATCATTCGATTCATACATATAAAGCTATCTTATTCGAAGGTTTAAACTTGTAATCACTAGAACATAGTTTAGTTAATTCTAAACTTGTTCGCAAACAAAAGATAATCCTTCTAACTTGAATTTTAAAATCAACTAAACACATGTTCTATATCTATATGATATGCTAACTTAATGATTTAAAACCTGGAAACACGAAAAACACCGTAAAACCGGATTTACGCCGTCGTAGTAACACCGCGAGCTGTTTTGGGTTAGTTAATTAAAAACTATGATAAACTTTAATTTAAAAGTTGTTATTCTGAGAAAATTATTTTTATTATGAACATGAAACTATATCCAAAAATTATGGTTAAACTCAAAGTGGAAGTATGTTTTCTAAAATGGTCATCTAGACGTCGTTCTTTCGACTGAAATGACTACCTTTACAAGAACGACTTGTAACTTATTTTTCCGACTATAAACCTATACTTTTTCTGTTTAGATTCATAAAATAGAGTTCAATATGAAACCATAGCAATTTGATTCACTCAAAACGGATTTAAAATGAAGAAGTTATGGGTAAAACAAGATTGGATAATTTTTCTCATTTTAGCTACGTGAAAATTGGTAACAAATCTATTCCAACCATAACTTAATCAACTTGTATTGTATATTATGTAATCTTGAGATACCATAGACACGTATACAATGTTTCGACCTATCATGTCGACACATCTATATATATTTCGGAACAACCATAGACACTCTATATGTGAATGTTGGAGTTAGCTATACAGGGTTGAGGTTGATTCCAAAATATATTTAGTTTGAGTTGTGATCAATACTGTGATACGTATACACTGGGTCGTGGATTGATTCAAGATAATATTTATCGATTTATTTCTGTACATCTAACTGTGGACAACTAGTTGTAGGTTACTAACGAGGACAGCTGACTTAATAAACTTAAAACATCAAAATATATTAAAAGTGTTGTAAATATATTTTGAACATACTTTGATATATATGTATATATTGTTATAGGTTCGTGAATCAACCAGTGGCCAAGTCTTACTTCCCGACGAAGTAAAAATCTGTGAAAGTGAGTTATAGTCCCACTTTTAAAATCTAATATTTTTGGGATGAGAATACATGTAGGTTTTATAAATGATTTACAAAATAGACACAAGTACGTGAAACTACATTCTATGGTTGAATTATCGAAATCAAATATGCCCCTTTTTATTAAGTCTGGTAATCTAAGAATTAGGGAACAGACACCCTAATTGACGCGAATCCTAAAGATAGATCTATTGGGCCTAACAAACCCCATCCAAAGTACCGGATGCTTTAGTACTTCGAAATTTATATCATATCCGAAGGGTGTCCCGGAATGATGGGGATATTCTTATATATGCATCTTGTTATTGTCGGTTACCAGGTGTTCACCATATGAATGATTTTTATCTCTATGTACGGGATGTGTATTGAAATATGAAATCTTGTGGTCTATTGTTACGATTTGATATATATAGGTTAAACCTATAACTCACCAACATTTTTGTTGACGTTTAAAGCATGTTTATTCTCAGGTGAATATTAAGAGCTTCCGCTGTTGCATACTAAAATAAGGACAAGATTTGGAGTCCATGTTTGTATGATATTGTGTAAAAACTGCATTCAAGAAACTGATTTCGATGTAACATATTTGTATTGTAAACCATTATGTATTGGTCGTGTGTAAACAGGATATTTTAGATTATCATTATTTGATAATCTACGTAAAGCTTTTTAAACCTTTATTTATGAAATAAAGGTTATGGTTTGTTTTAAAAATGAATGCAGTCTTTGAAAAACGTCTCATATAGAGGTCAAAACCTCGCAACGAAATCAATTAATATGGAACGTTTTTAATCAATAAGAACGGGACATTTCAGTTGGTATCCGAGCGATGGTCTTAGAGAACCAGAATTTTGCATTAGTGTGTCTTATCTAGTTTGTTAGGATGCATTAGTGAGTCTGGACTTCGACCGTGTTTACTTGAAAAATGATTGCTTAACAAATTTTGTTGGAAACTATATATTTTTAACATGTGAATATTATGTGATATATTAATCTCTTAACGCGTTTGATATTATGTGATAGATGTCTACCTCTAGAACAAGTCCCATTGACTCACCTAATAATAATGAAGAGTCAAATGTAAATTGGAATGATTCGTGGACTGATTCACAAGTTCCCGGAGAGGAACCGGAAGAAGAGTCGGAACCGGAAGAAGAATCGGAACCGGAAGAAGAATCGGAACCGGATGAAGAAATAGAACCGGTGGGGGAAATAATAAAACGGTTAAGTAAAAGAAAATCCTCAACCAACCGACCAAGGTTAATTATGGTCAATGGTGTTTCCGCCAAGGAAGCAAAATATTGGGAGGATTACCAATTCTCCGATGAATCAGATTCTGACGAGAATTCCGATGATGTTATAGAAATTACCCCAACTGAATTTAAAAAGGCAAAAGAAAATAATAAGGGAAAGGGCATAAAAATAGAGAAATCTAATTCCAACCCCGATGAACTGTATATGTATCGTCAACCCCCGAAGTCCTTAAGTTGTAACAATGACCCGGGAACCTCTAAACCACCAGGTTTTTCTAAACCAATGTGGATAACGACGACTCGTATTAGGGGAACATCATATATCCCTAGAAACTTGGCAAAACGAACAAAAATCGAAGAAGAAGAAACGAACGAGTCGGAATAAGATAGTTGTATTCGTGTGGTGTAATATATGTAATATAGTGTTCTTATGCTTTATGATATATTAAAAAATTGCTTGTATTAATAAGTATTTTTTTTATGAATCTAACTCTTGTCTATTTTACAGTTTAAAAACACAAAATGGATAGACAGCCCAATATTTTAAGAGACCTACCCGGAGACATGATTGATGAAATCTTGTCTAGAGTCGGCCAGAATTCCTCGGCACAACTATTTAAGGCGAGATCAGTTTGTAAGACATTCGAAGAACGTTCCAAGAATGTCTTGGTTTATAAGAGACTTTCGTTTGAAAGATGGGGGATATCACATTGGGAAACCCATAAGTTACGATGTGTTTACTTTGACGCATATATTGCGGGGAACCCAAATGCTATTTTACGCAACGGGTTAAGAAATTATTTTGACTCAATATATCCGAATATTGGACTTCGTGATTTAGAAAAAGCGGCTAACATGCAACATAAAGAAGCATGTTATGCTTACGGATTAGTAATGTTCGCTTCTCACCAGAGTGAGAACAAGAACATCGGGCTACAACTATTAAACAAAACATTTCCACAAGTGACGGAGTCGGTAATTGGGGTAAGAAATGAGGTTTTTAGATTGTTACGGGACTGTTGGACATTACGTAACCCTCGTCCCTTTGACGACGTTACAACACGCTGTCTTATCAACGGCCATAACGGTTATGTTGCACAAGACCAAGGATGGGAAGTAGTCCTAGTAAAACCAGAATGCATGACTTGTTTCTGGACGTATGAATTACGTGTCTTTATTGCCTTTGCTGAACGACTTGTGTATTAGCTAGAATTATCTTCACAACTATCTTGTATCAAAGTTATTGTGTGCTATATTTCATGCTTTATGTAAAATAAGCAGTATTGTAAGTTTGTAAAATATTGTATAAAAGTTTGAACGCGAAATATTATTATAATCAGTTTTTCATATAGAATTGTAGTAGTTGAATTGTATATTAGCTACTAAGTATGAACTTAACGGGTAGGTACTACCCGAATTTAAACTTATAAAACGCTAATATGAAGAAAAAGCTTTTATAAATGAGTTCATATTATGCTACGAAATACTATTAACTACTCTTAATATTCTGTATGATTAACTTGTTCCATTTAACTATTTTGAAGGAAATGGCACCGACTACTCGACACACCGTGAATATGAATGAAGAGGAATTCCGTACTTTTCTAGCTTCAAACATAGCCGCAGTACAGGCTGCGCTACATACCAACAATAACCTTGGATCTAGCAGTACAGGAAATCGTGTAGGATGCACCTACAAAGAATTCACGGCCTGTAAACCTTTGGAATTTGATGGAACCGAAGGACCGATCGGATTGAAACGGTGGACCGAGAAGGTCGAATCGGTGTTTGCCATAAGTAAGTGTACTGAAGAGGACAAAGTGAAGTACGCTACGCATACCTTCACAGGTTCTGCGTTAACATGGTGGAATACCTATCTAGAGCAAGTGGGACAAGACGATGCGTACGCACTACCGTGGTCAGCATTCAAGCACTTGATGAACGAGAAGTACCGTCCCAGAACCGAGGTCAATAAGCTCAAGACAGAACTTAGAGGGTTACGAACCCAAGGATTTGATATTACCACGTACGAAAGACGATTCACAGAATTGTGCCTATTGTGTCTGGGAGCATTCGAAGATGAGGAAGAGAAGATCGACGCGTTTGTGAAAGGATTACCGGAAAGAATCCAAGAAGATATAAGTTCACACGAGCCCGCCTCCATACAACAGGCATGTAGAATGGCTCACAAACTAGTGAACCAGATTGAAGAAAGAATTAAAGAACAGACTGCTGAAGAGGCCAATGTGAAGCAAGTCAAAAGAAAGTGGGAGGAAAATGGTGATAAGAATCACCAATACAACAACAACAACAATCGCAACATCAATCGCAACTACAACAAACGGCTCAACAACAACAACAACAACAACAACAACAACAACTACAACAATCATCCCAACAACAATAATAACCGCAACAACAACAACAATCAGTAACAGCTATGCCAAAGGTGTGAAAAGTATCACTCGGGGTTCTGCACCAAATTTTGCAACAAGTGTAAAAGAAATGGTCATAGCGCGGCGAAGTGTGAGGTCTACGGACCAGGGATTAATAGAACAAAAGGAACAAATGGTGTCGGAACGAGTAATGGCGGAGCAAGTAGTGTCGGAGCAAGCTATGCCAATGTAGTTTGTTATAAATGTGGAAAACCGGGCCACATTATTAGAAATTGCCCGAACCAGGAGAACACGAATGGACAAGGCCGCGGAAGAGTTTTCAATATTAATGCGGCAGAGGCACAGGAAGACCCGGAGCTTGTTACGGGTACGTTTCTTATTGACAATAAATCTGCTTACGTTTTATTTGATTCGGGTGCGGATAGAAGCTATATGAGTAGAGATTTTTGTGCTAAATTAAGTTGTCCATTGACGCCTTTGGATAGTAAATTTTTACTCGAATTAGCAAATGGTAAATTAATTTCAGCAGATAATATATGTCGGAATCGAGAAATTAAACTGGTTAGCGAAACATTTAAGATTGATTTGATACCAGTAGAGTTAGGGAGTTTTGATGTGATAATCGGTATGGACTGGTTGAAAGAAGTGAAAGCAGAGATCGTTTGTTACAAAAATGCAATTCGCATTATACGAGAAAAAGGAAAACCCTTAATGGTGTACGGAGAAAAGGGCAACACGAAGCTACATCTTATTAGTAATTTGAAGGCACAAAAACTAATAAGAAAAGGTTGCTATGCTGTTCTAGCACACGTCGAGAAAGTACAAACTGAAGAAAAGAGCATCAATGATGTTCCCGTCGCAAAAGAATTTCCCGATGTATTTCCGAAAGAATTACCGGGATTACCCCCACATCGATCCGTTGAATTTCAAATAGATCTTGTACCAGGAGCTGCACCAATAGCTCGTGCTCCTTACAGACTCGCACCCAGTGAGATGAAAGAACTGCAAAGCCAATTACAAGAACTTTTAGAGCGTGGTTTCATTCGACCAAGCACATCACCTTGGGGAGCTCCTGTTTTGTTTGTCAAGAAGAAAGATGGTACATTCAGGTTGTGTATCGACTACCGAGAGTTGAACAAACTTACCATCAAGAATCGCTACCCACTACCGAGAATCGACGACTTATTTGATCAACTACAAGGCTCGTCTGTTTATTCAAAGATTGACTTACGTTCCGGGTATCATCAAATGCGGGTGAAAGAAGATGATATTCCAAAGACTGCTTTCAGAACACGTTACGGTCATTACGAGTTTATGGTCATGCCGTTTGGTTTAACTAATGCACCAGCTGTGTTCATGGACCTTATGAACCGAGTGTGTGGACCATACCTTGACAAGTTTGTCATTGTTTTCATTGATGACATACTTATTTACTCAAAGAATGACCAAGAACACGGTGAACATTTGAGAAAGGTGTTAGAAGTATTGAGGAAGGAAGAATTGTACGCTAAGTTTTCAAAGTGTGCATTTTGGTTGGAAGAAGTTCAATTCCTCGGTCACATAGTGAACAAAGAAGGTATTAAGGTGGATCCGGCAAAGATAGAAACTGTTGAAAAGTGGGAAACCCCGAAAACTCCGAAACACATACGCCAGTTTTTAGGACTAGCTGGTTACTACAGAAGGTTCATCCAAGACTTTTCCAGAATAGCAAAACCCTTGACTGCATTAACGCATAAAGGGAAGAAATTTGAATGGAATGATGAACAAGAGAAAGCGTTTCAGTTATTGAAGAAAAAGCTAACTACGGCACCTATATTGTCATTGCCTGAAGGGAATGATGATTTTGTGATTTATTGTGATGCATCAAAGCAAGGTCTCGGTTGTGTATTAATGCAACGAACGAAGGTGATTGCTTATGCGTCTAGACAATTGAAGATTCACGAACAAAATTATACGACGCATGATTTGGAATTAGGCGCGGTTGTTTTTGCATTAAATACTTGGAGGCACTACTTATATGGGGTCAAAAGTATTATATATACCGACCACAAAAGTCTTCAACACATATTTAATCAGAAACAACTGAATATGAGGCAGCGTAGGTGGATTGAATTGTTGAATGATTACGACTTTGAGATTCGTTACCACCCGGGGAAGGCAAATGTGGTAGCCGATGCCTTGAGCAGGAAGGACAGAGAACCCATTCGAGTAAAATCTATGAATATAATGATTCATAATAACATTACTACTCAAATAAAGGAGGCGCAACAAGGAGTTTTAAAAGAGGGAAATTTAAAGGATGAAATACCTAAAGGATCGGAGAAGCATCTTAATATTCGGGAAGACGGAACCCGGTATAGCGCTGAAAGGATTTGGGTACCAAAATTTGGAGATATGAGAGAAATGGTACTTAGAGAAGCTCATAAAACCAGATACTCAATACATCCTAGAACGGGGAAGATGTACAAGGATCTCAAGAAACATTTTTGGTGGCCAGGTATGAAAGCCGATGTTGCTAAATACGTAGGAGAATGTTTGACGTGTTCTAAGGTCAAAGCTGAGCATCAGAAACCATCAGGTCTACTTCAACAACCCGAAATCCCGGAATGGAAATGGGAAAACATTACCATGGATTTCATCACTAAATTGCCAAGGACTGCAAGTGGTTTTGATACTATTTGGGTAATAGTTGATCGTCTCACCAAATCCGCACACTTCCTACCAATAAGAGAAGATGACAAGATGGAGAAGTTAGCACGACTGTATTTGAAGGAAGTCATCTCCAGACATGGAATACCAATCTCTATTATCTCTGATAGGGATGGCAGATTTATTTCAAGATTCTGGCAGACATTACAGCAAGCATTAGGAACTCGTCTAGACATGAGTACTGCCTATCATCCACAAACTGATGGGCAGAGCGAAAGGACGATAAAAACGCTTGAAGACATGCTACGAGCATGTGTTATTGATTTCGGAAACAGTTGGGATCGACATCTACCGTTAGCAGAATTTTCCTACAACAACAGCTACCATTCAAGCATTGAGATGGCGCCGTTTGAAGCACTTTATGGTAGAAAGTGCAGGTCTCCGATTTGTTGGAGTGAGGTGGGGGATAGACAGATTACGGGTCCGGAGATTATACAAGAAACTACCGAGAAGATCATCCAAATTCAACAACGGTTGAAAACTGCCCAAAGTCGACAAAAGAGCTACGCTGACATTAAAAGAAAAGATATAGAATTTGAAATTGGAGAGATGGTCATGCTTAAAGTTGCACCTTGGAAAGGCGTTGTTCGATTTGGTAAACGAGGGAAATTAAATCCAAGGTATATTGGACCATTCAAGATTATTGATCGTGTCGGACCAGTAGCTTACCGACTTGAGTTACCTCAACAACTCGCGGCTGTACATAACACTTTCCACGTCTCGAATTTGAAGAAATGTTTTGCTAAAGAAGATCTCACTATTCCGTTAGATGAAATCCAAATCAACGAAAAACTTCAATTCATCGAAGAACCCGTCGAAATAATGGATCGTGAGGTTAAAAGACTTAAGCAAAACAAGATACCAATTGTTAAGGTTCGATGGAATGCTCGTAGAGGACCCGAGTTCACCTGGGAGCGTGAAGATCAGATGAAGAAGAAATACCCGCATCTATTTCCAGAAGATTCATCAACACCTTCAACAGCTTAAAATTTCGGGACGAAATTTATTTAACGGGTAGGTACTGTAGTGACCCGAACTTTTCCATGTTTATATATATTAATTGAGATTGATATTTACATGATTAAATGTTTCCAACATGTTAAGCAATCAAACTTGTTAAGACTTGATTAATTGAAATATGTTTCATATAGACAATTGACCACCCAAGTTGACCGGTGATTCACGAACGTTAAAACTTGTAAAAACTATATGATGACATATATATGGATATATATATAGTTAACATGATACTATGATAAGTAAACATATTATTAAGTATATTAACAATGAACTACATATGTAAAAACAAGACTACTAACTTAATGATTTTTAAACGAGACATATATGTAACGATTATCGTTGTAAAGACATTTAATGTATATATATCATATTAAGAGATATTCATACATGATAATATCATGATAATATAATAATTTAAAATCTCATTTGATATTATAAACATTAGGTTAACAACATTTAACAAGATCGTTAACCTAAAAGTTTCAAAACAACACTTACATGTAACGACTAACGATGACTTAACGACTCAGTTAAAATGTATATACATGTAGTGTTTTAATATGTATTTATACACTTTTGAAAGACTTCAATACACTTATCAAAATACTTCTACTTAACAAAAATGCTTACAATTACATCCTCGTTCAGTTTCATCAACAATTCTACTCGTATGCACCCGTATTCGTACTCGTACAATACACAGCTTTTAGATGTATGTACTATTGGTATATACACTCCAATGATCAGCTCTTAGCAGCCCATGTGAGTCACCTAACACATGTGGGAACCATCATTTGGCAACTAGCATGAAATATCTCATAAAATTACAAAAATATGAGTAATCATTCATGACTTATTTACATGAAAACAAAATAACATATCCTTTATATCTAATCCATACACCAACGACCAAAAACACCTACAAACACTTTCATTCTTCAATTTTCTTCATCTAATTGATCTCTCTCAAGTTCTATCTTCAAGTTCTAAGTGTTCTTCATAAATTCCAAAAGTTCTAGTTTCATAAAATCAAGAATACTTTCAAGTTTGCTAGCTCACTTCCAATCTTGTAAGGTGATCATCCAACCTCAAGAAATCTTTGTTTCTTACAGTAGGTTATCATTCTAATACAAGGTAATAATCATATTCAAACTTTGGTTCAATTTCTATAACTATAACAATCTTATTTTAAGTGATGATCTTACTTGAACTTGTTTTCGTGTCATGATTCTGCTTCAAGAACTTCGAGCCATCCAAGGATTCATTGAAGCTAGATCCATTTTTCTCTTTTCCAGTAGGTTTATCCAAGGAACTTAAGGTAGTAATGATGTTCATAACATCATTCGATTCATACATATAAAGCTATCTTATTCGAAGGTTTAAACTTGTAATCACTAGAACATAGTTTAGTTAATTCTAAACTTGTTCGCAAACAAAAGATAATCCTTCTAACTTGAATTTTAAAATCAACTAAACACATGTTCTATATCTATATGATATGCTAACTTAATGATTTAAAACCTGGAAACACGAAAAACACCGTAAAACCGGATTTACGCCGTCGTAGTAACACCGCGGGCTGTTTTGGGTTAGTTAATTAAAAACTATGATAAACTTTGATTTAAAAGTTGTTATTCTGAGAAAATTATTTTTATTATGAACATGAAACTATATCCAAAAATTATGGTTAAACTCAAAGTGAAAGTATGTTTTCTAAAATGGTCATCTAGACGTCGTTCTTTCGACTGAAATGACTACCTTTACAAGAACGACTTGTAACTTATTTTTCCGACTATAAACCTATACTTTTTCTGTTTAGATTCATAAAATAGAGTTCAATATGAAACCATAGCAATTTGATTCACTCAAAACGGATTTAAAATGAAGAAGTTATGGGTAAAACAAGATTGGATAATTTTTCTCATTTTAGCTACGTGAAAATTGGTAACAAATCTATTCCAACCATAACTTAATCAACTTGTATTGTATATTATGTAATCTTGAGATACCATAGACACGTATACAATGTTTCGACCTATCATGTCGACACATCTATATATATTTCGGAACAACCATAGACACTCTATATGTGAATGTTGGAGTTAGCTATACAGGGTTGAGGTTGATTCCAAAATATATTTAGTTTGAGTTGTGATCAATACTGAGATACGTATACACTGGGTCGTGGATTGATTCAAGATAATATTTATCGATTTATTTCTGTACATCTAACTGTGGACAACTAGTTGTAGGTTACTAACGAGGACAGCTGACTTAATAAACTTAAAACATCAAAATATATTAAAAGTGTTGTAAATATATTTTGAACATACTTTGATATATATGTATATATTGTTATAGGTTCGTGAATCAACCAGTGGCCAAGTCTTACTTCCCGACGAAGTAAAAATCTGTGAAAGTGAGTTATAGTCCCACTTTTAAAATCTAATATTTTTGGGATGAGAATACATGTAGGTTTTATAAATGATTTACAAAATAGACACAAGTACGTGAAACTACATTCTATGGTTGAATTATCGAAATCAAATATGCCCCTTTTTATTAAGTCTGGTAATCTAAGAATTAGGGAACAGACACCCTAATTGACGCGAATCCTAAAGATAGATCTATTGGGCCTAACAAACCCCATCCAAAGTACCGGATGCTTTAGTACTTCGAAATTTATATCATATCCGAAGGGTGTCCCGGAATGATGGGGATATTCTTATATATGCATCTTGTTATTGTCGGTTACCAGGTGTTCACCATATGAATGATTTTTATCTCTATGTATGGGATGTGTATTGAAATATGAAATCTTGTGGTCTATTGTTACGATTTGATATATATAGGTTAAACCTATAACTCACCAACATTTTTGTTGACGTTTAAAGCATGTTTATTCTCAGGTGAATATTAAGAGCTTCCGCTGTTGCATACTAAAATAAGGACAAGATTTGGAGTCCATGTTTGTATGATATTGTGTAAAAACTGCATTCAAGAAACTGATTTCGATGTAACATATTTGTATTGTAAACCATTATGTAATGGTCGTGTGTAAACAGGATATTTTAGATTATCATTATTTGATAATCTACGTAAAGCTTTTTAAACCTTTATTTATGAAATAAAGGTTATGGTTTGTTTTAAAAATGAATGCAGTCTTTGAAAAACGTCTCATATAGAGGTCAAAACCTCGCAACGAAATCAATTAATATGGAACGTTTTTAATCAATAAGAACGGGACATTTCATAAAGTACCGGTGTTGTCAAATGACGTGTTGCGTACAATCATGGGATCTTATGATTAATCTTCTCGTATTGTTTACGGGTGATCCTGAACCATATAAAATTAAATTATGAGTACATATATATAAAATATCATGTTATTTTAAAAAGATGTGATTTATTTAATTTTCTCCAATTATTTTCGTAGCTAAACTAGTCTTAGATATCCGATCTCGTTTTGGTCATAGTTTCTTCGTTACAACTCCGTTTTCGTTGATTCAACTTGCCACTTCCTTGGATCGAGTCCCTCTTTAAGACTATGAACTGTAAATACCTTAGTTTGTATTCGAAATCACAGGTCATAGGTCAAACTTTAGTGAAACTTATGAAGTTAATCATTTTCCATCATGTAAACAACCTTAAATGATTATTTTTCTAAAAATACTTATACTTTGAGTTAAATCATGAAATTTTTATGTGTTATCATATTTATAGTAAAAATCATTTTTCCAGAAAATAAACCTCCAATTCAAAGTTTAAGATGGTTTTTAATTATCCAACCCAAAACAGCCCCCGGTTGCACTCCGATGTCGTAAATTCAGTTTTTAAGGTGTTCTTTGAAAAACCAAGTTATACCTTGTTAAATTAGCATATATTTAAGATATATTACAGGTCTTGAAGTATTTTAAAAGTTAAGTTAGAAGGATCTATTTAGTTTGCAAACAAGTTTGAAAACTTTCAAACTATGTTCTTGTTGTTAAACTTTTATACCACAAAATAAGATAGCTATATATATATGAATCGAATAAGGTTATGAACATAGATTCTACCTCAAGTTCCTTGGGACAAGGTTGCTGTAAAAGAGGAGTAAGAACCTAGAACCAAAAGAGTGATGGAATTGGATGAAAGATTGGAAGTAAACTTGTGTTCTTGAAAGGATTCTTGAAGTGTTCTTGTATGGTTTTTCTTATGATGATTAAGGGTTGTTTTTGAAGCTAAATGATGGGGAAAATGCTTGGAGATGATCAAGTATGAAGTTAAGAGTATTTTGAGAGAGAAATGGGAGTGTAAGTATGAGAAAATGGGGTGAAGAAATGGTGTGCATGCATAAAAACGTTTTTAGGTTAAAAAGGAAAAAAAAGATACCTAACTTTGTTTTCTTGCTAAATAATTCATGCTACTTGACAAATGGTTGGTTCCACATGTTTCTTAATCATTTAAGGCTGCTAAGGAGCAGATTTTTATTGGTATATACCAATAGTAAATACATCTAGAAGCTGCGTATGATACGGGTACATATACCCTAGATATACGTGTAGAAATCTTTGAGAAAACGGAACGAGGATTCAAATATAGCTATCTTTTGTAAATATACTTATATTGTTTTATGTATGTAAGCCCTTTAAAAGTGATAAAATACATATCTATACGATGCATGTATAAGTATTATAGGTTATAAGTATTTATGTCGAAGAACGTTACGTATAGTTATCGTTTTGAAAACTTAAGTTAGTAGTTTCAAAATATACTTATAACTCATTGTTATTAGTACCCAATGAGATGTTAAACATCCTTAGATCATGTTAAATATATATAAATACATATATATACATAAACGTATAATTATCGTATGTTATATAGTTCGTGATATCATCGGTCAAATTGGACGGTCAAACGTTGTGTAAAACTCTTTTCGAAAAGATAAGTCTCAACAATTTGGATTGCTTATCATGTTGGTAAGGTTTAATTTATGTAAATATTAATCTTATAAGTATAGAACGATCGAAAAAGTGCGGGTCGTTACACAAGTATCTTTAACGTGTTGGTTAGGATAATATTAAGGGCGGGTAGTTATGTTATCTAGTCTATGATTAAGACTTATGCTTATGTTATGTAATGTGTTATGCACTCTTATTATGACTTTTATGTGTACTAATCCTCTTTTCTATGAGTCTTATATTGCACATTTTAAGGGGGACCTATATCATCTACCGCTATGTAAGATTCAAGGGGAGCATTACTCTAGGGCGCACTCAGTTCCAGGGGAGCTAAACTTTTGCTTTGAAAAAGGGGGGAAAAGTATATGGTAAGTAACATTAACACATGTGTTGTATTGTATGATTAAGCACACTTACATAGGTTTATCATCATCAAAAAGGGGGAGAATGTTAGTTAGTGATCCAATGATAATATTTAAATGTTAATCACTTTGTTTTGATGATGACACCAAGTCTTGTGTGCTTAAACAATGTATAGTACAGCACAAGTTCACAAGCCTACACAATCTCTAGCAAATGACCAATACACAAAATAGAACAAGTCAAAATAGTCATTTGAAAAACATTTGAAGAGCATGACTGGGTCTACGGTCGACCGTAGGTCAGACCGTGGATGCCATATACCTTGATTCAAAGGAACCAGGTACACGATCGACTCCATGGTCAGTCGTGGATCGACCGCAGTTTTCTCTATCCAAATTTTTGATCAAAAACGTTTGAATACTTCGGAGCATCTATAATTTACAAAACTTATTTAAACATGCTTATAATACTTGCCTCCTTCATATCCAAATGAGTTTTGGTTACTAAAATACTAATTTTGGTTAATCACACATAATGACGTCATAATGACACTTTTAGCTTGTGATTTATGATAAACACATAAGTATTGCTAAAAGTTTTTCAATGTCATCTTTTTAAATCTAAAATCAAAACAATGAAATGTTTAAAATGGTCATTAAATTCCTAACTAAAGAGATACTCTCCACTTGATTAACCATTAAGCATTACTTACAAGCTTAATAAGAGTTTAGTGTGAACTCCCAAAATTCTTCATGTATAAAAAAATTGGTCTTATTTGGAAGGTTGCAAGTAACCAATGAATACATAGAAAAACTAATGTTGACAAAAGCTTTGAAGACTTGTGACTTGAAGTTTAGAAGCTTGTGGTTGTCAAGGGATCAAAATTCTGCATTTGCCATAAAGGGAAATCTATGACACACCACTAGTACAATGAGACTTTCCTCTTTTAAGCCAAGGTCAACTTCAAAGAATATATCCAATATAAAAGGAATAATGCTTTTCAGGTATTTTTGGCATCTAATTGCAGCCATCTAATAAGGGAAAATGATAAAGTGAAAGATCTCAAATGGCTAGAAATTCAGAAGTCGGAAGGCTGCACGGTTGACACACACTCGACCGTGAGGTGAGCCGCAGTCAGCCGGGTTTGAATTTCTCTTGTCTATAAAAGCCAAACCTTGGAGTACTTGAAGACTCACCTCTTGCACCTACATTTCCATATATTTATTGATATCATTCAAATACCATTGTAATTTATTTAGAGTGATTCAAGAAAGGGTGATTGTAAACTTAGTTATAAGTTTACTTGTAAACTATCTTCTTAAATGGATCTAGAAGATAGGTAAGGTTTCATTTAGTTGAAGCATTAGGATCTTGTGGTAAGAGCATTTGGTGATTGTGAATTCTTCAAAGGGACGTAAGGGTTCATTAGTTGAGGCTTATCGAGGAGCTAGTGTTGTATCCGGATACTCCACTGAGTTTAGAGCATCATAATGAAACTAACTCTCAATTTGTTAGAATTGAGGAGTGGATCAAGGAAGATTATTTAACATCTTCCCAAACCACTATAAATCTCTGTGTTTGGTCTCTTATCCCTTATCTTGGTATTTACTTTACTTAAGAACAAACTAATCAAATCACACTATAGTAATCTCAAGTTCTAAATCGAAAAAGTTTTAAGTAACTGTTCACCCCCTCTAGTTACTTACAGGATAGATTAATCCCCTGTATGTTCGTGGTTTTCCATGCAATAGCGTTGTGGTGGGACTTGAGAAGTGAAACAAGTCTGGATCTTTGATCATTGGTGAGTCTCGATGAGATAATCACTAGTGATTGACTTGATTCCTTGAGGTAAGCATACTCAAGGTGCTCGGGAAGCTCCTTTCATTCAAGAGTAGGAGGTTCTTTTCATGAAGATTTAATTCTATATCTATCTTCATTAGGAATGGCCTCAAATGACTGTTCTTGAGTAGTTTCACTTTCATTCTCACAATCATAAACATTCACATTCATTAGGTCTCTAAAGTCGGCCTCTAGGTCCATGATTACATATTCACAAAGTGGGTTGAACCCGGTGGTATCAAACGCTAAGAGTTTTTCAAACTATTAATCTACAGATTGGTCAATGATGTCAATGGCATAGCACTCATCGTCATCGATCTCGGTCGATTGCTTCATAGCTTCCCTAATATTAATGGTTACATGCTCGTCACCAACACCAATGTTGAGTTGGTTGCATTGTGAAATGTCCAGTTCATATTGATTATAAACGTTCCATATTAATTGATTTCGTCGTGAGGTTTTGACCTCTATATGAGACGTTTTTTAAAGACTGCATTCATTTTTAAAACAACCATAACCTTTATTTTATCTATAAAGGTTTAAAAAGCATTACGTAGATTATCAAATAATGATAATCTAAAATATACCGTTTACACACGACCATTACATAATGGTTTACAATAAGAATATATTACATCAAAAATAAGTTTCTTGAATGCAGTTTTTACATAATATCATACAAGCATGGACTCCAAATCTTGTCCTTATTTTAGTATGCAACAGCGGAAGCTCTTAATAATCACCTGAGAATAAACATGCTTAAAATGTCAAAAAAATTGTTGGTGAGTTATAGGTTTAACCTATATATTATCAAATCATAATAATAGACCACAAGATTTCATATTTCAATATACATCCCATACATAGAGATAAAAATCATTCATATGGTGAACACCTAGTAACCGACATTAACAAGGTGCATATAAGAATATCCCCTATCATTTCGGGAAATCCTTCGGACATGATAAAAATGAATTCGAAGTACTAAAGCATCCGGTACTTTGGATGGGGTTCGTTAGGCCCAATATATCTATCTTTAGGATTCCCGTCAATTAGTAGATCGGTTTACTAATTCTTAGGCTACCAAGCAAAAGGGGTATATTCGGCTTCGATCATTCACCCATATAATGTAGTTTCATTTACTTGTGTCTATTTCGTAAAACATTTATAAAACTGCATGTATTCTCATCTCAAAATATTAGATTTTAAAAGTGGTACTATAACTCACTTTCACAGATTTTTACTTCATCGGGAAGTAAGACTTGGCCACTAGTCGATTCACGAACCTATAAAAAATATGTACATATATATATCAAAGTATGTTCAAAATATATTTACAACACTTTTAATTCATTTTGATGTTTTAAGTTTATTAAGTCAACTGTCCTCATTAGTAACCTACAACTAGTTGTCCATAGTTAAATGTACAGAAATAAATTGATATATATTATCTTGAATCAATCCACGACCCAGTGTATACACATCTCAGGCTAGATCACAACTCAAAGTATATATATTTTTGGAATCAACCTCAACCCTGTATAGCTAACTCCAACATCACTGCATATAGAGTGTCTATGGTTGTTCCAAATAATATATATAGATGGGTCGATATGATATGTCAAAACATTTGCATACGTGTCTATGGTATCCCAAAATTACATAATATATTAAAATACATGTATAATACAATATAAGTTAGCTAGGATATGATTAATATAGATTTGTTACAATATTTCCCGTTGCTACAACAATCAAAAAATATCCAATCTTGTTTTACCCATAACTTCTTCTTTTTAAATCCGTTTTGAGTGAATCAAATTGCTATGGTTTCATATTGAACTCTATTTTATGAATCTAAACAGAAAAAGTATAGGTTTATAGTTGGAAATATAAGTTACAAGTCATTTTTGTAAGAGGTAGTCATTTCAGTCGAAAGAACGACGTCTTGATGACCATTTTGAAAAACATACTTTCACTTTAAGTTTAACCATGATTTTTGGATATAGTTTCATGTTCATAATAAAAGTTATTTTCCCAGAAGAACAACTTTTAAATCAAAGTTTATCATAGTTTTTAATTATCAAACCCAAAACAGCCCGCGGTGTTACTACGACGGCGTATGTCCGGTTTTACGGTGTTTTTCGTGTTTCCAGGTTTTAAATTATTAAGTTAGCATATAATATAGATTTAGAACATGTGTTTAGTTTATTTTAAAAGTAAAGTTATAAGGATTAACTATTGTTTGCGAACAAGTTTAGAATTAACTAAACTATGTTCTAGTGATTTCAAGTTTAAACCTTCGAATAAGGGAGTTTTATATATATGAATCGAATGATGTTATGAACATCGTTACTACCTCAGGTTTTATGGATAAACCTACTGGAAATGAAAAAAATAGATCTAGCTTCAAAGGATCCTTGGATGGCTTGAAAGTTCTTAAAGCAGAATCATGACACGAAAACAAGTTCAAATAAGATTTTCACTCGAAATAAGATTGTTATAGTTATAGAAATTGAATCAAAGTTTGAATATGAGTATTACCTTGTATTAGAAATATATCTTACTGTAAATAAGAAAGATTTCTTGAGGTTGGATGATCACTTTACAAGATTGGAAGTAAGCTAGCAAACTTGGAAGTATTCTTGATTTTATGAAACTAGAACTTATAGAATTTATGAAGAACACTTAGAACTTGAAGATAGAACTTGAGAGAGATCAATTAGATGAAGAAAATTGAAGAATTAAATTGTTTGTAGGTTTTTTTGGTCGTTGGTATATGGATTAGATATAAAGGATGTGTAATTTTATTTACATGTAAATAAGTCATGAATGATTACTAATATTTTTGTAACTTTATGAGATATTTCATGCTAGTTGCCAAATGATGGTTCCCACATGTGTTAGGTGACTTACATGGGCTGCTAAGAGCTGATCATTGGAGTATATATACCAATAGTACATACATCTAAAAGCTGTGTATTGTACGAGTACGAATACGGGTGCATACGAGTAGAATTGTTGATGAAATTGAACGAGGATGTAATTGTAAGCATTTTTGTTAAGTAGAAGTACTTTGATAAGTGTCTTGAAGTCTTTAAAAAGTGTATGAATATATATTAAAACACTACATGTAAATACATTTTAACTGAGTCGTTAAGTCATCGTTAGTCGTTACATGTATCTGTTGTTTTGAAACCTTTAGGTTAACGGTCTTGTTAAATGTTGTTAACCCATTGTTTATTATATCTAAAGAGATGTTAAATTATTACATTATCATGATATTATGATATATAATATATCATAGTATGATATATATATAGTTAAATGTCGTTACAACGATAATCGTTACATATATATCTCGTTTCGAAATCATTAAGTTAGTAGTCTTGTTTTTACATATGTAGTTCATTGTTAATACACTTAATGACATGTTTAATTATCATTTATCATGATTAAACATAGTGTATCAATATCTTAATATGATTCATATGTATTTAGTAAGACGTTGTTATAACGATAATCGTTATATATACCGTTTCGAGTTTCTTAATTCAATATACTCAATTTTATGTATATAACTCATTATTAAAATACCTAATTAGATACTTACTTATCATAATATCATGTTAACTATATATATAATCATATATATGTCATCATATAGTTTTTACAAGTTTTAACGTTCGTGAATCACCGGTCAACTTGGGTGATCAATTGTCTATATGAAACCTATTTCAATTAATCAAGTCTTAACAAATTTGATTGCTTAACATGTTGGAAACACTTAATCATGTAAATAATAATTTCATTTAATATATATAAACATGGAAAAGTTCAGGTCACTACACATTGGACTAAAATGATTGTGTCGGAGGTTGCTAAAAAAGGTCTCCCTAAGATGAATGGAAGTTGAAGGTATTCCTTCATTTCCATAATCACAAAGTCAACTGAGAACACCAAGGTGTCAATGCTAACCAAGATGTCCTCGACTATAACAATAGCGGTGTCATACGAATGGTTGGCCAATCTAATTCTAATTCGAGTTAGTTTTAGATGTCCAAGCCAAGTCTTTCATAAAGTTAATGGAGCATAAGAATAATTCTTGCATTCAAATCGTCTAGTGCATTAAACACTTCCGAATCACCAAACTTGCAAGGAAAATTTTTTTCCCAGATCTCCTAACTTTTTAGGAATCCTTGGCCTTGATGCTAAAAGAGAGCAATTGTGGCAGTTTTTATTAATATATGTCCAGCGCTCAGCCAAGCCACCCAACATAATGTGTAATCCTTGTAGGAATCTTCTATGTTTAAGCACTTGAATAGGCGTGTGAGCGGCACAGCCATGTAAGCCCACGCCAAAGGTGGTTTTGGATATTTCGCATAATCAAATTAATCATGTTCCCAATAATTTTTGACATTCCACGCCTATAAAAAACCCCCTGGGTCACTTTCATGAACCGTCCTAATCTATCTGGACGAATACATTACATTTGGTTACATCACGAGATACTTGACCTCTATATGATACATTTTACAAACATTGCATTCGTTTTTAAAAGACAAACTTTCATTACATCGAAAGTTGACGGCATGCATACCATTTCATAATATATCCTACTATAATTGACTTAATAATAATCTTGATGAACTCAATGACTCGAATGCAACGTTTGAAATATGTCATGAATGTCTCCCAGTAATATCTCTAAAATGAGCAAATGCATAGCGGAAGGTTTCTTCAATACCTAAGAATAAACATGCTTTCAAGTGTCAACTAAAAGGTTGGTGAGTTCATTAGTTTATCGTAAACATTCATTTCCATCATTTTAATAGACCACGAGATTTCAGATATTTAATTGTACACGTAACCTGAGTACATAATAACACGCGTAACCCGCGAATTAAAAATCATTCATATGGTGAACGCTTGATAACCGACTTAACTTTAATGCATAGAATATCCCCAAACAGAACCTCTCGTCTGTATAATAATAATAATAATCTCGAAGTACTAAAGCATCCGTACCCCGGATGGGACTTGTCGAGGTCCATAGATCTATCTTTAGGATTCGCGTCAATTAGGGGCCATACCCGTTTCCTAATTATTAGGTTACCAAGCTAAAACGGGGTGATATTCAATATTCATAATCCAGTCATAGAATGTAGTTTTTGATCACTTGTGTCTATTTCGTAAAATATTAATAAAATCAGCGCATGTATTCTCAGTCCCAAAAATATATATAAAAAGGGAGTAATGAAACTCACAAAACTGTATTTCGTAGCAATAATGAATATGACGACAATGAACAAGTGCAAGGTTGGCCTCGAATTTACGAACCTATATATATATTAAAACATATAATTGTAACTGAACAAATTTATTTATTATATCTTTAATTTGTATATTTAATTTGTGTATATATTTTAAAATGGTTAATATTCATATAGTTATATTAATATATCCGTATTTATATACGTAATTGTTTAAATGTTATATTTAAAAAGATCGATAGTTTTGTTATATGTATTTATGTAACTAATATTAATAAGTTTGATATATATAGTTATGTGAAAATTTAACATAATTTTAGTATATGTAATAAGTATATTTTATGTACCAAAATATTTATCTGTTTAAAAAAATAGTTTTGATAATAATAATAATGATTTACTAATAAGAATAATAATTTTATTTACAATAATACTAATAATGATATTGTTAATACTGATACTTATAATAATAATATCAGAAATCTTATTAATAATGATAATATTAATAATCATGTTACTTAATAATAATACTTATATTGATAATAATATTAGTAATAATATCATAATTGTAACTAGGGTTATGATAATAATAATAATAATTGGTAACTAATACTTATATTAATAATAATAACAGTAATAACTAATATTCATAATACTTACAAGAATAATAATAATAATAATAATAATAATAATAATAATAATAATAATAATAATAATAATAATAATAATAATAATAATAATAATAATAATAATAATAATAATAATTCTAATACTTCATGATAATAATAATAATAACAATAATGATAATTGTAATAGTAACAATAATAATATTAATCATAATAATAATAATGATAATAATAATAATAATAATAATAATAATAATAATAATAATAATAATAATAATAATAATAATAATAATAATAATAATAATAATAATAATAATAATAATAATAATATCAAATGTTATTAATAATACCTAAAAGATTTGTATTTCGGCCCAATTAAAACCCATTTCACTGCAGCCCATCTGGAAACCAAGGACTATTACTCCAACCAGTCCACTAGTAACAATCGGCCCAATTAACCAAAAAAATAAAGATCCAGTACCCAAATTGGTTTAACAGATTCACTTTACTCCATCTATATTTCTGTTGTCGGCTCAAAAGGGGATTGAGGTAGCAGAACAACACTCAGGCGAACAAAATCAAGGTTCAAGTGTTCTTCAATTCACTAATCAACCATCAAACAACCAAAACTCAAAAATGTTTAGTAGATCTTTGATTCATCATCATCATCGTTTATTGTCATCATCAGTCTTCATTATCATTCGTGAATCATCATCCTTCATCAATCGGTCCCTTAATCGGCCAATCACTTAATTCAATTAAGTAATCGATTCATTGATTAATGATGTAGGTAATTGATTCCTTAATCTTCCCTTAATTTCTCATCCCTCTATATATTCTGTATGTTTTATTTTTATTATTATTATTAATTTTTTTTAATTAATCGAGCATGAATGTTATTGAATGGTGTTCATGGCGGTTTTTGAATAGAGAATAGAAAACAACAATTTAATAGCATAAGTTGCAGGTCTAGTAGTAACAGTGATGTTTGAATGGGTTTGTGTTACTGATTAAATAGAAGGAAAAGAAAAGGAAACGTTTTGCAGTTATGGGGCTGTAACAACAGTGATGTGGCTTCAATTCAGGCAGGAGTAGCAACGTTGTGGACTACAATTCAAACAGGAGCAGCTGTAGTGACAAGTAGGTGGTAGTTGGTGGATATGTTTGAGCAGAAACACAAGTAGTAATAGTTTGCAATAGTTTGAATATTGTGGTTTCGGAATAGAAGAGCATCAACAATGAAATGGTAGGTTAATAGTTCGATGGTGTTTATCAAGGTGGTGGTGGTAGCTAGTGATAGAGGTGATGGTGAATGGAGACTGCAGCAGCAAATTGAGGGTGAGGGTGATTATGGTCTCGGTGTTTAATAAGTCGTGTAAAGTGGTTCAAGGGGGTGATGGGTTGATAAATTTGATGGTTTATGGTTTATGGTTCAATGGTTTAATGATGACGATGGTTTCTTGATCGAATGTTTAGAGAAACGAGAGAAGGGATGAAGTGGGTTAGCCTAAGATGGTTTCCGAGTGAGTTTAGTTTATGTGTGTGTGATTTCCTTCATGTATATATATATATGTATATGTATATATAAATTAAGGTGTTTCTAGAGTGGCAGTGGACTTCGGTTTAGTTTCCTTATCAAGTCTTGCGAGAACATAAATTTTTTGCAGGTTCTTGTTGAGCAACAATAAATGGAAAACAGAAATGGAAGAGTATAGTAGCAGGATGGTGGTTTATTGTTGATAGTCATTTGTGGAGTGGTGCAGGTGTGCCGGTTATGTGGTGATAGAGGAGAAGGACGACTTGTGGTTGATTGGTTTTGGTTCATCTCTACTCCTATGTAATGTTGATATATGTATATGTATTTTAAATATTTTCATGACTCCGTTGAAGACAAAACACCAATCAAGTATAGTAATTTTAAAGGTATAATTAGATATAGTAGGAGGCAAGTTGTGGTTTTGATTGTTACATGTAACTGATATGCATATATATATATATATATATATATATATATATATATATATATATATATATATATATATATATATATATATATATAATATATATAAGTTAGTGGATATTAGAATATGGTAAAAGTATGCACAATAACATTTCAATAATGCAACAAGTGCAAGGATAGATTGAAACAAGAATAAGTGTAGTGGGTTTGTTGATTCTTTGTTTTAAATTTGACAATAAAGTTTGCAAGTGGTTGGATGATAGTTTTAAAAGCAAGTCAAATGGTGAATGGGTTCTTCATGGATTTTTGAGGTTGCTCAGGAAAACAGAATGGCATCAGTAGCAAAGTGGTGTGATATATGATCAACATTCATATCAATATATAAATAAAGATGGTTAGTGGATATATATATTACTGATTAGATATTTATTGAAATCGACTAGTAACAATCATATACACTCGCGGATGAAATTAGTAAAATGAAATGATAGCAACAAATAACAGAAAGTAGGAGATGGTGGGGTGTTTGCTTTGACATAAACAGAAAGAAACATGAATTTGGTGATTGGTTAATGAAATTAAGTGTAAATAAAAAGTAAAGAAAGAGTGGTGAGCGATGGTTTACGAATAGAGACATATTTTAAAGTAGCAATCAATCCATGAGTGGTTTTATACCACTTGTAATATATTGTATATATATATCCTTGATTCAGTGAAAGGATCAATTACCAGACAACATGGTGAACTTTAATAATTAATAGTATAATAATAATTTATAAACATCATGTGAATTGAAAGGAGCACAGGAAAACCATCGGTCCTATTTAGTTGTCATAGAATTTAGGATATTATTTCGTAGATTACAATTGGTTCAAATCATCAATTCATATAACAATTTATTTAATATTTCTAATTATTACTTGTATACCTATATATACATATATACATTTTTATTTACAATTAATAGTTCGTGAATCCTCAGGAACGGTCGATGGTCAATTGAATTCATGAAGACAGTTCAAAAATTTTGAGACTCAACATTACAGACTTTGCTTATCGTGTCGAATTCATATAAAGATTTAGTTTAAATTTCGTCAAAAATTTCTGGGTCATCACAGTACCTACCCGTTAAAGAAATTTCGTCCCGAAATTTGAGTGTGATCATCATGGCTGACAATAAGTATGTTTTCAAGATGCATACGAGTTAGAAATTTGAGTTTTATCATCAGTGAGCAATATAGATAAAACCATTTGATTATTCGAAGCGGGTGAGTGAAGCTATCACCAAAGAGTGAAATGAGAAAGACAAGTTTCATCATAACTTTTGACTAGTCATGGTTGAATTTCGGAATTCAAGGGATTTATAGAAAATCTTCGAAATCAAAAAGATTTGATTCTTTGGCGAGTAAAGAAATTAAGATCTCTATAATTAAATACGGTGATCTGCCTCGATTACTCTGTCTGATATTTCTATTATAAATTAAGCTCTTCCGTTCCATTATTCTCACCATTCCTATACTTTCATTCTTAGTTCATACATCTAAAAGATTGTAAAAATGCTTAATCCAGTTCTAATCCTTGATATTTTCCTAATTATCGTTTCTATCATCCTTCTTTTCAATCTTCCACCAGAAGAATCTGTTTACTTCTACTATTACCTTTGGGTGATACTATTCTTAATTATACCGTGTCTTTATATTGCTATTCGTATTAATATCCATAGTTTGTAACCTCCGTGTTGTTATTGGGCTTTATATTTCTATTATATTTTGGAGCTCTTTGCCTTTTTATTCTCTTCTCGACATCTAGTAAAACGAGTAATGGTCCAGAATTTGTAGGTATGAAGTTTCGAAGGAACTTAATTTTCTAAACAAGAAAGAATGTATTCGCATGATTTGATTTGTCAACTTACCTGAATCACTGAGAATAGAACTATCAAGAATATACATTTTTGATATGTTCAGCAGTTAAGCAGAATGAAAGAGTTATGTAACATGGCACATGACGACCTCATGGTCTGTGAATCATCAAGTCCCATTAGAAACTCAGCATGACTTACTGTAATATAATCACGTTGATCAAGTGTCATTATATTATACTAACTCATGCTTCAGTTCCCAACACTACTTCAGAATTCATTCATAGTTTATACTTAGATTTTACAGAAATTTCCAATATAATGTATTAAAGATAGCACGAAGAGGTATATAATTTCGGACGAGAATATTTATGAAAATATCTTCAGAAGTATCGAAGATATTTATGATGATATTTTAGAATTTCTAAGTTCGAAAGTTGATAAGAAAAAATTTTCCGCAAGATTTTAACATGACTCCGGGGCAGGATATTCTCTAAAGATTTCATCGGGTCCAGAATTACCTAGATTCTTTGAATATAGGGTTTGGTCCTTGTATTTATCCTTAATCTCCTTCATGGTTAGCTCAATCTGTTTTTCAGTACCAAATTTTCTATCGAGCGTTCCTAACATTCCATTCTTTATTATCAAACTTTTGGCCGTTTAGACCATCTACGATTTTTCTGTTTCCTCTGCATTTAATGCTACCATATCTGAATCATCGGTTATCAATCCGAGGTGGTTTCAAGAGAATTGTGTTTTTAGATGATTAAACGATGATGGTAATATGGTGGAATATAAAATGTTCCCCGGTAACAATAAAAGAGCACGCATATATATCAAAGTTATAATAAGGTTGTTTCGAACGAAAAGTCGAAGTTGATTTTCTGGAGCTATGAAAAAATTGACTAATTTAGATAGGGATTGTAAAATTATTTTCGGTAATAACAACGCCAAAGGAGCTATCACAGATACTTGTTAACGTTTACTCAGTTTCCGAGAGTTTTTTAGGTGCATGCCCATATGCATAAGTTCTTCCTTTCGTAAATGAAGTGCGGTTGGTTCATCCTCTCGATTGAGATGTTTTCAAGAATTATGAAAGGTTTGAACGCGGATTGTAATCGTCAAGATACAAATGAGGTTTAAGATGAAATCAAGTGGCAAACTTGAAAATTGTTTAGTTTCATATGTTATAATCAATATTTTTATTCATTTTAATTATCCAATGTTGGCAGTCCACAATTAGTAGTCCACAATTAGTAATCCAATCATTCATATATAGTTTAATATATAATATTCAAATTAATTAATACGTATTCGTGACCCATTGTATACATGTCTCAGACTCGATCACAACTCAAAGTATATATATTATTGTAGAATCAACCTCAACTCTGTATAGCTAACTCGAACATTACTACATATAGAGTGTCTATGGTTATTCCAAATAATATATATAGATGCGTCGATATGATATGTCAAAAACTTGTATACGTGTCCCGATATTTAAAGTGCGTAAAATAAATAACAGAAATTAAATGACAATAAATAAAATTGCGAGAATTTAAATTGCGATAAATAAATTGCGATAATTAAATTGCGATAAATAATTATAATAAGGAATTAACAGTTAACTAGGAACAGTTAGCTAGCACTTTGTTAGCGTGGATTATTAACAAAATTTCTCATAGTTAATTTGTTTGTTTCTAACAAATTTTATTTTGTCCAATGTTTTCTTCATTATGCCACTTGTTGGATTCTGATAAATCAAAATCCAAATATAAAATTGAATAGAAATGGTTATTCTGCAGTGAACGGATACGTATATCTGTGGATGTAAGTAGGATAGTAAATGACTGTTGAATCAGATTCAAAAAATGTACAGTGTAACTTATTAATGTGAAATCAAAATATTCCTCGGGTATTACCTACCTGTTAAAATATTTTCACAATTAACAGTTTGTATGAAAGAATTTTTAATTACAATCTTTAATGAAAATATACTTAGGTATATATTTTCTTAAGATGTAATCATGGATTTAATGAGTTAATATGGTATTAATCTCATTTGCTTTTCGGTTTGAGCTAGAATAAATAATCTCTAAGACTTTAGAGATTACATAATGGCCATGAAGAATGAAGATAATTAATGTAGAACGATACGTAGAACGATGATTAAGTTCGAGGTATGGATTGTGATGTTGAGACGTGTGATGTTGAAACTTGGGTTGTTGGTGGTACTGGTGTTGCTGTTGGTGGTACTATTGGTGTCGGTGATGTTGTTGAAGCTGGTAGGTTTTGCACCACATTTTTCCAAATTGATTACTCGAGCGCGAAGCTCATTGACTTCTACTATTATTCCGGGATGATTGTCGGTCGGAATGAGCGGATGAATAAGGTTTAGAATTGTGGATAGAATATAATCGTGGCGAGATATTCGGGAAATGAGGGTGAAAATGGTGTTTCGGACTGGTTCGCCGGTAAGTGCTTCGGGTTCTTTATCAAGAGGGCAATTTGTTTGGTGGGTGGAAAGGATCACCTTCTTCTTGTCTCCAATGTTTGAGGAGACTACGAACCCATCAGATGAATTGGGGATGGATGTTTGGTTGATTCATTCTGGTGACACTGTTTTCGGAGCTTAGGTGAACGTCCATGTCAGAATAGCTGTCGGATTCTGAAGAATTTGAACTAGTTGCGAGTTCCATCTTGTACGGTTAGGTAAAGGGTTTTCGATATGAAATGATTTTCGGATGTCGGATGATATTCTAACTACATAGAATACTTATCTGTAGTACAGAAGATCCCGTGGATTACGGAGGAATTTACAGAATATGTCAGACAAAGTTTACAATAACAGATACGCTACGATATAAATTAGCAGATACGCTAAGATATGAATTTTGTCTATACACTATTCATGCAATCAATGCAGTAAGATGTGTCAAGACTAACAATGATAAGCAGGTAATTTTTGACACGAAATGATAAGCAAAACTTTTGACATGCAGACACGGTCGAAGTCCAGACTCACTAATGCATCCTAACGACTTATCAGTTAGACACACTAATGCAGGCCTGGTTCGCTAAGACCACCGCTCTGATACCAACTTTCATGACCGTCCTAATGTATCTGGACGAATACATTACATTTGGTTACATCACGAGGTACTTGACCTCTATATGATACATTTTACAAACATTACATTCGTTTTCAAAAGATAAACTTTCATTACATCGAAAGTTGATGGCATGCATACCATTTCATAATATATCCAACTATAATTGACTTAATAATAATCTTGATGAACTCAACGACTCGAATGCAACGTCTTTTGAAATATGTCATGAATGACTCCAAGTAATATCTCTAAAATGAGCAAATGCACAGTGGAAGGTTTCTTCAATACCTGAGAATAAACATGCTTTCAAGTGTCAACCAAAAGATTGGTGAGTTCATTAGTTTATCGTAAACATTCATTTCCATCATGTAGTATTTAATTGTACACGTAACCCGAGTACATAATAACACGCGTAACCCGCGAATTAAAAATCATTCATATGGTGAACGCTTGATAACCGACTTAACTTTAATGCATAGAATATCTCCAAACAGAACCTCTCGTCTGTATAATAATAATAATCTCGAAGTACTAAAGCATCCGTACCCCGGATGGGACTTGTCGAGGTCCATAGATCTATCTTTAGGATTCGCGTCAATTAGGGGCCATACCTGTTTCCTAATTATTAGGTTACCAAGCTAAAAAGGGTGATATTCAATATTCATAATCCAGCCACATAATGTAGTTTTTGATCACTTGTGTCTATTTCGTAAAACATTAATAAAATCAGCGCATGTATTCTCAGTCCCAAAAATATATATAAAAAGGGAGTAATGAAACTCACATAACTGTATTTTGTAGCAATAATGAATATGATGGCACTGAACAAGTGTAAGGTTGGCCTCGGATTCACGAACCTATATCATATATATATATATATATATATATATATATATATATATATATATATATATATATTAAAACATATAATCGTAACTGAACAAATTTATTTATTATATCTTTAATTTGTATATTTAATTTTTGTATATATTTTAAAATGGTTAATGTTCATTTAGTTATATTAATATATCCGTATTTATATACGTAATTGTTTAAATGTTATATTTAAAAAGATCGATAGTTTTGTTATATGTATTTATGTAACTAATATTAATAAGTTTGATATATATAGTTATGTGAAAATTTAATATAATTTTTGTATATGTAATAAGTATATTTTATGTACCAAAATATTTATCTGTTTAAAAAAATAGTTTTGATAATAATAATAATAATTTACTAATAATAATAATAATTTTATTTACAATAATACTAATAATGATATTGTTAATACTGATACTTATAATAATAATATCAGAAATCTTATTAATAATGATAATATTAATAATCATGTTACTTAATAATAATACTTATATTGATAATAATATTAGTAATAATATCATAATTGTAACTAGGGTTATGATAACAATAATAATAATTGGTAACTAATACTTATATTAATAATAATAACAGTAATAACTAATATTCAAAATACTTACAATAATAATAATAATAATAATAATAATAATAATAATAATAATAATAATAATAATAATAATAATAATAATAATAATAATAATAATAATAATAATAATAATAATAATAATAATAATAATAATAATAATAATAATAATAATAATAATAATAATAATAATAATTCTAATACTTCATGATAATAATGATAACAATAATGATAAGTGTAATAATAACAATAATAAAATTAATCATAATAACAATACTAATAATAATAATAATAATAATAATAATAATAATAATAATAATAATAATAATAATAATAATAGTAATAGTAATAATAATAATAATAATAATAATAATAATAATAATAATAATAATAATAATAACAATAATAATAATAATAATAATAATAATAATAATAATTATTATTATTATTATTATTATTATTATTATTATTATTATTATTATTATTATTATTATTATTATTATATCAAATGTTAATAATAATACCTAAAAGATTTGTATTCTGGCCCAATTAAAACCCAATTCACTGCAGCCCATCTGGAAACCGAGGACTATTGCTCCAACCAGTCCACTAGTAACAATCGGCCCAATTAACCAAACAAATAAAGATCCAGTACCCAAATTGGTTTAACAGATTCACTTTACTCAATCTATATTTCTGTTGTCGGCTCAAAAGGGGATCGAGGTAGCAGAACAACACTCAGGCGAACAAAATCAAGGTTCAAGTGTTCTTCAATTCACTAATCAACCATCAAACAAGCAAAACTCAAAAATGTTTAGTAGATCTTCGCTTCATCATCATCATCGTTTATTGTCATCATCAGTCTTCATTATCATTCGTGAATCGTCATCCTTCATCAATCGGTCCCTTAACCAGCCAATCACTTGATTTAATTAAGTAATTGATTCATTGATTGATGATGTAGGTAATTGATTCCTTAATCTTCTCTTAATTTCTCATCCCTCTATATATTCTGTATGTTTTATTTTTATTATTATTATTATTAATTTTTTTTTAATGAATCGAACATGAATGTTATTGAATGGTGTTCACGGTGGTTTTTGAACAGAGAATAGAAAACAGCAATTTAATAGCATAAGTTGCAGGTCTAGTAGTAATAGTGATGGTTGAATGGGTTTTTGTTACTGATTAAACAAAAGGAAAGGAAAAGGAAATGTTTTGCAGTTATGGGGCTGTAACAGCAGTGATGTGGCTGCAATTCAGGAAGGAGTAGCAACGATGTGGACTACAATTCAAACAGGAGCAGCAGTAGTGACAAGTAGGTGGTTGTTGGTGGATATGTTTGAGCAGAAACACAAGTAGTAATAGTTTGCAATAGTTTGAATATTGTGGTTTCGGAATAGAAGAGCATCAACAATGAAATGGTAGGTTAGTAGTTCGATGGTGTTTATCAAGGTAGTGGTGGTAGCTAGTGATAGAGGTGATGGTGAATGGAGACTGCAACAGCAAATCGAGGGTGAGGGTGATTATGGTCTCTGTGTTTAATAAGTCGTGTAAAGTGGTTCAAGGTGGTGATGGGTTGATAAATTTGATGGTTTATGGTTTATGGTTCAATTTTTTAATGATGACGATGGTTTCTTGATCGAATGTTAAGAGAAACGAGAGAAGGGATGAAGTGGGTTAGCCTAAGATGGTTGCCGAGTGTGTTTAGTTTATGTGTGTGTGATTTCCTTCATGTATATATATATATATATATATATATATATATATATATATATATATATAAATTAAGGTGTTTCTAGAGTGGCAGTGGATTTCGATTTAGTTTCTTTATCAAGTCTGATCAGAACATAAATCTTTTGCAGGTTCATGTTGAGCAACAATAAATGGAAAACAGAAATGGAAGAGTATAGCAGCAGGATGGTGGTTTATTGTTGATAGTCGTTTGTGGAGTGGTGCAGGTGTGCCGATTATGTGGTGATAGAGGAGAAGGACGACTTGTGGTTGAATGGTTTTGGTTCATCTCTACTCATCTGCAATGTTGATATATGTATATGTATTTTAAATATTTTCATGACTCCGTTGAAAATAAAACACCAATCAAGTATAGTAATTTTAATGGTATAATTAGATACAGTAGGAGGCAAGTTGTGGTTTTGATTGTTACATGTAACTGATACGCATATATATATATATATATATATATATATATATATATATATATATATATATATATATATATATATATATATATATATATATATATATATAAAAGTTAGTGGATATTAGAATATGGTAAAAGTACGCACAATAACATTTCAATAATGCAACAAGAGCAAGGATAGATTGAAACAAGAATAAGTGTAGTGGGTTTGTTGATTCTTTGTTTTAAATTTGACAATAAAGTTTGCAAGTGGTTGGATGATAGTTTTAAAAGCAAGTCAAATGGTGAATGGGTTCTTCATGGATTTTTGAGGTTGCTCAGGAAAACAGAATGGCATCAGTAGCAAAGTGGTGTGATATATGATCAACATTCATATCAATATATAAATAAAGATGGTTAGTGGATATATATATATTACTGTAACGACCCGGAAATTTCCGACCTAATTTAAACCCTAATCTCTATATGTCTCCGACACGATAAGCAAAAACTTTAATGTTGAGTCTAGAAAGTCTGAAATCTAGATCTGGATAATTAGTTACCCTATCGACCATTCCGACGATTCACGAACAATTATGTATAAATAATTATGTAAATATAAATATATAAATATAAATATATGGACATGATGTTTGATATGCATAGATTGTTATATTAATAGCAATATTAATATCATTATTATTATGATATGTAGAAATTTATAATATTTCAATTAATGTAAAATAATCATGTATCGTTATATTAATGTTATAATTGTTATTATTAATATTGGAGAAATATAATTATAATCATGAATATATATAAAATAATAATAATAATAATAATAATTAGGAAAAGCATAAGTATAAAATAAGTGTATAGTTATGATAAAATTTTATCATTAATACTATCATTAACTTCAATATTATTATTATCAGAATTATGAAAATGATTAAGATTTATTTATAACTATTATATCTAATAATATTATTAACATCATTTTTATAATTATAAGTATTAAAATTATTATTGTTGATATTAGTGTTAACATTATTATTAATTATTAACAATTATTATAATTGAAAATAACATTTTATTATTAATCTCTGTATTACTAATAAAAGTATTATTATTGTTAATTATTGATTAATTATATATAATTCTTTATATAAAAAAAAAACGTTGCATGTCTTTATCCAGCTGTGTTGTAATTTTGTTGTGTCCCTAAAAATTCCTATAACCAAGATAACTTCATAGATATGGATCCAAAAATCAGTTCCACCTTTACATCTTTATTTGTATTTTTCTTTTTCTTCTATTGTATGTAATTGATTCCTTACGTTGGATTCTTGGATATAAAAATCAGTTAATCATTCATTAACACTACAAAATATCATTTGAGATTACCCCAAAATACTGAATTCAATTAAAATGTTTTATATATTTTTTTTTTAAATCGCTACACCTCTGTACGCTAATTTTTTTTAGCCAAAACCTCAAATTCGATTTCAAACATAAATTGTATGAATGCCAATCTGTTAAGAATCTCTTATACAAACTATCTGCAAGGTTTCGCTTTTCCATTTCTCAAAACGATTACAAAATCGTGATTCAGACTTTAGAAATTCAAAAGTCAATATTATGTTCTTGGATTAAAATCGAAATGGTTTTGATGTTTTCGATTAAATTGATAATTTCTTAGGTTTCTGTAAACGATTTAAAACGTATTTCATTTAGGTTATATGATCTATAACATACTAAATTTCAAAATCTATTTTTTTTATAAAAGTAAGCAGCGAACAGCGACTGTGCTGTTTTTTTTATTTTTTTTATTTTTTCGCGTTTGATAAATATATATATATATCAACTTGCAAATTGTTTATGAATTAATTTCACATTTTAAATTGATTTAATCGTATATCTGCTGGATAGACTGGATTCATGGTCGAGCTAGTTAAGGAAGAAGAAGGAAAAGATTAGAAACAGAGAAATACGGTTTAATAATAATTAGGATAGGATAAGAATCAGAAAAAAAAGCAATAGCCGAATGGTTGGGGAGTGTTTGGGATTAACGGGAGGTCATGGGTTCAATTCCGGTCTAGTGCAAATCTTTTTGTGACAAACCTCAAAGGTAGTCTTTACTTATTATTATTATTATTATTGTTATTATTATTTCATTATTATTATTTATTGTTATTAGTATTATTATTACTATTATTATTATGATCATTTTATTCAAAATTTATAAAATTATTATTAGTATTAACATTATTATTATTATTATCATTATTACTTTCATATTAAACAAGATTTTTAAGACAAATTATTTATACATACATAAAACTATATGAATATTAATTACTTTAAAGATATACAAATTAAACATAATATAAATTAGTTCGATTTCAATTACGTGTGTTAATATACATATAAATGATATAGGTTCGTGAATCCGAGGCCAACCTTATACGTGTTTAACGATGTTATATGTATTTTTACTACAAAATACAGTAGGTGAGTATATAGTCCCACTTTTAAACTCTAAGTATTTCGGGATGAGAATACATGTATTTTATGTTTTACGTTATGGACACAAGTAACTGAAAAATATATTCTACGTTGAGTTGTACCACTGGCATACTTCCCTGTAGCTTGGTAACTGTTATTTACAGCGGTATTGTAAATGCGAATCCTGTTGATAGATCTATCGGGCCTGACAACCCCAACCGGACTGGACGACCAGTATTCAACGGTTGCACAGTACTTCGTTTTGCGACTACACTTGGTACGGTGTAGTAAGATTTCATAATAAAGGGAATATGCGACGTGATTAAATGTTAAGTATGGTTACCAAGTGCTCAACCACTTAGAATATTTTTATTAAAATGTTTACATATGAAATCTTGTGGTCCATAGTTATTACGCTGCTAGCATCAAACCTATATATCTCACCAACTTTATGTTGACGTTTTAAAGCATGTTATTCTCAGGTACAAATTAAGTCTTCCGCTGTGCATTTGCTCATGTTAAGGACATTAGTTGGAGTCGATCATCGCAATGGAACCAACTGTTGAAGATTCCGTCCGGGAGGATTAGTCTCGGACGTTTCAGTTGGTATCAGAGCGTTGGTCTTAGCGAACCAGGCCTTGCATTAGTATGTCTAACTGGTAGTTGTTAGGATACATTAGTGAGTCTGGACTTCGACCGTGTTTACATGCCAAAAGGTTTTGCTTATCATATCTAGTCGGAAACCATTTGCTTATCATTCTTAGGGAATTACCTGCTTATCATTCTGTAGTCTAAACACGTCTCACTGCATTTAGGGCATCGATAGTGTATAGACAAAAATTCATATCCTAGCGCATTTGTAGACTTGTTTGTCATATGTCGTAAGTTCCTCTGCAGGCTATGAAATCTTTAGTATTATATATAGATATTCTATGAAGATAGAATATCATCCTATATCCGAAAAATCATTTCACATCGAAGACCTCTTCCATCCACCAAATTGCCCTTTACAACCTGAAGCGCTTACCGGCGAACCTGTTCGAGAAACCATTTTCTCTCCCCTTTATTCGAGTATCTCATCACGATTACATATTATCCTATATTTCGAATCTTATTCATTCACTCGCTTCAACCGTCAATCATTTCGTAGTACTAGAAGAAGTTAACGAACTATGCGCCAGTGTGACGACTTTGGAGAACCTGGTACGAAGGATTACGAACACCAGCAGCAGCACCGGCAGCATAACCAGTATCACCAGAAACACCAACATCGCAATCTTCGGTACCAGCATCATCATCAGCGTCAACAGCATCACCACCATTAACGTCTACGGTATCTTTATCACCCATAAACCACATCCGTGTCATAAATCTCATCACACCTTGTACCTCGGATACCAACATCACCCGCACCAATATTACCATCTGTATTTCGAGTATGATCTTCGTTCTACATATCGTTCTACATTGATTAATTTCGTTCTACGTATTGTTCTACTTCATTTACCTTTATTCGGCATGACAATTATGTAATCTCTAATGTTTTAGAGATCACGTAATCAAGTGCTAACAATAAATCAAATGAGTTTAATATCTCCTTGACTCATTAAATCCATGATTACATCCGATGAAAATATATATGCAAGTATATTTCCATAAAGATTGTAATTAAAAATTCTTTTGTACAAACTGTTAATGATGAAAATATTTTAACGGGTGGTTAGTACCCGAGGAATATTTAGAATTCACATTAATAAGTTACACTGTACATTCTTTGAATCTGATTCAACGATCATTTACTATCCTACTTACAACTACCGATATACGTATCCGTTCACCACAGAATAACCATTTCTATTCAAATTTCATATTTGGATTTTGACCTATCAGAATCCAACAAGTGGCATAATGAAGAAAACATTGGACAAAAATAAAAAGTGTTAGAAACAAACGAATTAATTAATTGGAATTGTGATAGGATTTCACGCTAACTATTCTGGCTAACTGTTCCCAGCTAACTGATTAACATTTAATTTATCGCAATTTACATTCTCGCAATTTTATTTATCGTCATTTAATTTCTGTTATTTACTTTTACGCACTATAAATAACGGGACACGTATACAAGGTTTCGACTTATCATATTAACCCATCTATATATATATTTCGGAACAACCATAGACACTCTATATGTGAAGGTGGGAGTTGGCTATACAGGGTCGGAGTTGATTCCAAAATATATATATACTTTGAGTTGTGATCGACACTGAGACCGGTACACGGGTCACGATATGTATTTATTAATTCGAATATTATATATTTAATTTATATATATGAATATATTGAACCATTGGACAATAGGATTATTGGACTGCTAACTTTGGACAATTAAAATGAGTTAAAATGCTGATTAAAACATATGAAACTAAAACAATTCTTCAAGATTGCCACTTGATTTTATCTTAAATCTCATTCGCATCTTGACGGTTACCATTCGCATTCAAATCTTTTACATGATTCTTAAGAACACCTCGATCGAGAAGTTGAAACCGTTGCACCTCATCTACGGAAGAAAGATTTATGCATACGGTTATGCACCTGAAAAACTTTCGAAAACGAAGTTATAGTTAAATCGTAACCGCGTCGAATTCCTTATCATTCATTAAGCAAAAACAATCATACGATTTCTTTTCAAGTAGCAGATTTTGTCACAGCTCCACTTCGACTTCTCAGTGAGACTACTTCTATTATAATCTCGATACTTATACCTTGTCCTTTCGCCATCATTACCGGAGAACCTTTTATATTTCACAACATCATCAGCAGATGTACCAGCAACTCGTTATCTCTTTTGCGAAATCCGCAATCAGTATTTTGAAAATCTCGTAGAAATTCTCCCAGTTATACCGAAAACGTCTATCCCTAAGAATTTCATACTCCGAATGTGAAGTTTCTGAAAAACACCCTGAACTGTGAAGTAGTTCTTGGGATGCTAATGAAGCAGCAAAAACCATAAACGATGTTAACAGTCAAAAGTTTGATGATAAATTATAGTGTGTTGGTAAAGCTCAGAAAAATAGAAGGGGTTGGAATTGGAAAATGGACGGAGCAAAGTATGAAAGAGGTTGTGAATAAATCACAAGAACTGAATCTGCTTTCAAAGAATTCAAATGATTCAGAACCTGCTGAAACCGTTAGTAAGAACCCTACTCGATATTCTAAATCTTTCCGGATGATATTCTTCATCATTACCTTATCTTAGATATTATAAGATATCTTCATATTTTCTGTTATACATATTCTCCATATTTCAGGAGATATTTTCACAACCATTCATATCCGCAATCATTTATCTCTCCGTAACATCTGCGTTACATCATAAAAGAAACTGTGTTAGTTTCTAAATTCTGAAACCTCCGAATTTAAAATATGAATGTTTTGAAGTAAGTGTTAGGAACTGATGCATGAATTAGTATAATATAATGAAACTTGATCAACTTCATTATATTATAGTAGGTTATGTTAAGTTTCTAATGGAATGTGATGATACACAGTACCATCATCATGTGCCATGTTACACGGCTCTTACATTCTATCTAATCCTCAAACGTATTAGGAACATATCGTCTTGATAGTTCGATCTTTTCCAGGATATTCTGGTAATTGGACAAATCAAAATCATGCCATTATCAATTCTTTCTTAAAGCATTAGCTATGTTCATTCCAAATTTCATACCTACGAATTCTGGATCATTACTCGCTTGACTCGAGGACGGGAAGAAGAAACGAAGGGACAAAGCCTCGAAGTAGGAAGTGGGGTAAAAATCGCAGCAAATAGAAGAGAGCCTTAACTATGGATGACAATGATTATAAAAGACAAAAGTAGGAACATCGAAGTATAAGGGAAGATATCAAACTCAACAACCATCCAGAATTTACAAACCGTGTGTATCGATGACGATAGCAATATAGAGACACGGGAGAACTAGAAACAATATCAACGCAAGAATATAGTAGAAGTAAATAGATTCTTCTGGTGGAAGATGAAAAAGAAGGATGACAGATGTAAAAATTAAGTATATATCAAGGATTAGAATAGGATGGAGCATATTGACAAATATCCTTAAGTAAGAATTAAGGGGAAAGAGTAGAAGATGTGGGATATGGAAATAAGGGAACGAAGGGAGGTAGTTTTATAAGTGTCCGACAAAGAAATCACAATAGATTTGCCGCATTAAATCAAAGGAGATCCTGTTTCCTAAATCGTCGAAGAACCAAATCTTTTTACATAAGATTTTCTTTAAATCTCTTAAATTCTGGAAATCAATTCTAGTCACGTCATCGGTTAAAACAATTTCATATTCATTCTTTTGTGATAGCTTCACTCGTGCGCTTCACATGATCGAATCGTTTTATCCATATCTTCCGATAATGATAAAACTCTATTATTACCTCATATTTGTCATGAAAATATTCCTATTGTTATTTATGACAATTTCTACCAAATTTCGGGGACGAAATTTATTTAACGGGTGGGTACTGTAACGACCCAGAAATTTCCGACCAAATTTAAACCCTAATCTCTATATGTCTCCGACACGATAAGCAAAAACTTTAATGTTTCGTCTAGAAAGTCTGAAATCTAGATCTGGATAATTAGTTACCCTATCGACCATTCCGACGATTCACGAACAATTATGTATAAATAATTATGTAAATATAAATATCTAAATATAAATATATGGACATGATGTTTGATATGCATAGTTTGTTATATTAATAGCAATATTAATATCATTATTATTATGATATGTAGAAATTTATAATATTTCAATTAATGTAAAATAATCATGTATCGTTATATTAATGTTATAATTGTTATTATTAATATTGGAGAAATATAATTATAATCATGAATATATATAAAAAAAAATAATAATAATAATAATAATAATTAGGAAAAGCATAAGTATAAAATAAGTGTATAGTTATGATAAAATTTTATCATTAATACTATCATTAACTTCAATATTATTATTATCAGAATTATGAAAATGATTAAGATTTATTTATAACTATTATATCTAATAATATTATTAACATCATTTTTATAATTATAAGTATTAAAATTATTATTGTTGATATTAGTGTTAACATTATTATTAATTATTAACAATTATTATAATTGAAAATAACATTTTATTATTAATCTCTGTATTACTAATAAAAGTATTAATATTGTTAATTATTGATTAATTATATATAATTCTTTATAAAAAAAAACGTTGCAAGTCTTTATCCAGCTGTGTTGTAATTTTGTTGTGTCCCTAAAAATTCCTATAACCAAGATAACTTCATAGATATGGATCCAAAAATCAGTTCCACCTTTACATCTTTATTTGTATTTTTCTTTTTCTTCTACTGTATGTAATTGATTCCTTACGTTGGATTCTTGGATATAAAAATCAGTTAATCATTCATTAACACTACAAAATATCATTTGAGATTACCCCAAAATACTGAATTCAATTAAAATGTTTTATATATATTTTTTTTAAATCGCTACACCTCTGTACGCTAATTTTTTTTAGCCAAAACCTCAAATTCGATTTCAAACATAAATTGTATGAATGCCAATCTGTTAAGAATCTCTTATACAAACTATCTGCAAGGTTTCGCTTTTCCATTTCTCAAAACGATTACAAAATCGTGATTCAGACTTTAGAAATTCAAAAGTCAATATTATGTTCTTGGATTAAAATCGAAATGGTTTTGATGTTTTCGATTAAATTGATAATTTCTTAAGTTTCTGTAAACGATTTAAAACGTATTTCATTTAGGTTATATGATCTATAACATACTAAATTTCAAAATCTATTTTTTTTATAAAAGTAAGCAGCGAACAGCGACTGTGCTTTTTTTTTATTTTTTTTATTTTTTCGCGTTTGATAAATATATATATATCAACTTGCAAATCGTTTATGAATTAATTTCACATTTTAAATCGATTTAATCGTATATCTGCTGGATAGACTGGATTCATGGTCGAGCTAGTTAAGGAAGAAGAAGGAAAAGATTAGAAACAGAGAAATACGGTTTAATAATAATTAGGATAGGATAAGAATCAGAAAAAAAAAGCAATAGCCGAATGGTTGGGGAGTGTTTGGGATTAACGGGAGGTCATGGGTTCAATTCCGGTCTAGTGCAAATCTTTTTGTGACAAACCCCAAAGGTAGTCTTTACTTATTATTATTATTATTATTGTTATTATTATTTCATTATTATTATTTATTGTTATTAGTATTATTATTACTATTATTATTATGATCATTTTATTCAAAATTTATAAAATTATTATTAGTATTAACATTATTATTATTATCATCATTATTACTTTTATATTAAATAAGATTTTTAAGACAAATTATTTATACATACATAAAACTATATGAATATTAATTACTTTAAAGATATACAAATTAAACATAATATAAATTAGTTCGATTTTAATTACGTGTGTTAATATACATATAAATGATATAGGTTCGTAAATCCGAGGCCAACCTTATACGTGTTCAACGATGTTATATGTATTTTTACTACAAAATACAGTAGGTGAGTATATAGTCCCACTTTTAAACTCTAAGTATTTCGGGATGAGAATACATGTATTTTATGTTTTACGTTATGGACACAAGTAACTGAAAAATATATTCTACGTTGAGTTGTACCACTGGCATACTTCCCTGTAGCTTGGTAACTGTTATTTACAGCGGTATTGTAAACGCGAATCCTGTTGATAGATCTATCGGGCCTGACAACCCCAACCGGACTGGACGACCAGTATTCAACGGTTGCACAGTACTTCGTTTTGCGACTACACTTGGTACGGTGTAGTAAGATTTCATAATAAAGGGAATATGCGACGTGATTAAATGTTAAGTATGGTTACCAAGTGCTCAACCACTTAGAATATTTTTATTAAAATGTTTACATATGAAATCTTGTGGTCCATAGTTATTACGCTGCTAGCATCAAACCTATATATCTCACCAACTTTATGTTGACGTTTTAAAGCATGTTATTCTCAGGTACAAATTAAGTCTTCCGCTGTGCATTTGCTCATGTTAAGGACATTAGTTGGAGTCGATCATCGCAATGGAACCAACTGTTGAAGATTCCGTCCGGGAGGATTAGTCTCGGACGTTTCAATTACTGATTAGATATTTATTGAAATCGACTAGTAACAATCATACACACTCGCAGATGAAATTAGTAAAATGAAATCATAGCAACAAATAACAGAAAGTAGGAGATGGTGGGGTGTTTGCTTTGACATAAACAGAAATAAACATGAATTTGGTGATTGGTTAATGAAATTAAGTGTAAATAAAAAGTAAAGAAAGAGTGGTGAGCGATGGTTTACGAATAGAGACAGATTTTAAAGTAGCAATCAATCCATGAGTGGTTTTATACCACTTGTAATATATTGTATATATATCCTTGATTCAGTGAAAGGATCAATCACCAGACAACATGGTGAACTTTAATAATTAATAGTATAATAATAATTTTTAAACATCATGTGAATTGAAAGGAGCACAGGAAAACTATCGATCCTATTTAGTTGTCATAGAATTTAGGATATTATTTCGTAGATTACAATTGGTTCAAATCATCAATTCATATAACACTTTATTTAATATTTTTAATTATTACTTGTATACCTATATATACATATATACATTTTTATTTACAATTAATAGTTCGTGAATCGTCGGGAACGGTCGATGGTCAATTGAATTCATGAAGACAGTTCAAAAATTTTGAGACTCAACATTACAGACTTTGCTTATCGTGTCGAATTCATATAAAGATTAAGTTTAAATTTGGTCGGAAATTTCCGGGTCATCACAGTCACCATATTTCACAGTTCAGTCACTTGCTAGAGAGTAAACTTTTCTCTCTCACACGGTACTTTCTCACTCTAGAACCATCACCGCTTAGCAACAGAATGCTAGACGGACTAACTCTTAGTGTGGCCAAACAAGACTGATTAAGCCACCCCACGGATATCTCATCCGTGTTACGGGTTTGAAAGTATTCTTTCTCGAGAGAAAACATCAGTCGAAAACACATCTCTCCACACTAGGCAGTTCTAGTATTGTACTGGCACATTTTAGCCGCTACACGGAAAATAGTACCAATAATATGTATTTATTACTTATTGTTGGTGATCCGTATTCATTTTATGCATATGAATTGTTGGTTAGTGATCCAATGATATTCAAATGTTAACCACTTTGTTTTGAAGATGACACCAAGTCTTATGTGCTTAAACAACGTATAGAGTAACACAAGATCATGAGCCTACACAATCTCTATCAAACAACCAATACACATAATAACAAAGTCAAAGAGTCAATTGTAAAATCCTGGATAAGCACGGCTGGGTCCACGATCGACTACAGATCAGACCGTGGATGCCACGTACCTTGGTTCTGAGGAACAAGGTTCACAGTCGACTACATGGTCAACCGTGGGTTGACCGCAATTTCCACTGTCCGAAATTTCTACAAATTTAGTTCGACCACTTCGAGGCATCTATAATTTATGAAACTTATTTAAACATGCATAGAATAGTTGCCTCATTTAAATTCAACTGAGTTTTGGTCACTAAAACGCTAATCTTGGTTAATTACACTTAATGACGTCTTAATGACACTTTTTGCAAAGTCATCCTTTTTAAATCTAAAATAAATGTAGATATGATTTGGATGGTCATTAAAGTCCCAACCAAAGAGGTGCTCTCTACTTGATTAACTTTTAAGAATTACTTACATGTTAAGTATGATTAATGTTGGTAATTAGTGCAACTTTCAAAAAGTCTTTGTAAGGTTCAAATTAGTCTCATTTAGCTTGTTGCAAGTAACCAATGAGATTAGATACTTCAATCAAAGAAAAGACAAGTTGGTGAAGACATAGGATATGAGGTTTGGAATGTAGTGGTTTATCTCTTTATGATTAGTGTAACTCCAAAAGATTCTTCACAAGAGTTAAAATGGTCACCTTTGGCTTGTTGCAAGTAACCAATCGGGTTAGATGATTCCATCCAAGTAAAGACAAATTGTATAAAGACATGGGATTTGGGGTTTGGCTTGTTGTGGATTGTCATGGAGCAAAAATTAGCACTTACTTCTTTTTGGAATCACTGACACAAGACAAGGACATATGACTTTCCTCTTTAGCAAGCTCATGTCAACTTCAATGAATGCATCTAAAAGTATAAGATGCAGGTTAAGGACTTCTAGGTGTATTAAGAATCTCTTGAAAGCTCAATATTGGGTAAAAAAGCCAAAAATTCAAATACAATAGAGCTACAACAGATATATTAAAAAGCTATCCAGTATGAGCAAGGTCGAAGCACGGTCGACCGTGAAGTCAACCGTGCACCATCTGAGAGATTTTTCTCTTTCCTGTAAATACCAATATTTGCCAAAATTGAAGACTATCTCTTTCCAACATTCTTTCAAAGTCATATCAACTTATCTTCCAAGCCTCAAGCACATATCTATGGAGAGATTATAAGAGAAAGAGAGAGATTCTACTTAAATTAAGTATAATTACATTGTAAACTTTATACTATCATTTGTATCTTCAAGTTTACTTTGTGAGATACTTTCTTAGGGGGTCAAGGAAGTTAAATAGTTCTTGTGATAGGAAACACCATCTTACGTAGTGATTCAACTTCCTTAAAGAGATCTAGGAAGTTGATTAATTCCATTGCGAATTAATACTTGAGCAAGGTGAAGACAAGTTTGATCTAAGTGCGGTTGGTGTGTCCTATTGAAGAACTATGAGAGATTGAGTTAGTATAATTGATCTTGTGATAATAACATCATCTTATCTACTGATCCTTCTTCCTTAAAGGGAACTAGGAATTTGTTCATATTTCCATTGGGAAATTTATGCTTATCCAAGGTGAAGACGAATGTGATCTAGGAGTAGCGTTGGTGTAGCTTATTAAAGATCAATTGGTGTAAACGGATCTCCACCGGGTTTGGAAAAATACTTAGTGAAACTAACTCCCGGTTAGTGATTTAGGGAGTAGATTAAGGAGGATTAGTTAAAATCCACACGAATCACTATAAATCCTTGTGTTTATGCACTTTACATTGTTTAAATATTTGCATTAACGAACACAAACACTTTCACACTTAAAACTTATGATTAGATTGTCAAAGATTTCAAAAAAGTTATAAGAAAACACTAACTATTCACCCCCTCTAGTTACTTACAATTGGTATCAGAGCGGTTGCTCTAATCTTTGCTCAAAAGCATTTTTGTCATATCTAAAAACTATTTTGTGCAAAAACTCGAGTAAAAGATCTTGGAACTAAGCTCTACTTGTTTGGAGAACGCAAAAGAGATTTTGGATGAGTTAGTCTTGAATCCCGATGAAAATTTTCATATGAGAAGCAACTCAAGACACTCGCGTGATGTGGAGTCAAGGATCGAACCCGAATGCATAAAATTACATCCATTACATTGAGGAAAAATACCACAATTCACATGGTGAGGTAAGCTTTCTTGTTTTTATTAAAAGTCTATTTAATATTTGTGTACTTTAAATGTTGTGATAATAAACCAAACAATGATTGAAAAGAAAAACTTGAACAAAGAAACATTTTTTTATAAACCAAGTTAATTTTTGAAAAATAAAGTATGTAAAGAAAAATGTGAGTTGGGTCAAAATCACAACTATAGTGTATACAATAAAAGCACCTTGAAACTTGCCACGAAACTTGGGTCAATGCAATGTATGTGATAATTGAAATTACTTGTGCCTTGAATCCTTGCATAAAAATGACAGGAGTAATTGCTTGACTTGTGCTTGATTAATCTTACGTGATAGAATACGTAGGTTGTCACACATCTTTGAGCCTTAAGTGATAGACATAATATCTAAGATTAGACTCTAAGCATCTCAATAAGTATTCTCTAAACTCATATAGTCAAACAAAAGTTACTTAGTGGTAATAATAATTTGAACTAAAATCACTAGCTTGTGACTATTTTGAACAAGAAAAAAGGATTATCTTTCTTTAAAAATAAAAGTTAATTTTAAAGTCAAAGATACCAAATGATAAACCAACACTTGGCTATGAAAGACAACTTGAGTGAACCTATCACAAGTTTTTCGAAAACACACATGATAAAACTTAACATAATGCCAAACCAGTCGGCGGTCGAACCCGTGGTCGACCGTGAATCGACCGCATAGGCTTTGATCAAAATGTGCTTTCACAATTTTAAGATCCGGTGTGGTTTGACACTTTTAGATGTTGAATCTTTTTAAATTGGTTATAACATTAGTTTTAATTTGTTTATTGGAAAGATCTAAACATTTTCCAATGTGAAGCTAATTATTGTTATTAAACTACACTTGTTTAAATGTCAAGTTTTCAACCATAAGTGTTTAGTGGTTGTCAAATAAATATAAATGTACACGATCAATTATTCTCACTCAAGATATGAACTTGGTTTATCAAATCTTAAAATAATAAAGATGTCTAAAAGGATAAACTCTAGTGTTTGAGAAATGTACTAAAATGGGTTAGGGCGAGAGTATTTAATGTTAATAACCTCAGACCCAACAAATATTGGGTACCAAGTTTGTATCACCAACAAGTTGTAGATTTGATAACAAGTGTGGTGGAAGACGATGTAGTCACAAGTACTCAAACCACATGTCCATTATAAATATGTCACACTAAGCACACAGAACATGATGACGGTGACATAATATTGGATGGACATATTTGAGGAATGATCATCGGTGGAGGTAACTTTACTTATAAATGAAATACTCTTAAAAGTGTTATATTTGACTTCTATCATAATAAATGTTTAATATGCAAATATTTTAACATGCTAGTTAAGTCATATTTCATTTTAAAGAAGAAAACATGTTACAATTAGGTAGAATGTCTTATATGCTTGCAAGTGAAATTGGTGAAAAAATAAAAACATGTCAATATGTGCGTTGCATCAATACATGTTTTTTAATTTGATGGCATATAAGATTAGATCACATGACCATGAAACTAATCATTAGATAAGAAAACATGTTACAATTAGGTAGAATGTCTTATATGCTTGCAAGTGAAATTGGTGAAAAAATAAAAACATGTAAATATGTGCGTTGCATCAATACATGTTTTTTAATTTGATGGCATATAAGATTAGATCACATGACCATGAAACTAATCATTAGATATCCACCTAAAAGTAATATATGATGATCACTAAGTGAGCTAAAGTTTTAAAAAGATCATTCTAATTAGTTTGCTTTAACAAAGTAAATATCTGAGAAACGATGATAGCAAAGAGAGTTTGAATGACATAATCACAAAGAGAATCTTGTCAAACAAATCTTAGGAGACATCAATAGGAGACAAATTAGATTTTAAGTGTGTAGTCTAAGTTCTCTTTTTTCTAGGTCTAGTATAGATTTCCAAAGTTCAACTTTGTAGTCTTACTAAAGGGGTTGTATATGATTTCCATCATCTATGCTTAAGGAGATATATTTGTGATGATAGAACTCATTATAGGTGTAACACCCTATTTTTTTTAAACACAGCGAAAATGACCTGTTTAGAAATCAGACATCCGTATATAACGACACCTGTATTATATTACATTATTATCATCACGAATATTAAAGGTTCGTTATAATTGCAAAACCGGGCATTAAATTAAATTCAGACAAAGGTAATAAAAGACTCGACATCAAAGTTCTGACTCGTCAAACATATCTTCAGCAACCCATCTTCACCCTGAATCTAACATGCACAACCTGAACCTGCAAAGGTGGAAATGTGGGGGAATTATCACAACTGCTAAGTGAATGAGATCTATCTAACAGATCAAGTTTAAGCATCAATCAGTAACAAGCACAACAATATGCTAACGTCCTACCAGCATACACACATAAGTACTAATCCTGCAAAGGCTATCTCAATGCTATCGTCCTGAACTAGCATACAAACAACTAAGTGCTGACATACAAAGGCCAGCATTATGCTATTGTCCTGAAATAGCATAATCGATTAGGAGCTGAACATATAAAGGCCATACTACGCTACTGTCCTGAAATAGCATACAACAGCCACAAATAACAATATGAGGATCGGCGGCTTGTATGATCACACGACTTAGCTGATCAGGCTATAGTCTACTGATAGTCTGCTTTACTGAATCCACTAAATAACCATCCAGACGCAACACATGCGTCCTTCTATGCTATACTGAACAATCAGTAACACCAGGACCCGACCAGACTGCCACGGTCGACCTCACACGAACCCTACCTTGCCGCCTCGGCAGGTTCCCAACCTTGCCGCCTCAATTGGTGTCTGAATACACAGTGTACACATAAGATCACAGATAATTCGGTCATGCAATTCTAACTAGCATGGCAATCATCATCTAAATATAGCAATCAGATATCTAAACATGGAAATCACTAGCTACGCATAACAATCAGATATCAAGCATGATAATCGGATATAATAATATAATAGTCTAATAATAATAGAAATGGAGTATACTACAGTATCACTGCTTGCTACTCAAACTCTATCTGAAGATAGACTCACTCACCGATCGCCAACTAAACTCGGTAGTCTAATATCACCGAGTCTTCTCCTCATCTGTATCACCTGAGAATAATACTGAACAAGTTAGTAATCATATTACATCTACTAACAATACTACATTTAATATATATATATATATATATATATATATATATATATATATATATATATATATATATATATATATATATATATATATATATATATATATATATATATATATATATATTAAATGTAGAAAGAGCTTTCCAGAAAAAAAACCAATATTGAAATTGAAAGAAATTTCCATTTACCAAAATTCTTGTCTTCAATACTCGGTCAAATGATCGCCAATCCAAATGTATTCAAAATAACCTGCAAAAAGCAATATCAAAATGGGGTTTAATAACTTTCCTCAATCAAAGTTGATTCTTAAAGAGAACAACTAACACGTATTTAACCATTTGTCTTTTATAAATTTCTTTTTAATTTTATATATTTACAATTTATCAAGAGCTTATATTGTCACGACCCTACTTTTTCCGTTATCTTTTTCTGTTATATTTAACGTCTGTTAATTGATATTCGTGCCACGTTATTTCTATGAATTATATTATTATTTTATAATAATATATTCCTTATTATGTGTTATATGAATATATGTGTTCGTATTTAGAATTGTACGTTTCTACGTATTTTGAATTTCTATCCGGTGAATCGTTTCGGTTTTCAAATCAATAATCAGACTTATGTGATTTTTGAATCCAAATTATTTTATTTATGATATTTTTATGTCATATGAGTATATATAGTATTTCTATATTTTATTTTTCGTGTGTGCGTGTTTCCTCCAAAGATTTAATCGTGTAACAGTATGTTCGCGAATCGGGCTTCGTTCGGGCTTTCGGGCCACAAGCTATTGAATAATATTTAAATTTGGGCTTTAGGGGAGCCCACTCCCTCATTATTTTGGCCGAAACCCTCACCTTAGCCCACTCTTTTTGTTTTGTTTTTGCTTTTACACTACTTACATTCCATTTTACCACTTTTCTAAAAACCTAAACCTAGAAACTCCCCTCTTTTCCCTCTCCCCTCACCTTGGCCGACTTCCTCATCATATTCATCATTAATTTTAGCCACCAACATCAAGCATACAATTCTTCATCATTTCTAAAGGTTAATTGCATAATCGGATTCATCTCTTCCCGCTCTATACATCTCTTGTTCTCGTTTCATGATTTAGGTATGAACATAAACCCTAGATATTTTAGTTTCATTTATTTTTACTGATTATGGTCTTATTTTGATGCTATAATAATTTTATGTTGTGGTATTGTTGAATTGATGTGTAAAAATGCTCGATTATGTATGTTTTCGGTTTGATCAAAAGTGGACAGCATCTTTTTGTTTAAAATCAGTATACTTAGAAGATGGTTTTTCTTAATTTAAGAGTATAAATGAGTTCCTCTCATCAAGTACATAATTTTAGGCTTTGGATTCATGTCGTTTCGAGTTACGAATCAAAAGTTATGCTCGATTTAGGGTTTTGATGAGATTGAAATGTGATATCTTGTAAGACCACGTTTGTTCCAACTTTGTGGCCATACTTGGAGTCTTTAGGGTTTACCATTGGGTTAGTATTGGTAATGGGATGAACATTCATGTTCGGGTCATCGAAATCCGAGCCACGGATCACCCGGAATGGTTAAAACAAGTTTTTGAATCGTATTAACGTATTGGTTGGTTCATGGCTGTTCTTTATGACCCTATGAATTGATTTAGGGAGTTCTTGAGTGTCATAAGGTGTCGGGTCGGTTGGTTAGACGAGGATATATATAAAATTCGTCAAAAACCGACATCCGAGGCTCAAGTTATGACCCAATGAACTTTTTAATGAAACTTATGATTATAAAATTTAACTTAGGTTATAAATAATGATTTTCATTATTATTAAATTACTTAGGTTATAAAAGTAATTGTTAAAAATTAATACTTATGATATATATTTATTATATCATTTAATATGTATATTATGATTTAATTATTTCTATAATTAAACTTATAATTTAATAATACAATTATTATTAATGAAATACTTATGATAAGTATTAAACTTATGACATGAGATTATTATATCAAGACTTATAATAAAGATTAATTAATTATTTAATTAATATAAGGCTTAGTTATTATTTAATTATAATTTAAATATTAAATACTTATGGTTTAATAAAAATAATTAATAATACTTATGATATGATTAATAATTCATTATTAATTAATAATACTTTTGATATGATTAAAAATTTATTATTAATTAATAATACTTATGTTATGATTAATATTTAATTAATTAATTAAATACTTATGCTATATTAATTATATCATTTAAACTTATGTTAACTTTATAATTCAATTTAATTTAATTAAACTTATGATATGACATGATTATACATATATGACTTTATATAACATTATACTTATATTATTTAATTAGTTTACACTTTAGAATTCAATGTTGACTAAGTTTGACCAAGATTGACTTTTGAGTTGACTTTCAGTTGTCTTTGACTTTTAGTTGACTTTTCTAATTAAGGAAACTTTCCTAAGTTAAAAACTTTCCAAAAATAGAAACTTTCTAAAATAGAAACTTTTCAAAAATAGAAACTTTCCAAAAATGAAAACCTGCTAAAAATAGAAACATTCTACAAATAGAAAGTACGTGTTATACGTTGTCCTGATCATACCGAAACATACTAAGTGTTGTTATATGCTTGTTTGCAACAAATACTATAGCTATCATACTAAGACTTGACCTAAGTTAGTTATTTATATCGAACTGCTTTATTTATAAGTCGGCGTTGTGGTCATTCTTGATCACTTTAGATTTTGCTGTTCGCTTTTCTGTGATTGTTGCTTCTTTTATGTTAAGGTGAGTTATAGTCCCGTTTTTCATACTATTTTAAAGTATTTTTTGGGATGAGATTACATACAATTTTTGTTTTACGTTTAGACAAAAGTGGAAATAAATTTAAATTATTCATTATGAGTTGAACGAAAATATTCTCTAGTCAGGTAACTGTAATCACTAGTTTCTACTGGTGAACGTGAATCCTATGGATAGATCTATCGAGCTTGACAGCCTCATTTCGAGCTAGTCGCGCTAGCAATTTATAATCGAAATGTATTAGTACTTCGTTATTTTTGAAGATACACATGCTCAGTGTATATTGTTGTTTGGTAAGGGTATGAAAATGGTTAAGTGGTTACCAGGTGGCTCATGGATTAATGGAATAATATTTTTATGTTTTCTAACATTTGAAATCTTGTGGTCTAAAGTTTATACGTTATTTTAAACCTATAATTCACTCAACATTTTTGTTGACAGTTTACTCGCATGTTTTCTCAGGTACTTGATTATTTGGCTTCCGCTGTGCTAGAGAGTCTGCATGCATGTTGGCAGATTTTATTAAACATTAAACTTTGCATTCTATTTTTGGTTATGTTACATTGTGGGTGATTTGGTTGACTTGTTTTTGGTCAACTTTGGTTATTTATATATGTTGGGTTTTTCTAAACTACATATTTTGGTGGATTTCATTTATAGGAAATCATTTTTACATAAAGAATGCAATGCTGTTTATTAAATTCATTTAGAGTTATGATCAAGCTGTGGGATAAAGTAACAAAGTCGTTAAGGGTACTTGATGTGACGACCCAGAAATTTCTGAGCAAATTTAAACTTAATCTCTATATGATTTCGACACGATAAGCAAAGTCTGTAATGTTAAGTCTCAAAAATGTTGGAACTATATTCATGTAATCAATTACTCTTTGATCATTTCCGACGATTCACGAACTATTGTTTGTATATATATATATATATATATATATATATATATATATATATATATATATATATATATATATATATATATATATATATATATATATATATATATATAAATGTAAGTATATGTATATTAACTTGAAATTATGAAATGTGATTTAACCATTAGAAATAAATATGTAAAATAAGATACATGATATTATATTTCAAGTAATAATTATTATTATATATAGATATATATATATATATATATATATATATATATATATATATATATATATATATATATATATATATATATATATATATATATATATATATATAAGAAACTACAATCTAATATAAGTTCTTACATAATATCAATTATAAATGATAACATGTAATATTAATATATTAAAAATTAATAATACAATAATATTACTCTCATTACTATAAGAAGTATTAGTAATAACATATATAGATATGAAGTGTGATAAAATTAAATTATCATTATTACTGATATAAAACTTATAGATAATATTATTATCAATAATATAATTATTATTACCATTACATTATTATAAAGTGTTATTATTACTATTTATAATATTAAGAAGTATTATTATAGTTATATTTAATAATTAATGAGACCAAATATAATACATATATGTATACAGATATATATATAAACAGAAATATTTAAATACAGTAATGTATATAAATATATATACAAATATATATATATATATATAGAACTACAAGTTATAACATAATTGACATATTATTACCTTCATTATTATAAATATGCATATTAATATTAGTATTATTATTATTTGTTATTAGAAATTATTATTAAGAATTATTATTATTATAAATTATTATCCTTATCAATATTTTAATTATTAGAAAGCAATACATTTTATTATTAATTACATTAATAATAGGATTGTTATCATTTTTATTATTATTAGTATCAAGATTTCATATTGTTATTATTATTATTACTACTACTATTAGTTTCATCATTATTATTAAAAATTAATGCATGCATAAGTGATATTATTATATTTTCATTATATATTCTATAAATAGATATAGATATAATTAATATACAGCCTTACAAGTACTGATATATATAAATACTTATATATACATATAAAATACAGATATACATATATAAAAATACATATTCTGATATATATTTATATAAATACAATTACATACATTTATTAATTATTAGTATTTATCATATAACTATTAAATCAAGGAAAAATTGCGTATGAGTCAGTTTAAGGTACCTTTCATCCTGTAGTCAAATTTGTTTCTTGCCTTTGAAATCGTACGAATCAAGATTCTATCACAATATACAATCCAAAATCTGTTTGCAATCACACTCAACTTTTTTTTTTTATATATATATATTTTTGTGTACCTGATGAATAAACTCTGTCGACCACCAATTCAAGATATAAACGATTAAATTCAGTGTTAAGGGAGTCAAATAAACCTCACATTATTATTTACCAATCACCAACACCCTTTTACAGCTTTAATGAGACAAACTGAAACAGAAAAGAAGCAAAGAACAGGCTTCTGCTCTGTTCATGGGATTTTTTTTAAAAAGCCTCGATTTCGTAATAAACTTTAAAATGTAAAAATGCCAATTTGTTAGGAATCTCTTACTTAAACGATCTGGAAAATTTCAAGTCTCCCTTTTTAGTAATGAACCTCAATTTTCGAGTGAAAGTTTCAATTTCAAAAAGTCAACTATATGTTCATCGAGAAATTTGATTTCGTTCTAATGTTTTCAGTCAAATTGATTATACAGAAAGTTTTTAATAATGATTTAGAACCTTTTTTGTTCAGGAATTAGAACCTAAAACATTTTAGAAATTCGAAATTGGTTTCAAGTTCATAACGTGTTCTTCCTTGTTCTGTTACAGCTATTTTTATTTAAATTTCTGTTTTAATTAAGTTAGTTACTCACAACTAGTAATCGTGCTTCAATTAAAAGATATAAAGGCTGGTTACTTCATGATTGATTTGGGTTTGGGTTCTTCTGGTCGATGGTCTGATGGTTAAGGTCGTTTGCAAGTTACGAGAGGTCTCGGGTTCGAGCCCGGTCCAGGGCATTTCTTTTTAGATAAAGCTTTTGATGAAAGGGTATACACTTATTTTTTTTAATTCTCTCATTATTATTATTCATTATTATTATTATTATTATTATTATTATTATTATTATTATTATTATTATTATTATTATTATTATTATTATTATTATTATTATTATTATTATTATTATTATTATTATTAATTATTATGATTATTATTAATGTTATTATTATTATAAATATAATTAATATTGTTATTGTGATGCCCCGTACAAAACCATCGTGTACGAATCATCAACAACGGGATCATTACAAGGTCAAATACTATATGCGTTTTCAAAATAAGTTTGCATTCAAGATAAAAGGTGACGTCATAACTAACGTCAAATGTTTTACATCAAAAGTCTGCTTCTATAAACGGAAGCAAAGATAATAGTACGTGACCCTCAGGTCGTTACAAATCATTGTTCAAAAGTATTAAAGTTTGAATGCAAGATAAACAGTTCATGCGGTGATAACTCTAGAGCAGCGGGTGTCTACAGCAAGACTAGCACGACAGCGGAAGCAAATAACCTTAAGCACCTGAGAAAAACATGTTTAAAAACGTCAACACAAAGGTTGGTGAGCTATAGTTTAAGTATAACAGTATGTAAGGTAGGCCACGAGATTTCAGTGCTACAAAGAGCGTTTCAAAACAGTGTGATAAAGTATATGTTAACCGTGGGCACTTGATAACTAACTTAACGTTTATACCCCCTGAAAGTACACTTGGCAAGTGCGAATGTTTACGAAGTATTAAACACCCGTTAAATGCTAGCGCTACTAGCCCGAGTGGGGATGTCAAACCCTATGGATCCATATCTAAGATTCGCGTTCACCGGTTCAAAAACCAATGACTAAACGTTACCGAGCTAAAAGGAATGTTTATGCCGTTGTATAACCCACACATATATAAAGTTTAAGTACTCGTGCCTAGTATGTAAAACATAAAATGCGCATGTATTCTCAGTTCTCAAAATAGTTAAAGTAAAAAGGGATGCTATAACTCACAATGATAAAGTAGCGGTAAAGTATGACTCGGGAAAATAGCAAATACGTAGGTCCAGAAAGTCCTCAACCTAAGTCAAATAGTACTAAGTCAGTAAATCGTACCAATAGGTTTAAATGTATGTAAATAAGGTCTTAAAGGTCATCATCATTCATCATCAAACAAAAGGTGTAAAGCAAGTTTCGTTCAAGTATAGAGTTTAAAACAAAGGCTGAGTTCGGTCAGTCACCACGGCCTCCATACCTACTGAAATAAGGTGAGACCAGTGGCCATGGCTCCGTATATGAGTCCTATAGCTGTGGTAAAAATCCCAGAAGCAAACTCTTCTTCGTTTGACCGTGGCGACGGTTTAAGTGCGAGTAGGTCAGAATTTTCAGCACAACGTTAAAAGGACATAGGGACGATCGGAGGGCCATAAATCCTAAACCGTAACTCGGATTAAGACGAGTCCTAAATGAAAAGTTATCTACTCAAACAGAGCTATCTGAAAATCATCTTTACAGTAGCCCAGGTCATACGGGTCAGACACAGAAACAGTAAAACAGTAGGGTCAATAGGTTCCGGTGGTTCTTGGTGCTCGATGCTTATCATGGTTCTCATCCTTGATGCATATAGCTTCAAGTGTACAACTCGTTGATGTGTTTGCATCATTTTCACCAAGGTTTGACCATCATAACCCAAGTGTAAGTCTAAGACATGAAGCACAACTCACTTAAGTGTTGCAAGTATTTTGATGAACCAAAGTTACATCAAAGTCTTAGATTCAACACATACATGAAATGTAAAAGTAATATTAACCAAGTTTTGACTATTATGACACAAGTGTAGGTTTAAGACATGTAGCACAACTCACTTAAGAGTTGTATGAAGTTTGATGAACCAAAGTTACATCAAGGTCTTAGATCTAACACATACATAAACTTTAAAACTAATAATAAGTTACAAACTTGAAAGTAAACTTATGAAATTAAGATCTTAAGTTGTAGAACATAGTTCTTAGTTAGATCTTGAAGATCCTAGACCCAAAAGTCTAGATCTAACATAAGTGTACAAAGTTATAGTTAAAGAAAGCTTACTTACATGTTCTTGAACTTTTAAAGTTAACTTTTAGTTCAAAATTAATGAGATCAAAGTTAACTAGTAACACTTGACCAATCTTAACCAACAACATGAATTTAAAGTGCATAATATAAAGAAACAAGCTAAGTAAACAAGTAACTAGTTCATGGGTTGTTCATACTTTAAAGATTCAAGCCAAAGCTTGATCTTTAAGGAAAGTAAACTTTAAGTTTACAATCATGATTCACAAGTAAGATTTTACAACCATGAACTTACAATCTTTTAACATATTAAATGTAGAGCATAACTAGAAAGCTTAAGCTCTTGTATGTTCTTGTAAATACAAGATGAAATGAAGAATTCAAACTAGAAAGTTTGATTCTTGTTACTAGTAAGTAATCATCAACAAGTAAGTAAACAACAAGTAATTAACAACAAACAAAGAACAAGTGATTTAAACAAGCAAAGAATGATGATAAAGGGGTGTTTTGGTTTCGGTTTTACAAGAGAAAAAGAAGGAAGAACACAAGCTTGTTACTTACAATTTAGAAAGTAAAATGAGAGAAAAAGCTTGAGAGAGAAATGCAAGTAAGTGTGTGAGTTTGAAATGAGAGGATTACAAGTGAGAAGTAATACATAAAATGAAACAAAACTCCTCCATACATGCCCTAAGGCCGACGGTTTGGAATCAAAAGAGGGGAAGGAGTTTGTCCACAAGGTTCTTGCATGAAAAGGTCTTAAAAGTTGGTTATAAGAGGTGATTTCATGGGAAAGATGTGCAAGTATTATGTAACTATATTCCTTATGTACTTAATCAATCTAGTTAAGATCAAATGTAATACTTACATGTTAAATGGGCTAATAAGTCCACTAAAGAAGTAGGGTGGGCTCTTTAAGTCCACTAACATTAATTAAAGCCCAAGTCCAAGTATTTAACAACTAAATCCAAATAAAGCCCAAGTAATTAACTAATATCCATAGTTAATTAAAATGATTAATAATACTTAATCATGAATGTAAATAATATTCATAAATATTATTCGTGTAATGTATGTGTGTCACAAAGACGTTTCGGGCATTCAAAGTCATGTACGATCAATCATGGTAACAAGTAAATGTAATAACATACATTCAATAAATCACAAGTATTAATAATAACAATTATTAATAAATAAACTTTGGAAAATCCAGGGTCGTTACAGTTATCAATATGATTATTATTATTGTTAGAATTATTATTATAATTAGTATTATAACTATTATTATAAGTACCATAATTGTTGTTAACATTATAATTATAAGTATTATATCTATTATTATTATTGTTATTTAAGTATTAATTATGATATTATTATTAAATTCAAAACTATAATATTATTATCATGGATAGGTTTATAATACAAATTATTATCACTTTCGTAAATATTAGTATTAGCATTTTTTATAAATAATAGAACTGATAATAATAACATAAGTATTATTATTTGTATTATCACGAGTATTATTATGTAAATTACTAAAATCAGTATTATAACTATCATTAATAATAAAATTAATATTTTCACAAGTATTATTATTAAAATCACTATTATTATTATTAATAGAGTTATTATTAACATTATTACCTTTATTAGTAATATTAAGTATTAACATTGTTATTATTTTTGTCATTTTTAAAATGATGATAGTATTACTATTATTACTATTTTTTTTTTACAACAAACAAATAATATATATATATATATATATATATATATATATATATATATATACATATATATATATATATATATATATATAACATAACAAAAACTAATATCTTTATATACAAAATGAATATATGAAACATATATATATACTATTAATATAAAGGATATAACGAATAAATTTATATATATATTTGTTCGATTATAATTATGTATATTAATAAATATACAAATGATATAGGTTCGTGAATCCGAGGCCAACCCTGCATTGTTCAGTATCGTCATATGTATTTTTACTACAAAATACAGTATAGTGAGTTTCATTACTCCCTTTTTAAATGTTTTTGCAATATATATTTTTGGGACTGAGAATACATGCGCTTTTTAAATGTTTTACGAAATAGACACAAGTAATCGAAACTACATTATATGGTTGAATGTATCGAAACCGAATATGCCCCTTTTAGCCTGGTAATCTAAGAATTAGGGAACATCACTAATTTTGAGAATTAGTGCACCCCTAATTGACGCGAATCCTAAAGATAGATCTATGGGCTTAACAAACCCCATTCTGGAATTTGGAATGCTTTAGTACTTCGAAATTTATCATATCCGATGGGTGTCCCGGAATGATGGGGATATTCTATATGCATCTTGTTAATGTCGGTTGCCAGGTGTTCAATCCATATGAATGATTTTTGTCTCTATGCATGAGATGTATTTTTTATGAGAAATGAAAATGAAAATCTTGTGGTCTATTAAAATGATGAAAATGATTGATTATGATAAACTAATGAACTCACCAACCTTTTAGTTGACACTTTAAAGTGTGTTTATTCTCAGGTATGAAAGAAATCTTCCGCTGTACATTTGCTCATTTTAGAGATATTACTTGGAGTCATTCATGACATATTTCAAAAGACGTTGCATTCGAGTCGTTGAGTTCATCAAGATTATTATTAAGTCAATTATAGATTGAATATATTCTGAAATAGTATGCATGCCTGTCAATTTTCGATGTAATGAAAGTTTTTCTTTTAAAAACGAATACAATGTTTGTAAATGTATCATATAGAGGTCAAGTACCTCGCGATGTAATCAACTATTGTGAATCGTTTATAATGTATATGAACGGGTCCTTTCACTTGACGGGCCGTTATATATATAAATTCTAGTTAGTTAAACTTATTTACAGGAGTACATAGTTAACCAAATAACCTGACGAACCCGTACAACATAGGCATAACTATTTATTAAAGGTGAAAAGTAGGCAGGTCTATGGGATTGGATAATAGTCTCTTTGAGTGAGTCAAAATTGGTCACAGATTAGTTTGTCATAATGAGTTGTAGATCAATTGGTTTTGGTTGACTCACATTAAACATTAAGTTAACCGTTGAAGATTATTAGTGCTTAAGAGCATCAACATTATAATAAATGCTAAATCATATTTGACTCCATAATTATATCTATATATCTAAAAGACAAAGTTCAAATGAATAGTGAAATTTAAAAGCTTTACCAGCTTACAACAAACTTTTTATTTTTTACAATTCAACCACACCCTTTTGATAGCCAACTTCATAGTTTTTATAAACATCCCACAAACTTTTCACATTTTATAATTTAACCAAAAAACTTCTCATTCATTATAAATCGCTCACACAATTTTTACTATTTAATAACTATTCATTATTATTACTATTATTATTATTATTATTATTATTATTATTATTATTATTATTATTATTATTGACAAAGTTCAAATGAATAGTGAAGTTTAAAAGCTTTACCAACTTACAACAAACTTTTTATTTTTTACAATTCAACCACACCCTTTTAATAGCCAACTTCATAGTTTTTATAAACATACCACAAACTTTTCACATTTTATAATTTAACCAAAAAACTTCTCATTCATTATAAATCGCTCACACAATTTTTACTATTTAATAACTATTCATTATTATTATTATTATTATTATTATTATTATTATTATTATTATTATTATATCTAAAAGACAAATTATTATATTATATTATACCTATATTCTAAAAGATAAAGGGAAAATGAATAGTACTCAGGGGTATTTTCGACTTTTTACCTTTTTTTCCTCCAAATTCAAGCACAAACACCCCAACAATTTACCCAAAAAATCAAATCCACCCCCCAAACAGGGGTGTAAAGTGTCAATTACCCATTGTCATAAAAAATCTTAAACAAACTCCACCCAAATATTCAAAGGGCCATATCGTCACACTCGCAACGAGTTAAATTTTTCCGCCACCATCGTTAAACTCGAAATAATTTTAGGAACACAATGTCACTAGAATATAGGTCCAAAATTATATTATATTTTATACCTATATTCTAAAAGAGAAATGGGAAATGAATAGTACTCAGGGGTATTTTCGACTTTATGCCCTTTTTTTCTTCCCAAATTCAACCACAAACACCCCCACACTTTACCCAAAAAATCAAATCCACCCCCAAACAGGGGGTAAAGTGTCAATTAACCATTCTCATAAAAAATCTTAAACAAACTCCACCCAAATATTCAACGGGCCATATCTTCGCACTCGCAACGAGTTAAATTTTTTCGCCACCATCGTTAAACTCGAAATAATTTTAGGAACACAATGTCACTAGCTATACGCAAAACGGGCGCTTTTTAAAAAATGCTAAATATTTGAGGTACTTTTCATACACGTTAATTCTCCGTTAAATTTTTAAAAGTCGACAACTCCATAGCGAAAAACGGAGATGCACATATATTGTTAATTTTAAATAACATTTAAATCTTTCACGGGTTATACCTTTTAGTTCGACTCGAGTTGCGCTTCAACGACATCATCGTTAGCCACAAAAAAATTTTACAAGCTAAACGCAATAAAATACATTGAAAACCGAACCCCCGGCGCGAAGCGAGTGTTCGAACACTAGTTATACATAAAACACAAATTATGTCAAAGAAACTCATTCATCCCCTACCCAAAATTTACAGGCTTGACCGTCACCCAATCGGTTTTAACACGTATTTAACAACAGTGATTTCACAAATGGATATTCCCGAATCCGAATTTCTTAGCATCACAAAGAATCAATGAATGAAATAAATCAAACCCCGTTCGATCTTGAGCCCGTGCGTTGCACGGAAGTTGTAAATATACGTCTACGCAAATGTAAATAAAAAATGAATCCAATTATTGTTACATAAATGGAGACAAAAAAAGGACTGCTTATCTTGAATAATAACAACTTGCAATTGTTAGTTTTCAAATTTTTAAATAGAAGAGGCAACAAAGTAATCTCAATACATGTTGTTATGGACTATTATGGCTTTATTTGTATTGATATAACAATAATGTGGTTTCTAGCAAAGTTTTAAAGCCTTTTACCTTTTCATTATGTCGATTGAGATTGTTGTATTCATTTTGATCTATCTCGACAAACAGTGTTCTGTTTTTTCGTTTATTCATCAGTATGAAACTTTCATTCTCTGCATTTTGTTGACTGTTGCGTTGCAGTACTAATTTTGTCGATCTGCAATCCATGTGATCAATATGTATACCTGCATAGATAAATATTACATAAACTTACAACTACAAAATTGATGTTTTGGATTGAATCAGCAGAGATGTAAACAAAAGAATTATTAGTTAGTGTGAAAAAAAGTAGAAAAAAGATGAGGAGAACATTCGTTTGTAATTTTGTCATAAAATTATCTATATAACAATGACGCTAGTTTGGAGGGTTACCAGCTAGATTTTTGTTGCAGTGGGTGCAAGCAGTGTAAAACCATTGTCTGTTTGCATCTATTGTTCCGATCATGCCTACGCAACTAAATTTGACAAACTGTATTTGCGTAATTTGTTAGTTCAAATATTTAATGATGTAGTATATTTTTTTATAAAAAATATATGTTGGCAACGACAGTCTTACCTTATAATTATTTGGGTTCTCCTCTAGTAATGTTTTTAGTGGAAACCTGTTGCTGACTCTTTATCGTTCAACATCGTCATACCTGTCTCTGTTAATATCGAGTGTTATATTATATCATGCACCTGTATAACACATTAGAGTTGGTTGTTGTTAAGTAGAGAATGGATGATGTGCAGAAATTTGACTAAATTAATACAACAATACAAACTGATGATAAGAGTTATTATTTTATAATGTCTTTTGAAGAACAGGTGCTTACTGTCTATGGATTGATTGTATTCTTCAACAGGTGCCTCTATAATCTTTGATAAAAGCTGCGTAATTATCATTAGCGTTCCATTGCACAAGCCAACCGCTACTTTAGCAACTACACAAACAACATAACAAAAGAAGCTTGATAACTTTGCACAAAAATTAAAAAGCTGCACCAAATCAATAAATCTAACATATAAATTTATTAACTTTAAATACAAATCAACAAATTGCAGAGTTAATGTTAGTAATACTAACATCGTTGTAGAAACAACATAGGAAAAACCACCATGAAGCAACTGATTAAAATGGTTAGGATCCCTCAAATAATTACGCCCATCAACCTGCCTTTGCGGGACAGAACCGCAGACACATACGCTGGGAACAGGGATGGTTGCCACCGGAGTAGAACGTCCACCAACCTCAACCTTTCTCTTTCTCTTTCTATTACTCATGTTGCAAATAAACTACTAGACACTTACTAGTGCTTTTTGATAAACAAAAACAGCTTCATCATAACAAGCCAAACATAAATAAGCATCACCGATACACATATCAAACTCAGCTACATCAGCGTCTTGACCCAATGCTGACATAGTAATACTAGCCAACACGTAATGCTCAAGTACAGCCTCGTATTCACCTTTCGCATCACAAACAAGACCCCATAAGTCTCCTATCTGACGCTTCTCAACAGAAGCGGAATCTATATGTAATCGTTTTATCAGACGTATATGTAAATAAGAATGTTCATATAATGGCGTAAACGGTGATATTATGAAAACTATATGTTATTAAGATGTAAGTTATTAAACTAATAAATTATATATCCTTATTAAAACGGTTTCTTAAAGGGGGATAATTCTCATACACACTTTTTTGATCTTCACACACATATTTTAACCTTTTACTCTTCTAATAATACTCAATTGGTGTGTGAGGATCAAAAAAGTTTGTGTGAGAATCATTCCCCTTTCTTAAAACTGGATTATCGGCCTTCAATTACATTGTAGCAACAAGCAATCCGGATTAATCAATAGTCTTTACTGGATGGCAGGTTGTTTTCTAGGCCTGCTTCGCCCATAGTCTTTTATATCTAATACAAGGGTCCGACTACAAAGACCCCTACGACTCCTATTCTATCCCATCGACACTAGCATGAAGTACATTTTATCTTATTTATTTATTTATTTTTACCTACAGCTCCCACTTTTCATTTTTTTATATGGATTTTGATTTTATTACCCTCATTTGTATCGAATCATCAGGCCATACATTTCAACTTTTTCTTTTTTACTTTATGTTGAGTCTATTTTATTTTGTCCAATTTGTACACTTATTTATTGTTAGTAAATAGTAATTTATCTAGACTTTAAGAATTACATTATTATTTGATATTTCCTCCATTTCAAATTAACAGTCATGTTTTGACTTTTCGAAATCTTTATTTTATAACTTTGACTTTAAATATTTTCTTTTGTGTTATATAATATTTGATTTGATGAAAACCTGAAAAGACTGAAGAAATTAGCTTGTTTTTCTCAAGTAAAATCTCATCTTTAACGATAATGAACGGATTACAGCGTTTTCCTACGACAACGGGATGCTTATATCTTTCGTTTTATCTCATTATTTCGTTTTCCTAGATGTAACTTTATCGTTTTGTCTGAACATTGTGATTGTAAATATGTATTAGTTTTTCTATATAATAAAATTTTACTTTGCCGTTAAAAAAAAAGTACTTCATAGTAACCTTTTTCTTTTGCTCTATTCACCCATATTTATGCATCTTTTATTTATTTTTTGTATTTTTTCGTCTATAAAAGTAAAAAAAATTATTATAATTGATGTGTATATTTTGTCTGGAGATAATTAATGTGAGACGAAGAAAGAAACGAGATTTGTATATTTAACTTACGTGTCCAAATTATGTAACTTTTTTTTCTAAATCTTCCGGATTAGCAAATTAATGCAATATTATATTTTATTGTTAATGTTAATTGTTTGTTTTATATCAATTACAGAAAATAATTTAATTTTAGGATGATATTTTTATTAAAATGAACAAATTAGAAAAGAGTGTTAATTTTTAAACTAAAAAAAAAGAAACAAGAAAATCTCGATACGTTATGTACTTATTTGAAGAATTTATTAATTAAATAAAAAGGGAACAATTACGTGGATACTTCAAAAAAATAAAAATAAAAGAATTGTAAAGTGAAAAAGGGTGGCAGGCCTATGAATGGGGTGCCTTCAGATTTTCCCTAATACAGTGGAGTGACGTACACAACCCACTTTTTTTATATACACATGGTACTTTACAGTATTGTACAGTACAATACTGTAAAGCATCATAATTATGTACATAACAAAAGTGAATTGTGTACATATCATTACCCTAATACAATGGTTGATAATCCTAAGGAGATAATCAACAATTGACTTTTCTTCTGAAACTGCATATAAATACAATAGTTGCAGACTTGCAGTAACTTGCTTGAAGAGCGCGAACAGTCGTGGGACATATTCTGTATTTCTTGTCTGTAATTAAAAAGGTCTGAATTATTTTTGACTTTTTGTAGTGACCAACCCAACTAATTGGTTAATAACAAGTGTGACCAGAGTCGGAATCAGCCTTATGCAAGTGGGGTCTAATGACCCAGTGGGTTAAAATCTTTAACTATTTTTAGTTTGTATATTTTTTTGTTTACTAACCAACTAACAAAACCTATTCAGGCCCATGGTGTTTCAATATCAATCTGATTTCTTAGATAAAGTTATTTATTACTTTTTTTTCTTAAATATTAATTATTAAGAACTGTTCATAATCCTAGGGGTTGAAATCTCATTAAAAGTCAAGAATGACATTATAGAGTCACTTAATAATCTATACAACCCTTATTATTTTTAATTGTACAGTATGCCATGATCATATTGAAGGGTTCTGTGCCGATTGCACTAGTAATGTAAGTTTTCAAATTCTTTATAATTGATTTAATTTTTAACCTAATTCGTTAACTTTATTTGATCAGGATTCAAACAATTGTGGATTTATTGGATGGGTGGATCCACCCATATGTAACAGAGCAATCGAGATAATTCCTGAATTGATGCGATGTAGATACAAAATGGAAGTAACTATCAAAAAGAAAGATGGTCAATTTCTTAAGTTTAAGAAGACTATAGTTGTTAGCTGGGTTATTTTTATATGTTATTATTGGTTGTTTAATTAGGTAAACCCTCTACATAGTTTGGTATTTACTTATTAATTCGTATTGAGTGGTTAAATGGTGTATGTTTCTTGTTACTTTATAAAGTGGATCCTTTGCCATTCAAATGAATAAAAGTTTATTTATAGAATTATTTTATTAAGTGATCAATTATTTGTAATGGTGTATGCTTGCAATATGCAATCTGTACAAGTGACCATTAAAGTGACTATATGTCACAACACTAGTTTTTCAACTTAAGATGTTTAGTTTGACTTCTTTAAGTTACAATTTTCGACATGATGAGTAAATTTATTAATCTATGTATTGGATTATTTTAGGGTTTGTATAACCCTAAGGATGCATTTTAGGTTTTACTTGATTAGGTGTTACTTCACACATTTTGCATAAAATCCTAAAACTCTAGTTTATTACTATGAACCCTAGTTCATTACCATAAACCCTAGAATTGTAAATTATATCTTTATATATATATATATATATATATATATATATATATATATATATATATATATATATATATATATATACATATATATATATACATATATATATATATATATTAACCTAATAAATAAACTTATTAACCAAGTATTTAGATTACTTTATCCTAAAACAATTTCATTTCTACACTTCATCATTTTCACAACTAGTCTTGATTACTTTATACTTAGCCATTTCTTTCATTTAACCAACCTTAACATATCTTGATTAGAACCTAACCTTAGCTTACTTCCTAAACCCTAAACATACAAGTAAACATCTTAGAATTTACACATTAAAAGACTACACAAGTACATGTACACTTGCAAAACCAAAAATTGACTAGAACATCTACACCATCATCATCATTATCGTTTTTCATCATCATCATCATGTACATCATCAAATTGCCTTCCCTAATATTTCACCCCTAAGATAACCACCATGCAAAACATAATCATAAGCTTCATTAATGGCTAATGGTGAGTCACTCCTCCCTTGCCTCCTCCCTTTGCCACGTCTCCCACCACCATCCACCACCATCTCTATATAAAGTCTCTTCTACCTCTCATTCTCTCATTTCTTCATTCTCCCTTCTCTCTCACACTTCTCTACTCTCAAAATACAGATCATAAATCATCCTTTGATCATCTTCTTTAAGCATTAGGAGTACATATCATCAAGGTATAACTAGCTAAACTAAATCTATTCATCATTTCTAGTCACAATCAAGAACTTTCATGGTGTAAAAACTTGATCTAGAGTGTTAAATCACTCAATGATGACTAAATGGCTAACCATGATCTTGATACTAGATCATTAAACTTAAGATCTCTATATGTCCAATGTCTTAAAATGAAGTTAAAGTAAGAACCAAAGTAGTTAGACTATGTAAAACTGTTTTGTCTTTGAGCTGTCCAAATTTCTACTTGAAGTCTATGACCTAAACACCAACCTATGTTTGCTCTCTGGAACTCATGAATTTATATGATGTTCATATACGTATTTGAGACTTCTAGTAAAGATTTCATGATTTATCTCAAAGAAATAGTCATTTTTAATTTTTATTTGGTGAAACAAGTTCAGATTCACAGCAATCTGACCAAGTGTCAAATATTTATGTATAAATCAAAATATAACATAGATATTAAAGTAAAGGCTTCAGATCTAAAAACTAGACTTAATAAGGAAACCATGGATAGCAAAATCACTAAAATCCATTAAGAAATAATTAAGATATAGTCCTATTTAGTTGACACAAGATGTTATTGAAATCAGAAATTGGTCTAAAACCTTATCTCTAAAGACAAGGTTAATGAAGACCTGGAGACTATTCCTTTTGAGAATAATCACTTTTATATGTGCGAAGACTTCTGTGAAAGTCTTGAGTCAAATAAATAAGTTTTGCTATTTATAAACTTGCATAAGATCTTATAATGTAAAACTAGACTGTTTTGCACACTTGTAAAGAAATGAACTTTTGACCAACTTATATTATTGTCATAACCCGTCCTTAACCGTAAGAACGTGTTAGATAACGTATGATTTCATTGCGAGGTATTGACCTCTATATGCGACATTTTTAAAAGAAAAACTGCATATATTATACATTACAAACCATGATTCTTATTTTTGATACAAGCTTTGGACGAAATAAAGATGATTATCGTTTAGTGATAATCTTCGACTTACAAACTTTACAAATGATGATAACAACACGATTTCTAGCATATTTTACAACACAAGTTCTTGGATATGCAGTCTTATTTTTGACACAAATATGCGTACGCAAGATCCTGCTCAAATTCAACATAATGCAGCGGAAACTTCTAATTATCACCTGAGAATAAACATGTTTAAAACGTCAACATAAAGTTGGTGAGATATAGGTTTAGTGCCGGCAGCAATATATATATAGACCACAAGATTTCGTATATAAACAGTTTAATAAAAATATTCTAAGTGGTTGAGCACTTGGTAACCATACTTAACAATTAATCACGTCGCATATTCCCTTTAATATGAAATCTTACTACACTGTACCAAGTGTAGTCACGAAACGAAGTACTGTGCAACCGTTGAATACTGGTCGTCCAGTCCGGTTGGGGTTGTCAAGCCCGATAGATCTATCAACAGGATTCGCGTTTACAATACCGCTGTAAATATTAGTTACCAAGCTACAGGGAAGTATGCCAGTGGTACAACTCAACGTAGAATATATTTTCAGTTACTTGTGTCCATAACGTAAAACATAAAATACATGTATTCTCATCCCGAAATATTTAGAGTTTAAAAGTGGGACTATATACTCACTTTCGTCTTGAAGATATATATAATTTGACTTGGTCTCCGGTTGATATCACGAACCTATCCATATATAATATATCAATACCTTTTCTTTTTAAACAAACGTCACATATATATACTTGTTATACTTTTAATACTTTTAATAATTCCTTAGTCCGTAGTTAGCAGTTCGTTGTTAGTAATTCAATTTTAATGGTTCATTTTTAGATGTTTAATATACCCGCAATGAAATAAATAAAACCCCCAACGAAATAAATAAAACCCCATCGTATATGTATTGGTCGAGATTAATCTTGACCCATGGTACCGGTGTTGTCAAATGACGTGTTGCGTACATAAAGTACCGGTGTTGTCAAATGACATGTTGCGTACAATCATGGGATCTTATGATTAATCTTCTCGTATTGTTTACGGGTGATCCTGAACCATATAAAATTAAATTATGAGTACATATATATAAAATATCATGTTATTTTAAAAAGATGTGATTTATTTAATTTTCTCCAATTATTTTCGTAGCTAAACTAGTCTTAGATATCCGATCTCGTTTTGGTCATAGTTTCTTCGTTACAACTCCGTTTTCGTTGATTCAACTTGCCACATCCTTGGATCGAGTCCCTCTTTAAGACTATGAACTGTAAATACCTTAGTTTGTATTCGAAATCACAGGTCATAGGTCAAACTTTAGTGAAACTTATGAAGTTAATCATTTTCCATCATGTAAACAACCTTAAATGATTATTTTTCTAAAAATACTTATACTTTGAGTTAAATCATGAAATTTTTAAGTGTTATCATATTTATAGTAAAAATCATTTTTCCAGAAAATAAACCTCCAATTCAAAGTTTAAGATGGTTTTTAATTATCCAACCCAAAACAGCCCCCGGTTGCACTCCGATGTCGTAAATTCAGTTTTTAAGGTGTTCTTTGAAAAACCAAGTTATACCTTGTTAAATTAGCATATATTTAAGATATATTACAGGTCTTGAAGTATTTTAAAAGTTAAGTTAGAAGGATCTATTTAGTTTGCAAACAAGTTTGAAAACTTTCAAACTATGTTCTTGTTGTTAAACTTTTATACCACAAAATAAGATAGCTATATATATATATGAATCGAATAAGGTTATGAACATAGATACTACCTCAAGTTCCTTGGACAAGGTTTCTGTAAAAGAGGAGTAAGAACCTAGAACCAAAAGGGTGATGGAATTGGATGAAAGATTGGAAGTAAGTTTGTGTTCTTGGAAGGATTTCTTGAAGTGTTTTTGTAAGGTTTTCTTATGAGATTTAAGTGTTGTTTTTGAAGCTAAATGATGGAGAAAATGCTTGGATATGATCAAGTATGAAGTTAAGAGTATTTTGAGAGAGAAATGGAAGTGTAAGTATGAGAAAATGGGGTGAAGAAATGGTGTGCATGCATAAAAACGTTTTTAGGTTATAAAGGAAAAAAAAGATACCTAACTTTATTTTCTTGCTAAATAATTCATGCTACTTGACAAATGGTTGGTTCCACATGTTTCTTAATCATTTAAGGCTGCTAAGGAGCAGATTTTTATTGGTATATACCAATAGTAAATACATCTAGAAGCTGCGTATGATACGAGTACATATACTCTAGATATACGTATAGAAATTTTGTGAAAAATGGAATGAGGATTCAAATATAGCTATCTTTTGTGAATACACTTATATGGTTTTATGTATTTAAGTTCTTAAAAGTGATTAAATTCATTACTTATACGATATATGTATAAACATTATAGGTCATAAGTATTTAAGTCAAATAACGTTGCGTATGGTTATCGTTTTGAAAACTTAAGTTAGTAGTTTCAAAATATACATATAACTTATTGTTATTAATACAAAATGAGATATTAAAACATTCTTAGATCATGTTAAATATGTATATATACATATATATACACAAACGTATAATTATCATATGTTATATAGTTCGTGATATCATCGGTCAAACTAGACGGTCAAACGTTGTGTAAAACTCTTTTCAAAAACATAAATCTTAACAATTTGGATTGCTTATCATGTTGGTAAGGTTTAATTTATGTAAATATTAATCTTACAAGTATAGAATGATCGAAAAAGTGCGGGTCATTACAGTACCTACCCGTTAAATAAATTTCGTCCCGAAATTTTAAAATTGTACCTATTTTGCGTCATCGGGAAACAAGTGTGGATACTTTTGTTTCATTTGATCCTCTCGTTCCCAAGTAAACTCGGGACCCCTTCGAGCATTCCAACGAACCTTAACGATCGGTATGTTGCTCTGCTTGAGCCGTTTAACTTCACGATCCATGATTTCGATTGGTTCTTCGATGAATTGTAGTTTCTCGTCGACATGGATTTCTTCAAGAGGAATGGTGAGATCTTCCTTTGCAAGACACTTCTTAAGGTTTGAGACGTGAAAGGTATTATGTACTCCGGCGAGTTGTTGCGGTAACTCGAGTCGATAAGCTACCGGTCCAATGCGTTCGATGATCTTGAACGGGCCTACATATCTTGGGTTCAGTTTACCCCTTTTTCTGAAGCGTATTACACATTTCCAAGGTGACACCTTTAGCATAACCATGTCCTCGATCTGAAACTCTAATGGTTTCCTTCGGACATCGGCGTAGCTCTTTTGGCGACTACAGGCTGTTTTCAATCTCTCCTTGATTTGTACTATCTTCTCAGTCGTTTCGTGTATGATCTCAGGACCAGTTAATTGTCGATCTCCTACTTCATTCCAACAGATAGGAGATCTACACTTCCTTCCATACAATGCTTCGAATGGTGCAGCTTTAATGCTCGCATGATAACTATTATTATACGAGAATTCTGCTAATGGTAGATATTTATCCCATCCGTTTCCAAAATCGATCACACATGCCCTGAGCATGTCTTCAAGAGTCTGAATCGTTCTTTCACTCTGCCCGTCGGTTTGCGGATGATATGCGGTACTCATATCCAAACGATTTCCTAGTGCCTCCTGTAGTGATTGCCAGAACTTTGAGGTAAATCTACTATCACGATCGGATATAATGGAAATAGGTATTCCATGTCTTGAAACAATTTCCTTTATATACAATCGTAATAGTTTCTCCATTCTATCCGTTTCCTTTATAGGCAGGAAATGTGCAGACTTGGTGAGACGATCAACAATCACCCAAATGGTGTCATATCCCCAGGCAGTCTTTGGTAACTTCGTGATGAAATCCATGGTAATACCGTCCCATTTCCATTCTGGGATTTCTGGTTGTTGAAGTAATCCTGACGGCTTCTGGTGTTCTGCTTTGACTTTGGAACAAGTTAAACATTCCCCAACATATGTTGCAACGTCTGTCTTCAAATTAGGCCACCAATAATGCGTCTTAAGATCTTGATACATCTTTCCAACTCCAGGATGTATCGAGTATCTTGTCTTATGTGCCTCATTCAATATTAACTTCCTTAATCCACCCAACTTTGGTACCCAAATACGGTTTGCAAAATATCGAATTCCATCTTCCCGCATAATGAGTTGTTTCCCATACTTCTTCATTATTTCATTTCCTATGTTTTCTTTAGTAAGAGCTTCTCGTTGAGCCTCTTTGATTTGTGAGTTGAGATTCATGCGAATTTTTATGTTCATTGCTCGTACTCGAATTGGTTCTCGTTCCTTTCTGCTTAAAGCGTCAGCCACCACATTCGCTTTCCCGGGATGATAACGAATTTCACAATCATAGTCGTTTATTAACTCGACCCACCTACGTTGCCTCATGTTCAGCTGTTTTTGATCGAAAATATGTTGAAGGCTTTTATGATCAGTAAACACAGTGCATTTAACCCCATACAAGTAGTGTCTCCATATCTTCAATGCAAACACGACTGCTCCCAGTTCTAGATCATGCGTCGTATAATTCCGCTCGTGAATCTTTAATTGTCGGGATGCGTATGCAATAACTTTCTTCCGTTGCATAAGAACGCAACCAAAACCTTGTCGCGAAGCGTCACAATATATTTCAAAATCATCGTTCCCTTCTGGTAATGATAAAATAGGCGCCGTAGTCAACTTCTTTTTCAGTAATTGAAATGCACTCTCCTGCTCGGAAGTCCATTCATATTTCTTCCCTTTTTGCATTAACGCTGTCAACGGCTTAGCTATTCGGGAAAAATCTTGAATAAACCTTCTATAATAACCGGCTAAACCCAAAAATTGGCGTATCTGCATTGGTGTCTTAGGAGTCTCCCATTTTTCAATGGCTTCAATTTTTGCTGGATCAACCTGAATTCCTTTGCTACTAACAACGTGGCCAAGAAATTGCACTTCTTTCAACCAGAAAGCACATTTGGAAAATTTAGCATATAGCTGTTCTTTTCTTAACAACTCTAATATCAACCTTAAATGCTGCTCATGCTCTTGCTCACTCTTGGAATAGATAAGAATATCATCAATGAAAACGATAACAAACTTATCTAAATATGGACTACAAACTCGATTCATGAGGTCCATGAATACAGCTGGCGCATTCGTCAATCCAAACGGCATGACCAAAAATTCGTAATGACCGTAGCGTGTTCGAAAAGCAGTTTTCGGTATATCTTCTTCTTTGACACGTAATTGGTGATAGCCCGATCTTAGGTCAATTTTCGAGTACACACATGATCCTTGGAGTTGATCAAATAAGTCGTCAATTCTCGGTAGTGGATACCGATTCTTGATAGTTAACTTATTTAATTCACGATAATCTATACACATTCGGAAAGATCCGTCTTTCTTCTTGACGAATAAAATTGGAGCTCCCCACGGTGAAGTACTTGGTCGTATGAATCCACGATCCAGTAATTCTTTTAAATGACTCTGAAGTTCTTTTAACTCGGACGGTGCAAGTCTATATGGAGCACGGGCAACCGGTGCAGCTCCTGGTACAAGATCTATTTGAAATTCTACAGATCTAAATGGAGGTAATCCCGGTAACTCTTCCGGAAATACTTCAGGAAAATCTCTTGCCACAGGCACATCATTGATGCACTTCTCTTTTTCTTTCTTTTTGACTTTATTAACATGTGCTAAGATAGCATAGCACCCTTTCTTCAAGTACTTTTGAGCTTTCAAATAACTAATGAGTTTTAGCTTTGAGTTACCCTTCTCTCCATAAATCATTACTGGCGTTTTATTCTTACGAGGAATGCGAATTGACTTCTTGGCGCACACAACTTCAGCTCCTATTTTGGACATCCAGTCTATGCCGACTATTACATCAAAACTTCCTAATTCTACGGGTATTAAGTCAATTTTAAACGTTTCTCCGGCTAAATTTATTTTACAATCGCGGCAAATTTTATCAGCTTTAATTAGTTTACCATTAGCTAACTCAATCATGTACTTAGCATCTAGAGGTAATGATGAACAATTCAATTTAGCGTGAAAGTCTCTACACACGTAACTTCTATCAGCACCAGTATCAAATATAATAGATGCGGATAAGTTATTAATGGTAAACGTACCCGTAACAAGCTCCGGGTCTTCACATGCCTCTCTAGCATTAATAACAAATGCTCTCCCACGTGCATGTCCGATATTCTTCTCTGGATTCGGGCACTGGCTCTTATAGTGACCTTGTTTTCCACACCCAAAACAAGTAATGGTAGCTAAAGCAGTTCTATTTGCATTGGTGGCAGGAGTCTTGGTACCATTTGTATTTGTAACGAGAGCCCTACAATCTTCAGCAAGATGACCCTTTCGATTACATTTGTTGCATACCACATTACAGTAACCAGAGTGATGTTTGTGGCATCGGTTGCATAAAGGATTCTGTCCTTTATAACCAAAGCTTAAACCACTACCCGCACCTTGCGTGTTTTCTTGTTTCTTAAAAGATTGTTGTTGGTTACCTCGATCATAATTTCCATTCCACTTTCTTTTGTTACCTGATACCTTCACATCAGTATTGGATACTTTCTTATCCATGATGACCTGATCCATTAGCTCGTTTGCCATGGTTATAGCTTCATGAATTGTCTTAGGTTTCGATGCTGTAACATTTGCCTTGACCTTTTTGGGCAAACCATCTTTGTACATTTCAATTTTCCGTTCTTCGGTTGGAACCAATTCAGGACATAGCAAAACTAATTCCATGAATCGCTGATTGTAGTTGGTGATTTCAGTACCAATAACCTTCAGACTTCGTAACTCATCTTCCAACTTCCTAACCTCGTTCCTTGGACAATATTCATTGATTAACATTGTTTTGAATTCTTCCCACGGAGTATCATAAGCTACATCTCCTCCTACAGCCTTCACATAATTTTTCCACCACGTGAGTGCACTATCTTGTAAAGTACACGATGCGTATTTGGTCATGTCCTTTTCAACACAACCACTGATTTTGAACACAGTTTCCATCTTTTCTATCCACCGGGTTAAACCGATCGGTCCTTCTGTTCCACTGAATGATGAGGGCTTGCAAGCTTGAAAAGTTTTGTAAGTGCACCCCACATGAGGATTTGGGTTAACTGCAGCACCTCTTGCAGCCTCGACCCATAACATTCTGTCGTTCACTCGCTGATTGATGAGTTCCTGGATTTCTTGTTCTGTCATTCGGTTCAATCGCGCCATATTCTTCTATAAGAATGAAAAGAAAATAATTATTCACATGGAATATTATAGATGTAGTGTATATTTACAGTACATTATGGCTTATTAATAATATGAACCAGGTATTATTATAAAAGCCTTTTCTTCTTATTAGCGTTTTATAATTATATCTAGGGTAGTACCTACCCGTTAATGTCCATACTTAATAGCTTAGTACAGAATCAATTACTACCATCTAAATAATACTTAACCATGGAAAATTATTGCATTTCACACTTCACTATTTTACATATGCTTATCTTACATCGAACATTAAACAAACCACACTAATAATATTATACAAAACATTATATGATCCCATGGTTTAATACGGCAGCGCATCGTTTGGTCTATTTTCTAGGACGTTTAGGTTCAAAGAATCGCTTAACGCTTATCCTGGCTGTCTGCCTATATTTTGGCTGTGGGACTGAAGAACTGGATGCCGGGATAGAACGAATAGGAATAGCGGGAATAGGGGTGGTAGTGTCTAGTGGAGTTGGTGCCACATCATCCTTACTAAACTCGGGATTTGAATTTTCTAATTCATTAGCCTTTCGTTTCTTTCCTAGTTCGAACTCGTCTTTTGTAATTTCCTGTATTTCTTCCTCGGGTTCACTTTCCTCCTCGGGTTCACTTTCCTCCTCGGGTTCACTTTCCTCCTCGGGTTCACTTTCCTCCTCGGGTTCACTTTCCTCCTCGGGTTCACTTTCCGGGTTCTCTATAGTCGGTTCATCCGGAATTTGTGAGTCTTCCCCAAAGATATTATTTTCATCATCGGATAGGTTAATGACTGGAACACCATCTGAAGATTCTGGTTCGGAGTCGCTGAATGTGATAACAAGTTTTGAGCCCGACATCTATCACACAACAACTAACCCATTAGTACTACATAATATTTACATATAAATTTTAACCAACAATGATAAGCAATGGTTTTTAAATCAGACCCGGTCAAAGTCCAGACTTACTAATGTATCCTAACGACTTATCAGTTAGACACACTAATGCAAACCTGGTTCGCTAATACCACCGCTCTGATACCACATGTCATAACCCGTCCTTAACCGTAAGAACGTGTTAGATAACGTATGATTTCATTGCGAGGTATTGACCTCTATATGCGACATTTTTAAAAGAAAAACTGCATATATTATACATTACAAACCATGATTCTTATTTTTGATACAAGCTTTGGACGAAATAAAGATGATTATCGTTTAGCGATAATCTTCGACTTACAAACTTTACAAATGATGATAACAACACGATTTCTAGCATATTTTACAACACAAGTTCTTGGATATGCAGTCTTATTTTTGACACAAATATGCGTACGCAAGATCCTGCTCAAATTCAACATAATGCAGCGGAAACTTCTAATTATCACCTGAGAATAAACATGTTTAAAACGTCAACATAAAGTTGGTGAGATATAGGTTTAGTGCCGGCAGCAATATATATATAGACCACAAGATTTCGTATATAAACAGTTTAATAAAAATATTCTAAGTGGTTGAGCACTTGGTAACCATACTTAACAATTAATCACGTCGCATATTCCCTTTAATATGAAATCTTACTACACTGTACCAAGTGTAGTCACGAAACGAAGTACTGTGCAACCGTTGAATACTGGTCGTCCAGTCCGGTTGGGGTTGTCAAGCCCGATAGATCTATCAACAGGATTCGCGTTTACAATACCGCTGTAAATATTAGTTACCAAGCTACAGGGAAGTATGCCAGTGGTACAACTCAACGTAGAATATATTTTCAGTTACTTGTGTCCATAACGTAAAACATAAAATACATGTATTCTCATCCCGAAATATTTAGAGTTTAAAAGTGGGACTATATACTCACTTTCGTCTTGAAGATATATATAATTTGACTTGGTCTCCGGTTGATATCACGAACATATCCATATATAATATATCAATACCTTTTCTTTTTAAACAAACGTCACATATATATACTTGTTATACTTTTAATACTTTTAATAATTCCTTAGTCCGTAGTTAGCAGTTCGTTGTTAGTAATTCAATTTTAATGGTTCATTTTTAGATGTTTAATATACCCGCAATGAAATAAATAAAACCCCCAACGAAATAAATAAAACCCCATCGTATATGTATTGGTCGAGATTAATCTTGACCCATGGTACCGGTGTTGTCAAATGACGTGTTGCGTACATAAAGTACCGGTGTTGTCAAATGACATGTTGCGTACAATCATGGGATCTTATGATTAATCTTCTCGTATTGTTTACGGGTGATTCTGAACCATATAAAATTAAATTATGAGTACATATATATAAAATATCATGTTATTTTAAAAAGATGTGATTTATTTAATTTTCTCCAATTATTTTCGTAGCTAAACTAGTCTTAGATATCCGATCTCGTTTTGGTCATAGTTTCTTCGTTACAACTCCGTTTTCGTTGATTCAACTTGCCACTTCCTTGGATCGAGTCCCTCTTTAAGACTATGAACTGTAAATACCTTAGTTTGTATTCGAAATCACAGGTCATAGGTCAAACTTTAGTGAAACTTATGAAGTTAATCATTTTCCATCATGTAAACAACCTTAAATGATTATTTTTCTAAAAATACTTATACTTTGAGTTAAATCATGAAATTTTTATGTGTTATCATATTTATAGTAAAAATCATTTTTCCAGAAAATAAACCTCCAATTCAAAGTTTAAGATGGTTTTTAATTATCCAACCCAAAACAGCCCCCGGTTGCACTCCGATGTCGTAAATTCAGTTTTTAAGGTGTTCTTTGAAAAACCAAGTTATACCTTGTTAAATTAGCATATATTTAAGATATATTACAGGTCTTGAAGTATTTTAAAAGTTAAGTTAGAAGGATCTATTTAGTTTGCAAACAAGTTTGAAAACTTTCAAACTATGTTCTTGTTGTTAAACTTTTATACCACAAAATAAGATAGCTATATATATATATGAATCGAATAAGGTTATGAACATAGATACTACCTCAAGTTCCTTGGACAAGGTTTCTGTAAAAGAGGAGTAAGAACCTAGAACCAAAAGGGTGATGGAATTGGATGAAAGATTGGAAGTAAGTTTGTGTTCTTGGAAGGATTTCTTGAAGTGTTTTTGTAAGGTTTTCTTATGAGATTTAAGTGTTGTTTTTGAAGCTAAATGATGGAGAAAATGCTTGGATATGATCAAGTATGAAGTTAAGAGTATTTTGAGAGAGAAATGGAAGTGTAAGTATGAGAAAATGGGGTGAAGAAATGGTGTGCATGCATAAAAACGTTTTTAGGTTATAAAGGAAAAAAAAGATACCTAACTTTGTTTTCTTGCTAAATAATTCATGCTACTTGACAAATGGTTGGTTCCACATGTTTCTTAATCATTTAAGGCTGCTAAGGAGCAGATTTTTATTGGTATATACCAATAGTAAATACATCTAGAAGCTGCGTATGATACGAGTACATATACTCTAGATATACGTATAGAAATTTTGTGAAAAATGGAATGAGGATTCAAATATAGCTATCTTTTGTGAATACACTTATATGGTTTTATGTATTTAAGTTCTTAAAAGTGATTAAATTCATTACTTATACGATATATGTATAAACATTATAGGTCATAAGTATTTAAGTCAAATAACGTTGCGTATGGTTATCGTTTTGAAAACTTAAGTTAGTAGTTTCAAAATATACATATAACTTATTGTTATTAATACAAAATGAGATATTAAAACATTCTTAGATCATGTTAAATATGTATATATACATATATATACACAAACGTATAATTATCATATGTTATATAGTTCGTGATATCATCGGTCAAACTAGACGGTCAAACGTTGTGTAAAACTCTTTTCAAAAACATAAATCTTAACAATTTGGATTGCTTATCATGTTGGTAAGGTTTAATTTATGTAAATATTAATCTTACAAGTATAGAATGATCGAAAAAGTGCGGGTCATTACAATTATGATTTTAGAGGCTAACCTTACATGGTTAGAAATTAGACTCAAATAGCTTTCTAGAGATAGTAAATTCACCTAAAATGGATGTCTAGATCAATAGAAACACCTACACGTATGTCATGATAAAACTAGTCAAAAAACAGTCTACTCTTAAAACTATGAACTAGTAACTTTTGAAACCGAGAACCGAATTGGACATGTAAGATTATTTAATGGATTGATATTAAACCTAATCTAAGTACTATATTAGATAGTATGACCTCGACCATACAAAATTTCATTAGGTCTCAAGCCCCGAACACCGAATACAATCTGACCGATTACCGTGAACGCTTTGCACCGCATCACTTGTGAGTTCGTAGTCTCATTTTTAATCAATATTTTATACTTTTGAAATGAGATAATACTTGTTTATTGTTTTATATATTGGAATCAAGTACTTACAACTATATTCTATGTTGAGTAATAAAGGTCAATTTAGAAAGCCCGATTTTGATATCGTTAATTACCGGTTTGGTAAACGCGAATATTATGAATAGATCTATTAGATGATGACTCCTCACTTCAGGATAGGCCTACTAGGCTATCGGATGCATAACCTTCGACCATATGCACTTAGACCTTAAGTGACGCTTGTTTTATGGTACTTTTACATTAACGTTCGATATCGAAAGCTCATAGACTAGAATATCTTTTTAACTGTTTTATACATGAAATCTTGATGTCCATTAACTTATGCATTGTAACTAAACCTATGAACTCACCAATATTTATATTGATGTTTTTAAGTATTTATCTCAGGAACTTAGCTTTTGGAGCATTTTCAGGTCGGGCATCGTGGAAGTTTAAAAATGTCTTTTGTTAAATCTATTATTGATAGGCTAGATTATGATGTATTTGTATTTGTACTATGTCTGTACTTGTATTTTGTAACCACGATGAACCAAAACTAAAAACAGAGACCGTGATGTAATAATATTTATGTTTCCGCTACTACGTTGACTATAACCTGGGACACTATGTTAAAGTTCACACCACGTCTTGGGAAATCGAGACGGGGGTCGTGACAGACATGGTATCAGAGCTTGGGTTATAGGGAATGTGGACAACATTAGTGTATCTACACCTGACCAACTAGGATTGCATTAGTGTGTCCCACCTATAACCGAGTCAAAATTTTTCCGGTCTCTACTATTTTTCGAGTCATATATTATTACTTCTACTCGTCGGAAATTCTATAGGCTAACTTTTATGTGTTGTGTATGTTAAGATGGCTTCATCTAGTTCTATGGGATCCAACACCGTGACTGTACCTATCATTGTTAGTGATGATTCCGACGACAATTCTAATAGGAACGAGTTTAAGATGTATCAACCATTCTGGCGACGATGGATATGGGTTAGGGAAATTCTAGGTAGATGGAACCACCAAGAAGGAACCCCTTATCATGAACATAATATGCCTCCGACTATTAATGGTAGGGATGGATTAATGGGTCAATCACAACAGGACACGATTTACACCTTGTTTGCTAGAATGTTTAGGCATGAGAGACGCATCGAACGACTTCAAGGGACGGTTGATTATTTGTATATTCAGGAGAATCAGGATGGTAACTATTCCCGTTTTAATGAGATCGAGGGTGTTCAGTGTACACAGCAGGAGGAAATTGAGTTGTTGAAGCATCGTGTTGATGATTTATCGGCTAGGAATCGTGATCTTGCTGAGCAAGTTACTTGTTTGAACATCCGTTTGAACGAAGTGATTTCGGTGCATAACACCATTACACCACCTTAGACTCATCGTTTGTGATTAGGAGTGTTGATTTTCTAGCTTACACTCTTAAGATGTTCATATTTCGGATATTATAGGTTAAGTAACTAATGTAATAGTTGTTTATATGTATGAAAAGAACTAACGGGTAGGTAAGATACCCAAATTTTGTAATATTGAAAAGCCTATCTTAATTGATAACTTTTATATTATGATTGCTTGAGTTCGTTTTCATATTATGAACAATTATGTATATATGTTACTTATAATATCTCAAATATTTGAATTGTTGTTTGTTAGAAAAATGCCTCAAAAGAGAAATCCAAACACGGGAATGAGTGCTGCTCAAATCGAGGAGATGGTAACTTAAAGAGTAGCCGAAGCGGTTGCTAACGCTGAAGCAGGACGTGCAGCAAATACCACGAACGAAAGGAGACCGGAAGTGGCAAACGTTCAGCAGTGATGCAATTACAAGGCATTTATGGGTTGCAAGCCTCAGAGTTTTTCAGGAACGGAAGGTCCCGTAGGGTTAATGAGATGGCTTGAAAAACTAGAATCAGTATTCAAAATCAGTGAGTGCGCAGACAATGATCGAGTAAAGTTCGCATCATGTACTCTTTTGGATGGAGCCTTAACCTGGTGGAATTCTTTTGCCAAGTCTGTGGGTATTGATGTTGCATATAATACGCCATGGGAAGAATTCAAGAAGTAGGACGTGCAGCAAATACCAAGAACGAAAGGAGACCCGAAGTGGCAAACGTTCAACAGCGATGCAATTACAAGGCATTTATGGGTTGCAAGCCTCAGAGTTTTTCAGGAACTGAAGGACCCGTAGGGTTAATGAGATGGCTTGAAAAACTAGAATCAGTATTCAAAATCAGTGAGTGCGCAGACAATGATCGAGTAAAGTTCGCATCATGTACTCTTTTGGATGGAGCCTTAACCTGGTGAAATTCTTTTGCCAAGTCTGTGGGTATTGATGTTGCATATAATACGCCATGGGAAGAATTTAAGAAGCAGATGATTGATGAGTATTACCCAAGGAATGAGATTCAAAGGCTAGAAACTGAGTTGTGGAACTTAAAGTTACAAGGAACGGATATCTCAGGATATACTAATCGATTTCTTGAGTTAGCTTTAATGTGCCCAACCATGGTTACTCCCGAATATAAGAGAGTTGAGAGATATATTTGGGGTTTGTCAAAAGACATTCAAGGTAATGTTCTGTCATCAAAACCTGAAACGATCCAGAATGTTATTCGTATGGCGCATGATTTGATGGCGCAAGTAATGCGATGTCAACTAACCAATGCTAAGACGGATGTTAGACTGAGAAGCATAAATGGGATGGAAACCAAGAAGGTAATTCCAAGAAGCAAGGATCTGCCAAGGTTGAGAGTTCGAATAGCAAGTATGCAGGAAAGAAACCCTACTGCAGCAGGTGCACGAAACATCATTTCGGTGTTTGTACTGTAGTTTGTGAGCGATGCAAAAAGCAAGGACATCTCTCAAAAGATTGTAGAGTTCGTTTATCAGGGAATGATAAGAATGATAAGAACAATCAGAATGTTTGCTTTGGATGTGGTCAAGCAGGGCATTTCAAGAAAGAATGTCCTAAGGCTAAGAAGGGTGAAACGACTATGGGCCGAGCTTTTCAGATCACAACGAAGGAAGCTCGTAAAGACCCAGAGTTAGTCACGGGTACGTTCCTCCTAGATAATCATTTAGCATCTATTTTATTCAATACCGGCACTGATAAAAGTTTTATAGCAAAGGATTTTAGTGTTACGATAAATAGGCCTTTAACTGCCTTAGACACTAGATATGCTGTAGAATTGGCAAACGGTAAGTTAATAAAAGTAGATAAGATTATGCGAGGTTGTGCTTTAAATATATCAAACAATCTGTTCGAGGTTGATGTAATGCCCGTTGAGTTAGGAAGTTTCGATGTTGTTATTGGTATGGACTGGTTATCAAAGAATCATGCAGACATTAATTATGCCGAAAAGTCTATCCGTATACCTCTTGAGAATGGTGAGAACTTAGTCATCCAAGGAGATAAGAGCAAGGTAAACTTTAATGTTATTTCCTGTATGAGAGCTCGAAGGTATCTAAAGAAGGGATATCCTTCCATTCTCACGCAAATGAAAGAACTCAAAACCAAAGAGATTGGATTGGAGGATGTCCCAGTTGTTCGTGAGTTTCCTCAAGTATTCCTAGAAGATTTGCCATGACTACCTCTGCATAGACAAGTTGAATTCCAGATTGATTTAGTTCCTGGAGCCACACCATTTGCCAAATCACCTTATCGATTAGCTCCTTCAGAACTACAAGAACTATCAAATCAACTCCAAGAATTATTAGATAAAGGATTTATTCGACCTAGTGTTTCTCCGTGGGGTACTCCAATCTTGTTTGTCAAGAAGAAGGACGGATCTTTCAGAATGTGCATTGACTATCGAGACCTGAATAAGCTTACAGTCAAGAATCGTTACCCATTACCAAGGATAGATGATATATTTGACCAATTGCAAGGGTCAAGTGTTTATTCTAAAATCGACCTCAGATCAGGGTACCATCAATTAAGAGTCAAAGAGGATGATGTGCCTAAGACATCGTTCAGAACACGCTATGGCCATTTTGAATTTTTGGTAATGCCGTTTGGTTTAACCAACGCCCCTGCAGTATTTATGGATATGATGAACAGAGTATGCAAGCCCTATCTAGATAAATTCATCATAGTGTTTATCGATGATATTTTGATCTACTCCAAGAATAAGGAAGAGCACGAACAACATTTGAGATTAGTCTTGCAACTTTTGGAAAAAGAGCAGTTATATGCTAAATTTTCAAAGTGTGGTTTTTGGCTCGATTCAGTCCAATTTTTGGGTCATGTGGTTAATAGAGAAGGTATCCATGTTGATCCTACCAAGATTGAGGCTATTAAGAATTGAGAAGTGCCTAAGAACCCGTCTCAAATTCGTCAATTTCTAGGACTTGCTGGATACTATAGAAGATTTATTCAGAATTTCTCCAAGATAACAAGACCGTCAACTGTGTTAACGCACAAGGATAAAAAATTTGAATGGTCCTCAACACAAGAATCTGCTTTTCAAATGTTGAAACAGACCGCACCTATACTATCACTACCGAAAGGAAATGAAGATTTTCTGGTTTATTGTGATGCATCTAGACAAGGGTTAGGATGTGTTTTAATGCAACGACAGAAGGTCATTGCGTATGCATCTTGTCAACTGAAGAACCATGAGCAGAATTATACAACTCATGATTTGGAATTAGGAGCCGTTGTGTTTGCATTGAAAATATGGAGACATTATTTATATGGGACCAAGTGTACCATATATACAGATCATAAAAGTCTTCAGCATATTTTCAATCAAAACAGTTAAACATGCGACAAAAACGTTGGGTGGAGCTTATAAAGAATTTCGATTGTGATATTCGATATCATCCAGGGAAAGTGAACATTGTAGCTGATGCATTGAGTCACAAAGAAAGGGTTAAACCTCTGAGAGTTAGGTCATTGAATATGTCTATTCAGACAAACCTTGTGTCTCATATTCAAGATGCACAATTGGAAGCTATGAAGGAAGAGAACGTGAAGAAGGAAGGAATTAGTGAGAAGGATAAGAAGTTTGAAGTTAACAGTGACGGAACCAGATATTTTGCAGGCAGAATTTGGATTCCAAATTTTGGTGGATTGAGAGAGCTTGTGATGGATGAAGAACACAAGAAGAGATATTCAATTCATCCAGGGTCTGAGAAAATGTACCATGACTTAAAGAAATTCTATTGGTGGCCGAACATGAAAGCTGAAATTGCAACTTATGTTGGGAAGTGTTTGACATGTTCGAAGGTCAAGGCTGAGAATCAGAAACCATCAGGGTTATTGCAGCAACCTGAAATTCCCGAATGGAAATGGGAAGGAATTTGTAACGACCCGACTTTTTAGACTTGCTTTTGTGCTTTGTGCTTTCTGCGAAACTGTGTATTTGTGTGTACTGAGCTATATTATACTCTGGGAACTTCCTACATGTTGATTACTTTAGTTTACATATTAAAACGTGCCTTTAAGTACGTAGGGTACTTAACTTGAACCCCGAAAGCCTTTATGACTTTTGGTGTCACTTAACATTTAGAACGAACTGCGTACTGTGTACACGTTTAACTTTTGTCGTAACCGGAATATTATGACTACGAAATACTAATTGTTATTTTATAATAACAATTACTTGGGTTTTTGGATGCTTAATTACGCTTAGTAATTTACTAGAGTACACTAGTTGGTCTTGTTGGACTTTCTACCTTGTTGGACTTTAGCCCACCCTACACTAGCTAGTGGACTATTTAATTAGCCCAATTATAATAAGTTAGTGACCCATATTAATGAAAGATAAATGTTCATTTATTAGAGGGAACATACTAGCATTTTTGTTAAGCATTATCCTTAATGTTGCATGAGATCCTAACATAAGCACCAACTTTAGTGTAACGACTCAACCCGTTATCCAACAGAATACGCAGCAAAAGATTTTTTTTTTTTAAATAACAGAAGGGTGCGCGGCGCTCACCACTGCCTGTGCACGGCGCGCACAAGGCCCTGGACAGTTCTGATCAAAATTCCATTTCCACGCGAAAAGATTTCTTGCTTCCCGACACTTTTAGACTAAACACTTTTCACAACATTTTACATTAAGCAAAACTAACACATTTCAATAATAAAACAAGTTTTACGACACCGGGCCCACATCGGCCCAAATTTCACTTTTACTTGCAAAATACATGTTCAACCCAATATACATTTAGATGAGGTAGGACTCTATAACCCAACCCGATACCAAGAGCATAATCCCAAGGATCTACTAAAACCCCAATCTGCGTCCACATCTCCAAAAACTACCCAATCGAGCCCAAGCGCACCTACGCAACTAGTCTAACAACTAGCTAGCTTCATAACACAATACCTGTAAAAAAGGTAAACAACGAGAGGGTAAGCTAACGCTTAGTGAATGCAATAATTATACATATACATATATAATATACCTACTTGCAAATACTTACACACATACCGCATACATGCTAGCAACACAATTAGCTTATCACCTCAAATACGAAGCTATTAACCTCCAATACCACAAGCTAGTACAACAATAGCATATATATAATTCGAACAATATAATATGCTTACGCTATAACACAATAACCATGGTTAACCAATGACACAAGGGAATGGTACTTCGAATTTCCCACCGGTGTTCATAACAACCGTTAATGTACAACGAAATATATCACTAACCCCTAGGCTATTCGGATAACGAAATATCCGTTCAAAGCAATCATTAGTGTACAACGAAATATATCACTAACTCTTGGTCGGTTTGGACAACGAAATGTCCATCATTAGTGTACAACGAAATATAGCACTAACTCTTGGGCGATTTGGACAACGAAATATCCATCGTTAGTGTACAACGAAATATATCACTAACTCTTGGGTGATTTGGACAACGAAATATCCATCGTTAGTGTACAACAAAATATATCACTAACTCTTAGTGGTATAGACAATGCATACCCGGCCCCTCCCCCGCCCTACAAATAAATACATTATATACACACATGTATAATCATTCCACTCACCTCGAGATGCCCGCACAAATCATATATGTAAACCGCCTCCAAACGCAACCGAGCAAGCTTTACCTATAATACGCATATAGATATACACACAATCAACATACATTCTCTACAAGAGAATTCGACTCTAACACCCTTAACCGAGGGTTTATACCTACTTCCACAATCCGCCTATTTAGACACCTAAAGTGGACTTCACCAATTACCACTACGGGCGGTAATTCCGACCCATTCAACAAGTACAATTTAACCTAAATTATAGTTGACGCCATTTAAACCAACCTAGGTCTTAACACTAAATTACTACTTAGGTAGTAATCATATCAAACGCCGTTAAACACTTAACAAAAGTGCTTATCATCCAATTAATCCAAACTTAGTGTCATTACCAAATTTGACCCAATTCATTTCACCCGTTTTGACATAAGTCTCGAAAACGCCCAAAATCACTAACGACTAGTGATTATATTTTCAAAACACCAATTAACACCTAAATCAAACATTTATATACTTGATTCATCAAATCTTGACCTCATATCTTAGTTTGACTCCAAATCAAGGTTAACACCCATTTTAACCAACTAACATGTTCTTATGAACATCTAAATTACCAACACACTTACAATCTAGTGATTAACACCCAAACCAATGACAAATGCTTCCAAATTTGTCATCTAACCCTAAACCCACAATAATTGGGTTTAATTACACTAACAATACCCATAACCCCCAAATTTCACAAGAAATGGGGTTTATAACCCTAAATAGCTCAAACCCTAACCCCAAATCAAAATCAAAGTAATTAAATCGAATCTAGGGTTAACCTCAACTCCAAAACCGAGCTAGTAACAAGAAACAACAAGAAGAACCAAAACCCGCTTTCAATTTGGGCAAAAATCACCATCTTCATCATCCATTCAAGCTTCCTCTCTCTAGAACTCAATCTCTCTCTCTAAGATAAGATGGGAGTGTTTGTGGATGTGAAAGTGATCCAAAACTAGATCCAACCCAGCTGATATGGCCTCAGATCCGGCCTCAAGTGAAATGACCAAAAAGCCCCTCATTTAATTCAAATTGGAAAAAGACAGAAATCTGTCGCAGGCATGGTGCGCGGCGCGCACCCTTAACCCTGCGCGGCGCGCACAAGGGTCTGCACAGACTGTCTGCTTTTAAATTTATACCACGCCTCACCCACCCTACGTACATCATTTTAACTCTATGTACCATAAATATTTGGGTGTTACAACTCTCCCCCACTTAGAATCGATCACATCCTCGTGATCCGCACCAAATACTAGAAGTTAAGCACTCCCCCCTTGAACCTTCCCGCTTCCAACGCGGGGTCACACATGTAGTAATCACGCATCCGAATCCTCGCCTCGTATACTAACGCATCACATTTTACATCAATATCGGGTAATCAACCCTCGAGTCAAAACAACCGTTTGCGCCTACACCGAGTACCCAACTCGTACAATACATTTCACAATCAACCCAAAGTAGAACAATTCACCGACAACCATCGTCATGCCTCACGATCCTACGAAATACAACCAAGCCCGACATCCATAACATCTTTCGTAAATTCTAAGATCTCACCACATACTAATAATCACTAGTGTGCACTACCGCAACAAGCGATATCTCACACACTCAACGTCCAAAATTCTCATTTAAGAAATACGAAAAGCACCACATATCACTTCAAGTTCTCGCTACAACTAGCAACAAGCTACATTCATAACGATATCACCTAATGCAATCTACTAAATCCACTACGTCATGAACCATGTCTTGCATTAATCCAAATCGAGAAGGATTCATGCTTCCTGAAAACTCCGTACTCATTCGGTTCATAACCGTATTACTCAACCGATCATTCCTGAATATTCTCTAGACCAATAACCAAACTTCCTCCGGCTCCATAACCGGGTCATCATTCAACGAAGAAATTTTGGTAACCCCAAAATAAACACTTTAGAAGTAACACTTTCCCACCGATCAATCCGCACACGACTATCCGTCACTGGATTAATCTAGGATGACAATAATACACCACGAGTTAGACGAAACACCAACACATCGTCATAGGGTTTCTCCTCTGAACCATACAATACGGCTTCCTAGTACTAGCATAGAAGCTATTCGTATACTAAAATCCCGTCAACGGCGAATCAACATCACAAAATTCTCGCAATTCGCCACACGACTTACAAAATAGTCACCAAATCCGGGTGAGCCTTCCTACCTAGACCATCTGTTAGGGATGGTCCCGACATTTCGACGCAAACCTACGGGTCACATCACTAGGGTACACACTCTTGCAACTAACAACAACCGCGTGTCTCTATGCGAGACAATCGGAATCGACACTTTCCGCCTCACAATCGTCTATAAAGTGGAATAGTCCACTGACGATCTCCACGATTACGTTTCCCGACTGGGAAAATACAGTATCCTTCGAGATAGCGAACTCGTACCGACCCAATAATACTATCCGAGTTCATGGCAACCCAGATTTCCACTATGAGAGCACCCGCAATGACAACTTCATTCTCTCACTTCGAAATTTCAAACTTCACATTTGGTCTCATACCGCACATTGGTACTACACGACCACCCTACATAAGAAGTCTTACACTTCCTTTCACCTCATCATCGGAATCTTCACGGAAAACATTCTGGAATTGTAACTCATAATCGTAATGCACGATCTCGAGTCGACATCAATAACCCGTCACTCTTCCTCGTTAGGAACTCCGAACACCTATTAAGGCTTAGCATGGTACCCTCTGACACTTCACTATACATAATACCACCGGAGCTTCTTCGGCGGCAGTACAAACTCCCCCACTTAGGATTCAGCTCCACATTCTTATCGCCAAGATGGTAACATCCCGCGAAACTGAAATTCCAATTTACACATGACCATTCTCATCATTGGTCATATACTCCAAATCACCATGCATTCACTTCAGGCTCTCAGAGCCGACATACACATTCACTTGAAATGCCGTACACGCGATGACCTCGCACCTTCGTACCTTAAATCACCATTAACAATCCCTCATTGTTCGTAAAGCGAACTCCACCAAAAGTCCCTCATACGCCTCTAAGCCTAGGCATATGCCACTCCGCTTAATCAGTCGTGCATCTCATTCGAGATCGCCCGACCTTCCACACAACGAACTCTTATCAACAATTGCTCACTCTCATGGGGAAGAGTGACCAATCCGACACAATAATTGCATCGACCGCAATATCGACACTTCATCATAACCTTCGGCTAACCATCTGTTAACTCCATCACCGGTTCACCGGTCATGTTTACCCATCTATCACTTAAGAGCAACAAGATTCGCTCACCCGTCACTTCATAAGAAGTATTTACCGCAAAGCTCATAAACTTCGACTTTTACAACCGTCGAATTACTATCACCCGTCGATCACTATTATAATTCTTCGATGCTTCCCAGGGTATCTCACAGGAACCCTAAGCACAAAGTGATCGTACCATCACCGTAGTTGAACAATACACTAGCAGGTATAAGAGGGCACCTGACGCAGTGTCATGCAGACTACCACCACAGTCTACCGAGATTTTAGAAACTCGGTCTTTAGGTTCCATAGACCCGATGTCACCCGTCTCTCCACAATAATAACCCGAAGACTCCTCGCTTCGCCAATTCCAAGGCGACTCATAATTAGAATCCTATCACGATTCTCTAACCACACACACTCTACCGAGTGTAACCCAACTAAAATCATTAGACTTGTCGCATTCCTTCACAGAATTCAAGTCCTCAACGCACACACGCACACATATAAATTGGTCATCCTAGTTACGATGGATAACTACAACCAATGACAATCTCAATAGTGCACCCACTACACAGGGTGACTAAGTACGCGCCGAACTCGTGAGTTTGCTCACTCACATAACTAACCGAATCCACGGTAACACTTCCCGACCGGCAATGAACCCGATGTGACTACAAGCACATCACCCGAGACAACTATATCCTAGGAACCGATAGAAGATTCCTAATTTATCCCGAATCTACCCCAACCATGCCACGTTTCCTCCGTTCGGTACTCGTCATGTCATGCTTGAAGTCAAGATACACTTTCGTAATAATGGTGATCGGTCACTATTACAAAAATGCGTACCTTACCATTTTCACATGGTCACGCAAAGCACTTTACCCGGACTGACGCAACATTCACACAAGATAACACGCGATAACTCCTAGTACCCGAATGACCAAGTCCTTACCGTGAACTTGATCACTCAAAACCTTCAAACATTCGAATCTTTCCAATAGATTCGCCCCTAGGACACCGCACAAATAGATACCTGTATATATATACACCTATATACAATATAATAATAATAATAGATATACACAGTACACCGCAACTACAAGTCAACCTACAACCTAGGCGACTATCACTAAAACAACGTCCAAGTTCGCCTACTTAAATTAGGCACTAGCAATCTAAGGCACTAATTTACTCATGAAATAAGGCCCCACATAATCCCGCATTGGACAAACACTAGTCCTAGTTAGTCACCTACACTAAGGCACTAACAAATCTCAATCCGACCCGTATTCCTACAAGTCCCGCAAATAATATAACCGCCAATAAGTCTAAGACTAGGCACCTATTCCAAGGTCACCTAATTCCCTTAGACTATGCTCTGATACCACTTGTAACGACTCAACCCGTTATCCAACCGAATACGCAGCAAAAGATTTTTTTTTTTAATAACAGAAGGGTGCGCGGCGCGCACCACTGCCTGTGTGCGGCGCGCACAAGGCCCTGGACAGTTCTGATCAAAATTCCATTTCCACGCGAAAAGATTTCTTGCTTCCCGACACTTTTAGACTAAACACTTTTCACAACATTTTACATTAAGCAAAACTAACACATTTCAATAATAAAACAAGTTTTACGACACCGGGCCCACATCGGCCCAAATTTCACTTTTACTTGCAAAATACATGTTCAACCCAATATACATTTAGATGAGTTAGGACTCTATAACTCAACCCGATACCAAGAGCATAATCCCAAGGATCTACCAAAACCCCAATCCACGTCCACATCTCCAAAAGCTACCCAATCGAGCCCAAGCGCACCTACGCAACTAGTCTAACAACTAGCTAGCTTCATAACACAATACTTGTAAAAAAGGTAAACAACGAGAGGGTAAGCTAACGCTTAGTGAATGCAATAATTATACATATACATATATAATATACCTACTTGCAAATACTTACACATATACCGCATACATGCTAGCAACACAATTAGCTTATCACCTCAAATACGAAGCTATTAACCTCCAATACCACAAGCTAGTACAACAATAGCATATATATAATTCGAACAATATAATATGCTTACGCTATAACACAATAACCATGGTTAACCAATGACACAAGGGAATGGTACTTCGAATTTCCCACCGGTGTTCATAACAACCGTTAATGTACAACGAAATATATCACTAACCCCTAGGCTATTCGGATAACGAAATATCCGTTCAAAGCAATCATTAGTGTACAACGAAATATATCACTAACTCTTGGTCGGTTTGGACAACGAAATGTCCATCGTTAGTGTACAACAAAATATAGCACTAACTCTTGGGCGATTTGCACAACGAAATATCCATCGTTAGTGTACAACGAAATATATCACTAACTCTTGGGTGATTTGGACAACGAAATATCCATCGTTAGTGTACAACAAAATATATCACTAACTCTTGGTGGTATAGACAATGCATACCCAGCCCCTCCCCCGCCCTACAAATAAATACATTATATACACACATGTATAATCATTCCACTCACCTCGAGATACCCGCACAAATCATATATGTAAACCACCTCCAAATGCAACCGAGCAAGCTTTACCTATAATACGCATATAGATATACACACAATCAACATACATTCTCTATAAGAGAATTCGACTCCAACACCCTTAACCGAGGGTTTATACCTACTTCCATAATCCGCCTATTTAGACACCTAAAGTGGACTTCACCAATTACCACTACGGGCGGTAATTCCGACCCATTCAACAAGTACAATTTAACCTAAATTATAGTTGACGCCATTTAAACCAACCTAGGTCTTAACACTAAATTACTACTTAGGTAGTAATCATATCAAACGCCGTTAAACACTTAACAAAAGTGCTTATCATCCAATTAATCCAAACTTAGTGTCATTACCAAATTTGACCCAATTCATTTCACCCGTTTTGACATAAGTCCCGAAAACGCCCAAAATCACTAACGACTAGTGATTATATTTTCAAAACACCAATTAACACCTAAATCAAACATTTATATACTTGATTCATCAAATCTTGACCTCATATCTTAGTTTGACTCCAAATCAAGGTTAACACCCATTTTAACCAACTAACATGTTCTTATGAACATCTAAATCACCAACACACTTACAATCTAGTGATTAACACCCAAACCAATGACAAATGCTTCCAAATTTGTCATCTAACCCTAAACCCACAATAATTGGGTTTAATTACACTAACAATACCCATAACCCCTAAATTTCACAAGAAATGGGGTTTATAACACTAACTAGCTCAAACCCTAACCCCAAATCAAAATCAAAGTAATTAAATCGAATCTAGGGTTTACCTCAACTCCAAAACCGAGCTAGTAACAAGAAACACCAAGAAGAACCAAAACCCGCTTTCAATTTGGGCAAAAATCACCATCTTCATCATCCATTCAAGCTTCCTCTCTCTAGAACTCAATCTCTCTCTCTAAGATAAGATGGGAGTGTTTGTGGATGTGAAAGTGATCTAAAACTAGATCCAACCCAGCTGATATGGCCTCAGATCCGGCCTCAAGTGAAATGACCAAAAAGCCCCTCATTTAATTCAAATTGGAAAAAGACAGAAATCTGTCGCAGGCATGGTGCGCGGCGCGCACCCTTAACCCTACGCGGCGCGCACAAGGGTCTGTACAGACTGTCTGCTTTTAAATTTATACCGCGCTTCACCCACCCTACGTACATCATTTTAACTCTATGTACCATAAATATTTGGGTGTTACATTTAGACAACCATTAACCAAAAAGCAAAAGTTTTTCGCCCTTGCCCCCTCCAAAATCACGGCCACTACCACCCCACCCTCACCTCACCACCTATAAATACAAGCCTTATTTCACCCATTCTACACTTGATCTCATTTGCAATTTACACACACTTATTCTCTAATTCTCTCTCTAGTCTTTCTCACTCTAAAAAGTGTAAGTTTTAAATTTTCTTCTTCTTCTTTTCTTCTTCATGAAGTCGACATCATCATCATCATCATTTTATGGATCTAGCTTTTAGCTTTTGATCTTGTTATATCTTGTAGATTCAAACTTGGGTTTGAATCCTTCAAGAACATGAAAGATTCAAGCTTTCTAGCTTGGAATCTTCATTTACTTGTTAGATCTAGCTTGTAATTTCTTTGTTTTGTTATAAAAATCAAAACTTGTGTTTATGATCTTCATGTATCTCAAAGATCCAAGCTTTATGCTTCAAGATCTTCCAGAACACTAAAGATCCAAGCTTTTTAGCTTAGGGTTTCATTATTATGTTAAAGATCTTAGCTTTTTAGCTTATGGTCTTATTACTTTCATTATTTTGTTAAAGATCTTAGCTTTCTAGCTTATGGTCTCATTAATCTTGTAAAGATCCAAGCTTTCTAGCTTAGGGTTTTCTTAATACTTGAGATCTAACTTATTATTGTAGATCTCACTTAATTGGAACCTTTTTATGTTTGTTGTGATGATAAAAGATCAAGTCTTCATCATCACATATGATGGAGATGCATAAACTTGTGTAAAAAGGACAAAGGTTGAAGCTTTATTGGATTTATGCAATAAAGAGGCAATCTTGATGTTCAAAACTTGTAGAATGATATATTTTACTCTTAGTTGTGTGTTGATGGTTGAACCTTGGTCAAAGTGATGCTAAAAAAATCAAAGAGTTGTACACTTGAAGCTTCCAAGCATCAAGGATGAGAACCGTGATGAACATCAAGCACCAAGAACCTCACCGGAGCACTTGTTTGCTGTTTTTCGGGATCTTATCAGACTCATGGGCTTCTAAAAAATTGATTTTCAGATAGTTCGTTTCGAAGATGACTTTCCATTTAGGCCTCGACTTAATCCGATATACGGTTTAGGATTTATAGCCTTCCGAAAGTCACTACGCCTTTGTAACGTTGTGCTGAAATTTCTGACCTACTCGCACTTAAACCGTCGCCACGGTCAAACGAAGACGAGTTAGGTTCTGAAAATTGGTCAGAGGTTAGAGGACTCACATACGGAGCCATAGCCACTGACTATGCGTCGTTTCGATTTGTATAGAGGTCGTAACAGCTGTCCGAATTCAGCCTTTTGTTTCGATCTCTATTCTTGTTAAACTTACCTTAGTGTTGATGAATGATGATGATAATGATGATGTTGATAATGACACTTAAACTTAATTTATGCACTTTTAAACCTTTTGGGACAACATACTGACCTAGTGACCTTTGACTTAGGTTAACGACCTTTCGGACCGACTTACTACTTGCATACTTTGCATATCGACTTTACTGCATTTATCACTGTGAGTTATAACTTCCCTTTTTACTTTAACTATTTTTGGGACTGAGAATACATACGCTTTTTATGCTTTATATACTAGACACGAGTACTTAAACTTTACATATGTGTGGGTTATATAATGGCATAAACTTTTCCCTTAGCACGGTAACGTTTAATCATTGGTTTTTGAGCCGGTGAACGCGAATATTAGATATGGATCCATAGGGTTTGACATCTCCACTCGGGCTAGTCGCGCTAGCATTTAATGGGTGTTTGATACTTCGAACTTTGGGGTTTTTATCATATATACCCCTTATTATTTCAATAATCACATATTTACTCATCTAAACATGATTATATCAAATATACCCATTTTTAATCTTTATATATAACATATTTATCAACTTAAAAAAATAATATCATATATGTCCCTTTTAAACACCTATGTCCATCACATATACCCATTAAATCATCAAAATAACAATCTACTAATCTACTTTTACATTGCAAATTGAATCAACAAAGATTTTAAATGAACATCGTGCATACCCACCCGTTCCATAAACAATAAATGATTCAAGCAAGTATTTTACTAATCCTATGAACTGTAGGTGGAAACTTCACAGATCTCCATTGGTAACAAAAGTTTATAAGTTTTTGCTTATAATGAATGTGGCAGATACGATGACATTGATGATACTGAATACAAAATAAAAAATTGGTTAAAGTAGTAAACTCAAAAGTTGAACGAACAAGGATCTTGACAAGACCAATAAAAGGGAAAACAGATCCTATTTGTTTGATCAAATTTACATATAGATTCAATTATGTTCAGAGAAAATAATTGACAAAAGAGATCAAATTATAAATATCAACCAACATAGTTCCAAATATAACTTGAACCAACAAACAAATTGTGTAAAAAGAAGTGCAAAAGTACTTTAGCAGACTATAATAACTACTAAGACAACCGTTAAATTGACATACGGAGTAATAGACTAGTTGTGTTGAGTAAATCCGAAGCTTTGCATTGTAAAATTAAATTAGTCGATTGATGTTTTGATTAATTTAGTGAATGTGTATATATGATAGGTATAAGTGTTAAAAATGGGCATATATGATATTAAACTTTTTAATTGGGTAAATATGTTATATATAAAGATTAAGAATGGACATATATTATATAATCATGTTTAGGTGAGTAAATATGTGATTATTGAAATTAGGAAGGTTATATAGGATAAAAGCCCTACTTTTAGGGGGTATTATTATTACGTTAAGTTAGTTACCGGGTGTCTACGGATAAGCATATACTCTTCATACTGTTTGAATACGAAATCTCGTGGTCTACATTACATTACTGGAACAAACAAACTATAGCTCACCAGCATTTGTGTTGACTTTTAAGCGTGTATTTCTCCGGTGCTTACACGATGTTGCTTCCACGGTTAGACTTGCTGTCTTGGTGTTATAGACTTGCTGTTATGGACTTGCTGTGTTAGATTTTCGCTTCATTACTTCGAGACGTCTCAATCATGAAACTTTTATCTTGCATTCACAACTTATGTTATTTGAATAATGACTTTGTAATGACCTCTGTGTCACGTTATCTTTCGTAAACGCTATCTTTTTATGAATGCAAAACTGGTTTTCAAACAGCATATAGTGTTTGACCGTGTAAAGATCCTGTTGTTGACGAATCGTACAGGATGGTTTTGTATGGGGCGTCACATTTGGTATCAGAGCATTGGTTGTAGGGAATTAGGTTGCATTAGTGAGTCTAGACCAGACCGAGTAGGATTCACTAATATGACTAATCTACAACTTGCTTGTTTACCTGTTTCTGCGAAACTGCTGCATGCTACTGCTTACTCTTACTGCTATGAGAACTTACTGCATGCTGCTACTTATTCTTGTAACTGCATGCTACTACCTGTTTTTGCATGTTACTTCTGTTTAGAACTGTTTTCATTACCATGTCATGTACTGCTAGGATGCTGTAGTGCCTGATTACGTGCTTGCTATATGTCTTACTGACATGGAAAAAGTTATTTTTTCATGTTCAGATGTCAGACATGCTGCCCATGACCTTTGACTTCGAGAGTGACTCAGAGACAACTGTTGCCTCACCTACGATTGTTGCTGATTCACCGCTACCCTTCGACGACTCTGGCGATACACCTTCTAGTGGACTCGTGCTTGACCTGATGGACGTCTCAGATGGAGACGAGGATCCAGAGGAGATTCCAGCACCACCCAGCTGTGATGACCCGGAGATTTCCGACCAAATTTAAACTTAATCTTCATACGAATTCGACACGATAAGCAAAGTCTGTAATGTTGAGCCTCGAAAACTTTAGAGCTATATTCATATATTCGAATTGACCTTTGACTATGCCCGACGATTCACGAACAATTGTGTATAAATAAATATGTAATATATATATATATATATATATATATATATATATATATATATATATATATATATATATATATATATATATATATATATATATATATATATATATAAGAGTATATATATATATATAAACATCTTGAATTAATAAGGTATACTTTGATCAAGTGAAATTAAAAATGTAAAATAATATATAAAGTAATTAAGTTATCATTAAAATGAATATATAATAGATATATGATATTATTATGAATCAATATAGTAATATATATAAAAGATTCCTATTAATAACTATAATATTGTAACATTTAAAAAATATATAAATATTAAATATTCAATAGATATATTCATATAATATATGATATAAAATATAATATAAATATATTAAATGTAATTACAAGTTTAATTATAATTACTATATGATTATTATTATTAGTAATATTCTTATCATTAATAATATCATTATTATTGATTATCATTATCATTATCAATAGATATTGTTGTTATGATGTAATTTAGTATTATTACTAGTATTAATTTTACAACCATTATTATCACTAATAAAGTTGATATTATTAATATTACTGTAATTAATAATATTATAGTTATATATTTCATAATAATTACTATCACTATCATTAGTAATAATATTATTATCATAATTGTATTATTATTGTTTATAATATTAAGAGTATTATTATTATAGTTATCATTTGTATTAATTATTATTAAACCTATTATTTTTATTAAAGAGATTATTATTTTCATTATTAATTTACCATATTATTACTATTTATCACTAACAATAATATTATGATGTTATTAATTTTATTATTATTAATTAGTATTATTAATGTTAATATATTTACATTATTAATTAGAATAATGAAAATAAATTGATAAGGAATCAGGTTGTTTAACATCACCATCCAAACTGTATATTCTTGTCTTTAAACACGATCAGATGGAATCAAATAATTGATAAAACCAAAATTTATTTAGAGTTATTATCAACTTTTTATTTTCTTAATTTTTTTATTCTCTTATTTTCTTCTGAGTGAACAATGTACGTACTTCTTGTCTAGATTTTGTTACCAGTCCCTTTTTATCATAATAATTGTTCGCTATATGTGCATATACCTGTAATTGAGAGGAATAATGGAAAAATATAAAAGCAAATAAAAACCACGACCCTGTTCTTGGGTGTAATAATCAAAAGTTTGATTTAAATCATTTTTCAAAATCTAAAAGTGCAGAAGTGTTACGAATCTTCCATTAAATCTATCTGTAAGTTTTCAGTCGTTAATCTTTCATATTGACTTCGAATTCCTGAGTCAAAGTTTGGAATTGAAAAAGTCAACAGGTTGTTCATCAAGCAAATTTGAGTTTTCTGTGATGATTTAATTTAAATTAATGATTCTAATAGTTTCTGGTAATGATTTGCAAACTCTTTTATTTAGGAATCATAAGCTATAAATTCCTAAGTCTCGAAAACCAATATTTTTTTTTATTTTTCTCAAACCGCGACTGCAGTAGCAGTTTCGAATTTTTTTTTCTTTTCGGTTACTGAACGCTCACCAGGAACGTTCCTATTTCAAATTCAAGTTTTAAATCGAAAACACAATTTAGTTGTTAAGTTTGATTTTGATCTCTGGTTAAGAATTTTGTTTACGAAGGAGAAAGAGGGAGAGATAACTGGTACGGGTTATAATTAAATGAAAGGGGTTTTAAATCAGAAAACATAAACCGCTGGCATGGTCAAGAGTGTTGTATGCTTTCGAGAGGTCTCGGGTTTGAGGCCCTGGAGTGGCAGTTGTTTCTTTTTAGGCCGAATTTCATTTAAGGTTCGTGAATCCGAGGCCAACCCCGCATTGTTCAGTTGTTAAATATCGTTATATGTATTTTTACTACAAAATACATTATGGTGAGTTTCATTAATCCCTTTTTAAATGCTTTTGCAATATATATTTTTGGGACTGAGAATACATGCGCTGTTTTTATAACTGTTTTACGAAATAGACACAAGTAAATGAAACTACATTCTATGGCTGGATTATTAAACTGAATATGCCCCTTTTTAGTCTGGTAATCTAAGAATTAGGGAACAGACACCCTAATTGACGCGAATCCTAAAGATAGATCTATCGGGCCCAACAAGCCCCATCCAAAGTACCAGATGCTTTAGTACTTCAAAATTTATATCATGTCCGAAGGAGGATCCCAGAATGATGGGGATATTCTTATATGCATATTGTGAATGTTGATTACCAGGTGTTCAATCCATATGAATGATATTTTTGTCTCTATGCATGAGACGTATGTTTATGAGAAATGAAAATATAAAATCTTGTGGTCTGTTAAAATTATGAAATGATTATTTATGTTAAACTAATGAACTCACCAACCTTTTGGTTGACCCTTTAAAGCATGTTTATTCTCAGGTATGAAAGAAATCTTCCGCTGTGCATTTGCTCATCTTAGAGATATTACTTGGAGTCATTCATGGCATATTTCAAAAGACGTTGCATTCGAGTCATTGAGTTCGTCAAGAATAATATCAAGTCATTTATAGTTTAGATATATTATGAAATGGTTTGCATGCCGTCAACTTTCGATGTAAAGAAAGATTGTCTTTTAAAACGAATGCAATGTTTGTAAAATGTATCATATAGAGGTCAAGTACCTCGTGATGTAATCAACTGTTGTGAATCCTTTATAATCAATATGGACGTTGTCCGGATGGATTAGGACGGGGTATGACAGTTGGTATCAGAGCGGTGGTCTTAGCGAACCAGGTCTTACATTAGTGTGTCAAACTAGAAGTTGTTAGGATATATTAGTGAGTCTGGACTTCGACTTAGTAGTTGTTAGGTTATATTAATAAGTCTGGACTTGAACCTGGTCTGCATGTCAAAAAGTTTTGCTTATCATTTGGTGTCGAAAATTATCTGCTAATCATTCTTAGTCTAGACACGTCTTGCTGCATTGATTGCATGAATAGTGTATAGACAAAATTCATATCTTAGCGTATCTACTAAATCATATCTTATCGTATCTATTACTGCAAACTTTGCCTGACATATCTCGTAAATTCCTCCGTAATCTACGAAACCTTTTGTTCTATATATATGGATATTCTATGTAATTAGAATACCATCCGTTAGCCAGAAAATCATTTCATATCTAAAAATTCTTTATTCAATCATACGAAATGGAATTCGTCATTAGTTCAAGTCACTCGGATTCCGAAATGGAATCCCACTCAAGCTCCGAAAGCAGTGTGACCAGAATGGATCAACCAAACAGTCATCATCTATTCTGGATGAATTGGGGATGGGTTCGTAGCCTCCTCAATCATTGGAGACAAGAAGAAGGTGATCCTTTCTATCCGCCACATTGCTCTATTGGCGAAGAACCTGAAGCACTTACCGGTGAACCTGTTCGAAACACCATCTTTTCTCTCATTTCCAGAGTATCTCGCCACGATTATATACTATACCAAATTCTATATTATATTTATCCGCTATTCCGAACTAAAAATCACCCCGGTGTAATAGAAGAAGTTAACGAGCTTCGCGCTCTGGTAGTGGCTTTAGAGAATATGGTGCGAAGGCTACAAACACCAGCAGCAGCACCAGCAGCATAACCAGTACCACCACCAATGTCAACAGTACCATCATCACCACCAACATTAACATCCGCATCTCACACCTCAGCATCTTAATCTATACCTCGAACATCAACGTCATACGCACCATGGATACCAAGGAGTACCAACAACAACAACATCATCACACGTCTCAATCTCGCAATCTATACCTCAAGCATAATGATTGTAGAGACCCGTCCTAATCCATCCGGACGAAGTCATCAACCTTTGATTCCAGAGCAATGATCGACTCCAAGTATTGTCCTTAAAATGAGCAAAATGCACAGCAGAAGGTTTCTTTCACACCTGAGAATAAACATGCTTAAAAGTGTCAACCAAAAGGTTGGTGAGTTCATTAGTTTATCATAAATAATCATTTCCAACATTTTAATAGACCACAAGATTTCATATTTCCATTTCTCATAAACATACGTCCCATGCATAGAGACAAAAATATCATTCATATGGATTGAACACCTGGTAACCGACATTCACAATATGCATATAAGAATATCCCCATCATTCCGGGATCCTCCTTCGGACATGATATAAATTTCGAAGTACTAAAGCATCCGGTACTTTGGATGGGGCTTGTTGGGCCCGATAGATCTATCTTTAGAGTTCGCGTCAATTAGGGTGTCTGTTCTCTAATTCTTAGATTACCAGACTAAAAAGGGGCATATTCGATTTAATAATCCAGCCATAGAATGTAGTTTTAATTACTTGTGTCTATTTCGTAAAACAGTTATAAAAGCAGCGCATGTATTCTCAGTCCCAAAAATATATATTGCAAAAGCAAATAAAAGGGAGCAAATGAAACTCACAATACTGTATTTTGTAGTAAAAATACATATGACGACATTGAACAATGCAGGGTTGGCCTCGGATTCACGAACCTATATTCAATTATATATCTATTAAAACATATAATGGAAATCACATAATTTCATTTATTAATTATATAATATTTATGTGTCTGGAGTTATATGGAGTTTTATACAACATTCTTTTTAAAACATGTACTTTAGTTATATATATATTATTCCATAAATTATATGTTATATATATTTATTTTGTATATATATATTTAAATTATTAATATTTATACATCTAGTTATATTAACATATTATATATATATATATATATATATATATATATATATATATATATATATATATATATATATATATATATATATATATATATATATTTAGTATTAGATTTAAGAATAAACAGTTTGTTATATGTATGTATTTATATAAAAATGTTAATATGTTTGCTATATAGTTATATAAAATTTTAATAAAATTATAGTATAATATAATGAGTATATTTTATGTACAAAATCTTTATTTGTTGTAATAATAATAATAATAATAATAATAATAATAATAATAATAATAATAATAATAATAATAATAATAATAATAATAATAATAATAATAATAATAACAATAGTTATAATTCCAATAATAATAACAATAGCAATAACGATAACAATAACAATAATATAAATGATAATAATAATAATAATAATAATAATAATAATAATAATAATAATAATAATAATAATAATAATAATAATAATAATAATAATAGAAATTAAATCAAAAGTGTATACCTATTTAAAATCTTTTCTAAAAAGAAATGTCGTGGAGGAGACTCGAACCCGTGACTTCTCGAAACCCCAACAATATGCCTAACCAATGCTCTGCAATTGTTTTTCTGTTTTATAACCCCGAATAACTTTATATATCCACTATTTATATCTGTTCTATCTTCTTCTTCAATAAATTTTAATCGCCAAATACTCATTTATAACCATAACTTATGATCATCAACGTAATTTCATATCAATCATCATAATATCATTATCCTCATTCGACTTTATTGTTTCTTTATCATTTATTATGTATTTGTATTGCTCTTGTTCTAGTCTAACAGAAATACTGAACTGGATCACGACCCATTAGAAGTTTGGAATACGGCAGTCCAACAGAGAAACAGAAATTAGCCTGCGGCCCAATCCGAAAAAATAGTCCAAAGAAACAGCCCGTGTATCATCAAAAAGAGAAAGGGCTTCGGTTATTTACATCATAAAAGATCTCAAGCTGTAGCAAACTAGTCAGCGGCTTCGGTCAATAATAAATTACGTAGCAGTAACAATTATATCGTAGGTCTTCTTGGATTCGTACAGAGGTTATTAGTAGCAAAAACAATATAATACGGAACAATTGATTGAGGTAGGGTTACCCACTTAGTACCTGTCGGCCACAGAGAGAAACAAGAGAGGAACGTGCAGTATTATATTATCAAATTCCTTCCAGAATCGTTTACCATGTCCCACTAATCAACTAAAAGAAATCCAAGTGGTAAGTGTTTGGGGTTTGATTGAATGTTAAAAGAAAATAAAAGTAAAAGTTTACAGTAACCGTTGCAATCATTGATCATATGTGGTTTAGCAAAAAAAAAGAAAACAGCTGGAAAGTATGTCATCTGGTGGGGTTCAGTTTCAACTAAGAACATTAAGAAACCACCAACATCATTTATCATTCACCTATATTCATCGTTCACCATCATCATCATGATCAAAATTGTATCATCTTGTTTGTTTATCCAGTTGTAGAAACATTACCAATACTGCAGCTGTAGCAACAATTTAACTTCATTGGTGGTGATTACAGTGGACTGGGCAGAAGCAGATGGTCGAGAGAAAAGAAAAATATAGCAGTAGCATCCACGGTGACAATTTGATGGTGATTGGTTTATGGCTGCAGAAAAAGGAGAGGGAGAGGAAAAGAAATATATAATGAGTAGTAGTAGGTTGTAAGAGTAATTTGATGGTGATGGAAAAAGTGGTCGTGTGTGTGGGTGTGTTGAGGTGGTGATTGACAGAATAGAATGGGAATAGAACAACCGTGGTAATAGTAATGGTGTTCAAGGTGGTTGTCGATGGTGGGTTTCATTAAAGTACATGAAGCATTTCCTAAACAATTGGTTTGGTGTAATCATGTTGGTTTTGGTAAGGTGAAGCATGTATGTAGGCAGCCTTGCTTGTTGTTTTCGGCCAGGAAACATTAATCGAACAAGAGCCTCATGGAGTAATCGTATATGCATGAGTTTATATGAAGTTGGAGTCGAACTAAACAAGAGGAGACAGTAGTAAGAAGTGACAGTTAATCATGATGGATTCAGGTTAAGCTTGGTGGTTGCCGGTGGTAGAAGATCGGTTGTGGTGATCATCAAAAACACTTCAAGAGACAAGAAGAGTTTCAAGTGGGTTTTATTTATGAATCATGTAATATGTATACATAGATAATAGATAATGCGATAATTGTGATGGTCAAAAACAAAAGTAGATCCGTATCAATCATCATCATCATTCTAATCTAATTCACGGATATAATATTGAGATAGAAACAAAACTCAATCACGGGCAAAAGGCAAAAGAATAACAATCAAAAAGCTAATTAGATTTCTAACATATTTCGCGTAATTATTGTCTCTTTATTTTATTTATTTAATATTTAATTAATATTAATAATTAATAATTTTATTATTAATAATAATAATAACATCAAAATACTACTGCTAATAATAATAATAAGAGTAATAAATGATAATTTTAATAATAATAATAACTAATAATATTTAAATCACAATTATAATTTTTAATCATTCTTGTAATAATATCTATACTTAAAATTTTTATTTTGATAGTCATAACTTTAAAATTATTTAGAAATCATAACAACTTAGTTCTTACAATTAAATCATATATTATTTCAAATTATTTTTCAAATTAATTTATATATTTATATTTTTAAATATATATATTTATATATCTATTTACAGATTGTTGTTCGTGAATCGTCGAGAGCAGTCGAAGGTCAATTGAATATATGAAACAATTCAAACTTTTTAAGACTCAACCTTACAGACTTTGCTTATCGTGTCGGAAACATATAAAGATTAAGTTTAAATTTGGTCGGAAATTCCCGGGTCATCACAGTACCTACCCGTTAAAGAAATTTCGTCCCGAAATTTGAGTGAGGTGGTCATGGCTAACAATAAAATTGTTTTCATGATAAATATGAGGTGATAATAGAGTTTTATCATCATTGATTAATATATATAAAACAATTCGATTATTCGAAGAGCACGAATGAAGTTATCACAAAAGAGTCAAATGAATAAATGAAGTTTCGTTTTAACTTTTGACGTTGTCTTGGTTGAATTCCGGAATTCAAGGGATTTACAGAAAATCTTTGTGATCTGATTAAGATTTGCTTCTTCGGTGATTAAAGAAATTAGGATCTCTATAATTAAATACGGTTATCAGTCCTGATTGCTCTGTCGGATATTTTTACTATAAATCAACTTCTTCCGTTCCATTACTTTCACCATTTCAATACTTTCTTTCTTAATTCATACATCTAAAAGATTGTGAATGCTTAATCCCGTTCTAATCCTTGATATTTTTCCTAATTATCATTTCTGTCATCCTTCTTTCCAATCTTCCGCCAGAGAAATCTATTTACTTCTACTATTACCTTGGGATGATACTATTCCCTTGGGATGATACTATTCTTAATTATATCATGTCTTTATATTGTCATTCGTATTAATATCCACGATTTGTAATCTCCGTGTTGTCATTGGGCTTTATGTTTTCTCTTATATTTCAATGCCCATATTTCTGTTTCCTATAATCATTGTCATCCACAGTTAATACTCCCTCCCTTTTTGCTGCGATTTATACTCCAATTTCTATTTCGGAGCTTTGTCCCTTCGTTTCTTCTTTTTGCGATTGGGCATCTCTTGTAATGGTCCAGAATTCGCAGATATACGTTTCAGAATGAACATTGTTAATGTTCTACGAAGAAAACGGTAATAGCACAATCTGACTTGTCAAATTACCAGAATTCAAGGAAAAGATAGGACTATCAAGAAAATATGTTCTTGACATGATCATAGATTTAACAGAATGTAAGAGTCGTGTAACATGGCACATGATGACGTTATGATCTGTGAATCATCATGTTTCATTAGAAACTCAGCATGACTTACTGTAATATAATCACGTTGATCAAATGTCATTATATTATACTAACTCATGCATCAGTTCCCAACACTACTTCAAAACATTCGTATTTTAAACTCGAAAGTTTACAGAATATAGAAACTAACAGTTTCTATATGATGTAACACTGATAGCACGAAGAGATTAATGATTTCAGATATGATTAGTTATGAAAATATCTTCAGAAATATGGAGGATATTTATAATGAAAGATACAATAATATCTTGGAATTTCTAATATCGAAGGATGGTGAAGAAAATTTGTCCGTAAGAGTTTGGAGTCAGAAGCAAGGTATTCGCTAAAGATTTCATCAGAAACAGAATCATCAGGATTCTTAATGTACAAGTTTAGTCCTTGTGATTCGTTTAGAGACTCCTTCGTGGTTTGCTCAATCTGTTTTGCAGTGCCAAATTTTCTATCTAGCGTTCCTAACACTCCCTTCTTTATCATCAAACTTTTTGCCGTTTAGACCATCTATAATTTTTTTGTTTCCTCTGCATTTAATGCTACCATATCTGAGTCATCGATTATCAATCCGAGGTGGTTTCAGGAGAATTATGTTTTTAGATGATTAAACGCTGATGGTAATATGATGGAATATGAAAGGTTCCCCGGTAACAATAAAAGAGCACGCATATATATCAAAGTGATAATAAGGTTGTTTCGAACGAAAAGTCGAAGTTGACTTGTTGGAGCTGTGACAAAATTGGCTAATTTGGAAAAGGGATTGAAAAGTTATTTTCGGTAATAACAACGCCAAAGGAGTTAGCACAGATACGTGTCAAACGTTTGCTCAGGTTCCTAGAGTTTTTCAGGTGCATAACTATAGGCATTAATCTTTTCTTCCGTAGATGAAGTGCGGTTGGTTCATCCTCTCGATTGAGGTGTTTTCAAGAATCATGAAAGGTTTGAACGCAGATTGTAATTGTGATGATATGAATGGGGTTTAAAATGAAATCAAGTGGCAAACTTGAAGAATTGTTTAGTTTCATATGTTATAATCAATATTTTAATTTATTTTAATTGTCCAGTGTTGGTAGTCTACAGTTGATATTCCACAGTAACAGTCCAGTAATTCATATATAGTTTAATATATAATATTCGAATTGATTAATAAATATCGTAACCCGTGTACATGTCTCAGACTCGATCACAACTCAAAGTATATATATTATTTGAGAATCAACCTCAACCCTGTATAGAGAACTCAATCATTACTGCATATAGAGTGTCTATGGTGATTCCAAATAATATATATAGATGCGTCGATATGATATGTCAAAACCTTGTATACATGTCCCGATATTTAAAGTGCGTAAAATAAATAACAGAAATTAAATGACGATAAATAAAGTGCGTAATGTAAATAACAGAAATTAAATGATGATAAATAAAATTGCGAGAATGTAAATTGCGATAAATAAATTGCGATAATTAAATTGCGATAAATAAAATATAATCAGTTAGCTAGGAACAATTAGCTAGGAACAGTTAGCGTGGATTCTTAACAAAATTCCTCATAGTTAATTTGTTTGTTTCTAACAAATTTTATTGTGTCAACTATTTTCTTCGTTATGCCACTTGTTGGATTATGATAAATCAAAATCCAAATATGAAATTGAATTTGGACGAAAATGGTTATTCTGTGGTGAGAGAATTCGTATATCGGTGAATGTAATTACGATAGTATATGACTGTTGAAACAGATTCGAAGAACGTACAATGTAACTTATTAATGTGAAATTTAAATAGTCCTCGGGTATTACCTACCCGTTAAAATATTTTCACCATTAACAGTTTGTACAAGAGAATTTTTAATTACAATCTTTATGAAAACATATATACATATATATTTTCTTCAGATGTATTCATGGATTTAATGAGTTAATATAATATTAAACTCATTTGCTTTTCGGTTGGAACTAGAATAAATAATTTTTAAAACTTTAGAGATTACATATTCGACATGTCGAACGAAGATCATACTCAAAGTACAGATGATGATATTGAAGTATGGATTGTTGATGGTACTGGTGCTGTTATTGATTGTACTGTTGGTGCCGGTGATGTTGATGAAGCTGGTACATTTTGCCCCATATCCTCCGAATTGACTATTCGAGCGTGAAGTTCGTTGACTTATTACTCCAGGATGATTGTCGATCGGAACGAGCGGATGAATAAGGTTCAGAATTGTGGATAGAATATAATCTTGTCGAGTTACCCTGGAAATGAGACTGAATATGGTGTCCCGAATAGGTTCGCCGGTAAACGCTTCAGGTTCATTGTCAAGAGGTAAATTCGGTTGGTGGAATGGAAAGGATCGCTTTTTTCTTATCTCTGTTGGTTTAGTCGACTACGAACCCATCGCCAATTCATCCCGAATTGGTGATGACTGGTTTTGTTGATCCATTCCAGTTATACTGCTTTCGAAGCTCAAGTGTGTTTCCATATCGGAATAGCTGTCGGAATTCGAGGAACTTGAACTGGTTGAGGGATTCATCTCGTACGATCAGATGAAGTATTTTCGATAAGAAATAGATTATAGGTTATAGATTAGTACCTTGCAATACATAATTTACATATGCATATATAATACTAAAATCCCATAAGTTACGGAGGAATCTACGGAAGCTGTCAGACAAAGTTACAGTAACAGATACACTAAGATATGAAGTAGCTGATACGCTAAGATATGAATTTTGTCTATACACTATTCATGCAGTCAATGCAGTAAAACGTGTCTAGACTAAGAATGATAAGCAAGTAATTTTCGACATGAAATGATAAGCAAAACTTTTGACATGCAGACACGGTCGAAGTCCAGAATTACTAATGCATCCTAACGACTTATCAGTTAGACACATTAATGCAGACCTGGTTCGCTAAAACCACTGCTCTGATACCAACTGTAGAGACCCGTCCTAATCCATCCGGACGAAGTCATCAACCTTTGATTCCAGAGCAATGATCGACTCCAAGTATTGTCCTTAAAATGAGCAAAATGCACAGCGGAAGGTTTCTTTCACACCTGAGAATAAACATGCTTAAAAGTGTCAACCAAAAGGTTGGTGAGTTCATTAGTTTATCATAAATAATCATTTCCAACATTTTAATAGACCACAAGATTTCATATTTCCATTTCTCATAAACATACGTCCCATGCATAGAGACAAAAATATCATTCATATGGATTGAACACCTGGTAACCGACATTCACAATATGTATATAAGAATATCCCCATCATTTCGGGATCCTCCTTCGGACATGATATAAATTTTGAAGTACTAAAGCATCCGGTACTTTGGATGGGGCTTGTTGGGCCCGATAGATCTATCTTTAGAGTTCGCGTCAATTAGGGTGTCTGTTCCCTAATTCTTAGATTACCAGACTAAAAAGGGGCATATTCAATTTAATAATCCAGCCATAGAATGTAGTTTTGATTACTTGTGTCTATTTCGTAAAACAGTTATAAAAGCAGCGCATGTATTCTCAGTCCCAAAAATATATATTGCAAAAGCAAATAAAAGGGAGCAAATGAAACTCACAATACTGTATTTTGTAGTAAAAATACATATGACGACATTGAACAATGCAGGGTTGGCCTCGGATTCACGAACCTATATTCAATTATATATCTATTAAAACATATAATGGAAATCACATAATTTCATTTATTAATTATATAATATTTATGTGTCTGGAGTTATATGGAGTTTTATACAACATTCTTTTTAAAACATGTACTTTAGTTATATATATATTATTCCTTAAATTATATGTTATATATATTTATTTTTTATATATATTTAAATTATTAATATTTATACATCTAGTTATATTAACATATATATATATATATATATATATATATATATATATATATATATATATATATATATATATATATATATATATATATATATATATATATATATATATATATATATATATATATATTTAGTATTAGATTTAAGAATAAACAGTTTGTTATATGTATGTAATTATATAAAAATGTTAATATGTTTGCTATATAGTTATATAAAATTTTAATAAAATTATAGTATAATATAATGAGTATATTTTATGTACAAAATCTTTATTTGTTGTAATAATAATAATAATAATAATAATAACAATAGTTATAATTCCAATAATAATAACAATAGCAATAACGATAACAAAAATAATAATATAAATGATAATAATAATAATAATAATAATAATAATAATAATAATAATAATAATAATAATAATAGAAATTAAATCAAAAGTGTATACCTATTTAAAATCTTTTCTAAAAAGAAATGTCGCGGAGGAGACTCGAACCCGTGACCTCTCGAAACCCCAACAATATGCCTAACCAATGCTCTGCAATTGTTTTTCTGTTTTATAACCCCGACTAACTCTATATATCCACTATTTATATCTGTTCTATCTTCTTCTTCAATAAATTTTAATCGCCAAATACTCATTTATAACCATAACTTATTATCATCAACGTAATTTCATATCAATCATCATAATATCATTATCCTCATTCGACTTTATTGTTTCTTTATCATTTATTATGTATTTGTATTGCTCTTGTTCTAGTCTAACAGAAATACTGAACTGGATCACGACCTATTAGAAGTTTGGAATACGGCAGTCCAACAAAGAAACAGAAATTGGCCTGCGGCCCAATCCGAAAAACAAAAGTCCAAAGAAACAGCCCGTGTATCATCAAAAAGAGAAAGGGCTTCGGTTATTTACATCATAAAAGATCTCAAGCTGTAGCAAACTAATCAGCGGCTTCGGTCAATAATAAATTACGTAGCAGTAACAATTATATCGCAGGTCTTCTTGGATTCGTACAGAGGTTATTAGTAGCAAAAACAATATAATACGGAACAATTGATTGAGGTAGGGTTACCCACTTAGTACCTGTCGGCCACAGAGAGAAACAAGAGAGGAACGTGCAGTATTATATTATCAAATTCCTTCCAGAATCGTTTACCATGTCCCACTAATCAACTAAAATAAATCTAAGTGGTAAGTGTTTGGGGTTTGATTGAATGTTAAAAGAAAATAAAAGTAAAAGTTTACAGTAACCGTTGCAATCATTGATCATATGTGGTTTAGCAAAAAAAAAAAAAAACAGCTGGAAAGTATGTTATCTGGTGGGGTTCAGTTTCAACTAAGAACATTAAGAAACCACCAACATCATTCGTCATTCACCTATATTCATCGTTCACCATCATCATCATGATCAAAATTGTATCATCTTGTTTATTTATCCTGTTGTAGAAACATTACTAATACCGCAGCTGTAGCAACAATTTAACTTCATTGGTGGTGATTACAGTAGACTGGGCAGAAGCAGATGGTCGAGAGAAAAGAAAAATACAGCAGTAGCATCCACGATGACAATTTGATGGTGATTGGTTTATGGCTGCAGAAAAAGGAGAGGGAGAGGAAAAGAAATATATAATGAGTAGTAGTAGGTTGTAAGAGTAATTTGATGGTGATGGAAAAAGTAGTCATGTGTGTGGGTGTGTTGAGGTGGTGATTGACAGAATAGAATGGGAATAGAACAACCGTGGTAATAGTAATGGTGTTCAAGGTGGTTTTCGATGGTGGGTTTCATTAAAGTACAGGAAGCATTTCCTAAACAATTGGTTTGGTGTAATCATGTTGGTTTTGGTGAGGTGAAGCATGTATGTAGGCAGCCTTGCTTGTTGTTTTCGGCCAGGAAACATTAATCGAACAAGAGTCTCATGGAGTAATCGTATATGCATGAGTTTATATGAAGTTGGAGTCGAACTAAACAAGAGGAGACAGTAGTAAGAAGTGACAGTTAATCGTGATGGATTCAGGTTAAGCTTGGTGGTTGCCGGTGGTAGAAGATCGGTTGTGGTGATCAAGTGAAGGGTGAAGGTGGTGATCATCAAAAACACTTCAAGAGACAAGAAGAGTTTCAAGTGGGTTTTATTTATGAATCATGTAATATGTATACATAGATAATAGATAATGCGATAATTGTGAAGGTCAAAAACAAAAGTAGATCCGTATCAATCATCATCATCATTCTAATCTAATTCACGGATATAATATTGAGATAGAAACAAAACTCAATCACGGGCAAAAGGCAAAAGAATAACAATCAAAAAGCTAATTAGATTTCTAACATATTTAGCGTAATTATTGTCTCTTTATTTTATTTATTTAATATTTAATTAATATTAATAATTAATAATTTTATTATTAGTAATAATAATAACATCAAAATACTACTGCTAATAATAATAATAAGAGTAATAAATGATAATTTTAATAATAATAATAACTAATAATATTTAAATCACAATTATAATTTTTAATCATTCTTGTAATAATATCTATACTTAAAATTTTTATTTTGATAGTCATAACTTTAAAATTATTTAGAAATCATAACAACTTAGTTCTTACAATTAAATCATATATTATTTCAAATTATTTTTCAAATTAATTTATATATTTATATTTTTAAATATATATATTTATATATCTATTTACAGATTGTTGTTCGTGAATCGTCGAGAGCAGTCGAAGGTCAATTGAATATATGAAACAATTCAAACTTTTTAAGACTCAACCTTACAGACTTTGCTTATCATGTCGGAAACATATAAAGATTAAGTTTAAATTTGGTCGGAAATTCCCGGGTCATCACAATCATCGTTCTACGAATCGTTTTACGAATCGTTCTACATAAACTATCTTCGTCCTTTATGGTGATTATGTAATCTCTAATATTTTAGAGATTATGTACTCTAGTTCTAGCCGTAAATCTGATGAGTTTAATATCAAATTGACTCATTAAATCCATAATTACGTCTGAAGAAAATAAATATGTATATATGTTTTCATAAAGATTGTAATTAAAATTTTTATTGTACAAACTGTTAATGGTGAAAATATTTTAACGGGTAGGTAATACCCGAGGAATATTTAGATTTCGCATTAATAAGTTACACTGTACATTCTTCAAATCTGATTCAACAGTCATTTACTATCCTACTTGTAACCACAACTATACGAATCCGTTCATCACAGAATAACCATTTTCATTCAATTTCATATTTGGATTTTGACCTATCAGAATCTGACAAGTGGCATAATGAAGAAAACATTTGATAAAATAAAATTTGTTAGAAACAAACAAATTAACTATGAGAAATTTTGTTAAGAATCCACGCTAACTGTTCCTAGCTAATTGTTCCTAGCTAACTGATTATCTTTTATTTATCGCAATTTATTTATCGCATTTTATTTATCGCAATTTTAATTCTCGCAATTTTATTTATCGTCATTTAATTTCTGTTATTTACTTTACGCACTTTATTTATCGTCATTTAAGTTCTGTTATTTATTTTACGCACTTTAAATATCGGGACACGTATACAAGGTTTTGACATATCATGTCGACACATCTATATATATTATTTGGAATCATCATAGACACTCTATATGCAGTAATGATCGAGTTCTCTATACAGGGTTGAGGTTGATTCTCAAATAATATATATACTTCGAGTTGTGATCGAGTCTGAGACATGTACACGGGTCACGATATGTATTAATTAATCCGAATATTATAAATTAAACTATCTATGAATTATTGAATTGCTAACTGTGGACTATCAACTGAGGACTATCAACATTGGACAATTAAAATGAATTAAAATACTGATTATAACATATGAAACTAAACATTTCTTCAAGTTTGCCACTTGATTTCACCTTAAACCTCATTTGTATCTTGACGATTACAATCCACGTTCAAACCTTTCATGATTCTTGAAAACACTTCAATCGATAGGATGAACTAACCGCACTTCATCTACGGAAGAAAAGATTGATGCATATAGTTATGCACTTGAAAAACTCTCGAAAACTGAGTAAACGTTTAACACATAGCTGTGCTAATTTCTTTAGTGTTATTATCACCCAAAATAACTTTGCATCTGCTGTTCGAGATAGCCAGTTTTGTCACAGCTCCAGCAAGACAACATCGACTTTTCGTACGAAACAACCTTATTATAAGTGTTGATATATACGCGTGCTCTTTTATTGTTACCAGGGAACCTTTCATATTCCACCATATTACCATCAGCGTTTAATCATCTAAAAACACAATTTTCCTGAAACCACCTCGGATTAATAACCGATTATTCAGATATCATAGCATTAAATGCAGAGGAAACAGAAAAATGATAGGTGGTCTAAACGGCCAAAAGTTTGATGATAAAGAAGGAGTGTTAGGAACGCTCGATAAAAAATTGGGTATTGAAAAACAGATTGAGCTACCCATGAAGGAGACCAAGGACAAATACAATGACTAAACCCTATATTCAAAGGATTCAGGTAATTCTGGATCCGTTGAAATCTTTAGAGAATATCTTGCTTCGAAGTCATGTTAAAATCTTGCGAAAAATCTTTCTCCATCAACCATCGAACTTAGAAATTCCAAAATATCATCATCAATATCTTCGATATTTCTGAGGATATTTTCATAAATATACTCGTCTGAGATTATATACCTCTTCGTGTTTCCTTTGTATCATTATATTGGAAACATTCAATAGAAAATTTAGTACTGAAAAGCAGATTATGCGAAACTATGAAGAAAGCCGTAGACAAATCACAAAGAATAAGTTTGACTTCAAAGAATCTAAATGATTCAATGTCTGCTGAAGTCTTTAGCGAATATCTTGTTCCTTACTCTAAACCCTTGCAGACAATAGTTTCTATCATCCTCTGATCTTAGATATTCCGAGATATCATCGTATCTTTCATTATAATTTTCCTCCATATTTCTGAAGATATTTTTATAATTATTCTTATCTGAAATCATCAATCTCTTCGTGTTATCAGTGTTACATCATATAGAAACGGTTAGTTTCTATATTCTGTAAACTTTCGAGCTTAAAATATGAATGTTATTGAAGTAATGTTGGGAACTGATGCATGAGTTAGTATAATATAATGACACTTGATCAACGTGATTATATTACAGTAAGGCATGCTGAGTTTCGAATGGAACGTGATGATTCACAGATCATAACATCATCATGTGCCATGTTACACGACTTTTACATTTTATCTGATATATAAACATATCAAGAATAGATTTTCTTGATAGTTATATCTTTCCCGGATATTCTGGTAATTTGACGAATCAAGATCGTGCCATTACCATTCCTTTCTTAGAACATTAACAATGTTTATTTTGAAATTGATATCTGCGAATTCTGGACCATTACAAGAGATTCCTAACCGCAAGAAGAAGAAACGAAGGGACAAAGCTCCGAAATAGAAATTGGAGTATAAATCGCAGCAAATAGGAGGGAGTATTAACTGTGGATGACAATGATTATAGGAAACAGAAATAGGGACAGTGAAAAAAAAATAAAAAATAAAATAAGGGGAGATACAAAGCTCAATAACAATACAGAGGTTACAAACCGTGGATATTAATACGAATAACAATATAAAGACACGGTATAATTAAGAATAGTATTACCCCAAGGTTATATTAAAAGTAAACAGATTTTCTGGTGGGAGATTTAAAAGAAAGATGACAGAAATGATAATTAGGAAAATATCAGGGTTTAGAATTAGATTAAGTATTTCCGTAATCTTTTAAATTTAGGGATTGTATAAAAATGGTGAGAATAAGAGAACGGAAGAGCTTAATTTATAATGGAAATATCAGACAGAGTAATCGAGGTGGATCACCGTATTTAATTTTAGAGATCTTAATTTTCCATACTAGCCGAAGAATCAAATCCTTTAGATTTCGAAGATTTTCTTTAATCCCTAGAATTCCGGAATTCAAACCTGACTCTGTCAAAAGTTAATAAGCACCTTAAATTCTAAAATCAACCGTGACTACGTCACCGGTTAAGACGAATCTCATTTACTCATTTCATTCTTTTGTGATAGCTTCAATCGTATTCTTCGAATAATCGAATTATCTTATCCATATTATTCAACGGTAATAAAACTCTATTTATAAGCTCATATTCGTCATGAAAACATTTTATTGTTAGCCATGACCACCTCACTCAAATTTCGGGACGAAATTTCTGTAACAGGTAGGTACTGTGATGACCCGGAGATTTCCGACCAAATTTAAACTTAATCTTCATACGAATTCGACACGATAAGAAAAGTCTGTAATGTTGAGCCTCGAAATCTTTAAAGCTATATTCATATATTCGAATTGACCTTTGACTATGCCCGATGATTCACGAACAATTGTGTATAAATAAATATGTAAATATATATATAAATAAAAATAAGAGTATATATATATATAAACATCTTGAATTAATAAGGTATACTTTGATCAAGTGGAATTAAAAATGTAAAATAATATATAAAGTAATTAAGTTATCATTAAAATAAATATATAATAGATATATGATATTATTATGAATCAATATAGTAATATATATAAAAGATTCCTATTAATAACTATAATATTGTAACATTTAAAAAATATATAAATTTTAAATATTCAATAGATATATTCATATAATATATGATATAAAATATAATATAAATATATTAAATATAATTACAAGTTTAATTATAATTACTATATGATTATTATTATTAGTAATATTCTTATCATTAATAATATCATTATTATTGATTAACATTATCATTATCAATAGATATTGTTGTTATGATGTAATTTAGTATTATTACTAGTATTAATTTTACAACCATTATTATCACTAATAAAGTTGATATTATTAATATTACTATAATTAATAATATTATAGTTATATATTTCATAATAATTACTATCACTATCATTAGTAATAATATTATTATCATAATTGTATTATTATTGTTTATAATATTAAGAATATTATTATTATAGTTATCATTTGTATTAATTATTATTAAACCTATTATTTTTATTAAAGAGATTATTATTGTCATTATTAATTTACCATATTATTACTATTTATCACTAACAATAATATTATTATGTTATTAATTTTATTATTATTAATTAGTATTATTAATGTTAATATATTTACATTATTAATTAGAATAATGAAAATAAATTGATAAGGAATCAGGTTGTTTAATATCACCATCCAAACTGTATATTTTTATCTCTAAACACACGATCAGATGGAATCAAATCATTGATAAAACCAAAATTTATTTAGAGTTATTATCAACTTTTTATTTTCTTAATTTTTTTATTCTCTTATTTTCTTCTGAGTGAACAATGTACGTACTTCTTGTCTAGATTTTGTTACCAGTCTCTTTCTATCATAATAATTGTTCGCTATATGTACATATACCTGTAATTGAGAGGAATAACGGAAAAATATAAAAGCAAATAAAAACCACGACCCTGTTCTTGGGTGTAATAATCAAAAGTTTGATTTTAAATTGTTTTTCAAAATCTAAAAGTGCAGAAGTGTTAGGAATCTTCCATTAAATCTATCTGAAAGTTTTCAGTCATTAATCTTTCATATTGACTTCGAATTCCTGAGTCAAAGTTTGGAATTGAAAAAGTCAACAGGTTGTTCATCAAGCAAATTCGAGTTTTTTGTGATGATTTAATTTAAATTAATGATTCTAATAGTTTCTGGTAATGATTTGCAAACTCTTTTATTTAGGAATCATAAGCTATAAATTCCTAAATCTCGAAAACCAATATTTTTTTTATTTTTCTCAAACCGCGACTGCAGTAGCAGTTTCGAATTTTTTTTTTCTTTTCGGTTACTGATTAATGAAAACACTCACCAGGAACGTTCCTGTTTCAAATTCAAGTTTTAAATAGAAAACACAATTTAGTTGTTAAGTTTGATTTTGATCTCTGGTTAAGAATTTTGTTTACGAAGGAGAAAGAGGGAGAGATAACTGGTACGGGTTATAATTAAATGAAAGGGGTTTTAAATCAGAAAACCTAAACCGCTGGCATGGTCAAGAGTGTTGTATGCTTTCGAGAGGTCTCGGGTTCGAGGCCCTGGAGTGGCAGTTGTTTCTTTTTAGGCCGAATTTCATTTAAGGTTCGTGAATCCGAGGCCAACCCTGCATTGTTCAGTTGTTAAATATCATTATATGTATTTTTACTACAAAATACATTATGGTGAGTTTCATTAATCCCTTTTTAAATGCTTTTGCAATATATATTTTTGGGACTGAGAATACATGCGCTGTTTTTATAAATGTTTTAGGAAATAGACACAAGTAAATGAAACTACATTTTATGGCTGGATTATTAAACTGAATATGCCCCTTTTTAGTCTGGTAATCTAAGAATTAGGGAATAGACACCCTAATTGAAGCGAATCCTAAAGATAGATCTATCGGGCCCAACAAGCCCCATCCAAAGTACCGGATGCTTTAGTACTTCGAAATTTATATCATGTCCGAAGGAGGATCCCGGAATGATGGGGATATTCTTATATGTATATTGTGAATGTCGATTACCAGGTATTCAATCCATATGAATGATATTTTTGTCTCTATGCATGGGACGTATGTTTATCAGAAATGAAAATATGAAATCTTATGGTCTATTAAAATTATGAAATGATTATTTATGTTAAACTAATGAAATCACCAACCTTTTGGTTGACACTTTAAAGCATGTTTATTTTCAGGTATGAAAGAAATCTTCTGCTGTGCATTTGCTCATCTTAGAGATATTACTTGGAGTCATTCATGGCATATTTCAAAAGACGTTGCATTCGAGTCATTGAGTTCGTCAAGAATAATATCAAGTCATTTATAGTTTAGATATATTATGAAATGGTTTGCATGCCGTCAACTTTCGATGTAAAGAAAGATTGTCGTTTAAAACGAATGCAATATTTGTAAAATGTATCATATAGAGGTCAAGTACCTCGTGATGTAATCAACTGTTGTGAATCCTTTATAATCGATATGGACGTTGTCCGGATGGATTAGGATGGGGTATGACACCAGCCCTAGACTCCCGGGGCCACAACACCATTCCGGTGATGCTGTGATTCCTGGGGGAAATGGAGAAGGTCCTTTCAGTAACAAGAATGGACATTGGGCTAGACACACCGCTGATGGACGTTTTATACCGATTCCACTAAGCATATATCAACTTATGACCACCGGTCAAACGCTTTCTCCCGCCCGCGATGATCCTGCATTTCCTTCCGACGATTCAGACGATTCATCATCCGATGACACCAGCGAGGAGGAGCCTGAGGAGGATTCTGAGGAGGACCCTGAGGAGGAGCCCGTGCAGCCTCCCTCTACCCCACCGAAGAAACGGTATCGTTTCGATGGTACTCTTATTCCAGGGGTTAACAGAGGTAAGCAGTTCATGAACGCACGTGGACTGTTAGTTAGAGTCACCGCCCGCAAGCGGGTTGTGCCCTATCCCGCTGATCCATTTGTATGTAAGACCGCCCACACTGTGCCATCTAATTCCAGTACTACGTCTGCATTATCTGGACCATCTGTACCACCGGCATCACCTGCACCATCTGCACCACCTGCCCCACCAGCATCCCCCGTCGTCGAGGAACTGACGAGGGAAGTGCATACCCTCCGTGCTCGGGTAACTGAGCTCAAGGATCAGATGTCCCACTTGATGGACATCATTTACCCACCATCACCATAGGCTATCATATTAGATTTCATTATGTAATCTTGTTAGTAGTTTCATGCTTTACTCAAGTATTGTACGAACCTTATGAAGATGTATGCAACTTTCTTATTAATGAATGGAACTTAATGTTGTTTAATTATTATACGGTGTTCTATTTAAGTTATTACCTGATGGTTTTCGTGCTATCTGCAACTATCTTTCCATGCTTAGTTAACGTGTATTGTGATGTTTCCCAATTGATTACCTTATGCTATAGGATTATGAATTATTGAATGCAGAATTATGACTTAATTCGAAACTTTTGTTTGGAAGATCCATGGCAAATGGAAGAAATCCCCACTTCAGCTCAGCTTGAGGAGATGATAGCTGCTCGAGTAGCCGCGGCTATGGCGAATGCCAACCATGCTCCAGCTCCACCAGCCAACCCAGCCGTTCGGAATGGGTGTACATTCAAGGAGTTCCAGAGCTGCAAGCCCCACAATTTCAGTGGTACTGAAGGACCAGTTGGGCTGACGAGATGATTTGGGAAGTTGGAATATGTATTCTGTGTGAGTAACTGCTCTGAAGTGAACAAAACTAAGTACGCCTCCTGTACACTATCGGATGGCGCTTTAACCTGGTGGAACACACTTTCCCAGGCTAAGGGAATTTACGAGGCTTATGCTACATCATGGGAGGAGTTTAAGAGTGCTATGATCGAGGAGTATTGCTCCCGAACCAAAATTCAGAAGATGGAAGCGGAGTTTTGGGAACCGAAGGTTGTAGGGACTGATCTTGATGGCTATAACTGAAGGTACTTGGAGTTAGCTTTGATGTGCCCCACAATGGTTACTCTGGAGTACAAGCGGATGGAGAGGTATCTGTGGGGACTCCCCAAGGACATTTAAGGAAATGTCACTTCATCAAAACCAGCAAATGTCCCGAAAGCTATGCGCATGGCGCACACCCTGATGAATCAAATTATCCACAAGAGCCAGAGAAGGTAAAATCGGAATTGGGAAGTAGTAATGGGAAATGTAAGTGGGACGGAAACAAGGGAAAGGTCTTTGATCAAAATCCAGCTAAGAGGCATGAGAATTTCAAGGGAAACAACGATTGGAAGAATCCTAACCCGAACCCTAGCTCGAACCCTAACTACAAAGGTAGCCTTCCGCAGTGCAAGAGATGCAATAAGCATCATACTGGGTACTGCAACGTGGTTTGTGAAAAGTGCAAGAGGACTGGACATATCGGCAAGGATTGTAAGATCACCACCCCAGCTGTGAGGACAAACCCGAATGGGCCAAGGAAGTGTTTTGAATGCGGCTAGCAGGGCCATTTCAAGAATGAATGTCCGAACAAGAAGAAGGATGACGGGCCAGCACGTGGAAGAGTCTTCAACATGAATGCCAGAGATGCCCATGAGGATCCTGACTTGGTCACAGGTACATTCACTATCAATAACCTATTAGCTTCTGTTCTGTTTGACACCGGTGCCGATAGGAGTTATGTAGATAGACACTTTTGCTCTAAGATAGATTAGTCATTAGTGCCATTGGACGAGAGTATACTTGTTGAAGTGGCCAATGGAAAACTTGAGAAGGTTGACCAAATTGGCCGAGGAGGTATTATAAACTTAGCTGGCGTAGATTTCAAGATTGGATTGATACCCATTAAGTTGGGAAGCTTTGATGTGATAATCAGTATGGATTGGTTGTCCAAAGTGAAAGCATAAGTTATCTGTGGTGAGACGATTCTTCGCATACCTCGCGAAGATGGTGAGTCACTGATTGTATACGGAGAGAGATGTAGTCCGAAGCGAAACCTTATTAGTTGCATGAAGGCACAAAAGGTTATGAAGAAGGGACGTTTTGCCATTTTAGCGCATGTGAAGAAGCTAGAGACTGAGGAGAAGTGTGTGGATGATGTACGAATTGTGAACGAATTTCCCGACGTCTTTCCAGAAGAACTACCGGGATTACCGCCGCCGAGACCAGTTGAGTTTCAGATCGATCTAGTGCCAGGAGCTGCACCTGTAGCTCGCACACCTTATCGACTAGCACCTTCTGAACTGCAAGAGTTGCAGAGTCAACTGCAGGAATTGCTAGACTGTGGATTTATCCGACCGAGTTCATCGCCTTGGGGCACACCTGTTTTGTTCGTGAAGAAGAAGGATGGATCTTTCCGCATGTGTATCGATTATCATGAAATGAACAAGTTGACGATCAAGAATCGGTATCCCCTTCCCAGGATTAACGATCTTTTTGACCAACGGCAAGGATCCAACGTTTACTCCAAGATGTGATGAAGACTGCATTCCGAACTCGTTATGGTCATTATGAGTTTCTCGTGATTCCATTTGGTTTAACCAACGCACCTGCCGTATTTATGGATCTCATGAATCGCGTATGCAAGCCATACCTGGACAAGTTCGTTATCGTCTTCATAGATGATATCCTCATCTATTCCAAAAGTGAAGAAGAACATGAGCAACATCTTCGACTCATGCTAGAACTCTTGAGACAAGAACAACTTTATGCCAAATTCTCTAAGTGCGAATCTTGATTGAAGGAAGTCCAATTTCTCGGTCATATCATGAGCGATCAGGGAATTAAAGTCGATCCCGCGAAGATCAAAGCTATCAGCAAGTGGGAAACCCCCACTACTCCGGCTCATATCTGCCAATTCTTAGGCCTCGCCGGTTACTATCGTAGATTCATTGAAGGTTTCTCTTTGATTGCACGTCCTTTGACTGTGTTAACACACAAGGGGAATAAGTTCGTTTGGGAAACCGAGCAAGAGTCGGCATTCCAAACCTTGAAGCAGAAGTTAACCTCCACACCTATTTTATCCCTTCCCGAAGGCAGTGATGATTTCGTTGTGTACCGCGACACCTTGAAACATGGATTTGGTTGTGTATTGATGCAACGAACAAAGGTTATTGCTTATGCTTCTCGCCAGCTGAAGATTCACGAGCGAAATTACACGACGCACGATCTTGAACTTGGAGCAGTTGTCTTTGCGCTCAAATTGTGGAGACATTATCTTTATGGAACCAAGAGTACTATCTTCACCGACCACGAAAGCCTCCAACATATCTTTGATCAAAAGCAACTGAATATGAGACAACGTCGATGGATTGAGACGTTGAATGACTATGATTGTGAACTTCGTTGGCAAGGCAAATGTTGTAGCTGATTCCTTGAGCCAAAAGTATAGAACGGTACCACTTTGTGTCCGTGCCTTGAACATCACCATTCAGACGAATCTCAATAGCCAGATCCGTATAGCTCAAGATGAGGCTCTCAAGGAGGAGAATATTTCTCAAGAGCACTTGAACATTCTCGTTTCTCGATTCGAGGTCAAGGAGACTGGACTCCGATACTTTGTCAAAAGAATTTGGGTGCCTAAATATAGAGATTTACGGAGCCTTATTCTAGACGAAGCCCACAAGTCAAGGTATTCATTTCACCCTGGAGCTGGTAAGATGTACCACAACCTCAAGGTTCAATATTGGTGGCCGAACCTGAAGAAGGATGTTGCGACTTACGTTGGAAAGTGTTTAACTTGTTCCAAGATCAAAGCCGAACATCAGAAGCCATCTGTATTACTTCAACAACCTGAAATCCCGCAACGGAAGTGGGAAGGAATAACAATAGATTTCATCACGAAGCTACCGAAGACAGTAGGAGGTTATGATACCATCTGGGTTATCGTTGACCGTCTTACCAAGTCTGCACACTTTCTAGCCATGAAGGAAACTGATACGATGGAGAGATTGGTGCAATTATACATAAAGGAAGTTGTATCTCGACACGGTGTACCCTTATCGATTATTTCAGACCGAGATACCCGTTTTGCTTTTAGATTTTAGCGTTCCTTGCAAGAAGCCTTGGGAACACGTCTCGACATGAGCACCGCATATCACCCGCAAACCGATGGACAGAGCGAGTGCACGATTCAAACCCTGGAGGACATGTTATGTGCTTGTGTTATTGATTTCGAAAAGGCTTGGGAGAAGCACTTGCCTTTAGCCAAATTCTCTTATAACAACAGCTATCACGCAAGCATTAAGGCCACACCTTTTGAAGCATTGTATGGCCATAAATGTCGTTCTCCTATCTGTTGGGCCGAAGTAGGTGAAAAGAAACTCACCGGTCCCGAAATCGTCCATGAAACAACCGAGAAGATTGTTCAACTTCAAGCGAGGCTCAAGACGGCCCGTGATCGCCGAAAGAGTTATGCCGACTTTAAATGCGGGGATCGCGAATTTCAAATCGGCGACCGCGTTATGTTGAAAGTCGCACCTTGGAAAGGTGTAATCTATTTCAGAAAGCGTGGGAAGTTGAATCCACGATATATTGGTCCTTTTGAAGTTTTGGAGCGTGTTGGACCCGTTGCTTACCGTTTGGACCTTCCGACTCAGTTGAGTGCAGTTCACCCCACTTTTCACATGTCGAATCTGAAGAAATGTCTTGCTGAACCATAACTTTTCATACCACTTGAAGAGCTTACGATTGATGACAATCTCCACTTCGTGGAAGAACCTGTCGAAATTATGGACCGTGAGGTCAAGACCTTGAAACGCAACAAGATTCCGATCTTCCGAGTGCGATGGAATGCTAAACGAGGACCTGAGTTTACTTGGGAACGAGAGGATCAGATGAAACATAAATATCCTCATCTCTTCACAACTCTACCATCTACCTCAGCTTAAAAGTTTGGGATGAAATTTTCATTAACAGGTGGGTAATGTAACGACCCGACTTTTTCGACTTGCTTTTGTGCTTTCTGCGAAACTGCATATTTGTGCGTAATGAGCTATATTATACTCTGGGAACTTCCTACATGTTGATTACTTTCATTTATATATTAAAACATGCCTTCAAGTACGTAGGGTACTTAACTTGAATCCCGGAAGCCTTTATGACCGTTGGTATCACTTGACGTTTTGAACGAACTGCGTACTGTGTACACGTTTAACTTTTCTCGTAACCGGAATATTACGACTACGAAATACTAATTGTTATTTTATAATAACAATTACGTGGGTTTTTGGATGCTTAATTACGCTTTGTAATTTACTAGAGCACACTAGTTGGTCTTGTTCCCTACACTAGCTAGTGGACTATTTAATTAGCCCAATTATAATAAGTTAGTGACCCATATTAATGAAAGACAAATGCCCATTTATTAGAGGGAACATACCAGCATTTTTGTTAAGCATTATCCTTAATGTTGCATGGGATCGTAACATAAGCACCAACTTTAGACAACCATTAACCAAAAAGCAAAAGTTTGTCCCCCTTGCCCCCCTCCAAAATCAAGGCCACCACCACCCCACCCTCACCTCACCACCTATAAATACAAGCCTTATTTCACCCATTCTACACTTGATCTCATTTGCAATTTACACACACTTACTCTCTAATTCTCTCTCTAGTCTTTCTCACTCTAAAAAGTGTAAGTTTTAATTTTTCTTCTTCTTCTTTTCTTCTTCATGAAGTCGACATCATCATCATCATTTTATGGATCTAGCTTTTAGCTTTTGATCTTGTTATATCTTGTAGATTCAAACTTGGGTTTGAATCTTTCAAGAGCATGAAAGATTCAAGCTTTATAGCTTGGAATCTGTGACAACCCGGAAATTTCTGACTAAATTTAAACTTAATCTTTATATGTTTTCGACATGATAAGCAAAGTCTGTAATATTGAAATCCCAAAAAAAAAAAACTTTGAACTGTGTTCATGTATTCATTTACCCTTCGATTGCTCTCGACGATTCACGAATATTTGTGTGTAAATAAAAATATAAATATATGAATTTTATACATAAGTGGTATTATATACTATAATACATAAATATTAAAGATTCAATAAATTATAATTGATAGATAGGATTTAATAAATGGTAATATATTATATGTAATTACAAGTTAAAATTTTAATTGCTATATTAATATTATTATCATTACTTTCATTAATATTAATATTAATATTAATATTAATATTTGTATCACTAATATTATTATATAAAGTATATATATACATATAAAAATTGATAAGTATAAGTTGTTATATTATTATTGTTATTATCAATAAAATTAATATCATTATAACTGATAATATTATTAGTACCATTAATAATGTTAGTATTTTTATTATTAAAATTAGCGTTAGATATAATACTATTAACAATAGATAATATATATATATATATATATATATATATATATATATATATATATATATATATATATATATATATATATATATATATATATATATATATATATATATATATATATATATATATATAGGAAAATTGTTATATATAAATTGATATATTATTATTAGTATTATTGTTATTATTAATAATATTAGTATTATTATAGTTAGTATTATTGATATTAGTAATATTATGGTTATACTTTTTGTATTAATTATCATCATTATCATTAGTAATAATATTCTTATTATTACTAATATATTTTTATTACTATTATTTACAATATTACGAGTATAATTATTATACTTATATTTATTAATAAGATTAATTATAATCTATAAAAAAATATAAATATAAGGAATATACAATTACGGATATATACACAGATATATGAATATTGATATATACAGATTAAAACTAAATACACTTACATACATAAATATATATAATTACAGATAATTAAAAATTCTGTATTAAATCCCTTTCTTCGCTGTTTAATTTGTCTGTGAAATCAAACCAATCGATCCAATTGTCATACATAAAAACAAATCAGTTAAATGATTGAATCTGTTTTACTTTTTTATTTTCATCTGATTGAGAAATATATGTACTTCCTGTCTGTAAATTCTATAAACGTCGATTTCACAAATCAATTTGAATCCAATTCAACTATTAAATCATGTACTTGATTATCCTATGTAGTTCACGTATTACAATTTGAAACTTAAAAAGAAGTAACTCAAGAAAAACAGTCACGACACCCCGTTCTTCATTTTTTTAACCAAAGTTTGAATTAGAGTCTTATTTAAAAATCTATGAATTCAGTGTTATTAGAAATTGTGTGTTTAAACTATCTACAAGGTTTCAAGTTTCAATTTTTAATATCGAAGTTGAATTTACGAGTCAAAGTTTATTTCTAAAAAGTCAAAGAATCTGTTCGTCTTTAAATTCGATATCGTTTTGATGTTTTAGATTAAATTGAGGTTACAGAAAGTTTCTAGGAGGGATTTAAAACATATTTCATTTAGAAATCGTGGTCTGAAACACTCTTAAAAATTGAGTTTGATGTTTAAGTTTAAACGGATTCATATAAGCTGTAACAGCTTATTTTTTATTATTTTTCTTTCTATTTTAATTACTCTAGTTAGTTATAACTGTTTATGTATCAGTTTCAAATCCAAAAACTTAGTAAGTAATTAGTTGTTGATCAATTTTGATCTCGGGTCGATTATAGAATGAAGAAGAAGAACAATCTAAAATACGGGATATATTAAATTAGTTGGGGTTTAATCCAGAAAATCAGAAATGGTCGAGTGGTTAAGTATGGTTACGGGTTTGTGAGAGGTCCGGGGTTCGAGTCCGGTTCATGACAGTTTTTTTTGGAAAATATTTTGAGGTAGTTTTCTATTTATTATTATTATTATTAATGTTATTATTAATATTGTTATTATTAATTATTGTTATTAGTACTAAATATTATAATTATTATTACTAATAAGTATTAGTTATCATTTATCATTATTATTATTACAATTATAGTTATAACTAAAAATATTGTTATTACTACTATTATTATTATATTTATTAACTACTAGTAGATGTATTATTATTATTATCATTATGTTAACATAAATACTATGACTAATATTATTATCATTTTGATTAAGTAATGTCAATAAGTATTATTATGATTAGAATTATTATTATTGTTATTAAGAAAATAATACAAACCATTACAATTATCATTAATATTAGTATTAGTATCATTTTAGACTTATTATTTTTATTAACAAAAGTATTATTAATAAGATTACCATTAGTAATAAGATCGATATAATTATTATTATTAGGTATTACGTATTAATATCAAAATTATTATTTTTATCATCATTATTATTAAATTATTCATTTTATTAAAAACTACTGATATTATCATTATTATGAGATTATTATTAAAACTATCATTTATATTTATAATGGAATTATAAATAATATTATCATTATTATTGACATTAGTATTATCATTAGTATTATTTTAGATATTATCTTAGTATTATTAGAAGTAATGTTTTAACAAACAAATGATATATATATATAATATATATATATATATATATATATATATATATATATATATATATATATATATATAGATACAAATAAATTTAATATATATGACATAACAAAATTAATATTTTTATATGAAAAATATATATTATTAATATAAAAATGATATAACTTATAAATTTATATATATATATATATATATATATATATATATATATATATATATATGTATATATATATATATATATATATATATATATATATGTTCGAATACTAGTATATGTTTTAATATATATACAAATGATATAGGTTAATCCAAGGCCAACCCTGCATTGTTCAGTATCGTCGTATGCATATTTTTACTACAAAATATCGTATCGTGAGTTTCATTTGCTCCCTTTTTAAATGCTTTTGCGATATATATTTTTGGGACTGAGGATACATGCGCTGCTTTTATAAATGTTTGACGAAATAGACACAAGTACTTAAAACTACATTCTATGGTTGGATTATTAAATCGAATATCGCCCCTTCAAGTCTGGTAACCTAAGAATTAGGGAAATGGCCCCTAATTGATGCGAATCTTAAAGATAGATCTATGGGCGTAACAAACCCCATTCTGGAATTTGGAATGCTTTAGTACTTCGATTTAAATGGTGATTGCGATTGCCAATATTTATGGCATACTTGCGAGTATGCGGGGGATATTCTATATGTATTTTGTTAATGTCGGTTATCAGGTGTTCATCATACGAATGATTTTTATTACACTTGCGAGTGTAATGTTATTTATGAAAAATGAGAATCTTGTGGTCTATCAAAATTATGGAAATGATTGATTACGATAAACTAATGAACTCACCAACCTTTTGGTTGACACTTGAAAGCATGTTTATTCTCAGGTATGAAAGAAATCTTCCGCTGTGCATTTGCTCATTTTAGAAATATTACTTGGAGTCATTCATGGCATATTTCAAAAGATGTTGCATTCGAGTCGTTGAGTTCATCAAGAATAGTATTAAGTCATTTATAGTAGGACATATTATGAACTGGTATGCATGCCGTCAACTTTCAATGGAAATGAAAGTTGTCTTTTAAAAACGAATGCAATTTTTGTAAAATGTATCATATAGAGGTCAAATACCTCGCGATGTAATCATATGTTATTGTATTCGTCTTTATGGATTAGGACGGGTCATCACATGTGGTATCAGAGCCGTGGTCTTAGCGAACCAGGTCTTGCATTAGGGTGTCTAACTGATAGTTGTTTAGATGCATTAGTGGGTCTGGACTTCGACCGTGTCTGCATGTCAAAAGTTTTGGTTATCATTTCGTGTCAAAAATTACCTGCTTATCATTCTTAAGGAATCACTTGCTTATCATTCTTAATCTAGACATATCTTACTGCCTGGATTGCATGAATAGTATATAGACAAAATTCATATCTTAGCGTATCTGTTACTGTTACCTTTGCCTGACAGCTTTCGAAATTTTCTCCGTAATCTGCGAAATCTTTATGCTATATATAAGTATTCTATGTAGTTAGAATATCATCTAATATTTGAAAATCATTTCATATTGAAAAATCCTTTATTCACTCGTACGAGATGGAACTCGTAACTAGTTCAAATCCCTTAGATTCCGACAATCATTCTGATATGAATTTTCACTCAAGCTCCGAAAGCAGTGTGACCGGAATGGATCAACCAATCAGCCATCATCTATTCTGGATGAATTGGAGATAGGTCCGTAGTCTACTTAATCATTGGAGACAAGAAGAAGGCGATCCCTTTCATCCCCCATATTGCCCTCTTGGCGAAGAATCTGAAGCACTTACCAGCGAACCTATCTGAAACACCATTTTCAGTCTCATTTCCAGGGTAGCTCGACACGATTTTATTCTATTCACAATTCTAAACCTTATTCATCCGCTCGTTCCAACCGTCAATCATCCCAGGGTAACGGAAGAAGTCAATGAACCTCGTGCTCGAGTAATGGCTTGGGAGAACATGGTGCAAAACCTACCAGTTTCAGCAACAGCACCTGTAACACCAGTACCACCAACAACAACATCCGCAGCACAAGCCTCAACGCTACACGTCTCAAACTCACAGTCTGTACCTCCAGCATAATCATCATACTACATGACGTTCTACATCATTTATCTTCGTTCGACATGGCGATTATGTAATCTCTAATGCTTTAGAGATTATATATTATGTTTTAACGATAAATCAAATGAGTTTAATATCATATTGACTCATTAAATCCATAATTATATCTGAAGAAAATATATATGTATATATGTTTTCATAAAGATTGTAATTAAAAATTCTTTTGTACAAACTGTTAATGGTGAAAATATTTTAACGGGTAGGTAATACCCGAGGAAATATTTAGCTTTCATATTAACATGTTATACTATACATTCTTCTAATCTGATTCAACAGTCATTTACTATCCTACTTACATCCACAGATATACGTATCCGTTCACCGCAGAATAAGCATTTTCATTTAACTTCATATTTGGATTTTGACCTATCAGAATCCAACAAGTGGCATAATGAAGAGAACATTTGACAAAATAAAATTTGTTAGAAACAAACAAATAAACTATGAGAAATTTTGTTAAGAATCCACGCTAACAAAATCCTAGCTAACTGTTCCTAGCTAACTGTTAATTCCTTATTACATTTAATTATCGCAATTTATTTATCGCAATTTTAATTCTCGCAATTTTATTTATCGTCATTTAATTTCTGTTATTTATTTTACGCACTTTATTTATCGTCATTTAAATACTGTTATTTACGCATTTAAATATTGGGACACGTATACAAAGTTTTGACATATCATATCGACGTCATCTATATATATTATTTGGAATAACCATAGACACTCTATATGCTGTATTGATCGAGTTAGCTATACAGGGTTGAGGTTGATTCTCAGATAATATATATACTTTGAGTTGTGATCGAGTCTGAGACTTGTATACAATGGGTCACGACACGTATTAATTAATTCGAATATTATATATTAAACTATATATGAATTATTGAATTTCTAACTGTGGACTACTAACTATGAACTAATAACATTGGACAATTAAAATGAATTAAAATATTGATTATAACATATGAAACTAAATACTTCTTCAAGTTTGGCATTTGATTTCATCTTAAACCTTATTTGTATCTTGACGATTACAATCTATGTCCAAACCCTTCATGATTCTTGAAAACACCTCAATCGAGAGGATGAATCAACTGCACTTCATCTACGGGAGAAAAGATTGATGCATATAGTTATGCACTTGAAAAACTCTCAGAAACTGAGTAAACATTTAACATGTAGCTGTGCAAATTCCTTTAGCGTTATTATTACCGAAAATAACTTTGCAATCTCTTTCCAAATTTGCCAATTTAGTCACAGCTCCAGCAAATCAGCTTCAAATTTTTATTTAATAAACCTTATTATAAAGATTACCCCTTCATCATTGTTACCGGAGAACCTTTTATATTCCGCCACATTAGCAGAAACTTACCAGAAATTTTATTGATCTTTGACTCTCCGAAAAATCATTATTTTTATCGAAACCATATCATATACTCATCCGCATCTTTTAATGAGAATTGCCATACCAATTACCAAAAATCAGCAATCAGTATTTTGAAAACTCGCAGCATGTCTACATATCACATTTATCTCTTAGAATTATGATTTTCCATTCTGAAATTCAGAAAAAGCAACCAGTCTAAGAATCAACACTCCAAATTTTAAAAATTTCTGATGAAGCATCAAAAATTGTAAACAATCTTAACAGTCGAAAGTTTGATAATAAAGAAAAGTGGCTGAAGAAGCTCAAAAGATGAGAAAAGTTAGAACGGGAAAACGGATTGAGAAAACCATGAAGGAGGCTGTGAACAAATCACAAAGACTAAACCTGCCTTCAAAGAATCTAAATGATTCAGTATCTGCTGAAGTCATTAACGAATACCTTGCTCCTGACTCTAAACTTTTACGGACAAATTTTCATCATCATTCTTCGATATTTAAAATTTTAAGATATCATCGTACCTTCATTTATAAATATCCTCGATATTTCTGAAGATATTTTTATAACTATTCTTATCTGAAATCATTTATTCCTTCACGATATCAGTGTCACATCAGAAAGGAAACTATCTTAGTCTCTAAATTCTGAAGAATTCGAATTTAAAATTTGAATGTTGTTGAAGAAGTGATGCGTTGAAACAGTACCTTTATTTATGAACGAATTTGAGTTGTTTTGTTACACGAATTGATTTATTGTATATATGGTATTTTAACGAATTTAGGTTGGTTTCAAACATATATAGGCAACTGGTCCTATTCGTGTAGTTTAGTTTGTTGGTAAACCCGGTTCGTTCCACAAGGAGACAGTGTTCAAATTAATTTTTTTTAATAGTCTTTGAAGTTAAACTTATTTAAAAGTGGGTTTTGGATTAGGAATTGATAATACTACATAATAATAATAAAATATAACTTAATCCTAATTTAATTGAACTACTTATTAATTTATACGAATACATTATTTATAATTATTAACTTAAAAGTGAATTAATTGAAATTATACTAATAAGTTTATTACTAGATGATAATTAATAAAATAATAACTTTTAATAAAACTAATTGATTAGAATTTTGTTTTGAGCAATTATAATATAAATTTATTTAAATTAACTAAATAACATGTTTTAACTAAATTAATATAAATTAATAGGAATTATAATAATTAACTAGTTATAAACTAATTACTAATTATAAATTATAATAATTAATACTAATTATAAATTAATAACTTAAATATAATAATAAAATATTTAAAACTCTAAATTTTAACCTAATTCGCTACAGTACTCGTATTAATACTTACGCGTTTCGCGTAATAGTGTACGCGTTCCGCGTATGTTTTAAATCGTACGCGTATCGTGTAGAATTATACGCAATTCGCGTATGATATGGTCGATGTGAAAAAACAGAAACGAATAAACTGAATTATAAAGTTGTGTAATTTTTTTTAGTTTTACTTTACTGAATAAATAAACGTAAATAATAATAATAATAATAATCAGCAATATAAATGAGAGTGTTTACTTAAATGTGTCACCTCTAGATCCATGGATTGTTTTAAGTTTAAGCTCGTATTAAAATGTTTAGTATAAAACTTATATTTTTCTTTCGAATAAATATAAAGTTTTGGCTAACTAAATTAAATCTAATTTTCATTGGATTATATTTAAATAGTTACTAGTCTTTAAGTATTTAAATTGAGACCCAACCCAGTTTTGACCTTCGCCAAAACCCAAATCATAACGGTTTTCCTTTTTACAATTTCACTATTATATGACTAGTGATATTACCCAAACCACTGAACTTTACTTTTAATTTAGTGTTAGTAAATTATTCGTAAATTCGTCTAGATCACTTTTAATGTTGAAGTTTAATTTATATAAATAAAAATAACTTTCGTTATTTTAATCTAACAAATTAAGTGACAGGGGTTAAATATCCAAATACATAATAATGGTTCTTTTAATTAGGCTCAATGTTAAAAATACTAAAGTTACATTTTAATTTTTACAAATGATAACAATCCATTTCACTAGGGGCTCTACATCTAAGCAAACACTAGGGAAATTAGTTACTCATTATACTAAGGTAAACATGAAAATATAAATGTACAAACATAATAATAATGATAAAAATTGATAACTATAATTTTAATGGAATATACTTACGAAAGTCTTCACTCTCATTTACTTTAAACGGTAGAAAATTACAATAACACACCCCTTTAGCGCGTACAATAATACCCTTAATCACGAACAATACACCCTTAAAACTGAAACTATCCTAAAATTTGAACCTTGAAACTAAAATTATTACAGAGTACAAAAGATTACTAGAAAATAATATTGATGTGTACTGTGTTGTAAATATGTATGTTATATGGATCTCTTGAACTGTGTACTAACTCCTCTCACTGTATGTATATCTTCTTCTGTGTAAGTAGTACTCGTATATAACATCTGAGAAGTTGATCAAAAGTAGTAGGTAAATTGAGTGCACACTGCCTTTCTTGCTGTACCACTGAAAAAATAAGTTATATTAAACTAAAAAGCAGCCGTCCCATTTGTATTTGAATCTGGATCTGGACAGGATCTTACACGTTTCGTGTAGACACCCTCACGATCCGCGTAAGACTTAAATACTACGCGTTTCGCATAGACCTTCACACGTTTCGCGTAGGAGTAGTTTACAGTTTTCTTATTTTTTTTTTCGTTTGTTCTATGTTGATCCCGTGTTTACGTATATTAACTTGGAACTTTTCATTTGAACTCTTCTCTTCGATCATCTTGAACTTGCATTCGGGTAAACATTATCTTGATACATATTTGGTTTAAATCCGTCGTTTTATCGTTGTTTTATCAAACTTCAAAGCTCGTGTTTACTTTTGTCATTTTTCTCGTGAATAATACATTTGAATGTCTTCGTTTCGGTAAAAGCTGATGAAATATAAATGATATTGCGTCGGAATATATGTATGTTTAAAGCAATATCAAAATACCCCACACTTGAATGTTGCTTGTCCTCAAGCAATTACATCTTCTAAATAGAATCGGAACATTACATATTTTTCCATATCGAACATTAAATCACACAACACACACTACACGAAATGAAACACACGCTATATGGAATAAGTTGGAAACACTACACAATTTTATTGGATCACACGCACACCACACGAAATGAAATTCTGACAACAGAAACTAAGTAGAAATCTCGTGATTAAGGTTTAAAAATTTGGATCCTTAGGGAAAATTGGACCTTATGAAAACGTTTTAAGATTTTATAAAATGGCATGGTAGTTTTTACACTAGACACGTTTTCTGGTTTTAACCTCAAATTCCGGTCGAGGGTAACTGAAAACCGTAGTCTCAGTCGGCGATTAGCAAGCTATCCGCCCCCATAATTGAAGTATCATGGAACTTGAAACCGAATGTCCTAAAAATGGTTTTACACAATATAATTCATAAAATAGCACAAGTTTTAGAGTAAAATTATATCGTGTCCAAATATCATCGATGAACCATGAGTTTGCACACCTCAATTTGTTATGACATATGTATGTTGACCGCGGTCAAATATAGATGCGGTTAATCTTTACGGAGATCATCCATCTGGGGATTAGATTCATTAGTCTTAAAAGCTAATTTGCAATGTGCCCCCCCCATTGTACGAGACAGATCCATCTCATGGTTAGGATAAGTCTGACCACCAAAAACCCTGTTTGATGCTGAGGTGAGGTGAATTTCCATCCGATGATAGAGATGACTTTTAAAGATTTTTCGTCAACCTACAGCTGTTCTGGACTACATCTTCTAACATAAGTTAGCGTGTCATTTTATAAGACTTTACTTCCTTAAGGGATATTCAGGTTTATACATTCCAAAGCGATGATATCTGCAATAAACTTCATAGAAACATGTGATAAATAGTTCTAAACATATGGGGTTTATAAATTCTGTTATACTTGGTTTTCTTTTATATATTTCAATCAAATAAACTTATGTATTTTTAATGTATGGAGACAATAATTTCGGTTTTTGACACCTAATCTTTAATTGCTCGTTATTACCTTAAAAATTGATTAGTTATATTTGTTTAAAAATTGTAAAAAAATTTCATAATAACCACTAAATTATAAGTTCTCGAGAATTTATATACTCCCACCCCACACTTAAGATTATGTAATGCCCTCATTACATAAAATCAGATTAAATGTATAAATTTGAGAGGACAAAAAGTGTAAAGTGTTTAGAACTTCCTTTGTTAAGCAATTGGAGATTGTAAAATGCTTAATGTATGAACATATCCAATCCTTTTTATCACAATAATGCTTTCGTGTTTCGCAATGTCGAATCTTATCATCGTAAGTACCTGTCAACAAATATGTCAAACACAAACGAGATGGGGTTGTACTTTAGTAGTACAAAAATTTTACCCCACACTAAAAGTTTTTGTAGAAATAAAATAAATAAGGGTAAAAGTAAATTAACACACCATAAGAATCATTTTATACAAACAAATACAAAATAAATAGTTCTAAAACTAAAAATAAATTAGAAAAATGACCACGCAGGGCCTCCCTGATCTTCCTGTTCCCGCTGCTGTTGCTGCCGTTGTTCATTTAGGCGTTGTTCCTCGTAAAAACGCCTATAAGCTTCCTGACTTGCGGCTAGGGCAGCGTTGGGGTCATAAGGTGGAGGTATAGGGTCACCGTGTCCTTGCCATTGGGGGTATGAAGGAAAGACTGAGGGTGCGTATTGTTGTGGGTTAGCTGTGTATAAATATGCCTGATGATGCGCCCACTCTAACTGTGAGCCCTGGCCCCTCTGATCGTAGCAGATGTTTTCTAACATATTATCCTGAGCCAGTTAGGTATGCCTAATTTCCCCTATTTTCCTAGACAAACTAGTGTATTGTTCTTCTGATCTCCGTCCCCAATTATCATACGAGTTCCTTAAATCTAAACTCAATGATTCAAACGAATTTTGTAGCCTATCGAAATCAGAAAAACCTGCATTAGACGAACTAGCCTCATCTGACTGTCTTCGTCTCCTCCTAGTTTCCCTAGCGGGTTCCTCATCCTCCTCCATAGGAGCGTGAGCGACAACTTCTTGTCGTCTTAAACTAATTACCCCACCCCTCACGTGTATAGCCTTTGCCGTCCTATACAAATCCAATCCTAAAGTTTTAACAGCTTGATCCACCGGTTGGATTGGAGGTTCCGATTCACTCGGGTCGAGTCCGAACCAGTTTCCTAGACACGTGATGTAGTGACCCCCCGACATGTCACTTGTTCCTCTAGCCCCTTTACCAACATGGGCCAAAAAGTAAGCAACTCCATAGGGTATACTAATAAATATATCCCCATCTCTGATCGCATCTAAGTACCAACGATCAATATAATTAATTTTATCTGTATTAGTAAATGACCTTTGGTTTATTGTGTTCGCTATAAACTTATGAATTATTCTAAAGCGAACATCGGTGATCTTCAGGTACGATTCTTGGCCTGGCTCATATGTATTTCTATTAGTGAAAGATTGTCAGACTGCCGAAGAATCATAATTTCCCTTATATCTAGCCCCTGTAAAAATATACTCCCTAAAACCGGGATCCAACATCTCCTCAACGGTGTAAATCCCTAATGCGTCAGTCACGTTACTTAGGGACATACTTCTATCTACCCCACCTAGTCGAAATTGTAGAAACTTAGGGTCATTGATAGTTTCTGGGTGTAAACTCATTCTAACGGTAGAATATAACTCTAAACACCATTCTCTATATACAGGGCTATTTAAACTAAACAATCTCTCAAAATCATTAAAAACCAAAGTCATTCCAAATTCGTTTGTAAAACTTTGGTTTAAAATTCCCCTTATTTGTTCATCTAAGTTGACTGGGTGTCCTAAAGGAGCCCAATCCACAACGTATACTAGAGAGATATTTCTATTGACCAGAGAAAGTAAGTCCTTAACCTTTTGCAATCGGTTAGGTAAATCATAAGGAAATCTCAGGTTCGGGTGTAGATTCTGAAGTTGTTGTTCCATTTCCGGTGTTACTTGTTCTTCCCCTTGCTGTTGGTTAACAGCTCTCAATCTAAATAATCCCTGCATAACATTTTAAAACAAGAGAATCGTCCCAATTGGGTATGTTAATATTAGCAAAGAATTCATCCTTGACAAACAAGTTTGTTTCAACACCACAGGAATCAATATTTCAACAACAATTTACTTCTAAAAATTAAAACAAACAACAATAAAACAAAATTCATAAGCATAAATCAAGTTTCAAAAATAAAGTTTAATTCACAAGTGGAAATACGCAATGAGCTAAGCATATATAATCCAATTCAATCACATTGCGTGTATTCCAGCTCCTAATCATCATTACAATTCATACTTGATTCATGACAATTAAAAAAAAAATTATCAAATTTAGACGAAAACTAAAATCACAAATTCGAACAATCAAACTTATATTCAAAACTTCTACTACTATCAAAACATCTAAAAACATCTAATTAGACCCAAAATAACACAATTCAATAGCAATTCTTCAATTTCCCCAATTTACATAAACCCTAACTTTTCAAAAATTAATTAAACATCAAATTCTTATGCTAATCGGGTTTAACATCACACTAACAACATAGATATAGCATTAATCAGGCCAAATTCAACAATATCATGCATTAATTCGGATTAAAGCCATAAAAATAATAAATAAAAAAAATTGAAAAAACAAGTGGTAAAAACGGGTTTAGGACCCTTACCAATCTTGGCATGTTGAAAGGTAGATGAATTGGAGGAGATTGATAGTGTTAATTTAGTGTTTGGGTGTGATTTTTGGGGTTTTTGTGCTTCTTCTTCGTCCACAAGGAGCAAAAACAATAATAAGAGAGTGTGGAGGAGAAGCTGGTCGATCAGTTATCTGGACTGATTTTAAACTCTACGCTTTTCGCGTAGCTTTTAAATCTACGCGTTTCGTGTGGATATCCCCACGATCCGCGTAAGTATTCGGCTCTTTTTTTTTTTTCCAACTTTATAATTAATCAAACTTATAAAATTTCTTTTATAAATTTATAATTGTAGCTACGAAAATTTAGGTTGTTATACCTAGTCTTTATCCATTTATAAATTTTAAAAATTAATTTATAAAATTTAATAATTTAAAAGTTAAGGTTTTTAATATTTTACAGAAATAAAAATAAAAATAAAACAAAAACTTTCTATTTATTTATTATATATATATATATATATATATATATATATATATATATATATATATATATATATATATATATATATATATATATATATATATATTTTCAACTTTATAAGTACTTTAAATTTCCAAATATCAATTTTAAATTTATATTTGATGTAACGGAAATTTCGGTTGGTATACCTAGTCTTTATCCGTTTATAAATTTTTAATTTCAATTTATAACTTAATACTTTAAAAGTTAAAGTTTTAATATTTTTCAAGAACAGCTTAAAAACAAAATACTCTATTTTTTTTTTCTATTTAAATTTTAAAATTAAAAGAAAATCAATATTTAAAATTAAAAACAAGTACATGAAAAATAAAAATTAATTTAATTTAAAATACACTCTATTTTTTTTTTAAATTTTTAAATTTTAAAATATACTTTTAAATCAACTAATTTTCAAACTTAAAACTTTGTTTCCTATCAACTAGGTAGAGGTAATCTCGGTTGTTACACCTATCATTACCCACGACAAAAGTTTACAAGTTATATATCTTTACGGTTATTGATAAAAAAAATTAAATTTTTTTAGTAGTTCTAATTTTTCTTCTGTTTTTGTAGTTTACTATTTAAAAGATATATTATGAATCCAACAATTAATTTCGTGCAATTTGAAGAACGAAAATTCAGTTACTACACTTAGCATTATCGTTTTCAATGAAAACAAGTTAAACTCAAGGTTTATCAATTTCAAATGGTAGACCCTTTTTAATAAAAACACAACAAACAATTACAAACTAAAACACACCAAAACATAAACACACAAAAATTCAAAAACACAAAAATGCACAAAAACACAATTGGCGAGAATAAGAATTAGATTGTGAAACCGCGTCGACTTGCCTCATAATGGAGTCATACCATTTCACCCCCCATGGCTTCGTAGGCATAACCTCGTTGGTTTAAAAGGTTTTCCTTTGAACATTTAAAAGGCCCTTCCCGGCATAAGGTTACGTACTCGAAATTAGAATCCGTCTGGTTCTTTGGACAATTTCCATAATGAGCTGGTTTTACACATTTTACACATTTGCCCAAATGATGCGTTCGACGTTTCTTAGCTGATTTTGATTTTCCTTTGGCATAATTTTTCTCGTTAAGTTCTTGCCTTATTTCTTTACTCGCCTGATCGCATCTTCTCTTTATATCTAACACCACATCTCTTGGTAAAATTTTAGCGCACATCAAAAAGAAGTGGTTGTAGACATATTGATTGCGCATCTTGTAAATAAACAATAAATAAAAACGAAAAGAAAATAAAAATAAAAGGCAGAATGGAGGGAGAAGACTAGTTCTTTAGTGTCTGCTAGGGAAAGACCGAACAAACCCCACTCTTAAAGATGAAAATAAAGTTTGAGAATGGAGTTAAAAAAACTTAAAGTTACCCTGAATTAACTTGTCCTTAGGGTAGAATGTGATCTCGTCTCTTTCCGTAGTATTGATTCCTTCAAAGTATAATTTGAGTCGATGACCGTTAACTTTGAAAGTTCCACCGTCTTTGATATATAATTCTGCATATCCAGATGGAAAAACTTGTTTTATTATATATGATCTAGTCCATCGGGATCTAAGTTTCCCAGGTGAAAACTTAAAACGTGATTGGAATACTAATACTTTATCCCCTTGTTCAAATTCTTTCTTTTCATTTAACCGTGCATCGTGCCATCTTTTAGTTTTCTCCTTGTATGTTTTAGAGTTTTCATACGCTTGTAGTCTTAATTCATCTAATTCATTCAGTTATAAGAATCGGTTTTCTCTGGCTTTTACAAGGTCGATATTACATTCTCTCAGAGCCCAGTATGCCTTGTGTTCAACTTCGACAGGTAGATGACACGCCTTACCGTAAATCAATCAGAAAGGTGTAGTACCGATGGGCGTTTTGAATGTAGTTCTAAATGCCTAAAGTGCATCATCTAGCTTTCGATGCCAGATTTTTGGATTATTTTTAACCGTTCTTTCTAAAATTCGTTTAAGACCTCTGTTTGTGTTTTCAACTTGGCCACTTGTTTGAGGGTGGTAAGAAGTTGAAAAACGATGATTAACTTCGTACTTTTTAAGCACTTTCTCGAGTAGTTGATTTGTGAAATGAGTTCCACGATCACTGATTAATGCTTTTGGAATCCCATAACGCGAGAAAAGATTTTTAAGAAAGTTGACAACTACTCGAGCATCGTTAGTGGGTAGGGCTTTTGCTTCACCCCATTTAGAAAAGTAATCGACTTCCACGAGAATGTATTTGCATTTGTTAGAAGCGGGGAATGGACCCATGAAGTCAATACCCCAAATGTCGAATACTTCGCATACCAGGATGCTTTGTCGTGGCATTTCGTATCTCTTGGAGATATTTCCAGATCTTTAACAATAATCACAAGTTTTTACCATATTGTATGCATCTTTAAAAATTGTAGGCCAGTAAAAACCTGAGTTAAAAACCTTTTTGGCTGTATAGCTTGGTCCGAAATGTCCACCAGCCGGTCCTTCATGACAGTGCTCTAGAATTTGTTGCGCTTCTTTGCTGTATACACATCGACGTATAACTTAGTCAGCCCCTATACGAAAGAGGTTAGGGCTTTCCCAAAAGTAAAACTTCAGATCAGCAAAGAATTTCTTCTTTTGCTGATAAGTTTGATTTTTAACGAGAATTCCTGCGGCTAGATAATTAGCATAGCCCGCAAACCATGGAATTTCTTCTTCTATTTCAATTATCATAAGGAACTCGTCCGGAAAAGTATCGTGAATAACAGATTCGTCGAGTGTTTCTAAGTTAGGATTTTCAAGACGGGATAAGTGATCTGCAGCGAGATTTTCGGCTCCTTTTTTATCTTTAATTTCAATGTCGAATTCTTATAGGAGAAGAATCCAACGAATCAGTCTAGGTTTAGCATCTTGCTTTTTGAATAAATACTTTAAAGATGAATGATCAGTATAAACAATTGTTTTAGATAACACTAAGTGGGATCTAAACTTATCGAAAGCAAAAACTACTGCAAGAAGCTCCTTCTCAGTAGTCGTGTAATTCAACTGAGCTCCTGTAAGTGTTTTACTTGCGTAATAGATTGGTTGAAATTTGTTATCTTGACGTTGACCTAAAACAGCTCCCATCGCGAAATCACTAGCATCACACATTAGTTCGAAAGGTTTGGACCAGTCGGGTGATACCATAATGGGTGCATTCGTAAGTTTATTTTTTAGAATGGAGAAAGCTTGTAAGCATTTGTCATTGAAGTCGAATGTACTGTCTTTCTCGAGAAGTTTAGTCATGGGTCGAGCGATTTTGGAAAAATCCTTTATGAATCGTCGATAGAATCCCGCATGACCTAAGAAACTACGAATTCCTTTAACGTTAGTTGGAGGAGGAAGCTTTGAAATTACATCAATCTTAGCTTTGTCTACTTCCATACTATCTCGAGAAATCTTGTGTCCTAAAACAATGCCTTCCTTCACCATGAAGTGGCATTTTTCCCAATTTAAAACAAGATTTGATTCCTCACAACGAATTAACATTCGCTCGAGGTTGGAAAGGCATGAATCGAAGGAGTCTCCAAAAATAGAGAAATCGTCCATAAAGACTTCCATACTTCCTTCTATCATGTCATGAAATATTGCCATCATACACCTTTGAAAGGTGCCTGGCGCGTTGCATAATCTGAACGGCATTCGTCGATATGCGAATGTACCAAATGGACAAGTAAATGTTGTCTTGTCTTGGTCTTTTGGATCAATGGGAATTTGAAAATAACCGGAGAATCCATCAAGGAAACAATAGTATTCTTTTCCCGCTAAACGTTCTAGCATTTGGTCAATATAAGGAAGTGGGAAATGATCTTTCCTTGTGGCGTCGTTTAAACGACGGTAGTCTATACAGACTCTCCAGCCAGTGACTGTTCTTGTAGTAACAGGTTCATTATCATCATTAAGAACGACAGTTGTACCTCCTTTCTTGGGTACTACTTGTACAGGACTAACCCATGGGCTATCGGATATAGGGTATATTAACCCGGCATCAAGTAAATTGATAACCTCCTTCTTGACAACTTCTTTCATGTTAGGGTTTAACCTTCGTTGTCTTTGTACCACGGGTTTAAAATCTTCTTCCATTAGAATCTTATGAGTACAATAAGCGGGGTTAATCCCTGGAATATCGGTTGTTTTCCAAGCAATTGCTTTCTTATGAGTTTTTAGAACGGACATTAACCTACTCTTTTCATTATCGAAAAGTTTTGATGAAATTATAACGGGTAATTGTGATGTACCTTGGAGATAAGCATACTCCAAATGTTCCGGGAGTTCTTTAAGCTCCAAGGTTGGCGGTTCTTCCAAGGAAGATTTTATTTGGAACCTGTTACCATCGATAATTTCTTCAACGGGTTCATCTTCCTTGAGAATTTCTTCCTCACAGCAATCTTCATCGATTACTACACCTAGAGATAGGTTGTTTCATAGCTTTATCTATGTTTAGGGTAACTCTATCTTCCCCTACACCTAGACTAAGCTTTTTGTCTTTAACAAGCACAATTGCGTCAGCGGTATTTAGAAATGGTCGCCCTAGAATTAGGGGAACCTTGCTATCTTCTTCCATTTTGAGGACAACGAAGTCGGCAGGAAAGATTAAATGATTGACTTTAACTGGTAGGTTTTCGGCAATACCAATAGGATAGTTAAAAGTTCTATCTGCTAGGCGTATACACATCCTAGTTGGTTTTAGATCACCTAGGTTTAGTTTTAAGTATAAGGAGTGTGGCATAAGATTGATACTTGCGCCTAAGTCAGCTAATGCATCGTACATTACTGAATCTCCCATCAGACACGGAATAATGAAACTACCAGGATCTCCAATTTTCGGTGGCATCTTTTGCTTTTGCAAAATTGCTGAGCATTCCTCATTGAGGAATGTGGTTGAAACTTCTTCATATTTACCTTTATCGGCTATGAGATTCTTAATAAACCTTCCATAATTTGGCATACCCCTAAGAACCTCCGCGAGTGGCATGTTAATGCTAATTTGTTTGATCATATCTGCAAATTTTTGATATTGGCTCGCGAGTTTGTCTTTCTTTAATGCCTTCGGGTATGGAATAGGTGCTTTGTGCACCTTCAATGGTGGTTCTTCAATTTTCTTCGATATGATCTCAGGTGGATCATCTTTTCCTTGTTCTTTCTCAACATGTTCATCTACATCAACAGGTTCTTGCAAAATAGGAGGAGATAACGGAACTTCTGAGGTCTTACTAGTTCCTGGGTTAACAGTTAAACCACTTCTAGTAGTTATAGCATTTACATGCTCATTCCTTGTTTGATTGTTGTTGAGATTCACTTGAGTATTTGAGGGGAGAGTGCCTGGTGGCCTCTCTGATAGTAACTGTGAGATCCTTCCAACATTTCTTTCTAAATTCTGAATTGTAGCTTGTTGATTTCGAATTTGTTGAGTTTGAATTTCCGCAGTTTGCTCGTGCTTAACCATAAAATCTCTTAAGAGATCTTCTAAACCGGATTTCTTCTCGGGTTGTGGTTGTATAAGTGCTTGTGGTTGTGGTTATGGTTGATTGTGTTGGAAATTATTTTGATAAATTCGTTGAGGTTGATTTCGGTTGTTTAGGTTATTGTAACCTGGTGGTGCATTTCTTTGATTTTGATTTTGATTTTGGAAATTTCGGTTATTTTGGTAAACCGGATTTCCTCCTTGATAGTTATTATTATTTAAACCTGAAGGTCCTCCTGTTTGATAGTTGTTAATTTGAGGATATTTTCGGTTATTTGCTTCTATAACTGGAAAATCGTTGAAATTCATTTCACCTTTTCGCAAGTAACCTAGGAAATTTGCTTGCTCTTCCATCGTTGTTTTATCACAATCTCTAGTAAGATGGGGGCCTTGGCACATTTCATATCCTACCCTGATAGCATGCATTTCCTTGGTTACTTTCTCAATTTGTCTTGCTTGATTTGCCATTTGTACTTTTAAAGAAGCAATTTCATCATTGCTTTCGATATTAGCAATGGTTGATGATCTAGAGAATTCTATCTCTTGATGCCAATTATGGGAATGTGCTGCTATATCGGCAATGATTGTGTGAGCGTCTTCCGGTGTTTTCTTCATTATCGAACTACCAGCTGCAACATCGATATCTTTTCTAGTAGCAACATTTACTCCTTTATAAAATATTTGGACTTTTTGGAATGTATTCAACCCGTGTTGAGGACATACCCTAAGCATTTTGTTAAATCGGGTCCAAGCTTCATAAAGGGTTTCGTTAAACTTTTGCTTGAAGTGATTTATATCACTTTGCAATTTTGCTGCTTTTGAAGCAGGGAAGAATTCTGACAAAAATTTGTCCATCATGTCATTCCAGTTTTCGATATAACCTTCTGGTAATGAGTCTAGCCAATCTCTTGCATCGTCTTTTAAGGACCATGGAAAGATTTTCAAACATGCGACTTCATCGGAGACATCCTTAATTTTGAATAGTTTGCAAATGCTTACAAACTTACGAAGATGCTCGTTAGCATCCTCATTTTTAGCTTCACCAAATTGGCATGTATTAGTCACCATGTGAAGGAATTGACCTTTTATTTCAATGCCGTCAGTCATCATAGGTTGGATAATTGCGTGGCCTTGACCTGTTCTTGTCGCCTTCATTAATGCTTCCATCATTTGATTTGTAACAGCCATATCTGGTTCTATGATTTGTTGAATATCTGGTTCAGAGTTAGAATCTAATGAAAGTGATTCTAAATCCTCGGCGAGAGACTCTACTTCTTGAGCTCTTAAGCGTTCGTGAAATTCTCTTTCAGGTTCAGGATATGGAGAAGTTAATTCAGTGTTGGAGGAACGTAAATTCATGCATTAATTTCTATCATAACATTAAAAGCTTTTCTAGGAATGAATTCCTATAAAAGGATAGAATAACCTAAAGTCTATTAAAATCTTTTAAACGTAACTGTTCCCCGGCAGCGGCGCCAAAAAGTTGATGTGATAAAATCGACCTTTAAATTTTACAACTAAACTAACTAATAAATATTATCACACTACGGGCAACTGGTCCCGATCGTGCAGCAATAGATACTGGCAAGTCAAGTTCGTTCTACAGGGAGAAGCGTATTCAAGAACTTAATGACAATTAATTATACTTTTAAGTGGGTTTTAATTGGTTTTTGGTTTTGGATATAATTAACTAAAATAATAATAAAAATTACAAGAAATAAAAATATAAGAAAGTGTATTTACTTAGATTTCGTCCCCCTCGTTGATATGAATCATAGACAATTCATAATCAATTTACTATGGATTGTTGTTAAGTCCGAGTACAATATTATATAGTATATAACTTCGTGATAACCTCTCGATTTCATAAAGTCTTGATTTACTAAGATTCAACTTAACTTTCTCTAATCTCGTCTTAACAAAGCAAACTATACTCGATCATTCAAATTGTGATTCAACGTAGTTTTAACTTTCATTAAAACCTAAATTATAATGGTTTCCCTTCTTATAATTTCACGACTATGTAAACTATAATATCACCCAATCACCAAATCCGTATTCTTTTATTTTTGTCAGGAATGTAATCCTACGTTTTGTCTAGATCACAAAATAATGTTTGAAGCATATTTTATATGTTACCAATTTAACTTTCGCTGAACGATTCAATAAACTATGTGACGGTGATTAAGTATTAAATTTATATAATAATGGATCTTTTGATTGAACACAATATCTAAAATGATCTAAATAACATCTTAACTAACTAAACTCAATCTAATTTTCATTGGATCTTATTTTAGATAGTTAACTATACTCCGATTATCTAAATTGAGACCTAGTCGAGTTTTGACTTTCAATAAAACTCATCATAATATTTTGAAAATCATACGAGTAATTTTCTTCATTTTGAGTTTGTTGAAAATTTTGTGGCATTTGGTTAGAAAATTGGTATTGTTGATAAATTTGTGGGGAATCGTAATAAGGTTGGTTTGGATAATAAAAATTTGGATTCGAGTTATTCTCTTGATATTCATTCCATATATAGTTCATGGGTTCATAACTCTCCATTTGATCCATGGAGATATGATAATCACATTCCCAAGTCAAATGGTAACCTCCACAATTTTCACAAATATATGTAGTTTCAACCCTATTAAACATAGATGAATCGCACCAATTATCATCAAAAACTTGTTTGAGAGTATTGATTAAATTGTTGGGCATTAAAAAGATTTTCCATGGTCATATTCTCAAAATCATCCATATTACAGTATGACTGGAACCTAGTTGAAATTTAAAAAGAACAAAGAGAAAAATAAAACAGAACTTTCGTAGGAAAATAAATCCCGACGAAAGGATCAAATAACTAAAAGTAATTAAATTCCTGAATGAACAATTTCTCCCCGGCAGCGGCGCCAAAAAAGTTGATGCGTTGAAACAGTACCTTTATTTATGAACGGATTTGAGTTGTTTTGTTACACGAATTGATTTATTGTATATATGGTATTTTAACAAATTTAGGTTGGTTTCAAACATATATAGGCAACTGGTCCTATCCGTGTAGTTTAGTTTGTTGGTAAATCCGGATCGTTCCACAGGGAGACAGTGTTCAAATTAATTTTTTTTTAATAGTCTTTGAAGTTAAACTTATTTAAAAGGGGGGTTTTGGATTAGGAATTGATAATACTACATAATAATAATAAAATATAACTAAATCCTAACTTAATTGAACTACTTATTAATTTATATGAATACATTATTTTATAATTATTAACTTAAAAGTGAATTAATTGAAATTATACTAATAAGTTTATTACTAGATGATAATTAATAAAATAATAACTTTTAATAAAACTAATTGATTAGAATTTTGTTTTGAGCAATTATAATATAAATTTATTTAAATTAACAAAAAAATATGTTTTAACTAAATTAATATAAATTAATAGGAATTATAATAATTAACTAGTTATAAACTAATTACTAATTATAAATTATAATAATTAATACTAATTATAAATTAATAACTTAAATATAATAATAAAATATTTAAAACCCTAAATTTTAACCTAATTCGCTACAGTACTCGTATTAATACTTACGCGTTTCGCGTAATAGTGTACGCATTCCGCGTATGTTTTAAATCGTACGCGTATCGTGTAGAATTATACGCGATTCGCGTATGATATGATCGATGTGAAAAAACAGTAACGAATAAACTGAATTATAAAGTTGTGTAATTTTTTTTTAGTTTTACTTTACTGAATAAATAAACGTAAATAATAATAATAATAATAATAATCAGCAATATAAATGAGAGTGTTTAGTTAAATTTGTCACCTCTAGATCCATGGATTGTTTTAAATTTAAGCTCGTATTAAAATGTTTAGTATAAAACTTATATTTTTCTTTCGAATAAATATAAAGTTTTGGCTAACTAAATTAAATCTAATTTTCATTGGATTATATTTAAATAGTTACTAGTCTTTAAGTATTTAAATTGAGACCCAACCCAGTTTTAACCTTCGCCAAAACCCAAATCATAACGGTTTCCCTTTTTACAATTTCACTATTATATGACTAGTGATATTACCCAAACCACCGAACTTTACTTTTAATTTAGTGTTAGTAAATTATTCGTAAATTCGTCTAGATCACTTTTAATGTTGAAGTTTAATTTATATAAATAAAAATAACTTTCATTATTTTAATCTAACAAATTAAGTGACAGGGGTTAAATATCCAAATACATAATAATGGTTCTTTTAATTAGGCTCAATGTTAAAAATACTAAAGCTACATTTTAATTTTTACAAATGATAACAATCCATTTCACTAGGGGCTCTACATCTAAGCAAACACTAAGGAAATTAGTTACTCATTATACTAAGGTAAACATGAAAATATAAATGTACAAACATAATAATAACGATAAAAATTGATAACGATAATTTTAATGGAATATACTTACGAAAGTCTTCACTCTCATTTACTTTAAACGGTAGAAAATTACAATAACACACCCCTTTAGCGCGTACAATAATACCCTTAATCACGAACAATACACCCTTAAAACTGAAACTATCCTAAAATTTGAACCTTGAAACTAAAATTAATATAGAGTACAAAAGATTACTAGAAAATAATATTGATGTGTACTGTGTTGTAAATATGTATGTTATATGGATCTCTTGAACTGTGTACTAACTCCTCTCACTGTATGTATATCTTCTTCTGTGTAAGTAGTACTCGTATATAACATCTGAGAAGTTGATCAAAAGTAGTAGGTAAATTGAGTGCACACTGCCTTTCTTGCTGTACCACTGAAAAAAGAAGTTATATTAAACTAAAAAGCAGCCGTCCCATTTGTATTTGAATCTGGATCTGGACAGGATCTTACGCGTTTCGCGTAGACACCCACACGATCCGCTTAAGACTTAAATACTACGCGTTTCGCGTAGACTTTCACACGTTTCGCGTAGGAGTAGTTTATAGTTTTATTATTTTAATTTTTTTTCGTTTGTTCTATGTTGATCCCGTGTTTACGTATATCGACTTGGAACTTTTCATTTGAACTCTTCTCTTCGATCATCTTGAACTTGCATTCGGGTAAACATTATCTTGATACATATTTGGTTTAAATCCGTCGTTTTATCGTTGTTTTATCAAACTTCAAGCTCGTGTTTACTTTTGTCGTTTTTCTCGTGAATAATACATTTGAATGTCTTTGTTTCGATAAAAGCTGATGAAATATAAATGATATTGCGTCAGAATATATGTATGTTTAAAGCAATATCAAGAAGTGTTGGGAACTGAAGCATGAGTTAGTATAATATAATAACACATGATCAACGTGATTATATTACAGTAAGTCATGCTGAGTTTCTAATGGAACGTGATGATTCACAGATCATAACGTCATCATGTACCATGTTACACGACTCTTACATTCTATCTAATCTATAAACATATCAAGAACATAATTTTTGATAGTTCTATCTTTTCTCATGAATTTTGGTAACTTAATCAATCAAGATCTACTATTACAATCTCTCTCTTAGAACATTAGTTATGTTCATTCGATACTTCATACCTACGAATTCTATACCATTATTTGCTTGACTTAAATTCGGGAAGGGAAAACAAAAGGATGGAAGTCCAAAATATAAAGGAAACAAAGAGAGTGGATTTATAGTGAGATATCCGACAAAGCAATCGAAACAGATCATCACATTTAATCAAAAAGGATTCTAATTTTCTTAATTACCGAAGAACCAAATCTTATTACGAAGATATCCTCCAAAATCACTTAAATGATGGAAATCAGTTGTGACTACGTCACCGGTTAAGTCGAATCTGCATTTATTCATTTCACTCTTTTGTGATAACTTCACTCGTACTCCTCACAAAATCGAATTGTTCTATCTATATCACTCGATGATGATAAAACTCTATTTTACAACTCATATACGTCAAGAAAACATTCTTATTGTTATCCATGACGACCTCGATCAAATTTCGGGGACGAAATTTCTTTAACGGGTAGGTACTGTGACAACCCAGAAATTTCCGACTAAATTTAAACTTAATCTTTATATGTTTCCGACACGATAAGCAAAGTCTATAATATTGAAATCCCAAAAAAAACTTTGAACTGTGTTCATGTATTCATTTACCCTTCGACTGCTCTAGACGATTCACGAACATTTGTGTGTAAATAAAAATATAAATATATGAATCTTATACATAAGTGGTATTATATACTATAATACATAAATATTAAAGATTCAATAAATTATAATTGATAGATAGGATTTAATAAATGGTAATATATTATATGTAATTACAAGTTAAAATTTTAATTGCTATATTAATATTATTATCATTACTTTCATTAATATTATTATTAATATTAATATTAATATTTGTATCACTAATATTATTATATAAAGTATATATATACATATAAAAATTGATAAGTATAAGTTGTTATATTATTATTGTTATTATCAATAAAATTAATATCATTATAACTGATAATATTATTAGTACCATTAATAATGTTAGTATTTTTATTATTAAAATTAGCGTTAGATATAATACTATTAACAATAGATAATATATATAGGAAAATTGTTATATATAAATTGATATATTATTATTAGTATTATTGTTATTATTAATAATATTAGTATTATTATAGTTAGTATTATTGATATTAGTAATATTATGGTTATACCTTTTGTAGTAATTATCATCATTATCATTAGTAATAATATTATTATTATTACTAATATATTTTTATTACTATTATTTACAATATTAAGAGTATAATTATTATACTTATATTTATTAATAAGATTAATTATAATCTATAAAAAATATAAATATAAGGAATATACAATTACGGATATATACACAGATATATGAATATTGATATATACATATTAAAATTAAATACACTTACATACATAAAATACAGATATATAAATATATAAATACATATAAAATATATAATACGTTATATATATATATATATATATATATATATATATATATATATATATATATATATATATATATATATATATAATTACAGATAATTACAAATTTTGTTTTAAATCCCTATCTTCGCTGTTTAATTTGTCTGTGAAATCAAACCAATCGATCCAATTGTTATACATATAAACAAATCAGTTAAATGATTGAATCTGTTTTATTTTTTATTTTCATCTAATTGAGAAATATATGTACTTCCTGTCTGTAAATTCTATAAACGTCAATTTCATAAATCTATTTGAATCCAATTCAACTGTTAAATCATGTACTTAATTATTGTAGCGACCCCGACAAATCGTCAAGTGACGGCGTCGACTACGTAGGTCCCATTACCTGGTCATAAGTCTTTAAAACAGACGTTGACCCAAAATATGTCGCATCCATTCAAGTGTAAAGATTGTTTCAAAGTTTACAAAGATAATTGACCACAAGTTAAGTTACAACGTTATAAGTACAAATGAAAACTATGCGACACAGTTTAAATAAGTTCAAGAGATGTTCCAAAATGCATGTATACTCGACATCCAAGCAAGTATCAAAAGAGTGCGGAAGCATGTATCACTAAGCATTCATAACCTGAGAAAACATAGAAGAATCTGTCAACGAAAACGTTGGTGAAATCATAGGTTTAGTAAGTATTAAACGTTGTTTTGAACCACAATATTTTGTATTTCCATAACGTAGATTATCCAAATCATTTGCATTCCAAAAGTGTTGTTATACGCGAGCACTCAATTATCAAAACTTAACCAACGTTACCCCATCACACAGTGCTAGAACCCACACTAAAACACAAAAATATATTTCATCCGCATAACGGTAGCGAACCGTCCGAATGAGGGTTTGTTAAACCCGTATGGCCACACAATATAAGTTCTCGCTTACACCCTGCAAGTGTAACTAATGATAATCGAATTGAGGCATTTTTGTTCTAACTCGCACGTGGAATGTTTGTTTTCACACTTGTGTTCAAAACATAAAAGTATGTAGTACAAGATGTAACAATGTATATGTTTTCTCAGCCCACGATTTAAAAGTATAAAAGTTGTTGAAAAGGTGGGACTATGATCTCACCTTGAGCGCAAGAGTTAATAAAGTACTTCAACGAGTAAACGCGTGCAAAGACAAAGCTAATCTCGACCTAAACAAGTAGGTTGTATCAATAACGATAGTCACGAAGGGTCAAAGTTGTTCAATTAGTCCTATGGCTCGACACGACTCGATTATGTAGCATGTGAAGAAAATTGTCAAGTTTCATGCAAGATACAAGTATAGAATCATGTTAGAAAGATTGCATAATTAATTGGTTAAGTTTGACAAAAAGTCAAACTTGGTCGGGTCAAAGTCAACGAAAAAGTCAACATGTTCGGGTCGGGTCCCGGACTATTTTTCTATGCTAATTATTCATATACAAGTATATTAGAACAAGTTTCATGTGAATCGGAGGTCGGTAGCTAGTCAAACATTTCACGTGAAATGGGACGAGGAGGTCAGAATCTGACCAGGTACATCTGCGCGCCGCGCGGGGATGGGGCGCGCCGCGCCACCATCTGTGCAGGTCTGTTTCTGTTTTTCCACAAGTATGCACGAGCCAAAATCAATTCTAACACAACAATTGACCCGCAAACACTTATAATGCCTATCATATATCGTTGGAAAGGTATTTTGACGAGGAATGCAACTAAACACATATCATCAATCAAACTTCCACTTATAACAACCAAAAACCACAATTAAACATTCATAATCAAAGTTCAAGTTCCAAAAACGCATTTTATGATTCGGGCAACCAATTTACATGTATGTTATGCCGTTTCGAAGGTAATCAAACACACATTGCAACAAAACACTTAACAACAATATCTCATAGCATTTGACGCATCAAAAGTTCATGTAAAGCTCATCAAACCCTAATCCAAGTTCACAAAATCATTAATCGTGTTCTTGGAGTTTCCTTAATCAACCTATACATCAAAACGAAGCTAAAGATACTAGTAACACTTTTAAAACATGCACTTTAACAATCTAACAACATTTGATCATCCAAAATCAAGGATTTAGCAAGTAATTTTCATATTGAACTAGTTACACCAAAAACAACGAATCGAGCATACAAATTACATACACGACATCACAATGAGCTATAGACGCTAATTAACAACTTTATAAGTCAAGAACACGAATTTAAAGAAATCTAGTGTTTTAGAAATGTTACCCAAATGAGATGAAGTTGGTACCAAAACGAAGAGGAAGTTGTAAGGAGCTCAAATATGTAATTTGTTTTGCAAAATACCCGCTAGATCATAAATGGATGATGAATCTTTGTGTTTGGAGTTAGAGAGAAAATGGAGGAAGTAATAAAAATGGAGGAGGTGAAAATGAAAGGGTGGAAAGGGTTTGACCCTTTGACCTAGTCAAAGGTTTGAACCCTTGGCAAGTTTGGTCCCTCAACTATGAATCGGGTGCGGGAATTACCCGAACGAATTATTTTAAATTTCACGGGAGTACGGGAGATATTAAATTCCGATAACGAGAATATTTAAAATGTTACTTAACAAAGGATACGAATCTAGATATGAAGGGTATTATTTAAAAAGAAAAAGACGGGCGTTAAAATAATTTAACGGAAAAATGCGGGATGTTACATTATCCACACCTCAAAAGAAATTTCGTCCCGAAATTTAGTTGAAAGTAGTAGTCGATATCTCTTACTCGAGACTTTACGTTGTCAATGCTATGAATAAGTGAAAGTACGTTCTTGAGGGTTCTCATGAATTTGGATAGTCAGGGTTTTACGTTGCATTAAGGTTCGGTTTTTACGATCCCCGGTTTCAACTGGTTTTCCTATGAAGAGAAGTTTGTCATCGATAGTTGATGTATCCAGCAGGATTGCACGTTCCTGTTCCGCAGGACACGTTTCTAAGTTTGTTACACGAAATGTAAGGTAAACGGAAACTTAATTGAGTCGGCAGTTCTAAACGGTAGGGAGCGGTTCCAATACGCCCCAAGGTTTCAAAAGGTTCGATATTGCGGATATAGCCTTTCTCGATTTCCCAAAATGGATTACACCTTTCCAAGGTGCGGTTTCTCAATATTATGTGGTTACACACTGGGATTTGTGAGGTTTTCATCTAAGTTTGGTATAACTCTTTTGGCGACTACGGATCGTCTCGAGCCCTCCTCGGATTTGAATGATTTCAATTGTTGTTTCTTGATGGAGTTCAGATTTCGGTGGTTGATGCTTTGGTTAAATGAACAGGGGTATGACATTAGCGGTCATATAGGGTTTCGGAAAGTGCGCGTGAACACACGAGTGGTAACTACTGTTGTAAGAGTGATCTACTAAAGGTGACAATACGAGTTTGTGACATGTCTTTCCAAGACGTAAATCGTTCGTTTGCTCGGTTCGTCAGTTTGTGGGTGGTACGCGGTACTCATGTCTAAGCGGGTTCCCAAGGTTCCTTGTAAAACTAGAAGTGAAACGAGTATTTCGATACGGAATAATTGACAAAGATACACCGTGTTGGAATAGAATCTCTTAAGATACGTTTGAACAAGTTAGTTAGGGTTCAAAAAATGTTCGTTAGGACTATTCACCCTCGTGGCGAATACTTATGTAATATGAGGAGTTTCTCTATCCATGGAGAAATGTTACAAGGAGTTTCTTTAAACGGAAATGCGAACGGTAAAGATAGTAGTGAAATGAGGACTTAGAATAGGATGAGTTTACATCTCGAGGTTGCCATAACGTGCCTCTAGTTGTCAAAAGTTGAAGTCTGAAAGAGAAACGAGGTAGTACACGTAGTTGTATAGTTCGGGGTTGAATAATAGTTGACCGATTATCAGAAACACAAGGGCGTTAAGTCAAAGAAGAGTGAAGTATCGTTGGATTGTGTGTTATCTTAATTTCCAGTAATATCAGACGGTAACGGTGAAATAACAGAGGTATGTAGTGTGGTACGTGATGACGAGAATATTGATCGGATCCACAATTTAGTATTTGAATTCTTCGTGCAAAATAACGAATTTTAGTTATGTTGATTTTTGAGTCGAGAGAGTATGCCTTTCGGCGTTCAAGTAGAAATATTTCCATGTTTGAGTTCCATCTGTTGCTATACGATTTTAACTAGAAATGTTGGTGTGAAGAATCACGCTCAAGGTTCGAACACGGAGAGGTTTAAAGTTTTCCCTTAGTGAGTTAACGAGTTTAAAAGTCGGGTAACACGAGAAAAGTCAGAAATGAATCTTCGGTGATAACAGGCGAGATCTAAGATTTTACGAATACAAGTCTGAGTTGAGAGAGTTTCATGATTACGTGTGGCTTGATTTCGAGATTGATTGTAATGCCTTGACCATTAACATCATGGTCTAGAAAATTTGACTTCGTTTAACAGAAATTCTCACTAGGAGAATTTGGTATAGAGTTGCTCTTTTCTCAAAGTTCGAGCGTAAGATGTTGATGTTGTTCGTTTTCCTTCTTTACTTAAATAAGTTAAGATGTCATCTATAAATACGATAACAGATTAGTCTATATGAATTTGCATACGCGGTTCAAGAGGTTTATGGATACGGGCGAGCCCTAAATAAATCAAACGGTACTAAGAGAGTTTTACAACTAACGTTGCGAGTTCGGAAAGTGGCTTAGGAGACATCGTCTCACTTAACCCCCAATTGATGATAACCGGAACGGAGGTCGATTTGGAACATACGGGATTCGTGCAAATAATCATGAGGTCATGGATGCGAGGGAGAGGGTATCGGTTTCCAACCGAAAATTACTCAGTTCACAATAATCTATACAAGATGATGGGGAAACATTTTTTTTTTTTTTTTTTTTTTTTTTTTTTTTAACGAATAGGTTCCGAGCTCCCTAGTTCTATAGGTGTCAAGTCAAAAGTCTTAACGTATATCCTCCAATAAAATTTATAGGCACACAATATTTTCCGTCGGTCACTTAAATCGTCTAAGTAGTATCTGGGGGAAAGAGGTGGAATATAAAGAGCACGAGTCAAATCCTTGGTTATAAAACGTCTAACGGTACTCGAATCGAATAAGTATGAAATATACGGTTTGTTGTGAAGAAACGTACCCGTGACTAGTCCATCATCGTCTCGGGCATCCTAGGTGTCGATGTTGTAAGTTCAACGGCGCGCGTTGGTTTTTGCTTTATTCTTTGGGCATTCATTCCTAAAATGACCCGATTGGCCACATTTGTAGCAAATACTCGGCTTTGGTGCGTCGGGCCCCTTTTGAGTGACGGGGGCGGTACTTCCACAATACTTGGCAATATGACTACTACCTTGGCACCGATGGCAAATTAGCTTGCCACATTCACCAAAATGATGCTTGTGGCATTTGTTGCAAAAAGGTCGTGTCCCGGCATAACTTTTCTTGCCGACGGGGGTGAGAGGTTCCTTGGAAAAGTTGTTGTTGTAGTTACTCGATTGGGGGGCTTCCCATTTTCTTTTGTTGTCACCCGACTCATCCTCGGCTTTAGGTGCCGGCACTTCAATCTCGTCTACCGTTTCGATCAATTGACGGGCCATATTCAGGGCCTCTTGGTGATTACTGGGTTTGGATGACATTACTCCTTGTTTGATGCTCTTAGGAAGACCATCCATGTAAAGTTCAACCCTTAGAGGTTCGGGGGTCACGAGGTTTGGGCACATCAAGGATAGCTCAGAAAATCGTTGATTATATGCCTTTAGGTCATTCCCGACCGCTTTTAAAGTTCTTAGTTCGTGTTCGAGCTTACGGGTCTCTTCGCGCGGGAAGTATTCGGTGATCATCTTTTTCTTTAAGTCGGCCCATGAGAGTGTGTGGGCTTCATCGATACCCACCGACAGCACATACGTATTCCACCATGTGAGGGCGATACCGGCAAAAGTGTGGGTGGAATATTTGACTTTGTCTTGGTCCCGACAACCGCTTATGCTAAAAACGGCTTCTGTTTGCTCAAACCATCGGGTGAGCACAACCGGTCCTCCGGTCCTATCGAAGGTGTGAGGTTTGCACCCCATGAAAGTTTTGTAGGAGCAACCCTCGTTTGAATTACCGGCTCCATGGTTGTTGTGGTTGTGGTTGTTATTGATGTCGGAGGAGATACTAGCCATAGCCGCACCTATGGCGGTGGCTATCATGCGTTGAAAAGTTTGTTCGGAAGTTTCATTACGTGGCCCGCGACGGGGAGGCATTGTTCCTTCAAGACACAAGAATATCGTTGATTAGTATTCTCAATAATACTAATCATGATAGGGAATGATGATGTAGAGAAAATTTTCCTTGACTCGCCTTAAATTCTTTATGTCATAATGTCGGAATGTCCATATGAATCACCGTAATATAATCCCGGAAATTATATTACCCTGATTCTCATGTGCATTTAACATTACCTCATAAAGTCAAGGTGGCGCGTCAACAAAATTTATCAACGTAAGATCAAGATCGAATACGAGTTAGATATGATAGAAGAGTTCGAGTATAGCTGCATAAATAGTCAAGTAATTCCTACTTCAGTCTATATGCCGGTTGTAGTCTAGATTCACCTATGTACCCTATGACTCGGGGTGGACACAAATGAACTCTAAATCCCTACAACCAAGGCTCTGATACCACTTGTAGCGACCCCGACAAATCGTCAAGTGACGGCGTCGACTACGTAGGTCCCATTACCTGGTCATAAGTCTTTAAAACAGACGTTGACCCAAAATATGTCGCATCCATTCAAGTGTAAAGATTGTTTCAAAGTTTACAAAGATAATTGACCACAAGTTAAGTTACAACGTTATAAGTACAAATGAAAACTATGCGACACAGTTTAAATAAGTTCAAGAGATGCTCCAAAATGCATGTATACTCGACATCCAAGCAAGTATCAAAAGAGTGCGGAAGCATGTATCACTAAGCATTCATAACCTGAGAAAACATAGAAGAATCTGTCAACGAAAACGTTGGTGAAATCATAGGTTTAGTAAGTATTAAACGTTGTTTTGAACCACAAGATTTTGTATTTCCATAACGTAGATTATCCAAATCATTTGCATTCCAAAAGTGTTGTTATACGCGAGCACTCAATTATCAAAACTTAACCAACGTTACCCCATCACACAGTGCTAGAACCCACACTAAAACACAAAAATATATTTCATCCGCATAACGGTAGCGAACCGTCCGAATGAGGGTTTGTTAAACCCGTATGGCCACACAATATAAGTTCTCGCTTACACCCTGCAAGTGTAACTAATGATAATCGAATTGAGGCATTTTTGTTCTAACTCGCACGTGGAATGTTTGTTTTCACACTTGTGTTCAAAACATAAAAGTAAGTAGTACAAGATGTAACAATGTATATGTTTTCTCAGCCCACGATTTAAAAGTATAAAAGTTGTTGAAAAGGTGGGACTATGATCTCACCTTGAGCGCAAGAGTTAATAAAGTACTTCAACGAGTAAACGCGTGCAAAGACAAAGCTAATCTCGACCTAAACAAGTAGGTTGTATCAATAACGATAGTCACGAAGGGTCAAAGTTGTTCAATTAGTCCTATGGCTCGACACGACTCGATTATGTAGCATGTGAAGAAAATTGTCAAGTTTCATGCAAGATACAAGTATAGAATCATGTTAGAAAGATTGCATAATTAATTGGTTAAGTTTGACAAAAAGTCAAACTTGGTCGGGTCAAAGTCAACGAAAAAGTCAACATGTTCGGGTCGGGTCCCGGACTATTTTTCTATGCTAATTATTCATATACAAGTATATTAGAACAAGTTTCATGTGAATCGGAGGTCGGTAGCTAGTCAAACATTTCACGTGAAATGGGACGAGGAGGTCAGAATCTGACCAGGTACATCTGCGCGCCGCGCGGGGATGGGGCGCGCCGCGCCACCATCTGTGCAGGTCTGTTTCTGTTTTTCCACAAGTATGCACGAGCCAAAATCAATTCTAACACAACAATTGACCCGCAAACACTTATAATGCCTATCATATATCGTTGGAAAGGTATTTTGACGAGGAATGCAACTAAACACATATCATCAATCAAACTTCCACTTATAACAACCAAAAACCACAATTAAACATTCATAATCAAAGTTCAAGTTCCAAAAATGCATTTTATGATTCGGGCAACCAATTTACATGTATGTTATGCCGTTTCGAAGGTAATCAAACACACATTGCAACAAAACACTTAACAACAATATCTCATAGCATTTGATGCATCAAAAGTTCATGTAAAGCTCATCAAACCCTAATCCAAGTTCACAAAATCATTAATCGTGTTCTTGGAGTTTCCTTAATCAACCTATACATCAAAACGAAGCTAAAGATACTAGTAACACTTTTAAAACATGCACTTTAACAATCTAACAACATTTGATCATCCAAAATCAAGGATTTAGCAAGTAATTTTCATATTGAACTAGTTACACCAAAAACAACGAATCGAGCATACAAATTACATACACGACATCACAATGAGCCATAGACGCTAATTAACAACTTTATAAGTCAAGAACACGAATTTAAAGAAATCTAGTGTTTTAGAAATGTTACCCAAATGAGATGAAGTTGGTACCAAAACGAAGAGGAAGTTGTAAGGAGCTCAAATATGTAATTTGTTTTGCAAAATACCCGATAGATCATAAATGGATGATGAATCTTTGTGTTTGGAGTTAGAGAGAAAATGGAGGAAGTAATAAAAATGGAGGAGGTGAAAATGAAAGGGTGGAAAGGGTTTGACCCTTTGACCTAGTCAAAGGTTTGAACCCTTGGCAAGTTTGGTCCCTCAACTATGAATCGGGTGCGGGAATTACCCGAACGAATTATTTTAAATTTCACGGGAGTACGGGAGATATTAAATTCCGATAACGAGAATATTTAAAATGTTACTTAACAAAGGATACGAATCTAGATATGAAGGGTATTATTTAAAAAGAAAAAGACGGGCGTTAAAATAATTTAACGGAAAAATGCGGGATGTTACAATTATCCTATATAGTTCACGTATTACAATTTGAAACTAAATACGAAGAAACTCAAGAAAAACAGTCACGACACCATGTTCTTCATTTTTTTTAACCAAATTTTGAATTAGAGTCTTATTTAAAAATCTATGAATGCAGTGTTGTTAGAAATTGTGTGTTTGAACTATCTACAAGGTTTCAAGTTCCAATTTTTAATATCGAAGTTGAATTTACGAGTCAAAGTTTATTTCTAAAAAGTCAAAGAATCTGTTCTTCGTTAAATTTGAAATCATTTTGATGTTTTAGATTAAATTGAAGTTACATAAAGTTTCTAGGAGGGATTTAAAACATATTTCATTTAGAAATCGTGGTCTGAAACACTCTTAAAAATCGAGTTTGATGTTTGAGTTTAAACGGATTCATATAAGCTGTAACAGCTTATTTTTTTTATTTTTCTTTCTGTTTTAATTACTCTAGTTAGTTATAACCATTTATGTATCAGTTTCAAATGCAAAAACTTAGTAAGTAATTAGTTGTTGATCAATTTTGATCTCGGGTCGATTATAGAATGAAGAAGAAGAACAATCTAAAATACGGGATATATTAAATTAGTTGGGTTTTAATCCAGAAAATCAGAAATGGTCGAGTGGTTAAGTGTGGTTACGGGTTTGCGAGTGGTCCGGGGTTCGAGTCCGGTTCAAGACAGTTTTTTTTTTGGAAAATCTTTTGAGGTAGTTTTCTATTTATTATTATTATTATTATTATTATTATTATTATTATTATTATTATTATTATTATTATTATTATTATTATTATTATTATTATTATTATTATTATTATTTTTATTATTATTAATGTTATTATTAATATTGTTATTATTAATTATTGTTATTAGAACTAAATATTATAATTATTATTACTAATAAGTATTAGTTATCATTTTTCATTATTATTATTATTACAATTATAGTTATAACTAAAAATATTGTTATTACTACTATTATAATTATATTTATTAACTACTAGTAGATGTATTATTATTATTATCATTATGTTAACATAAATACTATGACTAATATTATTATCATTTTGATTAAGTAACGTTAATAAGTATTATTATGATTAGAATTATTATTATTGTTATTAAAAAAATAATACAAACCATTACAATTATCATTAATATTAGTATTAATATCATTTTAGACTTATTATTTTTATTAACAAAAGTATTATTAATAAGATTACCATTAGTAATAAGATCGATATAATTATTATTATTATTAGTATTACGTATTAATATCAAAATTATTATTTTTATCATCATTATTATTAAATTATTCATTTTATTAAAAACTACTGATATTATCATTATTATGAGATTATTATTAAAACTATCATTTATATTTATAATGGAATTATAAATAATATTATCATTATTATTGACATTAGTATTATTTTAGATATTATCTTAGTATTATTAAAAGTAATATTTTAACAAACAAATGATATATATATATATACATAGATACAAATAAATTTAATATATATAACATAACAAAATTAATATTTTTATATGAAAAATATATATTATTAATATAAAGATGATATAAATAATAAATTTATATATATATATATATATATATATATATATATATATATATATATATATATATATATATATATATATATATATATATATATATATATATATATATATATATATATATATATATATGTTCGAATACAAGTATATGTTTTAATATATATACAAATGATATAGGTTCGTGAATCCAAGGCCAACCCTGCATTGTTCAGTATCGTCGTATGCATATTTTTACTATAAAATATCGTATCGTGAATTTTATTTGCTCCATTTTTAAATGCTTTTGCAATATATATGTTTGTGACTGAGAATACATGCGCTGCTTTTATATATGTTTGACGAAATAGACACAAGTACTTAAAACTACATTCTATGGTTGGATTATTAAACAGAATATCGCCCCTTTAAGTCTGGTAACCTAAGAATTAGGGAAATAGCCCCTAATTGACGCGAATATTAAAGATAGATCAATGGGCCTAACAAACCCCATTCTGGAATTTGGAATGCTTTAGTACTTCGATTTAAATGGTGATTGCGATTGCCAATATTTATGGCATACTTGCGAGTATGCGGGGGATATTCTATATGCATTATGTTAATGTCGGTTACCAGGTGTTCATCATAGGAATGATTATTATTACATTTGCGAGTGTAATGTTATTTATGAAAAATGAGAATCTTGTGGTCTATTAAAATTATGGAAATGATTGATTACGATAAACTAATGAACTCACCAATCTTTTGTTTGACACTTGAAAGCATGTTTATTCTCTGGTATGAAAGAAATCTTCCGCTGTACATTTGCTCATTTTAGAGATATTACTTGGAGTCATTCATGACATATTTCAAAAGACGTTGCATTCGAGTCGTTGAGTTCATCAAGAATAGTATTAAGTCATTTATAGTAGGACATATTATGAACTGATATGCATGCCGTCAACTTTCAATGGAAATGAAAGTTGTCTTTTAAAAACGAATGCAGTGTTTGTAAAATGTATCATATAGAGGTCAAATACCTCGCAATGTAATCATATGTTATTGTATTCATCCTTATGGATTAGGACGGGTCATCACAGAATCTTCATTTACTTGTTAGATCTAGCTTGTAATTTCTTTGTTTTGTTATAAAGATCAAAACTTGTGTTTATGATCTTCATGTATCTTAAAGATCCAAGCTTTATGCTTCAAGATCTTCAAGAACACTAAAGATTCAAGCTTTTTAGCCTAGGGTTTCATTATTATGTTAAATGTTAAAGATCTTAGCTTTTTAGCTTATGGTCTTATTACTTTCATTATTTTGTTAAAGATCTTAGCTTTCTAGCTTATGGTCTCATTAATCTTGTAAAGATCCAAGCTTTCTAGCTTAGGGTTTTCTTAATACTTGAGATCTAAGTTATTATTGTAGATCTCACTTACTTGGAACCTTTTTGTGTTTGTTGTGATGATAAAAGATCAAGTCTTCATCATCACATATGATGGAGATGCATAAATTTGTGTAAAAAGGACAAATATTGATGTTCAAAACTTGTAGAATGATAGATTTTACTCTTAGTTGTGTGTTGATGGTTGAACCTTGGTCAAAGTGATGCTAAAAAATCAAAGAGTTGTACACTTGAAGCTTCCAAGCATCAAGGATGAGAACCGTGATGAGCATCAAGCACCAAGAACCTCACCGGAGCATTTGTTTGCTATTTTTCGGGGTCTGATCAGACTCCTGAGCTTCTGGAAAAATGATTTTCAGATAGTTCGTTTTGATTAGATGACTTTCCGTTTAGGCCTTGACTTAATCCGATTTACGGTTTAGGATTTATAGGCTTCCGAAAGTCACTACGCCTTTGTAACGTTGTGCTGAAATTTCTGACCTACTCGTACTTAAACCATTTCCACGGTCAAACAAAGACGAGTTAGGTTCTGAACATTTGTCAGCGGTTAGAGGACTCACATACGGAGCCATAGCCACTGACTACATGTCTTTTTGATTTGCATAGAGGTCATAATAGCTGTCCGAAGTCAGCCTTTTATTTCGATCTCTATTCTTGTTAAACTTACCTTAGTGTTGATGAATGATGATGATAATGATGATGTTGATAATGACACTTAAACTTAATTTATGCACTTTTAAACCTTTTGAGACAACATACTGACCTAGTGACCTTTTACTTTGGTTGACGACCTTTCGGACCGACTTACTACTTGCATACTTCGCATATCGACTTTACCGCATTTATCACTGTGAGTTATAGCTTCCCTTTTTACTTTAACTATTTTTGGCACTGAGAAAACATGCGTTTTTTATGTTTTACATACTAGACATGAGTACTTAAACTTTACATATGTGTGGGTTATATAACGGCATAAACTTTCCCCTTAGCACGGTAACGTTTAATCATTGGTTTTTGTGCCGGTGAACTCGAATATTAGATATGGATCCATAGGGTTTGACATACCCACTCGGGCTAGTCGCGCTAGCATTTAACGGGTGTTTGATGCTTCGAGGACATACGCACTCGCCAAGTGTACTTTTAAGGGGTATTATTATTACGTTAATTTAGTTACCGGGTGCCCACGGAAAAGCATATACTTTTCATACTGTTTGAATACGAAATCTCGTGGTCTACATTACATTACTGGAACAAACAAACTATAGCTCACCAACATTTGTGTTGACTTTTAAGCGTGTATTTCTCAGGTGCTTAGACGATGTTGCTTCCACTGTTAGACTTGCTGTCTTGGTGTTATAGACTTGCTGTTATGGACCTGTTGTGTTAGATTTCTGCTACAATACTTAGAGATGTCTCAATCATGAAACTTTTATCTTGCATTCACAACTTATGTTATTTGAATAATGGCTTTGTAACGACCTCTGTGTCACGTTATCTTTTGTAAACGCTATCTTTTTATGAATGCAAAACTGGTTTTCAAACAGCATATAGTGTTTGACCATGTAAAGATCCTGTTGTTGACGAATCGTACACGATGGTTTTGTACGGGGCGTCACAGAATTACGATGGATTTCATTACGAAATTACTGAAGACTGCGAAGGGTTATGACACTATTTTGGTAATAGTGGATTGACTTGCGAAATCTGCACATTTCTTACCCATGAAAGAAACCGACAAGATGGAAAAGTTGGCAGATTTGTATATCAACGAGATTGTCTCTAGGCATGGAGTTCCAATTTCTATTATCTCTGACCGAGATAGCAGATTTACGTCAAGATTTTGGCAATCTTTTCAAAAATCCCTAGGTACACGTTTGGACATGAGTACGACTTATCATCCTCAAACCGATGGGTAGAATGAGAGAACTATTTTGACATTTGAAGACATGCTCCGAGCATGTGTAACTGATTTTGAAAGTGGCTGAGATCAGTATTTACCTTTAGCTGATTTTTCATATAACAATAGTCATCACTCGAGTATAAAGGTTGCTCCATTTGAAGCTTTATATGGAAGGAAATTTAGATCACCATTGTGTTGGAGTGAGATTGGTGATTCACAATTGACAGGACCAGAGATTATCCAAGAGACAACTAAGAAGATCTTTCAGATTCAAGAAATACTAAAGACAGCGAGAAGTAGCGAGAAGAGTTATGCCGATGTCCGAAGGAAATTTTTAGAATTTCAAGTAGGTGACAGAGTTATGCTAAAAGTTTCTCTATGGAAAGGAATAATAAGGATTTGGAAGCGAGGAAAGTTGAGCCAAAGATATGTAGGACCTTTTGAGATTATTGAAAGGATTGGTCCAGTTGCATATAGATTGAAACTACCACAAGAGCTTAGTGGTATTCATAATGCTTTTCATGTTTCGAACTTGAAGAAGTGTCTGTCGGATGAGAATCTAGTGATTCCTTTGGAAGAACTAAGTATCGATGATAAGTTGCATTTTATCGAGGAACCAGTAGAGGTGATGGATCGTGAGGTAAAGAAATTGAAGCATAGTAGAATCCCAATTGTTAAAGTTCGTTGGAATGCCCGGAGAGGTCCAGAATTCACGTGGGAACGTGAGGACCATATAAGGTAGAAATATCCCCATTTGTTCGATAATGGAAGTACCTCCTAAATTTTGAGAACGAAATTTTTCTTAACGGGTAGGTAATGTCACAACACTAGCCTTTCAACTTAAGATGTCTAGTTTGACTTCTTTAAGTTACAATTTCTGACATGATGAGTAAATTTATTAATCTATGTCTTGGTTTATTTTAGGGTTTGTATAACCTTAAGGATGCATTTTCGGTTTTACTTGATTAGGTGTTACTTCACACATTTTGCATAAAGTCCTAAAACTCTAGTTTACTACTATGAACCCTAGTTCATTACCATAATCCCTAGAATTTTAATTTATATCTTTATATAAATATTAACCTAATAAATAAACTTATTAACCAAGTATTTTGATTAAAAACTTGAAACAATTTCATTTGAACATTTGATCATAAGATAAAAACATTTCTACACTTCATCATTTTCACAACTAGTCTTGATTACTTTATACTTAGCCATTTCTTTCATTTAACCAACCTTAACCTATATTGATTAGAACCTAACCTTAGCTTACTTCCTAAACCCTAAACATACAAGTAAACATCTTAGAACTTACACATTAAAAGACTACACAAGTACATGTACACTTGCAAAACAAAAAATTGACTAGAACATCTACACCATCATCATCATCATCATCATCATCATCGTTTTTCATCATCATCATCATCATGTACATCATCAAATTGCCTTCCCTAATACTTCCTCCCTAAGATAACCACCATGCAAAACATAATCATAAGCTTCATTAATGGCTAATGGTGAGTCACTCCTCCCTTGCCTCCTCCCTTTGCCACGTTTCCCACCACCATCTACCACCATCTCTATATAAAGTCTCTTCTACCTCTCATTCTCTCATTTCTTCATTCTCCCTTCTCTACTCTCAAAATACAGATCATAAATCATCCTTTGATCATCTTCTTTAAGCATTAGTAGTACATATCATCAAGGTATAACTAGCTAAACTAAATCTATTCATCATTTCTAGTCACAATCAAGAACTTTCATGGTGTAAAAGCTTGATCTAGAGTGTTAAATCACTCAATGATGACTATATGGCTAACCATGATCTTGATGCTAGATCATTAAACTTAAGATCTCTATATGTCCAATGTCTTAAAATGAAGTTAAAGTAAGAACCAAAGTGGTTAGACTATGTAAAACTGTTTTGTCTTTGAGCTGTCCAAATTTCTACTTGAAGTCTATGACCTAAATACCAACCTATGGTTGCTCTCTGGAACTCATGAATTTATATGATGTTTATATACGTGTTTGAAGCTTCTAATAAAGATTTCTTGATTTATCTCAAAGAAAACGTCATTTTTAAATTTTATTTTGTGAAACAAGTTCAGATTCACAGCAATCTGACCAAGTGTCAAATATTCACATATAACTCATAATATATAATAGATCTTGAACAAAATGCTTCTGATCTAAAAACTAGACTTAATAAGGAAACCATGGATAGCAAAATCACTGAAATCCATTATGAAATCATTAAGATATAGTCCTATCTATTTGACAGAAGATTTTATTGAAGTCAGAAATTGGTCTAAAACCTTATCTCCAAAGACAAGGTTAATGAAGACCTGGAGACTATTCCTTTTGAGAATAAGCACTTTTATATGTGCTAAGACTTATGTAAAATTTTTGAGTCAAATAAATAAGTTTTGCTATTTATAAACTTGCATAAGATCTTATAATGTAAGAATGTACTGTTTTGCATACTTGTAAAGAAATGAACTTTTGACCAACTTATGTTCTGATTTTAGAGGCTAACCTTATATGGTTAGAAATTAGACTCAAAGAAATTTCCAGAGATAGTAAATTCACCTAAAATGGATGTCAAGATAAACAGAAATACCTACACTTATGTCATGATAAAACTAGTCAAAAACAGTCTACTCTTAAAACTATGAACTAGTAACTTTTGAAATCGAGAACAGAATTGGACATGTAAGATTATTTAAGAGATTGATCTTAAACCTAATCTAAGTACTATATTAGATAGTATGACCTCTGACCTTACAAAATTTTATTAGGTCTCAAGCCCGGAACACCGAACACCGAACACAATCTGACCAATTACCGTGAACGCTTTGCACCGCATCATTTGTGAGTTCGTAGTCTCATTTTTAATCAATCTTTTATACTTTTGGGATGATATAATACTTGTTTATTATTTTACATATTGGAATCAAGTATTACAACTATATTCTATGTTGAGTAACAAAAGTCAATTTAGAAAGCCCGATTTTGATATCGTTAATTACTGATTTGGTAAACACGAATATTATGAATAGATCTATTTGAGGATGACTCCTCACATCAGGATAGGCCTACTAGGCTATCGGATGCATAACCTTCAACCATATGCACTTAGACCTTAAGTGACTCTTGTTTTCAGGTACTTTTACGTTAACGTTCGATATCGAAAGCTCATGGACTAGAATATCTTTTTAACTGTTTTATACATGAAATCTTGATGTCCATTAACTTATGCATTGTAACTAAACCTATGAACTCACCAATATTTATATTGACGTTTTTAAGTATTTATCTCAGGTACTTAGCTTTTGGAGCATTTTCAGGTCGGGAATCGTGAAAGTTTAAAATGTTTTTTGTTATATCTAGTATTGATAGGCTAGATTATGATGTAATTGTATTTGTACTATGTATGTACTTGTATTTTGTAACCACTATGTACCAAAACTAAAAACAGAGATCGTAATGTAATAATATTTATGTTTCCGCTACTACGTTGACTATAACCTGGGACACTATGTTAAAGTTCACACCATGTCTTGGGAAATCGAGACGGGGTCGTGACACTATAATGGTGTATGCGTATAAAAACAACTGACCAAAGAAATGACTACAAGTTTGACATTATTAGAATCATCACAGGTTTGACTAAGATAAAGTAAATAAGTAGTTTGACTTGCACTTGTTTTTGTAACAAAGGTTTGACACTTGTTTTTGTAAGCATACACCATTGTAAGTATGCAGCACATTGACTTTTGTATATATGTAACACAGGTTTGAACCTAGTTGTAATCAAACGACACAAGTGACTTTTTGATATATGCAACACAGGCTTGAACCATGTAACTTAACCTGATGATTTGGTTAAAAGGACCCTTTATTAAACCGTCCTATTAATTAAATTTTTTGTACACTTGGCTAAAAATGTAAAATATAAATTTTGACTAAAGTAAAGGGTCCTGTTATTAAAGTTAATTAATGGTCATGATAACCTAATTATATCATTAAAAGGACCCTATTATCAAAATGTCCTATTAATATAGTGAATTCATGGCCATGATAATTGGATGATATGAATTATAGGACCCTTATATTAAACCGTCATATTAATTCCATTTGTCTATACACTTGGTTAATAACGCAAGTTATAACTGTACGACCAAATTTAAGGGTCCTAATATAAGAGTTAAATAATGGCCATTAAAACGTAATGATATAAGTAATAGGACCCATATATCAAACGGTCCTATTATATAATGAATACATGACCATGATAATACATTTATATGAGTTATAAGACTCTTTTATTAAACCGTCCTATTAATTTAAATTTTTAGGACCCTTGGTTATAATTTAAAATTAAAATAGCGTGAATAATGGCGATGAAGATATGATGATTCGTTATGTTTTAGGCTATCTGACGAAGGGTACTATCAGGTGGTGTTTAGGACCCTTTGTTTTGGGGGTCCTAGAAAAAGAGTCCCGAAAGGTCATTTTTGTTGTAGTGACAAATTCAAACAAAGGTTCTTCGATTAAGCCTAACAATATCAAATTCTATTATATAAGCGTAATTCCATTTAAACAAATTTATCACTATTAAGCTTTTTAACTTAGTTGCATGCAATCCAATTTAACAAGTTTGATGTACTAGATCTATACAAGTAGCATGAATCGAATAATAGATCTTTGGATCAAGTACTAATCAATCCTAAAATCATGTTATTGAATCGTTCAGCATGGCAAACATGTGTATTTAAGCAAAACAGATTCGAAACAATTCAAACATCATTACAGAAACTCGACCATACAGATCTGGAAAAGAACCAGGAACTGTACGGATAAAGCACACGAAGCCAGCGACTTCCTTCCAACCAAGCCTGCGGTTTGGATGGTGAGGCCGGCGGCTTCATCTGATTCCCAGATGAAGTTCAGTTTTTGTCCACGTAACCACTATGAACGTTTAGTTCATAGCAGAAGAAGAATAGAAACAATTGCAGTAAATAAAATTGATTAAACAGTAAAGTCAAGATAGAATCATACCTTAAAAAGTTAGATGTAAGAAACTTGAATTAAAAAAATCGAATGATTCTTGATTACAATGAATAAATCTAATCTAAGGGTTTAGAGAAAACCCTAAAAAGAAAAACGAACTAAGCAGAATTATTGAATTCTGAAAAAACTGCACATGAATACTGAGACCAGAGGCCTCTATTTATAATGTTCAGAAACGGTGGCCAAGCTGGCGGCTTCAGTGGGAAGCCGACGGCTTGTCTTAGGTCAGTGACTCCTTCTGCAAGTTTAACTTAATCCACAAGTACAAATATTTAACCGTCATAACTAAGCCAGCGGCTTCAGGGAAGGTCGGTGGCTTCAATGATTCGCCAAATCTTTCTGATTTTGTTTCCATTTTTACTTGAACTTTGTCGACAAGTTGAGAAACCGTGTTCATTAGGCCGGAAGCTTCAGTGGGAAGCCGGCGGCTTCCTTTGCGTTTTACTTGATCAACAAGTTTTTTCAATTTTATAGAGATTCTGGAACATTCTGGCGTATTCAGCTCCAGGCCGGCGGCTTCGTTGTACCCATGCCGGTGGCTTCCTTAGCCTTTCTGCAATTTTCTCTGTTTTTTATCCTGTTTGTTACATAACTTTGATAAAATCATTAGAAATCCCTTTTTCCCCATTTACCCATTTTAGTGTGTTTTGAGATTAAAATGACTCTAAAATACTGAGATAACTCCTCAAAATGTTATCAAAAAACTGTATAATTTATGAGTTATTAAATCCCCACACTTAAGCTTTTGCTTGTCCTCAAGCAAATAAATATTTAAACATTTAAAACTATACTATACTCCCTTAGGCATTTTTATCAAACATAGTATTTAATGAGATGTTTTGACAATACTTTGGTTAATCTTGTGTTTTCAACCAGAAATTATCTTCAAAAATCTTTTGAAAGATTAACACTTATTTATGATTTTCACCTAAGTAATGTATCAAAAGAAATATTAAATGGGTAGTTTATATCAGAATTTGGTTTATCGTGTTCGTCATGACACGGATGAAATTGGTTTAAAAGCGGAAACAAAATGCAAAGTCAAAAAGATATCTAATCACTAAAGTTTAGTTATTATTATAAGAACTAGTCTGAACCAGACCAAGGAGTACAAGTGGTCCTAATGTTTATTAAACCAGATTTATACAACAGTTGGTCATCATTGGACTCTTTTATTTTCTAACTAGAGCTTTTATAAGTGTGTGGTTCTCATTGGAACTCTTTTCTCTCGCTCTCATCACTCCTTTTAGCCTTCATTGAGCTCTTTTGCTTTTCATTTCTTTTGCTTTCATGCTTAGCATTAGCTTTACATTTGACAATTTTTCTATGTTGGCCCTCAGTGGGACTCTTTTGCTGCCTCAGTGGTCTATGCTTATAATGCTATATTGTAGTGGCTATAAGTTTACAATCGTTTCACAATTTTTGGCGTTTACTTCCTATCTTAAACAAGTAGTTCGATCTTGAAGTTGAGAGTAGTTCTATCAGCTTTTAGATTAGATTAATGAAAAGACATAAGTTTGACTAAGAATTTATACTTCCAAAAATATAGGGTTATGAATGGGAATTTGGTTTGATTTGGGTTTTTTCCTAAAAAGGTTAAGGTTTCTAATGGTAACTAATTGTATCTAGCATACATACTAGGTGCTAACGACCTGGGTACTGGCTTAAATCGATTTTAAAATAAAAGGCTAACTAAAAATAAAATCCTAGATATTTCTTTATCATTTATATTACCTTGATCTTAGGTGTTTTATATTTTATTTCATCTCAAAATTTAAAAATTTCATCATATAGGGAGTCAAAAACTAGTTACTTTTAAGAGTATTAATTATTAATCAAAAAGCAACAATTTTCATAATGTAGGACAAACAAAATTAAGTGTGATTTTTAAATCATAAAAACCTCATTTTATTAGTATTTTCTTAACAATTTTCAAAAATTTGGGTTTTTAGTTAAGTGAAAAATTCACATCTTCCCCCCACACTTAAAATCATGCAATGTCCTCACTTGCATTAATTTATACTACAATGATATAATAAAGGAAGACAAAAATGTAAATAGGGAGAAGAATGATGTTACTTGGAATTAGATTGTAGTTACAGGATAGTTGCAGCAGTTGAAATTGAAGAACACGTGCCCAATCACCCCATTTATTCAAATAATCACAAATAAAAATGAAATAAATACGTTCTTTATTAACGAGTCATAAGATTGACTCGACCCCATTTAAATTTTTCCTTAGTAGGGTTTAACTTCCCTCACACTTATCGGGCGGCATATAAAATTGGTGGAAAACGTTCCATGAATTAGTAACGTGAGCCAATCATTAACATTACGGGTTGAATATATGAAGTTTGGGAGTTCTCCTTTCTCTTTCGCGTAGAACCCTGGTATAACCCGACTTTTGGAATTCGTATCATACTTAAAATCTGACTAGGACACCCGAATGTACCCCTCGGTTATGCTAATATCAAATGGATCATTATAAACCGTCTTCTCCAAACTATATACCTTGTGATACCCACTCGCATACAAAAATTCATTTATCTCAACATCGGGAACCTCAAAATGTGCAGTTGATCCGCTATGATTTTCTTTAATGTAGTTGGAGTCAACCTCTATCCTTAATTTCGCAAGTTCCTCAGTTGTCGGCTCATAACCATTTGCAACCAAAACAGCTAACAAATCCCCTTATTTATCCATAACAACCTCATCTTTAACATTAAGTGAGCAAGTTTGTAACTTGGGAAATTCTTGTAATAGTTCAGAAAGTGGATCTAAATGAGTAGTTTCTTTAATAACCGGCGAATCTATCCTTAACATGGTAGTATTTTCCACTAACCTAGTGTCTTCTAGCAATCCGTACACCTCAAAATTAAGATAAGAATCATCTTCTTCATCATCAGAAGAATCCCATTTGATCGAATGGAACTCATCATCATCTTCGGTATCTGAAGGATGCCAATCTATACCCGGTGATTCTTCTTCTAAAATTTCATCGCTAAATATACTATCTGTGTCTACTAACATAGGTGGTGGAATGGTAGGTAGTGGTATTGGAATAGATTCTGTCTTACTTAATTATTCTAGGTATGAATCGGTAGGTAATTGTGTATTAGATGGGGTACATGAATGTTTTATGTCTGGATTTGTGCAACATCGAAAAGGTCCATGAAAACACGGGCAAAATCCCTCGGCTATCATCATCTCTTCTATCAACATGTTTCTAACACTAACCTCAATCTCCTCTACCTCTTCTTTGACTTGTTCGAACTCCTCATTAACCAACTCTTCCTCATCATTAGTCCAATATTACGCATTGAAAAGATATTGTTCGATAGTTATCGTATTTTGAGCATTTTCTTCCCTTTCCTTTACTTGTCTCATATATTCATTCCATTTTAATATCGATTGTATTTGTTTCAGTGAAAATGGATCAACTTTATATTAATCCTTATTTTCTTTACTGAACGTTTACATAAAAGTTCTCTCTTCTTTTCTCTTTATTGGTTGTTACATTATTTTAAATAAGATTTTAGATTTAGATTATAGAAGGGAGATTTTAATTATAGGAGTAATTAAGATCTGAATAATTTAAGTAATTAACTAATAACTAAATAGATTAAATAAAATATAAATAACTTATAAATAAATTAATTAACAACTTTTATCGCTTAACAATGAATAATCTAACATACACGACCTATTGAATCTTTCAATACTTAAGTGACCCGTCAGCGTCTAGGTTCGAGCAGGAGCCTTTAAATCGGAACCCCAATAACTCTCTCCTAAAGGAAGACAGTCATCAGCCGTTTTCAAGAAATATCAATAACCAAAGTATATCCAATTTCCGAATTGACCGCGCTCCCCGACAGCGGCGCCAAAAAGTTGATGTGTTGAAAGTGTGTACGGTAGTTGTTAACTTATCCTTCAACTTTTAAATTTATAAAACCTTTTAATTAATACACTTTAACACCCTAACGAGCAACAAAACCCGATCAGATGTAGTATTTTACGTTATCGTCCTAAGAGAGCGTGGAAGCAGATAAGAGTTGTTTTATTCTATAGTCTAATTCTTATTAAAGAGCTAGAGATATATTTTTATGTCTTTGTTGGGATAGATTCTAATCTCTTAGGAAAGATATGATTTAAAGATAAACAAGACAATAAAGTAAAGTAAAGTAAGGAATTGAAAATTTAAAATAAACAAATAAAAGTAAAAGAAGTTACATGAACAACCAACTCATACGGAAATCATATTAGGCAAGTTTCATAACTTATATTAACACATAGTAGAATAATAATCATAGACCAACTATTATCCCTTAATAGGTTAAGCTAGTATCGCATATCATTCAACATGTAGGACTTAAAGCATATGCTAGATATGTGATGTGCATAACTAGCATCTTAATTCTTCATGTTCAATTCAATTACATGATACACATTAATCTTGTGATGATGATTAATATGCAAATAGACTGACAAATCATATAAGCTATTAAACACCAAGTAGATCAACTCAAGTTACTAGCTGAAATTCAATTACTACTAAGTTCTCATGCAATCATTAATTAAACAAATCCAAACAAAGGTTCTTCAATTAAGCCTAACAATATCAAATTCTATTATATAAGCGTAATTCCATTTAAACAAGTTTATCACTATTAAGCGTTTTAACTTAGTTGCATGCAATCTAATTTAAGAAAGTTTTATGGACTAGATCTAAACAAGTAGCATGAATCGAATAATAGATCATTGGATCAAGTACTAATCAATCCTAAAATCATGTTATTTAATCATTAAGCATGTCAAACATGTGTATTTAAGCAAAACAGATTCGAAACAATTCAAACATCATTACAGAAACTCGACCATACAGATCTAGAAAAGAACCAAGAACTGTACGGATAAAGCATACGAAGCCGACGGCTTCCTTCCAACCAAGCCGGCGACTTTGATGGTAAAGCCGGCGGCTTCATCTGATTCCCAGATGAAGTTCAGTTTTTGTGCACGTAACCACTATGAACGTTTAGTTCATAGCAGAAGACGAACATAAACAATTGCAGTAAATAAAATAGATTAAACTGTAAAGTAAAGATAGAATCATACCTTAAAAAGGTAGATGTAAGAAACTTGAATTAAGAACTCGAATGTTTCTTGATTACAATGAATAAATCTAGTCTAAGGGTTTAGAGAAAACCCTAAAAAGAAAAAAGAACTAAGCAGAATTATTGAATTTTGAAAACTGCACATAAAAACTGAGACCAGAGACCTCTATTTATGATGTTCAGAAATGGTGGCCAAGCCGGCGGCTTCAGTTGGAAGCCTGCGGCTTGGCTTTTGGTCGGTGACTCCTTCTGCAAGTTTAACTTAATCCGCAAGTACAAATCTTTAACCGTCATAACTAAGCTGGTGGCTTCAGGGAAGGCCGGCGGCTTCAATGATTTGCCGAATCTTTCTGATTTTGTTTCCATTTTTACTTGAACTTGGTCGACAAGTTGAGAAACCGTGTTCATTAGGCCGGCGGCTTCAGTGGGAAGCCGACGGTTTCCTTCGATTTTTACTTGATCAACAAGTTCTTTCAATTTTACAGAGATTCTGGAACATTCTGGCGTATTCAGCTCTAGGCCGGCGGCTTCCTTGTACCCATGCCGGTGGCTTCCTTAGCCTTTCTGCAATTTTCTCTATTTTTGATCCTGTTTGATACATAACTTTGATAAAATCATTAGAAATACATTTTTTCCTCATTTTAACCATTTTAGTGAGTTTTGGGATTAAAATGACTCTAAAATACTAAGATAACTCCTCAAAATGTTATCAAAAAACTGTATACTTTAGGAGTTATCAAATCCCCCACACTTAAGCTTTTTCTTGTCCTCAAGAAAATAAATATATAAACATTTAAAACTATACTCCCTTAGGCATTTTTATCAAACATAGTATTTAATGAGATGTTTTGATAATACTTTGGTTAATCTTGTGTTTTCAACCAGAAAAGAGTCAAAAGAGTCATTTGTAAAATCCTGAATGAGGGGTGGTGTTGTGCGTGTTGTTTATTTTTGTTTCGTTGTTTAATCGTTTTGTATTCTTTAGAATGAAGACGAAAAGCGAGACTTTAAGTGGGAAGCAATGTGATGATGATGAATTAACGGCTAAGATTGAGGCCGCTTTGGAGAGTTATTTTACGATTTTTACCGGGAAGGTTAAAGAAGTCTTTCAAGGGGAGATTGAAAGATAAGTAACCGATCTTATTAAGGAACAAATGAGTGCGATTGTTCAAGAGAAATTTGAGAAGAGGTTTCCTGAACCTCAAGTCGAAGGAGGTGGAGAGTATGTTCCTCTTGATCATGGGGTTCAAGGTAATCTAATCAGAAGGGAATGACTAAACCTCCTATGTATGTGGGGATCCCGATCCTTTGATAAGAACCCGTTGGATCACGGATGTTGAAGGGTGTTTTCGTATGAGTGAATAACCTCCTGACAAGAAAGCGAGACTCGCTACTAGTTTGTTGCGGAGTAATGCGAACAATTGGTTGGATGGTAAGATCGATATCGTTGGTGAGGAACCGTTTAAGAGGTTATCGTGGGACGATTTTAAGAAGGAATTCTTCAAAGAGTTCTGGACGCAAGCCGATTTGATGAGGTTGTGTGATGAGGTGCCAAACTTGCGACAAAGGTCTATGGACCTAAATACTCTTAGGGCTACGTTTTTGTCGAAGGCCCAATTTTGCCCCTAATTTACCAAGAACGATAGGTTGTTGATGGAGCATTTTCATGGGAAATTGGACTCTTTTGGCAAACTATTTAATGTGGCTAAGGGTTTTGAATCGTATGCCCCGACGATGGTTGATAATACTTCAGGTAAGAGAAGGGTTAAGTTGTTTGGCGCTCCGAGCAAGAAAGCTAAAAGTGCAATTGAGAGCAGGGGTAGCTTGAGGAAAGGAGTGTCAGACACTAGTGTATCTAGATGTTTCAATTTCGGAGAGAGATGTCACAAGTCTTAGGAGTGCTCGGTATCGAGAGGTAATGGCATTGTGTGTTTTAATTTCCATAGAGAAGGGCATCGTAAGACGGAGTGTCCCGAGCTAGCAGTGGCGGGCATCGCGAGAGGACGTTTAGGGACTTTTAGTGTGGTATTCAAATGTTGTACAATTTGAAATAACATGCGGAGTGTTTGTAAGCCTTAGCTAAATTTTACTTTTCGTTGGAGATAATTTAGCAAGCGGTCAGCTTACGATTGTGGTTTTAGTTTGCACTCGGTAGAGAGTGAGGTTAATGAATTGTGCCTTGACTTTATTGTGTGATTTTTTGTTGCTTAGGCATTTGAGGTGGTATTCGGGTCGTTAAAACTCACTCGAGTGAGACCCGTAGGTCATTGGTTGTGATAGTGTCCTAGTAAGTGGAATAATTATACGTGTATGTATATAGTGTAATTACTCGTATGTGATGCGATGTAGGTTATAGTTCGGGCATCGATACTACATCGCGATGCCATGTGATATAGGTTTGAAGTTCGGGCGTCGATACCATATCATCATGTGTGTGTGGGCGTGAAGTTTGGATTTAGTCGCAGTGTAAGACACCACATTTTATGTGACGGGTGGGTTTAGTCACAGTGTAAGACACCACCCAGAGGTTAGTGCTACGATGCGTATGTACACTTTCGGTCATTTTGTGATTACCAACGGTTATTGTGCGAGTACTGTTCCCTTGTGTGCGCGTGTTATGGGTTAGCGTGTACCGGGTGTGATATAAAAAAGAGAGGGTACGTGACATTTGTTCGTCGTATTGGAAGAATCCATTGTGTCTTCGAATATCAATAGGTTGATTGTTTCGCTCCTGTATCTTCCAAAAGGAAAAAAGATCTATGAGAGTTCTTTCCTGAATTTGAAAGAGAGTACTCGGGTTCTCCCAATAACTAAAAAGTGTAGCATGACTGAATCTAACTGGGGTTCGCGGTGGTGGAAGGACTGGATCGAAAAAAAGAGCGATTCTAGTTGTAAGATATCTAATGAAACCGTCGCTGGATATATATATATATATATATATATATATATATATATATATATATATATATATATATATATATATATATATATATATATATATATATATATATATGTTTTGTTGCTCGTTGTGAGAGAGGTGGCGAGTGACATCCTGGCGTAAGGATTCACTCTTCATTGGCCACTTGATGCATTATGGTGAGTGATTTCGTAAGATCTCACACTTCGTTGACCACGATTGCGGTTTGATATGTGCGTAGAGAGTGTTGTTCACTTCGTGTGTGTATGCATGGTAGTGCCATTCGGGAGGCGCTTTCATCGGCCACGTACGTGTGTGAGTAACTGTGTGAATGGTTATGTTGGTGTTCAGAAGGGCGTAAGCCTTGGTGATCCCAAGCATCTCGTTAGTGATGAGTGGAAGGGTTACTAGACTAGCAGTACGGCCTAAATGGATTGTGAATAGCGGGTGTTTCTACTAAGGTTGTGGATGATGAGCCATGAGGATCATTAGATATGTGTGACTTCGAGTTGTCAGGTGACGTGTGACACTGGGGGTAGACCCCGAAGGGGGTTGTGTCCTTTAATCTCGCTGGTAGTGGTGGGAGTTACATAACACTGCGTCGGGTGCCTCCTTATACCTGATTGTATAATGTTTGACTCTGATAGTGTGATTACTTTGTACTTGGGCACCGTTCAGAAACCCGAAGATACAACTATGTTTGGTTGTGGTGTTTAGTGTGCGTTAACGATTTGACTGATTTGAAAGTCGAGGTTCGAGTACCTTGTAGTAAGTCCGCAGAGGATTGGTGTGTATGACCAATGTTGAGACCGAATGTTGAATTCCGCGGGATGTTATCATCTTGTCGGTGAAAGTGTGGGGTTAGAACCCAAATTAGAGGATTTATGTACCCGGAGGGTACGGTGTTGCCTCGATTTGGTAGGCGTGTTCGAGCGATTGCCGGAAGTCGTCCCGTTTGGTGAGTGATCGCGGGGCATAGAGTGTTGATTCGTACTGACTCATGTAGAGACATGTGGATGTTGAGCGTGTTCAAGAGTGAGTTCTCTAGTGTATTGAGAAATTGAACGTACAAAAATTTGATGAGACCATCCTGATGGATGGTCAAAGCAAGGGTTCACAGGGTAATGGTGAACGAGTTGTGAGTTGAGCAAGATTGTGTATCGGTTAGAGTTACTGAAGAGCTGGAGGAAAATTCTATCACCGTGTGTGTGGTGCGGATGACCCAATAGTTTGTCGGTTAACGATGGTACTCTAAGTCGTAAATTAGAGTGTGCGAAGGAATCGATATAGGAATTGTCGTGTGGTTAAAACATTGCGTAACAAGGAATCGATACTGATATGATGCAATGGCAGCATCGAAGGGTCCACGTTTATGTGAGAACATGAAGATTGAGGAAGGTGTATATTCTTGATTGTTATGAGGCTTAGATCACGAGGACGGATCCGGTTCAAGTGGGGGAGAGTTGTAACAACCCAGATTTTCTACAAAGAAGGAATGACATTCTTTATGAGGAACAACGTTCCAGAAGCAGGAATGACGTCCAAAAGCTAGAATGACATCCCAGAACCAAAGAACGTCATTTTGTAGCGAAGAAAAGTGTAAAAAGTGGAACATAACATGTTTGGAGCAGTTTGGGGCACGACGTCCCATTATGTGGAACGATGTTCCTGAATACGTGTAGAAGAACGACGTTCCTAATCCTGGAATGACGTTCCTGTTACCTGACTCGAATTTTAAACTCGTTTTAGTGGATTTAAATGAGGGGCATTTCGGTCTTTTCACATGGGTGCCAGGTTTGAGGCCACAAAACTGGTCCAACCCCATCCTTATCCTCGTTTTCTTCATCTTCACAGAGAGAGAGTTCTTGAGAGAGAAAGCTTGAAAGCTTGAAGAAGAAGCATGATTCTCAACAAAGTCCAAGCATTAAAGTTTTTCATCTCGTTCCAAGCTACATTTTGGTAGTGGTGGTAAATCTTAACTCAGAATTTCATATAAATTAATGTTAGGGTTTGAACTTGCATGTTCTTGAGAAAACCCATGTAGCTCACAAATGGGTGTTTGAAGCTAGTTGTGGGTGTTGTTGACCCTTGTTGGTGGGTTTTGGGTTGGAAAATGTTTTGGCCGTGTTAGGGCTTGTAATCTGGGTATAATCACTAGTATTAGTGATTACGTTGGTGTTGGAACCCAATTGAGTGTGTTTAGAAGCTTGATTTTGAAATGGGTCAAAATTAGGGTTTTTAACTTGATTTTTGGGGAAGACAAGTGTTTAGCACTCGTGTTTTGGTCTCGCTAGCGTTATATGACCATTTTCACTAGTGTTAGTGATTATTGGTTAGTTTAAGCACGAATTATGCTCAGAAGTACAATTGGGTCACAATTGCACGAAGTGTCAATTTTGGTTAGTTTTTAATCCACCCTAATTGTGTTGTTTGTTTATGTGATAATAGAATAGGTACATTCCATTGACGGATTGAGGATTTGGAATTGCATTCATCAAGGCGACAAGGTGAGTGTAAATATATTATATGCATATGTATGCATAGGATGGGTGCGGATGGGGTAGAGTGATCCTTGTGCGTTCGGTTTCACTTTACATGTGTGTGGGAGAATGGACCCTGTGAGTTTCGCGCCCACCTTGCACGTTTGTGCATTTTGGGTTACTTCCATTGGGGTAGTGAATCGCGTGTATTTTTGAATTCACATTGGCGTAAGTAAGCCAACCCCGTTGATGTTGTTGAGGAGTTTTGGGAGGTGAATCGCTTGTGTTTTCGGATTCATAATGTCGCGTGAGATTTCGGACATTCCCATTGTTGTTGTTGTTATGGCTTAGGGTAGTGAATCGCGTGTGTTTTCGGATTCACTAGGGCGCGTGTGTTTTCGTCTAACTCTATTGTAATATGGATTGAGGTAGTGAATTGCGTGTGTTTTCGGATTCACTGGGGCGCGTGAGTTTTCGGCCAACCCCGATTGTCGTTGTGGTGAAGGTAGTGAATGAGGAGCTGGCACAACTGCTCTAGTTTTCCTTAGGGACACCAGCTGGAGAGATGATCGACAGATCATTGGAACTATGGAAGTTGATTTATCAGCAGGAACCTAACTCATTTATATGGTTCCAGACATGGTACTAAGCATAGATGACTTCCATAATCACATCCAAATTGCTATTCAAACACATGGATATGAAGAGTGGCAAGGAGAACGTGTGTTTTCGGATTCACTAGGGCACGTGAGTTTTCGGCCAACCCCGATTGTCGTTGTGGTGAAGGTAGTGAATCGCGTGTGTTTTCGGATTTACTAGGGCGCATGAGTTTTCGACCAACCTTCATGTGATCAAGGTTAATGGGTTAACCTTGGGGTATTTATGTAGATGCATATATATATATATATATATATATATATATATATATATATATATATATATATATATATATATATATATATATATATATATATATATATATATATATATATATATATATATATATATATATATATATATATATACTGTTGTGTTGTAGCTAATCTTGCGGATTTGACATGGAGGTACGAAGTGTATAGCTTGCTTAGTTATACATGGGCATGGTATGTCTTTATTACTTATTGTTGGTGATACGTATTCAATTTATGCATATGTATGGATATTGATTTGCAAGGAAGAGGTGGCAAAGGTAAGCACGGGGACTAGTGGATTATTGCGGGTTGCTTTAGAAGACTTTGATTTGGATTTCACTTAGGATTGGGTAGTGCAATCCCAATCATCATGCTTGGTCTTTTGTTGGAATTTAAGTGATTAGGGTCGAAATTGTCTTTTGGTTATGTTAAACGGGTCTTGGTAAACCATAGGTTGTTATGTCCATTTTGACACTTAAACTTATGTATTGAATATTTTTAAAGTTGCTTAAGCTTGTGGGTATTGATAGTGTCATGAAATATATTTGTGGTGTCGTTGTTATTAATATCATTGTTATATAAAAGAATTTTTTTGTGACGGTACAATGACGGGTTGGGTCATTACAAGTGTCAATGTGGAGGGAAAGAAACGCCACAAAATGGCGTATCCGTGTGTCTCTTTGAGGCGTTTCTTAGGCGTATCATCGAATCCAACGAGCCAATAAATGTGCGTTTCTTCCACTTGTCCATTTCTGGTTGGTTAGCCCATATAGCCGTTGCAGATAAAAAAAATTCAGTTTTTATTTATCTATATGTATTACCTATCTATTTTAATTTTATATACACACATCCTACTTTCATTCTTATTTTCATAGCAAATTACATACAACATACAATTTTTAGTTGTTAACAATTGATAAAACATTCAAGATGCTCGAGTTTCTTATTGATGATTCCGATGATGAAAAAATTGTTAGTTTTGTTAATAGTTTAATGGAAGAAGAAGTAGAGTGAGAGGCTAGTAGTTCGTGAGTCCATCGAACCCAGGTTTATATTCCTAGGGGTCATGAAGATGCGGCTAAAAGGTTATACAATGATTATTTTTCGAAAACACCAGTGTATCCCGAAAAAAATTTAAGCGACATTTTCGAATGAGTCGTCAGTTATTTCTACGAATTGTTGAAGGTATATCTACCTTTAATAGTACCGATATTCCTAATTATTTTATGTATTTAGGGAACGTCCCGATACAACCGCCTGTCAAAGTTTGACAAATCTCCATAAGTGTAAAGCGGCCATACATTAAATGGTGTATGGAACAACACCTGATTTGTTTGACGAATATATAAAAATTGGTGAGAAAACGGTTGCCTTATGTCTTGAAAATTTTTGTCACTGCGTATTTCATTTCTTTGCTAGACAGTATTTATGAAAACCAACTGGCGAAGATATTGCTAGAGTTTATAATTTTCACGCAAAAAAAACATGGTTTACCGGGTATGCTTGGTAGTATTGATTGTATGCATTGGGAGTGAAGGAATAATCATTTTGTGTGGAAAGGACAATACATAAGAGGTGATAAAAAAAGGCCCGCCTGATATGTTTGAAGAAGTTGCATCACAAGATTTGTGGATATGGCATGCATTCTTTGGTATGGAAGGTTCGAATAACGATGTTAATGTTTTAAATTTTCACCATTGTTCAACCATATAAAATATGGCACATCAGCATTCCACTAAAACCAACATCAAAAACAAACACCACCACTACTCCACCCAAAAAATGAAACATGTCCTAGTCACCAAAAAAGTGCAAAAAGCAAGGAATGCGAGTAAGAAATGCCACATACTGTGACGACCCGGAAATTTTCAACCAAATTATAAACTTAATCTTTATAGGATTTCGACACGATAAGCAAAGTCTGTTGAATTTAATCACAAAATTTCGAACTTTGTCCATGTATTTATTTTAACCCTTGACTATGACTGACAATTCACGAACAGTTGAGAGTATATAAAAATGTAAATATACATTTAGATAAATAAAAGTGTATATATAATATTTTGAATTAATAAAATTTACATTAATCAATTAGAATTAAAAATGTAAAATAATAAACAGAATAATTAAATACTATTAACATAATTAACATAATTATATATATAAATATGTACATGATATTAAAATGAATATATATATATATATATATATATATATATATATATATATATATATATATATATATATATATATATATATATATATATATACATACATACATACATACATACATAGGATTCCTATATAAAGGATGATTATATGCATATTATGATATAGGAAAACGAATAAGTATTAAATAGTCATAATATGTTATTATTATTAAACACTATATAATTAATATATTGTAATATTAAAATATGTAATTACAAGTTAAGATATAGTTATTATATTAATTTGATTATTATTATTATTTAAATAAATTCTAACATTAATATATATATCAGTATTATTAGTACTATTATGAAAATAATAAAACTTATTAGTATTTTCGTTAATATTAGTATTAGTTTCATTTTAAAATTATTAGTATTATTAATATTGACGTAAGTATTATTATTAATTTTATCATTTAAAGTATCGTTATTAATATGATTATTAAAATTGTTGTTATTGTTAGTATTATAATAATTATTATTAATAATATCATATTTATATTTACAAGTATTAGAAATGTTAATAACATTAGTATTTTGTAAGTATTATTGAGATTATTATAAACTGTACCCTTTAAATATTATTATTATTATGATTATGAATATTATTATTATAGTTATATTTAATATAAAGGTTAATTATAAATTTATAAAAATAAATAGATATAAGAAATATATAAATACACATAGATATATACAGATATGTAAATATATGCGTTATATATAGACATATATTAGGAAATCTATATTATTACTTATTACTTATTATTAATATTATTATTATTATTATTATTATTATTATTATTATTTGTATTTAAATTATTATTAATATAATTATAATTATTAATTATTAATAATAATTATATAAATCACGTACGATTTTTGGAATCCAATTCTGTTTGACATAGCTTTCAAACTTTATTAATCTTTGTCTTCTGTCCTTGAATCTGTTATAACACGTAATCAAATCATATTAACAGATAAATTCTTTTAGGGTCGATGGTTTTCATTTATGTTCTTCTGATTAATTTATTTTGGTCGTACCAATCAAACTAGCAAACAACTGCTAATTGAGTCAATCTAGCTGTGATGTTATCTATTAACTTCTATATAATACTCTGCAATTACAATTCGATCAAAATCAGAAAAATCAAATTTTAATTCAAGAAAACAGTCACGATAACCTCTGTTCTTCATTTTTTTTTCAAACTTCGAATTCGAGTTTTATTTAAAAATATATTAATGCAGTTGGGTTAAAAATCTTTCATTTTAGCTGTATGCAAAGTTTCAAGGTCCAATTCATCATGTCGAGTACGAATTTTGAAGTCAAAGGTTCTCAATAAAAAGTCAAATGAACATTTAAAGAGTAAATTAGAGCTGTAGATGTTGTTTCTGTTGAAATTAATGATCCACAAAGTTTCTATGAAGGATTTACAACCTACTTCGTTATGGAAACTTTTTCTAAAACATTATAAAAATCGAGTTCAGGTATTGAGTTTCTTATTTTTTTCCTTCTTCACGACAGTTCACACCTTCTACTATCTGATTTAAAATTTTTATTTTTTAATTCGTGTCTGTTAATTTCAGATACAAGTCATTTTTTTATATATTTCAAAGATAAATAAACTTTAAATTGAGATTGGGTATTGATCGACGGTTAATAGATGGGGAAGAAAAAGAAATAGGAGAGAATGTAAATACGGGTTATAAAACTTAAGAGGTAGAATAATTCAGGAAAGCAGAAAACAGATCGATGTTTGAGTGTGTGTCAGAGTAACGAGAGGTCTCGGGTTCGATCCCGGTTCGGGGCAATTCTTTTTAAAAGTTTCTTTGGAAGGTAGTTTTCTTTACAAAAATTATTATTTTTATTATTATTGTTATTATTATTATTGTTATAATAATTATTATCATTTCTATTATCATTATTTTGATTTTTTTTATTATTATTATTAGATTGTAATTATTAGTTTTATTAATTAACACTCACTATTATTATTATTAAAATTTTAGTTATTATTATTATTATTATTATTATTATTATTATTATTATTATTATTATTATTATTAGTATTATTGTTATTATTAGTGTTATAATCATTAAGTATTATTATTTATCATGTATTATTAGTATTATGATTATAGTAGATAAGTTATTATTTATGATATTATTACTAATGCTATTATCAGTACTAAGAATTAATATTTAGTATTATTATCATTAAGATTATTAGTATTAATTAAACTAAGTATCATTATTAATATTAATACAAGTGTTATTATTAACATTATCATTATTAGTATCACTATTAATGAATTACTACTAAAATTATTATCATTAGTAATAAAATTGGTTAATTTTATAGTTACTATTAATATCAGTATTATTATTATCATTAATACTAAAAGTATCTTTAATTTTTAAATCTATCATTTTATTAAAAACTAGTATTATTATTAAGAATATTATTAGTAGTATCACTATTACTAACATTATAAATATTATTAAACTTATCTTTTTATATAAAGACTTTCATTTTTGTATTAATATTCTTATTAAACCTAATAGTATTATTATCATTATTTTAACATTTTCATTAAATTAACTAACAGATGATATTCATATAACAATATATTTAATACACATAACATAACAAAAATTCAATATATTTTTATATACAAAATGAATATAAGAAACATATGTATCTTATCAATATAAAAAGGATATAATTAATAAATTTATATTTGTTCGATTACAACTATGTGTATTAATAAATATCCAAATAATATAGGTTCGTGAATCCGAGGCCAACCCTGCATTGTTCAATATCGTCATATGTATTTTTACTACAAAATACAATATTGTGAGTTTCATTTGCTCCCTTTTTAAATGCTTTTGCAATATATATTTTTGGGACTGAGAATACATGGCTATTTTTATAACTGTTTTACGAAATAGACACAATTAATCGAAACTACATTATATGGTTGAATGATCGAAGCCGAATATGCCCCTTTTACTTGGTAACCTAAGAATTAGTAAACTAGTCTACTAATTGACGCGAATACTAGAGATAGATCTATTGGGCCTAACGAACCCCATCCGTTGGAGCGGATGCTTTAGTACTTTGATGTTGTTTTATATCATGTCCGATGGATGTCCCGGAATGATAGGGGATATTCTTATATGCATATTGTTAATGTCAGTTACCAGGTGTTCAATCCATATGAATGATTTTTGTCTCTATGCATGGGACGTATATTTATGAGAACTGAAAATGAAATTCTTGTGGTCTATTAAAATGATGGAAATGAATGTTTATGATAAACTAATGAACTCACCAAACTTTTGGTTGACACTTGAAAGCAAGTTTATTCTCAGGTATGAAATAAATCTTCCGCTGTGCATTTGCTCATATTAGAGATATTACTTGGAGTCATTCATGACATATTTCAAAAGACGTTGCATTTGAGTCATCGAGTTCATCAAGATTATTATTAAGTCGATTATAGTTGGATATATTATGAAATGGTATGCATGCCGTCAACTTTCGATGTATTGAAAGTTTGTCTTTTAAAAACGAATGCAATGTTTGTAAAATGTGTCATATAGAGGTCAAGTACCTCGCGATGTAACCAAATGTAATGTATTCGTCCAGATAGATTAGGACGGGTCGTTAGAGTTGGTATCAGAGTGGTGGTCTTAGCGAACCAGGTCTTGCATTAGTGTGTCTAACTGATAGTTGTTTAGATGCATTAGTGGGTCTGGACTTCGATCGTGTCTGCATGTCAAAAGTTTTGCGTATTATTTAGTGTCGAAAATTATTTGCTAATCATCCTTAAAGTCTAGACACGTCTTACTGCCTCTATTGCATAGATAGTGTATAGACAAAATTCATATCTTAGCGTATCTATTATTGCTACCTTTGCCTGACAGCTTCCGTAGATTCCTCCGTAACTTATAGGATTTTAGTATTATATATGCATATGTAAATTATGTATTGCAGGGTATTAATCTATATCCTATAATCTATTTCTTATCGAAAATCCTTCATCTGATCGTACGAGATGAATCCCTCAACCAGTTCGAGTCCCTCAGATTCCGATAACTATTCCGATAGTTATTCCGACAACTATTCCAACATGGATATTCACCTAAGCTCCGGAAGCAGCGTCACCAGAATGAATCAACCAATCAGCCATCCCCAATTCATCTGATGGGTTCGTAGGCTCCTCAATCATTGGAGACAAGAAGAAGGCGATCCTTTCCATCCACCACATTGCCCTCTTGACGAAGAACCTGAAGCACTTACCGGCGAACCTGTCCGAAACAATATTTTCTCTCTCATTTCCAGAGTATCTCGCCACGATTATATACTAAATCAAATTCTAGATTTTATTTATCCACTCGTCCGAACCGACAATCACCCCGGTTGAATAGAAGAAGTCAACGAGCTTCGCGCTCGGGTAGTGACTTTGGAGAATATGGTGCAAAGGTTACAAATATCAGCAGCAGCACCAGCAGCATAACCAGTACCACCATCATCAATGCCAACAGTACCATTACTACCCCCAACCACAATTGCGTCATAAACCTCAACTTTACAATATGTTCCACAAACATCAACGTCATACGGACCATAGATACCAAGGAGTACTAATAAGAATCAACGATGAAGTATTAATTCATAACTTCATTGGAGAAACATTCTACAGCGATTATGTAATCCCTAAAGTTTTAGAGATTATGTACTCTAGTTCTAACCGAAAATCATATGAGTTTAACATCATATTAACTCATTGAAATGTCCCGTTCATATTGATTATAAACGTTCCATATTATTTGATTTCGTTGCGAGGTTTTGACCTCTATATGAGACGTTTTTCAAAGACTGCATTCATTTTTAAAACAACCATAACCTTTATTTTATCAATAAAGGTTTTAAAAACATTACGTAGATTATCAAATAATGATAATCTAAAATATACTGTTTACACACGACCATTACATAATGGTTTACAATAGAAATATATTACATCGACATATGTTTCTTGAATGCAGTTTTTACACAATATCATACAAACATGGACTCCAAATCTTGTCCTTATTTTAGTATGCAACAGCGGAAGCTCTTAGTATTCACCTGAGAATAAACATGCTTTAAACGTCAACAAAAATGTTAGTGAGTTATAGGTTTAACCTATATATATCAAATCGTAACAATAGACCACAAGATTTCATATTTCAATACACATCCCATGCATAGAGATAAAAATCATTCATATGGTGAACACCTGGTAACCGACATTAACAAGATGCATATATAAGAATATCCCCATCATTTCGGGACACCTTTCGGATATGATATAAATTTCAAAGTACTAAAGCATCTGGTACTTTGGATGGGGTTTGTTAGGCCCAATAGATCTATCTTTAGGATTCGCGTCAATTAGGGTGTCTGTTCCCTAATTCTTAGATTACCAGACTTAATAAAAAGGGGCATATTCGATTTCGATAATTCAACCATAGAATGTAGTTTCACGTACTTGTTTCTATTTTGTAAATCATTTATAAAACCTACATGTATTCTCATCCCAAAAATATTAGATTTTAAAAGTGGGACTATAACTCACTTTCACAGATTTTTACTTCGTCGGGAAGTAAGACTTGGCCACTGGTCGATTCACGAACCTATAACAAATATGTACATATATATCAAAGTATATTTAAAATATATTTACAACACTTTTAATACATTTTGATGTTTTAAGTTTATTAAGTCAGCTGTCCTCGTTAGTAACCTACAACTAGTTGTCCAAAGTTAGATGTACAGAAATAAATTGATATATATTATCTTGAATCAATCCACGACCCAGTGTATACACGTCTCAGGCTAGATCACAACTCAAACTATATATATTTTTGGAATCAACCTCAACCCTGTATAGCTAACTCTAACATTACTGCATATAGAGTGTCTATGGTTGTTCCAAATAATATATATACATGGGTCGATATGATATGTCAAAACATTAGCATACGTGTCTATGGTATCCCAAGATTACATAATATATTATAATACAAGTATAATACAATATGAGTTAGCTAGGATATGATTAATATAGATTTGTTACCAATTTCACGTAGCTACAACAAATAAAAATATCCAATCTTGTTTTACCCATAACTTCTTCGTTTTAAATCCGTTTTGAGTGGTTCAAGTTGCCATGGTTTCATATTGAACTTAAGTTTATGAATCTATACAGAAAAAGTATAAGTTTATAGTCAGAAATACAGGTTACAATTCATTTTTGTAAAGGTAGTCATTTCAGTCGAAAGAACGACGTCTAGATGACCATTTTGGAAAATATACTTCCACTTTGAGTTTAACCATGATTTTTGGATATAGTTTCATGTTCATAAGAAAAATCATTTTCCCAGAAGAAAAAATTTTAAATCAAAGTTTATCATAGTTTTTAATTAACTAACCCAAAACAGCCAGCAGTGTTACTACGACGGCGTAACTCCGATTTTACGGTGTTTTTCGTGTTTTCAGGTTTCAAATAATTAAGTTAGCATATCATATAGATTTAGAACATGTGTTTATTTGATTTTAAAAGTCAAGTTATAAGGATTAACTTTTGTTTGCGAACAAGTTTAGAATTAACTAAACTATGTTCTAGTGATTTCAAGTTTAAACCTTCGAATAAGGTAGTTTTATATATATGAATCGAATGATGTTATGAACATCATTACTACCTCAGGTTTTGTGGATAAATCTACTGGAAATGAGAAAAATAGATCTAGCTTCAAAGGATCCTTGGATGGCTTGAAAGTTCTTGAAGCAGAATCATGACACGAAAACAAGTTCAAGTAAGATTTCCACTCGAAATAAGATTGTTATATTTATAAAAATTGAATCAAAGTTTGAATATGATTATTACCTTATATTAGAAAGATATATTACTGTAAATAAGAAAGATTTCTTGAGGTTGGATGATCACTTTACAAGACTAGAAGTAAGCTAGCAAACTTGGAAGTATTCTTGATTTTACGAAACTAGAACTTATAGAATTTATGAAGAACACTTAGAACTTGAAGATAGAACTTGAGAGAGATCAATTATATGAAGAAAATTGAAGAATGAAAGTGTTTGTAGGTGTTTTTGGTCGTTGGTATATGGATTAGATAAAAAGGATGTGTAATTTTGTTTACATGTAAATAAGTCATGAATGATTACTAATATTTTTGTAATTTTATGAGATATTTCATGCTAGTTGCCAAATGATGGTTCCCACATGTGTTAGGTGACTCACATGGGCTGCTAAGAGCTGATCATTAGAGTGTATATACCAATAGTACATACATCTAAAAGCTGTGTATTGTACGAGTACGAATACGGGTGCATACGAGTAGAATTGTTGATGAAACTGAACGAGGATGTAATTGTAAGCATTTTTTTTAAGTAGAAGTATTTTTATAAGTGTCTTGAAGTGTTTCAAAAGTGTATAAATACATATTAAAACATTACATGTATATACATTTTAACTGAGTCATTAAGTCATCGTTAGTCGTTACATGTAAATGTTGATTTGAGACTTTTAAGTTAACTATCATGTTAAATGTTGTTAACCCAATGTTTATTATATCTAATGAGATGTTAAATTATTACATTATTATGATATTATGATATATTAATATATCTTAGTATGATATATATACAGTTAAATGTTGTTACAACGATAATCGTTACATATATGTCTCGTTTCGAAATCATTAAGTTAGTAGTCTTGTTTTTACATATGTAGTTCATTGTTAATACACTTAATGACATGTTTAATTATCATTTATCATGATTAAACATAGTGTATCAATATCTTAATATGATTCATATGTATTTAGTAAGACGTTGTTATAACGATAATCATTATATATACCGTTTCGAGTTTCTTAATTCAATAAACTCAATTTTATGTATATAACTCATTGTTAAAATACCTAATGAGATACTTACTTATCATAATATCATGTTAACTATATATATAATCATATATATGTCATCATATAGTTTTTACAAGTTTTAACGTTCGTGAATCACCGGTCAACTTGGGTGGTCAATTGTTTATATGAAACCTATTTCAATTAATCAAGTCTTAACAAATTTGATTGCTTAACATGTTGGAAACTCTTAATCATGTAAAAAACAATTTCATTTAATATATATAAACATGAAAAAGTTCGGGTCACTACAGTACCTACCCGTTAAATAAATTTCGTCCCGAAATTTTAAGCAGTTGGAGGTGTTGACGTATCTTCTGGAAATAAGTGCGGGTATTTCTTCTTCATCTGATCATCTCATTCCCAGGTGAACTCGGGTCCTCTACGAGCATTCCATCAAACTTTAACAATTGATATCTTGTTTTGCTTAAGTCTTTTAACCTCACGATCCATTATTTCGTCGGGTTCTTCGACGAATTGAAGTTTTTCGTTGATTTGAATTTCGTCTAACGGAATAGTGAGATATTCTTTAGCAAAACATTTCTTCAAATTTGAGACGTGGAAAGTGTTATGTACAGCCGCGAGTTGTTGTGGTAATTCAAGTCGGTAAGCTACTGGTCCGACACGATCAATAATCTTGAATGGTCCTGTATACCTTGGATTTAATTTCCCTCGTTTACCAAATCGAACAACGCCTTTCCAAGGTGCAACCTTAAGCATGACCATCTCTCCAATTTCAAATTCTATATATATTTTTTTAATGTCGGCGTAGCTCTTTTGTCGACTTTGGGCGGTTTTCAACCGTTGTTCAATTTGGATGATCTTCTCGGTAGTTTCTTGTATTATCTCCAGACCCGTAATCTGTCTATCCCCCAATTCACTCCAACAAATCGGAGACCTGCACTTTCTACCATAAAGTACTTCAAACGGTGCCATCTCAATGCTTGAATGATAGCTGTTGTTGTAGGAAAATTCTGCTAACGGTAGATGTCGATCCCAACTGTTTCCGTAATCAATAACACATGATCATAGCATGTCTTCAAGCGTTTGTATCGTCCTTTCACTCTGCCCATCAGTTTGTGGATGATAGGCAGTACTCATGTCTAGACGAGTTTCTAATGCTTGCTGTAATGTCTGCCAGAATCTTGAAATAAATCTGCCATCCCTATCAGAGATAATAGAGATTGGTATTCCATGTCTGGAGACGACTTCCTTCAAATACAGTCGTGCTAACTTCTCCATCTTGTCATCTTCTCTTATTGGCAGGAAGTGTGCTGATTTGGTGAGACGATCAACTATTACCCAAATAGTATCAAAACCACTTGCAGTCCTTGGCAATTTAGTGAAGAAATCCATGGTAATGTTTTCCCATTTCCATTCTGGGATTTCGGGTTGTTGAAGTAGACCTGATGGTTTCTGATGCTCCGCTTTGACTTTAGAACACATTAAACATTCCCCTACGTATTTAGAAACATCGGCTTTCATACCTGGCCACCAAAAATGTTTCTTGAGATCCTTGTACATCTTCTCCGTTCCAGGATGTTTTATGAGCTTCTCTAAGTACCATTTCTCTCATATTTCCAAATTTTGGTACCCAAATTCTTTCAGCCCTATATCGGGTTCCGTCTTTCCGAATATTAAGATGCTTCTCCGATCCTTTGGGTATTTCATCCTTTAAGTTTCCCTTTTTTAAAACTCCTTGTTGTGCCTCCTTTATTTGAGTAGTAAGGTTAGTGTGAATCATTATACTCATAGATTTTACACGAATGGGTTCTCTGTCCTTTCTGCTTAAGGCGTTGGCTACCACATTTGCCTTCCCTAGGTGGTAACGAATCTCAAAGTCGTAATCATTCAACAATTCAATCCATCTGCGCTGCCTCATGTTCAGTTGTTTCTGATTAAATATGTGTTGAAGACTTTTGTGGTCGGTATATATAATACTTTTGAACCCATATAAGTAGTGCCTCCAAGTCTTTAATGCAAAAACAACCACACCTAATTCCAAATGATGTGTCGTATAATTCTGTTCGTGAATCTTCAATTGTCTAGACGCATAAGCAATTACTTTCGTTCATTGCATTAATACACAACCGAGACCTTGCTTTGAGGCGTCACAATATATCACAAAATCATCATTCCCTTCAGGTAATGACAATATAGGTGCTGTAGTTAACTTTTTCTTCAACAATTGAAACGCTTTTTCTTGTTCATCCTTCCATTCAAATTTCCTCCCTTTATGCGTTAATGCAGTCAAGGGTTTTGCTATTTTAGAAAAATTTTAGATGAATCTCCTGTAATAACTAGCTAGGCCTAAAAATTGGCGTATGTGTTTCGGAGTTTTCGGGGTTTCTCACTTTTCAACGGTTTCAATCTTTGCTGGATCCACCTGAATACCTTCTTTGTTCACTATATGACCGAGGAATTGAACTTCTTCCAACCAAAATGCACAGTTTGAAAACTTAGCGTACAGTTTTTCTTTTCTCGGCAACTCTAGCACTTTTCTCAAATGTTCTTCGTGCTCTTGATCATTCTTCGAGTAAATAAGTATGTTATCGATGAAAACAATGACAAACTTGTCAAGATATGGCCCACACACTCGGTTCATGAGGTCCGTGAACACAGCTGGTGTGTTAGTCAATCCAAACGGCATAACCATAAACTCGTAATGACTGTAACGCGTCCTAAAAGCAGTCTTTGGAATATCATCCTCCTTCACCCGCATTTGATGATATCCAGAACGTAAATCGATCTTCGAATAAACAGACGAGCCTTGTAGTTGATCAAATAAGTCGTCGATTCTCAGTAGTGGGTAGCAGTTCTTGATGGTAAATTTGTTCAACTCTCGGTAGTCGATACACAACCTGAATGTACCATCTTTCTTCTTGACAAACAAAATAGGAGCTCCCCATGGTGATGTGCTTGGTCGAATGAAACCACGCTCTAAAAGTTCCTGTAACTGACTTTGTAATTCTTTCATTTCGCTGGGTGCGAGTCTGTATGGAGCATGAGCTATTGGTGCAGCTCCTAGTACAAGGTCTATTTGAAATTCAACGGATCGTTGTGGGGGTAATCCCGGTAATTCTTTTAGAAATACATCGGGAAATTCTTTTGCGACGGGAACATCACTGATATTCTTTTCTTCAGGTTTAACTTCCTCGATGTGTGCTAGAATGACGTAACAACCTTTTCTTATTAGTTTTTACGCCTTCAAACTACTAATAAGATTTAATTTTGCGTTGTTCTTTTCTCCGTACACCATTAAAGGTTTTCCTTTTTCACGTATAATGCGAATTGCATTTTTGTAACAAACGACCTCTGCTCTTACCTTCTTCAACTAGTCCATGCCAATTATTACATTAAAACTCCCTAACTCGACTGGTATTAAATCAATCTTAAACGTTTCATCACCCAGTTTAATTTCTCTATCCCGACATATATTATCTGCTGAAATTAATTTACCGTTTGCTAATTCGAGTAAAAATTTACTATCCAAAGGCATCAATGGGCAACTTAATTTAGCACAAAATTCTCTACTCATATAGCTTCTATTCGCACCCGAATCAAATAAAACATAAGCAGATTTATCGTCAATAAGAAACGTACCCGTAACAAGCTCCGGGTCTTCCTGTGCTTCTGCCGCATTAATATTGAATACTCTTCCACGGCCCTGCTGTAGTGACCCGAACTTTTCCATGTTTATATATATATTAAATGAAATTGTTATTTACATGATTAAGTGTTTCCAACATGTTAAGCAATCAAACTTGTTAAAACTTGATTAATTGAAATAGGTTTCATATAGACAATTGACCACCCAAGTTGACCGGTGATTCACGAACGTTAAAACTTGTAAAAACTATATGATGACATATATATGGTTATATATATAGTTAACATGATATTATGATAAGTAAACATATCATTAAGTATATTATAAATGAACTACATATGTAAAATCAAGACTACTAACTTAATGATTTTGAAACGAGACATATATGTAACGATTATCGTTGTAACGACATTTAATGTATATATATATATATATATATATATATATATATATATATATATATATATATATATATATATATATATATATATATATATATCATATTAAGAAATATTCGTACATCATAATATCATGATAATATAAAAATTTAAAATCTTATTTGATATTATAAACATAGGGTTAACAGCATTTAACAAGATCGTTAACCTAAAGGTTTCAAAACAACACTTACATGTAACGACTAACAATGACTTAACGACTCAGTTAAAATGTATATACATGTAGTGTTTTAATATGTATTCATACACTTTTGAAAGACTTCAAGACACTTATCAAAATACTTCTACTTAACAAAAATGCTTACAATTACATCCTCGTTCAGTTTCATCAACAATTCTACTCGTATGCACCCTTATTCGTACTCGTACAATACACAGCTTTTAGATGTATGTACCATTGGTATATACACTCCAATGATCAGCTCTTAGCAGCCCATGTGAGTCACCTAACATATGTGGGAACCATCATTTGGCTACTAGCATGAAATATCTCATAAAATTACAAAAATATGAGTAATCATTCATGACTTATTTACATGAAAACAAAATTACATATCCTTTATATCTAATCCATACACCAACGACCAAAAACACCTACAAACACTTTCATTCTTCAATTTTCTTCATCTAATTGATCTCTCTCAAGTTCTATCTTCAAGTTCTAAGTGTTCTTCATAAATTCTACAAGTTCTAGTTTCATAAAATCAAGAATACTTCCAAGTTTGCTAGCTTACTTCCAATCTTGTAGAGTGATCATCCAACCTCAAGAAATCTTTCTTATTTACAGTAAGATATCTTTCTAATATAAGGTAATACTCATATTCAAACTTTGATTCAATTTCTATAACTATAACAATCTTATTTCGAGTGGAAATCTTACTTGAACTTGTTTTCGTGTCATGATTCTACTTCAAGAACTTTCAAGCCATCCAAGATCCTTTGAAGCTAGATCCATTTGTCTCTTTTCTAGTAGGTTTATCCACAAAACTTGAGGTAGTAATGATGTTCATAACATCATTCGATTCATACATATAAAGCTATCTTAGTCGAAGGTTTAAACTTGAAATCACTAGAACATAGTTTAGTTAATTCTAAACTTGTTCGCAAACAAAAGTTAATCCTTCTAACTTGACTTTTAAAATCAACTAAACACATGTTCTATATCTATATGATATGCTAACTTAATGATTTAAAACCTGGAAACACGAAAAACACCGTAAAACTGGACATACGCCGTCGTAGTAACACCGCGGGCTGTTTTGGGTTTGATAATTTAAAACTATGATAAACTTTGATTTAAAAGTTGTTCTTCTAGAAAAATGATTTTTATTATGAACATGAAACTATATCCAAAAATCATGGTTAAACTCAAAGTGGAAGTATGTTTTTCAAAATGGTCATCAAGACGTCGTTCTTTCGACTGAAATGACTAACTCTTACAAAAACGACTTGTAACTTATAATTCCAACTATAAACCTATACTTTTTCTGTTTAGATTCATAAAATAGAATTCAATATGAAACCATAGCAATTTGATTCACTCAAAACGGATTTAAAATGAAGAAGTTATAGGTAAAACAAGATTGGATATTTTTTATTTTTGTAGCTACGGGAAATATTAACAATTCTATACAAATCATATCCTAGCTAACTTATATTGTATTATATATGTATTCTAATATATTATGTAATCTTGGGATACCATAGACACGTATGCAAATATTTTGACATATCATATCGACCCATGTATATATATTATTTGTAACAACCATAGACACTCTATATGCAGTAATGTTGGAGTTAGCTATACAGGGTTGAGGTTGATTCCAAAAATATATATACTTTGAGTTGTGATCTAGCCTGAGACATGTATACACTGGGTCGTGGATTGATTCAAGATAATATATATCGATTTATTTCTGTACATCTAACTGTGGACAACTAGTTGTAGGTTAATAACGAGGACAGCTGACTTGATAAACTTAAAACATCAAAATGTATTAAAAGTGTTGTAAATATATTTTGAACATACTTTGATATATATGTACATATTTGTTATAGGTTCGTGAATCGACTAGTGGCCAAGTCTTACTTCCCGACGAAGTAAAAATCTGTGAAAGTGAGTTATAGTCCCACTTTTAAAATCTAATATTTTTGGGATGAGAATACATGCAGGTTTTATAAATGATTTACAAAATAGACACAAGTACGTGAAACTAAATTCTATGGTTGAATTATCGAAATAGAATATGCCCCTTTTTATTAAGTCTGGTAATCTAAGAATTAGGGAACAGACACCCTAATTGACGCGAATCCTAAAGATAGATCTATTGGGCCTAACAAACCCCATCCAAAGTAGCGAATGCTTTAGTACTTCAAAATTTATATCATATCCGAAGGGTGTCCCGGAATGATGGGGATATTCTTATATATGCATCTTGTTAATGTCGGTTACCAGGTGTTCACCATATGAATGATTTTTATATCTATGTATGGGATGTATATTGAAATATGAAATCTTGTGGTCTATTGTTACGATTTGATATATATATAGGTTAAACCTATAACTCAACAACATTTTTGTTGACGTTTTAAGCATGTTTATTCTCAGGTGATTATTAAGAGCTTTCGCTGTCGAATACTTAAATAAGGACAAGATTTGGAGTCCATGCTTGTATGATATTGTGTAAAAACTGCATTCAAGAAACTTATTTCGTTGTAACATATTTGTATTGTAAACCATTATGTAATAGTCGTGTGTAAACAGGATATTTTAGATTATCATTATTTGATAATCTACGTAAAGCTTTTTAAATATTTATTGATGAAATAAAGGTTATGGTTTGTTTTAAAATGAATGCAGTCTTTGAAAAAAACGTCTCATATATAGGTCAAAACCTCGCAACTAAATCAATTAATATGGAACGTTTTAATCAATAAGAACGGGACATTTCAGTTGGTATCCGAGCGTTGGTCTTAGAGAACCAGAATTTTGCATTAGTGTGTCTTATCGAGTTTGTTAGGATGCATTAGTGAGTCTAGACTTCGACCGTGTTTACTTGAAAAATGATTGCTTAACAAATTTTGTTGGAAACATATATTTTTAACATGTGAATATTATGTGATATATTAATCTCTTAACGTGTTTGATATTATGTGATAGATGTCTACCTCTAGAACAAGTCCCATTGACTCACCTAATAATAATGAAGAGTCAAATGTAAATTGGAATGATTCGTGGACTAATTCACAAGTTCCCGAAGAGGAACCGGAAGAAGAGTCGGAACCGGAAGAAGAATCGGAACTGGAAGAAGAACCAGAACTGGAAGAAGAAATAGAACCAGTGGGGGAAATAATAAAACGGTTAAGTAGAAGAAAATCCTCAACCAACCGACCAAAGTTAATTATGGTTAATGGTGTTTCCGCTAAGGAAGCAAAGTATTGGGAGGATTACCAATTCTCCGATGAATCGGATCCCGACAAGGATTCCGATGATGTTATAGAAATTATCCCAACACAATTTAATAAGGCAAAAGAGAACAATAAGGGAAAGGGCATAAAAATAGAGAAATTTGATTCCAAACTCGATGAACTTTATATGTATCATCAACACCCGTATTTCTTAAGTTATGACAATAACCCGGGAACCTCTAAACCACCAGGTTTTTCTAAACCAATGTGGAAATCGATGGCTCGTATTAGGGGAACATCATATATCCCTAGAAACTTGGCAAAATGAACCAAAACCGAAGAAGAAGAAACGAGCGTGTCGGAATAAGATAGTTGTATTCGTGTGGTGTAATATATTTAATATAGTGTGCTTATGCTTTATGATATATGTAAAAATTGCTTGTATTAATAAGTATTTTTTTATGAATCTAACTCTTGTCTATTTTACAGTATAAAAACACAAAATGGATAGACAACCCAATATTTTAAGAGACCTACCCGGAGACATGATTGATGAAATCTTGTCTAGAGTCGGTCAGAATTCCTCGGCACAACTATTGAAGGCAAGATCAGTTTGTAAGACATTCGAAGAACGTTCCAAGAATGCCTTGGTTTATAAAAGGCTTTCGTTCGAAAGATGGGGGATATCACATTGGGAAATCCATAAGTTACGATGTGTTTACTTTGACGCATATATTGCGAGGAACCCAAATGCTATTTTACGCAACGGGTTAAGAAATTATTTTGACTCAATATATCCTAATATAGGACTTCGTGATTTAGAAAAAGCGGCTAACATGCAGTATAAAGAAGCATGTTATGCTTACGGGTTAGTAATGTTCGCTTCTCGCCAAAGTGAGAACAAGAACATCGGGCTACAACTATTAAACAAAACGTTCCCACAAGTGACGGAGTCGGTAATTGGGGTAAGAAATGAGGTTTTTAAGTTATTACGAGACTATTGGTCATTACGTAACCTTCATCCTTTTGACGACATTACAACACATTGTGTTACTATCGGTCACAACGGTTATGTTCCACAAAACCAAGGATGGGAAGTGGTATTAGTAAAACCAGAATGCATGACTTGTTTCTGGACGTATGAATTACGTGTCTTTATTGCCTTTGCTGAACGCCTTATTTATTAACTAGACTTATCTTCGAAACTACTTTGTATCAAAGTTTTATGTGCTATATTTCATGCTATATGTAAAATAGCGGTATTGTAAGTTTGCAAGTTATTGTATAAAGGTTTGAATATGATATTTTTTTTTGTGATCAGTTTTTCATATAGAATTGTAGTAGTTGAAATGGTATGTTAGCTACTAAGTATGAACTTAACGGGCAGGTACTACCCGAATTAAAGAGTATAAAACGCTAATATGAAGAAAGAGCATTTATAAATAAGTTCATATTACGCTACGAAATACTATTGACTACTCTTGATATTCTATATGATTAACTCATTTCATTTGACTATTTTTGAAGAAAATGGCACCGACTACTCGACACACCTTGAATATGAGCGAAGAGGAATTTCGTGCCTTTCTTGCTTCAAACATAGCCGCAGTACAGGCCACGCTACATACCAACAATAACTCTGAATCTAGCAATACAGCTAATGGCACAAGAAATCGTGTAGGATGCTCCTACAAGGAATTCACTACCTGCAAATCTTCAGAATTTGATGGGACTGAAGGACCAATCGGATTGAAACGGTGGACCGAGAAAGTTGAATCGGTCTTTGCCATAAGTAAGTGTGCTGAAGGAGACAAAGTGAAGTACGCTATGCATACCTTCATAGGTATTGCGTTAACATGGTGGAATACCTATCTAGAGCAAGTGGGACAAGATGCTGCTTACGCGCTACCGTGGTCAGCATTCAAGCACTTGATGAACGAGAAGTACCGTCCTAGAACCGAGGTCAATAAGCTCAAGTCAGAACTTAGAGGGTTACGAACACAGGGATTCGATATTACTTCGTACGAAAGATGATTCACAGAATTGTGCCTATTGTGTCCGAGAGCTTTCGAAGATGAGGAAGAGAAGATCGACGCGTTTGTGAAAGGGTTACCAGAGAGAATCCAAGAAGATATAAGTTCACACGAGCCTGCCTCCATACAAAAGGAATGTAGAATGGCTCACAAACTAGTGAACCAGATTGAGGGAAGAATTAAAGAACAGGTGGCCGAAGAGGCCAACGTGAAGCTAGTCAAAAGAAAGTGGGAGGAAAACGGTGATAAAAGTCACCAAAACAACAACAACTATCCCAACAATCGCAACATCAATCGCAACTACAACAAATGGCAAAACAACAACAATAACAACTACAACAATCATTCCAACAACAATAACAACCGCAACAACAACAACAATCAGAAGCAGCTATACCAAAGGTGTGAAAAGTATCACTCAGGGTTCTGCAACAAATTTTGCAACAAGTGTAAAAGAAATGGTCATAGCGCGGCGAAGTGTGAGGTCTACGGACCAGGGGTTAACAGAACGAAAGGAACAAATGGTGTCGGAACGAGTAATGGCGGAGCAAGTAGTGTCGGAGCAAGTTATGCCAATGTAATTTGTTATAAATGTGGAAAACCGGGCCACATTATTAGAAATTGCCCGAACCAGGAGAACACGAATGGGCAAGGCCGCGGAAGAGTTTTCAATATTAATGCGGCAGAGGCACAGGAAGACCCGGAGCTTGTTACGGGTATGTTTCTTATTGACAATAAATCTGCTTACGTTTTATTTGATTCGGCTGCGGATAGAAGCTATATGAGTAGAGATTTTTGTGCTAAATTAAGTTGTCCATTGACGCCTTTGGATAGTAAATTTTACTCGAATTAGCAAATGGTAAATTAATTTCAGCAGATAATATATGTCGGAATCGAGAAATTAAACTGGTTAGCGAAACATTTAAGATTGACTTGATACCAGTAGAGTTAGGGAGTTTTGATGTGATAATCGGTATGGACTGGTTGAAAGAAGTGAAAGTAGAGATCGTTTGTTACAAAAATGCAATTCGCATTATACGAGAAAAAGGAAAACCCTTAATGGTGTACGGAGAAAAGGGCAACACGAAGCTACATCTTATTAGTAATTTGAAGGCACAAAAACTAATAAGAAAAGGTTGCTATGCTGTTCTAGCACACGTCGAGAAAGTAAAAACTGAAGAAAAGAGCATCAATGATGTTCCCGTCGCAAAAGAATTTCCCGATGTATTTCCGAAAGAATTACCGGGATTACCCCCACATCGATCCGTTGAATTTCAAATAGATCTTGTACCAGGAGCTGCACCAATAGCTCGTGCTCCTTATAGACTCGCACCAAGCGAGATGAAAGAACTGCAAAGCCAATTACAAGAACTTTTAGAGCGTGGTTTCATTCAACCAAGCACATCACCATGAGGAGCTCCTGTTTTGTTTGTCAAGAAGAAAGATGGTACAATCAGGTTGTGTATCGACTACTGAGAGTTGAACAAACTTACCATCAAGAACCGCTACCCACTACTGAGAATCGAAGACTTATTTGATCAACTACACGGCTCGTCTGTTTATTCAAAGATTGACTTACGTTCCTGGTATCATCAAATGCGGGTGAAAGAAGATGATATTCCAAAGACTGCTTTCAGAATACGTTACGGTCATTACGAGTTTATGGTCATGCCGTTTGGTTTAACTAATGCACCATCTGTGTTCATGGACCTTATGAACCGAGTGTGTGGACCATACCTTGACAAGTTTGTCATTGTTTTCATTTATGACATACTTATTTACTCAAAGAATGACCAAGAACAAGGTGAACATTTGAGAAAGGTGTTAGAAGTATTGAGGAAGGAAGAATTGTACGCTAAGTTTTCAAAGTGTGCATTTTGGTTGGAAGAAGTTCAATTCCTCGGTCACATAGTGAACACAGAAGGTATTAAGGTGGATCCGGCAAAGATAGAAACTGTTGAAATGTGGGAAACCCCAAAAACTCCAAAACACATACGCCAGTTTTTAGGACTAGCTGGTTACTACAGAAGGTTCATCCAAGACTTTTCCAGAATAGTAAAACCCTTTACTGCATTAACGCATAAAGGGAAGAAATTTGAATGGAAGGATGAACAAGAAAAAGCGTTTCAGTTATTGAAGAAAAATCTAACTACAACACTTATATTGTCATTACCTGAAGGGAATAATGATTTTGTGATTTATTGTGATGCATCAAAGCAAGGTCTCGGTTGTGTATTAATGCAACGAACGAAGGTGATTGCTTATGCGTCTAGACAATTGAAGATTCACGAACAAAATTATACGACGCATGATTTGGAATTAGGTGCGGTTGTTTTTGCATTAAAGACTTGGAGGCACTACTTATATGGGGTCAAAAGTATTATATATACCGACCACAAAAGTCTTCAACACATATTTAATCAGAAACAACTGAATATGAGGCAGCGTAGGTGGATTGAATTGTTGAATGATTACGACTTTGAGATTCGTTATCACCCGGGGAAGGCAAATGTGGTAGCCGACGCCTTGAGCAGGAAGGACAGAGAACCCATTCGAGTAAAATCTATGAATATAATGATTCACAATAACCTTACTACTCTAATAAAGGAGGCGCAACAAGGAGTTTTAAAAGAGGGAAATTTAAAGGATGAAATACCCAAAGGATTGGAGAAGCATCTTAATATTCGGGAAGACGGAACCCGGTATAGGGCTGAAAGGATTTGGGTACCAAAATTTGGAGATATGAGAGAAATGGTACTTAGAGAAGCTCATAAAACCAGATACTCAATACATCCTGGAACGGGGAAGATGTACAAGGATCTCAAGAAACATTTTTGGTGGCCGGGTATGAAAGCCGATGTTGCTAAATACGTAGGAGAATGTTTGACGTGTTCTAAGGTCAAAGCTGAGCATCAGAAACCATCAGGTCTACTTCAACAACCCGAAATCCCGGAATGGAAATGGGAAAACATTACCATGGATTTCATCACTAAATTGCCAAGGACTGCAAGTGGTTTTGATACTATTTGGGTAATAGTTGATCGTCTCACCAAATCAGCACACTTCCTGCCAATAAGAGAAGATGACAAGATGGAGAAGTTAGCACGACTGTATTTGAAGGAAGTCATCTCCAGACATGGAATACCAATCTCTATTATCTTTGATAGGGATGGCAGATTTATTTTAAGATTCTGGCAGACATTACAACAAGCATTAGGAACTCGTCTAGACATGAGTACTGCCTATCATCCAAAAACTGATGGGCCGAGCGAAAGGATGATACAAACGCTTGAAGACATGCTACGAGCATGTGTTATTGATTTCGGAAACAGTTGGGATCGACATCTACCGTTAGCAGAATTTTCCGACAACTACAGCTACCATTCAAGCATTGAGATGGCGCCGTTTGAAGCACTTTATGGTAGAAAGTGCAGGTCTTCGATTTGTTGGAGTGAAGTGGGGGATAGACAGATTACGGGTCCGGAGATAATACAAGAAACTACCGAGAAGATCTCAACAACTCATTACGGGTCCGGATAGACCGATTTGTTGGACCAGTAGCTTACCGACTTGAGTTACCTCAACAACTCGCGGCTGTACATAACACTTTCCACGTCTAGAATTTGAAAAAATGTTTTCCTAAAGAAGATCTCACTATTCCATTAGATGAAATCCAAATCAACGAAAAACTTCAATTCATCGAAGAACCCGTCAAAATAATGGATCGTGAGGTTAAAAGACTTAAGCAAAACAAGATACCAATTGTTAAGGTTCGATGGAATGCTCGTAGTGGACCCGAGTTCACCTGAGAATGTGAAGATCAGATGAAGGAGAAATACCCGCATTTATTTCCAGAAGATACGTCAACACCTCCAACTGCTTAAAATTTCGCGACGAAATTTATTTAACGGGTAGGTACTGTAGTGACCCGAACTTTTCCGTGTTTATATATATATATCAAATGAAATTGTTATTTACATGATTAAGTGTTTCCAACATGTTTAGCAATCAAACTTGTTAAGACTTGATTAATTGAAATAGGTTTCATATATACAATTGACCACCCAAGTTGACCGGTGATTCACGAACGTTAAAACTTGTAAAAACTATATGATGACATATATATGGTTATATATATAGTTAACATGATATTATGATAAGTAAACATATCATTAAGTATATTAACAATGAACTACATATGTAAAAACAAGACTACTAACTTAATGATTTTAAAATGAGACATATTTGTAACGATTATCGTTGTAACGACATTTAATGTATATATATATATCATATTAAGAGATATTCGTACATCATAATATCATGATAATATAATAATTTAAAATCTTATTTGATATTATAAACATAGGGTTAACAACATTTAACAAGATCGTTAACCTAAAGGTTTCAAAACAACACTTACATGTAACGACTAACGATGACTTAACGACTCAGTTAAAATGTATATACATGTAGTGTTTTAATATGTATTCATACACTCTTTAAAGACTTCAAGACACTTATCAAAATACTTCTACTTAACAAAAATGCTCACAATTACATCCTCGTTAAGTTTCATCAACAATTCTACTCGTATGCACCCGAATTCGTACTCGTACAATACACAGCTTTTAGATGTATGTACTATTGGTATATACACTCCAATGATTAGCTCTTAGCAGCCCATGTGAGTCATCTAACATATGTGAGAACCATCATTTGGCAACTAGCATGAAATATCTCATAAAATTACAAAAATATGAGTAATCATTCATGACTTATTTACATGAAAACAAAATTACATATCCTTTATATCTAATCCATACACCAACGACCAAAAACACCTACAAACACTTTCATTCTTCAATTTCCTTCATCTAATTGATCTCTCTCAAGTTTTATCTTCAAGTTCTAAGTGTTCTTGATAAATTCTACAAGTTCTAGTTTCATAAAATCAAGAATACTTCCAAGTTTGCTAGCTTACTTCCAATCTTGTAGAGTGATCATTCAACCTCAAGAAATCTTTCTTATTTATTGTAAGATATCTTTCTAATATAAGGTAATACTCATATTCAAACTTTGATTCAATTTCTATAACTATAACAATCTTATTTCGAGTGGAAATCTTACTTGAACTTGTTTTCGTGTTATGATTCTACTTCAAGAACTTTCAAGCCATCCAAGATCCTTTGAAGCTAGATCCATTTGTCTCTTTTCCAGTAGGTTTATCCACAAAACTTGAGGTAGTAATAATGTTCATAACATCATTCGATTCATACATATAAAGCTATCTTAGTCGAAGGTTTAAACTTGAAATCACTAGAACATAGTTTAGTTAATTCTAAACTTGTTCGCAAACAAAAGTTAATCCTTCTAATTTGAATTTTAAAATCAACTAAACACATGCTCTATATCTATATGATATTATAACTTAATGATTTAAAACCTGGAAACACGAAAAACACCGTAAAACTGGACATAGACCTTCGTAGTAACACCGCGGGCTGTTTTGGGTTTGATAATTAAAAACTATGATAAACTTTGATTTAAAATTTGTTCTTCTGGGAAAATGATTTTTCTTATGAACATGAAACTATATCCAAAAATCATGGTTAAACTCAAAGTGGAAGTATGTTTTTCAAAATGGTCATCAAGACGTATTCTAATTTGACTTGTAACTTATAATTCTGACTATATACCTATTCTTTTTCTGTTTAGATTCATAAAATAGAGTTCAATATGAAACCATAGTAATTTGATTCACTCAAAACGGATTTAAAATGAAGAAGTTATGGGTAAAACAAGATTGGATATTTTTTATTTTTGTAGCTACGGGAAATATTAACAATTCTATACAAATCAAATCCTAGCTAACTTATATTGTATTATACATGTATTCTAATATATTATGTAATCTTGGGATACCATAGACACGTATGCAAATGTTTTGACATATCATATCGACCCATGTATATATATTATTTGGAACAACCATAGACACTCTATATGCAGTAATGTTGGAGTTAGCTATACAGGGTTGAGGTTGATTCCAAAAATATATATACTTTGAGTTGTGACCTAGCCTGAGACATGTATACACTGGGTCGTGGATTGATTCAAGATAATATATATAGATTTATTTCTGTACATCTAACTGTGGACAACTAGTTGTAGGTTAATAACGAGGACAGCTGACTTAATAAACTTAAAACATCAAAATGTATTAAAAGTGTTGTAAATATATTTTGAACATACTTTGATATATATGTACATATTTATTATAGGTTCGTGAATCGACCAGTGGCCAAGTCTTACTTCCCCACGAAGTAAAAATCTGTGAAAGTGAGTTATAGTCCCACTTTTAAAATCTAATATTTTTGGGATGAGAATACATGCAGGTTTTATAAATGATTTACAAAATAGACACAAGTACGTGAAACTACATTCTATGGTTGAATTATCGAAATCGAATATGCCCCTTTTTATTAATTCTGGTAATCTAAGAATTAGGGAACAGACACCCTAATTGACGCGAATCCTAAAGATAGATCTATTGGGCCTAACAAACCCCATCCAAAGTACCGGATGCTTTAGTACTTTGAAATTTATATCATATCCGAAGGGTGTCCTGGAATGATGGGGATATTCTTATATATGCATCTTGTTAATGTCGATTACCAGGTGTTCACCATATGAATGATTTTTATCTCTATGTATGGGATGTATATTGAAATATGAAATCTTGTAGTCTATTGTTACGATTTGATATATATAGGTTAAACCTATAACTCACCAACATTTTTGTTGACATTTTAAGCATGTTTATTCTTAGGTGATTATTAAGAGCTTCCGCTGTAGCATACTTAAATAAGGACAAGATTTGGAGTCCATGCTTGTATGATATTGTGTAAAAACTGCATTCAAGAAACTTATTTCGTTGTAATATATTTGTATTGTAAACCATTATGTTATAGTCGTGTGTAAACAGGATATTTTAGATTATCATTATTTGATAATCTACGTAAAGCTTTTTAAACCTTTATTGATGAAATAAAGGTTATGGTTTGTTTTAAAATGAATGCAGTCTTTGAAAAAAACGTCTCATATAGAGGTCAAAACCTCGCAACGAAATCAATTAATATGGAACGTTTTTAATCAATAAGAACGGGACATTTCACCTGCCCATTAGTATTCCCCTAATTCGGGCAATTTCTAATAATGTGGCCCGGTTTTCCACATTTATAACAAACAGGGTTGGTATTACTTGCTCCGACACTATTTGTTTCGGCATTACTTGTTCCGACATTATTTGTTCCTTTAGTTCTGTTAAACTTTGGTCCGTAGACCTCACACTTTATCGCGCTATGACCATTTCTTTTACACCTATTGCAAAATGTCGTGCAAAACCCCTGATGATTTTCTTCACACCTATGACATGGCTGTTTTTGGTTTTTGTTGCCGTTGTTGTTATTGAGGTTGTTGTTGGGATTGTTATTGTTGTTGAAATGGTTGTTGTAGTTTTTGTTGTTGTTGTTGGGATGTTTGTTGTAGTTATTGTTAGGATTGCGGTTATTTTTGCGATTGTTGTTGCGGTTGTTGGGATAGTTGTTGCGATTGTGGTTGTAATTGTTGTTGTTGTTGTACTGGTGACTCTTGTCACCGTTTTCCTCCCACTTCCTCTTGAGTTGTTTCGTGTTGGCTTCTTCGGTCGCCTTCTCTTTAATTCTTCCCTCAATCTGATTTATGAGTTTATGAGCCATTCGACTTGCCTTCTGTATAGAAGCGGGCTCGTGTGAACTCACATCTTCTTGAATCCTTACTGGTAACCCTTTTACAAATGCGTCGATCTTCTCTTCTTCATCTTCGAATTCTCCCGGACACAATATGCATAACTCTGTGAATCATCGTTCATATGTGGTAACGTCGAACCCTTGTGTTCGTAACTCTCTAAGTTCTGCCTTGAGTTTATTGACTTTGTTTCTAGGACGATACTGCTCGTTCATCAATTGCTTGAATGCCGACCACGGTAGTGCGTAAGCAGCATTTTGTCCTACCTGTTCAAGATAGGTGTTCCACCACGTTAATGCAGTACCTGTGAAGGTATGCATAGCGTACTTAACTTTGTCCTCTTCAGTACACTTACTTATGGCAAACACCGATTCGACTTTCTCGATCCACCGTATCAATCCAATTGGTCCTTCGGTTCCATCAAATTCCAAAGGTTTGCAGGCAATGATTTCTTTGTAAGAGCATCCTACACGATTTATTGCGCCGTTAGCTGCATTGCTAGATTCAGAGTTATTGTTGGTATGTAGCGCAGCCTGTACTGCGGCTATGTTTGCAGCAAGAAAGGTACAAAATTCCTCTTCGCTCATATTCATGGTGTGTCGAGTAGTCGGTACCATTTCCATCAAAATAGCCAACTGAATCGAGTTTATCATACAGAATATTAAGAGTAGTCAATAGTATTTCGTAGCATAATATGAACTCATTTATAAAAGCTTTTTCTTCATATTAGCGTTTTATAAGATTAAATTCGGGTACTACCTACCCGTTAAGTTCATACTTAGTAGCTAATATACAATTCAACTACTACAATTCCATATGAAAAACTGATTATACTAATATATCACATACAAATATTCTTCAAACTTACAACTTCGCTATATTACATATAACATGAAATATAGTACACTTTGATACAGGACAGTTTTGAAGATAAACCTAGTTAATACGCAATTTGTTCAGCAAAGGAAATAAAGACACGTAATTCATAAGTCCAGAAACAAGTCATGCATTCTGGTTTTACTAAGACGACTTCCCATCCTTGGTCTTGTGGAAAATAACTGTTATGACAATTGGCTAGGCATCATGTTGTAATGTCGTCAAAAGGACGAGGGTTTTGTAATGTCCAACAGCCCCGTAATAATCTAAAAACCTTGTTTCTCACCCCAACTACTGAATTCGTCACTTGTGGGAAGGTCTTATTTAAAGGCTGCAATCCAATGTTCTTTTTCTCACTTTGGTAAGAAGCGAACATCACTAACCCGTAAGCATAACATGCTTCTTTATGTTGCATGTTAGAAGCTCTTTCTAATTCACGAAATCCTATGTTGGGATATGTTGAGTCAAAATAGGTTCTTAACCCGTAGCGTAAAATTGCATTTGGGTTCCCCGCATTTAATGCTTTAAAGAAAACACGGCGTAACTTACGGTCTCCCCAATGTGATATACCCCACCTATCAAAGGAAAGCCTTTTATAAACTAAGGCATTTCTGGAAAGTCTTTCAAATGTTTGACAAGTTAATTTCGCCATAACTAAATGTGCTGATGAATTCTGACCGACTCTAGACAAGATTTCCTCAATCATATCCTCTGGTATGTCTTCTAAAATATTCGGTTGTCTACCCTTAACATCCATTTTGTTTTTATACTGTAAAATAGACAAGGATTATATTCGTAAAAGATAATTAACAAACAATACAAACAATTTTTACATAGAACATAAAAGTACAAGCACACTACAATACATATAATACACAACATGATTACAACCCTCTAATCTGAATCACTGGTTTCTTCTTCTTCGGACTTGGTTCGTTTTCCTAATTTTCTAGGAATATATGGTGTTCCTCTAATACGAGCCGTCGTTTTCCATAATGGTTTAGAAAAACCTGGTGGTTTAGAGGTTCCCTGGTCATTTTTACATTTTAGAAAATACGGATGTTGTCGATACATATAAAGTTCATCGGGGTTGGAATCGGGTTTCTCTATTTTTATACCTTTTCCCTTATTATTTTCTTTCGCTTTATTAAATTGGGTCGATGTAATTTCTATAACATCATCGGAATCCTCATCGGGATCCAATTCATCGGAAAATTGGTAATCTTCCCAGTATTTTGCTTCCTCGGCGGAAACACAATTGACCATTATTAACTTCGGTCCGTTGGTTGAGGATTTTCTTTTATTTAATCGATTTAGTATAGGTATCAGTATTTATTCCTCCGGAACCTCTTCTTCTGCTTCCTCCTCTTCCGATTCCTCCTCTTCTGGTTCCTCTTCTTCCGGTTCCTCCTCTTCCGGTTCCTCCTCTTCCGGTTCCTCTTCGGGAATTTGTGAATCTTCCCAAAATATATTCGACTCTTCATTATTATTAGGTGAATCAATGGGATTTGTACTAGAGGTAGACATCTATCACACAATATCAAACACGTTAAGAGATTAATATATCACATAATATTTACATGTTAATAATATATAGTTTTCAACAAAAAATGTTAAGCAATCGTTTTTGAAGAAAAACACGGTCGAAGTCTAGACTCACTAATGTATCCAAACAAACTCAGTAAGACACACTAATGCAATTTTTTGGTTCTCTAAGACCAACGCTCGGATACCAACTGAAATGTCTCGTTCATATTGATTATAAACGTTCCATATTAATTGATTTCGTCGCGAGGTTTTGACCTCTATATGAGACGTTTTTCAAAGACTGCATTCATTTTTAAAACAACCATAACCTTTATTTTATCTATAAAGGTTTAAAAAGCATTACGTAGATTATCAAATAATGATAATCTAAAATATACCGTTTACACACGACCATTACATAATGGTTTAGAATAAGAATGTATTACATCAAAAGTAAGTTTCTTGAATGCAGTTTTTACATAATACAATACAAGCATGTACTCCAAATCTTGTCCTTATTTTAGTATGCAACAACGGAAGCTCTTAATAATCACCTGAGAATAAACATGCTTAAAACGTCAACAAAAATGTTGGTGAGTTATAGGTTTAACCTATATATTATCAAATCATAATAATAGACCACAAGATTTTATATTTCAATATACATCCCATACATAGAGATAAAAATCATTCATATGGTGAACACCTGGTAACCGACATTAACAAGATGCATATAAGAATATCCCAATAGATCTATCTTTAGGATTCGCGTCAATTAGTATATCGGTTTACTAATTCTTAGGCTACCAAGCAAAAGGGGCATATTTGGCTTCGATCATTCACCCATATAATGTAGTTTCATTTACTTGTGTCTATTTCGTAAAACATTTATAAAACTGCATGTATTCTCATCCCAAGATATTAGATTTTAAAAGTGGGACTATAACTCACTTTCACAGATTTTTACTTCGTCGGGAAGTAAGACTTGGCCACTGGTCGATTCACGAACCTATAACAAATATGTACATATATATCAAAGTATGTTCAAAATATATTTACAACATTTTTAATAAGTTTTAATGTTTTATGTTTATTAAGTCAGCTGTCATCGTTAATAACCTACAACTAGTTGTCCATAATTAGATGTACAGAAATAAATCGATATATATTATCTTGAATCAATCCACGACCCAGTGTATACACGTCTCAGGATAGATCACAACTCAAAGTATATATATATTTTGGAATCAACCTCAACCCTGTATAGCTAACTCCAACATTACTGCATATAGAGTGTCAATGGTTGTTCCAAATAATATATATACATGGGTCGATATGATATGTCAAAACATTTGCATACGTGTCTATGGTATCCCAAGATTACATAATATATTAGAATACATGTATAATACAATATAAGTTAGCTAGGATATGATTTGTATAGAATTGTTACAATATTTCCCGTAGCTACAAGAATAAAAAAAAAATATCCAATCTTGTTTTACCCATAACTTCTTCGTTTTAAATCCATTTTGAGTGAATCAAATTGCTATGGTTTCATATTGAACTCTATTTTATGAATCTATACAAAAAAAGTATAGGTTTATAGTCAGAAATATAAGTTACAAGTCATTTTTGTAAGAGGTAGTCATTTCAGTCGAAAGAACGACGTCTTGATGACCATTTTGAAAAACATAATTCCACTTTGAGTTTAACCATGATTTTTGGATATAGTTTCACGTTCATAAGAAAAATCATTGTCCCAGAAGAACAACTTTTAAATCAAAGTTTATCATAGTTTTTAATTATCAAACCCAAAATAGCCCGCGGTATTACTACGACGGCGTATGTCCGGTTTTACGGTGTTTTTCGTGTTTCCAGGTTTTAAATCATTAATTTAGCATATCATATAGATATAGAACATGTGTTTAGTTGATTTTAAAAGTCAAGTTATAAGGATTAACTTTTGTTTGCGAACAAGTTTAGAATTAACTAAACTATGTTCTAGTGATTTCAAGTTTAAACCTTCGAATAAGGTAGTTTTATATATATGAATCGAATGATGTTATGAATATCATTACTACCTCAGGTTTTATGGATAAACCTACTGGAAATGAGAAAAATAGATATAGCTTCAAAGGATCCTTGGATGGCTTGAAAGTTCTTGAAGCAGAATCATGACACGAAAACAAGTTCAAGTAGGATTTCCACTCGAAATAAGATTGTTATAGTTATAGAAATTGAATCAAAGTTTGATTATGAGTATTACCTTGTATTAGAAAGATATCTTATTGTAAATAAGAAAGATTTCTTGAGGTTGGATGATCACTTTACAAGATTGGAAGTAAGCTAGCAAACTTGGAAGTATTCTTGATTTTTATGAAACTAGAACTTGTAGAATTTATGAAGAACACTTAGAACTTGAAGATAGAACCTGAGAGAGATTGATTAGATGAAGAAAATTGAAGAATGAAAGTGTTTGTAGGTGTTTTTGGTCGTTGGTATATGGATTAGATATAAAGGATGTGTAATTTTGTTTACATGTAAATAAGTCATGAATGATTACTAATATTTTTGTAATTTTATGAGATATTTCATGCTAGTTGCCAAATGATGGTTCCCACATGTGTTAGGTGACTCACATGGGCTGCTAAGAGCTGATCATTGGAGTGTATATACCAATAGTACATACATCTAAAAGCTGTGTATTGTACGAGTACGAATACAGGTGCATACGAGTAGAATTGTTGATGAAACTGAACGAGGATGTAATTGTAAGCATTTTTATTAAGTAGAAGTATTTTGATAAGTGTCTTAAAGTCTTTCAAAAGTGTATGAATACATATTAAAACACTACATGTATATACATTTTAACTGAGTCGTTAAGTCATCGTTAGTCGTTACATGTAATTGTTGATTTGAAACCTTTAAGTTAACGATCATGTTAAATGTTGTTAACCCAATGTTTATTATATCTAATGAGATGTTAAGTTATTACATTATCATGATATTATGATATATTAATATATCTTAGTATGATATATATACAGTTAAATGTTGTTACAACGATAATCGTTACATATATGTCTCGTTTCGAAATCATTAAGTTAGTAGTCTTGTTTTTACATATGTAGTTCATTGTTAATACACTTAATGACATGTTTACTTATCATTTATCATGATTAAACATAGTGTATCAATATCTTAATATGATTCATATGTATTTAGTAAGACGTTGTTATAACGATAATCGTTATATATACCGTTTCGAGTTTCCTAAATCAATAAACTCAATTTTATGTATATAACTCATTGTTAAAATACCTAATGAGATACTTACTTATCATAATATCATGTTAACTATATATATAATCATATATATGTCATCATATAGTTTTTACAAGTTTTAACGTTCGTGAATCACAGGTCAACTTGGGTGGTCAATTGTCTATATGAAACCTATTTCAATTAATCAAGTCTTAACAAGTTTAATTGCTTAACATGTTGGAAACACTTAATCATGTAAATAACAATTTCATTTAATATATATAAACATGGAAAAGTTCGGGTCACTACACTTATTATAACCTTGATATATACGTGTGCTCTTTTATTGTTACCGGGGAACCGTTTATATCCCACCATATTACCAGTAGAAGTACCAGCAACCTCGTTGCTCTTTGGGTTAAATCTCTCTGAAAAATCACTATATTTATCTATTAAAGTCTTATCATGAACTCATCGGCATCTTGTAACGATAATTACTATACCAAATACCGGGAGGCAACAAACGATAATCTTGAAATTCTCAGCGATTCTACGACATCAATTATATATATATATATATATATATATATATATATATATATATATATATATATATATATATATATATATATATATATATATATATATAAAATATATATATAACTTCTATCTCCTAGATTCACGAACTTCAATTCTGAATTTCTGAAAAGTGCTTTAGCCTATGAATCAGTTTCCTGAGTTTTGAAAAAGCTGATGAAGCAGTGAAACCTGGAGATTGTCTTAACAGTCAAAAGTTTGATAATAACGAATTGAGTGAACCATGAAGGAGACTCTGAAACAAATCACAATGACTAAACTTGTACATAAAGAATCCTGATGATTCTGATTCTGATGAAATCTTTAGCGAATACCTTGCTCCTTAGTTGTTCTAAATCATTGTGAATGAATTGTTTCATCACATTTTGATTGAAGAATTCTAAGATATCATTATATCTTTCATTATAAATATCCTCCATATTTCTGAAGATATTTTCATAACTATTCTTATCTGAAATCATTAATCTCTTCGTGTTATCAGTGTTACATCATATAAGAAACTGTTAGTTTCTATATTCTATAAACTTTCGAGTTTAAACTATGAATGTTTTTGAAGTAGTGTTGGGAACTGAAGCATGAGTTAGTATAATATAATGACACTTGATCAACGTGATTATATTACAGTAAGTCATGCTGAGTTTCTAATGAAACGTGATGATTCACAGACCATAACCTCATCATGTGCCATGTTACACGACTCGTTCAATCTGTTCAACCTTCAAACATATCAAGAAAATATATTCTTGATAGTTTTATTTTCAGTGATTCTGGTAATTTGACAAATCAAATCGTGCTATTACGTTCTTTCTTATTTAGAACATTAAGTTCATTCGAAACTTCATACTTACGAATTCTGGACCATTACTCACTTTACCAGAGGTTGAGAGGAGAATAAAAAGGCAAAGAGCTCCAAAATATAAGAGAAAATATAAAGCCCAATAACAGCACGGGGGTTACAAATCATGGATATTAATACGAATAGCAATATAAAGACACGGTAGAATTAAGAATAGTAACACCCCAAGGTAATAGTGAAAGTAAACAGATGTTTCTGGTGGAAGATTGAAAGGAAGAATGAAAGAAATGATAATTAGGAAAATATCAAGGATTAGAATTGGATTAAGCATTTTCACAATCTTTTGGATGTATGAACTAAGAAAGAAAGTATAGGAATGGTGAGAATAATGGAACGGAAGAGCTTAATTTATAATGGAAATATCAGAGAGAGTAATCGAGGTAGATCACCGTATTTAATTATAGAGATCTTAATTTCCCTATTCACCGAATAATCAAATCTTTTAGATTTTAAAGATTTTCTTTAAATCCCTTGAATTTCAGAAATCAATCGTGACTACGTCACCAGTTAAGACGAACCTGCAATTATTCATTTCACTCTTTTGCGATAGCTTCACTCGTACTTTTCATAAGAATCAAATTGTTTTATCCATATTACCCACTGATGATAAAACTCTATTTATCAACTCATATGTGTCATGAAAACATACTTATTGTCATCCATGACCATCCCACTAAAATTTCGGGAGGAAATTTCTTTAATGGGTAGGTACTGTGATGACCCGGAAATTTCCAACCAAATTATAAACTTAATCTTTATAGGATTTCGACACGATAAGCAAAGTCTGTTGAATTTAATCACAAAATTTTGAACCTTGTCCATGTATTTATTTTAACCGTTGACTATGACTGACGATTCACGAACAGTTGAGTGTATATAAAAATGTAAATATACATTTAGATAAATAAAATTGTATATATAATATTTTTAATTAAAAAAATTTACATTAATCAATCAGAATTAAAAATGTAAAATAATAAATAGAATAATTAACTACTATTAACATAATTATATATATAAATATGTACATGATATTAAAATGAATCTCTAAATGTGTATATATATATACATAGGATTCCTATATAAAGGATGATTATATGCATATTGTGATATAGGAAAACGAATAAGTATTAAATAGTCATAATATGTTATTATTATTAAATACTATATAATTAATATATTGTAATATTAAAATATGTAATTACAAGTTAAGATATAGTTATTATATTAATATGGTTATTATTATTATTTAAATAAATATTAACATTAATATATATATATATATATATATATATATATATATATATATATATATATATATATATATATATATCAGTATTATTAGTACTATTATGAAAATAATAAAACTTATTAGTATTTTCGTTAATATTAGTATTAGTATCATTTTAAAATTATTAGTATTATTAATTTTTACGTAAGTATTATTATTAATTTTATCATTTAAAGTTTCGTTATTAATATGATTATTAAGATTGTTGTTATTGTTAGTATTATAATTATTATTATTAATAATATCATATCTATATTTACAAGTATTAGAAATGTTAATAACATTAGTATTTTGGAAGTATTATTGAGATTATTATAAACTGTACCCTTTAAATATTATTATTATTATTATTATTATTATTATTATTATGATTATGAATATTATTATTATAGTTATATTTAATATAAAGGTTAATTATAAATTTATAAAAATAAATAGATATAAGAAATATATAAATACACATAGATATATACAGATATGTAAATATATGCATTATATATAGACTATATTAGGAAATCTATATTATTACTTATTATTATTATTATTAATATTATTATTATTATTATTATTATTATTATTATTATTATTATTATTATTATTATTATTATTATTATTATTATTATTATTATTTGTATTTAAATTATTATTAATATAATTAAAATTATTAATTATTAATAATAATTATATAAATCACGTACGATTTTTGGAATCCAATTCTGTTTGACATAGCTTTCAAACTTTATTAATCTTTGTCTTCTGTCCTTGAATCTGTTATAACGCGTAATCAAATCATATTAACAGATAAATTCTTTTAGGGTCGATGGTTTTCTTTTATTTTCTTCTGATTAATTAATTTTGGTCGTACCAATCAGACTAGCAAACAACCACTAATTGAGTCAATCTAGCTGTGATGGTATCTATTAACTCCTATATAATACTCTGCAATTACAATTCGATCAAAATCAGAAAAATCAAATTTTAATTCAAGAAAACAGTCACGATAACCTCTTTTCTTCATTTTTTTTTCAAACTTCGAATTCAAGTTTTATTTAAAAATCTATTAATGCAGTTGGGTTAAAAATCTTTCATTTTAGCTGTATGCAAAGTTTCAAGGTCCAATTCATCATGTCGAGTACGAATTTTGAAGTCAAAGGTTCTAAATAAAAAGTCAAACGAACATTTAAAGAGTAAATTAGAGCTGTAGATGTTGTTTCTGTTGAAATTAATGATCCACAAAGTTTCTATGAAGGATTTACAACCTATTTCGTGTTGGAAACTTTTTCTAAAACATTATAAAAATCGAGTTCAGGTATTGAGTTTCTTATTTTTTTTTTCTTCTTCGTGACAGTTCACAGCTTCTACTATCTGATTTAATTTTTTTTTTAATTCGTGTCTGTTAATTTCAGATACAAGTCATATTTTTTTATATATTTCAAAGATAAATCAAACTTTAAATTGAGGTTGGGTATTGATCGACGGTTAATCGATGGGGAAGAAAAAGAAATAGGAGAGAATGTAAATATGGGTTATAAAACTTAAGAGGTAGAATAATTCAGGAAAGCAGAAAATAGATCGATGGTTGAGTGTGTGTCAGAGTAACGAGAGGTCTCGGGTTCGATCCCGGTTCGGGGCAATTCTTTTTAAAAGTTTCTTTGGAAGGTAGTTTTCTTTACAAAAATTATTATTTTTATTATTATTGTTATTATTATTATTGTTATAATTATTATCATTTCTATTATCATTATTTTGATTATTATTATTATTATTAGATTGTAATTATCAGTTTTATTAATTAACACTCACTATTATTATTATTAAAATTTTAGTTATTATTATTATTATTATTATTATTATTATTATTATTATTATTATTATTATTATTATTATTATTAGTATTATTGTTATTATTAGTGTTATAATCATTAAGTATTATTATTTATCATGTATTATTAGTATTATGATTATAGTAGATATGTTATTATTTATGATATTATTACTAAAGGTATTATCATTACTAAGATTTAATATTTAGTATTATTATCATTAAGATTATTAGTATTAATTAAAGTAAGTATTATTATTAATATTAATACAAGTGTTATTATTAACATTATCATTATGAGTATCACTATTAATGAATTACTACTAAAATTATTATCATTAGTAATAAAATTGGTTAATTTTATAGTTACTATTAATATCAGTATTATTATTATCATTAATACTAAAAGTATCTTTATTTTTTAAATCTATCATTTTATTAAAGCCTAGTATTATTATTAAGAATATTATTAGTAGTATCACTATTACTAAGATTATAAATATTATTAAACTTATCTTTTTATATAAAGACTTTCATTTTTGTATTAATATTCTTATTAAACCTAATAGTATTATTATCATTATTTTAACATTTTCATTAAATTAACTAACAGATGATATTCATATAACAATATATTTAATACACATAGCATAACAAAAATTCAATATATTTTTATATACAAAATGAATATAAGAAACATATGTATCTTATCAATATAAAAAGGATATAATTAATAAATTTATATTTGTTCGATTACAACTATGTGTATTAATAAATATCCAAATGATATAGGTTCGTGAATCCGAGGCCAACCCTGCATTGTTCAATGTCGTCATATGTATTTTTACTACAAAATACAGTATTGTGAGTTTCAGTTGCTCCCTTTTTAAATGCTTTTGCAATATATATTTTTGGGACTGAGAATACATGCGCTATTTTTATAAATGTTTTACGAAATAGACACAAGTAATCGAAACTACATTATATGGTTGAATGATCAAAGCTGAATATGCCCCCTTTACTTGGTAACCTAAGAATTAGTAAACCAGTCTACAAATTGACGCGAATCCTAAAGATAGATTTATTGGGCCTAACGAACCCCATCCTATGCTTTAGTACTTCGATGTTGTTTTATATCATGTCCGATGGATGTCTCAGAAATATAGGGGATATTTTTATATGAATCTTGTTAATGTCGGTTACCAGGTGTTCAATCCATATGAATGATTTTTGTCTCTATGCATGGGACGTATATTTATGAGAACTGGAAATGAAATTCTTGTGGTCTATTAAAATGATGGAAATGAATGTTTATGATAAACTAATGAACTCACCAACCTTTTGGTTGACACTTGGAAGCATGTTTATTATCAGGTATGAAAGAAATCTTTCGCTGTGCATTTGCTCATATTAGAGATATTACTTGGAGTCATTCATGACATATTTCAAAAGATGTTGCATTCGAGTCATCAAGATTATTATTAAGTCGATTATAGTTGGATATATTATGAAATGGTATGCATGCCGTCAACTTTTGATGTATTGAAAGTTTGTCTTTTAAAAATGAATGCAATGTTTGTAAAATGTATCATATAGAGGTCAAGTACCTCGCGATGTAACCAAATGTAATGTATTCGTCCAGATAGATTAGGACGGGTCGTTAGACATACCACTACAAATGGTCTTATAAGATGTGTGTAATGTATGTCAGCCTTTGAACCCATCGTAAACAGTTATATACGAGTTATATTCAGTCTATGTATAAATTTTCTTTGGATTCCATATTTGTAGCATTTTGTTTTTCAAAAGATGTAAAAGTAAACAATCAAACCTCACCACCATCCTTTACTGTTGTGACAGTCAATCCAACACTTATGCTTCCCAACCCAGTAGTGATAACAGATCTTTTGCAAAATAAAGGTCATAGATATGCAACATGTGAATATTAACAATTGAAAAAGGCGAATAAAACCCTAACCTTCCATCAATTGCCTGAACCGATGAACGAAATTGCAAAAGGAGCGACTAAAAACCCTAACACTACGGCGGCTGATTCGTCGTACCAAAAGGTTATAGATGCATAAATAACGATGAAATTAGGTGAACAACCCTGATAGATGAAGACAATCGCCAAAGAAAACTCCAAATAATCAAAACCCTAAATTGACGTGCATTCGACAACACCAGAGGTTTGGAAGAAAATGCGCAATAAAATGAGTTCCAACAAAGTCCGCAGGAGCAGTAGTAGCCAGAAAATGTAACTGGAATACGTATATTAGTTGTTGCAATTGCCATAAAGTGAGGTAGTGGGAGAAAACCGATCACACATTAGGGTTTTGAGAATAGTAGTAAACAAAAAGTGAAATGGAATGAAGGGTATTTTGGATTGAAAGTTGGTAGGGTTATTTTATGAAGTCGAGTATAAAGTACAGATGTCACGACCCTACTTTTTCTCTTATCTTTTTCCGTTTTTATGTAATGTCTGTTAATTGATATTCGTGCCACATCATTCTATGACTTATATTATTATTTTAATAATAGTATATTCCTTATTATGTGTAATATGAATATATGTGTCCGTATTTAGAATTGTACGTTTCTACGTATTTTGGATTTCTATCTGGTGAATCGTTTCGATTTTGAAACCAATAATCAGACTTTTGTGATTTTTGAATCCGAATTATTTTATTTATGATATTATTATACCATATGAGTATATATATAGTATTTCTATATTTTATTTTCGCGTGTGCGTGTTTCCTCCGAAGATTTAATCGCATAACGGTATTTTCTCGAATCGGGCTGCGTTTAAGCTATCGGGCCAAACTATGGACTATTTTAAATAAAAAAATGAATGGTGCCACATCCAAGGCCATTTCGGCCGTACATCATTCCAACCATAACCCTTTATTATATTTTTAATTTTTATTTTGAAAACATATCTCATTTCTCATTTCATTTCAACCCAAACCCTAGCACACACTTCCTCCCTTTTTCCTATCCTCTTTTTGGACGAATTTAGCAGCTCTCCATCATCATTTTCGGCTATCATCATCATCTTAGCACTCCTTCATCACCAATCAAGATCAATAGCATATTTGGATTCTCCATTTCGCGATGTTTAAGCCTCTTCTTCTTGATTTTTGATTTGGGTATGAACATAAACCCTAGATATTTCAATTTAATTTCTTTTTACAAATTATTATCTTATTTTGATGTTATAGTACTTGTACGTTGTTGTATTATTGATTTGATGTTTAGAAATGCACGATTTTGTATGTTTTCGGTTTGATCAAAAGCGGACAGCAGCTATCATTTTAAAATCATTGTACATAACTCATGGTTATGATTATTTAGAGTGTATAAATGAGTTCCTCTCATCAAGTACATAATTTTAGGTTTTGGATTCATGTTGTTTCGAGTTATGGATAAAAAATTATGCATGATTTAGGGTTTTGATTAGATTGAAAGGTGATATCTTATAAGACCAGGTTTTGTCCGACTTTGTGGCCATATTGGAGTATTTAGGGTGGTCATTGGGTTAGAATTGATGATGGGATGAACATTCATGTTCTGGTCATCGAAATCCGAGCCACGGATCACCCGGAATGGCTAAAATAAGTTTTGAAATGAATTAAAGCAAAGTTTGGTTCATGGCTGTTCTTTGCGACATATGAACTGATATTAGGGTGTTCTTGAGTGTTCTAAGGTGTCGGTATGGTTGGTTAGATGAGGATATATATAAGATTCGTCAAAAACCGACACCCGAGGCTCAAGTTATGACCCGACGAACTTTTTAATGAAACTTATGGTTATAAACTTTAACTTAGGATATAAATAATGATATTCATTATTATTAAATTACTTATGTTAGAAAAGTAGTTATTATTAAATAATACTTATGATATATTTATTATATCATTTAATATTTATATTATGATTTAATTATTCCTATAATTAAACTTATGATTTAATAATACAATTATTATTAATGAAATACTTATGATAAGTATAAAACTTATGAAATGAGATTATTATATCAAGACTTATAATAAAGGTTATTTATTTATTTATTTATTATAAGACTTAGTTATTATTTAATTATAATACAATTTAATTATTAAATACTTATGGTTTAATAATTACATTTAAAATACTTATGATATGTGTAACATTTCATAATTAATTCAAGATACATATATTATGATTAATAATTCATTATTAATTAATAATACTTATGATATGACTAATGTTTAATTAATTAATTAAATACTTATGTTATATCTATTATATCATTTAAATTTATATTAACTTTATAAATCAATTTAATTTAATTAAACTTATGATATGACTAGTTTATACAATTATCATTTTAAATAATATTATAACTTATATTATTAATATAATTTACATTTTAAACTTTATGGTTAACCAAGGTTGCTTGAGTTGACTATTGAGTTGACTTTGACCTTCAGTTGACTTTGACTTTCAGTTGACTTTTGTTGACTTTCTAAATAAGGAAACTTTCCAAAAATAGAAACTTTCTAAAAATAGAAAGTATGTGTTATACACTGTCCTGATCATACCGGATCATATCGAGTGATGTTCTATGCTTTACTACAATAAGTACTATGTTTATCATACTAATACTTGACCTTAGTTAGTTATTTATATCGACCTGATTTATTTTTAGGTCGGAGTTGTGATCATTCTTGATAACTTTACCTTTGTTGTTTGCATATCTGTTCATTTGCTTCATTTGCTTTAAGGTGAGTTATAGTCCCATTTTCATACTATTTTAAAGTATTTTTGGGATGAGATTACATGCAATTTTTGTTTTACGTTTAGACACAAGTGAAAATTATTTTAAATTATTCATTATGATTTGAACCAAAGTATTCCCTAATCTGGTAACTGTAATCACTGATTTCTACTAGTGAACGCGAATCCTATGGATAGATCTATCGGGCTTGACAGCCCCATTTCGAGCTAGTCGCGCTACCAATTTATAATCGGAATATATTAGTACTTCGTTATTTTTGAAGATATTGTTGTATGGTAAGGGTAATGAAATGGTTAAGTGGTTACCAGGTGGCTCATGGATTAATGGAATAATGTTTTTATGTTTTCTAACATTTGAAATCTTGTGGTCTAAAGTTTATACGTTATTTAAACCTATAATTCATTCAACATTTTTGGTGACAGTTTACTCGCATGTTCTCTCAGGTACTTGATTATTTGGCTTCCGCTGTGCTAGAGAGTTTGCATGCATGTTGGCAGATTTTACTGAACATTCAAACTTGCATTCTGTTTTGATACATTAAATTGTGGCTGTTTATTGACTTTGTTTTGGTCAACTTTTGGTTAAGTACTTATGTTGGTTTTTCTAAACTTACATATTTTGATAGGTTTCCTTTATAGGAAATTATTTTTAAATAAAGAATGCAATGTTATTTATTGAATTCATTTAGAGTTATGATCAAGCTGTGGGACTAAGTGACAGAGCCGTTAAGGGTACTTGACGGGTCATCTCAAAAGAGGTGAAATATAAATAAAAAAATTGTTAAGTTAGTTAATTAGACTTGTGAACACTTTTAAATTAATTAGACGTCTTCCGCCACTTTGATGAACTAAGGCTTTCAACATGTTTAAATAAGTTATTATTTAGACGTGTTCCTCCAATTTGATCAATTAGACGTGTCAACACGTCTAAATAATATGTTAAGTAGAGTGTTCCGCCCTTTTTATCAACAACACGTCTAAATATGTCAATTAGACGTGTCAACACATCTAAATAATATGTTAGTTAAAGGTGCTCCACCCTTTTGATCATCAACAAATCTAAATATATCAATTAGACGTGTAGACACATCTAAATAATACGCTAATTAGAGGTGTTCCACATTTTTTCTAATAAGATGTGTTAATTTGTACATATAGACGTGTTAATTTATTAAAACATCTAAATAAGGGGCTCTAAATGACGATATATGTAGTAGTGACATCTTCTATAACTCTTTAAAATACAATGACAATGTGTTAGGACAACTTAGATTTAATATATAGCCCTCCTCATACATCCTTCTAAATGAGTAACTTTCACATTAACACAATTACACTTTGTGGTCTTAACAATATCCCCCTTAGTGTTAATTATAAATCTAAAATCGGTCCTAATAATTCATCTAATACCTTCGTCCCTCTGAAGTGAGTTTTTGGCATGAAGTTCTTCAGTTTCTCATATCTTCTTATGTTTCTTCTTGTATTGATATGTCTTCAAAGTTTTGCAATGAGTGTTTTTACAATTGCAGCATCAGAAGTAGAGTAGCACCCATTTTTCAATCTGAGCTTTAAGTATTTATGAGCATATCCCAAAGTTCCATCAGAATACCTCATGAAATCTGAAGCTCTTATGAAAATCTTTGTGTATCTCGAATTTACAAAGACAAAGCCTCTCGGATAATCATAAACTTGAAGTAGAGACATGTGTTTTAATCCTTCAATGAGTTGATTGGGTCTCCTAAGTCCAACTTTGTTCTTTCCGGACTCAAGACCCATTTTTAAATCATGAACACCCATACATTTCATTGAGTCGTTTATAAATCATTGTACCGCTCTTATAGCAACAACATGATGAATCTTCGGATCTTCAAGATCAACAAAGTAGTTGTATAAGTAGATTATGTCTGTCATCTTCAACTTGTCGAAATCTGCTTCAGAGAATTAATACTCATTATCATCCATTCATGTTACGAAGAACAAAGGCATTCAGATATTTGATACTCATTATAATCTTGTTAATATGTTTGATTCCATGAGTTCTATGATCTTGTAGATTGTCTTCATCTCGTATTTTGTAGATTTTGCAGACGGATAAATAAGATCTCAAATAATCTGGTTTCTTCCAATATTTCCATGTACCAAGAACACTTAAGGAATTGGCTAGAGTGATGTAAGTGTTACTGAAAATTTTGTATGCTTGTTACTCAAGAAACGATGCATGAAGTATACCTCTTTCCTCTTCACTTTCAATTTGATAATCAACACCTCTTATCAGTTCAATCTCGAAGGTCTGAAAGGAAATATTAAGATTTGGTGGATTCGCTGAGTCTAATCCATTCGAGTAGATGTCATTCTCAAGTCGTTCGCAAAATTTTATTGTTGGAGATTGTAGATTCACAAATTGTTGATAATTGAACTCATTCACAATCCTCGTACTCGCAACTTCCTCTTGTTGACTTCTCATGACCGTATCCTTGATATGTCCAAAACAGACGGTTTTATCCCCGGGTTATCCTGCGCGTGAATGGAATGGGGTAACTCATACTCATCGGGAAGCTGATTTGGATGTGTCATCTGCAATAATCAAGCAATGTAGGTTATGTTCCAAAAATACAAGACTAGGAAATTACTGCAAACAATATCTAAAATAACTATAAACATATTTTAAGCAAAATTCAAAGCGTACCCGTGATTGCAACAAATAATGCTAAAAATAATAATTATAGTGAGTTAGTCGTAATAAGCAATTTTATTCAAAATATGAGGATTTTTTAAGCATACAATGATCATAATGATCATATTTAATTACCTTAAATATTTTAAAACATCAAACTTTACCTATAATGCCTTCAAGTCATGATTTAAAACCAATTTTATCGAAAAATATTCATTTTAATCAAAACGTACAAAATAAGAAAAATCAAAGACTAGGTTCCAATTTTATTCTCGAATGACCTTTCTTTGCGGAGTTGTAAATGGAAATTTTGACGTAGTGAGGATTTGTAAGAGTTTAGAATATATTTGCTTTCTTTTTGCGAAGAAATTCTGATGTATTCTTTCCTCGGTTGAATTCGGAAAAACTTCGATTAATCTTTTAGTGAGGAATGACGCTGGATCAAAGTATAAGAAATCTCGATCTCCATATTTTGAAATAGGGATAGGTTTTTTGCTTTCAATCAAAAATTCTAATTCAGAAATCATTGAGGCGACATAATGGTTGATATGAATTTGAGAAAACTCCTTATCATCGATATGAGGTAGAAAACTGAAAAATGACTCTAAATCAAATTTGAGGTCAATTTTTGCATCCCGATACTTGACAAAAATATCTTCCCCACATTCTTTTAACAGTTTGTGAAGAAAACGAACTTGATTACTTAGCTCTTTTAATAAATTTATTTGAAAATTTGAGAACGGGAAATCTGAGGAATATAGTGTAGTGACCCGAACTTTTCCATGATTATATATTATATGAGATTAATATTTACATGAAAAAATGTTTCCAACATGTTAAGCAATCAAACTTGTTAAGACTTAATTAATTGAAACGGATTTTGTGTTAACGTTTGACCACCCAGTTTGTCCGATGATTCACGAACGTTATAACTTGTATATCATATGATATTATATATATGAACATATATATATGTTTAATGTAATGAAATGATAAGTAAGTATCTCATTATGTATATTAACAATGAACTTTATACATAAAACAGGATTACTAACTTAAGAAATTCAAAACGATATCTATACGTAACGATTATCGTTGTAATAACGTCTTAATATTTATATATCATATTAAGATATATTAGTACATCATGTTATCATTATAATCTAATAATTTAACATCTCATTAGATATAATAATAATGGGATTAATTACATTTAATAAAATCGTTAACTTAAAGGTTTCAAAACAACACTTACATGTAACGACTAACGATGACTTAACGACTTAGTTAAAATGTATATACATGTAGTGTATTAAGGTGTATTGTTACACTTTTGAAAGACTTCATGACACATATCAAAGTACTTTTACTTAACAAAAATTCTTACAATTACATTCCTATTCATTTTCATCAGCAATTCTACTCGTATGCACCCGTATTCGTACTCGTACAATACACAGCTCCTAGATGTACATACTATTGGTATATACACTTCATTGATTAGCTCTTAGTAGCCCTTAGTGAGTCATCAAACATGTGGGAACCATCATTTGGCAACTAGCATGAAATATCTTGTAATGACCCGGACTTTTTCGATCGATCTATACTTATAAGATTAATATTTACATAAATTAAACCTTACCAACATGATAAGCAATCCAAATTGTTGAGACTTATGTTTTTAAAAAGAGTTTTACACAACGTTTGACCGTCTAGTTGACCGATGATATCACGAACTATATAACATATGATAATTATACGTTTGTGTATATATATGTATAAATACATATTTAACATGATCTAAGAATGTTTTAATACCTCATTTTGTATTAATAACAATAAGTTATTAGTATATTTTGAAACTACTAACTTAAGTTTTCAAAACAATAACCATACATAACGTTCTTTGATATAAATACTTATAACCTATAATGTTTATACATATATCGTATATGTATTGTATTTAATCACTTTTTAAGGACTTAAATACATAAAACAATATAAGTATATTCACAAAAGATAATTATATTTGAATCCTCGTTCCGTTTTCACAAGATTTCTATACGTATATTTAGAGTATATGTACTCGTATCATACCTAGCTTCTATACGTATTTACTATTGGTATATACACATCAAATCACCACCAACCAACCCTTGTTCATGCCTTATGTATAAGGTAACTCTCTTGTTCATGCCTTAAGTATAAGGTAATTACTTTTGTATGATAGTATGACTAATTACACAAAATTACAACATAAAATTTTGTCCATGATCTTCATCATTCACGCCACCATCACCACCATATATACTCCATCCATTTTCAATTTTGCTACATCATTTTGCTAGTTAGGAATACACTTTCAAGAGCCTTAAAACCCTTAACCATCTCAGCCCACAACCATGAAGATCTAGCTTCAAAAACATCACTTAATCACCATAAGAAAACCCTTACAAAAATACTTCAAGAATCCTTCCAAGAACACAAGTTTACTTCCAATCTTTCATCCAACTCCACCACTCTTTTGGTTCTAGGTTTTTACTCCTCTTTTACAGCAATCTTGTCCAAGTAACTTGAGGTAGTAACTTTGTTCATAACCTTATTCGATTCATATATATATAGTTATCTTATTTTATGGTATACAATTTTAACAACAAGAACATAGTTTGAATGATTTCAAACTTGTTTGCAAACTAAATAGATCCTTCTAACTTAACTTTTAAAATACTTCAAGACCTGTAATATATCATAAGTATATGCTAACTTAACAAGGTATAACTTGGTTTTTCAAAGAACACCTTAAAAACTGAATTTACGACGTCGGAGTGCAACCGGGGGCTGTTTTGGGTTGGATAATTAAAAACTATTTTGAACCTTGAATTGGAGGTTTATTTTCTGGAAAAATGATATTTACTATGAATATGATAACACATAAAAATTTCATGATTTAACTCAAAGTATAAGTATTTTTAGAAAAATAATCATTTAATGATGTTTGCATAAGGGAAAATGATTAACTTCATAAGTTTCACCAAAATTTGACCTATGACCTGTGATTTCGAATACAAACTAAGGTATTTGCAGTTCATATTCTTAAAGAAGGACTCGATCCAAGGAAGTGGCAAGTTGAACCAACGAAAACGGAGTTGTAACGAAGAAACTATGACCAAAACAAAATCGGATATCCAAAACTAGTTTAGCCACGAAAATAATTGGAGAAAAATTAAATAAATCACATCTTTTTAAAATAACATGATATTTTATATATATGTACTCATAATTTAATTTTATATATTTCAGGATCACCCGTAAACAATACGAGAAGATTAATCATAAGATCCCATGATTGTACGCAATACGTCTTCTAGACAATATAGGTACCATGGGTCAAGATTAATCCCGACCAATACGAATACGATGGGGGTTTTATTTATTTCGATGGGGGGTTTTATTTATTTATTAAACACCTAAATATGAACCATTAAAATTGAATTGCTAACTACGGACTAAGAAGACATTAAAAGTATTATAAGTATATATACGTGACGATTGTTTAAAATGAACATATATTGATATATTATATATGGATAGGTTCGTGATATCAACCGGAGACCAAGTCAAAATATATATATCTTCAAGGCAAAAGTGAGTATATAGTCCCACTTTTAAACTCTAAGTATTTCGGGATGAGAATACATGTATTTTATGTTTTACGTTATGGACACAAGTAACTGAAAAATATATTCTACGTTGAGTTGTACCACTGGCATACTTCCCTGTAGCTTGGTAACTACTATTTACAGCGGTATTGTAAATGCGAATCCTGTTGATAGATCTATCGGGCCTGACAACCCCAATCGGACTGGACGACCAGTATTCAACGGTTGCACAGTACTTCGTTTCGTGACTACACTTGGTACGGTGTAGTAAGATTTCATAATAAAGGGAATATGCGACGTGATTAAATGTTAAGTATGGTTACCAAGTGCTCAACCACTTAGAATATTTTTATTAAAATGTTTACATATGAAATCTTATGGTCTATATTTATATCGCTGCCGGCATTAATCCTATATCTCACCAACTTTATGTTGACGTTTTAAACATGTCTATTCTCAGGTGATAACTAAAAGCTTCCGCTGCAACATGTTGAATTTAAGCAAGATCTTGTGTATGCATATTTGTGTCAAAAACAAAACTGCATATCCGAGGAGTTGTAATGTAAAATATGCTAGAAATCGTATTGTTATCATCACATGTAAAGTTTGTAAGTCTAAGATTATCGCTAAACGATAATCATCTTTATATTGTCTAAAGCTTGTATTATCATAAGAGTTATGGTTTGTAATGTAAAATAAATGCAGTTGTTCTTTTAAAAATGTCGCATATAGAGGTCAATACCTCGCAATGAAATCATACGTTATCTAACTCGTTCTTATGGTTAAGGACGGGTTATGACATGTGGTATCAGAGCGGTGGTCTTAGCGAACCAGGTTTGCATTAGTGTGTCTAACTGATAAGTCGTTAGGATACATTAGTAAGTCTGGACTTTGACCGGGTCTGATTTAAAAACCATTGCTTATCATTGTTGGTTAAAATTTATATGTAAATATTATGTAGTACTAATGGGTTAGTTGTTGTGTGATAGATGTCGGGCTCAAAACTTATTATCACATTCAGTGACTCCGAACCAGAATCTTCAGATGGTGTTCCAGTCATTAACCTATCCGATGACGAAAATAATATCTTTGGGGAAGACTCACAAATTCCGGATGAACCAACTATAGAGAACCCGGAAAGTGAACCCGAGGAGGAAAGTGAACCCGAGGAGGAAAGTGAACCCGAGGAGGAAGATATACAGGAAATTACGGAAGACAAGTTTGAACGAGGAAAGAAATGAAAGGCTAATGAATTAGAAAATCCAAATCCCGAGTTTAGCGAGGATGATGTAGCACCAACTCCACTAGACACTACCACCCCTATTCCCGCTATCCCTATTCGTTCTATCCCGGCATCTAGTTCTTCGGCCCCTCAGTCAAAATATAGGGAGACACCGCCAAAATATAGGCAGACAGCCAGGATAAGCGTTAAGCGATTCTTTGAACCTAAACGTCCTAGAAAATAGACCAAACGATGCGCTGCCGTATTAAACCATGGGATCATATAATGTTTTGTATAATATTATTAGTGTGGTTTGCTTAATGTTCGATGTAAGATAAGCATATGTAAAATAGTGAAGTATGAAATGCAATAATTTTCCATGGTTAAGTATTATTTAGATGGTAGTAATTGGTTCTGTACTAAGCTATTAAGTATGGACATTAACGGGTAGGTACTACCCTAGATATAATTATAAAACGCTAATAAGAAGAAAAGGCTTTTATAATAATACCTGGTTCATATTATTAATAAGCTATAATGTACTGTAAATATACACTACATCTATAATATTCCATGTGAATAATTATTTTCTTTTCATTCTTATAGAAGAATATGGCGCGATTGAATCGAATGACGGAACAAGAAGTCGAGGAATTCATCAACCAGCGAGTGAACGACAGAATGTTATGGGTCGAGGCTGCAAGAGCTGCTGCAGTTAACCCAAATCCTCGTGTAGGATGCACCTACAAAACTTTCCAAGCTTGCAAGCCCTCATCATTCAGTGGAACAGAAGGACCGATCGGTTTAACCCGGTGGATAGAAAAGATGGAGACTGTGTTTAAAATCAGTGGTTGTGTTGAAAAGGACATGACCAAGTATGCATCGTGCACTTTACAAGATAGTGCACTCACGTGGTGGAAAAATTATGTGAAGGCTGTAGGAGGAGATGTAGCTTATGATACTCCATGGGAAGAATTCAAAATAATGTTAATCAACGAGTATTGTCCAAGGAACGAGGTTAGGAAGCTGGAAGATGAATTACGAAGCCTGAAGGTTGTTGGTACTGAAATCACCAACTACAATCAGCAATTCATGGAATTAGTTTTGCTATGTCCTGAATTGGTTCCAACCGAAGAACGGAAGATTGAAATGTACAAAGATGGTTTGCCCAAAAAGGTCAAGGCAAATGTTACAGCATCGAAACCTAAGACAATTCATGAAGCTGTAACCATGGCAAACGAGCTAATGGATCAGGTCATCATGGATAAGAAAGTATCCAATACTGATTGAAGGTATCAGGTAACAAAAGAAAGTGGAATGAAAATTATGATCGAGGTAACCAACAACAATCTTTTAAGAAACAAGAAATCACGCAAGGTGCGGGTAGTGGTTTAAGCTTTGGTTACAAAGGACAAAATCCTTTATGTAACCGATGCCACAAACATCACTCTGGCTACTGTAATGTGGTATGCAACAAATGTAATCGAAAGGGTCATCTTGCTGAAGATTGTAGGGCTCTCGTTACAAATACAAATGGTACCAAGACTCCTGCCACCAATGCAAATAGAACTACTTTGGCTACCATTACTTGTTATGGGTGTGGAAAACAAGGTCACTATAAGAGCCAGTGCCCGAATCCAGTGAAGAATATCAGACCTGCACGTGGGAGAGCATTTATTATTAATGCTAGAGAGGCATGTGAATACCCGGAGCTTGTTACGGGTACGTTTACCATTAATAACTTATCAGCATCTATTATATTTGATACTGGTGCCGATAGAAGTTACGTGTGTAGAAATTTTTACACTAAATTGAATTGTTCATCATTACCTCTAGATGCTAAGTACATGATTGAGTTAGCTAATGGTAAACTAATTAAAGCCGATAAAATTGTCGTGATTGTAAAATAAATTTAGCCGGTGAAACGTTTAAAATTGACTTGATACCCGTAGAATTAGGAAGTTTTGATGTAATAGTCGGCATGGACTGGATGTCCAAAGTAGGAGCTGAAGTTGTGTGTGCCAAGAAGGCAATTCGCATTCCTTGTAAGGATAAAATGCCGGTGATGATTTATGGAGAGAAGGGTAACTCAAAGCTAAAACTCATTAGCAGTTTGAAAGCCAAGAAGTGTTTAGAAAAGGGATGTTATGCTATTCTAGCACATGTTAATAAAGTTGAAAAGAAAGAAAAAGAGAAGTGCATCAACGACGTGCCTGTGGCAAGAGATTTTCCTGAAGTTTTTCCGGAAGAGTTGCAGGGATTACCTCCATTTAGATCTGTAGAATTTCAAATAGATTTAGTACCAGGAGCTGCACCAGTTGCCCGTGCTCCATATAGACTTGCACCGTCCGAGTTAAAAGAACTTCAGAGTCAGTTAAAAGAATTACTGGATCGTGGATTCATACGACCAAGTACTTCACCGTAGGGAGCTCCGATTCTATTTGTTAAAAAGAAAGATGGATCTTTTAGGATGTGTATAGATTATCGTGAATTAAATAAGTTAACTATCAAGAATCGGTATCCACTACCGAGAATTGACGACTTATTTGATCAACTGCAAGGATCATGTGTGTACTCGAAAATTGACCTAAGGTAGGGCTATCATCAATTACGTGTCAAAGAAGAGGACATTCCGAAAACTGCTTTTCGGACACGTTATGGTCATTACGAATTTTTGGTCATGCCGTTTGGGTTGACAAATGCGCCAGCTGTATTCATGGACCTCATGAATCGAGTTTGTAGTCCGTATTTAGATAAGTTTGTTATCGTTTTCATTGATGATATTCTTATCTATTCCAAGAGTGAGCAAGAGCATGAGCAGCATTTAAGGTTGATATTAGAGTTGTTGAGAAAAGAACAGCTATATGCTAAATTTTCTAAATGTGCTTTCTGGTTGAAAGAAGTGCAATTTCTTGGCCACGTTGTTAGTAGCAAAGGAATTCAGGTTGATCCAGCAAAAATTGAAGCCATTGAAAAATGGGAGACTCCTAAGACACCAATGCAGATACGCCAATTTTTGGGTTTAGCCGGTTATTATAGAAGGTTTATTCAAGATTTTTCCCGAATAGCTAAGCCGTTGACAGCGTTAATGCAAAAAGGGAAGAAATATGAATGGACCTCTGAGCAGGAGAGTGCATTTCAATTACTGAAAAAGAAGTTGACTACGGCGCCTATTTTATCGTTACCAGAAGGGAACGATGATTTTGAAATATATTGTGACGCTTCGCGACAAGGTTTTGGTTGCGTTCTTATGCAACGGAAGAAAGTTATTGCATACGCATCCCGACAATTGAAGATTCACGAGCGAAATTATACGACGCATGATCTAGAACTGGGAGCAGTCGTGTTTGCATTAAAGATATGGAGACACTACTTGTATGGAGTTAAATGCACTGTGTTTACTGATCATAAAAGCCTTCAACATATTTTTGATCAGAAACAGCTGAACATGAGGCAACGTAGGTGGGTCGAGTTAATAAACGACTATGATTGTGAAATTCGTTATCATCCCGGGAAAGCGAATGTGGTGGCTGACGCACTAAGCAGAAAGGAACGAGAACCAATTCGAGTACGAGCAATGAACATAAAAATTCGCATGAATCTCAACTCACAAATCAAATAGGCTCAACGAGAAGCACTTACTAAAGAAAATATAGGAAATGAAATAATGAAGAAGTATGAGAAGCAACTCGTTATACGGGAAGATGGAACTCGATATTTTGCAAATCGTATTTGGGTACCGAAGTTGGGTGGATTAAGGAAGTTGATATTGAACGAGGCACATAAGACAAGATACTCGATACATCCTGGAGTTGGAAAGATGTATCAAGATCTTACGACGCATTATTGGTGGCCTAATTTAAAGACAGACGTTGCAACATATGTTGGGGAATGTTTAACTTGTTCCAAAGTCAAAGCAGAACACCAGAAGCCGTCAGGGTTTTTTCAACAACCAGAAATCCCAGAATGGAAATGGGACGGTATTACCATGGATTTCATCACGAAGTTACCAAAGACTGCCTGGGGATACGACACCATTTGGGTGATTGTTGATCGTCTCACCAAGTCTGCACATTTCTTGCCTATAAAGGAAACGGATAGAATGGAGAAACTATTACGATTGTATAAAAAGGAAATTGTTTCAAGGCATGGAATACCTATTTCCATTATATCCGATCGTGATAGTAGATTTACATCAAAGTTCTGGCAATCACTACAAGAGGCCCTAGGAACTCGTTTGGATATGAGCACCGCATATCATCCGCAAACTGACGGGCAGAGTGAAAGAACAATTCAGACTCTTGAAGACATGCTCAGGGCATGTGTGATCGATTTTGGAAACGGATGGGATAAGTATTTACCGTTAGCAGAATTCTCGTATAATAATAGTTATCATGCGAGCATTAAAGCTGCACCATTCGAAGCACTGTATGGAAGGAAGTGTAGATCTCCTATCTGTTGGAATGAAGTAGGAGATCGACAATTAACTGGTCCCGAGATCATACATGAAACTACTGAAAAGATAGTACAAATCAAGGAGAGATTGAGAACGGCCCGTAGTCGCCAAAAGAGCTACGCCGATGTCCGAAGGAAACCATTAGAGTTTCAGATCGGTGACATGGTTATGCTAAAGGTGTCACCTTGGAAAGGTGTAATACGTTTTGGAAAAAGGGGTAAACTAAACCCAAGGTATGTAGGCCCGTTCAAGATTATTGAACGCATCGGACCGGTAGCTTATCGACTCGAGTTACCGCAACAACTCACCGGAGTACATAATACATTTCACGTCTTGAACCTTAAAAAGTGTCTAGCAAAGGAAGACCTCACCATTCCTCTTGAAGAAATTCAAGTTGACGAGAAACTACAATTCATAGAAGAACCAGTCGAGATCATGGACCGTGAAGTTAAACGGCTCAAGCAGAGCAACATACCGATCGTTAAAGTTCGTTGGAATGCACGAAGAGGTCCCGAGTTTACTTGGGAGCGAGAGGATCAAATGAAACAAAAGTACCCGCATTTGTTTCCCGATGACGCAAAATAGGTACGATTTTAAAATTTCGGGACGAAATTTATTTAACGGGTAGGTACTGTAATGACCCGGACTTTTTCGATCGATCTATACTTATAAGATTAATATTTACATAAATTAAACCTTACCAACATGATAAGAAATCCAAATTGTTGAGACTTATGTTTTTAAAAAGAGTTTTACACAACGTTTGACCGTCTAGTTGACCGATGATATCACGAACTATATAACATATGATAATTATACGTTTGTGTATATATATATATAAATACATATTTAACATGATCTAAGAATGTTGTAATACCTCATTTTGTATTAATAACAATAAGTTATAAGTATATTTTGAAACTACTAACTTAAGTTTTCAAAACAATAACCATACGTAACGTTCTTTGATATAAATACTTATAACCTATAATGTTTATACATATATCGTATATGTAATGTATTTAATCACTTTTTAAGGACTTAAATACATAAAACAATATAAGTATATTCACAAAAGATAATTATATTTGAATCCTCATTCCGTTTTCACAAGATTTCTATACGTATATTTAGAGTATATGTACTCGTATCATACCTAGCTTCCATACATATTTACTATTGGTATATACACATCAAATCACCACCAACCAGCCCTTGTTCATGCCTTATGTATAAGGTAACTCTCTTGTTCATGCCTTAAGTATAAGGTAATTACTTTTGTATGATAGTATGACTAATTACACAAAATTACAACATAAAATTTTGTCCATGATCTTCATCATTCACGCCACCATCACCACCATATATACTCCATCCATTTTCAATTTTGCTACATCATTTTTATAGTTAGGAATACACTTTCAAGAGCCTTAAAACCCTTAACCATCTCAGCCCACAACCATGAAGATCTAGCTTCAAAAACATCACTTAATCACCATAAGAAAACCCTTACAAAAACACTTCAAGAATCCTTCCAAGAACACAAGTTTACTTCCAATCTTTCATCCAACTCCACCACTCTTTTGGTTCTAGGTTTTTACTCCTCTTTTACAGCAATCTTGTCCAAGTAACTTGAGGTAGTAACTTTGTTCATAACCTTATTCGATTCATATATATATAGTTATCTTATTTTATGGTATACAATTTTAACAACAAGAACATAGTTTGAATGATTTCAAACTTGTTTGCAAACTAAATAGATCCTTCTAACTTAACTTTTAAAATACTTCAAGACCTGTAATATATCATAAGGATATGCTAACTTAACAAGGTATAACTTGGTTTTTCAAAGAACACCTTAAAAACTGAATTTACGACGTCGGAGTGCAACCGGGGGCTGTTTTGGGTTGGATAATTAAAAACTATTTTGAACCTTGAATTGGAGGTTTATTTTCTGGAAAAATGATATTTACTATGAATATGATAACACATAAAAATTTCATGATTTAACTCAAAGTATAAGTATTTTTAGAAAAATAATCATTTAATGTTGTTTGCATAAGGGAAAATGATTAACTTCATAAGTTTCACCAAAATTTGACCTATGACCTGTGATTTCAAATACAAACTAAGGTATTTGCAGTTCATATTCTTAAAGAAGGACTCGATCCAAGGAATTGGCAAGTTGAACCAACGAAAACGGAGTTGTAACGAAGAAACTATGACCAAAACAAAATCGGATATCCAAAACTAGTTTAGCCACGAAAATAATTGGAGAAAAATTAAATAAATCACATCTTTTTAAAATAACATGATATTTTATATATATGTACTCATAATTTAATTTTATATATTTCAGGATCACCCGTAAACAATACGAGAAGATTAATCATAAGATCCCATGATTGTACGCAATACGTCTTCTAGACAATATAGGTACCATGGGTCAAGATTAATCCCGACCAATACGAATACGATGGGGGTTTTATTTATTTCGATGGGGGTTTTATTTATTTATTAAACACCTAAATATGAACCATTAAAATTGAATTGCTAACTACGGACTAAGAAGACATTAAAAGTATTATAAGTGTATATACGTGACGATTGTTTAAAATGAACATATATTGATATATTATATATGGATAGGTTCGTGATATCAACCGTAGACCAAGTCAAAATATATATATCTTCAAGGCAAAAGTGAGTATATAGTCCCACTTTTAAACTCTAAGTATTTCGGGATGAGAATACATGTATTTTATGTTTTACGTTATGGACACAAGTAACTGAAAAATATATTCTACGTTGAGTTGTACCACTGGCATACTTCCCTGTAGCTTGGTAACTACTATTTACAGCGGTATTGTAAACGCAAATCCTGTTGATAGATCTATCGGGCCTGACAACCCCAACCGGACTGGACGACCAGTATTCAACGGTTGCACAGTACTTCGTTTCGTGACTACACTTGGTACGGTGTAGTAAGATTTCATAATAAAGGGAATATGCGACGTGATTAAATGTTAAGTATGGTTACCAAGTGCTCAACCACTTAGAATATTTTTATTAAAATGTTTACATATGAAATCTTGTGGTCTATATTTATATCGCTGCCGGCATTAATCCTATATCTCACCAACTTTATGTTGACGTTTTAAACATGTCTATTCTCAGGTGATAACTAAAAGCTTCCGCTGCAACATGTTGAATTTAAGCAAGATCTTGTGTATGCATATTTGTGTCAAAAACAAAACTGCATATCCGAGGAGTTGTAATGTAAAATATGCTAGAAATCGTATTGTTATCATCACATGTAAAGTTTGTAAGTCTAAGATTATCGCTAAACGATAATCATCTTTATATTGTCTAAAGCTTGTATTATCATAAGAGTTATGGTTTGTAATGTAAAATAAATGCAGTTGTTCTTTTAAAAATGTCGCATATAGAGGTCAATACCTCGCAATGAAATCATACGTTATCTAACTCGTTCTTATGGTTAAGGACGGGTTATGACATGTGGTATCAGAGCTGTGGTCTTAGCGAACCAGGTTTGCATTAGTGTGTCTAAACGATAAGTCGTTAGGATACATTAGTAAGTCTGGACTTTGACCGGGTCTGATTTAAAAACCATTGCTTATCATTGTTGGTTAAAATTTATATGTAAATATTATGTAGTACTAATGGGTTAGTTGTTGTGTGATAGATGTCGGGCTCAAAACTTATTATCACATTCAGCGACTCCGAACCAGAATCTTCAGATGGTGTTCCAGTCATTAACCTATCCGATGACGAAAATAATATCTTTGGGGAAGACTCACAAATTCCGGATGAACCAACTATAGAGAACCCGGAAAGTGAACCCGAGGAGGAAAGTGAACCCGAGGAGGAAAGTGAACCCGAGGAGGAAAGTGAACCCGAGGAGGAAGATATACAGGAAATTACGGAAGACAAGTTTGAACGAGGAAAGAAACGAAAGGCTAATGAATTAGAAAATCCAAATCTCGAGTTTAGCGAGGATGATGTAGCACCAACTCCACTAGACACTACCACCCCTATTCCCACTATCCCTATTCGTTCTATCCCGGCATCTAGTTCTTCGGCCCCTCAGCCAAAATATAGGGAGACACCGCCAAAATATAGGCAGACAGCCAGGATAAGCGTTAAGCGATTCTTTGAACCTAAACGTCCTAGAAAATAGACCAAACGATGCGCTGCCGTATTAAACCATGGGATCATATAATGTTTTGTATAATATTATTAGTGTGGTTTGCTTAATGTTCGATGTAAGATAAGCATATGTAAAATAGTGAAGTATGAAATGCAATAATTTTCCATGGTTAAGTATTATTTAGATGGTAGTAATTGGTTCTGTACTAAGCTATTAAGTATGGACATTAACGGGTAGGTACTACCCTAGATATAATTATAAAACGCTAATAAGAAGAAAAGGCTTTTATAATAATACCTGGTTCATATTATTAATAAGCTATAATGTACTGTAAATATACACTACATCTTACAAAAATGACTTGTAACCTGTATTTTTGACTATAAACTTATACTTTTTCTGTTTAGTTTCATATATTTCAGTTCATTATGAAACCATAGCAACTTGATTCACTCAAAATGGATTTAAAACGAAGAAGTTATGGGTAAAACAAAATTGGATATTTTTTTCTTGTTTTAGCTACGTGAAACTTTGTATCAAATCTATACTAACCATAACTTAAATAACTTATATTGTATTATACATGTATTCTAACATATATTATGTAATCTTGATAGACCATAGGCACGTAAACAATGTTTTGACATATCATATCGACGTCATCTATATATATTATTTGGAACAACCATAGACACTCTATATGCGGTAATGTTCGAGTTAGCGATACAGGGTTAAGGTTGATTCCAAAATAATATATATACTTTGAATTGTGATCAAGTCTGAGACTTGTATACACTGGGTCGTGGATTGATTCAAGATAATATATATTGATTTATTTCTGTACTACTAACTGTGAACAAGTAATTGTGGACTACTAACGTTGGACTGTTAACTTAACAAATTTAAATCGATAAAACGTAATAAAATATATTGTGAATATATTTCAATCATACTTTGATATGTATGTATATATTTGTTATAGGTTCGTGATTCGACCCGTGGCCAAGTCTTATTTTCCGACGAAGTGAAAATACGTGAAAGTGAGTTATAGTCCCACTTTTTAAAATCTAATATTTTTGGGGATGAGAATACATGCAGTTTTATAAATGTTTTACAAAATAGACACAAGTACTTGAAACTACATTCTATGGTTGAATTATCGAAATCGAATATGCCCCTGTTAGCTTGGTAGCCTAAGAATTAGGGAACTGGCCCCTAATTGACGCGAATCCTAAAGATAGATCTATGGGCACTAACAAGCCCCAGTCAAAGAATTTGAACTGCTTTAGTACTTCGATTTTATCATGCCCGAAGGGAGTTTCGGAATGATGGGGATATTCTATATGCATCTTGTTAATGTCGGTTACCAGGTGTTCACCATATGAATGATTTTTATCTCTATGTATGGAATATATATTTATGAGAAATGGAAATGAAATCTTGTGGTCTATTATTACTATGATATAGGTTAAACCTATAAATCACCAACATTTTTGTTGACGTTTTAAGCATGTTTATTCTCAGGTGATTATTAAAAGTTTCCGCTGTTGCATGCTAAATTAAGGACAAGAATTGGAGTCAGCATGCTTGTAATATATTGTTTAAAAACTGCATTCGGAGATTTAAATCGATGTGTAATAATATTGTAAACCATTATGTAATGGTCGTGTGAAAAATGTTATCTTTTAATTATCATTACTTGATAATCTACGTTATGGTTTTAAAACCTTTATCGATAAAATAAAGGTTATGGTTTGTTTTAAAAACGAATGCAGTCTTTGAAAAACGTCTCAAATAGAGGTCAATACCTCGCAAGGATATCAATTAATATGAAATGTTTATAATCGATATGAATGGGACATTTCAGTTGGTATCCGAGCGTTGGTCTTAGAGAACCATAAATTTGCATTAGTGTGTCTTATCGAGTTTGTTAGGATGCATTAGTGAGTCTGGACTTCGATCGTGTTTTTCTTTAAAAACGATTGCTTAACACGTTTGTTAGAAACTATATATTTTTACATGTAAATATTATGTGATATATTAATCTCTTAACGTGCTTGCTATTGTGTGATAGATGTCTACCTCTAGTACAAATCCCATCGACTCACCCAATAATAATGAAGAGTAATGTATTTTGGGAAGATTCACAAATTCCGAAAGAAGAAGAGGAACCGGAAGATGAGGTTCCGGAGGAGGAAATATTAGGAACCACAGAAAAACAGATAAATAAAAGAAAATTCTCAACCAATGGACCAAAATTAAAAATGGTCAATGGTGTTTCCGCCGAGGAAGAAAAATATTGGGAAAATTACCAATTTTCTGATGAATCGGATCCCGAAGAGGATTTCGATGATATTATAGAAATTACCCCGGCTCAATTTAATATAGCAAATGAAAATAATAAGGGAAAAGCAATCAAAATAGAGAAACCCGAGTCCAAAACCGATGAACTTTATGTTAACATGAAATATCCCGATGGGATATATCGTAAACACCCGTATTTATTAAACTTTAACTATAACCCGGGAACATCTAAACCACCAGGTTTTTCTAAACCATTTGTGAAAATGATGGCTCGTATTAGAGGAGCACCATGTATCCCTAGGAAATTAGCAAAACGAACCAGGTCCGAGGAGGAAGAAACAAATGAGTCGGAATAAAGAATTGTAATCATGCTGTGTAATATGTGTACTGTAGTGTGCTTGTACTTTTATGCTGTATGTAAAAATTGCTTGTAATATTTGTATTCTATCATCCTTTACAAGAACTAATTTTTCATCTCTTTTACAGTATAAAAATACAAAATGGATATTAAGGATAGACGACCGAATATTTTAGAAGACCTACCAGGGGATATAATTGATGAAATATTGTCTAGAGTTGGTCGGAATTTATCGGCTCAATTGTTTACAGCGAGATTAGTTTGTAGGAAATTTGATAGACGTTCTAGGCATGCCTTGGTTTATAAAAGGCTTTCCATCGATAGATGGGGTATATCGCATTGGGGAGACCTTAAGTTACGCCATGTTTTCTTTAAGGCATTGTGTGCGGGAAACCCTAATGCAATTTTCCGCTACAGGTTGAGAGCCTATTTTGACTCTACATATCCCAACATAGGACTTCGTTCTTTAGAAAGAGCTTCAAACATGCAACTTAAAGAAGCATGTTATGTTTACGGGTTAGTGATGTTCGCTTCTCACCAAATTGAGAAAAAGAACATCGGATTGCAACTCCTTAATAAAACATTCCCACAGGTGACGGATTCAATAGTTGGGGTGAGAAATAAGGTTTTTAACTTGTTACGGGACTGTTGGATATTTCGTAACCCCCGTCCTTTTGACAACGTTACAACGTGCTGCCTTGCCAACGGTCACAACCGTTATTCCCCACTTGATCAAGGATGGGAAATAGTACTAGTAAAACCCGAATGCATGACATGTTTCTGGTCTTATAAATTACGTGTCTTTATCGCCTTCATTGAACAGTTTGAGTTTCACTAGAATTGTCCTAACATGTAGCGACCCGGCAAAATCGTTATTGACGGCGCCGTCTACTTAGGTCCCGTTACATGGTCATAAGTTTTTAAAATAACGTTTGACCAAAAGTATGTCGCATTCATTTCAAAAGTAAGGATGTTTCAAGGTTTACAAAGTAGTTCGACAAATAGTGACATTACAATGTTTAAAGTACAATTGAAACATATGCGACACAATTTAAGAATAAGTCAAAAGACGCTCCACGTATGCATGTATACTCGACATCCAAGCAAGTATCAAAAAGTATAGTGCGGAAGCATGTATCACCTAGTATTCAAGGACCTGAGAAAAACATAGAAAATCTGTCAACGAAAACGTTGGTGAAATTATAAGTGTATGTATAAAATATGTTTTGAACCACAAGATTTAGTATAAACCGAATATCAAGCGTATACATCTCAAAAGATGTGTTTGTATCACGAGCATCCAATTATCAAAGCTTAACTGAATCTTACCTCTGCATATAGTGTTAGAACCTACACTATTCTGATAAAATTATATTTCATTCGCTAATGGTAGCGAACCGTCCGAACGAGGGTTCGTTAAACCCGTATGGCCACACAACATAAGTTTACGCTTACACCCTACAAGTGTAACTGATGATAATTGGACTTGAGGATTTTTGTTCTAACTCGTATGTATCTTTGCTTTCGTATTTGAGTTCAAAGTATAAAAGCATAAATCGTTTATGTTTTCTCATCCCACGTATAAGTATAAAAGAGTAAAAGTGGGACTATAATCTCACCTTGAGTGCAAGCGTATAAAAGTACTTCGCAAGTAAACGTGTGTAAGAACGAATGCTAGTTTTGACCTAAACAAGTAGGTTGTATCAATAACAGTAAACACGATTGGTCAAAGTTGTTCAATTAGTCCTATGGCTCGTTACGACTCGATTATATAACATGTGAATCAAATTGTCAAGTTTCATGCAAGGTACAAGTATAAAAGCATGTTAGAATGATTGCATACGTATTTGGTTAGGTTTAACTAAAAGTTAAACTTGGTCAAAGTCAAAGTCAACGGGGTCGGGTCGGGTGTTCGACAATTTTCCCATGATGAGAAATCATATATGAGCATGTTATCCAAATTTCATGTTAATCGGAGTTGCGGTTAAGCGAGAAAAGAATTTATGAAAAATAAAACAAAAAGAAAATTTGGCCCGGGTATGTGCGCGGTGGCGCAGGTATGCGCGGCGCGCACTAAAACGTGGAACCAGGTCAGTACTTTGTCTAAAGGGGGTAAGCATCTGAAGCTACACATTTGCGCGGCACACGAAAGGGTGCGCGGCGCGCGATCCTGGAAAAAGTGTTGTTGCTTAACAAAAGCTAAGTGCACGACCCAAAATTCACCAAAACACAACTTATGATCCGCAAACATTTATAACACATATCATGCATCGTTGGAAAGGTATTTTGACGAGGAAAACAACTAAACACATATCACCAATCAAATACAAACATTTTACACCAAAATCCACCATTAATGCTCAACATTAGTTACTCCAAGCTCATAAATTGCATAAGATGATTCGGGAATTTAATACCCACATATAATACGCCATTTCGTAGGTAATTACGCATACAATACTATTACACACTTACAAATAACATTGCAAAGCATTCAATGCATCAAATATCCAATTTACTTCTATCAAACCCTAACTCAAAATCATAAATTTTGCAATTATGTTTATGAAGCTTTTCCATGTCAACCTACACACCAAATTGAAGCTAGTGATACTAGTAACACATTTAATACATGCACTTTTAACATCTAACAACATTTAAACAACCAAATCTCAAGATCAAACACACCCATTTCAAGTTTTAGCTAATTACATCAAAATGACAAGAACAAGCATATAAATCATATATTCATGCTAGACTTGAGCCATAGACACTAATTAACACTTTTATAAGTTAAAAACATCAAGAACACAAAATCTAGTGTTTTTAGAAAGTTACCAAAATGCAATAAAGTTGGTATGGATTCGAAGAGGAAGATGCAAGGATTCCAAATATGTAATTTGTTTTGATGTTTGCTTCCTTGAAACGATTTAGATGATGATTCTTTGTAATAGGAGTTTGAGAGAAAATGGTGGAAGTATTAAGAAAACTAAAAAAGGAGGTGGATAATAAATGGTGGAGATGCCATGGTTGACTAGTTGACCTAGTTAAGACTTTGAGCATTTGGCAAGTTTAGTCCCTTAAGTTTAAAAGCGGGTGCGTGAATTACCTAAACGAAATATTTTAAATCGCATTTTAACGGAAGATGTTATAATTATATAACGGACTTTAGAATAACATAACGGAAGGTAAGCGGAAAAAGGCGGGATGTTTCGTTACCTACTCCTTAAAAGAAATTTCGTCCCGAAATTTAAGTAGGCGTAGTGGTCGTAGTTTCTTCCTCTGGATCTTGCGTTTCCAAATCCACGAATAAATGAGGATACTTCCTTTGTATTTGATCTTGTCTTTCCCAAGTAAACTCGGGTCCCCTTTTGGCATTCCAACGGACCTTGACAATTGGAATTAATCTTTGTTTTAGCGTTTTAACAGAGGTGTCCACAATTTCAACCTGTTCCTCTACAAAATGAAGTTTGTCGTCAATAGTAAGTTCCTCGAGAGGGATGACGAGTTCGGGTTCGGCAAAACACTTCTTCAAGTTTGATACATGGAAAGTAGGATGAACAGAGCTCAATATAATGACCCGTCCTAATCCATCTGGACGAATACATTACATTTGGTTACATCGCGATGTACTTGACCTCTATATGATACATTTTACAAACATTGCATTCGTTTTTAAAAGACAAACTTTCATTACATCGAAAGTTGACGGCATGCATACCATTTCATAATATATCTGTGACGACCCGGAAATTTCCGACTAAATTTAAACTTTATCTTTATATTATTCTGACACGATAAGCAATGTTTGTTAAGTTAAATCTCAAGGATTTTAAACTATGTTTATACATTCATTTAAACCTCGACCAAATTCCAATGATTCACGAACCATTAAATGAACATATATGAATATGTATGTATATGTGTATAAGTTATAAATTGAAAATATCAACAAAGTATTTAAAAGTATAATGCTTTATATGAACGTATTTGTTTCAATATAATTATCGACGAAATTAAAAAAATATATATTAAATGATTGAATTATCAGAAACATTGAATTATGATTACAAGTCTCTGTTGAGAGGTCCACTATGATTTGAGATATCTATTCCTCTTAACGATATTCGGAATAATTTGTAAAGCTATTTATAAATAAAAATAAAAAGTGTCATTTACGAAAGTTAGACAAAAGCTAGTGGAGAATTGGTTTCCATAATATTCTATTAATCTATTTTCAAACGTACAAAAACGTTTTCAGTTTAAAAAAAACTTTATTATTAAACTTTTATAAATATCTAGAATCACTTTTGACAACTCATTACTTAACCAGTATAATAAATATAACGATATTTATATTTTATTTCATTAAATATATATAACGATTTAAATTAATATTATATATATTTATACGCGTATTATACATACATAGTTTTTATACTTTTACTATACTTTAACTTTATCTTTACTTTACTTTTACTTTACTTTAACTTTAATAATTCACTTTAATAATTCATACTTTAATAATTCACTTTAATAATTCATACTTTAATAATTTACTTTAATAATTCATACTTTAATAATTCACTTTAATAATTCATACTTTAATAATTCACTTTAATAATTCATACTTTAATAATTCACTTTAATAATTCATACTTTAATAATTCACTTTAATAATTCATACTTTAATAATTCACTTTAATAATTCAAAAATCTATTATAAATAGAATTCAATAGGTTTAATTATTTCATAGAAACTTGAAAATATATTTCTCTAAACTCTCTCAATCGATTTACATTTAAATATATATATATTTGCTCTGTATTATTTCAAGATATTATTAGTATACATAAAATATTACGACGGAGTGATGTCCGAGTGATTTCAAAATAGTTTTTTGAATGAGTCGAAGCTAAGGAAATTATGGGTTATAGCTATGGAAGTGATGGGTATGGTTCATGGGTATGCTCGTGAGGTCAATCTAGTGTTTATCATCTCCGTTGCGTCTACATACTTTCCTGCAATATTGAATCTCAATATTGATACGTGAGCACTCATAACTTAACTTTTATATATCAATAGTGTATCCCTGACTAGTGCTCGAATATATATGATTATGCATGCTTGTACATTCGATATTGTCCTTAGATAGGTTTGTTGAATCCTGAATTAGATACATATGCTACTGAGATAGGGTATATGATATGCATGTCATTGGAAAGCTAGCGAAAAATTAAGAACTTTTCATTTAGATATCGAATAGTTTCGATGAACGGATTTGAAGTTATAGTCAACTGAATTTTAGTATTATTGTTAAAATGATTATTATTACTATCGTCGTTATTATTTTAATAGAAATATCATTGTTATTATAAAATATCATTATTACTATTATGTTAGTATTATCATTTTATCATAATAACATTTTTAGTAAATATAAATATTGTTATTTTTTTTATAGAATAATAATAATTATTATTACAAAATAATACAACTTTTACTTATTATTATTATGATCAATATTATTTTATCAAATAAATAGGGGATACAAAGATATTTTTCACCACGCGTAATATAATTACATTAATAACCACTATAGTTTTAAGATATTAAGTGAACTTTATAAATTTTACTACTTAAGATATATAAAAGTATATTTTATCATATATAAACGTTAATATAAATTTTTATTAATAAATGACTTTTATTATTATAAAATCTAATAAATATATTTAAATATATAAAACGACTATAGTTAAGTTATATAATAAACACGTATAAATTTTAGAAGTAATTTTGGGTCAAATTGACTTTTGTTGACTTTTGCATATTAGTCTCGAGCATTAGGATTGTGGTACACTATGACTTGACCAAAAATTGTTAGACAAATATTGACCAACGTATAAATATATATAATTAATATAGGTTCGTGAATCCGAGGCCAACCTTGCACTTGTTAAATGACGTTATATGTATTTTTACTACGAAATACAGTATGGTGAGTTTCATTTGCTCCCTTTTATATATATTTTTGGGACTGAGAATACATGCGCTGTTTTTATAAATGTTTTACGAAATAGGCACAAGTACTAAAACTAATTCTACGTAGGTTTAAACCAGAAATATACCCTTAGCTTGGTAACATTAAACTACTTGTCTATGTACGGTAGGCGCGAATCCTAAAGATAGATCTATTGGGCCTGACAAACCCCATCCTGACTATGGGATGCTTTAGTACTTCGAGGTTATTTTAAACACACCTGATCCGGTGTACTTCAGAGGGCAAAACATGAACGTTAAGGCTTGTTACCGGGTGCCTACAACTTATAGAATACTTTTATACACTTGTGAGTGTACATATGTTTATAAACGGAAATCTTGTGGTCTATTAATATATTGAAATGATTGTTATGATAAACCTATGAACTCACCAACCTTTTCGTTGACACTTTAAAGCATGTTTATTCTCAGGTATTAAAGAAATCTTCCGCTGTGCATTAGCTCATTTTAAGGATATTACTTGGAGTCATTCATGACATATTTTGAAAGACGTTGCATTCGAGTCATTGAGTTCATCAAGATTATTATTAAGCCAATTATAGTTGGATGTATTATGAAATGGTGTGCATGCCGTCAACTTTCGTTGTAAAGAAAGTTTGTCTTTTAAAAACGAATGCAATGTTTGTAAAATGTATCATATAGATGTCAAATACCTCGCGATGTAATCAACTATTGTGAATCGTTTATAATGTATATGAACGGGTCCTTTCAATATCCAACTATAATTTACTTAATAATAATCTTGAAGAACTCGACGAATCGAATGCAACATCTTTTGAAATATGTCATGAATGACTCTAAGTTATATCTCTAAGATGAGCAAATGCACAGCAGAAGTTTTCTTTCATACCTGAGAATAAACATGCTTTCAAGTGTCAACCAAAAGGTTGGTGAGTTCATAGGTTTATCATAATAATCATTTCCCTAATTTTAATAGACCACAAGATTTTATTTTCCATAAATATCATTATACTCGTAAGTGTATAAAATCCATTCGTATGATGAACACCTGGTAACCGACATTAACATAATGCATATAGAATATCCCCCGCATACTCGCAAGTATGCCATAAATATTGGCAATCGCAATCACCATTTAAATCAAAGTACTAAAGCATTCCAAATTTCAGAATGGGGTTTGTTAGGCCCATAGATCTATCTTTAGGATTCACGTCAATTAGGGCCATTTCCCTAATTCTTAGGTTACCAGACTTGAAGGGGCGATATTCGGTATAATAATCCAACCATACAATGTAGTTTCAAGTACTTGTGTCTATTTCGTCAAACATTTATAAAAGCAGTGCATGTATTCTCAGCCCAAAAATATATATTGCAAAAGCATTTAAAAAGGGAGCAAATGAAACTCACAATACTGTATTTTGTAGTAAAATACATATCACGACATTGAACAATGCAAGGTTAGCCTTGAATTCACGAACCTATATCATGTATATATATTAAAACATATAATGGCATTCAGACTAGGTTTAATATATTACTTACTTAATATAGTAATGTATTTATTATTTCCAATGTTATATATATCTATAATCTATATATGTTATTTTTTTATATTAAATTATAAATTAGATATACATATGATGTATGTAATAAATATATTTCTATATAAATATCTTTTGTTTGTAAAAATAATAATTATAATAATACTAAGATAATTTGTAGTGATAATAATAATAATAAGAATAATAATAATAATAATAATAATAATAATAATAATAATAATAATAATAATAATAATAATAATAATATTATTATTAATAATAATAATAAAAATAATAATAATAATCATGCTAAAAATAATAATAAAAGAGATGTTAATACTAATAATAATAATGATACTTTTAATTAAAAAAAATGATAAGTTTAATAATAATAATAATGATAATAATAATAATAATAATAATAATAATAATAATAGTAATAATAATAATAATAATAATAATAATAATAATAATAATAATAATAATAATAATAATAATAATAATAATAATAATAGTAATAATACTATAAAAATAATAATAATAATAATATTAATACCTATATCTTGAAGTCCATCATAAATGAGCCCAGGTAAAGCCCATCAAGAATAACATAGTTCAAAAGCAGGTTGTTGTTTAAATAAAAACAAATTTGCAGCAAGCTGGGATTGAACCTCTGACCACTCATTCACAAACATCACACCTAACCACTGATCCGTCGTTTACTTTCTTAATTGATTTTCACATTAAATTGTTTTAATCTATAAATGTAAGCTGCCTTCGCCTTAATACAAAACCTATTTAACATCATCTTCTTGTCATCCATGAATCATCATCATGAACATAACATCATCTAAACCATCATCATTTTTGTAATTAATTTGTGGGTGTTAGAATTTCTTCACTATCACCATTAATTGGCCCAAAAATACATCGGCCCAACAGGCCCATGTTTGAAACAGATTTGACCCATTTATATACAACTCCATATACATTAACAGTTAAAGGAACGAGCCTGCTTCCTTGTAGCTTCCCGTCGAGCAACAGTAGCAACATGAATCAAAAATAGCTGAAATATTTAACAGTCACAGCAGTAGCTGCTTGCTCGAGTAAACAGCAAAGAAAAAAAATTATGCAGCAGTGGTTTCCGGATGAAAATGAAAGAAGAAAGAAAAAGAAAAAAAAAATATGAATCGCGAATGGGTTTGAGGTGGAGGTGGTCAGCTCGTAACAGGAACAAGAACACAAGTGCAACAGTAGCTTTGGGTGGTTTTAACGGTGGTGGTTTGTGGTTTATAAAAACAGAAAAAAATAAATGAACGCGTAAATAGCAGTGGTGGTTGTTCACAGGTGTAGGTGTGTGTGATGGTGAAAGGTGTTGTGGTGATGGTTTCATGATCATAACCTAAAGAAGCTTAAGGTGGTGGTTCGATGGTGGGTTAGTTATAACCGAAACTAATAGTAGCTAGTGGTGGTGACTTATGGGTTTATCCGAACAAGAAGATGGTTGGGGTTCTTAGGTGGTTTGAACGAGTAGCAAAGGGTGATAGATGGTGATGAATTGGTAGTTTCCGAACGGTTTTCATGGTGGTTTGTCGTGAGGTGGTGGTGGCTCACGGTTTGAAGAATGTGGAGTGGGTTTGAGATGGTTATGAACCGAACAACAAGTGGGTGTTGATACGGGTGTGGTGATGGCGTTCGACTATAGTGGCCGGTGTTAGTGTTATGGATGTTGAAGGTGGTTCTCCCCAATTCATGTAATATATAAGTGTTTATATATACTGTAAAGTGTAAGTTAATAATTAATAATATTAATATAATAATAATAATAATTAATAATCATAATTTAACTCATACTTATCATGTGACATGAAAGAGTGCAGTATAGCCGCCTCTGTTATTGAATAAATCCTACCGACAGTTTTTACGGACCGAAATATCGTACTATGTTGTTAAATTAGTGGCGAATAAAAATCTTCAGAAAATCCAAAATTTTTAAATTAACTATATTTATTTTTTTGGTCATTATGGTATAAAATTCGATCATTAACTATTAAATAAAAATTACATTAATTATTCACTCCCAACCCCAAGTAACAAATACAAAGTTTTAAAATTTAATAAGTAGGTTCTAACTACATTTTTAGTAAGTCTAAAATTTATAGAACTCATTTTCGAATCACCATTTATTTTAAAATGACATAAGTTTGAATTTAACTTACTTAATATCAATAATGACATCAAATGAGTATTACAATCATTTAATATTTATTTTTAATATACTTTATTTATATATAGAGATATATTTTAAATACTAATTATTATAATATCCTATTTTTATTTTATTAATTTTTAATAACAACAACATATAATACTTCAAATTATATTTCGAATTATTATTTATATATACATACACACATATCTATTTACAATTAATTGTTCATGAATCGTCGAGAGCAGTCGAAGGTCAATTGAATATATGAACATCGTTCCAAAATTTTCTAGACTCAACATTACAGACTTTGCTTATCGTGTCGGAAACATATAAAGATTAAGTTTAAATTTGGTCGGAAATTTCTGGGTCGTCTCACTCAGTTGAGGCGGAAGATCTAAATGATAAGCAACGGTTCCAACACGCTCTAAAATTTCGAAAGGACCAATATACCGCGGATTTAGCTTCCCGCGTTTCCCCAAATGGATTACACCTTTTCAAGTTACGACTTTTAACATTACGCGGTCACCGACTTGAAATTCGAGGTCGTTGCGTCTTTTGTCGGTATAGCTCTTTTGACGACTACTGGCCGTCCGGAGCCTATCTCGGATTTGAACGATCTTCTCGGTTGTTTCATGAATGAGTTCGGGTCCGATGATTTGTGTGTCACCTACTTCGGCCCAACAAAGTGGTGAACGACATTTTCGGCCATATAATGCTTCGAATGGTGCGGCGTTAATACTCGCGTGATAACTATTGTTGTAGGAGAATTCGGCGAGAGGCAAGTGCTTGTCCCAAGCTTTTCCGAAATCGATAACGTAAGCTCGTAGCATGTCTTCCAAGGTTTGAATTGTGCGTTCGCTCTGTCCGTCGTTTTGTGGATGATATGCGGTGCTCATGTCTAAATGCGTTCCCAACGCTTCTTGTAAAGTACGCCAAAATCTAGAAACAAAACGGCCATCTCGATCAAAAATAATCGATAAAGGCACATCGTGACGGGCTATGATCTATTTAATGTAAAGTTGTGCAAGTTTTTCCATGTTGTCGGTTTCCTTCATGGCTAGGAAGTGCGCGGATTTGGTGAGACGGTTAACAATAACCCAAATAGTATCGTAGCCGCCCACCGTCTTTGGTAGTTTGGTGATAAAATCCATCGTTATCCTTTCCTACTTCCATTGCGGGATTTCGGATGGTTGAAGTAGTCTGGAAGGTCTTTGTTGTTCGGCTTTGACCTTGGAGCAAGTTAAGCATTTTCCAACATAAGTAGCGACGTCTCTTTTAATGTCCGGATACCAATATTGTTCTTTGAGGTCGTGGTACATCTTATTGGCACCGGGGTGAATCGAATATCTTGACTTATGGGCTTCGTCTAAAATAAGGCTTCGTAGGTCCCCATAACTAGGTACCCAAATTCTTCCAGCGAAATATCGGAGTCTGGTTTCTTTAACTTCGAATCGAGAGGTGAGGACGTTCAAGTGTTCGAGAGAGATGTTTTCATCCTTGAGAGCCTCGTCTTGGGCTACACGAATTTGACTATTGAGATTGGTGTGGATGGTGATGTTTAAAGCTTGAACACGAAGAGGCACCGCCCTTTCTTTTCGACTTAAGGCATCGGCTACTACATTTGCCTTTCCAGGATGGTAACAAAGCTCACAATTGTAATCGTTTAAGGTTTCAATCCACCGTCGTTGTCTCATGTTTAGTTACTTTTGGTTGAAGATGTGTTGGAGGCATTTGTGATCGGTGAAGATGGTACTCTTGGTTCCATAAAGATAGTGTCTCCACATTTTAAGTGCAAAGACAATGGCTCCAAGTTCGAGATCATGTGTCTTGTAGTTCCGTTCATGAATTTTTAGTTGTCAAGAGGCATAAGCAATGAATTTCTTTCGTTGCATCAATACACACCCAAAACCATGTTTCGAGGCATCACAATATACAACAAAATCATCATATCCTTCGGGAAGTGACAAGATAGGAGTGGTGGTTAGCTTTGTATTCAAGATTTGGAATGCGGATTCTTGCTCAGTCGCCCAAATGAATTTCTTTCCCTTGTGAGTTAACGCGGTTAGAGGACGTGCAACCAAAGAGAAGTTTTCGATGAATCTACGATAGTACCCGGCGAGACCCAAGAATTGACGAATGTGGGTAGGAGTAGTAGGGGTCTCCCATTTGATAATTGCTTCAATTTTTGCGGGGTCGACTTTAATACCTTGATCACTTACAACATGACCAAGAAATTGACCTTCCTGCAACCAAAATTCACACTTGGAGAATTTGGCATAGAGTCGTTCTTGTCTCAAGAGTTCAAGCACAAGTCAGAGATGTTGTTCGTTCTCTTCTTCACTTTTAGAATAGACCAAAATATCATCGATGAAAACAATAACGAATTTGTCGAGGTATGGTTTGCACAAGCGGTTCATAAGATCCATGAATACCGCCGGTGCATTAGTGAGATCGAATGGCATTACAAGAAACTCATAACTACCATAACGAGTCCGGAAATCCGTTTTGGAGACATCTTCCCCGTTAACCCTTAATTGATGATAACCCGAGCGGAGATCGATTTTCGAATATACACGAGATCCTTGTAGTTGATCAAAGAGGTCACCGATGCGTGGAAGAGGATATCGGTTCTTAACCTTCAATTTGTTTAGTTCATGATAGTCGATACACATTCGTAGGGATCCATCTTTCTTCTTAACGAATAAAATCGGAGCGCCCCATGGTGAATGGCTAGGTTGGATAAAATCACAGTCAAGTAGTTCTTGGATTTGACTTTGTAATTCTTGCATTTCGGATGGAGAAAGTCTATACGGTGCCCGTACTACAGGTGCTGCTCCCTGAATAAGATCGATTTGGAATTCTACCGGTCGATGAGGTGGAAGACCCGGCAATTCATCGAGAAATACATCGAAAAAGTCACTAATAATTGGCACATCATCGATATGCTTCTCATCGATCTCGACTTTCTTAACATGGGCTAGAATCGCGAAACAACCTTTACGAAGGTATTTTTAAACTTTAAGGCACGAGACGAGGTTGAGTCCGGTGCAACTCTTATCGCCATAGACAATCAAGGGTTCACCATTCTCGATAGGAATTTGAATTGCTTTAAGATCACAAAGGATGTGAGATTTCGTTTTAGCTAACCAATCCATACCAACTATTACATCGAAGCTCCCCAGTTCTATAGGTATCAAGTCAATTTCAAACTCTTTACCCATTAAGTTTAACGCACACCCCCGATAAAATTTATCGGCACTCAATAGTTTTCCGTTGGCCACTTTAATGATATAAGTAGTATCTAGTGGGAGTGGTGGATTGCTAAAAGAATGAGTCAAATTCTTGGATACAAAACTCTTGTCGGCACCCGAATCGAATAAATAATAGACATAACAATTGTTGAGAAGAAACGTACCCGTGACTAGTTCATTGTCATCTCGGGCTTCCTCGGTGTTGATGTTGAAAGCTCGGCTTCGGGTATTGGGGTTAGCTTTCTTCTTTGGGCACGCATTCCTATAATGACCCGGTTGGCCACATTCATAACAAACACCCGGTCTTGGTGCATTGGGCCCCTTTTGAGCAACGGGGGCGATATTCCTACAATCGTGGGCCACGTGGCCACTCCTTTGACATTTGACACAAAATGGTTTACCACATTCACCAAGATGATGTTTGTAGCACTTGTTACAATAATGCAAGTTTTCGACATAACTCTTCTTGCCGTCGGAGGTGAAAGGCTTTTTGGTGAAGTTGTTATTGTTGTTGTAGTTGCTTGATGGAGTGGCTTCGAATTTTCTTTTGTTGCCACCCGACTTATCCTCGGCTTTAGGGGCCGGTACTACGATTTCGTCCACCGTTTCAATCAATTTGTGGGCCATATTCAAAGCTTCTTAACGATTAGTGGGTTTGGATGACATTACTCCGTGTTTGATGCTCTTTGGAAGACCATCCGTGTAAAGTTCAACCCTTAAAGACTCGGGGTTTACAAGGTTTGGGCACATCAAGGGTAGTTCGGAAAATCGTTGATTATAAGCCTTGAGGTCGTTTCTGACTGCTTTTAGAGTTCTTAGCTCTTGTTCGAGCTTTCAGGTTTCCTCGCGCGGAAAGTATTCGGTGATCATCTTTTCTTTCAAATCGGACCAAGAGAGAGCGTGGGCTTCATCGATACCTAACGATTGTACATACGTGTTCCACCGCGTGAGAGCGAGACCGGCAAAAGTGTGGGTGGAATATTTAACCTTGTCTTGGTCCCGGCAACCGTTTATGCTAAAAACGGCTTCCGTTTGCTCAAACCATCGAGTGAGAGCGACCGGTCCTCCGGTCCCATCAAAAGTATGAGGTTTACACCCCATGAAGGCTTTGTAGGAGCATCCCTCGTTTGAGTTACTGGCTCTATTGTTGTTGTTGTTGTTGTTGTTGTGGTTGTTGTTGTTATTGTTGTTGTTGTTAGAAGAGTGACCGGCCATGGCCGCATCTACGGCGGTGGCTATCATTCGTTGTAGAGCTTGTTCGGGTGTCTCATGGTGTGGTACATGGTGAGGAGGTATTGTTCCTTCAAAGCACAAGAATATCGTTGATTAGTATTCTCAATAATACTGACCGTGATATGGAATGAGGATAAAGAGAAAATTTTCCTTGACTCGCCTTAAATTCTTTATGTCATAATGTCGGAACGTTCATGTGAGTCACCGTAATATAATCCCGGCAATTATATTACCCTAATTCATATGTGCATTTGACATTATTTCACTAAGTCAAGGTGGCGTGTCAATCAAATTTAAACAATGTGGGATTAAGATGGAATAAGAGTTAGATATGAATGGAAGAGTTCGAGTATAAATGCACAAGTAGTCAAGTAATTCCTACTTCAAGTCTATATGTCGGTTGTAGTCTAGACTCACTAATGTACCCTATAAATCGGGGTTGACACCAAAGAACTCTAAATCCCTACAATCAATGCTCTGATACCATCTGTAGCGACCCGGCAAAATCGTCATTGACGGCGCCGTCTACTTAGGTCCCGTTACGTCGTCATAAGTCTTTAAAACAACGTTTGACCAAAAGTATGTCACATTCATTTCAAAAGTAAGGATGTTTCAAGGTTTACAAAGTAGTTTGACAACTAGTTACATTACAATGTTTAAAGTACAATTGAAACATATGCGACACAATTTAAGAATAAGTCAAAAGATGCTCCACGTATGCATGTATACTCGACATCCAAGCAAGTATCAAAAAGTATGGTGCAGAAGCATGCATCACCTAGTATTCAAGTACCTGAGAAAAACATAGAAAATCTGTCAACAAAAACGTTGGTGAAATCATAGGTGTATGTATAAAGTATGTTTTGAACTACAATATTTAGTATAAACCGAATATCAAGCGTATACATCTCAAAAGATGTGTTTGTATCACGAGCATCCAATTATCAAAGCTTAACTGAATCTTACCTCTGCATATAGTGTTAGAACCTACACTATTCTGATAAAATTATATTTCATTCGCTAACGGTAGCGAACCGTCCGAATGAGGGTTCGTTAAACCCGTATGGCCATACAACATAAGTTCACGCTTACACCCTACAAGTGTAACTGATGATAATTGGACTTGAGGTTTTTTGTTCTAACTCGTATGTATCTTTGCTTTCGTATTTGAGTTCAAAGTATAAAAGTATAAATCATTTATGTTTTCTCATCCCACGTATAAGTATAAAAGAGTAAAAGTGGGACTATGATCTCACCTTGAGTGCAAGCGTATAAAAGTAATTCGCAAGTAAACGTGTGTAAGAACGAATGCTAGTATTGACCTAAACAAGTAGGTTGTATCAATAACGGTAAACACGATTGGTCAAAGTTGTTCAATTAGTCCTATGGCTCGTTACGACTCGATTATATAACATGTGAATCAAATTGTCAAGTTTCGTGCAAGGTATAAGTATAAAAGCATGTTAGAACGATTGCATACGTATTTGGTTAGGTTTGACTAAAAGTCAAACTTGGTTAAAGTCAAAGTCAACGGGGTCGGGTCGGGTGTTCGACAATTTTTCCATGATGAGAAATCATATATGAGCATGTTATCTAAATTTCATGTTAATCGGAGTTGCGGTTAAGCGAGAAAAGAATTTATGAAAAATAAAACAAAAAGAAAGTTTGGCCAGGGTATGTGCGCGACGCGCGCAAGTATGCGCGGCGCGCACTAAAGCGTGGAACCAGACTCACTAATGTATCCTAACAAACTCGATAAGACACACTAATGAAAATTTCTGGTTCTCTAAGACCAACGCTCGGATACCAACTGAAATGTCCCGTTCATATTGATTATAAACGTTCCATATTAATTGATTTCGTCACGAGGTTTTGACCTCTATATGAGACGTTTTTCAAAGACTGCATTCATTTTTAAAACAACCATAACCTTTATTTTATCGATAAAGGTTTAAAAAGCATTACATAGATTATCAAATAATGATAATATAAAATATACCGTTTACACACGACCATTACATAATGGTTTACATTAAGAATATATTACATCAAAAATAAGTTTCTTGAATGCAGTTTTTAGACAATATCATACAAGCATGGACTCCAAATCTTGTCCATATTTTAGTATGCAACAGCGAAAGCTCTTAATAATCACCTGAGAATAAACATGCTTAAAACGTCAACAAAAAAATGTTGGTGAGTTATAGGTTTAACCTATATATTATCAAATCATAATAATAGACCACAAGATTTCATATTTCAATATACATCCCATACATAGAGATAAAATTCATTCATATGGTGAACACCTGGTAACCGACATTAACAAGATGCATATAGAATATCCCCATCATTCCGGGACACCCATCGGACATGATAAAATCGAAGTACTAAAGTATTCCAAATTCCAGAATGGGGCTTGTTGGGCTCGATAGATCTATCTTTAGGATTCGCGTCAATTTGGGGGTCTGTTCCCAAATTCTTAGGCTACCAAGCTAAAAAGGGGCATATCCGGCTTCGATCATTCACTCATATAATGTAGTTTCATTTACTTGTGTCTATTTCGTAAAACATTTATAAAATTTGCATGTATTCTCATCCCAAAATATTAGATTTTAAAAATGGGACTATAACTCACTTTCACAGATTTTTACTTCGTCGGGAAGTAAGACTTGGCCACTGGTCGATTCACGAACCTATAACAAATATGTACATATATATCAAAGTATGTTCAAAATATATTTACAACATTTTTAATACGTTTTAATGTTTTAAGTTTATTAAGTCAGTTGTCCTCGTTAGTAACCTACAACTAGTTGTCCATAGTTAGATGTACAGAAATAAATCGATATATATTATCTTGGATCAATCTATGACCCAGTGTATACACGTATCAGGCTAGATCACAACTCAAAGTATATATATTTTTGGAATCAACCTCAACCCTGTATAGCTAACTCCAACATTACTGCATATAGAGTGTCTATGGTTGTTCCAAATAATATATATACATGGGTCGATATGATATGTCAAAACATTTGCATACGTGTCTATGGTATCCTAAGATTACGTAATATATTAGAATACATGTATAATACAATATAAGTTAGCTAGGATATGTTTTGTATAGAATTGTTACAATATTTCCCGTAGCTACAACAATCAAAAATATCCAATCTTGTTTTACCCATAACTTCTTCGTTTTAAATCCGTTTTGAGTGAATCATATTGCTATGGTTTCATATTGAACTCTATTTTATGAATCTAAACAGAAAAAGTATAGGTTTATAGTCAGAAATATGGGTTACAAGTCATTTTTGTAAAGGTAGTCATTTCAGTCGAAAGAACGACGTCTAGATGACCATTTTGGAAAACATACTTCCACTTTGAGTTTTACCATGATTTTTGGATATAGTTTCATGTTCATAAGGAAAATCATTCTCCCAGAAGAACAACTTTTAAATCAAAGTTTATCATAGTTTTTAATTAACTAACCCAAAACAGCCCGCGGTGTTACTACGACGGCGTATATCCGGTTTTACGGTGTTTTTCGTGTTTCCAGGTTTTAAATCATTAAGTTAGCATATCATATAGATATAGAACATGTGTCTAGTTGATTTTAAAAGTTAAATTAGAAGGATTAACTTTTGTTTGCGAACAAGTTTAGAATTAACTAAACTATGTTATAGTGATTACAAGTTTAAACCTTCAAATAAGGTAGTTTTATATATATGAATCGAATGATGTTATGAACATCATTACTACCTCAGGTTTTGTGGATAAACCTACTGGAAATGAGAAAAATAGATCTAGCTTCAAAGGATCCTTGGATGGCTTGAAAGTTCTTGAAGCAAAATCATGACATGAAAACAAGTTCAAGTAAGATTTCCACTCGAAATAAGATTGTTAAAGTTATAGAAATGGAATCAAAGTTTGAACATGAGTATTACCTTATATTAGAAAGATATCTTACTGTAAATAAGAAAGATTTCTTGAGGTTGGATGATCACTCAAAGTGGATTTGCAAGATTGGAAGTAAGCTAGCAAATTTGGAAGTATTCTTGATTTTATGAAACTAGAACTTATAGAATTTATGAAGAACACTTAGAAATTGAAGATAGAACTTGAGAGATATCAATTAGATGGAGAAAATTGAAGAATGAAAGTGTTTGTAGGTATTTTTGATTGTTGGTATATGGATTAGATATAAAGGATGTGTAATTTTGTTTACATGTAAATAAGTCATGAATGATTACTAATATTTTTGTAATTTTATGAGATATTTCATGCTAGTTGCCAAATGATGGTTCCCACATGTGTTAGGTGACTCACATGGGCTGCTAAGAGCTGATCATTGGAGTGTATATACCAATAGTACATACATCTAAAAGCTGTGTATTGTACGAGTACGAATACAGGTGCATACAAGTAGAATTGTTGATGAAACTGAACGAGGATGTAATTGTAAGAATTTTTGTTAAGTAGAAGTATTTTGATAAGTGTCTTGAAGTCTTTCAAAAGTGTATGAATACATATTAAAACACTACATGTAAATACATTTTAACTGAGTCGTTAAGTCATCGTTAATCATTACATGTAAGTGTTGTTTTGAAACCTTTCGGTTAACGATCATGTTAAATGTTGTTAACCCATTGTTTATTATATCTAAAGAGATGTTAAATTATTACATTATCATGATATTATGATGTATTAATATATCTTAATATGGTATATATATATATATATACAATTAAATGTCGTTACAACGATAATCGTTACATATATGCCTCGTTTCGAAATCATTAAGTTAGTAGTCTTGTTTTTACGTATGTAGTTCATTGTTAATATACTTAATGATATTTTTACTTATCAAAATATCATGTTAACTATATATATATATACATATATATGACATCATATGGTTTTTACAAGTTTTAACGTTCGTGAATCACCGGTCAACTTGGGTGGTCAATTGTCTATATGAAACCTATTTCAATTAATCAAGTCTTAACAAGTTTGATTGCTTAACATGTTGGAAACACTTAATCATGTAAATATCAATTTCATTTAATATATATAAACATGGAAAAGTTTGGGTCACTACAACAAGCATATAAATCATATATTCATGCTAGACTTGAGCCATAGACACTAATTAACACTTTTATAAGTTAAAAACATCAAGAACATAAAATCTAGTGTTTTTAGAAAGTTACTCAAATGCAATAAAGTTGGTATGGATTCGAAGAGGAAGATGGAAGGATTCTAAATATGTAATTTGTTTTGATGTTTGCTTCCTTGAAATGATTTAGATGATGATTCTTTGTATTAGGAGTTTGAGAGAAAATGGTGGAATTATTAAGAAAAGTGAAAAAGGAGGTGGATAATGAATGGTGGAGATGCCATGGTTGACTAGTTGACCTAGTCAAGAATTTGGGCATTTGGCAAGTTTAGTCCCTTAAGTTTAAAAGCGGGTGCGTGAATTACCTAAACGAAATATTTTAAAACGCATTTTAACGGAAGATGTTATAATTATATAACGGACTTTAGAATAACATAACGGAAGGTAAGAGGAAAAAGGCGGGATGTTACATAAAAGCTGCCTGGTATTATGGTCATCATGTGCCTTATTTCATGTTGTATGTAAAATAACGGTATTGTATGATTGTATGATATTGTATCGAAAATTTTAGCATGAAATGTTAACGATTTAAAGTTTTTCATGATAGAATATTATGTTGATAGTAGTAGTAATTTTTGTACTAGCTATTAAGTATGAACTTTAACGGGTAGGTAATATCGTAATCACAATTATAAAACGCTAATATGAAGAAAAAGCTTTTATAATAAGTTCATATTATGCTACAAAATACTACTCTTAACATTCTATATGATTAACTTAATTTTTTTGCCTATTTTTGAAGGAAATGGCACCGACTACTAGGCAGAACTTGAATATGAGCGAGGAAGATTTCCGTGCATTCCTTGCTGCAAATATAGCCGTAGTACACGATGCGATGCAAAATAACAATAACTCTGAATCCAGCAATGGAACAAATTCCACAAGAAATCGTGTAGGATGCCCCTACAAGGAATTCACTGCCTGTAAATCTCTTGAATTCGATGGAACCGAAGGACCAATCGGATTAAAACGGTGGACCGAGAAGGTCGATTCGGTGTTTTCCATAAGTAAATATACAAAAGAAGACAAGGTAAAGTACGCTACGCATACCTTCACAGGTACTGCATTAACATGGTGGAACACTTATCTCGAGCAGGTGGAACAAGATGCTGCTTACGCATTACCGTGGTCAGCATTCAAACACCTGATGATTGAACAATACCGTCCCAAAAACGAAGTCAATAAGCTCATGGTAGAGCTTAGAGGATTACGAGCGCAAGGATTCGACATTACCACGTACGAACGACGATTCACAGAGTTATGCCTATTGTGTCCAAGAGTGTTCGAAGATGAAGAGGAAAAGATCGACGCATTTGTAAAAGGGTTACTCGAAAGGATTCAAGAAGATGTGAGTTCACACGAGCCCGCCTCCATACAAAAGGCAAGTCGAATGGCTCATAAACTCATAAACCAGATTGAGGGAAGAATTAAAGAGCAGGCGGCCGAAGAGGCCAACATGAAACAAGTCAAGAGAAAGTGGGAGGAAAATAATGACAAGAGTCACCAATTCAACAACAACAATCACAACATCAATCGCAACAACTATCCCAACAACCGCAACATCAATCGCAACAACAACAATCGCAATTCCAACAACAACTACAATAACCATCATAACAACCATAACAAACGTCCCAACAACAACAACTACAACAATCGTTCCAACAACAATAACAACCGCAACAACAACAATTCCTATAACAACAAGAAGCAGAAACAGCCATGTCAAAGGTGTGAAGAATACCATCCGAATGTGTTCTGCACGAAATTTTATACCAAGTGTAATAGAAATTGTCATGGTGCGACGAAGTGTGAGGTCTATGGACCGATGAATAACAGAATTAAAGGAACAAATAATGCCGAAACAAATAATGTCGATGTAGTTTGTCATGGATGTGGAAAACCGGGCCATATTATTATAAATTGCCCGAATAAGGGGAATACTAATGGACAAGGCCGCGGAAGAGTTTTCAATATTAATGCGGCAGAAGCGCAGGAAGACGCGGAGCTTGTTACGGGTACGTTTCTTATTAACAATAAATCTGCTTATGTTTTATTTGATTCGGGTGCGGATAGAAGCTATATGAGTAGAGATTTTTGTACTAAATTAAGTTGTCCATTGACGCCTTTGGATAATAAATTTTTACTCGAATTAGCAAATGGTAAATTAATTACAGCAGATAAAATATTTCGGAATCGAGAAATTAAACTGGTTAGTGAAACGTTTAAGATTGATTTGATACCAGTAGAGTTAGGGAGTTTTGATGTGATAATTGGCATGGAATGGTTGAAAGAGGTGAAAGTAGAGATCGTTTGTTACAAAAATGGGATTCGCATTATGCGCGAAAAGAGAAAACCCTTAATGGTGTACAGAGAGAAGAACAAGGCGAAGTTAAATCTTATTAGTAATTTGAAGGCGCAAAAGCTAATAAGAAAAGGTTGCTATGCCATCCTAGCACACATCGAAGAAGTCAAACCCGAAGAAAAAAACATCAATGATGTTCCCGTCGCAAAAGAATTTCCCGATGTATTTCCGAAAGAATTACCGGGACTACCTCCACACCGATCTGTTGAATTTCAAGTAGATCTTGTACCAGGAGCTTCACCAATAGCTCATGCTCCATACAGACTCACACCCATTGAAATGAAGGAACTACCAAGTCAATTACATGAACTTTTAGAGTGTGGTTTCATTCGACCAAGCACATCACCGTGGGGAGCTCATGTTTTGTTTGTCAAAAATAAAGATGGTACATTCAGGTTGTGTATCGACTACCAAGAGTTGAACAAACTTACCATCAAGAATCGTTTTCCACTGCAAGAATCGACGATTTGTTTGATTAGCTGCAAGGTTCGTCAGTTTACTCGAAGTTTGATTTACGTTCTGGATATCATCAAATGAGGGTGAAGGAGGATGATATTCTGAAGACTGCTTTTAGAACGTGTTACGGTCATTATGAGTTTATGGTTATGCCGTTTGGATTAACTAACACACCGGCTGTGTTCATGGACCTCATGAACCGAGTGTGTGGACCATATCTTGACAAGTTTGTCATTGTTTTCATTGATGACATACTTATTTACTCAAAGAATGATCAAGAGCACGGAGAACATTTGAGAAAAGTGCTAGAATTATTGAGGAAGGAAAAATTGTACGCTAAATTTTCAAAGTGTTTATTTTGGTTGAAAGAAGTTCAATTCCTCGGTCATATAATGAGCAAAGAAGGTATTCAAGTTGATCCGGTGAAGATTGAAACCGTTGAGAAGTGGGAAATACCGAAAACCCCGACGCAAATACGCTAATTTTTGGGATTGGCTGGTTACTATAGAAGATTCATCCAAGATTTTTCCAAAATAGCAAAACCCTTGACCGCATTAACGCATAAAGGGAAGAAATTTGAATGGAAGGATGAACAAGAAACAGCATTTCAATTGTTAAAGAAAAAGGTAACTACGGCACCTATATTGTCATTGCCTGAAGGGAATGATGATTTTGTGATTTATTGTGATGCCTCAAAGCAAGGTCTCGGTTGTGTATTAATACAACGAACGAAGGTAATTGCTTATGCGTCCAGACAATTAAAGATTCATGAGCAAAATAATACGACTCATGATTTAGAATTGGGCGCTGTTGTTTTTGCATTAAAGATATGGAGGCACTACTTATATGGGGTCAAAAGTATTATATATACCGACCACAAAATCTCCAACATATATTTGACCAAAAACAACTGAACATGAGGCAGTGTAGGTGGATTGAGTTATTGAATTATTATGATTTTGAGATTCGTTACCACCTGGGGAAGGCGAATGTGGTAGCCGACGCTTTAAGTAGAAAGGACAGGGAACCTATGCGGGTAAAAGCTATGAATATAATTATTCGTACTAACCTTACTACTCAAATAAAGGAGGCGCAACGGGGAGTTTTAAAAGAGGGAAATTTGAAGAATGAAATACCCAAAGGATCGGAGAAACATCTTAATGTTCGGGAAGACGGAACCCGGTATAGGGCTGAAAGAATTTGGGTAGCAACGTTTGGAGATGTGAGAGAAATGGTACTTAAGGAAGTACATAAAACCAGATATTCAATACATCCCATCTAACGACCCGTCCTAATCCATCTGGACGAATACATTACATTTGGTTGCATAGCGAGGTACTTGAACTCTATATGATACATTTTGCAAAAATTGCATTCGTTTTTAATAGACAAACTTTCTTTTCATTGAAAGTTGAGGGCATGCATACCATTTCATAATATATCCAACTATAATTGACTTAGTAATAATCTTGATGAACTCAATGACTCGAATGCAACGTCTTTTGAAATATGTCATGAATGACTCCAAGTAATATCTCTAAAATGAGCGAATGCACAGCGGAAGATTTCTTTCATACCTGAGAATAAACATGCTTTCAAGTGTCAACCAAAAGGTTGGTGAGTTCATTAGTTTATTATAAACATTCATTTCCATCATTTTAATAGACCACAAGATTTCATTTTTCATAAATAACATTACACTCGCAAGTGTATAAAAATCCATTCATATGATGAACACCTGGTAACCGACATTAACATAATGCATATAGAATATCCCCGCATACTCGCAAGTATGCCATAAATATTGGCAATCGCAATCACCATTTAAATCGAAGTACTAAAGCATTCCAAATTCCAGAATGGGGTTTGTTAGGCCCATAGATCTATCTTTAGGGTTCACGTCAATTAGGGGCCATTTCCCTAATTCTTAGGTTACCAGACTTGAAGGGGCAATATTCGGTTTAATAATCCAACCATACAATGTAGTTTCAAGTACTTGTGTCTATTTCATGAAACATTTATAAAAACAGCGCATGTATTCTCAGTCCCAAAAATATATATTGCAAAAGCATTTAAAAAGGGAGTAATGAAACTCACAATACAATATTTTGTAGTAAAAATATTCATACGACGATACTGAACAATGCAGGGTTGGCCTCGGATTCACGAACCTATATTAAGTATGCATATTAAAACATATGATCGTAATTGAACAATTTATATATATTATTACTAATAATATACTTGTTGCGTTACTTAGATAAATTTTAATATATTTAATTCGTTTATATATACTAATATTTATCATTCATTATAACACATTAAAATTTATTTTTAAGGTTTATATATGATAAAAATTTATATTTATATATTGATTGATATCTTATATATATATATAGCTTAGTTAATATCTTTTTATTAATAAAAGTATAGTGTAAGGTATTTTTTTATATATAAAAATATCTATTTATAATAATATTGATATTTTAGTGATAACAAAATAATAATCTTAATAAGAATGATAATAACGATAATAAGTTTAATAATGACAATACTAATAATCATATTAATAATAATAATGATGATATCAATAATAATACTTATACATATGTTAATAATAATAATCCTAATTGTAATTATAATACTTATACTAATAATAACAATAATGATAATACTCTTAAATTGATTAATGATACTTCTAAAAATTAAGAGTAATAACAATTATCAAAATAATAATAATAATAATAATAATAATAATAATAATAATAATAATAATAATAATAATAATAATAATAATAATAATAATAATAATAATAATAATAATAATAATAATATTAAAAGAACATGAGTCTACCTTTGAAGAGGCTTTTTAAAAAAAAAAACTGCCCAAGTCTAGAATCGAACCCGAGACCTCTCGCTCACCTCACACCCGCCCATACCACCTGCTCTGTGAATGCTTTTATGTTTTTAATTCGATCCTTTACTAGTTTAACTCATATATTCTTACTGCTGCTACTTCTTCATTAAACTCCATCGACTAACAACCAAATAACAAATTACCAATTGATTTAGACTTCGAAATTGAAACAAACAATTTGCAAAGAGTGTCTGATTGATAGAAAAGGAAAAAGAAAAAAAATATGATGGCAGCAGCAGTATACGCGAGAAAAGAAAAAAATAAAATAAATAAATAGACTTAAAATTTGATTTCAAGATTGGGATGTTTTGAGACCCCGATCTCTTCACGAAACATTTTCTAAATCATCATTAGAATACATAAGAATCATCAATTGAATCTCAAATGTAATAGAGGAATCGAATTCATTCGAAAAAAATTGTTTGACTTTCACAACCAAACTTTGACTCATAAATTCGTCTTTGATTTCACGAATTAAGATCTAAGATTTTGCAGATAAATTGAGTTAATGATTCCTAACACATATGTGTTTTTAGTTTTTGATATAGATATAAAATCGAGTTTTTGATAAAATTTGTTCAAGAACGGGATAACGAGCTTTATTCTTCTTCTTTTTTTTCTTTGATTTATCAATTGCAGTAGTGGTTTATAATGTGTAATTGAATGATTGATGTAACAACCCAAACCAACACCCGACAAAACCTTGTGAAAATACGAAATAAAAAAAAATTTCTGTTGCAGACCATCGGCGCGCCGCGCCATATGGCCCGCGCGCCGCGCCATATCTGGCTGTCCCCGGGACTTTTTAACCGCGAAAAGATTGACTAGTTCCCGGCACTTTTAGACAAAACGCTTTTTACCATACTACCAAATATGTAAAACTAACATGTTTCAAACATAAAATTAAAGTTTTACAAGCGGGGCCCACATCGGCCGTTTTACGAGTTTAATACAAATGTACGAGTTTCGACCACCAAAAGTTTAAGTTCCAAACTACACAATGAGCATGGCGTTTGGGATTAAACTACCCAACTATCGGTCAAACTCCAAGAGCTACTAAAGCCAAAAGCGTCCCCTAGCATCAAGCGGGATCTCTAGTCCAAAACGATGCCCTTACCCTTGTCCAAAACCGAACCTATAAAATGGTAAACAACGAGAGGGTAAGCAAAGCTTAGTGAATGCAATAATTATACGAATACATATATAATTATACCTACTTGCATACACTTACACAACCCCAAACATGCTAGCAAACAACATTAGCTTATCGTCGCAATATCAAGCTATAAATCTCCAATACCACAAGCTAGCATAACAACCGCATATAAATATAACTCGAATAATATAATATGCTTACAACACAAATAACCATGGTTAACCAATAGTACAAGGGAACGGCGCTCGCGAAAATGCCATCGGTGTTCACAACATCCGTTAGGGCACTTAACACCTCGCACCACTAACCCCTAGGGTGGCACCTTAACACCTCGGCACTTCACCCCGAGTGGCATCTTAACACCTCGATGCTTCACTCATTATTTTACGGAGTGGTGTCTTAACACCTCGACACTACACTCCTAGGTGGCATCTTAACACCTCGATGCTACACCCGAGTGGCATCTTAACACCTCGATGCTACACTCTTCACGTGAAACGTGGTGTCTTAACACCTCGACACTACACCTTTCACGCTACAACAAATAGATACATTATATACATACGCATATAATTATTCCACTCACCTCGAAGTCTTCGTGTAAGATAACCGCACTTGCAACGTCAATGTAACGTACCTATTCCATTTTAGCACATAATCAATTCACAACTCAAGTCGGTCAAGCAACTCACTTAACAATCTAGAGTCTTTTGACCCTAAGTGCAATCCCGACCCATTTTGCACCTTTAACCCTAATAATGGGTTAACTTCACCAAAAACCCTAACTTTAGCCAATTAAGGTATTAACACACTTTTAACCACGAAGTTAACTCGTTTTCATACATGCAAGGCCACTTAGGTCATTAAAGACCCATTTGACCCATTTCAAGGTCAACACACCCATTTGGGTCATCCAAACCCAAATAACACCCATTCACATATCATTAAGGTGTTCTAGTACATAAACTAACCAATTTAGGTTCATAATCTAATTTAACACTTTTAAAACCCTAATTGGTCATCCTTGAGTCTTCATGACCCAAATTCCCAAAGAAACCCCTAATTTACTAGCAAATGGGTTTTATGAGTCTTAATAACCCAAACCCTAACCCCTAATGCAATTAAAGTAGGAAATTGGGTTTTATAACTTACCAACACAATCACCACGTAGCTATCGACTAGATGAACGACTTTAGAACTTGCACCAAGACCCGATTCAACCTCCTTCAAGCTCTAATGAAGCTTTCTCACTCAAGGATGCACTCTCTCACTAGAAATTGAATTTGAGAGGATAAGGTTGTTGGAAGTGGAGTGAATGAAGCTCCAAAACTGATCCAAGGTATTAAATTCGGGCTCCAAAGTGAATTGACCAAAATGCCCTCCAATTGTCTAATTAAAAGGAAAAGAGGATTCTGTCACAGACAGATGGCGCGGCGCGCCACTATGCCGCGCGGCGCGCAACCCTCCCAGTCCAGCTTCTTTTGCCTTTTAAAATATATACAACCAAACCCCGATCCAAGTACCGCACAATACACTTATATACACATATGTACACTACGAATACTCGGGTCTTACAACTCTCCCCCACTTATTCGGATTGCGTCCTCGCAATCCAAGCCGCATGACACGAGGGAAGATAAACCAACACGAACTCTTCGGGTTCCCAAGTGAACTCGGAACCTTTACTTCGTCGCCATTGAACCTTGAAAGTTTTCACCTCTTTATTTCTCAACATTTTCACCTTCTCGTCAAGGATAGCAATCGGTTCCTCGACATATTCTAACTTGTTGTTTAGCTCGATCTCGTCTAAACGCATCCATGAGGAATCATCCGCAAGACTCTTACGGAGGTGGGAAACATGAAATGTATTATGGATCCCCGCAAGCTCTTCGGGTAATTCCAATCGATATGCAACTTCACCAACACGAGCTAAAACCTTGAATGGCCCAATAAACCGAGGAGCTAACTTTCCCCGTTTTCGAAATCGAATAATACCCTTCCATGGCGAAACTTTAAGCATCACCATGTCGCCTTCTTAAAATTCGATCGTTCGCCTACGTTTGTCGGCATACGACTTTTGGCTATCTTGAGCCTTCTTCAAATGTTCCCGAATAATATCAATCTTGTTGTTCGTCTCCAAAACCAAATCGGTACTCCCGATCTCTCGTTGACCCACTTCTCCCCAACAAACGGGAGTTCGACATCTACGCCCATAGAGCATCTCATACGGTGGCATCCCGATACTAGTATGATAACTATTATTGTACGAGAATTCCACCAAAGGCAAATGCTCGTCCCAACTACCACCAAAATCAATAATGCACGCCCGTAACATATCTTCTAGAGTTTGGTTCGTACGTTCGGTTTGACCGTCCGTTTGAGGATGATACGCCGTGCTCAACTTCAATTGCGTACCCATATCTTCATGAAACTTTTCCCAAAATCGGGATGTAAAACGGGTATCTCGGTCCGAGATAATAGATATAGGAACCCCATGACGAGCGACCACTTCCTTGATAAACAACTTAGCCAAGGTCTCCGACGATATCGCTTCTTTAATGGGAAGAAACAAAGCGCTTTTTGTCAATCGGTCAACTATAACCCAAATCGAATCGAATTGGGTTCTCACCGTTTTAGGTAACTTTGTAATGAAATCCATGGTAATGTGCTCCCATTTCCATTTCGGGATTTCTAACGGCTGTAATTTACCATACGGTTTTTGGTGTTCGGCTTTTACTTGCAAACACGTGACGCATTGCTCAACATACTTCACAACATCACGCTTCATGCCCGGCCACCAATAATCTTTCTTCAAGTCAAGGTACATTTTCGTCGCGCCCGGATGAATGGAATATTTTGACTTATGTGCTTCATCAAGTAGCACCCGTCGGTAATCACCCATCTTAGGCACCCACACCCTTCCTTGAAAGGACAACAACCCACGCGGACCCATAGTAATAAACTCCGATTGGCCCACGATTCGCTCCGTATGCTTGTTGTGAACATAAGCCTCTATTTGAATCTCACCAAGCTTTTCAAGAAAATCGTTGGTAATAATCAAACGTAACGACCCCACTTTTATCGCCGGATGTTGACTCTTTCGACTCAACGCATCCGCGACCACATTCGCCTTACCCGGATGATAAAGTATTTCACAATCGTAGTCTTTCACCACATCCATCCACCTACGTTGGCGATAATTCAAATCTCGTTGATTAAAGAGATGTTTCAAACTCTTATGATCCGAATAAATCGTACACTTGACACCATACAAGTAATGGCGCCAAATTTTCAACGCATGCACTACCGCAGCCAACTCAAGATCATGAGTCGGATACCTCGTTTCATGTTCCTTTAATTGTCGAGAGGCATAAGCGATAACCTTACCTCTTTGCATTAGAACACACCCGAGACCATTTAAGGAAGCATCACAATAAACCACCATGTCTTCAACACCTTCCGGTAACACTAACACCGGAGCTTGACACAACTTCTCTTTTAACAATTGAAAAGCAATTTCTTGCTCGTTATCCCAATTAAACCTAGCATTCTTTCTTGTCAACTTCGTCAATAGAGAAGCAATCTTAGAAAAGTCTTGGATAAACCGACGATAATAACCTGCCAATCCGAGAAAACTTCGGATTTCCGTAGGCGTAGTCGGTCGTCCCCAACTCTTCACCGTTTCGATCTTCCCCGGATCTACTTGAATACCGTTTTCGTTCACGATATGACCAAGAAATTGAACTTCCCTTAGCCAAAATTCACATTTGGAGAACTTTGCATACAACTTCTCCTTTCGTAGCGTCTTCAATACTTCACGCAAATGACGTTCATGCTCGTTCATACTTTTCGAGTAGACTAGTATGTCGTCAATGAACACTATTACCGACTTGTCCAACATAGGTTGGCACACTCGGTTCATAAGATCCATGAATGCCGCCGGTGCATTCGTAAGACCAAAGGGCATAACTACAAACTCATAATGCCCGTAACGCGTTCGAAAAGCCGTCTTCTCTATGTCTTCCTCACGGACCCGCATTTGGTGATAGCCGGACCGTAGGTCGATCTTAGAGAAATACGTTGCACCTTGAAGTTGATCAAATAAATCGTCAATCCTAGGTAATGGATAACGATTCTTGATCGTCATTTTATTCAACTCCCGGTAATTAATGCACATACGCATACTACCATCTTTCTTCTTCACAAATAACACCGGAGCGCCCCATGGCGAAGCACTCGGTCTAATAAAACCCTTCTCGAGCAACTCTTGGGTTTGATTTAACAACTCATGCATTTCCGTTGGTGCTAAACGATAAGGAGTTTTAGCAATGGGAGTAGCTCCCGGAACCAACTCAATACGAAACTCAACTTGTCTTTCCGCCGGAACACCCGGTAATTCGTCCGGAAAGACGTCTTCGAATTCACTAACAACCGGAATTTCACAAATAGGTGGTGGCTCATTGCGAGTATCAACAACATGAGCAAGGAAAGCCATGCCACCGGTAACAACAAAACGACGTGCCCGTGCAAAAGTGCATATCGGCACTGGTCTCCTTCGCTTATCACCATGAATAATTAACTCTCCCCCACTTAGGGTCTTTACACGAATAAACTTATCATGGCATGCAATATCAGCTCTATAATGATCGAGCCAATCCATACCAATGACAATATCAAAGTCGCCCAAGGTCATTGGAATAAGATCAATTTTAAAGGTTTCAGCACCAAAAACAACATCACAATTTTCACACACATCAACCACTAGCACCGTCTTGCCGTCCGCTATTTCGACTTCTATCGGACGACTTAACTTAGCTAACGGTCTATTAAGTTTAGGTACAAATTTAGGAGACTTAAACGACAAATTTGCACCGCTATCGAAAAGAATCCTTGCCGGATTAGAATTAACCATGTAAATACCTGAGACAACTTCGTGCGATTGTTTGGCTTCATCATTGGTCATCAAATAGTTGCGACCCCTAGCCGTACCCGCCGCCTTCTCTAAACGCTTAACATTATCGTTGCACAAATCAGGACACTCCGGCTTCTTATGCCCTTCTTTACCGCAATTAAAACAAGTGAGCTTGTTTCCGGAAGATGGTTTTGGACAATCACGAGCCATATGACCCGCTTGCCCACAATTATAGCACGTAAAAGTAAAACCACCGGAAGCGCCCTTCCTCACGCTATTGACACTTTCGGAAATTTTCTTGTTCTTTTTGTTCGAAAAGTTTGAATAGCTCGACCCTTCACTTTTTCTCTTGCCAAAAGTAAAACCAGTCTTTCTTAAGATGAGCGACTCGAAACCTTTGGCCATGTCAAACAACTCATCAAAGCTTTTCACTACGTTCACACTAATCTTATCTTGATAGTTGTCGTTCAAGGTTCGATAGAAATCTTCCTTCAACATTTTTTCATTCCCGACGTACTCCGGGCAAAATTGGGTCTTGGACAAAAACACGGATTTGAGAGTGTTCAAATCCATCGACCCTTGCCTCAAGGAACGTAACTCGTCCTTAAGCCTAGTAAGATCGGCCGAAGTTCGGTATTCCTTGAAAAATTCGGACTTGAATTCATCCCAAGTGAATTCCATGCATTGCTCTTCACCATAAACCTGGAGCTTTGCGTCCCACCACAACTTGGCATCGCCCCTCAACATACTACACCCGTACCTTGTCCTCTTATCGAGAGGACATTCACAAGTACGGAAGGCCCCCTCCATATCGGAGATCCAACGGGCGCTCTTAAGAGGATCTCTTTCACCATCAAAAGAGGGAGGTTGAGAGTCCTTGAAATTCTTATAGAAAAAGTCCCGTCTTCCCACATTATCTTCGCGAAGAACGGCCTTAACTTGCTCCTTTACCACATTGACTAATTGCTCGTCAATCGTATCTAGGAACATCTTCTTAACGTCCTCGAGAAAAGCTTCATGATGCCTTTTCAAAATGGCCTCAACCTTGGCCGTAAACTCGACTTCTTCACTAGTACCTCCGCCGTTGATATCATGCCCGTTTCTCATCTTCATTCTATAAGACGGAATAGATTAAACAACGAGACGAAAAGGATTTAACACATAAGTATATACATATACACCACACTACCCCATCTTGCTCAACAATCGTCGTACATCGCTTGTTTGACACGATTTGAACCCGTAACAATGGTAGCTAATCATTGTTACGCGAGCACGTCGCATTAACTTGCTAGTACAACGTCCATCTCGCTCGATGCTCGCTAAACATACATAACAAATAGCACATGATTAGTTTACATAAACCTATGCACAAACCAATCCCGATCCGACCCAAAGTCCTACAAGTCCCGCATAAACGCGCACACAAAAAGTCTAAGTCTAGGCGCCTATCTCAAGTCACCTAAATCCCTTAGACCATGCTCTGATACCACTTGTAACAACCCAAACCAACACCCGACAAAACCTTGTGAAAATACGAAATAAAAAAAAATTTCTGTTACAGACCATCGGCGCGCCGCGCCATATGGCCCGCGCGCCGCGCCATATCTGGCTGTCCCCGGGAATTTTTAACCGCGAAAAGATTGACTAGTTCCCGGCACTTTTAGACAAAACGCTTTTTACCATACTACCAAATATGTAAAACTAACATGTTTCAAACATAAAATTAAAGTTTTACAAGCGGGGCCCACATCGGCCGTTTTACGAGTTTAATACAAATGTACGAGTTTCGACCACCAAAAGTTTAAGTTCCAAACTACACAATGAGCATGGCGTTTGGGATTAAACTACCCAACTATCGGTCAAACTCCAAGAGCTACTAAAGCCAAAAGCGTCCCCTAGCATCAAGCGGGATCTCTAGTCCAAAACGATGCCCTTACCCTTTTCCAAAACCGAACCTATAAAATGGTAAACAACGAGAGGGTAAGCAAAGCTTAGTGAATGCAATAATTATACGAATACATATATAATTATACCTACTTGCATACACTTACACAACCCCAAACATGCTAGCAAACAACATTAGCTTATCGTCGCAATATCAAGCTATAAATCTCCAATACCACAAGCTAGCATAACAACCGCATATAAATATAACTCGAATAATATAATATGCTTACAACACAAATAACCATGGTTAACCAATAGTACAAGGGAACGGCGCTCGCGAAAACGCCATCGGTGTTCACAACATCCGTTAGGGCACTTAACACCTCGCACCACTAACCCCTAGGGTGGCACCTTAACACCTCGGCACTTCACCCCGAGTGGCATCTTAACACCTCGATGCTTCACTCATTATTTTACGGAGTGGTGTCTTAACACCTCGACACTACACTCCTAGGTGGCATCTTAACACCTCGATGCTACACCCGAGTGGCATCTTAACACCTCGATGCTACACTCTTCACGTGAAACGTGGTGTCTTAACACCTCGACACTACACCTTTCACGCTACAACAAATAGATACATTATATACATACGCATATAATTATTCCACTCACCTCGAAGTCTTCGTGTAAGATAACCGCACTTGCAACGTCAATGTAACGTACCTATTCCATTTTAGCACATAATCAATTCACAACTCAAGTCGGTCAAGCAACTCACTTAACAATCTAGAGTCTTTTGACCCTAAGTGCAATCCCGACCCATTTTGCACCTTTAACCCTAATAATGGGTTAACTTCACCAAAAACCCTAACTTTAGCCAATTAAGGTATTAACACACTTTTAACCACGAAGTTAACTTGTTTTCATACATGCAAGGCCACTTAGGTCATTAAAGACCCATTTGACCCATTTCAAGGTCAACACACCCATTTGGGTCATCCAAACCCAAATAACACCCATTCACATATCATTAAGGTGTTCTAGTACATAAACTAACCAATTTAGGTTCATAATCTAATTTAACACTTTGAAAACCCTAATTGGTCATCCTTGAGTCTTCATGACCCAAATTCCCAAAGAAACCCCTAATTTACTAGCAAATGGGTTTTATGAGTCTTAATAACCCAAACCCTAACCCCTAATGCAATTAAAGTAGGAAATTGGGTTTTATAACTTACCAACACAATCACCACGTAGCTATCGACTAGATGAACGACTTTAGAACTTGCACCAAGACCCGATTCAACCTCCTTCAAGCTCTAATGAAGCTTTCTCACTCAAGGATGCACTCTCTCACTAGAAATTGAATTTGAGAGGATAAGGTTGTTGGAAGTGGAGTGAATGAAGCTCCAAAACTGATCCAAGGTATTAAATTCGGGCTCCAAAGTGAATTGACCAAAATGCCCTCCAATTGTCTAATTAAAAGGAAAAGAGGATTCTGTCACAGACAAATGGCGCGGCGCGCCACTATGCCGCGCGGCGCGCAACCCTCCCAGTCCAGCTTCTTTTGCCTTTTAAAATATATACAACCAAACCCCGATCCAAGTACCGCACAATACACTTATATACACATATGTACACTACGAATACTCGGGTCTTACAACTGATCAGATAACAATAATTCATCAAAATTGTATTAAAGTAGACTAGGGGTCGACAGAAGATTTTTGAGCAGACATGAAACAAAAAAATATACCTGATAGTGATCAATAACAGATTCGCGTTTATTAATGGCTTTTATATATTATATATAATATTACTAATTAATAAATATAAATACCTTAATAATAATAATAATAAAATAATTATAATACTGTTAATATTATTAATAATAATAATCATCATAACAATGATATTATTAATAACAATGATAATAATAATGTTAATAGCGATATTAATAATAATATTAATATTATTGATAAAGATAATAATAGTAATGATTTTAAGAATAATGATAATATTAATAATAAAAATAATGAAATTTTATTAAAATAATAAGTTTAATAATAATTAATAATAATGGTAATAATAACTATATAGATTATAAATGATAATAATAATAGATTGTATTATTTTTATAATACTAATAATGATAACTATAATAATAATAAAAATTATAATTCTTCTACTATTTATAATATAATGATATTAATAATGATAACAATAAAATTAGTTATTAATTGTATCAAATTTTATGTTTGTATATATATGATAATGTTAATAATACTGATATTAATATTAATAATAATAATGCAAGTAATAACATTAATATAACAACTATAGTTTAACTTGTAATTTAATACATTAATATTACATATTACTAATTATGTAATATTTAATAATTATATGTTATATGTATAATACATATAATATTTATATATTTTATATATATTCCAATATACATATCGTAATAATTATTTATAGAAATCATATATATAGCTTCATTTCAAATTAACACTTAATTATTTTGTATCTTATTTTATATATTTAATTCTTATGTTTACATTATATTTTATTATTCCCCATTTATCATATATACTTATATATATATATATATATATATATATATATATATATATATATATATATATATATATATATATATGTATATATATATATATATGTATATATATATATATATGTATATATGTATATATGTCAATTGTTCGTGAATCGTCGTATATATATATATATATATATATATATATATATATATATATATATATATATAAATGTGTGTGAATATATTTACACACAATTGTTCGTGAATCGTCGGCATAGTTAAAGGTTAAATGATTTCATGAAACAGTTTAGAAAAATTCTTAGATTCAGTTTATCAGATTTTGCTTATCATGTCAGAATCATAATAAGATTAAGTTTAAATTTGATCGAAAATTTCTGGGTCGTCACAGTACCTACCCGTTAAAGAAATTTCGTCCCGAAATTAGATCGAGATCGCCATGGCTAACAATAAAATGTTTTCATGACGAATATGAGTTGATAAATAGAGTTTTATTACCATAGAGTAATGTGGATAAAACAATTTGATTATTCGAACAGTACGAGTGAAGTTATCACAAAAGAGTGAAATAAGAAAAATCAAGTTTGTCTTAACTTTTGACGTAGTCATGGTTGATTTTCGGGATTCAAGGAAAGTCTTCGAAATCTAAAAGATTTGATTCTTCGGCGAACAAGGAAATTAAGATTTCTATAATTAAATATGGTGATCTGCCTCGATTACTCTGTCTGATATTTTCATTATAAATTAAACTCTTCCGTTCCATTATTCTTACCATTCCTATACTTTCTTTCTTAGTTCATACATCTAAAAGATTGTGAAAATGCTTAATCCAGTTTTAATCCTTGATATTTTTCTAATTATCATTTATGTCATCCTTCTTTTCAATCTTCCACCAGAAAAATCTGTTTACTTCTAATATTACCTTGGGGTGATACTATTCTTAATTATACCATGTTTTTATATTGCTATTCGTATTAATATCCACGGTTTGTAACCTCTGCGTTGTTATTGGGCTTTATATTTTCTCTTATATTTTGGAGTCCCTGCTTCCGTCTTCTATAATCATTGTCATTCACAATTAATGTTCTCTCTTATTTGCTGCGATTTATACCCCCTTTCTATTTCAGAGCTTCATGCCTTTGTTTTCTTTTCGCAAGCAATGGTCCAGAATTCGTAGGTATGAAGTTTCGAATTATCATAATATACAAGATAGAAAGGAAAGGTAGTAGCATGATTTAATTTGTCAAATTACCAGAATATCCAGAAAAGATAGGACTATCAAGAAAATATGTTCTTGATATGTTTATAGATTAAATAGAATGTAAAAGTCGTGTAACATGGCACATGATGACATTATGGTCTGTGAATCATCACGTTCTATTAGAAACTCAACATGACTTACTGTAATATAATCACGTTGATCAAGTGTCATTATATTATACTAACTCATGCATCAGTTTCCGACACTACTTACAAATCATTCATAATTCAAACTCGAATTTTAAAGAAATTTAGAAACTAAAGTAGTTTCCTTTATGATGTAATATGGATAGCACGAAGAGATAAATAATTTCGGACGAGAATATTTATGAAAATATCTTCAGAAATATCGAAGATATTTATGATGATATTTTGGAATTACTAAGTTCGATGGTTGATGAAGAAAGATTTTCCGTAAGATTTTAACATGAGTACGAAGCAAGATATTCGTTGAAGGTTTCATCGAATCCGGAATTACCAGGATTCTTTGAATATATGGCATGGTCCTTGAATTTGGCCTTGGTCTCCTTCATGGTTTGCTCAATCTATTTTTCAGTACCAAATTTTCTATCGAGCGTTCCTAACACTCCCTTCTTTATCATCAAACTTTTGGCCATTTAGACCATCTACAATTTTTCTGTTTCCTCTGCATTTAATGCTACGATATCTGAATCATCGATTATCAATCCGAGATGGTTTCAGGATAATTATGTTTTTAGATGATTAAACACTGATGGTAATATGGTGGAATATAAAAGGTTTCATGGTAACAATAAAAGAACATGCATATATATCAAGGTTATAATAAGGTTATTTCGAACGAAAAGTAGAAGTGGACTTGCTGGAGCTGTGACAAAACTGACTATTTTGTAAAAGAAGTGCAATATTATTTTTGGTAATAACAATGCCAACGGAGCTAGCACAGATATGTGATAAATGTTTACTCAGGTTCCGAGTGTTTTCAGGTAAATGACTATATGCATCAATCCTTTCTTCTGTAGATGAAGTGCGGTTGGTTCATCCTCTCGATTGAGGTGTTTTCAAGAATTATGAAAGATTTGAACGCAGATTTTAATCGTCAAGATACAAATAAGGTTTAAGGTGAAATCAAGTGGCAAACTTGAAGAAATTTTTAGTTTCATATGTTATAATCAATATTTTAATTCATTTTAATTGTCCAATGTTATTAGTCTACAGTCGATAGTCCACAGTTAACAGTCCAATAATTCATATATAGTTTAATATATAATATTCGAATTAATTAATACGTATCGTGACCCGTGTACATGTCTCAGGCTCGATCACAACTCAAAGTATATATATTATTGTAGAATCAACCTCAACCCTGTATAGCTAACTCAAGCATTACTGCATATATAGTGTCTATGGTTATTCCAAATAATATATATAGATGCGTCGATATGATATGTCAAAACCTTGTATACGTGTCCCGATATTTAAAGTGCGTAAAATAAATAACAGAAATTAAATGACGATAAATAAAATTGCTAGAATATAAATTGTGATAATTAAATTGTGATAAATAAAATGTAATCAGTTAGCTAGGAATAGTTAGCTAGGAACAGTTAGCTAGGATTTTGTTAGCGTGGAATTTTTAACAAAATTTCTCATACTTAATTTGTTTGTTTCTAACAAATTTTATTTTGTCAAATGTTATCTTCATTATGCCACTTGTTGGATTCTAATAGGTCAAAATCCAAATATGAAATTGAATGAAAATGGTTATTCTGCGGCGAACGGATACGTATATCTGTGGGTGTAAGTAGGATAGTAAATGACTGTTGAATCAGATTCGAAGAATGTACAGTGTAACTTATTATTGTGAAATCTAAATATTTCTCGGGTATTACCTACCCGTTAAAATATTTTCACCAATAACAGACTGTACAAAAGAATTTTTAATTACAATCTTTATGAAAACATATATACATATATATTTTCTTCAAATGTAATCATGGATTTAATGAGTTAATATGATAATAACTCATCCGATTTACAGCTAGAATTAAAGTACATAAACTCTAAAACATTAGAGATTACATAATCGCCATGAAGAACGAAGATAATTGGTATAGAACGATACGTAGAATGATGATTATACTCGAGGTACAGAATGAGATGTTGAGGCATGGATTTTTGATGGTACTGGTGCTATTACTGATGGTACTATTGATGCCGGTGATGTTGCTGAAGCTGGTAAATTTTGCACCATATTCTCCTAATTGATTACTAGAGCGCGAAGTTCGTTGACTTATTCTATTATTCTGGGATGATTGTCGGTCGGAACGAGTGGATGAATAAGGTTTAGAATCTGAGATAGTATATGATTGTGACGAGATACTCTGGAAATGAGAGAGAAAATGGTGTCTCGAACTGGTTCGCCGGTAAGAGCTTCAGGTTCATTGTCAAGAGGTGAATTCGGTTGGTGGAAAGGATCGCCTTCTTCACGTCTCCATTGATTAAGTCAACTACGAACCTATCCCCAATTTATCTAGAATTGGTGATGGCTAATTGGTTGATTCATTTCGGTGATGGTGCTTTCGGAGCTTAGGTGAACATCCATGTCGGAATAGCTGTCGGAATCTGAGGGACTCGAACTGGTTGAGGGACTCATCTCGTACGATCAGATGAAAGATTTTTGATAAGAAATAGATTATAGGATGTAGATTAGTACCCTGCAATACATAATTTACATATGCATATATAATACTAAAATCCCATAAGTTACGGAGGAATCTACGGAAGCTGTCAGGCAAAGGTAACAATAACAGATACGCTAAGATATGAATTTTGTCTATACACTATTCATGTAATCAATGCAGTAAGATGTGTCTAGACTAAGAATGATAAGCAGGTAATTTTTTACAAGGAATAATAAGCAGATGATTTCTGACTAGAAATGATAAGCAAAACTTTTGACATGCAGACACGGTCGAAGTCCAGACTCACTAATGCATCTAAACAACTATCAGTTAAACACACTAATGCAAGACCTGGTTCGCTAAGACCACCGCTCTGATACCAACTCTAACAACCCGTCCTAATCCATCTATACGAATACATTACATTTGGTTACATGGCGAGGTACTTGACCTCTATATGATACATTTTGCAAACATTGCATTTTTATTTTTTAAAAGACAAACTTTCTTTTCATTGAAAGTTGATGGCATGCATACCATTTCATAATATATCCAACTATAATTGACTTAGTAATAATCTTGATGAACTCAATGACTCGAATGTGATGACCCGTCTTAATCCATCCGGACGAAGTCCATATCGATTATAAACGATTCACAACAGTTGATTACATCACGAGGTACTTGACCTCTATATGATACATTTTACAAACATTGTATTCGTTTTTGAAAAGACAATCTTTCATTACATCGAAGGTTGACTGCATGCATACCATTTTATAATATATCCACTATAATTGACTTAATAATAATCTTGATGAACTCAACGACTCGAATGCAACGTCTTTTGAAAGATGCCATAAATGACTCCAAGTAATATTTCTAGAATGAGCAAATGCACAGCGGAAGATTTTTTTCGTACCTGAGAATAAACATGCTTTAAAGTGTCAACCAAAGGGTTGGTGAGTTCATTAGTTTAACATAAATAATCATTTCATAATTTTAATAGACTACAAGATTTCATATTTCCATTTCTCATAAACATACGTCCCATGCATAGAGACAAAAATATCATTCATATAGATTAAACACCTGGTAACCAACATTCACAATATGCATATAAGAATATCCCCATCATTCCGGGATCCTCCTTCGGACATGATATAAATTTTCGAAGTACTAAAGCATCTGGTACTTTGGATGGGGCTTGTTGGGCCCGATAGATCTATCTTTAGTGTTCGCGTCAATTAGGGTGTCTGTTCCCTAATTCTTAGATTACCAGACTAAAAAGGGGCATATTCGATTTCGATAATTTAACCATATAATGTAGTTTCGATTACTTGTGTCTATTTCGTAAAACATTTATAAAAATTGCGCATTTATTCTCAGCCCAAAAATATAAAGGGTAAAAAGGCAAATGAAACTCACGCATATAAATATTGTAAAACAGTTAATAAAGCATTTGCATGTATTCTCAGCCCAAAAATGTAAAGAGTAAAAAGGGCAAATGAAACTCACCTAATGTATTTTGTAGTAAAAATACATATGATGACATTTAACAACTGAACAATGTAGGGTTGGCCTCGGATTCACGAACCTATATCATTTATATATATATATATTAAAATATATAATCGTAATCCAATTTATATATATTATATGTTAAATTATATATTATACTTATTTAGTTTGTGTATATATTCAAAATGTTCAATATTTATATAGTTATATTGATATATATTTAATTAGTATTTTAATAAAAATACCTAACATGTTATATATGAATATTTATATAAACTTTGTTAATTTGATTAAAAACATACTTACAATCTTAATAATATCTTTAAAACGTTTATTCTCATAATCATAATACTTTTAATAATAATGATATTGATCATACTTCTATTAATAATATAGATAGTAAAGATGATACTTTTAATGGTAATATTAGTTTTAACAAAAACTACAGGTTTGAAAATAAAATTACTTTAGTAATAATGATAATAATAATAATAATAATTCTAATACTGATAATAATAATAACCTTAATAATTTTCCTACTAATGATAATATTGATAATGATAATACTAATTATACTAATAACCATATTCTAACATTAGTAATAACAATAATTTTGTTAATCGTTTTAATATCAATAATAATAATAATTGTAAAACTAATAATAATAGTAACAATAATAATACTAATGATACTACTAATAATAATGATAATTGTTTTAACACTTATGATGATACTAATAATAATTATTATCATACTTATAATTAGGTTAACAATACTAACTATGACCCTTTATTCAATTATAATACTAGTAGTACTAGTAATAACAATGATAATATTAAAATCATTAATAATAATAATAATAATAACAATAATAATAATAATTATGGAAATGATAAATATGATAATAATAATAATTTTGGTATTTAAAAACTACCTTAGAAGCCTTAAAAAATAGTTGCACCATGTGAGGATCGAACCCGAGACCGCTTGAAAACTCCTTGACACTCTTAACCATTGGGCCATCGCCCAGTTTTCTGTTTTATATTCCTCTGAAATTATTATAACCCGTTTCTGTTTTAATTCGTCCCAACAACAAGAGTGGATTTCGGCCCAACAACAAGAGTGGATTTCGGCCCAACTGAAAAACATGGTATCCCAACAGTTCTTGGTCCAAAACGTCTCGATCTAGTAGTGATTCATTCGGCCCAATTAAACGTAAGTCTAATAAAATATTATTTAATCCAATAACAAGTCCACTAACATGTTATTCCTTATGTTGGCTGGAATTGAAAAACGAAAAGAAAGAAAACAAAGGAAAGGATATGTCGGTGGTGTGATTAGGATTAGATCAGAGAAAAAGGGAATTTGTGCAGCATCCATTATCTATTTATTTTCATCATTATCTTTTATTTAGCTGTCAACAACAAAATGTTTTCTTCATCAATTTCGTTAATCACTTGTCTGGCTTAACAACTTTACAGCTCATCATAAACAAATCCTAAATAATTTCAAGTGGAATCGTGGTTTATGTTTTGTAGGTTAAAAAAAAATAGCCGCAAAAGTTATGGTATTTAAGTTGTTCTCCACTAAAAAAATAGAAACGTAAATAACAACAGCAACATTAGAGCTGTATTCTTTGAGTAAACAGAAGTGTGAAAAATAGGTTATCGAGGGGAAAAAGAAGAAAGAGGAAAAAAATAATAGTGGGTTTCATGGGTTTTGGTTGATTTTTGTTACGGTTATCACAGAAAAAAATAACAGAAGCAGCAATCCGAATAATGACAATATGGGTTGGGTGATCGTATAAGGTGAGCAAAGGCAGTAGTAGCTGGGGTTACGGTGATGGTTGGTTTGAAAAGAAACAAGAATATAAGTGTACGTATATATTTTTAGGGTTTGATCAAAACAAGAAAAGAAGTAGCTAAGTTATGGTTTGTTGTGGTTGTCAAATGAAAGCAGGAAATAAAAATATAATGGTAAGTCGAAGGTGATGTAGAGTGGAGGATGGGTGACGTTTAGGTTTGTAATTGGAACCGTAACATATTCAACAATGAATATCAATGATACAAGCTGCTATTATCGATCATAAACAGAATCATAGATGAAGTGGGTTTGATGATGGTTTGCGAAAAGTGGTGGAGGTTTATGGTGAAGGTGGTTGTTGGTTGTCGATCAAAAATCACCAAGGTTGAAGATGAAGTCGGGTTCTTTATATTTATGTATGTGTAAGTGTATGTAATCTATATTCAAGTGTATATGCATATGTTAATATAGTATAAGATAGATGGTGGTTTTTATCCTTTCCCTCTTCTGTTTTTAATTTTCACAATTGCAATTCAGGATAGCCTATAATATCTAGGAATCGAATAATGGATGTTAGTACAAGTGATTTAACTGGTTTGTTTGCATTGAGAATTTAATTTCCATCGGGTACACCTTTTGCAGAAAACAGGTACAATAAAAAGTGAAAACGATTGTTAACAGATTTGGTTGTATCTTGTGATTCTCTTAACACTCGTAATCGGATTAGAGTCAGTAAAAAACTTCATAAAGTTTGATTGGGACATGAAACAGAATACCAAGATATCTGTATATGTAATTTGTATAATAATCTGTATTTTATGTATGTATACATATTCATATATATCTATAATTGTATATCTTGTTTATATCACTAAATCTGTATTTTATATGTATACATCGTATATATATATTTATGTATCAGTATCCATGTATTTATATATATATATATATATATATATATATATATATATATATATATATATATATATATATATATATATATATATATATATATATATATATCTATATCTATCTATATCTATAACTGAATGTTGTATATGTGTATGTTTAATTTATAGTTAATAAAAATTAATACTAATTCTATTATTATTTATAATAATACTAATATTAATAATTAAATTTATAATTTTACTAATAGTTTTAATGATATTCACAATAATAATAATATAACAAATCAATTGTATCAAATTAATTTGATAATACTGATATTAATAATATTTATGAGAGTAATAATATTAATATAATAATTATGTTTTAACTTGTATCATATATTAATTATGTAATATTTAATAATCATTTTTATTGAATATTTATTATTTATAACTTTTATATATTTTACGATATACATATAATACTAATTAACTATATAAATCATATATGTTTATATAAGATTTATTTTAAAATATACATAATTATTTTATATCTTATTTTTACTTATTTCATTTTAATGTTTAAGTTATATTTTATAATTTCAATTTACTATATATACTTACATTTATTTATTTATATATATATATACATATTTATTTACAATTCTATATATATACATATTTATTTACAATTCAGTTGTTCGTGAATCGTCGGGAATAGTTAAAGGTCAAATGTACACATGAACACAGTTCAATATTCTTGAGATTCAATTAAATATACTTTGCTTATCGTGTCGAAATCAAATAAGAATAAAGTTTAAGTTTAAATTTGGTCAGAAATTTTCGGGTCATCACATCGAATGCAACGTCTTTTGAAATATGTCATGAATGACTCCAAGTAATATCTCTAAAATGAGCGAATGCACAGCGGAAGATTTCTTTCATACCTGAGAATAAACATGCTTTCAAGTATCAACCAAAAGGTTGGTGAGTTCATTAGTTTATCATAAACATTCATTTCCATCATTTTAATAGACCACAAGATTTCATTTTTCATAAATAACATTACACTCGTAAGTGTATAAAAATCCATTCGTATGATGAAAACCTGGTAACCGACATTAACATAATGCATATAGAATATCCCCGCATACCCGCAAGTATGCCATAAATATTGGTAATCACAATCACCATTTAAATCGAAGTACTAAAGCATTCCAAATTCCAGAATGGGTTTTGTTAGGCCCATAGATCTATCTTTAGGATTCACGTCAATTAGGGGCCATTTCCCTAATTCTTAGGTTACCAGACTTGAAGGGGCAATATTCGGTTTAATAATCCAACCATACAATGTAGTTTCAAGTACTTGTGCCTATTTCGTCAAACATTTATAAAAACTGCGCATTTATTCTGAGTCCCAAAAATATATATTGCAAAAGCATTTAAAAAGGGAGTAATGAAACTTACAATACAATATTTTGTAGTAAAAATATTCATACGACGATACTGAACAATGCAGGGTTGGCCTCGGATTCACGAACCTATATTAAGTATGCATATTAAAACATATGATCGTAATTGAACAATTTATATATATTATTACTAATAATATACTTGTTGCGTTACTTAGATAAATTTTAATATATTTAATTCTTTTATATATACTAATATTTATCATTCATTATAACACATTAAAATTTATTTTTAAGGTTTATATATGATAAAAATTTATATTTATATATTGATTGATATCTTATATATATAGCTTAGTTAATATCTTTTTATTAATAAAAGTATAGTGTAAGGTATTTTTTTATATATAAAATAATAAGAAAATTCTATTTATAATAATATTTATATTTTAGTGATAACAAAATAATAATCTTAATAAGAATGATAATAACGATAATAAGTTTAATAATAACAATACTAATAATCATATTAATAATAATAATGATGATATCAATAATAATACTTATACATATGTTAATAATAATAATGATAATCCTAATTGTAATTATAATACTTATACTAATAATAATGATAATACTCTTAAATTGATTAATGATACTTCTAAAAATTAAGAGTAATAACAATTATCATAATAATAATAATAATAATAATAATAATAATAATAATAATAATAATAATAATAATAATAATAATAATAATAATAATAATAATAATAATAATAATAATAATAATAATAATAATAATAATTAAAGAACATGAGTCTACCTTTGAAGAGGCTTTTTAAAAAAAAAACTGCCCAAGCCTAGAATCGAACCCGAGACCTCTCGCTCACCTCACACCCGCCCATACCACCTGCTGCTAGTTTAACTCATATATTCTTACTGCTACTACTTCTTCATTAAATACCATCGACTAACAACCAAATAACGAATTACCAATTGATTTAGACTTCGAAATTGAAACAAACAATTTGCAAAGAGTGTCTGATTGATAGAAAAGGAAAAAGAAAAAAAAAATTATGACGGCAGCAGCAGTATACGCGAGAGAAGAAAAAATAAAATAAATAAATAGACTTAAAATTTGATTTCAAGATTGGGATGTTTTGAGACCCCGATCTCTTCACGAAACATTTTCTAAATTATCATTAGAATACATAAGAATCATCAATTGAATCTCAGGTGTAACAGAGGAATCGACTTCGTTCAAAAAAAAATTGTTTGACTTTCAAAACCAAACTTTGACTCATAAATTCGTCTTTGATTTCATGAATTAAGATCGAAGATTTTGCAGATAAATTGAGTAGATGATTCCTTACACATATGTGTTTTTAGTTTTTGAAATAGATATAAAATCGAGTTTTTGATAAAATTTGTTCAAGAACGGGATAACGAGCTTTATTCTTCTTTTTTTTGTTCTTTGATTTATCAATTGCAGTAGTGGTTTATAATGTGTAATTGAATGATTGATTAGATAACAATAATTCATCAAATTTGTATTATAGTAGACTAAGGGTCGACAGAAGATTTTTGAGCAGACAGGAAACAAAAAAAAATATACCTAATAGTGATCAATAACAGATTCGCGTTTATTAATGGATTTTATATATTATATATAATATTACTAATTAATAAATATAATTACCTTAATAATAATAATAATAAAATAATTATAATACTCTTAATATTATTAATAATAATAATCATCATAATAATGATATTATTAATAACAATGATAATAATTATGTTAATAACGATATTAATAATAATATTAATATTATTGATAAAGATAATAATAGTAATGATTTTAAGAATAATGATAATATTAATAATAAAAATAATGAAATTTTAATAAAATAATAAGTTTAACAATAATTAATAATAATGGTAATAATAACTATATAGATTATAAATGATAATAATAATAGATTGTATTATTTTTATAATACTAATAATGATAACTATAATAATAATAAAAATCATAATTCTTCTACTATTTATAATATAATGATATTAATAATGATAACAATAAAATTAGTTATTAATTGTATCAAATTTTATGTGTGTATATATATGATAATGTTAATAATACTGATATTAATATTAATAATAATAATGTAAGTAATAACATTAATATAACAACTATAGTTTAACTTGTAATTTAATACATTAATATTACATATTACTAATTATGTAATATTTAATAATTATATGATATATGTATAATACATATTATATTTATATATTTTATATATATTCCAATATACATATCGTAATAATTATTTATAGGAATCATATATATATAGCTTCATTTCAAATTAACACTTAATTATTTTGTATCTTATTTTATATATTTAATTCTTACGCTTACATTATATTTTATTATTCCCCATTTATCATATATACTTACATTTATATATATATATATATATATATATATATATATATATATATATATATATATATATATATATATATATATATATATATATATATATATATATATATATATATATATATGTGTGTGTGTGTGTGTGTGTGTGTGTGTGTGTGCATATATTTACACACAATTGTTCGTGAATCGTCGGCATAGTCAAAGGTTAAATGATTTCATGAAACAGTTAAGAAAAATTCTTAGATTCAGTTTATCAGATTTTGCTTATCATGTCGGAATCATAATAAGATTAAGTTTAAATTTGATCGGAAATTTCTGGGTCGTCACATTCCGGAGCGGAAAAGATGTACAAAGATCTCAAGAAACACTTTTGGTGGCCGGGTATGAAAGCCGATATTGCTACATACGTAGGAGAATGCTTAACTTGTTCTAAAGTTAAAGTTGAAGATCATAAACCATCAGGTCTGCTTCAACAATCCGAAATCCCGGAATGGAAATGGGAAAACATTACCATGGATTTCATTACTAAATTGCCAAGGACTGCAAGTGGTTATGATACTATTTGGGTAATAGTCGATCGTCTCACCAAATCAGCACACTTTCTACCAATGCGAGAAGATGATAATTGGAAAAGTTAGCACAACTATACTTGAAGGAAGTCGTCTCTAGCACGGAATACCAATCTCTATTATCTATGATAGGGATGGTAGATTTGTTTCAAGATTTTGGCAGACGTTACAACAAGCATTGGGAACTAGTCTAGACATGAGTAGTGTCTATCATCCACAAACTGATGGGCAGAGTGAAAGGACGATACAGACCCTTTAAGACATGCTACGAGCATGTGTTATTGATTTTAGAAACAGTTGGGATCGACATCTACCGTTAACAGAATTTTCATACTACAACAGTTACCACTTCGAGTATTGAGATGGCACCGTTTGAGGCACTTTTATGACGACCAGGAAAATTTTGACTAATTTTAAATCAAACTCTCGATACGATTTAATATTTTTGACACGATAAGCAAAGTCTGTAATGTTGAGTCTCAAAAATTTTGGAATGTTTTCATAAATCCTTTGACCATTGACTGTTCCCGACGATTCACGAATAATTAATTGTAAATAGATATGTGTGTGTGTATATATATATATATATATATATATATATATATAAATAATAATTGGAAGTATAATTTGAAATATTAAATGTTGTTGTTAGTAAAATTAATTAAGTAAAATAAAATAAAAATAGGATATCATAATAATTATTATTTAAAACATATCTATATATGTAAATGAAGTATATTGAATGTGTATATATATATATATATATATATATATATATATATATATATATATATATATATATATATATATATATATATATATATATATGTGTGTGTGATTTCAAATTTAGTTAGTAATCTACAGTAATGCTCAATTGTCATTCGATAGATATTAAACAAGTTAAAAACGAACTTATGTGATTTTAAAAAAAATAAACGTTGATCCGAAAATAAGTTATACAAATTGTAATTTTATTAAAAATATATTTGGAAGTTAATTTAATACTCCGTACATTTTTACTTAGGATTGAGCGCTAAAAATTAATCAATTTTTTATGATTGATTTTACACCCTAAAAGACTGAAATAAATAAATATAATTATTATAAAAATTTGGAATTTTTCCGAAGACTTTTATCCGCCACTAATTAACAACGAAATGTTCATAATTAAAACTGCTGGTAGAGTAATCCAAATATTACGGCTACTATCTATTCATCTGATTGAAATTATAATTGATTACTATGTTTGATTGGTCCTTTATCCTTTCCACTAACACACTTGTAATGTAAATATATATATATATATATATATATATATATATATATATATATATATATATATATATATATATATATATATATATATATATAAATTTATATATTTACATATACTATTACATGTTAAGAACCTATCTATCTATCCCAATTTCTACTTTATCTGTTTTCGATTACCAACACACACACCCACTTGATGTAAGACATTAATGTTAATTTCCCCAATGACTTTATCACTTTACCAAGTGATCTCAACATATGTATTTCTTTCGAGCTAACTGTCTTCTATTTTTTTCACCATATATACATTAACTTTTCCCTCAACTTTAATCTAACTACAACCCAATTGTTGAACCACACCCATCTCATTTTCTGTTTTCTATCTCTATCAAACACCCACAAGATTTTTTTTTTTTGTTGTTGTTTTCAAGTATCAATCTCAATCAACCTTTAAAATCCACCACTCTTTCTCTACTTTTCTTTATATATAAAGAAGCAATAGAGGCCAACCTAAAAGTGATTGAAAAACAGAGAATGGGGTCATAAATTTGATGATTCTTGGAATATATACATGTGCATGATATATGATTAATCATCACAACACTTGCTCGATATCTATCCCTATTATCTATTACTATTCCAAATTGACTAGTAAATATATATTATATATTTACATACAACTTGTAATGGGTAAACCACATTTTTTCTTTCTGTATTCATGTGTTGTGAATTGAGAAACCTTCTTCTCCATGCCAATCCACCACCACTATAATTCAGTTAAAACACCACCTACGATCATTGTTTCTTTCTCGGTTTTCATATCAACGAATTCATATACATATATATATATATAAATATATATATATATATATATATATATATATATATATATATATATATATATATATATATATATATATATATATATATATATATATATATATATATATATATATATATATATATATATATATATATATATATATATATATATATATATATATATATATATATATATATATATATGAATGAAAACTTACATAATCACCACCATCATATTACATCTACTACTAACCGCTACCTTGTTTCAACTCTTGTTCGATTATTCCTCAAAAACCAAAACTTACGTTAATTGATGCTCAAACCTATTGATCAACTAAGCCAAAACCCACCACAACTCACCATTTATCACCACCTATCAAATTAAGTATTAATTTTTGTCTCCTGTTTTCCTTGTGTGATTAAACGAACACAATAGCAACCCACCTCCGTGTTTCTAGTTAAACTGCTACAGCTGCTATGCTTTTTACTTCTTATCTTTGTTCGAAAAATAGTCACAAAACACCTCTGCAACTTCTGTTTTTTTTCTTGTTCTATTCAAAATTTCCACAACCAAACTCGTTTGTTGTTTATTGTTCGACTGATATGAGGAGGATTATTATGATGATAGAAGACGAGGATAACAAGGATTGAACTGCTATCGTATGTCTTTTCCTTTTTCTTTTTGGTCGACATGTATGATGCAGTTAACCCCACCTCAACTACTTATTCTATTTTATATATTTTTTTTTGCTATTGATAATTTCTGTACGAATCCAAGAAAACCTGCTCGATAGACCCTACCACCAATTGTTAAATTTACTGCAATATGTTGGGCTTATCAAAAACAAAATCGGACTAGGACATTAAAATGAGATGGGCTTCTTGTTAGATTGGATTTTGATACAACTTTGGGTTGTATCCCTATTTGTATCATTGGGCCGAGATGATAGCTAATAATGATACTTGATTTCGTGATAAGGATACAACTTAGAGGGATATAATATGGTTTATAGGATAGTTGATGATAATTTGATATAATTTCGATTATTATTATGATATACGCGTAGAAAAGATGACACATGATGTATGGAGATAATGTTGTATTCGGGATGACAAGTTGAGACGAAGAGAAAGATGATGATTTATGTTAATGATGATGATGACGTATTATCGAGCATATAATCGATGAGGATAATATTTAGCGAAAACAAAATAAACGTTTATGATGATGATTAATGATTAGGATGATCATGAGGAGACTTACGTACAAATTATAATGATGTCGAGAGGGTTACAGTTGATTGTGCTATGATGATGAACCTGTTCTGGTTCCTTTTCCAGTTCGAGCACATAGGAGAATTTAAAACATAATCTGTCATGGGCCTTTTATTTGTTAAATGGGTTACAAAGGTTATTGGGCCGAGTTATATATTTTGAACTATCTAGTTGGGCTGTTAATTGGGCCACGATTTTGCTTTTCCATCGAACTCTGTATGTGGTTCCTGATCGATGACAAAACAAACATTCTTAAGGTATATATATTATTATTATTATTATTATTATTATTATTATTATTATTATTATTATTATTATTATTATTATTATTATTATTATTATTATTATTATTATCATTATTATCATTAAATGTTATTAAAATGTTAAGATTATGATTAAAATATTAAGATAAGACTAAATTTATAGTTTAAAATATGTGAAGTACAAATATGGTGTTACTTATAAAAAATGGTTAATAGGTTTAAAAATAAAATTAAGGATTTAGTTTATGATTCAAAATAGGTTAATGATATTATTATGATTATTAAGAAAAAGTATGATTAAGTCTATGACAAATACTTATTATTATTTTTAAAAATTATTAATATTATGATTATTAAAGCTATTATTATTATAATCATTATTATTAAGTATCATTATTATTATTATTATTATTATCATTATTATTATTATTATTTTTATCATTATTATTTTATTATTCCTATTATTACTATTTTTAACATTTATATTATTATTATCATTTTTAATAATATTAGTATCATTATTATTTTATAAAAATCATATTATTATTATTATCAATATTACTACTGATATTATTATCATTACTACAATAAAAATTAGTCATATAGAAATATACTTAACTAAACTATATTAATAATTTATTTATTTAAAGTATATAAAATAAATACATTTAATTAAGTTATTAATGAAACGTATAATTTATTAATATAACAAATTTATCACTAATATTAATATATATAAATTTGTTCGATTACAATGTGTTAATATATATAATTGATATAGGTTCGTGAATCCGAGGCCAACCTTGCATTATTCAGTTCCGTCGTATGCATATTTTTACTACAAAATATCGTATAGTGAATTTCATTTGCTCCCTTTTTAAATGCTTTTGCAATATATATTTTTGGGACTGAGAATACATGCGCTGCTTTTATAAATGCTTTACGAAATAGACACAAGTGATCGAAACTACATTCTATGATTGAATTATCAAACCGAATATGCCCCTTTTTAGCTTGGTAGCCTAAGAATTCGTGTTTATGATAATTGCCACCAATTAACACGAATCCTAAAGATAGATCTATGGGCACTAACAAGCCCTAGTTAGAGAATTTGAACTGCTTTAGTACTTTGATTTTATCATGTCTGATGTGAGTCCCGGAATGATGGGGATATTCTATATGCATCCTGTTAAGGTCGGTTACCAGGTGTTCACCATATGAATGAATTTTAATTCGCAGGTTATGCGTACTATTTTGTACTCGGGTTACGTGTACAATTAAATATCTGAAATCTTGTGGTCTATTGAAATTATTGGAATGATTGTTTAAGATAAACCTATGAACTCACCAACCTTTTGGTTGACACTTTAAAGCATGTTTATTCTCAGGTATGAAAGGAATCTTCCGCCGTGCATTTGCTCATTTTAAAGATATTACTTGGAGTCGCTCATGGCATACTTAGGACAGTACCTTGCAATGGGACCAAATGTTGATGACTTCGTCCAGATGGATTAGGACGGGGTATGACATGTGGAATCAGAGCAGTGGTCTTAGCGAACAAGGTCTTGCATTAGTGAGTCTGATTGATAGTCGTTAGGATGCAATAGCAAGTCTGGACTTCGACCTTAGCTGCATATTATAAGTTTTGGTTATCATTCCTAGTGGAAAAATTACTTGCTTATCATTCCTAAGTCTAGACACGTCCTACTGCCTTTATTGCATAGATAGTGTATAGACAAATTCATATCTTAGCGTTTCTATTACGGTAAACTTTGCCTGATATCTCCCGTAAATTTCTCCGTAATTTAAGGGATCCTGGTACTATATATATCTATGCATGTTATGCATTGAAAATACCATCCAACTATCATTTGCTGTCACTAAACTTTTCATACCAAAAATCTTTTCTGTAATCGCGTAAGATGGCCTCTACGAATCGACCAAGTTCATCTGACTCCGAAGACAGCGTGACGGGAGCCCATCAACTGATCAACTACCGTGATTTCTTTAGAAAGTGGGGATGGGTTCGCGAAATACTTACCCTATGGAGAAATGAAGAAGGTACTCCATATCACGAGCCGAACTTACCACCTAACGTCGGAGTGCTCGAACTGCTTACCGGCGAACCTGTTCGCAATACTGTTTTCACTCTTTTCACATGGATTTTCCGCCTCGAAGGTTGACTTTATGTCGTTAAAGATAGTATTCGTCCTCTACTCCCGAATTCTAATCAGATAGGATTATTAGAAGTAGTTAGAAGACTTCGAACTAAATATCAAGAATTGACAAACTTTACGGAAGAATGGGTAGAACTAATTCATAGACTCGAGCGTAAAGTAGAAACCTTGGAGGTGACGGTGTTCGATTTGGAAGCTAGGCTCGCATCTACTACGCAGGTACCACAAGCAGTACCAGTGATAATGCTAAAAACGAACATATATTTTATAGCATTATCCCTCAAGAAAGACAAGCTTTTAGTTGCAATTGTTCTATTTACAAGTAATATTCATTTAAATAATAAAAGGTGAAGACAAAAGGCAGATTCGATGAATTGAAGACGCAAACGACCAAAAAGCTCAAAAGTACAAAATACAATCAAAGTGGTTCCAATTGTTGATGAGAAACGTCTCAAAATTACAAGAGTACAAGACGCGAAACGCAAAGTAAAAGATATTAAATTGTACGCAAGGACGTTCGAAAATCCGGAACGGGACCAGAGTCAACTCTCAACGCTCGACACAACGGACTAAAAATTACAAGTCTACTATGCACAAGAATAAAATATAATATTTAAATAATTATATAAATTATTTATATATTATATATAATAATAAAAACCGTCGGCAAAGAAAGAAACAAAGTCTTGTGAACTGAAAAAGTGGCCATGCGATCGCATGGCCTGGAAGCGCATTTTCCATGCGATCGCATGGAAGTAGGTTGCATGCCACACCCCTATAAATTCGCGGTTTTGGCTCAGTTTATATATATCCATCCATCTCTCTATCTCACTCACGTATATATATATATATATATATATATATATATATATATATATATATATATATATATATATATATATATATATATATATATATATATATATATATATATATATTTATATATATATATATATATATATATATATATATATATATATATATATATATTTATATTATAATTTTAATTTTAATTTTAAATTCTAATAATAAGGGTATGTTAGCGAATGTTGTAAGGGTGTAAGTCGAAATTCTGTCCGTGTAACGCTGCGCTATTTTTAATCACTGTAAGTTATGGTTAATATTATTTTTAAATTAATGTCTCGTAGCTAAGTTATTATTATTCTTATTTAATACCGAAATAATCGTGATGTTGGGCTAAATACTAAAATTGGGTAATTGGGTTTTGGACTATAATTGGGGTTTGGACAAAAGAACGACACTTGTAGAAATTAGACTATGTGCTATTAATAGGTTTTATATTAACTAAACGATACCTCGTTAACTAAATATATAGACTTATAATTTGACGTATTTATATATAACCACATACGCTTGACTGGGCACGGTGGGCGGGATATCTATAAATACCAATAATTGTTCATTTTACCGGACACGGAACTGGATTAATAGTTAATAGACTCGTTGAAACAGGGGTGGATTACATTCAAGGGTAATTGGTGTAATTGTTAACAAAGGATTAAAACCTTGGTCTACACGCAGTCGATAACCTGGTGTATTCATTAAACAAAGTATTAAGACCTTGTTACAATTCGAATCCCCAATTAGTTGGAATATTTGACTTCGGGAATAAAAATAATTTGACGAAGACTTTCGCACTTTATGATTATGACTGATGGACTATTATGGACAAATCCGTATGGACATATCGAATAATCCAGGATAAAGGACAATTAACCCATGGTAATAAAACTAAAATCAACACGTCAAACATCATGATTACGGAAGTTTGCATAAACATAATTTATATATTTCGTATTTAATTGCACTTTTAAATATTGTACTTTTTAATTATCGCAATTTTATTTTATCGCACTTTTATTTATCGCAATTTCATTATCGTTATTTACTTTACGCTTTAAATTAAGTCTTTTATATATTTAATATTTTACATTAGGTTTTAACTGCGACTAAAAGTTTTAAAATCGACAAACCGGTCATTAAACGGTAAAAAACCTTTTTTATAATAATAATATTACTTATATATATTTTTGTATTTTTACAATTATAAGTTAAAAATATAGCGTTAAGCTTGTTTTAAAGATCCTTGTGGAACGAACCGGACTTACTAAAAACTACACTACTGTACGATTAGGTACACTGCCTATAAGTGTTGTAGCAAGGTTTAGGTATATCCACTCTATAAGTAAATAAATCACTTGTGTAAAATTGTATCGTATTTAATAGTATTTCCTTGTAAAAATTAATACTATTTTATATACCCCTCGCATAACATCAAGTATTTTTTGGCGCCGCTGCCGGGGACAGCTAAAACGCCGAAAGCGTAACGCTATTAAAAAAGATTTTTTTTATTATTAAGTTCTTTGTATAAAAATATACGTTTTAAATTTTAAAATACAAAAATATAGAAAAGAAAAACAAAATATTTATATATTTTTAATAGTTTGTTATATATATATAAAATTATAAAGTTTCTTTATTTTTATTTTAGTTTTTAAAATTAAATTTTTATTTAAGTTATATAAATATTATATATATATATTTAAAACTAAAAACTGAAAAAAAAAATATAAAAACCACTAGGCCCGGTACTGTAGCAGCCCAACTCTGGCCCTAAACCCTAGCTCATGCGATCGCATGAGCCCGAAGGCAAAATTTCATGCGATCGCATGATCGTACCTGACACGCCACAGTTTGAACTAAATCCAGCATTAATTACGGAGTATATTATTATTATTATTATTATTATTTAGTTAAACCCTAATTAGGTTTTTAATTATTTAGTATTAGTTTTAATTAATTTTTTTTATTTAGTTTAATTAGTTTTAATAAATTATAAAATTAATAGTTTTATAAAATAAATAATATAAAAATAATATTTTTATAAAAATTGTACTTTTTACAACTTTAAGTTTTATTTTTAAGTTTCGTACCTTTTTAATCGTTTTTTTCGTAATATTTGTATTTTTCGTTCGTATTTAGTTTTAATTCATAGTTTTTGCCATAGTTATTTTTATTTCTAGATTTTTAGGCTTTGCCGTAAAATCCCTTAAGTGTTTTTTCTTTAGACTAAGATTTAGGTGCTTTAGAATTGTGCGATGCCGTTTTATATATTTTAGTACCTTTTTAAGTTATTGCCATTTGGGATATAGTTTTTCTTTTAAACTTTAATATTTTTAGACGCAACTTTTAATTCTTAGTTTTTAGACTTTTAAGTTTCGACGCGCTACTTTCTTATTTTTATTTTTCGACCTTTTATTTTTCGACGTTTTTCGACGCGCTCTTTTTCTTTCGTATTTTTCGCCACTCTAGTTTTTAGGACTTAGATTTTTTCTATTTCTTCTCTAAAATTTCTTTAAATTTTGACGAAAAATTATTTTAAGTGGTTGAATTGATAGACATCCAAATTTTCTGCTTCGTAGTAATAGTTGGATTTGTTAGTGGCTGAGTTGTGAGCTTCCGATTTAAAGGGTTCTGGCTCCCTGCTGCATCTATTGGCTATTCGAAACGTGGGCAAAAGCAGAAAAGTATATTAATTTGATAACTTATATAATTTTTTTATTTTTATAACTAATAGGATATTCAGTGGATGCATCGAGCAATACGTTCACCACCTTTTATACGTTCACCACCTGTAACTCGATCAAGACATCTAGCAAATATTGTCGCCGTTGATTTTTCTTTAGAATCGTCATCCAGTCGACCAAGTACTCCAATTCAAATTTCCGATAATCCATTTTTTGAACCTGACCTCACAATTGAGAATCCGGAGAATATTCAGGGACAATTCATAGATCCTGAACCATTAATCTTTCCTCCAGAACCACCAATCATTCAAACAGAGATTGTCGAGGAACCAACCATTAAATCAGAATCCTATAGTGATTCAGATTCAACAAATTCAATCATGGAGAATCTGGAACCTCTAAGTATGGAAGACCGAATGCGAGCTAAACGCACTGGCCAAGGTCACGCGATTACTCAACCTGATATTAAGGCGCCAGATTATGAAATCAAAGGACAAATCCTACACATGGTGACAAATCAATGCCAATTTAGTGGTGCACCGAAGGAAGATCCAAATGAACATCTGCGTACCTTTAATAGGATCTGTATACTATTTAAAATTCGAGAAGTGGAGGATGAACAGATATATCTCATGTTATTTCCCTGGACTTTAAAGGGAGAAGCCAAAGATTGGTTAGAATCGTTACCTGATGGAGCGATTGATACATGGGACGTTTTAGTTGAAAAATTTCTTAAACAATTCTTTCCGGCATCTAAAGCCATAAGACTTCAAGGAGAAATTGTTACGTTCACATAGAAGCCAAACGAAACTCTATATGAGGCGTGGACAAGATTTGGAAAGTTATTAAGCGGATGTTCGCAACATGGTTTAGACACTTGTCAAATAGTACAAATATTCTACCAAGGATGCGACATCACTACAAGGAAAGACATAGATATAGCAGCTGGTGGTTCCATTATGAAGAAAACCGCAACTGACACTTACAAAATTATTGATAACACTGCTTCCCACTCACATGAGTGGCACAAAGAAAAAGATATCGTTAGATCATCTAAAGCAGCTAGAGCCGATTCTAGCCATGACTTAGATTCCATTTCTGCAAAGATAGATGATATCGAGAGACGTATGGAAAAGATGACTAAAGATATTCACTCAATAAGAATTAGTTGTAAGCAGTGTGGAGGACCACATTTAACAAAAGATTGTCTCAGTATTGAACTAACAATGGAACAAAGAGATAATGTTTCATACATAAATCAAAGGCCAGGAAATAATTATCAGAATAATTATCAACTGCCAAGACCAAACTAGAATCAAAACCATAATTATAACTGAAATGTTCCATACAACAACCAACAAGGTCCTAGCAATCAACAAGTATCCAATAATACTTACAATCAGCAAAGACCTATTTTTCAAAACAAACCACCACAAACCGATGATAAAAAGCTAAATTTAGAAGATATGATGTCGAAGTTAGTTGAATCTCAAACTCTATTTTTCACATCTCAGAAACAAACCAATGAATAAAATGCTCAAGCATTTAGAAATCAACAACATTCTATTCATAATTTGGAACAAGAAGTAAGCAACCTAGCAAGGTTAATAGCTGAAAGAAAACCGGGAAGTCTACCTAGTGATACAAATGCTAACCCCCGGAATGAAACAGCTAAAGCCATTACCACAAGAAGTGGTATTACACTTAAACCACCTGAAATGCCTGTAATTTCTGATGAAGCTATTCCTACTCCACAAGAACCACAACCTGATCAAGATAAGGAAACAGAACCGGTAGTTGAAAAGTTTAATGAAGATAACACAGTTAAGGCTAAACCTTATGTTAAACCATACCAACCATCACTTCCTTACCCGAGTAAAATGAGAAAAGAAAGACTTGAAGCCGAGCAATCCAAATTCTTGGATATGTTTAAACAGATAAATGTAAATCTTCCTTTCATTGATGTAATTTCAGGAATGCCTAGGTATGCTAAATTCTTGAAAGATCTAATCACGAATAGAAAGAAAATGGAAGAACTCTCGGCTGTTACAATGAATGCTAATTGTTCTGCAGTGCTGTTGAATAAGATACCAGAAAAATTATCAGATCCAGGAAGTTTCACAATTCCATGTTTTCTGGGTAGTCTTAGTTCAATAGAAGCATTGGCAGACTTAGGTGCTAGTATAAATTTAATGTCGTATTCACTATACGCTAAACTAGACCTTGGAGAATTGAAACCAACACGAATAAGTATACAACTAGCCGATAGATTAGTAAAATATCCTAGAGGGATAATGGAGAACATGCTAGTTAAAGTTGGTATTTTAGTATTTCCAGTAGATTTTGTTATTTTGGACATGGAAGAAGATTCTCGAGTACCTCTCATATTAGGAAGACCATTCTTAAACACGGCTAAAGCAATAATAGACCTGTTTGGTAAGAAACTGACCCAAAGTATAGAGGACGAGAGTGTTACCTTTTCAGTGGATAGAGCCATGCAACAACCGCAATCTGCAGATGATACATGTTATTATATTCAAACTATAGATTCACATGCAGAATTGTTAGAAGAATTTCCAAAATTACAAGGAACAGGAGAATGTTCTTTAGGAGAAGGAACTGAACCAATTGATGAAGCTGAAATGTTAGCTACACTTATGGCTAATGGATATGAACCAACAACAGAAGAAATTCAAATGCTAAAATAAGAAGATAGATATCGATACAAATCATCGATAGAAGAACCACCGACTTTAGAGTTAAAGCCACTTCCAAACCATTTGGAATATGCTTATTTACATGGTGAATCTGAATTACCTGTAATAATCTCGTCTTCTCTTACTGAAAATGAAAAATCTCAACTCATTTCTGTGCTAAAAGCTCATAAACCAGCTATTGCATGGAAGATTCATGACATTAAAGGAATAAGTCCTTCGTATTGCACACATAAAATCCTTATGGAAGAAGCTCATAAAACGTATGTGCAACGCCAACGAAGACTAAATCCTAATATGCAAGATTTTGTTAAGAAAGAAATTATTGAACTGCTAGATGCAGGTTTAATTTATCCAATTTCTGATAGTCCATGGGTAAGCCCAGTTCAATGCGTGACTAAGAAGGGTGGCATGACTGTCATCACAAATGAGAAAAATGAGCTTATTCTTACTAGGACTGTAACAGGATGGCGTGTTTGTATAGATTATAGAAAATTAAATGACGCCACCAGAAAAGATCACTTTCCCTTACCTTTCATTGATCAAATGTTGGAAAGATTAGCTGGAAATAGTTACTATTGTTTTCTTGACGGTTTTTCTGGATATTTTCAAATTCCAATAGCACCCGAGGACCAAGAGAAAACCACGTTCATGTGCCCTTATGGTACTTTTGCTTATAAATGCATGTCATTTGGACTTTGCAACGCCCCTGCAACCTTTCAAAGGTGCATGATGGCGATTTTTCACGACATGATAGAAGAATGCATGGAAGTTTTCATGGATGACTTTTCAGTCTTCGGTGATACATTTGAATCATGTCTAGTTAATCTTGAACGAATGCTTATTAGATGCGAACAATCAAATCTAGTACTTAATTGGGAGAAATGCCATTTCATTGTTAAAGAAGGCATCGTTCTTGGTCATAAAATTTCAAAGGAAGGAATTGAAGTGGATAGAGCTAAAGTAGATGTAATTGCTAAACTTCCATATCCCACCAATGTTAGAGGAGTTAGGAGTTTTCTAGGGCATGCCGGTTTTTACCGACGTTTCATAAAAGATTTTTCTAAAATTGCCACTCCTATGAATAAACTCCTAGAAAAGGATGCTCCATTCATCTTTTCAGATGAATGTATCAAATCTTTTAATATTCTTAAAGAAAAACTCACTAATGCACCGATCATGATAACACCAAATTGGAATCTATCATTCGAACTAATGTGCGATGCAAGTGATTTTGCAATGGGAGCCGTTTTAGGACAAAGGATTGAAAAATGATTTCAACCTATTTATTATGCTAGTAAGATGTTACAAGGAGCACAAACGAATTACAAAACTACTGAAAAATAACTCCTTGTTATTGTCTTTGCTTTTGATAAATTTCGTTCATATCTCGTTCTAGCTAAAACGGTGGTCTATATCGACCATTCTGCTCTTAGATACCTATTTTCGAAACAAGATGCCAAACCAAGATTAATTCGTTGGATCTTACTCTTACAAGAGTTCGATATTGAAATCCGAGACAAAAAGGGAGCAGAAAATCTCGCCGCCGATCATCTTTCTCGTCTTGAAAATCCTGAATTAGAAGTTCTAAATGAATCGGCCATACAAGACAACTTTCCTGATGAATATCTATTGAAGATAGATTATAATGAAATTCCATAGTTTGCAGACTATGCAAACTACTTAGTATGTGAATTCCTTGAAAAAGTGTTATCGTACCACTATTTCTGGGAAGATCCACATTTGTTTAAAAGTTGTCCTGATGAAATAATACGCCGATGTGTATTCGGAGATGAAGCTAGTCAAATCTTAAACCATTGTCACACAGGACCAACAGGAGGGCATTATGGGCCTTAACTCACAGCAAGAAACGTTTATGATACTGGATTCTATTGGCCTACAATTTTTAAAGACGCACACCTTCTTTGCAAATCCTGTGATGCTTGTCAAAGGGCTGGAAAAATATGTCAACGTGATGAAATGCCGCAAAATGTCATTCAAGTATGTGAAGTATTTGACATTTGGGGTATTGACTTTATGGGTACATTTCCAAAATATCATAATAATCTCTACATTCTCGTTGCCATTGATTATGTATCTAAACGGGTGGAAGCACAAGCTCTCCCAACTAACGATGCACGAGTTGTAGTCAACTTTTTAAAACGTCTTTTTGCTAGGTTTGGAACACCGAAAGCTTTAATAAGTGATCGGGGTACTCATTTCTGTAATAATCAACTTGAGAAAGTTCTTAAAAGATATGGAGTAACTCATAAAATCTCCACCGCATATCATCCACAAACAAGTGGACAAGTTGAATATACCAACCGAGCATTAAAACGTATTCTAGAGAAAACCGTAGGATCAAATCTGAAGGAATGGTCCATGACATTGGAGGATGTACTCTGGGCTTTTAGAACAGCCTACAAAACTCCAATTGGAACCACACCTTTTAAACTTGTTTACGAAAAAGCATGTCATCTTCCAGTAGAAATTGAACACAAAGCATTTTGGGCTTTGAAGACATGTAATCTGGATTTACATGAAGCCGGACGTCTACGATTAAGTCAACTAAACGATTTAGAAGAATTGAGACATGAAGCATACGAAAATTCGTTAATCTATAAGGAAAGAACGAAGAAATGGCATGATAAAAGAATCAGAAGTTCAAAAGAATTTAAAGAAGGAGACAGAGTTCTTCTTTTCAATTCACGATTCAAGCTATTTCCTGGAAAATTGAAATCAAGATGGTCTGGACCATTCATAGTCAAAAGAGTTTTCCCGTATGGAACAATAGAATTAATAAATTTAAATGGGATTGAATTTAAAGTTAATGGTCACAGAGTTAAACATTACATAGATAGTTCGATGGAAGTTGACAACGAAGTTAATCACAATTTCAACACCACAGCTAACTAAGTGTGGGGAGAATCAAGTCTTTAAAGGATAATAAGTATTTCTGTTAGAGTTAGATGTTCTGTTTTCGTGTAGTTCTCGAGAATGGAATCCGAATGGTCTTTCCCTAGCAGACCCTAAAGAACTAGTCTTCTCCCCACATTCTGAATTTTTATTTTTTTTAGGTTTTACGAGATGAAGATTTCCTGTGATCTAAACCATGGTCTAATGCTACACGCTTTGATCACTAAACGTAATAATGACACCCTTCCAAGTGAATTGGTATCATTAATCAGAGGTAAATTGGACGGAGTAAGAAAAGAATCCAGGAACGAAAATAATAAGTTACATTTTGGTAAAGGAAAATTGAAATCCGCAGCGAAAAGAAGAGCACGACACCTTGAAAGATGTCACAAATGCGAAAAATGGTCACACGAAGGAAAATGCTCGACGAATCAGACATATTCCAATACGGAATTCGTTACTTTATGCAGAGATGAACCGTTCATATGTTTCGAAGAAAAAACGTTGAATGCTCGAGGTTAAGCCTATGTAGCTATGGAAAACCAATTAGTCCGACTATCTTATGAGTGGGCTAAAACAGGTCACTGAGAATTCTATTTCACAGGTAAGTATGTACAGTTTTTATTTTTATTTTTATTGCTTTGAACCTTTTGATAATAAATGCTAAATCGTTCGCTATAAAGTATTAAATTGGTATTCAATAAAATTAGGTTTTGCGACCGAAATTATTGATATCATACAAAAGTTTATTACATCACTGCGAAATTTACCGTTTATTCTTAAGGTATAAATATCTTTAATCAATCAACCCAAAATATTTTAAAAATTCGTCAGGAGTAAAACTAGGTAATATAGCCGAAATTACTTTACCGAAAAGACGGGCGTATATTTTTGATAATATTTGATTGATTAAAGTGGGATAAAAGACCAAAAAGATTTTTAATTTTTAATTTTTACTTTATTTTTAAAATTAATGTATTAATATTAAATTAATATTGTAAAATTTTTAAAATCAATATATTTAAGTTTGTAAATATTTGAAAAAAAAAATTTATGATTTTAATATAAGTTTGTATATATAAAAACAAAATTATAATATAAATTTAGTGTGAATTTTTAAAATTTTAATAATATGAATTTTTATTTTTATGCATTTTAAATTTAAGTTAGTGTGAATTTAAAAACAAAAATTTACTTTATTTCGCTAAGTTAAAAATATGATTTTTAAAATTCGCCGTGAGTTGAAAACTAGGTCATTGAACCGAAATTGTTCTACCCAAGGGAGGGACGAGAAATTTTATTATCATTATTTTTAATCTTATTGAATTAAAGTATGCCAAAAACATAAAAAAAAAAACCAAAAATCACTGCTTTTAAAACAAACGCCAATATGTTTGGAAACTTTGGTAAAATTTAATCATTTTTCTACGCTAATCACCCACAATAATTTAAATTGTTACTGATTTCTTGCAAATGAGGACATTGCATGATCTTAAGTGTGGGAAGGGGTTAAATTCTTTCGAATTTTTAAAATTTTAAATTTAAACACTTGGTTACCATTAGAAATACTAGTAACGCAGTAGTTGTATTAGAATCTAGTGCTCTCTGATAATAAAGAACAGCCCTAGTCTTATAAACTGACTACCCAATTCTAGTAAAATTTTTCAAAATTTTCAATTAAATGAATTCAAAATCATGTTTATACATATTTATGAACGATAAAACTAGGTGTTAACACCGAAATTATTGTTACCTTGGAAAAGACATAAATTGAGAAACAAATCAAAATGTTAGAATTCATTTAAAATGGAATAGAGGACAATAAAAAGGCAAATAAAAGAAAATAAAAAGCCAAGTGTGGGAAAAATTTACCAAGTTCTTTAAAACATATATCACATATTTTGGACAAAGATACTTTTGTTTTGGACAAAATTAACCATTTTACCCAGAAAACTCTACTATATTTGAAAGAAAGATGGATCTACACGATGAATCAATTCCATCATTAAAAGGAAGTAAAGTCTTCCGAAAAAGACACGCGCTTCTTGATTTAGGTCAGGAAGTTGTCGTCCAGACCAGCTGTAGGTTGACGAAAAATCTAGAAAAGTCATCACTAAAATCAGCAGGAAATCTACGGACCTCAGCATCAAACAGGGTCGCCATATGGTCAGACTTATCCTAACCATGAGAGGATCTGTCTCGTAAAATGGGGAGGACGCCATGCAAATTAGCTTGATAAGACTAATGAATCAGACCACCAGAAAGGATAATCTCCTTAAAGATTAAAAATCAGCTTTAAGCCTGATATTACTCAATCCTTGAGATTGACCTTAAAGATTGAGAATTACAAACTCATGGAATTCAATGATATCTAAACTCGAGCTTGAACGAGAAAATATTTTGATCAAAAATAAAACCGATTTGTTTTCTGAAAACCTATTTTCAATGCGTTCATTACCATTGAACGTAAAGGAATTCACCTGTAATTCATTAGGTCACCTGAACCAAATCGGGTGTCAACCATAAGAACGGTGGTTGCATAGCATGGTTGAAGACATGACCTTGTGCCAGACTTAAAAATTATATGGTGAGCTTTACTATTGCTCCTACAAAGGATAGTAATTGCATCCGACACGTTATAGACCATAATTAAAAGCATGTCAGGGGACATTGCCTTAACAGTTTCTTGTTCAACGCTTTCCTTTACAACCGGACGGTAGTTTATCGAAAGGTAATATATGGAGCAAGTATACTGGACGTGTTGCTTTCCCAATAATAGGTTAGCAAGTGGGTGACACAAAACCGCAAGTTTTGAGCTAAAATTTTCAAATATGAATCCCACCAAACCTACAAAAAAAATTTGCAAACACTGGTGAAGGGTTATTCCGGAAAACTTATCTAGGGTAAAAGCTAGATTAAATTTTCAAAAGATCAAATGTTTTCATAAAGATCCAATTTCCTTAAGGATCTAAATTTTTATAGTCATGTGGGACTGTAAACCACATCGTTACTACCATTGTTCATACCGCCGTATAAAAATCACTGATGTACAAAGTGTGAAGAATAAAGAAGTGATTCTAGTATTTTTATTTCAAGACTATATTGCTTGAGGACAAGCAACGCTCAAGTGTGGGAATATTTGATAATGCTAAAAATGAACATATATTTGATAGCATTATCCCTCAAGAAAGACAAGCTTTTAGTTGCAATTGTTCTATTTACAAGTAATATTCATTTAAATAATAAAAGGTGAAGACAAAAGGCAGATTTGACGAATTGAAGACGCAAACGACCAAAAAACTCAAAAGTACAAAATACAATCAAAGTGGTTCCAATTGTTGATGAGAAACGTCTCAAAATTACAAGAGTACAAGACGCGAAACGCAAAGTACAAGATATTAAATTGTACGGAAGGACGTTCGAAAATTCGAAACCGGGACCAGAGTCAACTCTCAATGTTCGACACAACGAACTAAAAATTACAAGTCTACTATGCATAAGAATAAAATATAATATTTAAATAATTATATAAATTATTTATATATTATATATAATAATAAAAACCGTCGGCAAAGAAAGAAACAAAGTCTTGTGAGCTGGAAAAAGTGGCCATGCGATCGCATGGCCTGGAAGCACATTTTCCATGCGATCGCATGGAAGTAGGTGGCAGGCCACACCCCTATAAATTCGAGGTTTTGGCTCAGTTTATATATAACCATCCATCTCTCTATCTCTGAAACAACCCAACCCGTACTCCGTACGATAACTTTTTTTTTTAAAATATAATACACATTTACGCGCCAATTAAATATGTAACCCATTCCACACGATTCGTCAAAACATACTACGAGTTTAATGTTTACAAAACGGCACAAAGGCCATTAACGAATGTGATACAAGTTGACCAACAACAAATGATAGTTTATAATCCAAACGATACTCGAGCATGGTTTGGGGGTAAACTGCCCAAAACGTTCGGCCACTTCAAAAGCTATCCCAAAAGCATCCCCTATCAACACAAACGGGAGACAACTAATCCAACCGTATGCCCTTACCCTTGTCCAAGCTGGAACCTATAAAATGGTAAACAACGAGAGGGTAAGCAATGCTTAGTGAGTGCAACAATTATACATACATATATATCACCTATCCATTTGCAATCACAATACCAAATACCACATACGAACTTGTAACTCAATTAGCATGTCAACATACCCGTAACACTAACAAGTCGTACATTATCACACCACTTCATTAGCATATACTCAACTCAATATATTTTATATGCTAAACAAACAACAATCTCATTATGGTTAACCAATAACGCTAGGGTGCTACCGGCTCGTGGTTCACACCATACGCATTTGAGTCATACTCGTTTATAGTGCTACCGGCTCGTGGTTCACACTTGATGCTATCGGCTCGTGGTTCACATCTTAGTTTATAGTGCTACCGGCTCGTGGTTCACACTTGATGTTACCGACTCGTGGTTCACATCCCATCCCACACATGTTATGGCACTACCGGCACGTGGTTCATACCATAACATTCACAATAAACACGCCATATACATGAACGCATAATTATTCCACTCACCTTGTCACAAGGGTGATGATTTAGCACTTTCGAGCTTCAACGCAATGTACCTAAATCATTAAGTGCACATTCAATTTCACAACTAGTGGGATTAACCACAATACTCCCACTTGAGCATTTAATGACCCAAATTGCATTAAATGACTCAACTACTCACAACCGCCCATACATGGCCAAGACTCGACTTTAATCACTAAGACTAGTGAATTAAATTCTATTAACTTCAATTAACACAAAACTTAGGGTAATCCATACCCATTTCATCCCATTAGGTCAACTAGTACATTTTGACCCATTTTATATCACTTAAACTCACAATCAAGTCAAACTTACCCATTAACCCTTCTTTCATAAATATTAAAGTGCATTAGTGACTAACAACACCAATTGACACTTACAACCTCAAATCACAAGGCCAAAACCCTAGATTGTGGCTATTAGGGTTTCATTACAACAACATAACCCAAACTCACCCATTTTACCACCAAATGGGTCTTACAAATCTCTAGTACCCAAAACCCTAGTCATTAAACAATTAAAACTCAAAACTTAGAGTTAGAACTTACCAATACTATCCACGAGTAGCTAGAGACACAAGGAACAACTTTAAATCTCGATCCTAGGTTTGATTCACAATTCTCCAACTCCAAATCTCAAGATTAAACTAAGTAGGTTTTGTGGTTTGGGAGAGAAATAGGAAAGAAAAAGGAAAAGGAAATGAAATAAATGAGTATGTGGTGGAGAGTTAAAGCTCCCATCAGATCCACATGTCAATTTACCATTTTGCCCCTTAAAAAACCCTTAAAATGAGCTAAATCCGACACCAGTTCAGCAGACCTGTCGCGGCGCGACCTTACTCGTCGCGGCGCGACACATAAAGGGAAATTAGACCCTTCTTAAACCAACTTCTGATCTACATTTGCATGTTATGCCGCGGCGCGGACCCAATTTTCGCGGCGCGGCCTAAGGCTAGAACTGGACAGCTCGACCAACTTAAACACTTTTCGATTTTATTTAATTTGTTCACTTAAATCCCGCTTCCTACATTCGCCTAAACTTCAACAATAGTCTCATAAGACTTAACGCTATCAAAGCCCATGTATAAACTTGCAGGCATACACATTATCAAGTATATATATATATATATATATATATATATATATATATATATATATATATATATATATATATATATCTACACATATATCTATACAATTACGCATAATCTAGCGAGTTACAAACGTATAATTGATTAAGTATGTACCTTTCGATACGTACGGGAAAACGGGGTGTTACAACTATCCCCTACTTGAATCGGAGCGCGTCCTCGCGATCCATGCCGCATGACAAGAAGGAAGATAAACCAACACAAACTCTTCGGGCTCCCAAGTAAGCTCGGAACCCTTACTACGACGTCATTGAACTTTAAAAGTCCTAACCTCTTTATGTCTCAACCTTTTGACCTTCTCATCAAGTATGGCAATCGGTTCCTCGATATACTCTAACTTATTATTTAGCTCAATCTCGTCTAAAGGCACCCAAGATGAATCATCCGCAAGACACTTACGGAGATGGGAAACATGAAATGTGTTATGGATCCCCGCAAGCTCTTCGGGTAATTCCAAACGATACGCGACCTGACCAACACGAGCTAAAACCTTAAACGGCCCAATAAATCGAGGAGCTAACTTTCCTCGTTTTTGGAACCGAATAATACCCTTCCATGGCGAAACTTTGAGCATCACCATGTCACCTTCTTAAAATTCGATCGTTCGTCTACGTTTATCGGCATAAGATTTTTGCCTATCTTGAGCCTTTTTCAAATGCTCTCGAATCACATCAATCTTGCTATTCGTCTCTAAAACCAAATCGGTACTCCCAATTTCCTTTTATCCCACTTCACCCCAACAAATCGGGGTTCGACACCTACGCCCAAAAAGCATCTCATAAGGTGGCATCCCAATACTTGTATGATAACTATTATTGTACGAGAATTCCACCAAAGGTAAGTGCTCGTCCCAACATATCTTCCAAAGTTTGATTCGTACGTTCGGTTTGACCGTCCGTTTGAGGATGATACGCCGTGCTAAACTTCAATTACGTACCCATATCTTCATGAAATTTCTCACAAAACCGAGACGTAAAACGGGTATCTCGATCCGAAATAATAGATATAGGAACACCGTGTCGAGAGATGACTTCCTTGATAAACAACTTAGCCAACGTCTCTGACAATATCACTTCCTTAATGGGAAGAAACAAAGCACTCTTCGTCAGTCGATCAACTATAACCCAAATCGAATCAAACTGGGTTCTCGCCGTTTTAGGTAACTTTGTAATGAAATCCATGGTAATGTGCTCCCATTTCCATTTCGGGATTTCTAACGGTTGTAACTTACCATACGGCTTTTGGTGCTCGGCTTTAACTTGCAAACACGTGACGCATTGCTCAACATACTTCACAACATCACGTTTCATGCCCGGCCACCAATAATCTTTCTTAAGTCAAGATACATTTTCGTTGTGCCCGGATGAATGGAATACTTTGACTTATGTGCTTCATCTAGTAGCACTTGTCGGTACTCACCCATCTTAGGCACCCACACTCTTCCTTGAAAAGACAACAAACCCCGCGAGCCCATAGTAATGAACTCTGATTGTCCCACAATTCGCTCCGCATGCTTGTTGTGAACATAAGCCTCTATTTGAATCACTCCGAGTTTTTCAAGAAAATCGTTAGTAATAATCATACATAACAATCCCAATCGTAACGCCGGGTGATGACTCTTTCGACTTAACGCATCCGCGACCACATTTGCTTTGCCCGGATGATAAAGTATTTCACAATCATAATCTTTCACCACATCCATCCACCTACGTTGACGATAATTCAAATCTCGTTGATTAAAGAGGTGTTTCAAACTCTTATGGTCCGAATAAATCGTACACTTGACACCATACAAGTAATGGCGCCAAATTTTCAACGCATGCACAACCGCCGCCAACTCAGATCATGAGTCGGATATCTCGTCTCGTGTTCCTTTAATTGTCGAGAGGCATAAGCTATGACTTTACCTCCTTGCATTAGAACACACCCGAGTCCATTTAACGAAGCATCACGATAAACCGTCATGTCTTCCACTCCTTCCGGTAACACTCACGTTCTTCCTCGTCAATTTCGTCAATGAAGAAGCGATCTTAGAAAAGTCTTGGATAAACCGACGATAATAACCGGCCAATCCGAGAAAACTTCGGACCTCCGTAGGCATAGTCGGTTTTCTCCAACTCTTCACTGTCTCTATCTTCCTCGGATCCACTTGAATACCGTCTTTGTTCACAATGTGCCCAAGGAATTGAACCTCCCTTAGCCAAAATTCACATTTGGAGAACTTGGCATACAACTTCTCCTTTTGTAACGTCTTCAATACTTCACGCAAATGACGTTCATGCTCGTTCATACTTTTCGAGTAGACTAGTATGTCGTCAATGAACACAATCACCGACTTGTCCAACATAGGTTGGCACACTCGGTTCATAAGATCCATGAATGCCGCCGGTGCATTCGTAAGACCAAAAGGCATAACTACGAACTCAAAATGCCCATAACGCGTTCGAAAAGCCGTTTTCTCAATATCTTCCTCACGGACCCGCATTTGGTGATAGCCGGACCGTAGGTCAATCTTTGAGAAGTACGTCGCACCTTGGAGTTGGTCAAACAAATCGTCAATCCGAGGCAATGGTTAACGATTCTTAATCGTCACTTTATTCAACTCCCGATAATCGATGCACATCCGCATACTACCATCCTTCTTTTTCACGAATAAAACCGGAGCGCCCCATGGCGAAGCAATCGGTCGAATAAAACCCTTCTCAAGCAACTCTTAGGTTTGATTTAACAACTCTTGAATTTCCGTTGGTGCTAAACGATAAGGAGTTTTAGCAATGGGAGTAGCTCCCAGAACCAACTCAATGCGAAATTCAACTTGTCTTTCCGCCGGAACACCCGGTAACTCGTCCGGAAAAACGTCTTCGAATTCACTAACCACCTTAATTTCACGAATAGGTGGTGACTCATCACGAGCATCAACAACATGGGCAAGAAAAGCCAAGCCACCACTAACAAGAAAACGACGTGCCCGTGCAAAAGAACATATCGGCACAAGTCTTCTTCGTCTATCGCCATGAATAATTAACTCTCCCCCACTTGGGGTCTTCACACGTATAAACTTTTCATGGCATGCAATATCGGCTCTATTTCGATCGAGCCAATCCATACCAACAACGATATCAAAATCGCCCAAAGTCATAGGGATGAGATCAATTTTAAAGTTTTCGACACCAAAAACAACGTCACAATTCTTACACACATCTACCACTAGCACCGTCTTGCCGTCCGCTATTTCGACCTCTACTAGCTAACGGTCTATCAAGTTTAGGCACAAATTTTGGAGACACAAACGACAAATTTGCACCGCTATCAAAAAGAATCCTTGCCGGATTAGAATTAACCAAGAAAGTACCTGAGACAACTTCGTTGGATTGCTTGGCTTCGTCGTTAGTCATCAAATAGTTTCGACCCCTAGCCGTACCCGCCGCTTTCTCTAACCGCTTAACGTTATCATTATTCAAATCGGGGCATTCCTGCCTTTTGTGCCCCTCTTTACCACAATTAAAGCAAGTGACTTTGGTTGACGCCTTGGTGCAATCACGGGCCATGTGTCCTCTTTGATTACAATTATAAAACGTGGGCCCGAAACCCCCGGAAGCACCCTTCTTCACACTATTAACTCTTTCGAAGCCTTTCTTGTTCTTTTTATTGGAAAAGTTCGAATGACTCGAACCTTCAATATTTCTTTTAGAAAAAGTGAAATCACTCTTCCTTGGAACCTCCGGCTCAAAACCCCGAGCCAACTCGAATAGCTCTTCAAAAGTCTTAGCCATTCCCCGACTAATCTTACCCTTTAACTCACCGTTCAAGGTACGGTAGAAATCTTTCATTAGCTTGTGGTCGTCACCAACATATTCCGGGCAAAAGCGAGTCTTTGCCAAAAAGGTAGACTTGAGAGTAACCAAGTCCATCGAACCTTGTTGCAAATGATGCAACTCGTCCCGGATTCTATCAAGGTCGGAAGAAGTTCGGTATTCTTGGAAGAATTCTTTCTTAAACTCCTCCCATGTCAAGCTCATGCATTGCTATTCACCATACAAATTGATTTTACCGTCCCACCACAACTTGCCTTCTTCATGTAACATGCTAGACCCATATCTCGTCTTCTTCTCGAGAGGACATTCCGCGGTACGGAAAGCTCCCTCGATATCGGAAATCCAACAAGTGCTTTTCAATGGATCCCTCACCCCATTAAACATCGGAGGTTGAGTATCCTTGAAATTTTTGTAGTGGAAGTCCCGCCTTCCACCCCCACCATTACCTTCACCCCCTTCGCCTCGAGGATAAATGTTTCTAGCTTCTAAAGCCTCCTCTATTGCGGCTTTCATTCGATCGTCGATCAATTCGGTCACTTGTCCATCGACCGACTCTTGGAAGACCTTCCGGACATCGTCAAGAAAATCCTTCTTTAACTTTTTAAAGATGGCCTCAACCTTGGCCGTGAGTTCAACATCCTCACTCGTACCACTGTTATCATTATCGTGTCCATTTCTCGTCTTCATTCTATAAAACGGAAAAGATTAAACAAAGAACGAAAAGACATAACATGTAAGTATATACATGTACACCACACTACTCCATCTCGCTCGACAATCGTCGTACATTACTTGTTTGACACGATTTGCACCCGTAACAACGGTAGCTAATCGTTGTTACGCGAGCACGTCGCATTAACTTGCTAGTACAACATCCGTCTTGCTTGATGATTGCTAAACACAACACAAAAAAATTAGCACAAGGTTAGTTCACATAAACCAAAGCACTAACATTTCCCGATTAGACCCAAAGTCCTACAAGTCCCGCATAAAGCGCTCAAACAATAAAGCCCAAGTCTAGGCACCTATCTCAAGTCGCCTAAATCCCTTAGACCATGCTCTGATACCACTTGAAACAACCCAACCCGTACTCCGTACGATAATTTTTTTTTTTTTAAAATATAATACACATTTACGCGCCAATTAAATATGTAACCCATTCCACACAATTCGTCAAAACATACTACGAGTTTAATGTTTACAAAAAGGCACAAAGGCCATTAACAAATGTGATACAAGTTTGACCAACAACAAATGATAGTTTATAATCCAAACGACACTCGAGCATGGTTTGGGGCTAAACTACCCAAAACGTTCGGCCACTTCAAAAGCTATCCCAAAAGCATCCCCTATCAACACAAACGGGAGACAACTAATCTAACCGTATGCCCTTACCCTTGTCCAAGCCGGAACCTATAAAATGGTAAACAACGAGAGGGTAAGCAATGCTTAGTGAGTGCAACAATTATACATACATATATATAACCTATCCATTTGCAATCACAATACCAAATACCACATACGAAGTTGTAACTCAATTAGCATGTCAACATACCCGTAACACTAACAAGTCGTACATTATCACACCACTTCATTAACATATACTCAACTCAATATATTTTATATGCTAAACAAACAACAATCTCAATATGGTTAACCAATAACACTATGGTGCTACCGGCTCATGGTTCACACCATACGCATTTGAGTCATGCTCGTTTATAGTGCTACTGGCTCGTGGTTCACACTCGATGCTACCGGCTCGTGGTTCACATCTTAGTTTATAGTGCTACTGGCTCGTTGTTCACACTCGATGCTACCGGTTCGTGGGTCACATCCCATCCCACACATGTTATGGCACTACCGGCACATGGTTCATACCATAACATTCACAAATATACACGCCATATACATGAACGCATAATTATTCCACTCACCTTGTCACAAGGGTGATGACTTAGCACTTCCGAGCTTCAACGCAATGTACTTAAATCATTAAGTGCACATTCAATTTCACAACTAGTGGGATTAACCACAATACTCCCACTTGAGCATTTAATGACCCAAATTGAATTAAATGACTCAACTACTCACAACCGCCCATACATGGCCAAGACTCGACTTTAATCACTAAGACTAGTGAATTAAAGTCTATTAACTTCAATTAACACAAAACATAGGGTAATCCATACCCATTTCATCCCATTAGGTCAACTAGTACATTTTGACCCATTTTATCTCACTTAAACTCACAATCAAGTCAAACTTACCCATTAACCCTTCTTTCACAAATATTAAAGTGCATTAGTGACTAACAACACCAATTGACACTTACAACCTCAAATCACAAGGACAAAACCCTAGATTGTGGATATTAGGGTTTCATTACAACAACATAACCCAAACTCACCCATTTTACCACCAAATGGGTCTTACAAATCTCTAGTACCCAAAACCTAGTCATTAACCAATTAAAACTCAAAACTTAGAGTTAGAACTTACCAAGACTATCCACGCGTAGCTAGAGACACAAGGAACAACTTTAAATCTCGCTCCTAGGTTTGATTCACAATTCTCCAACTCCAAATCTCAAGATTAAACTAAGTAGGTTTTGTGTTTTGGGAGAGAAATAGGAAAGGAAAAGGAAAAGGAAATGAAATAAATTAGTATGTGGTGGAGAGTTAAAGCTCCCATCAGATCCACATGTCAATTTACCATTTTGCCCCATAAAAAACCCTTAAAATGAGCTAAATCCGACACCAGTTCAGCAGGCCTATCGCGGCGCGACCTTACTCGTAGCGGCGCCACACATAAAGGGAAATTAGACCGTTCTTAAACCAACTTCTGATCTACATTTTCTTGTTATGCCGCGGCGCAGACCCAATTGTCGCGGCGCGGCCTAAGGCTAGAACTGGACAGCTCGACCAACTTAAACACTTTTCGATTTTATTTAATTTGTTCACTTAAATCCCGCTTCCTACATTCGCCTAAACTTCAACAATAGTCTCATAAGACTTAACGCTATCAAAGCCCATGTATAAACTTGTAGGCGCACACATTATCAAGTATATATATATATATATATATATATATATATATATATATATATATATATATATATATATCTACACATATATCTATACAATTACGCATAATCTAGCGAGTTACAAACGTATAATTGATTAAGTATGTACCTTTCGATACGTACGGGAAAATGGGGTGTTACAATCTCACTCACGTATATATATATATATATATATATATATATATATATATATATATATATATATATATATATATATATATATATATATATATATATATATATATATATATATATATATATATATATATATATATATATATATATATATATATTACAATTTTAATTTTAAATTCTAATAATAAGGGTATGTTAGCGAATGTTGTAAGGGTGTAAGTCGAAATTCTGTCCGTGTAACGCTACGCTATTTTTAATCACTGTAAGTTATGATTAATGTTATTTTTAAATTAATGTCTCGTAGCTAAGTTATTATTATGCTTATTTAATACCGAAATAATCGTGATGTTGGGCTAAATACTAAAATTGGGTAATTAGGCTTTGGACTATAATTGGGGTTTGGACAAAAGAACGACACTTGTAGAAATTAGACTATGGGCTATTAATGGATTTTATATTAACTAAACGATACCTCGTTAATTTAATATATGGACTTATAATTTGACGTATTTATATATAACCACATATGCTTGACTGGGCACGGTGGGCGGGATATCTATAAATACCAATAATTGTTCATTTTACCGGACACGGAACTGGATTAATAGTTAATAGACTCGTTGAAATAGGGGTGGATTACATTCAAGGGTAATTGGTATAATTGTTAACAAAGTAGTAAAACCTTGGTTTACACGCAGTCGATAACCTGGTGTATTCATTAAACAAAGTATTAGGACCTTGTTACAATTCGAATCTCCAATTAGTTGGAATATTTGACTTCGGGAATAAAAATAATTTGACGAAGACTTTCGTACTTTATGATTATGACTGATGGACTATTATGGACAAGTCCGTATGGACATATCGAATAATCCGGGACAAAGGACAATTAACCCATGGTAATAAAACTAAAATCAACACGTCAAACATCATGATTACGGAAGTTTAAATAAGCATAATTTATATATTTCGTATTTAATTGCACTTTTAATTATCATACTTTTTAATTATCGCAATTTTATTTTATCGCACTTTTATTTATCGCAATTTCATTATCGTTATTTACTTTACGCTTTAAATTAAGCCTTTATATATTTAATATTTTACATTAGGTTTTAACTGCGACTAAAAGTTTTAAAATCGACAAACCGGTCATTAAACGGTAAATAGCCCTTTTTATAATAATAATATTACTTATATATATTTTTGTATTTTTACAATTATAAGTTAAAAATATAGCGTTAAGCTTGTTTTAAAGATCCCTGTGGAACGAACCGGACTTACTAAAAACTACACTACTGTAGGATTAGGTACACTGCCTATAAGTGTTGTAGCAAGGTTTAGGTATATCCACTCTATAAATAAATAAATCACTTGTGTAAAATTGTATCGTATTTAATAGTATTTCCTTGTAAAAATTAATACTATTTTATATACCCCTCGCATAACATCAACCAGCACCAACAGCAACACCACCAGCACCAGCATCATTTCCATCACCACAAGCTCCATAGGCACCACATACACCGAAGAGTACCGAGAATGATGAATTATGAAATATTAATTCATTACTTTCTGTTCACGATTAAAAGATATATGCATATATATTTATGTATATCTCGAGATCGTAATAAAAATTCTTTTCATATTAACTATGACGTGTGAATTTTTAACGGTCAGGTAATACCCGAGAAAGATAAAAGAAGCTTTAAAGGGCTTCTATCAATATTAATTCACATATGTTATCATTCACATCTTTCATCAACGATTTAACAATCGACATCTATAATATTTATATTCGTTCAACATATCGTTCTACATCGATTATCTTCGATCTACGTATCGTTCTAACTCATTATCTTCGTTCGACATGGCGATTATGTAATCTCTAATTTTTTAGAGATTATGTACTCTAGTTCTAACGGTAAATCAAATGAGTTAAATATTATATTGACTCATTAAATCCATGATTTCATCTGAAGAAAATATATATGTATATATTTTCATAAAGACTGTAATTAAAAGATTCTTTTGTACAAACTATTAATGGTGAAAATATTTTAACGGGTAGGTAATACTCGAGGGATATTTATATTTCACATTAATAAGTTACACTGTACATTCTTCAATTTAGATTCAGCAGTCATTAACCATACTGCTCAAATCCGCACATATACGTATCCGTTCATCAAAGAACAACCATTTTCATTCAAATTCAATTTCATATTCGGATTTTGACCGATTAGAATCCAAGTCAAGATTTGACAAGTGGCATAACGAAGAAAATAATGGACAAAATAAAATTGATTAGTAACCAATTAATTAACTACGTAAAACTTTAAACCTATACTAACCTTAGACTATTGGACTATTAACATTGGACTACTAACCTTGGACAATTAAGATATATTAAAAGAGTAGGAATATTAATTACAACACATTTTGACTTAAAATATCGTTAATAAATTACATCTACCACAGTTAAAAATTCCTCAAGTTTGCCACTTGATTTCCTCTTAAACATCCTTTGTATCTTGACGATTACAATCAGCATTTAATCATCTTAAAATACAATTCTCTTGAAACCACCTCGGATTGATAACCGATGATTCAGATATGGTAGCATAAAATGCAGAGAAAACAACAAAAATTGTAGATGGTCTAAATGACCAAAAGTTTGATAATAAAGAATGGAATGTTGGGAACGCTCGATAGAAAATTTGGTACTGAAAAATAGATTGAGCTAACCATGAAGGAGACCAAGGACAGATACAAGGATCAAACCCTATATTCAAAGAATCCAGGTAATTCTGGATCCGATGAAATCTTTAGAGAATATCTTGCTCTGAAGTCATGTTAAAATCTTGCGGAAAATTTTCCTTCATCAATTTTCGAACTTAGAAATTCCAAAATATCATCATAAATATCTTCGATATTTCTGAGGATATTTTCATAATTATTCTTATTCGAAATTATCTATCTCTTGGTGCTATATATGTTACATCATGAAGGAAACTATTTTAGTTTCTATATTTAAAATGTGAATGATTTTTGGAGAAGTGTTAAGAATTTGAGCATGAGTTAGTATAATATAATGACACTTGGCTAACATGATTATATTACAGTAAGTTATGCTAGAAATTCTAATGAAACATGATGATTAACATATCATAACTTTATCATGTGCCATGTTACACAACTCTTTGATTCTGCTTAATCTCTGAACGTATCAAGAAATTATATTCTTGATAGTTCCATTCTCAGGGATTCTGGTAATTTAACCAATCAAATTGTAAGAATACGTTCCTTCGTGCTTAGAACGTTATAATCATTTGAAGCTCTATATCTACGAATTCTGGACCGTTATTCGCTTGACTTGAAGTCGGGAAGAGAAAACAAAAGCATGGAACTTCTAAATATAAGGGAAAATATAAAGCCCAACAACAACGCCTAAATTACAAACTGTGTATATTAATGCGTATAGCAATATAAAGACATGGGAGAATGAGAAATACAATAATCCCTAGAGCATAGTAGAAGTAAACAGATTCCTCCGGTGGTAGATGAAAAAAGAGAATGATCGATATGAAAGTCAGGAATACATCCAAAATTAAAACTGGATGAAGCATATTGACTGATGATTTGGAAGTATGAATTAAAGTATAGAAAGTGGGAGTGGTGGAAAATAATGGAACGGAAGAAGTTTATTTATAGTGGAAATACCAGACAAACCAATCGAGACAGATGGTCGCATTTAATTAAAGAGATCTTAATTTCCATAAATCTTGAAGAATCAGATCTTATAGATTTCTAAGATTTTCTTTTAAATCCCTTGAATTCTAAAAATCAATTGTGACTACGTCAAACGTTAGACGAATCTTTATTTCTTCATCTCACTCTCTTGTGACAGCTTCACTCGTACGCTTCACATAATAGAATCATTTTTTTTCTATATTAATCAATAATGATAAAACTCTATTTATCAACTCATATTCGTCATGAAAACATTTTAATTGTTAGCCATGACGATCTCGATCAAATTTCGGGACGGAATTTCTTTAACGGGTAGGTACTGTGACGGCCCGGAAAATTTCAACTAATTTTAAATCAAACTCTCGATAAGATTTAATATTTTTGACACGATAAGCAAAGTCTGTAATGTTGAGTCTCAAAAATTTTGGACTGTTTTCATAAATCCATTTGACCATTGACTGTTCCCGATGATTCACGAACAATTAATTGTAAATAGATATGTGTGTGTATATATATATATATAAATAATAATTAGAAGTATAATTTGAAATATTAAATGTTGTTGTTAGTAAAATTAATTAAGTAAAATAAAATAAAAATAGGATATCATAATAATTATTATTTAAAACATATTTGTATATGTAAATGAAGTATATTGAATATATATATATATGATTTCGAATTTAGTTAGTAATCTACAGTAACGCTCAATTATCATTCGATTGATATTAAACAAGTTAAAAACAAACTTATGTGATTTTAAAAAAATAAACGTTGATCCGAAAATAAGTTATACAAATTGTAATTTTATTAAAAATATATTTGGAGGCTATTTTAATACTCCGTACATTTTTACTTAGGATTGAGCGCTAAAAATTAATCAACTTTTTATGATTGATTTTACACCCTAAAAGACCGAAATAAATAAATATAATTATTATAAAAATTTGGAATTTTTCCGAACACTTTTATCCGCCACTAATTAACAACGAAATGTTCATAATTAAAACTGCCGGTAGAGTAATCCAAATATTACGGCTGGTATCTATTCATCTCATTGAAATTATAATTGATTACTATGTTTGATTGGTCCTTTATCCTTTCCACTAACACACTTGTAATGTATATATATATATATATATATATATATATATATATATATATATATATATATATATATATATATATATATATATATATATATAGACTTCGACATATATTACTATTTCATACATAATTGGGATTACTGTTTGATAATTGATTCTTTCCCCACCAATTAGACTTTATGGAGTATAAATTTATATATATATATATATATATATATATATATATATATATATATATATAAAATTACATGTTAAGAACCTATCTATCTATCTATCCCAATTTCTGCTTTATCTATTTTCGATTACCAAAACACACACCTACTTGATGTTAGACATTAATGTTAATTTCCCCAATGACTTTATCACTTTACCAAGTGATCTCAACATCAAATGTATTTCTTTCGAGCTAACTGTCTTCTATTTTTTTCACCATATATACATTCACTTTTCCCTCAACTTTAATCTAACTACAACCCGATTGTTTAACCATACCCATCTCATTTTCTATTTTCTGTCTCTATCAAACACCCACGAGATTTTTTTTTGTCAAGTATCAATCTCAATCAACCTTTAAAATCCACCACTCTTTCTCTACTTTTCTTTATATATAAACAAGCAATAGATGCCAACTTAAAAGTGATTGAAAGACAGAGAATGGGGTCATAAATTTGATGATTCTTGGAATATATACATGTGCATGATATATGATTAATCATCACACCACTTGCTCGATATCTATCCCTATTTTCTATTACTATTCCAAATTGACTAGCAAATATATATTATATATTTACATACAACTTGCAATGGGTAAACCACATTTTTTCTTTCTGTATTCATGTGTTGTGAATTGAGAAACCTTCTTCTCCATGCCAATCCACCACCACTAAAATTCGGTTAAAAGACCACCTACGATCATTGTTTCTTTTTCGGTTTTCATATCAACGGATTAATATATATGTATATATATATATATATATATATATATATATATATATATATATATATATATATATATATATATATATGCATGAAAACTTACATAATCACCATCATCATATTACATCTACTACTAACCGCTACCTTGTTTCAACTCTTGTTCGATTATTCCTCAAAAAACAAAACTTACGTTAATTGATGCTCAAACCTATTGATCAACTAAGCCAATACCCACCACAACTCACCATTTATCACCACCTATCAAATTAAGTATTAATTTTTGTCTCCTGTTTTCCTTATGTGATTAAACGAACACCATAGCTCTAATGCCCCGTCCTAATCCATCTGGACGAATACATTACATTTGGTTACATCGCGAGGTACTTGACCTCTATATGATACATTTTACAAACATTGCATTCATTTTTAAAAGACAAACTTTCATTAAATCGAAAATTGAAGGCATGCATACCATTTCATAATATATCCAACTATAATTGACTTAATAATAATCTTGATGAACTTAACGACTCGAATGCAACGTCTTTTGAAATATGTCATGAATGACTCCAAGTAATATCTCTAAAATGAGCAAATGCACAGCGGAAGATTTTATCATTTTGATAGACCACAAGATTTAAATCCTGCATGGTACAAATGGTCCCGAATCCTATACCCACCTATAATGTACATGCCATATCTTTTAAATACAGTACACCTTTCTCGTGTACGAAATCATCTTTCATAAATCTTAGTAACCGTACACATATATTGTGCATAAAAATAACATACACATAACCTGTGTATAAAATCATTCTCTCGATACATAACATTCACTTTTCATTGCTTTCATAGCTTGGCTTGGTAACCGACCTTAACATATAATGCGCATAATAATATCCCCAAAACAGAACATCTCGTCTGTAAAATAATCATATAAACTTCGAAGTACTAAACACCACGCCCACTAGCCCTTCCGTCTAGTGAACATTCTGGGTGAGGGTGTTAAACCCGGTAGCTACCTTTAGGATTCGCGTCAATTAGGCGTGCACTAATTCTCAAAATTAGTGATGTTCCCTAATTCTTTGGTTACCAAGCAATAATAATCAGGGGAAAAATATTCATATCAATTGTGGCAATTATTACGTCCACATAATTCAATGGTGGCAATTATCACGCCCACATAATTCATTCGAGGAATGTTTTGCTTGTGTCTATCTCGTCAAACATTTATAAAAGCATTTCATATATTCGCAGTTCAAAATGTATTTCAAAAGCATCTAATAAAGCAGTTGTAAAAGTAGCGCATGTATTCTCAGTCCCAAAAATGTAAAGAGTAAAAGGGAATCAAATGAACTCACCTATTGTATTTTGTAGTAAAAATACACATAACGATATTGAATAATTGAACAATGCAGGATTGGCCTCGGATTCACGAACCTTTAAAACTAGCTTGTAAAAATAAATGTGCAGAACGGGACTCGAACCCACGACCTCCCACTAACCTGCAACACACTCAAACCACCTGATCCATTTCCTTTTTCTGAATTAAAACCCAACAGAATTTTTATTTGACTCGAATAAACTGTGTTCCCTTCTTCTTCACAAAAACAATCGACCACTTCTCCAAAACCATAAATCGATTTTCCAAAACAAAGTTTAAGACTTTGCAACTACTAGAAAAAAAAACTAATAAGTGGTGGAATTGATTAATTAAGAAAACGAAAGAAAGAAAAAAATAGTCCAAACAGGCCTGACGCCGTTCGAAAAAAAAATGTAAATTATGATTTCAATTTGTAAAATGTTTTAGACAATTCTTATAACACGAAAAGGATTGTAAATTGTTGCAGTAAACTATCTAAATCATAAATGTAATCTAAAACATCAAAACAAAAACGAATTTCGCGAAGAACAAATTCGTTGACTTTTGAAAATGCAACTTTGACCACGAATTTCTTACTCGATATTAGAAATTGAGTTTTGATAATTTGTAGATAGTTTTAGTAGGGGAATTCTAGCAAGACTGTATTACAGAATTTTGATATTTGATTCGATTTTTTACATTTGGCCAAAAAGTGAAAATTACAGAGGAACCTTTGGTTTCTTTAAAAAAGTTTTTTTTTGTTATCCAATAATGATTTGTAGAAGGCGAGATTTATTAAGGGATGAGTTTAGTTTATGTAGTAATTGAATTGATTGTCACTTGTTTATATTCTGCAATTAGTTGACCCACTCCCACGAGTAAACAGAAATAAACAAAATAAATAAAGCTGGCATCGATCATTAACCGATTTTTGGCTACATCTGAATAATTATATTCAGTATTAATAATTAATAACATAATAATAAATAAATGCTGTTGGTAAAAAAATTAATAATAGTAATAATAGAAATAGAAATAATAATAATAATAATATTTATAATAATAATATCAAAATAATACTAATACTAATAAGAGTAAAGTAGTTACAATAAAGACAGTAATAAAAAATAATTTTCCAATAGTCATGTAAGTAATGGTTTTATTAAGGATAACAATAACATTAGTAATAATAATAAGAATATAACAATTACATGTTTCAATTTATATATATAAGTTTTTCATCTCCATATATTATCTTTTGAAAATAATAACAATACTATCACTAAATTTTAATATTAATATTAGTATTAATATTGATATTAGTATAACTATCATATTTGTAATTTACATTCATCATATTATATATTATATATTATAGTTATACCATATATATTATATGATAACATATGTTTATTATTTATACATTTTAATATAAATACATTATATAATATGGGTTTGTAAATATAATTGTCTTATATATGTATAAGTATTATATATATATATTTACTTGCTATATTATTTTCTTTTATTAAAATTCAACACATAATATCTATAACTTATATATATATATATATATATATATATATATATATATATATATATATACATATACATATATATATATATATATATATATATATATATATATATATATATATATATATATATATATATATATATATATAGTTGTTTACAACAATTGTTCATGAATCGTCGAGCACAGTCAAAGGGTAATTGAATACATAAACATAGTTCTAAAATTTACGAGACTCAATATTACAGACTTTGCTTATCTTGTCGAAATCATATAAAGATTTAGGTTTAAATTTGGTCGAAAATTTCCGGGTCGTCACAATAGCAACCCACCTCCGTGTTTCTAGTTAAACTGCTACAGCTGCTATGCTTTTTACTTCTTATCTTTGTTCGAAAAACAGTCACAAAACACCTCTTGAACTTCTGTTTTTTTCTTGTTCTATTCGAAATTTCCACAACCAAACTCGTTTGTTGTTTGCTGTTCGACTGATACGAGGAGGATTATTATGATGATAGAAGACGAGGATAACAATGATTGAACTGCTATCGTATGTCTTTTCCTTTTTCTTTTTGGTCGACATGTATGATGCAGTTAACCCAACCTCAACCACTTATTCTATTTTATATATATTTTTTTGCTATTGATAATATCTGTACGAATCCAAGAAAACTTGCTCGATAGACCCTACCACCAATTGTTAAATTTACTACAATATGTTGGGCTTATCAAAAACAAAATCAGACTAGGATATTAAAATGAGATGGGCTTCTTGTTAGATTGGACTTTTGATACAACTTTGGGTTGTTTCCCTATTTGTATCATTGGGCCGAGATGATAGCTAATAATGATACTTGATTTCATGATAAGGATACAACTTATAGGGATATAATATGGTTTATAGGATAGTTGATGATAATTTGATATAATTTCGATTATTATTATGATATACGCGTACAAAAGATGACACATGATGTATGGAGATAATGTTGTATTCGGGATGACAAACAGAGACGAAGAGAAAGATGATGATTTATTTTAATGATGATGATGAGGTATTATCGAGCATATAATCGATGAGGATAATATTTAGCGAAAACAAAATAAACGTTTATGATAATGATTAATGATTAGGATGATCATGAGGAGAATTACGTACAAATTATAATGAGGTCGAGAGGGTTACAGTTGATTGTGCGATGATGATGAACCTGTTCTGGTTCCTTTTCCAGATCGAGCACATAGGAGAATTTAAAACATAATCTGTCATGGGCCTTTTATTTGTTAAATGGGTTACAAAGGTTATTGGGCCGAGTTATATATTTTGGACTATATAGTTAGGCTGTTAATTGGGCCACAATTTTGCTTTTCCATCGAACTCTGTATCTAGTTCCTGATCGATGACAAAACAAACATTCTTAAGGTATATTAGTATTATTATTATTATTATTATTATTATTATTATTATTATTATTATTATTATTATTATTATTATTATTATTATTATTATTATTATCATTATTATGATTAAAAGTTATTAAAATGTTAAGATTATGATTAAATTATTAAGATAAGACTAAATTTATGGTTTAAAATATGTGAAGTACAAATATGGTGTTACTTATAAAAAAATGGTTAATAGGTTTAAAAATAAAATTAAGGATTTAGTTTATAATTCAAAATAGGTTAATGATATGATTATGATTATTAAGAAAAAGTATGATTAAGTCTATGACAAATACTTATTATTATTTTTCAAAATTATTAATATTATGATTATTAAAGCTATTATTATTATTATTATTATTATCATTATTATTAAGTATCAAGATTATTATTATTATTATTATTATTATTATTATTATTATTATTATTATTATTATTATTATTATTATTATTATTATTATTATTATTATTATTATTTTTATCATTATTATTTTATTATTCCTATTATTACTATTTTTAACATTTATATTATTATTATCATTTTTAATAATATTGGTATCATTATTATTTTATAAAAATCATATTATTATTATTATCAATATTACTACTGATATTATTATCATTACTAAAATAAAAATTAGTCATATAGAAATATACTTAACTAAACTATATTAATAATTTATTTATTTAAAGTATATAAAATAAATACATTTAATTAAGTTATTAATGAAACGTATAATTTATTAATATAAAAAATATATCACTAATAATAATATATATAAATTTGTTCGATTACAATGTGTTAATATATATAATTGATATAGGTTCGTGAATCAGAGGCCAACCTTACATTGTTCAGTTCCGTCGTATGCATATTTTTACTACAAAATATCGTATACTGAGTTTCATTTGCTCCCTTTTTAAATGCTTTTGCAATATATATTTTTGGGACTGAGAATACATGCGCTGCTTTTATAAATGCTTTACGAAATGGACACAAGTGATCGAAACTACATTCTACGGTTGAATTATCAAACCGAATATGCCCCTTTTTAGCTTGGTAGCCTAAGAATTGGTGTTTATGATAATTGCCACCAATTGACGTGAATCCTAAAGATAGATCTATGGGCACTAACAAGCCCCAGTCAGAGAATTTAAACTGCTTTAGTACTTCGATTTATCATGTCCGATGTGAGTCCCGGAATGATGGGGATATTCTATATGCATCATGTTAAGGTCGGTTACCAGGTGTTCACCATATGAATGAATTTTAATTTGCAGGTTATACGTACTATTTTGTACTCGGGTTACGTGTACAATTAAATATCTGAAATCTTGTGGTCTATTGAAATTATTGGAATGATTGCTTAAGATAAACCTATAAACTCACCAACCTTTTGGTTGACACTTTAAAGCATGTTTATTCTCAGGTATGAAAGAAATCTTTCGCTGTGCATTTGCTCATTTTAAAGATATTTCTTAGAGTCGCTCATGGCATACTTAGGACAGTACCTCGCAATGGGACCAAATGTTGATGACTTCGTCCAGATAGATTAGGACAAGGTATGATAACTTTATGGCAGAAGGTGCAGGTCTCCGATTTGTTGAAGCGAAGTGGGGGATAGACAAATTACGGGTCCGGAGATTATCCAAGAAACTACCGAGAAAATTATTCAAATTCAACAACGGTTGAAAACCGCCCAGAGTTGACAAAAGAGCTACGCAGACAGCAAAAGAAAAGATATAGAATTTGAAATTGGCGACATGGTAATGCTTAAAGTATCACCATGGAAAGGTGTTTTTTATTTTGGAAAACGAGGAAAACTAAACCCGAGATACATTGGGCCAATCAAGATTATAGATTGTGTCGGACCAGTAGCCTACCGACTTGAATTACCTCAACAACTCGCCGGTGTACATGATACTTTTCACGTATCAAATCTGAAGAAATTCTTAGCCAAAGAAGATCTCACTATTCCTTTAGACGAAATCCAAATCAATGAAAAACTTCAATTCATTGAAGAACCCGTCAAGAAAATGGATCGTGAGGTTAAAGGACTTAAGCAAAACAAAATACCAATCGTTAAGGTTTGATGGAATTCTCGTAGAGGACTCGAGTTCACCTGGGAGTGTGAAGATTAGATGAAGAAGAAATACCTGCACTTATTTTCAGATGATGCGTCAACACCTCCAACTGCTTAAAATTTTGGGACCAAATTTATTTAACGGGTAGGTACTGTAGTGACCCGAACTTTTCCATGATTATATATTATACGAGATTAATATTTACATGAATAAATATTTCCAACATGTTAAGCAATCAAACTTGTTAAGACTTGATTAATTGAAACGGATTTTGTGTTAACGTTTGACCACCCAGTTTATCCGATGATTCACGAACGTTATAACTTTTTTATGATATGATATTATATATATATATATATATATATATATATATATATATATATATATATATATATATATGTTTAACATAATGAAATGATAAGTAAGTATCTCATTATGTATATTAACAATGAACTTTATACATAAAACAAGACTACTAACTTAAGAAATTCAAAACGATATCTATACGTAACGATTATTGTTATAATAACATCTTAATATTTATATATCATATTAAGATATATTAGCACATCATGTTATCATTATAATGTAATAATTTAACATCTCATTAGATATAATAATAATGGGATTAATTACATTTAACAAAATCGTTAACTTAAAGGTTTCAAAACAACACTTACATGTAACGACTAACGATGACTTAACGACTTAGTTAAAATGTATATACATGTAGTATATTAAGATGTATTGTTACACTTTTGAAAGACTTCATGACACATATCAAAGTACTTTTACTTAACAAAAATTCTTACAATTACATTCTTATTCATTTTCATCAACAATTCTACTCGTATGCACCCGTATTCATACTCGTACAATACACAGCTCCTAGATGTACATACTATTGGTATATACACTTCAATGATCAGCTCTTAGCAGCCCTTAGTGAGTCATCAAATATGTGGGAACCATCATTTGGCAACTAGCATGAAATATCTTACAAAATTACAAACTAATGGAGCCTATATGATACACCAACATTCACGTGAACTTACACACTCTCAAACACTTTCATTTTTCAATTTTATTGAATCAAACTCATCTCTCTCAAGTCCTATCTTGGTGTTCTAAGTGTTCTTCATCAAAATCTAGCTCAATCTAGCTCTTAAATCCATACATAAACCAACTTACAAAAAAAAAAAATATCTCAAGAACATATCAAGAACACTTCCAAGTTTGCTAACTTACTTCCAATCTTGCAAATCCATTTCAAGTGATCATCCAACCTCAATAAATCTTTGTTATTTATAGTAGGTTATCATCCTAATTCAAGGTAATACTCATATTCAAACTTTGATTCAATTTCTATAACTATAACTATCTTAATTCGAGTAGTAATCTTACTTGAAATTATTTTCGTGTCATGATTCTACTTCAAGAACTTCCAAGCCATCCAAGATCCTTTGAAGCTAGATCATTTCTTGTCACTTCTAGTAGGTTTACCTACTATACTTGAGGTAGTAATGATGTTCATAATATCATTCAATTCATATATATATATAACTATCTTATTCGAAGATTTAAACTTGTAATCACTAGAACATAGTTTGGTTAATTCTAAACTTGTTCGCAAACAAAGTAAATCCTTCTAACCTAATTTTTAAAATCAACTAAGAATATGTTATTTATCTATATGATATGCTAATTTAATGATTTAAAGCCTGGAAGCACGAAAAACACCGTAAAACTGGACATACGCCGTCGTAGTTAAACCGGGGGCTGTTTTGGGTTGGATAATTAAAAACTATGATAACCTTTGAATTAAAAGTTTTTCTTCTGGGAAAATGATATTTCTTATGAACATGAAACTATATCTAAAAACCATGGTTAAACTCAAAGTGGAAGTATGTTTTTCACAATGGTCATCAAGATGTCGTTCTTTCGACGGAAATGACTACCTCTTACAAAAATGACTAGTAACCTGTATTTCTAACTGTAAACTTATACCTTTTCTGTTTAGTTTCATAAATTTCAGTTCATTCTGAAACCATAGCAACTTGATTCACTTAAAACGGATTTAAAACGAAGAAGTTATGGGTAAAACAAAATTGGATATTTTTGCTTGTTTTAGCTACGTGAAACTTTGTATCAAATCTATACTAACCATAACTTAACTAACTTATATTGTATTATACATGTATTCTAACATATATTATGTAATCTTGATAGACCATAGACACGTATACAATGTTTTGACATATCATATCGACGTCATCTATATATATTATTTGGAACAACCATAGACACTCTATATGCGGTAATGCTCGAGTTAGCTATACAGGATTGAGGTTGATTCCAAAATAATATATATACTTTGAGTTGTGATCGAGTCTGAGACTTGTATACACTGGGTCGTGGATTGATTCGAGATAATATATTGATTTATTTCTGTACTACTAACTGTGGACAACTAATTGTGGACTACTAACGTTGGACTGTTAACTTAACAAATTTAAATCGATAAAACGTAATAAAATATGTTGTGAATATATTTCGATGATACTTTGATATGTATGTATATATTTGTTATAGGTTCGTGAATCGACCCGTGGGCAAGTCTTATTTTTCGACGAAGTGAAAATACGTGAAAGTGAGTTATAGTCCCACTTTTTAAAATCTAATATATTTGGGATGAGAATACATGCAGTTTTATAAATGTTTTACAAAATAGACACAAGTACTTGAAACTACATTCTATGGTTGAATTATCAAAATCGAATATGCCCCTGTTAGCTTGGTAGCCTAAGAATTAGGGAACTGGCCCCTAATTGACGCGAATCTTAAAGATAGATCTATAGGCACTAACAAGTCCCAGTCAGAGAATTTGAACTGCTTTAGTACTTCGATTTTATCATGTCCGAAGGGAGTCCCGGAATGATGGGGATATTCTATGTGCATCTTGTTGATGTCGGTTACCTGGTGTTCACCATATGAATGATTTTTATCTCTATGTATGGGATATATATTTATGAGAAATAGAAATGAAATTGATAATGCTAAAAATGAACACATATTTCATAGCATTATCCCTCAAGAAAGACACGCTTTTAGTTGCAATTGTTCTATTTCCATGTAATATTCATTTAAATAATAAAAGGTGAAGACAAAAGACAGATTTGACGATTTGAAGACGCAAACGACCAAAAAGCTAAAAAGTACAAAGTACAATCTAAGTGGTTCAATTTATTGATGAGAAACGTCTCAAAATTACAAAAGTACAAACCGCAAAAAGCAAAGTACAAGATATTAAATTGTACGAAAAGGCGTTCGAAAATTCGGAACCGAGACATGAACCAACTATCAACGTGCGACTCAACGGAGCTGAAATTACAAGTCAACTATGCACAAGAATATAATATAATATATAATTAATTATATATATTATTATATATTATATTTATCAGCAGCCGACGTTTAATTCACTTTGGTGAGCTGGAATCCAAAGCTCCGCGACTGCAGAGCTGTGAGGAACAAATGTACTGCAATCGCGGAGCTACACAGTGCAAAATGGGCCTATAAAAGCCAACACATTCGGACGATCTCATCATCCTTTTTCTTTCTTTCTATCAACGTAAAATATATGTATATAATTATAATTTTAATTTTAATTTAAGTTTAATAATAATAAGGTTATAGTGGCGAATGTTTTAAGTTTGTAAGTCGAATTTCTGCCCGTGTAACACTACGCGATTAATACTCATTGTAAGTTATGTTCAACCTTTTTAAATTAATGTATTGTAGCTAAGTTATTATTATGTTTATTTAAGCCGAAGTAATCATGATGTTGAACTAAATATTAAGACGGTGTTACTGGGCTTTGGACCATAATTGGGGTTTGGATAAAAGACCGACACTTGTAGAAATTGGACTATGGGCTATTAATGGGCTTTATATTTGTTTAACTGAATGATAGTTCATTAATTTAATATAGGGATTTACAATTTGAGGTAATTATAAATAACCACATACACTCGATCGGACACGATGAGCGGGATATTTATAAATACTAATAATCGTTCATTTGACCGGACATGGGGATGGATTAATAGTCAATGGACTCATTAAAATAGGGGTGGATTACACTCAAGGGTAATTGGTGTAATTGTTAACAAAGTATTAAAACCTTGGATTACACGCAGTCGATAACCTGGTGTATTCATTAAACAAAGTATTAAGACCTTGTTACAGTTCGAATCCCAATTAGTTGGAATATTTGACTTCGGATATAAGGTTAATTTGGTGAAGACTCTCGCACTTTATAATTATGACCGATGGACTATTATGGACAAAACCAGATGGACATATCGAATAATTCAGGACAAAGGACAATTAACCCATGGTAATAAATTAAAATCAACACGTCAAATATCATGATTATGGAAGTTTAGATAAGCATAATTCCTTTATTTCATATCTCATCGCATTTTTATTTATCGTCATTTTATTTATCGTACTTTAAATTATTGCACTTTTAATTATCGTACTTTTATTTATCTCATTTTTATTTATCGTCATTTACTTTACGCTTTAAATTAAGTTATATTTATTTTTAATATTTTACATTAGGTTTTAATTGTGATTTAAGAAGTAAAATTGACAAACCGGTAATTAAACGGTAAAACCCCCTTTTTATAATAATAATAGCACTACTTATATATATATATATATATATATATATATATATATATATATATATATATATATATATATATATATATATATATATATATATATATATATATATATAGTTTAAAATAAATATAGCGTTAAACTCAGCTGTATCTCTGTGGAACTAACCGGACTTACTAAAAACTACACTACTCTACGATTAGGTACACTACCTATAAGTGTTGTAGCAAGGTTTAGGTATATCCCATTCAATAAATAAATAAATAACTTGTGTAAAATTATATCGTATTTAATAGTATTTCGTAGTAAAAAATAATCTATTTCGTACCCCTCCGCTTTAACATCAAGTATTTTTGGCGCCGCTACCGGGGAACGCCATAGAACGCCATATTAAAAAAAAAAGATTTTTTTAATCTATTTTTGTAAAAATGTATTTTATATAAGTTTAAAAATATAAAAACATAATATATATATATATATATATATATATATATATATATATATATATATATATATATATATATATATATATATATATAATATCTATATTTATTAAGTGTTTAAAATTAAAAAGTTTTTATTTTTAGTTACAAAAACTAATAAGTAATTTTTGTTAAAATATAAGTTTTACTTAAATTATATTTTATAAAAATTAAAATCAGAAAAAAATATATTTTATGCTGAACCTGCATATTTTGGCCTGCATTAATCTGAGACTGCATAACTCCGCACTCGCGGAGCGTTTCTGGCACGTGGCACCGCACTCGCGAACCCGTCTGACAGGTCAAACCCTCAGCCTTCATTTATTACGATATTACGGTTATAATTTAATTATTATTAATTATAATTAGGGTTAATTAAAATATTAATTAGTTTATCTTAGTTTTAGTTTTAGTTTTAATTAGTAATATTAAGTGTAATTTTTATTATTAATTATATAAATTAATGTCTTTTATAAAATAACAATATAAAAATAATATTTTTATAAAAATAAGTAATTTTATCATTTTTGTATCTTTTTATTATTTAGTACGTAGTTTATATTGATCGTTCGTAATTAGTTTTAAGAGTAGCTTTTGCCGTAGTATTTTATATTTCCATATTTTTAGGCTTTGCCGTAAAATGCCTTAAGTGCTCTTTCTTTAGATTAAGATTTAGACGCTTTAGAATTTTACGACGTCACTTATCGCTTTAATATTTAATAAATTTTAGTGCATATTTAAGTTATTTCCGTTTTGGATATAGAATTCCTTTTAAGCCTTAATACCTTTAGACGCAAGTTTTAATATTTAGTTTTTAGACTTTTAAGTTTCGACGCTTTTCTTTCTTATCCTTTTATTTTTCGACATTTTTCGACGCACTCTTTTTCTTTCTCATTTTTACGCTCTAGTTTTTAGGACATAGAATTTTCTATATTTTCTTTAAATCTCGACGAAAAAAGAAAAATTATTTTAAGTGGTTAAATTGATAGACATCCAAAAATTTCTGGTTCGTAGTAATAGTTGGATTTGTTAGTGGCGAGTTGTGGGCTTCTGATTTAAAGGGTCCTGGCTACCTGCTGCATCTATTGGCTATTCGAAACGTGGGCAAAATCAAAAAGTCTATTAATTTGATAACTTATATAATTTTTTATTTTTATAACTAATAGGATATTCAGTGAATGCACCGAGCAAAACGTTTACCACCTTTCATACGTTCACCACCTGTAACTCGATCAAGACATCTAGCCAATATTGTCGCCGTTGATTTTTCTTTAGAATCATCATCAAGTTGACCAAGTACTCCAATTCAAATTTCCGATAATCCATTTTTTGAACCCGATCTTACAATTGAGAACCCGGAGGATATTCAAGGACAATTCAGAGATCCTGAACCACTAATCATTCCTTCTGAACCACAAATTACTCAACCACAGATTGTCAAGGAAGAAACCATTAAATCAGAATCCTCTAGTGATTCAGATTCAACAATTTCAACCATGGAAAATCAGGAACCTCTAAGTATGGAAGATAAATGAGAGCTACACGCACTGGCCAGGGTCACGCAATTACTCAACCGGATATTAATGCGCCAGATTATTAAATCAAAGGACAAATCCTACACATGGTAACTAATCAGTGCCAATTTAGTGGTACGCTAAAAGAAGATCCAAAAGAACATCTTCGAACCTTTAATAGGATTTGTACTTTATTTAAAATCAGAGAAGTTGAGGATGAACAGATCTATCTCATGTTATTTCCCTGGACTTTAAAGGGAGAAGCCAAAGATTGGTTAGAATCATTACCTGAAGGGGCGATTGACACATGGTATGTTTTAGTTGAAAATTTTCTTAAAAGATTCTTTCCGGCATCTAAAGCCGTGAGACTTCAAGGAGAAATTGTTAAGTTCACACAAAAGCCAAATGAAACTCTATATGAGGCGTGGACAAGATTCGGAAAGTTGTTGAGAGGATGTCCTCAATATGGTTTAGACACTTATCAAATAGTACAAATATTCTACCAAGGATGCTACATTACTACACGAAAAGACATCGACATAGCAGCTGGTGGTTCCATTATGAAGAAAACCGCAACTGAAGCTTACAAAATTATTGATAACACAGCCTCCTACTCACATGAGTGGCACCAGGAAAAAGATATTCCTCGTTCATCTAAAGCGGCTAGAGCCGATTCTAGCCATGACTTTGATTCCATTTCCGCAAAGATAGATTCTTTTGAGAGACGAATGGAAAAGATGACTAAAGATATTCATGCAATAGGAATTAGTTGTGAGCAGTGTGGAGGACCAAATTTGAAAAAAGATTGTCTCAGTATTGAACAAACAATGGAATAAAGAGAGAATGTTTCATACATGAACCAAAGGCCTGAAAATAATTATCAAAATAATTATCAATCGCCAAGACCAAACTAAAATCAAAATCAGAATTATAACCGAAATATTTCATACAACAACCAACAAGGTCCTAGCAATCAACAAGTATCTAATAATACTTACAACCAGTAAAGACCTATTTTTCCAAATAAACCACCACAAACCGATGATAAAAAGCCAAATTTAGAAGATATGATGTCGAAGCTAATTGAATCTCAAACTCAATTTTTCACATCTCAGAAACAAACTAATGAACAAAATGCTCAAGCATTTAGAAATCAACAAGCTTCAATCTAAAATCTGGAATAAGAAGTGAGTAACCTAGCAAGGTTGATAGGTGAAAGAAAACCGGGGAGTCTACCTAGCGATACAAATGCTAACCCCCGGAATGAAATGAAGCGACCCGTCCTATTCCATCTGGACAAAGTCCATATCAATTACAAACGATTCACAATAGTTGATTACATCGTGAGGTACTTAACCTCTATATGATACATTTTACAAACATTGCATTCGTTTTTAAAAGACAAACTTGCTTTACATCGAAAGTTGACAGCATACATACGTTTCATAATATATCCAACTATAATTAACTTAGTAATAATCTTGATAAACTCAACGACTCGAATGCAACGTCTTATGAAATATGTCATGAATGACTCCAAGTAATATCTCTAATACGAGCAAATGCATAGCGGAAGATTTCTTTCATACCTGAGAATAAACATGCTTTAAAGTGTCAACCAAAAAGTTGGTGAGTTCATTAGTTTATCATAATCATTCATTTCCATCATTTTAATAGACCACAAGATTTTCATTTTTCAGTTCTCATAAATATACGTCCCATGCATAGAGACAAAAATCATTCATACGGATTGAACACCTGGTAACTGACATTAACAAGATACATATAAGAATATCCCCTATCATTCCGGGAAATCCTTCGGACATGATATAAACGAATTCGAAGTACTAAACCATTCGGTACTTTGGATGGGGTTCGTTAGGCCCAATAGATCTATCTTTAGGATTCGCGTCAATTAGTAGACTGGTTTACTAATTCTTAGGTTACCAAGTAAAAGGGGCGTATTCGGCTTCGATCATCCAACCATATAATGTAGTTTCGATTACTTGTGTCTATTTCGTAAAACATTTATAAAGTAGCGCATGTATTCTCAGTCTCAAGAATATATATTGCAAAAGCATTTAAAAAAGGAGTAATGAAACTCACCATACCATATTTTGTAGTAAAAATATATATGACGACATTGAACAAGTATAGGGTTGGCCTCGGATTCACGAACCTATATCAGTTGCATATATATTAACACGTATCCCAATTAATCAACTAGGTTTACTTGTATTTTATAATTTATTAAAATTAGTATTTTTAATTATAAATATACTTATAATAAATATATGATATATGATATATAATTTAATTTAATTTTTATCAATATAAATAATAATATATTAATTAAAAACATATTAATATGTAATATTAGTTTTCTTGCAATATATTTTTATATAGATAACAGTTGTTAGTTAAAAATATTAATAGTAATGATAATAATAAAAATGATAATACTTTTAATAATAAAGATAATACTAATAAATAAATGATAAAAATGTTATATGTTAATAATGATAATTATAATAATAAAAGTGATAAAAATAGTAGTAGTAATAATTATAATTCTAACATTCATAATCTTAATAATCATAATAATAACAATAATCATTAATACACATAATAATAATAATAATAATAATAATAATAATAATAATAATAATAATAATAATAATAATAATAATAATAATAATAATAATAATAACAATAATAATAATAATAATACCAATGAAGAAAAATAAAGCTACCTTAAAGGAAAATGGCCTAAAAAAATTGTACTGCAGCTCCAGGGACTAGAACCCGTGACTTCTTGGATACACAAAACAACCGTAAACCCACCCTCTGCTCGCTACTTTTCTGATTCAATCTATACCCCGTATTTATTTATCCCTTAGTATTAACTTTAACTGTTTCGGCCCAACCATTAATCTGTTGGGTCTCGGCCCAATATATAATTCGGAACATTGCAGCCCAGCAAAAAATTTCCAAGCCCCACTCTTTAATCGAAATAGATTTAAGAAGGGAAAGAAAAAGGAATCGTCGGTGGGGGTTATAATTAAAATAGAAAAAAAATTTGTGCAATATCACTCCTAACAACATCATTCATATAACTTAATCCTCATCAATTATCTCTCATCAATATAATCATCATCGATCTATCATCATTGATTTATCATCATCGATTTATCATCATCAACAGATCCATCCAGTAGCGATCAACAACGAACATCAGGTCATCGATTCTTCATTATCATCGTCATCGATACCGAATCAATAGAAAGATTTGGAGTAGTAATTGGTGTCTGTTTGAAATGTCCCGTTCATATTGATTATAAACGTTCCATATTAATTGATTTCGTCGCGAGGTTTTGACCTCTATATGAGACGTTTTTCAAAGACTGCATTCATTTTTAAAACAACCATAACCTTTATTTTATCTATAAAGGTTTAAAAAAAACATTACGTAGATTATCAAATAATGATAATCTAAAATATACCGTTTACACACGACCATTACATAATGGTTTACAATAAGAATATATTACATCAAAAATAAGTTTCTTGAATGCAGTTTTTACATAATATCATACAAGCATGGACTCCAAAACTTGTCCTTATTTTAGCATGCAACAGCGGAAGCTCTTAATAATCACCTGAGAATAAACATGCTTAAAACGTTAACAAAAATGTTGGTGAGTTATAGGTTTAACCTATATATTATCAAATCATAATAATAGACCACAAGATTTCATATTTCAATATACATCCCATACATAGAGATAAAAATCATTCATATGGTGAACACCAGGTAACCGACATTAACAAGATGCATATAAGAATATCCCCTATCATTCCGGGAAATCCTTCGGACATGATAAAAACGAATTTGAAGTACTAAAGCATCCGGTACTTTGGATGGGGTTCGTTAGGCCCAATAGATCTATCTTTAGGATTCGCGTCAATTAGTAGATCGGTTTACTAATTCTTAGGCTACCAAGCAAAAGGGGCATATTCGACTTCGATCATTCACCCATATAATGTAGTTTCATTTACTTGTGTCTATTTCATAAAACATTTATAAAACTGCATGTATTCTCATCCCAAAATATTATATTTTAAAAGTGGGACTATAACTCACTTTCACAGATTTTTACTTCGTCGGGAAGTAAGACTTGGCCACTGGTCGATTCACGAACCTATAACAAATATGTACATATATATCAAAGTATGTTCAAAATATATTTACAACATTTTTAATACGTTTTAATGTTTTGAGTTTATTAAGTCAGCTGTCCTCGTTAGTAACCTACAACTAGTTGTCCACAATTAGATGTACAGAAATAAATCTATATATATTATCTTGAATCAATCCACGACCCAGTGTATACACGTCTCAAGCTAGATCACAACTCAAAGTATATATATTTTTGGAATCAACCTCAACCCTGTATAGCTAACTCCAACATTACTGCATATAGAGTGTCTATGGTTGTTCCAAATAACATATATGTGTCTATGGTATCCCAAGATTACATAATATATTTGCATACGTGTCTATGGTATCCCAAGATTACATAATATATTAGAATACATGTATAAAACAATATGAGTTAGCTAGGATAAGATTAATATAGATTTGTTACCAATTTTCACGTAGCTACAACAAGCAAAAATAACCAATCTTGTTTTACCCATAACTTCTTCGTTTTAAATTCGTTTTTAGTGAATCCAATTGCTATGGTTTCATATTGAACTTAAGTTTATGAATCTATACAGAAAAAATATAAGTTTATAGTCATAATTATAGGTTACAAGTCATTTTTATAAAGGTAGTCATTTCAGTCGAAAGAACGACGTCTAGATGACCATTTTGGAAAACATACTTCCACTTTGAGTTTAACCATGATTTTTAGATATAGTTTCATGTTCATAAAAAAATAATTTTCTCAGAAGAACAACTTTTAAATCAAAGTATATCATAGTTTTTAATTAACTAACCCAAAACAGCCCGCGGTGTTACTACAACGGCGTATATCTGGTTTTACGGTGTTTTTCATGTTTTCCGGTTTTAAATCATTAAGTTAGCATATCATATAGATATAGAACATGTGTTTAGTTGATTTTAAAATTCAAGTTAGAAGGATTAACTTTTGTTTGCGAACAAGTTTAGAATTAACTAAACTATGTTCTAGTGATTTCAAGTTTAAACCTTCGAATAATGTAGTTTTATATATATGAATCGAATGATGTTATGAACATCATTACTACCTCAGGTTTTGTGGATAAACCTACTGGAAATGAGAAAAATAGATCTAGCTTCAAAGGATCCTTGGATGGCTTGAAAGTTCATGAAGCAGAATCATGACACGAAAACAAGTTCAAGTAAGATTTCCACTCAAAATAAGATTGTTATAGTTATAGAAATTGAATAAAAGTTTGAATATGAGTATTAACTTGTATTAGAAAGATATCTTACTGTAAATAAGAAAGATTTCTTGAAGTTGGATGATCACTTTACAAGATTGGAAGTAAGCTAGCAAACTTGGAAGTATTCTTGATTTTATGAAACTAGAACTTATAGAATTTATGAAGAACACTTAGAACTTGAAGATAGAACTTGAGAGAGATCACTTAGATGAAGAAAATTGAAGAATGAAAGTGTTTTAGGTGTTTTTGGTCATTGGTATATGGATTAGATATAAAGGATGTGTAATTTTGTTTTCATGTAAATAAGTCATGAATGATTACTCATATTTTTGTAATTTTATGAGATATTTCATGCTAGTTGCCAAATTATGGTTCCCACATGTATTAGGTGACTCACATGGGCTACTAAGAGCTGATCATTGGAGTGTATATACCAATAGTACATACATCTAAAAGCTGTGTATTGTACGAGTACGAATACGGGTGCATACGAGTAGAATTGTTGATGAAACTGAACGAGGATGTAATTGTAAGCATTTTTGTTAAGTAGAAGTATTTTGATAAGTATCTTGAAGTCTTTCAAAAGTGTATGAATACATATTAAAACACTACATGTATATACATTTTAACTGAGTCGTTAAGTCATCGTTAGTCGTTACATGTAAATGTTGATTTGAAACCTTTAAGTTAACGATCTTGTTAAATGTTGTTAACCCAATATTTATTATATCTAATGAGATGTTAAATTATTATATTATCATAATATTATGATATATTACTATATCTTAATATGATATATATACATTTAAATGTCGTTACAACAATAATCATTACATATATGTCTCGTTTCGAAAACCTTAAGTTAGTAGTCATGTTTTTACATATGTAGTTCATTGTTAATATACATAATGACATGTTTACTTATCATTTATCATGATTAAACATAGTGTAATAATATCTTAATATGATTCATATGTAATTAGTAAGACGTTGTTCTAACGATAATCGTTATATATATCGTTTCGAGTTTCTTAATTCAATAAACACAATTTTATGTATATAACTCATTGTTAAAATACCTAATGAGATACTTACTTATCATAATATCATGTTAACTATATATATAATCATATATATGCCATCATGTAGTTTTTACAAGTTTTAACGTTCGTGAATCACCGGTCAACTTGGGTGGTCAGTTGTCTATAAGAAACCTATTTCAATTAATCAAGTCTTAACAAGTTTGATTGCTTAACATGTTGGAAACACTTAATCATGTAAATATCAATTTCATTTAATATATATAAACATGAAAAAGTTCGAGTCACTACAGTACCTACCCGTTAAATAAATTTCGTCCCGAAATTTTAAGCAGTTGGAGGTGTTGACGTATCTTTTGGAAATAAGTGCGGGTATTTCTTCTTCATCTGATCTTTTGGTTTCCTAGGTAAACTCGGGTCCTCTACGAGCATTCCATTGAACTTTAACAATTGGTATCTTATTTTGTTTAAGTCTTTTAACCTCACGATCCATTATTTCGACGGGTTCTTCGATGAATTGAAGTTTTTCGTTGATTTGGATTTCGTCTAACGGAATAGTGAGATCTTCTTTAGTAAAACATTTCTTCAAATTTGGGACGTGGAAATTGTTATCTACAGCCGCGAGTTGTTGTGGTAATTCAAGTCGGTAAGCAACTGCTCCGACACGATCAATAATCTTGAATGGTCCAATATACCTTGGATTTAATTTCCCCCGTTTACCAAATCGAACAACGCCTTTCCAAGGTACAACTTTAAGCATGACCATCTCTCCAATTTCAAATTCTATATCTTTTCTTTTAATGTCGGTGTAGCTCTTTTGTCGACTTTGGGCGGTTTTCAACCATTGTTGAATTTGGATGATCTTCTCGGTAGTTTCTTGTATTATCTCCGGACCCGTAATCTGTCTATCCCCCACTTCACTCCAACAAATTGGAGACCTACACTTTCTACCATAAAGTGCTTCAAACGGCGCCATCTCAATGCTTGAATGGTAGCTGTTGTTGTAGGAAAATTCTGCTAACGGTAGATGTCAATCCCAACTGTTTCCGAAATCAATAACACATGCTCATAGCATGTCTTCAAATGTTTGTATCATCCTTTCACTCTGCCCATCAGTTTGTGGATGATAGGGAGTACTCATGTCTAGACGAGTTCCTAATGCTTGCTGTAATGTCTGCCAGAATCTTGAAATAAATCTGCCATCCCTATCAGAGATAATAGAGATTGATATTCAATGTTTGGAGATGACTTCCTTCAAATACAGTCGTGCTAACTTCTCCATCTTGTCATGTTCTCTTATTGGCAGGAAGTGTGCTGATTTGGTGAGACGATCAACTATTACCCGAATAGTATCAAAACCACTTGCAGTCCTTGGCAATTTAGTGATGAAATCCATGGTAATGTTTTCCCATTTCCATTTCGGGATTTCGGGTTGTTGAAGTAGACCTGATGGTTTCTGATGCTCTGCTTTGACCTTAGAACACGTCAAACATTCCCCTACGTATTTAGCAACACCGACTTTCATACCTGGCCACCAAAAATGTTTCTTGAGATCCTTGTACATCTTCCCAGTTCCAGGATGTATTGAGTATCTGGTTTTATGAGCTTCTCTAAGTACCATTTCTCTCATATCTCCAAATTTTGGTACCCAAATTCTTTCAGCCCTATACAGGGTTCCATATTCCCGAATATTAAGATGCTTCTCCGATCCTTTGGGTATTTCATCCTTTAAATTTCCCTCTTTTAAAACTCCTTGTTGCGCCTCCTTTATTTGAGTAGTAAGGTTAGTGTGAATCATTATATTCATAGCTTTTACTCGAATGGGTTCTCTGTCCTTTCTGCTCAAGGCGTCGGCTACCACATTTGCCTTCCCTGGGTATTAACGAATCTCAAAGTCGTAATCATTCAACAATTCAATCCACCTACGCTGCCTCATATTCAGTTGTTTCTGATTAAATATGTGTTGAAGACTTTTGTGGTCGGTATATATAATACTTTTGACCCCATATAAGTAGTGCCTCCAAGTCTTTAATGCAAAAACAACCGCGCCTAATTCCAAATCATGCGTCGTATAATTCTGTTCATGAATCTTCAATTGTCTAGACGCATAAGCAATTACTTTCGTTCTTTGCATTAATACACAACTGAGACCTTGCTTTGAGGCGTCACAATATATCACAAAATCATCATTCCCTTCAGGTAATGACAATATAGGTGCCGTAGTTAACTTTTTCTTTAACAATTGAAACGCTTTCTCTTGTTCATCTTTCCATTCAAATTTTTTCCCTTTATGCGTTAATGCAGTCAAGGGTTTTGCTATTCTGGAAAAGTCTTGGATGAACCTTCTGTAGTAACCAGCTAGTCCTAAAAACTGGCGCATGTGTTTCGGAGTTTTCGGGGTTTCCCACTTTTCAACGATTTCAATCTTTGCTGGATCCACCTGAATACCTTCTTTGTTCACTATGTGACCGAGGAATTGAACTTCTTCCAACCAATATGCACACTTTGAAAACTTAGCGTACAGTTTTCCTTTTCTCAGCAACTCTAGCACTTTTCTCAAATGTTCTTCGTGCTCTTGATCATTCTTCGAGTAAATAAGTATGTCATCGATGAAAACAATGACAAACTTGTCAAGATATGGCCCACACACTCGGTTCATGAGGTCCGAACACAGCTGGTGCGTTAGTCAATCCAAACGGCATAACCATAAACTCGTAATGACAGTAACGTGTCCTAAAAGCAGTCTTTGGAATATCATCCTCTTTCACCCGCATTTGATGATATCCAGAACGTAAATCGATCTTCGAATAAATAGACGAGCCTTGTAGTTGATCAAATAAGTCGTCGATTCTCGATAGTGGGTAGCGGTTCTTGATGGTAAGTTTGTTCAACTCTCGGTAGTCGATACACAACATGAATGTACCATCTTTCTTCTTGACAAACAAACAGGAGCTCCCCATGGTGATGTGCTTGGTCGAATGAAACCACGCTCTAAAAGTTCCTGTAACTGAATTTGTAATTCTTTCATTTCGCTGGGTGCAAGTCTGTATGGAGCACGAGCTATTGGTGCAACTTCTGGTAAAAGGTCTATTTGAAATTCAACGGATCGATGTGGGCGTAATCTTGGTAATTCTTTCGAAAATACATCGGGAAATTATTTTGCGACGGAAACATCACTGATGTTCTTTTCTTCAGGTTGAACTTCCTCGATGTGTGCTAGAATGATGTAACAACCTTTTCTTATTAGTTTTTGCGCATTCAAACTATTAATAAGATTTAATTTCGCGTTGTTCTTTTCTCCGTACACCATTAAAGGTTTTCCTTTTTCACGCATGATGCGAATCGCATTTTTGTAACAAACGACCTCTGCTCTCACCTTTTTCAACCAGTCCATGCCAATTATTACATCAAAACTCCCTAACTCGACTGGTATTAAATCAATTTTAAACATTTCATCCCCCAGTTTAATTTCTCTCTCCCGACATATATTATCTGCTGAAATTAATTTACCGTTTGCTAATTCGAGTAAAAATTTACTATCCAAAGGCGTCAATGGGCAACTTAATTTAGCACAAAATTCTCTACTCATATAACTTCTATCCACACCCGAATCAAATAAAACATAAGCAGATTTATCGTCAATAAGAAACGTACCCGTAACAAGCTCCGAGTCTTCCTGTGCTTCTACAGCATTAATATTGAAAACTCTTCCACAGCCCTGCCCATTAGTATTCCCCTGATTCGGGTAATTTCTAATAATGCGGCCCAGTTTTCCACATTTATAACAAACAGCGTTGGTATTACTTGCTCCGACACTATTCGTTTTGGCATTACTTGTTCCGACATTATTTGTTCCTTTAGTTCTGTTAAACTTTGGTCCGTAGACCTCACACTTTGTCCCGCTATGACCATTTCTTTTACACCTGTTGTAAAATGTCGTACAAAACCCCTGATGATTTTCTTCACACCTATGACATGGCTGTTTTTAGTTTTTGTTGCCGTTGTTGTTATTGAGGTTGTTGTTGGGATTGTTATTGTTGTTGAAACGGTTGTTGTTGTTGTTATTATTATTGGGATATTTGTTGTAGTTATTGTTAGGATTGCGGTTATTGTTGCGATTGTTGTTGCGGTTGTTGGGATAGTTGTTGCGATTGTGGTTGTAATTGTTGTTGTTGTTGTACTGTGACTCTTGTCACCGTTATTCTCCCACTTCCTCTTGAGTTGTTTCGTGTTGGCTTCTTCGACCGACTGCTCTATAATTCTTCCCTCAATCTGATTTATGAGTTTATGAGCCATTCGACTTGCCTTCTGTATAGAAGCGGGCTCGTGTGAACTTACATCTTCTTGAATCCTTACTGGTAACCCTTTTACAAACGCGTCGATCTTCTCTTCTTCATCTTCGAATGCTCCCGGACACAATAGGCACAACTCTGTGAATCGTCGTTCATATGTGGTAGCATCGAACCCTTGTGTTCGTAACTCTCTAAGTTCTGCCTTGAGTTTATTGACTTCGTTTCTAGGACGGTACTGCTCGTTCATTAAATGCTTGAATACCGACCACGGTAGTGCGTAAGCAGTATTTTGTCCTACCTGTTCAAGATAGGTGTTCCACCACGTTAATGCAGTACCTGTGAAGGTATTCGTAGCGTACTTAACTTTGTCCTCTTCAGTACACTTACTTATGGCAAACACCGATTCGACTTTCTCGGTCCACCATTTCAATCCAATTGGTCCTTCGGTTCCATGAAATTCCAAAGGTTTGCAGGCAGTGAATTCTTTGTAGGTGCATCCTACACAATTTCTTACGCCATTAGCTGCATTGCTAGATTCAGAGTTATTGTTGGTATGTAGCGCAACCTGTACTGCAGCTATGTTTGCAGCAAGAAAAGTACGAAATTCCTCTTCGCTCATATTCATGGTGTGTCGAGTAGTTGGTGCCATTTCCTTCAAAATAGCCAACTGAATCAAATTAATCATACAGAATATTAAGAGTAGTCAATCGTATTTCGTAGAATAATATGAACTCATTTATAAAAGCTTTTTCTTCATATTAGCGTTTTATAAGTTTAAATTCGGGTACTACCTACCCGTTAAGTTCATACTTAGTAGCTAATATACAATTCAACTACTAAAATTCCATATGAAAAACTGATTATAATAATATATCACATACAAATATTCTTCAAACTTACAACTTCATTATATTACATATAACATGAAATATAGTACACTTTGATACAGGACAGTTTTGAAGATAAATCTAGTTAATATGCAAGTTGTTCAGCAAAGGAAATAAAGACACGTAATTCATAAGTCCAGAAACAAGTCATGCATTCTGGTTTTACTAAGACGACTTCCCATCCTTGGTCTTGTGGAAAATAACCGTTATGACCATTGGCTAGGCAGCATGTTGTAATGTTGTCAAAAGGACGAGGGTTTCATAATGTCCAACAGCCTCATAATAATCTAAAAACCTTGTTTCTCACCCCAACTACTGAATCCGTCACTTGTGGGAAGGTCTTATTTAAATGTTGCAATCTGATGTTCTTTTTCTCACTTTGGTAAGAAGCGAACATCACTAACCCGTAAGCATAACATGCTTCTTTATGTTGCATGTTAGAAGCTCTTTCTAATTCACGAAATCCTATGTTGGGATATGTTGAGTCAAAATAGGTTCTTAACCCGTAGCGTAAAATTGCATTTGGGTTCCCCGCATTTAATGCCTTAAAGAAAACACGGCGTAACTTACGATCTCCCCAGTGTGATATACCCCACCTATCAAAGGGAAGCCTTTTATAAACTAAGGCATTTCTGGAAAGTCTTTCAAATGTTTGACAAGTTAATTTCGCCATAACTAAATGTGCTGATGAATTCTGACCGACTCTAGACAAGATTTCCTCAATCATATCCTCTGTTAGGTCATCTAAAATATTCGGTTGTATACCCTTAACATCCATTTTGTTTTTATACTGTAAAATAGACAAGGATTAGATTCGTAAAAGATAATTAACAAACAATACAAGCAATTTTTACATAGAACATAAAAGTACAAGCACACTACAATACATATAATACACAACATGATTACAACCCTCTAATCTGAATCACTGGTTTCTTCTTCTTCGGACTTGGTTCGTTTTCCTAATATTCTAGAAATATATGGTATTCCTCTAATACGAGCCGTCGTTTTCCATAATGGTTTAGAAAAACCTGGTGGTTTAGAGGTTCCCGGGTCATTGTTACATTTTAGGAAATACGGATGTTGTCGATACATATAAAGTTCATCGGGGTTGGAATCGGGTTTCTCTATTTTTATACCTTTTCCCTTATTATTTTCTTTCGCTTTATTAAATTGGGTCGAGGTAATTTCTATAACATCATCAGAATCCTCATCGGGATTCGATTCATCGGAAAATTGGTAATCTTTCCAATATTTTGCTTCCTCAGCGGAAACACCATTGACCATTATTAACTTTGGTCCGTTGGTTGAGGATTTTCTTTTATTTAATTGATTTACTATAGGTATCAATATTTCTTTCTCCGAAACCTTTTCTTCTTCTGGTTCCTCCTCTTCTGATTCATCCTCTTCTGGTTCCTCTTCTTCCGGTTCCTCCTCTTCCGGTTCCTCCTCTTCCGGTTCCTCTTTGGGAATTTGTGAATCTTCCCAAAATATATTCGACTCTTCATTATTATTAGGTGAATCAATGGGATTTGTACTAGAGGTAGACATCTATCACACAATATCAAACATGTTAAGAGATTAATATATCAAATAATATTTACATGTTAATAATATATAGTTTCCAACAAAAAAAATGGTAAGCAATCGTTTTTTAAGAAAAACACGGTCGAAGTCCAGACTCACTAATGCATCCTAACAAACTCGGTAAGACACACTAATTCAATTTTCTGGTTCTCTAAGACCAACGCTCGGACACCAACTGAAATGTCCCGTTCATATTGATTATAAACGTTCCATATTAATTGATTTCGTCGCGAGGTTTTGACCTCTATATGAGACATTTTTCAAAGACTGCATTCATTTTAAAAACAACCATAACCTTTATTTTATCTATAAAGGTTTTAAAAAAAACATTACGTAGATTATCAAATAATGATAATCTAAAATATACCGTTTACACACGACCATTACATAATGGTTTACAATAAGAATATATTACATCAAAAATAAGTTTCTTGAATGCAGTTTTTACATAATATCATACAAGCATGGACTCCAAATCTTGTCCTTATTTTAGTATGCAATAGCGGAAGCTCTTAATAATCACCTGGGAATAAACATGCTTAAAACGTCAACAAAAATGTTGGTGAGTTATAGGTTTAACCTATATATTATCAAATCATAATAATAGACCACAAGATTTCATATTTCAATATACATCCCATACATAGAGATAAAAATCATTCATATGGTGAACACCTGGTAACCGACATTAACAAGATTCGTATAAGAATATCCCCTATCATTCCGGAAAATCCTTCAGACATGATAAAAACGAATTCGAAGTACTAAAGCATCCGGTACTTTGGATGGGGTTCGTTAGGCCCAATAGATCTATCTTTAGGATTCGCGTCAATTAGTAGATCAGTTTACTAATTCTTAGGCTACCAAGCAAAAAGGGGCATATTTGGCTTCGATCATTCACCCATATAATGTAGTTTCATTTACTTGTGTCTATTTCGTAAAACATTTATAAAACTTCCTGTATTCTCATCCCAAAATATTAGATTTTAAAAGTGGGACTATAACTCACTTTCACAGATTTTTACTTCGTCGGGAAGTAAGACTTGGCCACTGGTCGATTCACGAACCTATAACAAATAAGTACATATATATCAAATTATGTTCAAAATATATTTACAACATTTTTAATACGTTTTAATGTTTTAAGTTTATTAAGTCAGCTGTCCTCGTTAGTAACCTATAACTAGTTGTCCACAATTAGATGTACAGAAATAAATCGATATATATTATCTTGAATCAATCCACGACCCAGTGTATACACGTCTCAGGCTAGATCACAACTCAAAGTATATATATTTTTGGTATCAACCTCAACCCTGTATAGCTAACTCCAACATTACTGCATATAGAGTGTCTATGGATGTTCCAAATAACATATATACATGGGTTGATATGATATGTCAAAACATTTGCATACGTGTCTATGGTATCCCAAGATTACATAATATATTAGAATACATGTATAAAACAATATGAGTTAGCTAGGATAAGATTAATATAGATTTGTTAACAATTTTCACGTAGCTACAACACGCAAAAATAACCAATCTTGTTTTACCCATAACTTCTTCGTTTTAAATCCGTTTTGAGTGAATCCAATTGCTATGGTTTCATTTTGAACTTAAGTTTATGAATCTATACAGAAAAATTATAAGTTTATAGTCAGAATTACAGGTTACAAGTCATTTTTGTAAAGGTAGTCATTTCAGTCGAAAGAACGACGTCTAGATGACCATTTTGGAAAACATACTTCCATTTTGAGTTTGTGACGACCCGGAAATTTCTGACTAAATTTAAACTTTATCTTTATATTATTCTGACACGATAAGCAATGTTTGTTAAGTTAAATCTCAAGGATTTTGCACTATGTTTATACATTCATTTAAACCTCGACCAAATTCCAATGATTCACGAACCATTAAATGAACATATATGAATATGTATGTATATGTGTATATGTTATAAATTGAAAATGTCAACAAAGTATTTAAAAGTATAATGCTTTATATGAACGTATTTGTTTCAATATGATTATCGACGAAATTAAAAAAAATATATTAAATGATTGAATTATCAGAAACATTGAATTATGATTACAAGTCTCTGTTGAGAGGTCCACTATGATTTGAGAAATCTATTCCTCTTAACGATATTCGGAATAATTTGTAAAGCTATTTATAAATAAAAATAAAAAGTGTCATTTACGAAAGTTAGACAAAAGCTAGTGGAGAATTGGTTTCCATAATATTCTATTAATCTATTTTCAAACGTACAAAAACGTTTTCAGTTTAAAAAAAAACTTTATTATTAAACTTTTATAAATATCTAGAATCACTTTTGAGAACTCAATACTTAACCAGTATAATAAATATAACGATATTTATATTTTATTTCATTAAATATATATAACGATTTAAATTAATATTATATATATTTATACGCGTATTATACATACATAGTTTTTATACTTTTACTATACTTTAACTTTACCTTTACTTTACTTTTACTTTACTTTAACTTTAATAATTCACTTTAATAATTCATACTTTAATAATTCACTTTAATAATTCATACTTTAATAATTCACTTTAATAATTCATACTTTAATAATTCACTTTAATAATTCATACTTTAATAATTCACTTTAATAATTCATACTTTAATAATTCACTTTAATAATTCATACTTTAATAATTCACTTTAATAATTCATACTTTAATAATTCACTTTAATAATTCATACTTTAATAATTCACTTTAATAATTCAAAAATCTATTATAAATAGAATTCAATAGGTTTCATTATTTCATAGAAACTTGAAAATATATTTCTCTAAACTCTCTCAATCGATTTACATATATATATATATTTGCTCTGTATTATTTCAAGATATTATTAGTATACATAAAATATTACGACGGAGTGATGTCCGAGTGATTTCAAAATAGTTTTTTGAATGAGTCGAAGCTAAGGAAATTATGGGTTATAGCTATGGAAGTGATGGGTATGGTTCATGGGTATGCTCGTGAGGTCAATCTAGTGTTTATCATCTCCGTTGCGTCTACGTACTTTCCTGCAATATTGAATCTCAATATTGATACTTGAGCACTCATAACTTAACTTTTATATATCAATAGAAGGTGTGAGTTGTAAGGAAACGAAGGAGGTGGATTTATAGTGAAATACCCGACAGAGAAATCAAGATGGATTATCGTATTAATTCGAAGAGAATCATAATCTCCTTAATCACCGAAGCATCAAATCCAACATAGATTACAAAGATTTTCTTTAAATTCAGAGATCAATTGTGATGACGTCAAAAGATATGACGAATCACTATAATCTTATTTCCTTCATTTACGATAACTTCCCTCATACGCTTTGAGTAATCGAATTATTTTGTCCATACTTCTTAGACATGATAAAACTTCATAATCGTCATATTAACATTTTCATTGTTAGCCATAACGACCTCTATCAAATTTCGGGGACAAAATTTCTTTAACGGGTAGGTACTGTGACGACCCGGAAATTTCCGACTAAATTTAAACTTTATCTTTATATTATTCTGACACGATAAGCAATGTTTGTTAAGTTAAATCTCAAGGATTTTAAACTATGTTTATACATTCATTTAAACCTCGACCAAATTCCAATGATTCACGAACCACTAAATGAACATATATGAATATGTATGTATATGTGTATATGTTATAAATTGAAAATGTCAACAAAGTATTTAAAAGTATAATGCTTTATATGAACGTATTTGTTTCAATATGATTATCGACGAAATTAAAAAAAATATATTAAATGATTGAATTATCAGAAACATTGAATTATGATTACAAGTCTCTGTTGAGAGGTCCACTATGATTTGAGAAATCTATTCCTCTTAACGATATTCGGAATAATTTTTAAAGCTATTTATAAATAAAAATAAAAAGTGTCATTTATGAAAGTTAGACAAAAGCTAGTGGAGAATTGGTTTCCATAATATTCTATTAATCTATTTTCAAACGTACAAAAACGTTTTCAGTTTAAAAAAAAACTTTATTATTAAACTTTTATAAATATCTAGAATCACTTTTGACAACTCATTACTTAACCAGTATAATAAATATAACGATATTTATATTTTATTTCATTAAATATATATAACGATTTAAATTAATATTATATATATTTATACGCGTATTATACATACATAGTTTTTATACTTTTACTATACTTTAACTTTATCTTTACTTTACTTTTACTTTACTTTAACTTTAATAATTCACTTTAATAATTCATACTTTAATAATTCACTTTAATAATTCACTTTAATAATTCATACTTTAATAATTCACTTTAATAATTCATACTTTAATAATTCACTTTAATAATTCATACTTTAATAATTCACTTTAATAATTCACTTTAATAATTCATACTTTAATAATTCACTTTAATAATTCAAAAATCTATTATAAATAGAATTCAATAGGTTTCATTATTTCATAGAAACTTAAAAATATATTTCTCTAAACTCTCTCAATCGATTTACATATATATATATATATATATATATATATATATATATATATATATATATATATATATATATATATATATATATATATATATATATATATATATATATATATATATTTGCTCTGTATTATTTCAAGATATTATTAGTATACATAAAATATTACGACGGAGTGATGTCCGATTGATTTCAAAATAGTTTTTTGAATGAGTCGAAGCTAAGGAAATTATGGGTTATAGCTATGGAAGTGATGGGTATGGTTCATGGGTATGCTCGTGAGGTCAATCTAGTGTTTATCATCTCCGTTACGTCTACGTACTTTCCTGCAATATTGAATCTCAATATTGATACTTGAGCACTCATAACTTAACTTTTATATATCAATAGTGTATCCCTGACTAGTGCTCGAGTATATAGGATTATGCATGCTTGTACATTCGATATTGTCCTTAGATAGGTTTGTTGAATCCTGAATTAGATACATATGCTACTGAGATAGGGTATATGATATGCATATCATTGGAAAGCTAGCGAAAAATTAAGAACTTTTCATTTAGATATCGAATGGTTTCGATGAACGGATTTGAAGTTATAGTCAACTGAATTTTAGTATTATTGTTAAAATGATTATTATTACTATCGTCGTTATTATTTTAATAGAAATATCATTGTTATTATAAAATATCATTATTACTATTATGTTAGTATTATCATTTTATCATAATAACATTTTTAGTAAATATAAATATTGTTATTTTTTTATAGAATAATAATAATTATTATTACAAAATAATACAACTTTTACTTATTATTATTATGATCAATATTATTTTATCAAATAAATAGGGGATACAAAGATATTTTTCACCACGCGTAATATAATTACATTAATAATACTTACCACTATAGTTTTAAGATATTAAGTGAACTTTATAAATTTTACTACTTAAGATATATAAAAGTTTATTTTATCATATATAAACGTTAATATAAATTTTTATTAATAAATGACTTTTATTATTATAAAATCTAATAAATATATTTAAATATATAAAACGACTATAGTTAAGTTATATAATAAACACGTATAAATTTTAGAAGTCATTTTGGGTCAAGTTGACTTTTGTTGACTTTTGCATATTAGTCTCGAGCATTAGGATTGTGGTACACTATGACTTGACCAAAAATTGTTAGACAAATATTGACCAACATATAAATATATATAATTAATATAGGTTCTTGAATCCGAGGCCAACCTTGCACTTGTTAAATGACGTTATATGTATTTTTACTACGAAATACAGTATGGTGAGTTTCATTTGCTCCCTTTTATATATATTTTTGGGACTTAGAATACATGCGCTGTTTTTATAAATGTTTTACGAAATAGGCACAAGTACTAAAACTAATTCTATGTGGGTTTAAACCAGAAATATACCCTTAGCTTAGTAAAATTAAACTACTTGTCTATGTACGGTAGGCGCGAATTCTAAAGATAGATCTATTGGGCCTGACAAACCCCATCCTAACTATGGGATGCTTTAGTACTTCGAGGTTATTTTAAACACACCTGATCTGGTGTACTTCAGAGGGTAAAACATGAACGTTAAGGCTTGTTACCGGGTGCCTATGAAAGGACCCGTTCATATACATTATAAACGATTCACAATAGTTGATTACATCGCTAGGTATTTGACCTCTATATGATACGTTTTACAAACATTGCATTCATTTTTAAAAGACAAACTTTCTTTACATCAAAAATTGACGGCATGCATACCATTTCATATTACATCCAACTATAATTGACTTAATATTAATCTTGATAAACTCAACGACTCGAATGCAACGTCTTTCAAAGTATGTCATGAATGACTCCAGGTAATATCCTTAAAATGAGCTAATGCACAGCGGAAGATTTCTTTAATACTTGAGAATAAACATGCTTAAAAGTGTCAACCAAAAGGTTGGTGAGTTCATAGGTTTATCATATCAATCATTTCAATATATTAATAGACCACAAGATTTCCGTTTATAAATATACGTACACTCGCAAGTGTATAAAAGTATTCTATAAGTTGTAGGCACCCGGTAACAAGCCTTAACGTTCATGTTTTACCCTCTGAAGTACACCAGATCAGGTGTGTTTAATATAACCTCGAAGTACTAAAGCATCCCATAGTCAGGATGGGGTTTGTCAGGCCCAATAGATCTATCTTTAGGATTCGCGCCTACCGTACATAGACAAGTAGTTTAATGTTACCAAGCTAAGGGTATATTTCTGGTTTAAACCCACGTAGAATTAGTTTTAGTACTTGTGTCTATATCGTAAAACATTTATAAAACAGCGCATGTATTCTCAGCCCAAAAATATATATTGCAAAAGCAATTAAAAAGGGAGCAAATGAAACTCACAATACTGTATTTCGTAGCAATTATGTATATGACGGCACTGAACAAGTGCAGGGTTTGTCTCGGATTCATGAACCTATATTAAGTGTATATATATTTATATGTTGGTCAATATCTGTCTAACAATTTAGGTCAGATCGTAGTGTATCACAATCCTAATGCTCGAGACCGACATGCAAAAGTCAACAAAAGTCAACTTGACCCAAAATGACTTCCAAAATCTATACATGTTTATTATATAACTTATATATAGTCGTTTTATATATTTAAATATATTTATCAGATCTTATTATACTAAATAATACAAGTCATTTATTAATAAATAAAAATTTATATTTAAATTCATATATGATAAAAATATACTTTTATATATCTCAAGTAATAAAATTTATAAAATTCACTTAATATCATAAAAATATAGTGGTATGTATTATTAATGTAATTATATTACGTGTGGTAAAAATATCTTTGTACGCATATTTATTTGATTAAATAATATTGAAAATAATAATAATGATAAAAATAATAAAATGATAGTTTCAATAAAAATATTAATTTTTAGTAATAAAAATAATTTTAGTAATAACATCAACTGATAACAATTATAATAATCGTTTTAATAATAATATTAAAATTAATAATAATTCAGTTGACCATATCTTTTAATCCGTTCATCGAACCCACACGATTTCTAAATGAAAAGTTATTAATTTTTCTTTAGCTTTTCAACGACATGCATATCATATACCTTATCTCAGTAGCATATGTATCAAATTCGTGATTTATCATAAACTATTTAACGACGAAACTAAGCATACAAACATGCATAATCATATATACTCGAGCACTAGTCAGGGATACACTATTAATATATAAAAGATAAGATATGAATGCTCACGTATCAATATTGTGATTCAATATTGCAGGAAAGTACGTAGACGCAACGAAAATGATAAACGTTAGGTTGACCTCACGAGCAATACCCTAGAACAATATCCATAACCTCTATAGCTATAACCCATAATTTCCTTAGCTCTATCCCGTTTGAAAACTTATTTTGAAATCGTCTGAATATAACTCCGTCGTAGTATTTTATGTATACTAAAAATATCTTGAAATAATACTAAGTAAATATATATATGTAATTCGATTGAGAGAATTTAGAGAAATATATTTTCAAGTTTCTATGAAATAATAAAACCTATTGAATTCTATTTATAATAGAGTTTTGAATTATTAAAGTGAATTATTAAAGTATGAATTATTAAAGTGAATTATTAAAGTATGAATTATTAAAGTGAATTATTAAAGTGAATTATTAAAGTGAATTATTAAAGTTAAAGTAAAGTAAAAGTAAAGTAAAGGTAAAGTTAAAGTTAAAGTATAGTAAAAGTATAAAACTATGTACGTATAATACGCATATAAATATATTTAATATTAATTTAAATCGTTATATCATAAAACATTTTAGAAAAGTAGAATTATATATATTCATAATAGGTTTCAAGTTTTTAAATTACAGTCTGTTGGTGAAGCATGGGATAAAGTCCAAAGGTTTAATAAACGTATGAAATCATCTTAATGAAAAATGTCGAGTTACTTAACTTGTCGATATCCAACATCTAAGTTATTTACACTCCACGTTCTTACTTATAGATCACTTTACCATTTTCAGAATATTATCAAAAAGAATAGATTTCTTAAATCACAGTGGACCTCATAACATTGGCCCGTAATCATATCATAATGTATCTGATAATTCAATCATTTGATATTATCTCTTAATTCTGTCGATAAATATATCGAAACAAATACGTTCATGTAAAGTATCATATATATCAAATACTTTGTTAATGTTTTCAGTTATTATATATTATATATACATATCTATATACACATAATTGTTCGTGAATCGTCGAACACGGTCAAAGGGTAATTGTTTACATGAATGTAGTTCCAAACTTTTTGAGATTCAACATTACAAATTTTGCTTATCGTGTCAGAAACATATAAAGGTTAGGTTTAAATTTGGTCGGAAATTTCCGGGTCGTCACAGTACCTACCCGTTAAAGAAATTTCGTCCCGAAATTTGATCGAGGTCGTCATGGCTAACTTTAAAAATGTTTTCATGACGAATATGAGTTGATAAATAGAGTTTTATCATCATTGAGTAATATAGATAAAACAATTTGATTACGCGAAGAGTATAAGTGAAGCTATCGCAAGAGAGTGAAATGAGTAAACGTATATTCGTTTTAACCGATGACGTAGTTATGATTGATTTCCGGAATTCATGGAATTTAAAGAAAATCTTTGCAATAAGATTTGGTTCTTTGGTGATTAAGGAAATCAGGATCTTATTTGATTAAATGCGATAATCTGTCTCGATTTCTCTGTCTGATATTTTACTATAAATCCACCCCTTCGTTTCTTTATTTCCACAGCTCACACCTTCTAGTCTTTCTCCTCAATTCATACTTTAAAACATTCGTTAATATGCTTCATCCAGTATTGATTCTTGATATACTCTTAACTTTCATATCTGTCATTCTTCTTTTTCATCTACCACCGGAGGAAGTTATTTTCTTCTACCATTACCTTGGGGTTATTGTGTTTTTCATTCTCCCGTGTCTTTATATTGCTATACGCATTGATATACAAGGTTTGTAATTTCGGGGTTGTTATCGGGCTTTATATTCTCCATTATATTTCGGAGCTTCATGCTTTCGTTTTCTCTTCCCGACCTTAAGTCAAGTGAATAATGGTCCAGAATTTGTAGATATGAATTTTTGAATGAACATAGTTAATGTTCCAAGAAGAAAATCGTAATGGCACGATCTTGATTTGGCAAATTACTAGAATATCCGAAAATATAGAGCTATCAAGATGATATGTTCTTAATATGTTTGGAAATTGGGTAGAATGTAAGAGTCGTGTAAATAGTACATGATGACGGTATGTTCTGTGAATCATCACGTTCCATTAAAAACTCAGTATGACTTACTGTAATATAATCACATTGATCAAGTGTCATTATATTATACTAACTCATGCTTCAGTTCCCAACACTACTTCAAAAACATTCCTATTTTAAATTCGAATTTTTTTTCTTCAGAATTTAGAAACTAACACAGTTTCTTTTTATGTTGTAACGCAAATATTGTGAATAGATAGAATATTTCGGATAAGAATAGTTGTGAAAATATCTTCAGGAATATCGAAGATATTTATAATAAAAGATACGATAATATCTTAGAATTCTTAACATAGATGGATGATGAAGAAGATTTGTCTGTGAAGGTTTAGAATAAGAAGTAAGGTGTTTGCTAACTATTTCAGTAGACACTGAATCATTTGGATCCTTTGAAGGCAGGTTTAGTCTTTGTGATTTGTCCACAGCCTCCTTCATGGCCTGCTCAATCCGTTTTCCAGTATCAAACCTTCTCTTTTTCTCAGCTTTACCACCATACTATTCTTTATCATCAAACTTTTAACTGTTAAAGTCGTTTACAGTTTTTGCTGCTTCATCAGCATTTTTCCAATTTCGGAGAACTAGTTCATAGTTTGGGATGTTTTTCAGAAAATTCACATTCGAAGTATGTAAGTCTAGGAGATAGACGTTATATGTATACATATAACTTTTGAAGTAAAATTGTCGCGGAATTCAAAATACTGATTGCTAATTCCCAGTAGTTGGTGTGACAATTATTGTTACAGGATGTAGGTGAGTACATGATGGGGTTTTAATGAATAAGTATAGTGGCTTTTCGGAGAGGCTTAAGTCGAAGGTTAATGAAGTTGTTGATAAGTTTACTGCTAATGTGGCGAGATATGAAAGGTTCCCTGGTAACAATGATGAAGGGGTAATTGTTATAATAAGGTTTATTCGTATAAACAAATGAAGGTGATTTGTTGAAGCTATGACAAAACTGTCTATTTTGTAAAGAGATTGAAAAATTATATTTAGTAATAAATATCAAAGGATCTGACAAGGATACGTGTTAAACTATAACTTTGGTTTCGAGAGCTTTTCAGGTGCATGACAGTGGGTAATGTGTGGTTGGATCATCATCTCGCTTGTCTTTAAGAATTTTGAAGTGTTTGAACACATATTGTAATTGTTAATATACATATGATGTTCTAAGATTTTGAATGATACAAATATTTTGTGAGTTCCATGAATAGAAATGAGGTTCTAGGACAGTTTTGAAGTCAAAGTATAGTTTTGAAAGATGTAGAAATCTAAGAGTGATGATTTCGGTTATATCTTGAATCGAATTCTGAGATTTCAAAATCAGAATATGTAATTAGATTTTGAATGAGTATGGTTGTTTTGATTTCTATAAAAGAATGTATATTGTTGTGAAAGTAGGGAGTATAATGGATGATTTGCTGAATCTGATTCGAAGAATGTAACATATTAATTGTGAATTTATATATCTCTCGGGTATTACCTACCTGTTAAAAAATATTTCACAATTAATATTTTGTACAAAAGAATTTTATTACAGTCTTTATGGAAATATATATGTGTATATTTCTTCAGATGTAATATAGATTTAATGAGTTAATATTAAATTAAACTCATTTGATTTATGGTTAAGGCTAGGATAGATAATTTCTAAACTTTAGAAATTACATAATCGTTGTAGAATGTTTTCCCAATGAAGTTATGAATCAGTACTTCATCGTTGTGGTATTCCTTGGTATCTACATGGCGTATGACGTCGATGCTCGTGGGACAGATTGTGAAGTTGAGGTTTGCGATGCGGTTGTTGTTGGTGGTGGTAATGGCACTGTTGATGTTGTTGATGGTGGTACTTGGTATGCTGCTGGTGCTGCTGCTGGTGTTTGTAACCTTTGCACCATATTCTCCAAAGCCACTACTCGAGCACGAAGCTCGTTGACTTCTTCTATTACACTGGGGTGATTGTCGGTTCGGAAGAGCGGATAGATAAGATCTAGAATTTGGTGTAGTATATAATCATGACGAGATACTCTGGAAATGAGAGAGAAAATGGTGTTTCAGACAGGTTCGCCGGTAAGTGCTTCAGGTTCATTGCCAAGAGGGCAATGTGGTGGATGAAAGGGATCACCTTCTTCTTGTCTCCAATGGTTAAGTAGATTACCAACCCATCCCTAATTCATCCAAAATAGATGATGGATAATTGGTTGATCCATTCCGATCACACTGCTTTCGGAACTTGAGTGGAATTCCATTTCGGAATCCGAGGGACTTGAACTAATGACGAATTTCATTTCGTACGATTGAATAAAGAATTTTTTTCGATATGAAATGATTTTCAGGCTATCGGGTGGTATTCTAATTATATAGAGCAAAAGGTTTCGTAGATTACGGAGGAATTTACGAAATATGTCAGTCAAAGTTTACAGTAACAGATACGCTAAGATATGAATTTGCCGATACGCTAAGATATAAATTTTGTCTATACACTATTCATGCAATCAATGCAATAAGATGTGTCTAGACTAAGAATTATAAGCAGGTAATTTCTGACAAAAATGATGAGCAAAACTTTTGACATGCAAACACGGTCGAAGTCCAGACTCACTAATGCATCCTAACGACTATCAGTTAGACACACTAATGCAGACCTGGTTCGCTAAGACCACCGCTCTGATACCAACTGAAAGGACCCGTTCATATACATTATAAACGATTCACAATAGTTGATTACATCGCTAGGTATTTGACCTCTATATGATACGTTTTACAAACATTGCATTCATTTTTAAAAGACAAACTTTCTTTACATCAAAAATTGACGGCATGCATACCATTTCATATTACATCCAACTATAATTGACTTAATATTAATCTTGATAAACTCAACGACTCGAATGCAACGTCTTTCAAAGTATGTCATGAATGACTCCAGGTAATATCCTTAAAATGAGCTAATGCACAGCGGAAGATTTCTTTAATACCTGAGAATAAACATGCTTAAAAGTGTCAACCAAAAGGTTGGTGAGTTCATAGGTTTATCATATCAATCATTTCAATATATTAATAGACCACAAGATTTCCGTTTATAAATATACGTACACTCGCAAGTGTATAAAAGTATTCTATAAGTTGTAGGCACCCGGTAACAAGCCTTAACGTTCATGTTTTACCCTCTGAAGTACACCAGATCAGGTGTGTTTAATATAACCTCGAAGTACTAAAGCATCCCATAGTCAGGATGGGGTTTGTCAGGCCCAATAGATCTATCTTTAGGATTCGCGCCTACCGTACATAGACAAGTAGTTTAATGTTACCAAGCTAAGGGTATATTTCTGGTTTAAACCCACGTAGAATTAGTTTTAGTACTTGTGTCTATATCGTAAAACATTTATAAAACAGCGCATGTATTCTCAGCCCAAAAATATATATTGCAAAAGCAATTAAAAAGGGAGCAAATGAAACTCACAATACTGTATTTCGTAGCAATTATGTATATGACGGCACTGAACAAGTGCAGGGTTTGTCTCGGATTCATGAACCTATATTAAGTGTATATATATTTATATGTTGGTCAATATCTGTCTAATAATTTAGGTCACATCGTAGTGTATCACAATCCTAATGCTCGAGACCGACATGCAAAAGTCAACAAAAGTCAACTTGACCCAAAATGACTTCCAAAATCTATACATGTTTATTATATAACTTATATATAGTCGTTTTATATATTTAAATATATTTATCAGATCTTATTATACTAAATAATACAAGTCATTTATTAATAAATAAAAATTTATATTTAAATTCATATATGATAAAAATATACTTTTATATATCTCAAGTAATAAAATTTATAAAATTCACTTAATATCATAAAAATATAGTGGTATGTATTATTAATGTAATTATATTACGTGTGGTAAAAATATCTTTGTACGCATATTTATTTGATTAAATAATATTGATAATAATAATAATGATAAAAATAATAAAATGATAGTTTCAATAAAAATATTAATTTTTAGTAATAAAAATAATTTTAGTAATAACATCAACTGATAACAATTATAATAATCGTTTTAATAATAATATTAAAATTAATAATAATTCAGTTTGTAGCGACCCGACCAAATCATGTTTGACGGCGCCGTCTACTTAGGTCCCGTTACGTGGTCATAAGTCTTTAAGACAAAGTTTGACCAAAATATGTCGCCTTCATTTCAAAATAAAGATTGTTCCCAAAGTTTACAAGAATTGTTCAACCAATAGTTAAGTTACAACGTTATAATACGAATGAAATCTAGGCGACACGGTTTAAAGTAAAGTCAAAAGACGCTCCATGAAATGCACATATACACGACATCCAATGCAAGTATCAAATAATGAGCGGAAGCATGTATCATGTATCGTTCAAGGACCTGAGAAAAACATAGAAATCTGTCAACGAAAACGTTGGTGAAATCATAGGTTTAAGTAAGTAAGTACAAGTGAACCACAAGATTTGCATCAATGAAATAATAGTAATACATTCCAAAAGTTTGTTTCACGAGCACCCAATTATCAAAGCTTAACATTCCTTCCATTGAATACCCCATCACTTAGTGCTAGAACAAACACTGATTCTCGAAAATATATTTCATCCGTAGACGGTAGCGAACCGTCAAAGATGAGGGTTGTCAACCCATATGGCCATATAACATAAGTTCTCGCTTACACCCGGCAAGTGTAACTAATGATAATCGAATTGAGGATTTTTGTTCTAAACTCGTATGTAGAATGTTTGTTTTCCCGTTCTTGTGTTCACTTAGTTCAAAAGAATCGTTTATGTTTTCTCATCCCAATATAAGTTCAAAAAGAGTAAAAGTGGGACTATGATCTCACCTTGAGTGCAAGAGTTAATAAAGTACTTCAACAAGTAGACGCGTGCAAAGACAAAGCTAGTCTTGACCTAATCATATAGGTTGTATCAATAACGGTAAACACAAACGGTCAAAGATGTTCAATTAGTCCTATGGCTCGTTACGACTCGATTAATATAGCATGTGAATCAATTAGTCAAGTTTCATGCACGATACAAGTAACTAAGCATGTTAGAACGATCGTATAATTGTTTGGTTAAGTTTGACTAAAAGTCAAACTTGGTCAAAGTCAAGGTCAACGGGGTCGGGTCGGGTATCCGACAATTTTCCCATGATGAGAAATCATTTATGAGCAGAATGGCCAAGTTTCATGTTAATCGGAGTTACGGTTAAGCGGGAAACATTTTGTGAAAGGAAAAATAAAAACAAAAATGAGCTGGGCATATGCGCGGCGCGCAATGGGTTGCGCGGCGCGCACCCAAGTGTAAATCCTGGTCAGAACTTAACCAAAGGGGGTAAATATCTGGGATTTCTGTTTTGCGCGGCGCGCGGGTATATGCGCGGCGCGCAATACCTGGGAAACATGCAGTTTGCAGAAAAATGGTCCAAGTCACGAACCAAAATGCAAACAATCACATTTTATGATCCGCAAACAATTAGAACATGTATCTTATATCATCGGAAAGGTATTTTTACAAGGAATACAACTAAACACAATTCATCAATCACAAACATCATTTACAATAGCCGAAATCTCATCAAGTGATCAATAAAAGTCCATTTTCAAAGTTTCAAGTTCGTAAAACGTATTTTATGATTCGGGAATCCAATTTACACATACGATATGCCGTTCCGAAGGTAATTAAGCATACAATGTGTCTAAACACTTACTAACAACATTAACAAGCATTCAACGCAACAAAAGTTCATTTCAAAGTCTATCAAACCCTAACCAAAATTCACAAAAATCAATAATCATGTTTTTGAAGTTTTCTTAATCAACCTACGCATCAAAACGAAGCTAGTGATACTAGTAACACAATTAAAACATCAACTTTTAACATCTAACAACATATGATCATCCAAAATTCAAGAACAACACACCAAAATTCAAGTTCATGCTAGTTACACTAAAACAACGAGATCGAGCATATAAATCATATATTCATGTTAGACTTGAGCCATAGACACTAATTAACACTTTTATAAGTTAAAAACATCAAGAACACAAAATCTAGTGATTTTAGAAAGTTACCCAAATGAGATGAAGTTGGTACCAAAACGAAGAGGATGAAGAGAGGATCACGAATATGTAATTTATTTTGTTGTAAGCCTCCTAGATCGAATTTAGATGATGATTGAATGAATATGGTTTTGGGTGTGTGTGTTCTTGCTAGAGAGAAAGAGAGAGAGAGATGAAGATGAAATGAATGGGTGAAAGGGGTTTGACCCTTTGACCTAGTCAAGGGTTTGATCCCTTGTCAAGTTTAGTCCCTCAACTTTCGTTCGGGTGCGGGAATTACCTAAACGAGATAATTTAAAACGCGTATCAACGGGAGATGTTATAAACATATAACGGACTTTATATTAGTATAACGGAAAAGAAAACGGAAAAAGGTGGGATGTTACATTACCTACTCCTTAAAAGAAATTTCGTCCCGAAATTTAAGTAGGCGTAGTAGTCGTTGTTTCTTCCTCGAGATCTTGCGTTTCTGAATTCACAAAAAGATGAGGATACTTCCTTTGCATTTGATCTTGTCTTTCCCAAGTAAACTCGGGTCCTCTTTTGGCATCCCAACGAACCTTGACAATCGGGATTCGGCTTTGTTTCAATGTCTTGACGGAGGTGTCCACAATTTCAACCGGTTCCTCCACAAAATGAAGTTTGTCATCCATAGTAAGTTCTTCGAGAGGGATGACGATATCGGGTTCGGCAAGACACTTTTTCAAGTTAGATACATGGAAGGTAGGATGAACGGAGTTCAATTGAGGCGGAAGATCTAAACGATAAGCAACGGTTCCAATACGCTCCAAGATTTCGAAAGGACCAATATACCGCGGATTTAGCTTCCCGCGTTTCCCAAAACGGATTACACCCTTCCAAGGTGCGACTTTTAACATTACTCGGTCACCGACTTGAAATTCAAGATCGTTGCGTCGTTTGTCGGTATAGCTCTTTTGACGACTTCGGGCCGTCCTAAGCCTATCTCGGATTTGAACGATTTTCTCGGTGGTTTCGTGAATGAGTTCGGGTCCGGTGATTTGCACGTCGCCTACCTCTGCCCAACAAAGAGGTGAACGACATTTGCGGCCATATAGCGCTTCAAAAGGTGCGGCTTTAATACTCGCGTGATAACTATTGTTGTAAGAGAACTCGGCGAGAGGTAAGTGCTTGTCCCAAGCTTTTCCGAAATCAACCACGCAAGCTCGCAACATGTCCTCTAAGGTTTGAATTGTACGTTCGCTTTGTCCATCGGTTTGAGGATGATATGCGGTGCTCATGTCTAAACGCGTTCCCAACGCTTCTTGCAATGTACGCCAAAATCTAGAAACGAAACGGCCATCTCGGTCGGAGATAATCGATAAAGGTACACCGTGTCGGGCTACGATCTCCTTAATGTAAAGTTGTGCAAGTTTCTCCATTTTATCCGTTTCTTTCATGGCAAGGAAGTGTGCGGATTTGGTGAGACGGTCAACAATAACCCAAATGGTATCATAACCGCCCGTCGTTTTTGGTAGCTTGGTGATAAAATCCATCGTTATCCTTTCCCACTTCCATTGCGGGATCTCGGGTTGTTGAAGTAGTCCGGACGGTCTTTGGTGTTCGGCTTTGACTTTGGAACATGTCAAACACTTGGAAACATAAGTAGCTACGTCCCTTTTGATGTTCGGCCACCAATATAGTTGTTTAAGGTCGTGGTACATCTTATTGGCACCGGGGTGAATCGAGTATCGTGACTTATGGGCTTCATCTAAAATAAGGCTTCGTAGGTCCCCATAACTAGGCACCCAAATCCTTCCGGCGAAATATCGGAGTCCGGTTTCTTTAACTTCGAATCGAGAGGTGAGGACGTTCAAGTGTTCGAGAGAGATGTTTTCATCCTTGAGAGCCTCATCTTGGGCTACCCGAATTTGGCTATTAAGGTTGGTGTGAATGGTGATGTTTAAAGCTCGGACACGGAGAGGCACCGCTCTTTCTTTTCGACTTAAGGCATCGGCTACTACATTTGCCTTCCCGGGATGGTAACGAAGCTCGCAATCGTAATCGTTTAAGGTTTCAATCCACCTTCGTTGTCTCATGTTTAGTTGCTTTTGATCGAAAATGTGTTGAAGGCTTTTGTGATCGGTGAAGATAGTACTCTTGGTTCCATAAAGATAGTGTCTCCACATTTTAAGTGCAAAGACAACGGCTCCGAGTTCGAGATCATGTGTCGTATAGTTTCGTTCATGAATTTTGAGTTGTCGAGAAGCATAAGCAATGACTTTCGTTCGTTGCATCAATACACACCCAAAACCATGTTTCGAGGCATCACAATATACAACAAAGTCATCATTGCCTTCGGGAAGTGACAAGATAGGAGCGGTGGTTAGCTTCGTTTTCAAGATTTGGAATGCGGATTCATGTTCGGTCGCCCAAATGAATTTCTTTCCCTTGTGAGTCAATGCGGTCAGAGGACGTGCAACCAAAGAGAAATTTTCGATGAATCTACGATAGTACCCGGCGAGACCCAAAAATTGACGAATGTGAGTAGGAGTAGTAGGAGTCTCCCATTTACTAATGGCTTCGATCTTTGTGGGATCGACTTTAATGCCTTGATCACTTACAACATGACCAAGAAATTGAACTTCCTTCAACCAAAATTCACACTTGGAGAATTTGGCATAAAGTCGTTCTTGTCTCAAGAGTTCAAGCACAAGTCGGAGATGTTGTTCGTGCTCTTCTTCATTTTTAGAATAGATCAATATATCATCGATGAACACAATAACGAATTTATCGAGATACGGTTTGCACACGCGGTTCATAAGATCCATGAACACCGCCGGTGCGTTAGTGAGACCAAATGGCATGACGAGGAATTCATAACTACCATAGCGAGTCCAGAAAGCGGTTTTGGAGACATCTTCCCCCTTAACCCTTAATTGATGATAACCCGAGCGGAGATCGATTTTCGAATGTACACAAGACCCTTGTAGTTGATCAAAGAGGTCATCGATGCGAGGAAGAGGATATCGGTTCTTAACCGTCAATTTATTTAGTTCACGATAATCAATGCACATTCGTAGGGATCCGTCTTTCTTTTTAACAAACAAAATCGGAGCGCCCCAAGGTGAATGGCTAGGTTGGATAAAACCTCGATCAAGTAGTTCTTGGATTTGACTTTGCAATTCTTGCATTTCAGATGGAGCGAGTCTATATGGTGCACGTGCTACGGGTGCGGCTCCCGGAATAAGATCGATTTGGAATTCAACCGGTCGATGAGGCGGAAGACCCGGCAATTCGTCGGGAAATACATCGGAATAGTCACTAACAATTGGCACATCATCGATGTGCTTCTCATCGGACTCGACTTTCTTAACGTGGGCAAGGATCGCAAAACAACCCTTACGGAGTAGTTTTCTAACTTTAAGGCACGAAACGAGGTTGAGTCTGGTGCAACTCTTATCGCCATAAACAATCAAAGGTTCACCATTCTCGATAGGAATTCGGATTGCGTTAAGATCACAAAGAATGTGAGATTTCGTTTTGACTAACCAATTCATACCGATTATTACATCAAAGCTTCCTAGTTCCATGGGTATCAAGTCAATTTCAAATTCCTTACCCAAAATGTTTAACGTACACCCCCGGTAATATGTGTCGGCACTTAATAGTTTTCCGTTAGCCACTTCAATGGTATAAGTGGTATCTAATGGAAGAGGTGGAGTGCTAAAAGAATGAGTCAAAGTCTTGGATACAAAGCATTTATCGGCACCCGAATCGAATAAACAGGAGACATAAGAATTGTTGAGAAGAAACGTACCCGTGACTAGTTCAGTGTTATCCCGGGCTTCCTCGGTGTTGATGTTGAAAGCTCGGCCACGCGTATTGGGGTTATCTTTCTTCTTTGGGCATGCATTTCTATAATGACCCGTTTGGCCACATTCGTAACAAGTGCCCGTCTTTGGTGCATTGGGCCACTTTCGAGCGACGGGAGTGGCAATTTTACAATCGTTGGCCTTATGACCAACTCCTTGGCACCGGTGGCAAATTAACTTACTACATTCGCCAAAGTGATGTTTGTTGCATTTGTTGCAAAGAGGTAGATTCCCGGCATAACCCTTCTTGCCGTCGAAAGTGAAAGATTTCTTGGCAAAGTTGTTGTTGCTTGATTGGGAGGGTTCCCACTTTCTTTTGTTGCCGCCCGATTTATCCGCGGCCTTAGGTGCCGGAACTACGATTTCGTCAACCGTTTCAATTAGTTGGCGAGCCATGTTCATAGCGGCTTGATGAGTAGTGGGTTTGGATGACATCACCCCTTGTTTGATGCTTTTTGGGAGACCGAGCATGTAGAGCTCAATCCTTTGAGATTCGGGGTTAACAAGATTAGGACACATCAAGGATAGTTCGGCAAAGCGTTGATTATAAGCTTTAAGATCGTTTCCGACCGCTTTCAAAGCTCTTAGTTCTTCCTCAAGCTTTCGGGTTTCTTCGCGCGGAAAATACTCAACAATCATCTTTTCTTTTAGATCGGCCCAAGAGAGGGCATGAGCTTCATCGGTACCCACCGATTGAACATAGGTGTTCCACCATGTTAGAGCAATTCCGGAGAAAGTGTGAGTGGAGTATTTGACCTTGTCTTGGTCCCGACAACCGCTTATGCTAAAGACGGCTTCCGTTTGCTCAAACCATCGGGTGAGCACGACCGGTCCCCCGGTTCCATCAAAAGTGTGAGGTTTGCACCCCATGAAAGCTTTATAGGAGCATCCCTCGTTTGAGTTTCCGGCTCCATTGTTATTGTTGTTGTTGTGGTTGTTATTATTATTGTTGTTGGATGAGTGACCGGCCATGGCCGCATCTACGGCGGTAGCTATCATCCGTTCGAGAGCTTGTTCGGGAGTTTCATTGCGGCGTACACGACGAGGAGCCATTGTTCCTTCAAGACACAAGAATATCATTGATTAGTATTCTCAATAATACTAACCGTGATATAGAATAAAGATAAAGAGAAGTTTTTCCTCGACTCGCCTTAAATTCTTTATGTCATAATGTCGGAACGTTCATATGAGTCACCGTAATATAATCCCGGAAATTATATTACCCTGATTCATATGTGCATTCGACATCGTTTCATATAGTCAAGGTGGCGCGTCAATCAAATTAAACAACGTGAGATTAAGATGAACTAAGAGTAGATATGAGTAGAAGCGTTCGAGTATAAATGCACAAGTAGTCAAGTAATTCCTTCTTCAAGTCTATATGCCGGTTGTAGTCTAGACTCACCAATGTACCCTATGACTCGGGGTTGACACTAATGAACTCTAAATCCCTACAACCAACGCTCTGATACCATCTGTAGCGACAGATGGGGTAGAAACCCACCCAGTGCCTTTCCAGCTAACCGCTTGGTGACCACTGAGTGTACCTCAGACACTGATTTTACGGCCCGCATTTCTGCCAAACTGCCAACCCTCAAATTCCAAGGGATCGCAAGGGGTAAGAGCCAATGCTTCGTCACAGGTAACACTGTGAGAACCCCCTCTACGATTAACCCGCCAAAAAGCATAGTCCGTATGAGTGCCCGGCCTGACAGCCGGCGCGCGTGACTACCTTTACGGCTAAGGTTAAACCAGCTCTGATACCATCTGTAGCGACCCGACCAAATCATGTTTGACGGCGCCGTCTACTTAGGTCCCGTTACGTGGTCATAAGTCTTTAAGACAAAGTTTGACCAAAATATGTCGCCTTCATTTCAAAATAAAGATTGTTCCCAAAGTTTACAAGAATTGTTCAACCAATAGTTAAGTTACAACGTTATAATACGAATGAAATCTAGGCGACACGGTTTAAAGTAAAGTCAAAAGACGCTCCATGAAATGCACATATACACGACATCCAATGCAAGTATCAAATAATGAGCGGAAGCATGTATCATGTATCGTTCAAGGACCTGAGAAAAACATAGAAATCTGTCAACGAAAACGTTGGTGAAATCATAGGTTTAAGTAAGTAAGTACAAGTGAACCACAAGATTTGCATCAATGAAATAATAGTAATACATTCCAAAAGTTTGTTTCACGAGCACCCAATTATCAAAGCTTAACATTCCTTCCATTGAATACCCCATCACTTAGTGCTAGAACAAACACTGATTCTCGAAAATATATTTCATCCGTAGACGGTAGCGAACCGTCAAAGATGAGGGTTGTCAACCCATATGGCCATATAACATAAGTTCTCGCTTACACCCGGCAAGTGTAACTAATGATAATCGAATTGAGGATTTTTGTTCTAAACTCGTATGTAGAATGTTTGTTTTCCCGTTCTTGTGTTCACTTAGTTCAAAAGAATCGTTTATGTTTTCTCATCCCAATATAAGTTCAAAAAGAGTAAAAGTGGGACTATGATCTCACCTTGAGTGCAAGAGTTAATAAAGTACTTCAACAAGTAGACGCGTGCAAAGACAAAGCTAGTCTTGACCTAATCATATAGGTTGTATCAATAACGGTAAACACAAACGGTCAAAGATGTTCAATTAGTCCTATGGCTCGTAACGACTCGATTAATATAGCATGTGAATCAATTAGTCAAGTTTCATGCACGATACAAGTAACTAAGCATGTTAGAACGATCGTATAATTGTTTGGTTAAGTTTGACTAAAAGTCAAACTTGGTCAAAGTCAAGGTCAACGGGGTCGGGTCGGGTATCCGACAATTTTCCCATGATGAGAAATCATTTATGAGCAGAATGGCCAAGTTTCATGTTAATCGGAGTTACGGTTAAGCGGGAAACATTTCGTGAAAGGAAAAATAAAAACAAAAATGAGCTGGGCATATGCGCGGCGCGCAATGGGTTGCGCGGCGCGCACCCAAGTGTAAATCCTGGTCAGAACTTAACCAAAGGGGGTAAATATCTGGGATTTCTATTTTGCGCGGCGCGCGGGTATATGCGCGGCGCGCAATACCTGGGAAACATGCAGTTTGCAGAAAAATGGTCCAAGTCACGAACCAAAATGCAAACAATCACATTTTATGATCCGCAAACAATTAGAACATGTATCTTATATCATCGGAAAGGTATTTTTACAAGGAATACAACTAAACACAATTCATCAATCACAAACATCATTTACAATAGCCGAAATCTCATCAAGTGATCAATAAAAGTCCATTTTCAAAGTTTCAAGTTCGTAAAACGTATTTTATGATTCGGGAATCCAATTTACACATACGATATGCCGTTCCGAAGGTAATTAAGCATACAATGTGTCTAAACACTTACTAACAACATTAACAAGCATTCAACGCAACAAAAGTTCATTTCAAAGTCTATCAAACCCTAACCAAAATTCACAAAAATCAATAATCATGTTTTTGAAGTTTTCTTAATCAACCTACGCATCAAAACGAAGCTAGTGATACTAGTAACACAATTAAAACATCAACTTTTAACATCTAACAACATATGATCATCCAAAATTCAAGAACAACACACCAAAATTCAAGTTCATGCTAGTTACACTAAAACAACGAGATCGAGCATATAAATCATATATTCATGTTAGACTTGAGCCATAGACACTAATTAACACTTTTATAAGTTAAAAACATCAAGAACACAAAATCTAGTGATTTTAGAAAGTTACCCAAATGAGATGAAGTTGGTACCAAAACGAAGAGGATGAAGAGAGGATCACGAATATGTAATTTATTTTGTTGTAAGCCTCCTAGATCGAATTTAGATGATGATTGAATGAATATGGTTTTGGGTGTGTGTGTTCTTGCTAGAGAGAAAGAGAGAGAGAGATGAAGATGAAATGAATGGGTGAAAGGGGTTTGACCCTTTGACCTAGTCAAGGGTTTGATCCCTTGTCAAGTTTAGTCCCTCAACTTTCGTTCGGGTGCGGGAATTACCTAAACGAGATAATTTAAAACGCGTATCAACGGGAGATGTTATAAACATATAACGGACTTTATATTAGTATAACGGAAAAGAAAACGGAAAAAGGTGGGATGTTACACAGTTGACCATATCTTTTAATCCGTTCATCGAACCCACACGATTTCTAAATTAAAAGTTATTAATTTTTCTTTAGCTTTTCAACGACATGCATATCATATACCTTATCTCAGTAGCATATGTATCAAATTCGTGATTTATCATAAACTATTTAACGACGAAACTAAGCATACAAACATGCATAATCATATATACTCAAGCACTAGTCAGGGATACACTATTAATATATAAAAGATAAGATATGAATGCTCACGTATCAATATTGTGATTCAATATTGCAGGAAAGTACGTAGACGCAACGAAAATGATAAACGTTAGGTTGACCTCACGAGCAATACCCTCGAACAATATCCATAACCTCTATAGCTATAACCCATAATTTCCTTAGCTCTATCCCGTTTGAAAACTTTTTTTGAAATCGTCTGAATATAACTCCGTCGAAGTATTTTATGTATACTAATAATATCTTGAAATAATACTAAGTAAATATATATATGTAATTCGATTGAGAGAGTTTAGAGAAATATATTTTCAAGTTTCTATGAAATAATAAAACCTATTGAATTCTATTTATAATAGATTTTTGAATTATTAAAGTAAATTATTAAAGTATGAATTATTAAAGTGAATTATTAAAGTATGAATTATTAAAGTGAATTATTAAAGTGAAAGTAAAGTAAAAGTAAAGTAAAGGTAAAGTTAAAGTTAAAGTATAGTAAAAGTATAAAACTATGTACGTATAATACGCGTATAAATATATTTAATATTAATTTAAATCGTTATATCATAAAACATTTTAGAAAAGTAGAATTATATATATTCATAATAGGTTTCAAGTTTTTAAATTACAGTCTGTTGGTGAAGCATGGGATAAAGTCCAAAGGTTTAATAAACGTATGAAATCATCTTAATGAAAAATGTCGAGTTACTTAACTTGTCGATATCCAACATCTAAGTTATTTACACTCCACGTTCTTACTTATAGATCACTTTACCATTTTCAGAATATTATCAAAAAGAATAGATTTCTTAAATCACAGTGGACCTCATAACATTGGCCCGTAATCATATCATAATGTATCTGATAATTCAATCATTTGATATTATCTCTTAATTCTGTCGATAAATATATCGAAACAAATACGTTCATGTAAAGTATCATATATATCAAATACTTTGTTAATGTTTTCAGTTATTATATATTATATATACATATCTATATACACATAATTGTTCGTGAATCGTCGAACACGGTCAAAGGGTAATTGATTACATGAATGTAGTTCCAAACTTTTTGAGATTCAACATTACAAATTTTGCTTATCGTGTCAGAAACATATAAAGGTTAGGTTTAAATTTGGTCGGAAATTTCCGGGTCGTCACAGCCTACAACTTATAGAATACTTTTATACACTTGCGAGTGTACATATATTTATAAACGGAAATCTTGTGGTCTATTAATATATTGAAATGATTGTTATGATAAACCTATGAACTCACCAACCTTTTGGTTGACACTTTAAAGCATGTTTATTCTCAGGTATTAAAGAAATCTTCCGCTGTGCATTAACTCATTTTAAGGATATTACTTGGAGTCATTCATGGCATATTTTGAAAGACGTTGCATTCAAGTCATTGAGTTCATCAAGATTATTATTAAGTCAATTATAGTTGGATGTATTATGAAATGGTGTGCATACCGTCAATTTTTGTTGTAAAGAAAGTTTGTCTTTTAAAAACGAATGCAATGTTTGTAAAATGTATCATATAGAGGTCAAATACCTCGCGATGTAATCAACTATTGTGAATCGTTTATAATATATATGAACGGGTCCTTTCAGTTGGTATCAGAGCGGTGGTCTTAGCGAACCAGGTCTGCATTAGTGTGTCTAACTGATAGTCGTTAGGATGCATTAGTGAGTCTGGACTTCGACCGTGTCTGCATTTCAAAAGTTTTGCTCATCATTCTTGTCGGAAATTACCTGCTTATCATTCTTAGTCTAGACACATCTTATTGCATTGATTGCATGAATAGTGTATAGACAAAATTCATATCTTAGCGTATCTGCTAATTCATATCTTAGCGTATCTGTTACTGTAAACTTTGCCTGACATATTCCGTAAATTCCTCCGTAATCTACGAAACCTTTTGCTCTATATAATTAGAATACCACCCGATAGCCGGAAAATCATTTCATATCCAAAAATTCTTTATTCAATCGTACGAAATGGAATTCGTCATTAGTTCAAGTCCCTCGAATTCTGAAATGGAATCCCACTCAAGTTTCGAAAGCAGTGTGACCGGAATGGATCAACCAATTAGTCATCATTTATTCTGGATGAATTGGGGATGGGTTCGTAGCCTCCTTAATCGTAGGAGACAAGAAGAAGGTGATCCCTTCCATCCACCACATTGCCCTCTTGGCGAAGAACCTGAAGCACTTACCGGCGAACCTATCCGAAACACCATTTTCTCTCTTATTTCTAGAGTATCTCGTCACGATTACATACTACACCAAATTCTAGATTTTATTTATCCGCTCGTCCGAACCGACAATCACCCCGGTGTAATAGAAGAAGTCAATGAGCTTCGCGTTCGGGTAGTGGCTTTGGAGAATATGGTGCAAAGGTTACAAACACCAGCAGCAGCACCAGCAGCATAAACAGTACCACCATCAGCAACACCAACAGTACCATTACCACCACCAACAACAACCGCATCACAAACCTCAACTTCACAATCTGTCCCATGAGCATCGACGTCATACGCCCTGTAGATACTAAGGAATACCACAACGATGAAGTATTGATTCATAACTTCATTGGAAAAACATTCTACGAAGATTATGTAATTTATAAAGTTTAGAAATTATCTATCCTAGCCTTAACCATAAATCAAGTGAGTTTAATTTAATATTAACTCATTAAATCTATATTACATCTGAAGAAATATACACATATATTTCCATAAAGACTGTAATAAAATTCTTTTGTACAAAATATTAATTGTGACATTTTTTTAACGGGTAGTTAATACCCGAGAGATATATAAATTCACAATTAATATGTTACATTCTTCGAATCTGATTCATCAAATCATCCATTATACTCCCTACTTTCACAACAATATACATTCTTTTATAGAAATCAAAACAACCATACTCATTCAAAAATCTAATTACATATTCTGATTTTGAAATCGCCGAATTCAATTCAAGTTATAAACGATATCATCACTCTTAGATTCTTACATCTTTCAAAGCTATACTTTAACTTCAAAACTGTGTTAGAACATCGTATGTATATTAACGATTATAATCTGTGTTCAAGCCCTTCGAAATACCTGAAGACACTTCAAATAATGAACAATCGAGATGATGATCCAACCACATGTTATCCACAGTTACGTACCTGAAAAACTCTTGAAACCAAAGTCATAATTTAACATGTATCCATGTCAGACCTTTTGGCATTTACTAGCTAAAATAACTTTTCAATCCCTTCTAAAAATAGACGATTTTGTCACAGCTCCAGCAAACCAACTTCAATTGTTCATTCGAATAAGCCTTATTATAATGATTACCACTTCATTATTATTACCGGGGAACCTTTCATATCTCGCCACATTAGCAGTAAACTTATTAACAACTTCATTGATCTTTGACTTTCCGAAAAATCTTTATATTTATCAAAATCCCATCATTTACTCATCTGCATCTTGTAACGAGAATTGCCATATGAATCATCAGAAATTAGCAATCTGTATTTTGAAATCTCGCAGCATGTCTACGCCAACAATTATATGTGTCTATCTTCTGGACTTATATACTTTGAATGTGAAGTTTCTGAAAAACACCTTAAACTGCGAACTAGTTCTCGAAATACTGATGAAGCATCAAAAACTGTAAACGATCTTAACAGTAAAAAGTTTGATGACAAAGAATAGTAAGGTGGAAAAGCTGAGAAAAAGAGAAGGTTTGGAACTGGAAAACGGATTGAACAGACTATGAAGGAGGCTGTGGACAAATCACAAAGACTAAATCTGCCTTCAAAGAATCCAAATGATTCGGTGCCTGCTAAAGTCATTAACGAATACCTTACTCTTTATTCTAAACCTTTACAGACAAATCTTCATCATCATCCATCAATATTAGAAATTCTAAGATATTATCATATCTTTCATTATAAATATCCGCGATATTTCTGAAGATATTTTCACAACTAGTCTTATCTGAAGTCATTTATCTCTTTGCGCTATCAGTGTTACATCATATAAGAAACTATTAGTTTCTATATTCTATAAACTTTCGAGTTTAAATTATGAATGTTTTGAAGTAGTGTTGGGAACTGAAGCATGAGTTAGTATAATATAATGACACTTGATCAACGTGATTATATTACAGTAAGTCATGCTGAGTTTCTAATGGGACATGACGATTCACAGACCATGCCGTCATCATGTTCCATGTTACACGACTCTTGTATTCTATTTAATCTCTAAAAATATCAAGAATATATTTTCTTGATGATTCGGTCTTTTCAGGGTATTCTGGTAAATTAACAAATCAAGATCGTGCCATTACCATTTCCTTCTTAGAACATTAACTCTGTTCATTCTGAAATTCATATCTGCGAATACTGGACCATTACAAACGTTGCTTAATCGCAAGAAGAAGAAACGAAAGGACAAAACTCCAAAATAGAAATTGGAGTATAAATCGCAGCAAATAGAAGGGAGCATTAACTGTGGATGTCAATGATTATAGAAGACAAAAGCAGGGGCTTTGAAATATAAGGGAAGATATAAAACCCAACAACCACCCAAAAATTATAAACCGTATATATCGATGCATATAGCAATATAAAGACACGGAAGAACTAAAAACACTATAAAACTGAGAGTATAGTAGAAGTAAATAGATTCTTCCGGAGGCAGATGAAAAAGAAGAACGACAGATATGAAAGTGAGGAGTATATCGAGAATCAGTACTGGATGAAGCATATTGACAAATACTTTAAAATATGAGTTGAGGGAGAAAGAATAGAAGGTGTGAGTTGTAAGGAAACGAAGGAGGTGGATTTATAGTGAAATACCCGACAGAGAAATCAAGATGGATTATCGTATTAATTCGAAGAGAATCATAATCTCCTTAATCACCGAAGCATCAAATCCAACATAGATTACAAAGACTTTCTTTAAATTCAGAGATCAATTGTGATGACGTCAAAAGATATGACGAATCACTATAATCTTATTTCCTTCATTTACGATAACTTCCCTCATACGCTTTGAGTAATCGAATTATTTTATCCATACTTCTTAGACATGATAAAACTTCATAATCGTCATAATAACATTTTCATTGTTAGCCATAACGACCTCTATCAAATTTCGGGGACGAAATTTCTTTAACGGGTAGGTACTGTGACGACCCGGAAATTTCCGACTAAATTTAAACTTTATCTTTATATTATTCTGACACGATAAGCAATGTTTGTTAAGTTAAATCTCAAGGATTTTGCACTATGTTTATACATTCATTTAAACCTCGACCAAATTCCAATGATTCACGAACCATTAAATGAACATATATGAATATGTATGTATATGTGTATATGTTATAAATTGAAAATGTCAACAAAGTATTTAAAAGTATAATGCTTTATATGAACGTATTTGTTTCAATATGATTATCGACGAAATTAAAAAAAATATATTAAATGATTGAATTATCAGAAACATTGAATTATGATTACAAGTCTCTGTTGAGAGGTCCACTATGATTTGAGAAATCTATTCCTCTTAACGATATTCGAAATAATTTGTAAAGCTATTTATAAATAAAAATAAAAAGTGTCATTTACGAAAGTTAGACAAAAGCTAGTGGAGAATTGGTTTCCATAATATTCTATTAATCTATTTTTAAACGTACAAAAACGTTTTCAGTTTAAAAAAAACTTTATTATTAAACTTTTATAAATATCTAGAATCACTTTTGAGAACTCATTACTTAACCAGTATAATAAATATAACGATATTTATATTTTATTTCATTAAATATATATAACGATTTAAATTAATATTATATATATTTATACGCGTATTATACATACATAGTTTTTATACTTTTACTATACTTTAACTTTACCTTTACTTTACTTTTACTTTACTTTAACTTTAATAATTCACTTTAATAATTCATACTTTAATAATTCACTTTAATAATTCATAATTTAATAATTCACTTTAATAATTCATACTTTAATAATTCACTTTAATAATTCATACTTTAATAATTCACTTTAATAATTCATACTTTAATAATTCACTTTAATAATTCATACTTTAATAATTCACTTTAATATTTCATACTTTAATAATTCACTTTAATAATTCATACTTTAATAATTCACTTTAATAATTCATACTTTAATAATTCACTTTAATAATTCAAAAATCTATTATAAATAGAATTCAATAGGTTTCATTATTTCATAGAAACTTGAAAATATATTTCTCTAAACTCTCTCAATCGATTTACATATATATATATATATATATATATATATATATATATATATATATATATATATATATATATATATATATATATATATATATATATATATATATATATATATATATATATATATATATTGCTCTGTATTATTTCAAGATATTATTAATATACATAAAATATTACGACGGAGTGATGTCCGAGTGATTTCAAAATAGTTTTTTGAATGAGTCGAAGCTAAGGAAATTATGGGTTATAGCTATGGAAGTGATGGGTATGGTTCATGGGTATGCTCGTGAGGTCAATCTAGTGTTTATCATCTCCGTTGCGTCTACGTACTTTTCTGCAATATTGAATCTCAATATTGATACGTGAGCACTCATAACTTAACTTTTATATATCAATAGTGTATCCCTGACTAGTGCTCGAGTATATAGGATTATGCATGCTTGTACATTCGATATTGTCCTTAGATAGGTTTGTTGAATCCTGAATTAGATACATATGCTATTGAGATAGGGTATATGATATGCATGTCATTGGAAAGCTAGCGAAAAATTAAGAACTTTTCATTTAGATATCGAATGGTTTCGATGAACGGATTTGAAGTTATAGTCAACTGAATTTTAGTATTATTGTTAAAATGATTATTATTACTATCGTCGTTATTATTTTAATAGAAATATCATTGTTATTATAAAATATCATTATTACTATTATGTTAGTATTATCATTTTATCATAATAACATTTTTAGTAAATATAAATATTGTTATTTTTTTATAGAATAATAATAATTATTATTACAAAATAATACAACTTTTACTTATTATTATTATGATCAATATTATTTTATCAAATAAATAGGGGATACAAAGATATTTTTCACCACGCGTAATATAATTACATTAATAATACTTACCACTATAGTTTTAAGATATTAAGTGAACTTTATAAATTTTACTACTTAAGATATATAAAAGTATATTTTATCATATATAAACGTTAATATAAATTTTTATTAATAAATGACTTTTATTATTATAAAATCTAATAAATATATTTAAATATATAAAACGACTATAGTTAAGTTATATAATAAACACGTATAAATTTTAGAAGTCATTTTGGGTCAAGTTGACTTTTGTTGACTTTTACATATTAGTCTCGAGCATTAGGATTGTGGTACACTATGACTTGACCAAAAATTATTAGACAAATATTGACCAACATATAAATATATATAATTAATATAGGTTAGTGAATCCGAGGCCAACCTTGCACTTGTTAAATGACGTTATATGTATTTTTACTACGAAATACAGTATGGTGAGTTTCATTTGCTCCCTTTTATATATATTTTTGGGACTGAGAATACATGCGCTGTTTTTATAAATGTTTTACGAAATAGGCACAAGTACTAAAACTAATTCTATGTGGGTTTAAACCAGAAATATACCCTTAGCTTGGTAACATTAAACTACTTGTCTATGTACGGTAGGCGCGAATCCTAAAGATAGATCTATTGGGCCTGACAAACCCCATCCTAACTATGGGATGCTTTAGTACTTCGAGGTTATTTTAAACACACCTGATCTGGTGTACTTCAGAGGGTAAAACATGAACGTTAAGGCTTGTTACCGGGTGCCTACAACTTATAGAATACTTTTATACACTTGCGAGTGTACATATATTTATAAACGGAAATCTTGTGGTCTATTAATATATTGAAATGATTGTTATGATAAACCTATGAACTCACCAACCTTTTGGTTGACACTTTAAAGCATGTTTATTCTCAGGTATTAAAGAAATCTTCCGCTGTGCATTAACTCATTTTAAGGATATTACTTGGAGTCATTCATGGCATATTTTGAAAGACGTTGCATTCAAGTCATTGAGTTCATCAAGATTATTATTAAGTCAATTATAGTTGGATGTATTATGAAATGGTGTGCATACCGTCAATTTTTGTTGTAAAGAAAGTTTGTCTTTTAAAAACGAATGCAATGTTTGTAAAATGTATCATATAGAGGTCAAATACCTCGCGATGTAATCAACTATTGTGAATCGTTTATAATGTATACGAACGGGTCCTTTCAGAGTTTAACCATGATTTTGGATATAGTTTCATGTTCATAAGAAAAATAATTTTCTCAGAAGAACAACTTTTAAATCAAAGTTTATCATAGTTTTTAATTAACTAACCCAAAACAGCCCGACGTGTTACTACAACGGCGTATATCCGGTTTTACGGTGTTTTTTGTGTTTTTCGGTTTTAAATCATTAAGTTAGCATATCATATAGACATAGAACATGTGCTTAGTTGATTTTAAAAGTAAAGTTAGAAGGATTAACTTTTGTTTGCGAACAAGTTTAGAATTAACTAAACTATGTTCTAGTGATTTCTAGTTTAAACCTTCGAATAATGTAGTTTTATATATATGAATCGAATGATGTTATGAACATCATTAATACATCAGTTGTTGTGGATAAACCTACTGGAAATGAGAAAAATAGATCTAGCTTCAAAGGATCCTTGGATGGCTTGAAAGTTCTTGAAGCAGAATCATGACACGAAAACAAGTTCAAGTAAGATTTCCACTCGAAATAAGATTGTTATAGTTATAGAAATTGAATCAAAGTTTGAATATGAGTATTACCTTGTATTAGAAAGATATCTTACTGTAAATAAGAAATATTTCTTGATGTTGGATGATCACTTTACAAGATTGGAAGTAAGCTAGCAAACTTGGAAGTATTCTTGATTTTATGAAACTAGAACTTATATAATTTATGAAGAACACTTAGAACTTGAAGATAGAACTTGAGAGAGATCACTTAGATGAAGAAAATTGAAGAATGAAAGTGTTTGTAGGTGTTTTTGGTCGTTGGTATATGGATTAGATATAAAGGATGTGTAATTTTGTTTTCATGTAAATAAGTCATGAATGATTACTCATATTTTTGTAATTTTATGAGATATTTCATGCTAGTTACCAAATGATGGTTCCCACATGTGTTAGGTGACTCACATGGGCTGCTAAGAGCTGATTATTAGAGTGTATATACCAATAGTACATACATCTAAAAGCTGTGTATTGTACGAGTACGAATACGGGTGTACACGAGTAGAATTGTTGATGAAACTGAACGAGGATGTAATTGTAAGCATTTTTATTAAGTAGAAGTATTTTGATAAGTGTCTTGAAGTCTTTCAAAAGTGTATGAATACATATTAAAATACTACATGTATATACATTTTAACTGAGTCGTTAAGTCATCGTTAGTCGTTACATGTAAATGTTGATTTGAAACCTTTAAGTTAACGATCTTGTTAAATGTTGTTAACCCAATGTTTATTATATCTAATGAGATGTTAAATTATTATATTATCATTATATTATGATATATTACTATATCTTAATATGATATATATACATTTAAATGTCGTTACAACGATAATCATTACATATATGTCTCGTTTCGAAAACCTTAAGTTAGTAGTCTTGTTTTTACATATGTAGTTCATTGTTAATATACATAATGACATGTTTACTTATCATTTATAATGATTAAACATAGTGTAACAATATCTTAATATGATTCATATGTAATTAGTAAGACGTTGTTATAACGATAATCGTTATATATATCGTTTCGAGTTTCTTAATTCAATAAACACAATTTTATGTATATAACTCATTGTTAAAATACCTAATGAGATACTTACTTATCATAATATCATTTTAACTATATATATAATCATATATATGCCATCATATAGTTTTTACAATTTTTAACGTTCGTGAATCACCGGTCAACTTGGGTGGTCAATTGTCTATATGAAACCTATTTCAATTAATCAAGTCTTAACAAGTTTGATTGCTTAACATGTTGGAAACACTTAATCATGTAAATATCAATTTCATTTAATATATATAAACATGGAAAAGTTCGGGTCACTACACTTTTCCACTATGAAGAAATCATCAATCATTATTCACAGGTACTGTATCATTTGTTATCATCGTCATCGCCACTTCAAGGAATAGAAATCTTAAATGGGTATTACTTTTATTTATTTAGTTATATAATTACATACTTTTATTATTCATCATCGATAATTGTAATTTATAAATCGATTTATTTCCGAATTACAGTGATTTAATCTATCTGTTAGGTTCATGTATGAAAGATGGAAGTATTTTTGTTAATTTGTAAGCAGATCCTAGTTAGTTTGTGTAAGAAAGGTTCGATGGTGTTTTGTGGGGGAGGTTGGAAGTTTGTTTGATGGTATTGAATGCGAAAATAGCAGAAATTTTGTGAGTGTGTTGTGTTTTATGTTTTTCGATCAGAATCACTATCAACAAATAATGGATTTTAATTTGTTTTTACTTTTAATTGCTTGAAATATAAATAGAATTATACAGCAGGTTAAAAAAAGGAGGTTGATGGTGGTAGGTTTATTGGTTATTTGTTGAAGTGGCTTTGCGGTGGTTCGAACATGAATTAAGAACTATAGTTAGCTGCAGATGCAGGTACAAGGGAAGTGAGTTTCGTTTGGTTTGGTAATCGAGTAGTCGGATAGTATAATTCGAATAGAACAATACTAATAATCTTATGGGTTTTGCATGTTCATGATGTTGAACTTGTGAGGCTTTAGAATCCTAACAGATAACAGAAAAAAATTAAGCATGGAATGATGTGGCGTTTTGTGGTGTTTACCTTGGTTCAGGAATAGAAGCATAATAGGAATATAGAGATGTAGCTGGATCTCTGATTGTTTAGCTATTTTGGTCGTCTGAAGCAGAAGCACTTGTACTAGGGATAATAGACAGATGTAGGTGTTGGAAGTCATATCAACAAAGATGTGGTAATGGTGACTTGGTTCTTGAGCTCGAACAGAACAAGATATGCAACCGGGTGTTATCAAAGAATAAAGTAGGAGAGTGGGTTTGTAGATGATGTGTGTGTATAACTACATTATAATTGTGATGGTGGACAAGAGAGGAATTTTTAGTGAAGGAAGAAGAAACAAAATATATAAAAGTAGATTGTGATTGATTTTTGGATTTGCTGTAAAGATGGGAATCTAGTTAGTACTAATTTGTAAATCACATATATTTTGATAGTAACATGTAACTGATCCGGATTTCCAAATCTTTTTGTATGACTTTTTACATATTTAATATTAATAAATAATTAAATAGATTAATAATAATAGTAATATTAATAATAATAATTTTATAAATAATTATAATAATAATTAATAATAATATTATCAATAATGTTAATAATGATAATAATGAGTTATTATAACCTTAATATAACACTGTGTTTATATTGTAATTAAATTTGATATATTACTATTACATATGTCATTTATTATATATATATATATATATATATATATATATATATATATATATATATATATATATATATATATATATATATATATATATATATAATATATATATACATGTATCAATCTACCATTGGTAATATAATTATTTGTTGTTATCCTCGTTAAGAAAATAAAACAAGTATTTCTAAATACTTGTATTCGAAGTTTTCAACACACATATATATATATATATATATATATATATATAGGGGCAAGATCAATGGGGAAGTAACCAATCGGGGGGAAGCAAAAAAAAAATTTCATTTTTTTTTTAATTTTTTTTTTCCAGCATCAAGATCACACGAAAATATGAACATTTAGAAGGGACACTTCGTGATGAATGTTATTATTTAGGCGGGAAAACCATCGAAAAAAATAACATTCAAGATAATATTGTTCGTGAAGAATATGAACGTTTTTTTTCCATGTTTTATGAAGTAAAATTTAGCCCGATTTAGAGTTTAGGGTTTAGGGTTTGGTGTTTTGGGTTTATTCCATAAACTCAAAACAACAAACCCTAAACTCTAAACCGTTCGTGTTAAAAACTCAATCTAAATCCTAAATCTAAACCCTAAACCCTAAATTTCTAAACCCTAATATCTAAACCCTATAAACCCTAATATCTAAACCCTAACATCTAAACCCCAATAGCTAAAACCTCAAAATACGCTCGAAAAACACGATAATTGTTATATATTACTTCTTCGAGCGTTTTCCCGCCAAAATAAAAACATTTATCACAAAGTATCTCTACTAAATGTTCATATTTTCATCTCATCTATAATGTTCGTGAACAAAGTTTTTTCAAAAAACGAAAAAAAAAAATTTTTTGCTTCCCCCCGAATGGTTACTTCCTCTTGATCCTACCAATATATATATATATATATATATATATATATATATATATATATATATATATATATATATATATATATATATATATATGTTTACATACCTAACTACAATTAATTGTTCGTGAATCGTCGAACATAGTTAAAGGTTAAATGAATATATTAAAACAGTTCAAAAATTTTGAGACTCAACATTATAGACTTTACTTATTGTGTCGAGATCATATAAAGATTAAGTTTAAATTTGGTCGAAAATTCTCGGGTCGTCACATGAAACAGCTAAAGCCATTACCACGAGAAGTGGTATTACACTTAAACCACCTGAAATACCTGTAATTTTTGATGACTCTATTCCTTCTCCACAGGCACCACAGCCTGAGCAAGAGAAGGAAACAGAACCGGTAGTTGAAAAGGTTAATGAAGATAACACAGTTAAGGCAAAGCCTTATGTTAAACCATACAAACCACCATTTCCTTACTCGAGTAAAATGAGAAAAGAAAGACTTGAAGCTGAGCAATCCAAATTTTTGGATATGTTTAAACAAATAAATGTCAATCTTCCTTTCATTGATGTGATTTCATAAATGCCAAGATATGCTAAATTCTTAAAAGATCTAATCACAAATAGAAAGAAAATGGAAGAACTCTCGGCTGTTACAATGAATGCTAATTGTTCTGCAGTGCAGTTACATAAACTACCAGAAAAATTATCAGATCCAGGAAGTTTCACAATTCCATATTTTCTGGGTAGTGTTAGTTCAATAGAAGCATTGGCAGACTTAGGTGCTAGTATAAATCTAATGCCATATTCACTATACGCTAAACTAGACCTTGGAGAATTGAAACCAACATGAATAAGCATACAACTAGCCGATCGATCAGTAAAATATCCTAGAGGGATAATGGAAAACATGCTAGTTAAAGTTGGTACTTTAGTATTTCCAGTACACTTTGTTATTCTGGACATGGAAGAAGATTCTCGAGTTCCTCTTATATTAAGAAGACCATTCTTAAACACGGCTAAAGTAATAATAGACGTGTTTGATAAGAAACTGACCCTAAGTATAGAGGACGAGAGGGTTACTTTTTCTGTTGTTAGAGCCATGCAACAACCGTAATCTGCAGATGATACATGTTATTATATTCAAACTATAGATTCACATGCAGAATTGTTAGAAGAATTTAAAGAATTACAAGGAACAGGAGAATGTTCTTTAGGAGAAGGAACTGAACCAATTGATGAAGTTGAAATGTTAGCTGCACTTATGGCTAATGAATATGAACCAACAACATAAGAACTTCAAATGCTAAAAGAGGAAGACAGATATCGATACAAATCATCGATAGAAGAACCACCGATATTAGAGTTAAAGCCACTTCCAAACCATTTGGAATACGCTTATTTACATGGTGAATCTGAATTACCTGTAATAATATCGTCTTCTCTTACGAAAAATGAAAAATTTCAACTCATTTCTGTGCTAAAAGCTCATAAACCAGCTATTGCATGGAAGATTAATGACATTAAAGGTATAAGTCCTTCGTATTGCACACATAAAATCCTTATGGAAGAAGGTCATAAAACCTATGTGTAACGCCAACGAAGACTAAATCCTAATATGCAAGATGTTGTTAAGAAAGAAATAATTAAACTGCTAGATGCAGGTTTAATTTATCTAATTTCTGATAGTCCATGGGTAAGCCCAGTTCAATGTGTACCTAAGAAGGGTGGCATGACTGTCATCACAAATGAAAAAGATGAGCTTATTCCTACTAGGACTATAACAAGATGACGTGTTTGTATCGATTATAGAAAATTAAATGATGCCACCAGAAAAGATCACTTTCCATTTACCTTTCATTGATCAAATGTTGTAAAGGTTAGCTGAGAATAGTTACTATTGTTTTCTTGACGGTTTCTCAGAATACTTTCAAATTCCAATCGCACCCGAGGACCAAGAGAAAACCACATTCACGTGCCCTTATGGTACTTTTGCTTATAAACGCATGCCATTTGGACTTTGCAACGCCCCTGTAACTTTTCAAAGGTGCATGATGACGATTTTTCACGACATGATAGAAAAATGCATGGAAGTTTTCATGGATGACTTTTCAGTCTTCGGTGATACTTTTGAAACATGTCTAGTTAATCTTGAACGCATGCTTATTAGATGTGAGCAATCAAATCTAGTTCTTAATTGGGAGAAATGCCATTTCATGGTTAAAGAAGGCATCGTTCTTGGTCATAAAATTTCAAAGGAAGGAATTGAAGTGGATAGAGCTAAAGTAGATGTAATTGCTAAACTTTCACATCCCACCAATGTTAGAAGAGTTAGGAGTTTTCTAGGGCATGCCGATTTTTACCGACATTTCATAAAAGACTTTTCTAAAATTTCCACTCCTATGAATAAACTCCTAGAAAAGGATGCTCCATTCATCTTTTCGGATGAATGCATCAAATATTTTAATATTCTTAAAGAAAAAATCACTAATGCGCCGATCATGATAACTCCAAATTGGAATCTACCATTTGAACTCATGTGCGATGCAAGTGATTTTGCAATGGGAGCCGTTTTAGGATAAAGGATTGAAAAATGATTTCAACCTATTTATTACGCTAGTAAGACGTTACAATTAGCACAAACGAATTACAAAACTACTGAAAAAGAACTCCTTGCTATTGTCTTTGCTTTTGACAAATTTCGTTCATATCTCGTTCTAGGAAAAACGGTGGTCTATACCGACCATTATGCTCTTAGATACCTATTTTCAAAACAAGATGCCACACCATGATTAATCCGTTGGATCTTACTCTTATAAGAGTTCGATATTGAAATTCGAGACAAAAAGGGAGCAGAAAATCTCGCAGCTGATCATCTTTCTCGTCTTGAAAATTCTGAATTAGAAGTTCTAAATGAATCGTCTATACAAGATAACTTTCCTGATGAATATCTTTTGAAGATCGATTATAATGAAATTCCATGGTTTGCAGACTATGAAAACTACTTAGTATGTGGATTCCTTGAAAAAGGGTTATCGTACAAAAAACGAAAGCAATTCTTTAGTGATATAAACCACTATTTTTGGGAAGATCAACATTTGTTTAAAAGTTGTCCCGATGGAATAATACGCCGATGCGTATTCGGGGATAAAGCTAGTCAAATCTTAAACCATTGTCACACAGGACCAACATGAGGGCCTTATGGGCCTCAACTCACACCAAGAAAAGTCTATGACGCTGGATTCTATTGGCCTACAATTTTCAAAGACGCACATCTTCTTTGTAAATCCTGTGATGCATGTCAAAGGGCCAGAAAAATAAGTCAATGTGATGAAATGCCACAAAATGTCATTCAAGTATGTGAATTATTTGACGTTTGGGGTATTGACTTTATAGGTCCATTTCCAAAATCTCATAATAATCTCTACATTCTCATTGCCATTGATTATGTATCTAAATGGGCGGAAGCACAAGCTCTCCCAACTAACGATGCACGAGTTGTAGTCAACTTCTTAAAACGTTTTTTTGCTAGGTTCGGAACACCGAAAGCTTTAATAAGTGATCGGGGTACTCATTTCTGTAACAACCAACTTGAGAAAGTTCTCAAAAGATATGGAGTAACTCATAATATCTCAACTGGTTATCATCCACAAATAAGTGGACAAGTTGAAAATACCAACCGAGCATTAAAACGAATTCTAGAAAAAACCGTAGGATCAAATCCGAAGGAATGGTCCATGAAATTGGAGGATGCACTCTGGGCTTTTAGAACAGCCTACAAACTTCAATTGCAACCACACCTTTTAAACTCGTTTACGGAAAAGCATGTCACCTACCAGTAGAAATTGAGCACAAAGCATTTTGGGCTTTGAAGATGTGTAATCTTGATTTACATGAAGCCGGACGTCTATGGTTAAGTCAACTAAACGAATTAGAAGAATTAAGACACGATGCATATGAAAATTCGTTAATCTATAAGGAAAGAACGAAGAAATGGCATGATAAAAGAATCAGAAGTTCAAAAGAATTTAAGGAAGGAGACAGAGTTCTTCTTTTCAATTCACGATTCAAGCTATTTTCTGAAAAATTGAAATCAAGATGGTCTGGACCATTCATAGTCAAAAGAGTTTTCCCGTAAGGAACAGTAGAGTTAATAAATTCAAATGGGATTGAATTTAAGGTTAATGGTCACAGAGTTAAACATTACATAGATAATCCAATGGAAGTTGAAGATGAAGTTAATCACAATTTTGACTCCACAGCTAACTAAGTGTGGGAAGATTTGAATCTTTTAAGGGTAATATAAATTTATGTTAGAGTTAGATGTTCTGTTTTCGTGTAGTTCTCGAGAATGGAATCTGATTGGTCTTTCCCTAGCAGACCCTAAAGAACTAGTCTTCTCCCTCCATTCTGAATTTTTATTTCTTTTAGGTTTTACCAAATGAAGAATTCCTTTGATTTGAACCATGGTCTACCACTACACGCTATGATTAGTAAACGTAATAATAACATTTTCCCGAGTGAACTGGTATCATTCATAAGAGGAAAAATGGACGAAGTGAGGAAAGAACTCAGGAAGAATCATAATAAGATACATTTTAGTAAAGGAAAATCAAAATCCATAACAAAAAGAAGAGCACGACACCTTGAAAGATGTCATAAATGCGGAAAATGGTCACACGAAGGGAAATGTTCGAACTATAGAGACCCGTCCTAATCCGTCTGGACGAAGTCTTCAACTGTTGGTCCCATTGGGAGGTTCTGACCTCTATATGCCATGAACGACTCCATGTAATATGAGCAAATGCACAGCGAAAGATTTCTTTCATACCTGAGAATAAACATGCTTTAAAGTGTCAACCAAAAGGTTGGTGAGTTCATAAGTTTATCATAAAATAATAAAATTCTGTAATTTTGATAGACCACAAGATTTAAATGCTGCATGGTACAAATGGGCCCGAATTCTATACCCACCTGTAATGTACATGCGATATCTTTTAAATACAGTACACCTTTCTTGTGTACGAAACCATTTTTCATAAATCCTAGTAACCGTACACATATCTTGTGCACAAAAATAACATACACATAACCTGTGTATAAAATCATTCTCTCGATACATAACATTCATTTTCATTTCTTTCATAGCTTGGCTTGGTAACCGACCTTAACATATAATGCGCATAATAATATCCCTAAAACAGAACATCTCGTCTGTTTAATAATCATATAAACTTCGAAGTACTAAACACCACGCCCACTAGCCCTTCCGTCTAGTGAACATTCTGGGTGGGGGTGTTAAACCCGGTAGCTACCTTTAGGATTCGCGTGAATTAGGACCATACCCGATTCTAATTCTTAGGTTACCAAGCAATAATAATCAGGGGAAAAATATTCACAACAATTAGTGCCAATTATCAAGTCCACATAATTCAATAATAATCCACAGAACTTCTGTCTGCATAATAATTCATTCGAGGAATGTTTTGCTTGTGTCTATCTCGTCAAACATTTATAAAAGCATTTCATGTATTCGCAGTTCAAAAATATATTTCAAAAGCATTTAATAAAGCAGTTGTAAAAATAGTCCATGTATTCTCAGTCCCAAAAATATAAAGAGTAAAAGGGAGCAAATGAAACTCACCATACTGTATTTTGTAGTAAAAATACATATGACGACATTAAACAAGTGTAGGGTTGGCCTCGGATTCACGAACCTATATCATTTATATATATTAACACTTATATTTGTAATCGAACAAATTTATTATATCTTAAATTATATATTATATATATTTAATTTGTATGTATCTTTAAAATGATTAATATTTATATAGTTATATTAATATTTATATATGATTAGTATTATATTAAAATACATCATTTGATATATATGAATGTTTATATAAAAAAATATGTTTATTATATGTAATATTATTATAAATATAATTTTATAGGCATAATATTTATTTGTTGTAAAAATAATAATAATGATAATACTAGTAAAAATAATGATAATAATAATAATGATAATAATTTTCAATAATAATAATACTTATATTCATAATAATAATAATAATTAATAATAATAATAATAATAATAATAATAATAATAATAATAATAATAATAATAATACCTTTAAAGAAAAGCATCCAAAAACAATTAAACTGCCACAGCCCGGGCTCGAACCCACGACCTCTCGAATACACATAAACACTCCTCACCATCCGTCCATTTCTAATTTTCTGGTTAAATTAGATTCCAAATAAATATATAAACCGCATTTTCTGTTTTGTAATATCTTCTCCAAAGACAATCTAGAACTTATTCATATTCTCTTTCATTTTATCAACGAATCAACAATGTCATCGTACCTCATCATCAATATCATAATCATCTATGTCATATATCCTTATCAAGTATCACATAAAATTATAATTATCATGATTATTTTTATGTATCATTCCCCATCGATAAACCTTATCCATCATCTTCATCATAATAATTATTTTTCATGATCATAATCATTATATGTATCATGATCAACTATCATCGATCACGTATCATTAACATGTTTATTCTTAATCAAAGAATCATCATAATACCTTAGTTTAAGAAATAAGTGTATGTGTCGTGCGTGAGTCTCGTTCAAAAACAGAAACAATCAAAACAACTCAGTCGACTAGCTTGGTTCTTGGGTTGATTCTTGACTAATAACATCGAGTAAGGTAGCAGTAGTCCGTAAAAAATTAATAATAGCTGCAGCGAATAGCAAAACAGAAGTGTAGCAGGCCCATCACGTATTGAAGGAGCCCAATTAGAAAACTGAATCATATGGCCCAACAGGAAAGGTAATCTCGGCCCAACAGCAGAATTTCAGCCCCACACTAGGATCCGTAATAAAAAAATATACATCCAGCAGCTGTACATGAATTGAGTTATACCAACTCCCCCTTTTCCCCTTTCAATCGTGGCAATAACATCTGTATTATTATTATTCCATTCTTCAACAAAATACAAGTGGGGTTCATCATTGTTTAGTGCTTATTAGTCAAAAAAGAAAAAGCACCGATTATAATATATATTTTTGCATGTTCGACGGTTTTCGTTGTAGTTTTAATCGAAGTTGAAACAGAAAAAGATGAGCATAAAGTCGCAGTAGTAATGAAGGGTTGTACTTGGTTTTGGGTTGGGTGTTTGGTCGTTGACTAGCAAAAGAAGAAAGAAAGAACTTGTTGGTTTTCCTTCATGGTTTACGACTTGGAACCAAATAGAAGGCAACATTTTAGTTGCAACAATTTATGATGAGGTTCTTGATTATACTCAAATAGTAGAACGAATGAAGAGGAGATGGGATTGGTGTTCGGTTTGTTCGAATAAAAACTAAGAAAAAGAAGACAGGAGGACAGAATTTTGCGATGGTATTTGAAGTTGCAAACCGAATATTAACAGCACGAAATTTGCAACATTTTGTATAGGTTGGTTAAACGAGGTGTGATTGATGGGTTTATCAAGGTGGTGATGTTGGGTTCTAATAGTAATAGAAAGAGAGAAGAGAAACACAGAGATAGTTCCATGGTGATCATGGTTAGTGGTTGTGATGTTTCTTATTTCGGACAGGATAGAACAGGAAACAGTAGTAGAGTTGTCAATTGTTGATGTGGTTGTGCTTACAAATGAAACTGAATTTTGATAGTGGTATGTGAGGATTATATAACTTGATAAGAAATAAGGAGAAGAGACGTTAAGGTTAATGATGGCTTGCTTAATTGAATCAAAACATAATTACAGTAATACTAGTTTTATGGATAGATTGATACATGGTTTATGTATATAATATATAATATATTAATAACCTAAAGTAACAATATAATAATTAATAATAATGTAGTGTAACCTATATTAAAACACGGATGAAATGAAGAAATAGTAAAGCCATCAATTTGTTTCTTTCTGCCGACGCTTTAAAGCGGATAGTATATCGTACTCCATTGCTAATCAGTGGCGTATAAAAGTCTTCGGAAAAATTCCAAATTTTTAAATTAAATATATTTATTTATTTTGGTCATTATGGTATAAAATTCGATCCTTAATTGTTAAATAAAAATTACATCAACTGTCCCTCTCAATTATAGGTGGAATATAAAAAGTGCTAAAACTTAACAATTAGTTCCTAAATACAGTTTTAATAAGCCTACAATTTATAGAACTCATTTTCGTATCACCGTTTATTATAAAATCACATAAGTTTGAATTTAACTTACTTAATATCCATCAAAACATCAAACGAGTATTACTATCATTTAATATTTATTTTTAATATACTTTATTTATATATAGAGATATTTTTTTTAAATAATAATTATTATAATATAATATTTTTATTTTATAAATTTTTTTATAACAACCTCATATAATACTTCAAATTATAATTCGAATTATTATTTATATATACATACACACATATCTATTTACAATTAATTGTTCGTGAATCGTCGAGAGCAGTCGAAGGTCAATTGAATATATGAACATCGTTTCAAAATTTTTGAGACTTAACATTACAGACTTTGCTTATCGTGTCGAAATCATATAAAGTTTAAGTTTAAATTTTGTCGGAAATTCCCGGGTTGTCACACGAACAATCAAACACATTCCAATACCGAGTTCGTTACTCTATGCAGAGAAGAACCGTTCATATGTCTAGAAGAAAAGTTATTAAAAAATCGAGGTTACGCCTATGTAGCTATGGAAAACTAAATCGAACGACTCTCTTATGAGTCGGCTAAAGCAGGTCTCTGAGAATTCTTTCTCACAGGTAAGTATGTACAGTTTTTATTTGTATTTATTTATTGCTTTTAACCTTTTGATAATAAACGTTGAATCTTTCACTATAAAGTATTAAATTGATATTCAATAAAATTAGGTATGCGAAACCAAAATTATTGATATCATACACAAATTTAATTCATCACTGCAAAATTTACCGTTTATTCATAAGGTATAAATATCTTTAATCGATCAATCCAAAATATTTCAAAAATTCATCATGAGTAAAACTAGGTAATATAACCAAAATTACCTTACCCAAAAGAGGGACGTATATTTTTGTAAATATTTGATTGATTAAAGTGGGATAAAAGACCAAAAAGATTTTTATTTTATTTTTACCTTGTTTTTAAAATTAATATATAACTATATTATTTTTAAATATAAGTTTTATAAAAGTAATGTATATATTAATGATATTTATATGAAATTTTATGCATTTTAAATTTAAGTTTGGTGTGAATTTAAAAACAAAATTTACTTTATTTCATTAAGTTAAAAAATTGATTTCTAAAATTCGTCGTGAGTTGAAGATTAGGTCGTTGAACCGAAATTGCTTTACCCGAGGGTGGGACGAGAAATTTTGTTATCATTATTTTTAATTATTGATTTAAAGTATGCCAAAAAAATAAAAAATACAAACCCAAAAATCTTTGCTTTTAAAACAATCGTTTTAAAATGACAAATTTTAAAATTTTGGCGAGGGACGAACTAGGTGAACGTACCGAAACGCCCTCAATCTAAAAAGAAACAAAATTTTAAATTAATTAATTAATTATTTTACAAGTAAAAGGTTTTATTAAAAAAAAAACACCGCAGTCGCGGAGCTCCTGAAGGGAAATAGCACCGCAGTCGCGAAGCAATGAAAATCCAGACCAGTTAAACTGGTCGACAGACCAGTCTCAAGCACACACAAATATCCAATTTTTTTCTGCGAAAATACCTACAAAAACGCTCCCAAATTCGCAATTTTTCACCGTTAATCATCAAATTTCTTGCTAAAAACATGTTGAGAAGAATCCTACCAAGAAGTTTTAAGTAGTGTAACTTGTTTAGGTTGCTAAATGATCAAAACTTTGATCCTAAACATGATATTTGAGCATTAAAGTGGACTTTTTGAGTCAAAAATGCATGAACTAGATTTAATTGACATGAACACCATTTGAAACTTGTTTAATTGCTATAATGATTATTTTTGACATGTTTTAGAAGATGAATGCTAAGGAACATTGTAGATATTTTCATATATGTTATTTGTAAAAGTGTAGAATTATTAATATTATAAAAATGCGTATAAAGTTTAATTTGAATTAAACATGTCATTATGATTGTTTCAATCTATGATTTTGCTAACACTAATGCATATTTGGATGCACAAAAATTGTGTTTAATGTGTTTTGCAGACTGAAAGGGGTGAATCTTCATCCGCGTCCCAGGCTCACAATGCTCCTCCTGAGAATGCAGCTGAACAGGAGATTAACGACCAATACAGACAAAATCTACCGCATCAATTCATTTCATATTCAAATATACAATTGTCAGATTTACACCCTAATTTAAGATTTGACAGACATTGGATAGATTATCCAAAATATCAGAGGAACTTACACATTCTTCAGTCAAAGGATGTTGAAGTATCTAGGGTGATAGATTGGGAACCGTTAGAAACAGTGCGATTAGCCGAACGAATCAAGGAATTACTTTACCAAAGGTATGGTAATTCTACTTTTAACGATTGGGAACGTTTATTCACCATACGTAGGCCTGTATATAGAAAATGGTGTGTATAATTATTAAGTAGTGTTGAAATAAATGATCGGGTAACTAGCTTAACCGATCGGAGTTTTATTAGATTTTTGTTGGGAGGTGTGATGTGCCATATATCTCTACTAGATATGGCTCAGGCTTTGTGTATATATACGCCTGACGAATTAGCATCTACTGATTGTCAGAGGTTAATAAGTAATGGTAGAAGGGTTGACGAAAATTTTGGTATGAATGGAATATGGAGTAGAATGACTAGCCAAAACCGATTTCGTGGGGGATCTTACTCTTATGCTGATATTAATAGAGCTGAGCTTAGACTAATCCATAGGTATTTAGCAAACTCGATTACACAGTGAGGTAGGAATAAAGAAAAGGTGAATGAAAATGATCTATTTTACCTCATGTGTATTCGAGACCTACAAAGCGTTGTGAACATACCTTATTGTGTGGGTTATTACTTATCAGTTATGGTTAGGGGTATGCGTCCTAATAGTATAATAGGAGGTGGTATTTTATTACTTTAATTGCTAAGTATCTCAATGTGGATAGAAGTCAGGGGGATTATTAATTTCAGTACCAGAAACCAGTGATAGAATAGATTTACGCGTGTATCATGGTGCAAAGGTTTTAAAGAAATGACATAACGCTGCAGTACCATATGATGGCGCGCATCCACAAGTAGAAAGAGATCAGGAGCAAGGTAATGCGGGAGGAGGAAATCAGATGACAGAAATGAAAATTTTATTGGCCCAAAATGAGTATGAAATGGCTAGACAACGAGCATTTGCAGATTGGCAATATCATCAAAGCCAAATCATAAGCCATTGTGCCTACATAAAAACAAACTACATTCCTACTCAACCGGCTATATTTTCTCTCTGGACTATACAGACCCGACCACCGTTCCCTACATTTAAACCCATCTCAAGCATTCTACATCACTTACGGCTATGAATGGAATCCCTACTGGAACCATCCTCATCAACCGTAATTTTTTTTTATTCTTATTTTTATTTATTTTGTAACTTGTAATTTTATACTTTTAATACTTCTTTTGATACTATAATAGTTTTTATAATTTTCTAACTTTTATTATTAGATTTTAATAATTTTTGAATGTGGGGTGATATACCCAACTTCAAAAATATGTATATATATGTTTGTAGTTTATCTCATGTACAAAATAGGGTAAAACATCGCACTTTTAAAGACTGGCATTAAGTTCAGCAAAAGCAACTAATTTTAACGACAAGATGCAAAATAAATGTGATATAACAACTGCAGGAATGAACAAATGATGTGCACCATTTATCATTCAAACAAACAACAATATTTTTGGAAACTTTGGTAAAATTTAATCATTTTTTACGCTAATCACCTTAATAATTTAAATTGTTACTGATTTCTTGCAAATGAGGGCATTGCAAGATCTTAAGTGTGGGAAGGGATTAAATTCTTTCAGATTTTTAAAAATTGACTTATACACTTGGTTTAATAGCCACCGTTAAACTCTACTAGTAACGCAGTAGTTGTATTAGAATCTAGTGCTCTCTGATAATAAAGAACAGCCCTAGTCTTATATACTGACTACCCACTTCTAGTAAAATTTTTAAATTTTTTTTTTAAATAAATGAATTCAAAATCTCGTTTATACATATTTATGAACAATAAAACTAGGTGTTAACACCGAAATTATTGTTACCTCGGAAAGGACATAAATTGAGAAACAACCCAAAACGCTTGAATTAATTTAAAATGGAATAGAAGAGAATAAAAAGGCAAAGAAAGAAAAATAAAAGCCAAGTGTTGGAAAAATTTACCATGTTATTTAGAACATATATCACATATTTTTGTAAAAATTATTGAAGATACTTTTGTTTTGGACGATATTAATCAGTTTTACCCAATTTATTGTAATATAAATGGAATGAAAAAGGAAGTACAGTCTTCCGATAAAAAGACACGCGCTTCTTGATTTAGGTCAGGAAGTTGTCGTCCAGACCAGTTGTAGAGTCTACGAAAAATCTTGAAAAGTTTTCTCGAAAATTAGCTGGAAATCCACGGACCTCAGCATCAAACAGGGTCGCCAAGTGGTCAGACTTATCTTAACCATGAGAGGATTTGTCTCGTACAATGGGGGGCACCATGCAAATTAGCTTATAAGACTAATGAATCAGATCCCCAGAAAGGATAATCTCCTTAAAGATTAAAAATCAGCTTTTAAGCCTGATATTACTCAATCCTTAAGATTGAACTTAAAGATTGAGAATTACAAACTCATGAAATTCGATGATATCTAAACTCGAGCTTGAACGAGAAAATATTTTGATCAAATTACAAACTGATTTGTTTTCTGAAAACCCATTTTCAATGCGTTCATTACCATTGAACGTAAAATCCTAGGAATTCACCTGGAATTCATTAGGTCACCTGGACCAAATCGGGTGTCAACTGTAAGAACGGTGGTTGCATAGCATAGTCGAAGACAGGACCTTGTGCCAGACCAAAAAACTATAGGGTGATCTTTACTATTGCTCCTACAAAGGATAGTAATTGCATCCGACACGATATGGACCATAATCAAAAGCATGTCATTAGACATTGCCTTAACAGTTGCTTGTTCAACGCTTTCCTTTACAACCGGACGATAGTTTACCGAAATGTAATATACGAAGCAAGTATACTGGACATGTTGCTTTCCTAATACAAGGTTAGCAAGTGGGTGACACAAAACCATAAGTTTTGAGCTAAAATTATCAAATCTGAAACCCACAAAACCCACAAAAACAATTTGCGAACACCGGTGAAGGGTTACTCCGGAAAACTTATCTAGGGTAAAAGCTAGATTGAATTTTCAAAAGATCAAATGTTTTCATAAAGATCCAATTTCCTAAAGGATCTAAATTTTTATAGTCATGTAGGACTGTAAACCACATCGTTACTATCATTGTTCATACCGCCGTATCAAAATCACTGATGTACAAAGTGTGAAGAATAAATAAGTGATTCTAGTAAAGTTATATTCAAGTTCTATATTGCATGAGGACAAGCAACGCTCAAGTGTGGGAATATTTGATAATTCTAAAAACGAACACATATTTCATAGCATTATCCTTCAAGAAAGACAAGCTTTTAGTTGCAATTGTTCTATTTCTAAGTAATATTCGTTTAAATAATAAAAGATGAAGACAAAAGACAGATTCGACGATTTGAAGACGCAAACGACCAAAAAGTTAAAAAGTACAAAGTACAATCCAAGTGGTTCAATTTATTGATAAGAAACGTCTCAAAATTACAAAAGTACAAGACGCAAAAAGCAAAGTACAAGATATAAAATTGTACGAAAAGGCGTTCGAAAATCCGGAACCGAGACATGAACTAACTATCAACGTGTGACTCAACGGAGCTGAAATTACAAGTCAACTATGCACAAGAATATAATATAATATATAATTAATTATATATATTATTATATATTATATTTATCAGCAGCCCACGTTTAATTCACTATGGTGAGCTGGAATCCAAAGCTCCGCGACTGCGGAGCTGTGAGGAACAAATGTACCGCAATCGCGGAGCTACACAGTGTAAAATGGGTCTATAAAAGCCAACGCATTCGAACGATCTCATCATCCTTTTTCTTTCTTTCTATCAACGTAAAATATATATATATATATATATATATATATATATATATATATATATATATATATATATATATATATATAATTATAATTTTAATTTTAATTTAAGTTTAATAATAATAAGGTTATAGTGGCGAATGTTTTAAGTTTGTAAGTCGAATTTCTGTCTGTGTAACACTACGCGATTAATACTCATTATAAGTTATGTTCAACCTTTTTAAATTAATGTATCGTAGCTAAGTTATTATTATGTTTATTTAAGCAGAAGTACTCATGATGTTGGACTAAATATTAAGACGGTGTTATTGGGCTTTGGACCACAATTGGGGTTTGGACAAAAGACCGACACTTGTGGAAATTGGACTATGGGCTATTAATAGGCTTTATATTTGTTTAACTGAATGATATTTTGTTAATTTAATATAGAGATTTACAATTTGAGGTAATTATAAATAACCACATACACTCGATCGGACACGATGGGCGGGATATTTATAAATACTAATAATCGTTCATTTGACCGGACAAGGGGATGGATTAATAGTCATTGGACTCATTAAAACAGGGGTGGATTACACTCAATGGTAATTAGTGTAATTGTTAACAAAGTATTAAAACCTTGGATTACACGCAGTAGATAACCTGGTGTATTCATTAAACAAAGTATTAGACCTTGTTACAGTTCGAATCCCCAATTAGTTGGAATATTTGACTTCGGGTATAAGGTTAATTTGTCGAAGACTCTCGCACTTTATAATTATGACCGATGGACTATTATGGACAAAACCAGATGGACATATCGAATAATTCAGGACAAAGGACAATTAACCCATGGTAATAAATTAAAATCAACACGTCAAACATCATGATTATGGAAGTTTAAATAAGCATAATTCCTTTATTTCATATCTCAACGCACTTTTATTTATCGTCATTTTATTTATCGTACTTTAAATTATTGCACTTTTAATTATCGTACTTTTATTTATCGCAATTTTATTTATCATCATTTACTTTACTCTTTAAATTAAGTTATATTTATTTTTAATATTTTACATTAGGTTTTAATTGTGATTTAAGATGTAAAATCGACAAACTGGTCATTAAATGGTAAAACCCCCTTTTATAATAATAATAGCACTACTTATATATATATATATATATATATATATATATATATATATATATATATATATATATATATGTATATATATATATGTATATATATATATGTATATATATATATATATATGTATATATATATATATATGTATATATATATATATATATGTATATATATATATATGTATATATATATATGTATGTATATATATGTATGTATATATATATATGTATATATATATATATATACAAATATAGTTTAAAATAAATATAGCGTTAAACTCAGCTGTATTCATGTGGAACGAACCAGACATACTAAAAACTACACTACTCTACGATTAGGTACACTGCCTATAAGTGTTGTAGCAAGGTTTAGGTATATACCATTCAATAAATAAATAAATAACTTTTGTAAAATTATATCGTATTTAATAGTATTTCATAGTAAAATATAATCTATTTCATACCCATCCGCTTTAACATCAGAAATCTTGTGGTCTATTATTATTATTATTATGATATAGGTTAAACCTATAACTCACAAACATTTTTGTTGACATTTTAAGCATGTTTATTCTCAGGTGATTATTAAAAGTTTCCGCTGTTGCATGCTAAATTAAGGACAAGAGTTGGAGTCAGCATGCTTGTAATATATTGTTTAAAAACTGTATTCGAAGATTTAAATCGATGTGTAATAATATTGTAAACCATTATGTAATGATTGTGTGAAAAATGTTATCTTTTAGATTATCATTACTTGATAATCTACGTTATGGTTTTAAAACCTTTATCGATAAAATAAAGGTTATGGTTTGTTTTAAAAACGAATGCAGTCTTTGAAAAATGTCTCATATAGAGGTCAATACCTCGCAAGTAAATCAATTAATATGAAACTTTTATAATCGATATGAACGGGACATTTCATATAGGTGCCTAATGAATTCTCTATAGACGTTTAATGTACTGCTAGGATTTAACAGATTTCCAGTAAATGGGGGATATGAGTTATAAATGTATCGTTTCTCTTTTGGAATATATTCAAACAAGTCTAGATATTTGAAAATAGTTGGGTATTCTTCCCGTATTTCATCTTCCATAGTGAGGAATTCATTGAGACTGACCTTCCCTTTTGGATCATGAAGAGGGTTGAATCCTGGTTCATTTGAGTAAAACTTATCTAAAAGCAATGAAATCTCTAAGTCGGACAAAGTTATCCGGCTTCTTGGACTACAAGGATCAAGAATTAGTTCTTGATGAGACTCATTAGGGTTTAGACTTATTTCATTTTTATATTTATAAAGAAAAACTTCTCCGGTTTCTGAAGTTGTGGGAGAGCAACTGCCTTTCGCACTTTCTTCGTAATCGGTTAAGTTTGAACTGGACTCTACGAAAATGAATATCATAATTAATATTTTGTTTTGTGGTTTTATAAAGGGTTTAATATAATGGCTACTTTAAATCCTATACCGACAAACTTTCTGCTTATCAAGCATGTGTGTTTCTCATCAATTTATCTTTTGAAACAAGTGGCCAGATCGACAACGGAGAGGCAAAATCCTTTTGGTTCCAATATAATTGGAGACTGTTCGGAAAATCCAACAACCAAGTCCGTGTATAGGTGTCTTTCTTAAACACCACTCAAGAATCTCAGATATCCTGATAGAATCAACGATTACCTTAACAAACAGAAAGTTTGATCCGCAGCAGTGGCGCCAAAAACTTACTACCCCTATGATATGGCCAAAACGGATGGTTTTATTTATGCCGTGTCGTTAGGTCACAAAACGTCAGAATTAGTTACCAAGAGGGAGTAATGGTTTTATTATTTATATTTAGCTGGGTTTCCTAGCTATAAGTCACCTACTTATCTTCCATTTATCGAGTAAGTGGTAAGTATAACTTAGGTTCGTATTTTTATATGTTTGCTCAGTAATGTGGGATAAAAGTACCTAAATAGTTAACCGCAGCGACAAGTGGAGATAGATTAAACTTAACTAAGGTAATTAAAACTATAAAGATCAAAAGGGATAGGTATTAAGAATAGGTAGAATCAACACTAAACCTCAATCAATCGGGCTATGAACCTAATCGATTTTTCACTAAGACTTTAGGCTTTGAAGATACTGGCTAAGACGGATATCCCAACTTCCAACGTTAACCTTAGATGGTTTAAACAACCTTATGGATGAAATCCTAGGTACATGAATAAAGTGGTGTATCCCTAAAGGAAAGTCTCAGTTTTTCTTAATCCTAGTTGGCTTAACTACAGTAACATTCCTCCACTTAATACTAAGCAATGCCGTAACATTAATAGATGTGCAAGCTTAGATATCCTAAGGTACTGTTAATTGGATTAGAGGTCTCTCCTTTGTGATCACTTAATCAACTCTATATTTCCTACTCTAATCACAACCTAAATGGGCAGCTCTTCTTTGATGTATAATTGATTAACCGTACGTAGGTACTATATCCATATTATGACGTTAATCACATATAACTACTTACCTTGTATCCTAGGGTTGATCAGGTCCTAATACTAGGTTATCGAGTGAGTAAATGGAAAGGTGGTCCATAAATTAGACTTCTAAACCGTCAAGGTTTCTGCATAATAATAGCATAAGTTCCAGATAAGATATTCAACATATAAGAAACATTTGCAATGGATAGATAGGCATGCAAGATGAATTCAACTTAAAGTAACAAAATAATTTTATTAGATTAACAAAGGCGTTCACCGTTTACAGAAGAGATCTGGACCATTACAAGTGCTAACATCCTCTAGACCGCTCCTAGTACAATCTTCGGTGTTCGCCTCCGGGTACTTAATTTCCCGCTCGGAGGTGAGAAGGCCTTGAGAGCTTCTAGTGAGAGAGTGTATTGTAGTGAGAGAGTGTGAAGAGGTGTGTGAAAAATGAATGACAAGTGCCCTTTAAATAGATTTGAAAATTGCTGTCATACGGCTGGCAGGCTGTATGTCAAGCTGTATGCCTGCCCGTATGACAAGGAAACCCGTTTGTGGTACCCGGATGGATGGATCCATATGGCAGCCCGAATGGCAAGCTAAATGGCTGCCCTGGTTTGCTTTTTTCCTTGGATCGTAACTTGGTTGTCGGGGTTGTAACTTGTCTTTTACCATTTTAGCTCTTGAATCTTCGTTTTAGCTCCGATTCTCCTGATTCTTTTTGCATCGTCTTCATAATTACTAAATCTACAAAATCATCTAACAACTTGATAATTTTGCCAATAAAGTTTGGAACTTTATTATTTTTGGGCCCTAATATCGAGGTAAAAATGTGACTTTTTAGCCGATATCAATCCTCAATACCCTTCATCATTTCTTCCTCTTCTTCAACTTGAATTTTCTCATGTTGATGTTGATCATCAAACATTTCTTCATGATCTACACCATTAATCATTAGAATCTCAAGTTCCTCTATGTCTAGTAAGATATCATCTAAATAATGACTCATGTCATCTCGATTTATGTTTTCTTACTTTTCACTCGCAGAACTATCAGATATATCTATAACATCAATATTTTGTTGACTCGAGGAACCAAGTTCATATGTGGAATATGTTGTGTAAGCACCGGACCTGTACTGATTTTCCCCCTCATGATGATTGTCGAAATCGAAATCGTCATGATCCGGTATGCTAATTGGTCCAGTTAACCTACATGGTGAGTTAGGAAGTACTACTCTTGATTGTTCAATGAATATTGTTGTTTCGCGAATCTCATCAAGATTTGGATGTCGATAAGTTTAAGCAACATATAGAACCTCTAGCTCCTCGAAAGATAGATAATTAAATCTGTATGGTTGCATAGATCAAGATGATGAACTTGATGGTGATGTAACAGTATATTGTAATGATGATGGTGGTGGAAGAATAGAAAATAATGGACGTCTAACCCTTTGAACTACCATTGATGTTGGTGAATGTTGTGTTATTTGATTTGTCACGAGGGCATGTATAGGAGAAGTAGCATTTTGTACATATGTAGGTTGATACATAATACTAGTTAGATTAAAACACTTCTGATGGAGCTTGACTATCAACCAAAGTTGTAGTAGGTAGTGACCATTGCAGGTCGTCCACCTCCATGACATTAGTAACATGGGACTCTAAGATGATATTACTATCAGTCACAATTCTCGCGGTTATCCCGACTCCTGAATTGTCATACCCCGTCCTAACCCGTCTGGACGAAGTCATCAACATCTGGTTCCATTGCGATGATCGACTCCAAATAATATCTTTAAAATGAGCAAATGCACAGCGGAAGATTTCTTTCATACATGAGAATAAACATTCTTTCAAGTGTCAACCAAAAGGTTGGTGAGTTCATAATTTTATCATAAAACAATAAAATTCATCATTTTAATAGACCACAAGATTTAAATGTTGCATGGAACAAATGGGCCCTGATCCTATACCCACCTGTAATGTACATGCGATATCTTTTAAATACAGTACACCTTTCTCGTGTACGACATCATATTTCATAAATCTTAGTAACCTTACACATATCTTGTGCACAAAAATAACATTCACATAACCTGTGTATAAAATCATTCTCTCTATACATAACATTCACTTTTTCATTTCTTTCATAGCTTGGCTTGGTAACCGACCTTAACATATAATGCGCATAATAATATCCCCAAAACAGAACATCTCATCTGTATAATAATCATATAAACTTCGAAGTACTAAACACCATGCCCACTAGCCCTTCCGTCTAGTGAACATTCTGGGTGGGGGTGTTAAACCCGGTAGCTACCTTTAGGATTTGCGTCAATTAGGCGTGCACTAATTCTCAAAATTAGTGATGTTCCCTAATTCTTAGGTTACCAAGCAATAATAATCAGGGGAAAAATATTCATATCAATTGTGGCAATTATCACGTCCACATAATTCAATGGTGGCAATTATCACGTCCACATAATTCATTCGAGGAATGTTTTGCTTGTGTCTATCTCGTCAAACATTTATAAAAGCATTTCATATATTCGTAGTTCAAAATATATTTGAAAAGCATTTAATAAAGCAGTTATAAAAATAGCGCATGTATTCTTAGTCCCAAAATGTAAAAAGTAAAAGGGAATCAAATGAACTCACCTAATGTATTTTGTAGTAAAAATACATATTATGACATTGAACAATTGTAGGGTTGGCCTCGGATTCACGAACCTATATCATTTGTATATTTATTAATATACTTAATTGTAATCGAAAGAATATATATGTATTTATTATTAGTGATATAATTTTTATGTTAATAACATATATATGTCATTATATATATATATATATTTTTAAGTAAATAAACATTTTTATATGGTTAAGTTTTGTATTCAATATATATGTATATATATTTATATACATTTGTATACCTATATCTATTCTATAATCATATTTTGTTTGTTAATTTAATGATAATACTAATAACAATAATACTAACAGTAATAATAATATTATTGATAATAATTATAATAATAATACTGATAGTTTTATTTGATAGCTTTAGTAAAATTGACAGTAATGATAGTAAATTTTAATAATAACAATATAGATAATGATAATCATAATAACAATAGTAAATATTAATGATGATACTTATAACAATAATAATGATAACTATGATATTAATAATTATAAGTATATTGATAAAACTAATATTTATAAAAGGATAACAATTCTAATGTTAATGATAATAATAATATATTTTTATTACTTTCATAATAATAATAATTATAATGATATTCCTCATACTTAATAATAATAATACTAATAACAATAATACCAATACTTAATAATAATAATTATAATTATGATACATGTATTAATATCAATTAATAATAATAACAACAATAATAATAACAATAATAATAATAATAATAATAAAAATTTTAAGAACTACCTCTAAAAAAATGGCTTTTAAAAAGAATACGCCATGCGCCACCGCCCGGGCTCGAACCTGCGACCTCTCGCTTAACGAACGCACTCTTAAACCATTCCACCATTCATCCATGTCTAAATTAAACCCAACTAGAAAGTTTATAACCCGTTTATTTTTAATGATTTTTATCTTCATTTCGGCCTAACAATTAATACACTCTCGGCCCAACAATGATTTCGGCCCAACAGAATAAAAGAGTAAAGGCCCAATCAAGCAAACTCATGGGCTTTTGATCTGTGTATAATTTATACAAATGGCAAAACATATATATATATATATATATATATATATATATATATATATATATATATATAAAATGCATGCCTTAAATAATGTTTCATCACCTTCACCCATCATCACACGATCATCATCATTAACATCATTTTAATCGCCATTTTCATTAAAATCCTTTCATCATCATCTTCACATCATCTACATCGTGATATCACCATCATCTCCTCATTATCATAATCATCATCATGATCATCGTATCACGTTCGTCATCAGCTTTAATGTTACCATCTTCATCATCACAGAGCATCATCATCATGTAACTTTATCATCATCATAATTGTTCATACGATATCATCATCGAACCATCCATCATCATTCCTGAATCTCATTATGATTCATCATCACTCTCATCTTTATCATAGCCGCAATAGTAATTAAATCAGAAAACCCGAAACCGTGGCAAGTAAAAAAAAATATGGAGGTAATGGTGGTTTTTGAAGGAAAATAGAAAAAGGGACTCAACCGTAGTTAATTCGAGTAGTAAAAAGGTTCAAGTAGTGGCGGTTTGGTTGGCGAAACACTGCAGTAACATAAATAATTTCCTTTAGTTGCGAGGTGGCACGATCAAACAGAAAAATAGATGTAGCATACATGGTGTTTGGTTTATAACTTGTTTAAATCATAAATGATAAGTAGAACTGCAGCAGTAGTCTTTTGGGTGTGTGTGTGTGTTCTGCGACCTGCAACTGAGCAATAGTAGGGTGTGGTGGTGACAGTTTCAGATGGTGTTCGAAGTGATAGTGGTTTTCAAGGTTAGGAGGGTTGTCCATGGTGGTTAATTATATGATGAAGAGGGTGGTGATTGCCGAAGATGGAGGGTGTAAGGTGGTGGCGATGGTGTGCAGGTGGTGGTCGGCGGTAATGTTCGGTGGTTGTGGGTGGACAGTGGTGTGAAGAAAGAAGGCAAAGTGATGGTGGTCAATGAGTTATCTGTACCTCCATCTCAATCTCACGTACATATACCTATAAGATGTTATATTTTTAAATATAATATTAATAATAATTATTAATAATTAATAATAATTATAAGATATACTAATAATAATTTTAACATGTGTTTGGTGAAAGTTTGGTGAAAGAAACAGTAAGCCATTTTAATGATTCATTCTGCCGACACTCTCCACGGCCCGTGTTTCGTGCACTATTTGAAATCAGGGGCGAATAAAAGTCTTCGAAAAAAATCCCAAAATTTTAATTTAAGTATCTTTATTTATTTGAGGTCATTATGGTATAAAATTCATTCATTAATTTAATAAATAAATATTACATCAACTGTCTCTCTCATTTATGGGTAAAACATAAAAAGTGCTAAAATTTAATAACTAGGTCCTAAATACATTTTTAGTAAGCATAAAATTTATAGAAATCATTTTCGAATTACCGTTTATTTTAAAATTACATATGTTTGAATTTAACTTGCTTAATAACAATCGGAACATTAGACGAGTATTACAATCATTTAATATTAATTTTTAATATACTTATATATATATATATATATATATATATATATATATATATATATATATATATATATATATATATATAGATTCAGGTTTTATTATCTAATTAAATACATTAAATATATGTTTTCAAATAAATAAATTTAATATTTAATCTTATATATTTACAATTAATATTCATGTACATATATATATACATTCTTAAATATATATGAATCTATTTACAAATAGTTGTTCGTGAATCGTTGGGAACAGTCAAAAGGTCAATTGAATATATAAACATAGTTTCAAAATTTTCGAGACTCAACATTACAGACTTTGCTTATCGTATCGAAATCATATGAAAATTAAGTTTAAATTTGGTCGGAAATTTCCGGGTCTTCACAGTACCTACCCGTTAAAGAAATTTGGTCCCGAAATTTGAGTGAGGTGGTCATGGCTAACAATAAAAATGTTTTCATGACCCATACAAGCTGAAAATTAGAGTTTTATCATCATTGAGTAATATGGATAAAATAATTCGTTTATTCGAAGAGTACGAATGAAGCTATCGTAAAAGAGTGAAATGAGTAAATGAAGATTTAACTTAACCGATGACGTAGTTACGGTTGATTTCCGGAATCCAAGAGATTTAAAGAAAAATCCTTAAAATCTAAATAAGATTTTGATTCTTTGATAATCAAGGAAATTAGGATCATTTTTGGTTAAATGCGATGATCTGTCTCGATTTCTCTGTCTGATATTTCCATTATAAATTAAACTTTTCAGTTCCATTATTCTCACCATTCCTACACTTTCTTTCTTAGTTCATATATCCAAAAGATTGTAAAAATGCTTAATCCAGTTCTAATCCTTGATATTTTCCTAATTATCATTTCTGTCATCCTTCTTTTCAATCTTCCTCCAGAAAAATCTGTTTACTTCTACTATTATCTTGGGGTGATACTATTCTTAATTATGCCGTGTCTTTATATTGCTATTCGTATTAATATCCATGGTTTGTAACCTCCTTGTTGTTATTGGGCTTTATATTTTCTCTTATATTTTGGAGCGCTTTGCCTTTTTATTATCTTCTAAACCTCTAGTAAAGCAAGTAACGGTCCAGAATTCGTAAGTATGAAATTTCGAATGAACTTAATGTTCTAAACAAGAAAGAATGTAATAGTACGATTTGATTTGTCAAATTACCAAAATCACTGAGAATAGAACTTTCAAGAATATTTTTTCTTGATATGTTCAGAAGTTAAGAAGAATGAAAGAGTTATGTAACATGGCACATGATGACTTTATGATATGTGAATCATCACGTCCCATTAGAAACTCAGCATGACTTACTGTAATATAATTATGTTGATCAAGTGTCATTATATTATACTAACTCATGCATCAGTTCCCAACACTACTTCAAAAGCATTCATAGTTTAACTTGAAAGTTTACAGGATATAGAAACTAATAGTTTCTTATATGATGTAACACTGGTAGCGCGAAGAGATAAATAATTTCGAACGAGAATATTTATGAAAATATCCTCAGAAATATCGAAGATATTTATGATGATATTTTGGAATTTCTAAGTTCGATGGTTGATGTAGAAAGATTTTCCGCAAGAATTTTTAACATTAACAGCTTGTACGAAAGAATTTTTAATTACAATCTTTATGAAAATATACTTACATATATATTTTCTTCAGATTTAATCATGGATTTAATGAATTAATTTGATATTAATCTCATTTGATTTACCATTAGAACAAGAATATATAATCTCTAAAACATTAGAGATTACATAATTGCCATGTCGAACGAAGATAAATGATGTAGAATGATTTGCAGATTGATGATTATGCTCGAGGTACATAATGAGATGTTGAGGTGTGTGATGTTGAACTTGGGTTGTGGTGGTACTAGTATTGATATTGGTGGTACTGTGGGTGCCGTTGATGTTGCTGAAGCTGGTACATTTTGCACCATATTTTTCAAGGCTACAACTCGGGCGCGTAGTTCGTTGACTTATTACTCCGGGATGATTGTCGGTAAGAACGGGTGAATGAATAAGGTTTAGAATCCGAGTTCTGATATAGTAGTGGCAATATAATCGGGAAATGAGGGTGAAAATGGTGTTACGAACATGTTTGCCGGTAAGTGCTTCAGGTTCTTCATCAAGTGGTGAATTCGGTTAGTGGAAGGGATCGCCTTCTGTGCTTCTCCATTGATTAAGTCGACTACAAACCCATCCGATGAATTAGGGATGGTTGATTGGTTGATCCATTCTGATTACACTGCTTTCGGAGCTCGAGTGGAAATCCACGTCGGAATAGCTGTCAGAATAACTATCGGAATAGCTATCGGAATCTGAGGGACTCGAACTGGTTGAGGGATTCATCTCATACGATCAGATTAAGGATTTTCGATAAGAAATAGATTATAGGATTTAGATTAGTACCCTGCAATACATAGTTTACATATGCATATATAATACTAAAATACCATAAGTTACGGAGGAATCTACGGAAGCTGTCAGGCAAAGGTAACAATAACAGATACGCTAAGATATGAATTTATCTATACACTGTCTATGCAATAGAGGCAGTAAGACATGTCTAGACTTTAAGGATGATAAACAAATAATTTTTCGACACTAAATGATAAGCAAAACTTTTGACATGCAGACACGGTCGTAGTCCAGACTCACTAATGTATCTTAACAACTATCAGTTAGACACACTAATGCAAGACCTGGTTCGCTAAGACCACCGCTCTGATACCACATGTCATACCCCATCCTAATCCGTCTGGACGAAGTCACCAACATCTGGTTCCATTGCGATGATCGACTCCAAATAATATCTTTAAAATGAGCAAATGCACAGCGGAAGATTTCTTTCATACCTGAGAATAAACATGCTTTCAAATGTCAACCAAAGGGTTGGTGAGTTCATAATTTTATCATAAAATAATAAAATTCATCATTTTGATAGACCACAAGATTTAAATGCTGCATGGTACAAATGGGCCCGAATCCTATACCCACCTGTAATGTACATGTGATATCTTTTAAATACAGTACACCTTTCTCGTGTACGAAATCATCTTTCATAAATCTTAGTAACCATACACATATCTTGTGCACAAAAATAACATACACATAACTTGTGTATAAAATCATCCTCTCGATACATAACATTCACTTTTTCATTTCTTTCATAGCTTGGCTTGGTAACCGACCTTAACATATAATGCACATAATAATATCCCCAAAACAGAACATCTCGTCTGTATAATAATCATATAACCTTCGAAGTACTAAACACCACGCCCACTAGCCCTTCCGGCTAGTGAACATTCTGGGTGGGGGTGTTAAACCATGTAGCTACCTTTAGGATTCTCGTCAATTAGGCGTGCACTAATTCTCAAAATTAGTGATTTTCCCTAATTCTTAGGTTACCAAGCAATAATAATCAGGGGAAAAATATTCATATCAATTGTGGCAATTATCACGTCCATATAATTCAATGGTGGCAATTATCACGTCCACATAATTCATTCGAGGAATGTTTTGCTTGTGTCTATCTCGTCAAACATTTATAAAAGCATTTCATATATTCGCAGTTCAAAATATATTTCAAAAGCATTTAATAAAGCAGTTATAAAAATAGCGCATGTATTCTTAGTCCCAAAATGTAAAAAGTAAAAGGGAATCAAATGAACTCACCTAATGTATTTTGTAGTAAAAATATATATTACGACATTGAATAATTGTAGGGTTGGCCTCGGATTCACGAACTTATATCATTTGTATATTTATTAATATACTTAATTGTAATCGAACAAATATATATGTATTTATTATTAGTGATATAATTTTTATGTTAATAACCTATATATGTCATTTTATATATATATTTTTAAGTAAATAAACATTTTTATATGGTTAAGTTTTGTATTCAATATATATGTATATATATTTATATACATTTGTATACCTATATCTATTCTATAAACATATTTTTTTTGTTAATTTAATGATAATACTAATAACAATAATACTAACAGTAATAATAATATTATTGATAATAATTATAATAATAATACTGATAGTTTTATTTGATAGCTTTAGTAAAATTGACAGTAATGATAGTAAATTTTAATAATAACAATATAGATAATGATAATCATAATAACAATAGTAAATATTAATGATGATACTTATAAAAATAATAATGATAACTATGATATTAATAATTATAAGTATATTGATAAAACTAATATTTATAAAAGGATAACAATTCTAATGTTAATGATAATAATAATATATTTTTATTACTTTCATAATAATAATAATAATAATAATGATATTCCTCATACTTAATAATAATAATACTAATAATAATAATACCAATACTTAATAATAATAATTATAATTATGATACATGTATTAATATCAATTAATAATAATAACAATAATAATAACATAACAATAATAATAATAATAATAATAATAATAATAATAATAATAATAATAATAATAATAATAATAATAATAATAATAATAATAATTTTAAGAACTACCTCTAAAAAAAATGGCTTTTAAAAAGAATACGCCATGCGCCACTGCCCGGACTCGAACCTGCGACCTCTCGCTTAACGAATGCACTCTTAAACCATTCCTCCATTCGTCCATGTCTAAATTAAAACCAACTGGAAAGATTATAACCCGTTTATTTTTAATGATTTTTATCTTCATTTCGGCCCAACAATTTATACACTCTCGGCCCAACAATGATTTCGGCCCAACAGAATAAAAGAGTAAAGGCCCAATCAAGCAAACTCATGGGCTTTTGATCTGTGACAAAATTTTGCAAATGGCAGAACATATATATATATATATATATATATATATATATATATATATATATATATATATATATATATATATATATATGTATAAACGCATGCCTTAAATAATGTTTCATCACCTTCACCCATCATCACACGATCATCATCATTAACATCATTTTCATCAGTAAAATCCTTCCATCATTATCTTCACATCATCTACATCGTGATATCACCATCATCTCCTCATTATCATAATCATCATCATGATCATCGTATCACATTCGTCATCACCTTTGTTGTTACCATTTTCATCATCACAGAGCATCATCATCATGTAACTTTATCATCATCATAATCGTTCATACGATATCATCATCGAACCATCCATCATCATTCCTGAATCTCATTGTGATTCATCATCACTCTCATCTTTATCATTGCCGCAATAGTAATTAAATCAGAAAACCCAGAACTGTAGTAAGTAAAAAAAATATGGCGGTAATGGTGGTTTTCGAAGGAAAATAGAAAAAGGGACTCAACCGTAGTTAATTCTAGTAGTAAAAAGGTTCAAATTGTGGCAGTTTGGTTGGCGAAACACTGTAGCAACATAAATAATTTCGTTTAGTTGCGAGGTGACACGATCAAACAGAAAAATAGATGTAGCATACATGGTGTTTGGTTTATAACTTGTATAAATCATAAATGAGAAGCAGAACTGCAGTAGTAGTCTTTCGGGTGTATGTGTGTGTGGTCTGCGACCTGCAACTGAGCAATAGTAGGATGTGGTGGTGACGGTTTCAGATGGTGTTCGAAGTGATAGTGGTTTTCAAGGTGAGGAGGGTTGTCCATGGTGGTTAATTATATGATGAAGAGGGTGGTGATTGCCGAAGATGGACGGTGTAAGGTGGTGGCGATGGTGTGCAGGTGGTGGCTTGGGTAATGTCCGGTGGTTGTGGGTGGACGGTGGTGTGAAGAAAGAAGGCAAAGTGATGGTGGTCGATGAGTTATCTGTACCTCCATCTCAATCTCACGTACATATACCTATAAGATGTTATATTTTTAAATATAATATTAATAATTATTATTAATAATTAATAATAATTATAATATATACTAATAATAATTTTAACATGTGTTTGGTGAAATTTTGGTGAAAGAAACAGTAAGCCATTTCAATGATTCATTCTGCCGACACTCTCCACGACCCGTGTATCGTGCACTATTTGAAATCAGGGGCGAATAAAAGTCTTCAAAAAAATCCCAAAATGTTAATTTAAGTATCTTTATTTATTTAGGTCATTATGGTATAAAATTCATTCATTAATTTAATAAATAAAAATTACATCAACTGTCCCTTTCATTTATAGGTAAAATACAAAAAGTGCTAAAATTTAATAACTAGGTCCTAAATACATTTTTAGTAAGCCTAAAATTTATAGAAATCATTTTAGGATTACCGTTTATTTTAAAATTACATATGTTTGAAATTAACTTGCTTAATATCAATCGGAACATTAGACGAGTATTACAATCATTTAATATTTATTTTTAATATACTTTATATATATATAGATTCAGGTTTTATTATATAATTAAATACATTAAATATATGTTTTCAAATAAATAAATTTAATATTTAATCTTATATATTTACAATTAATATTCATGTACATATATATACATACTTAAATATATATGAATCTATTTACAAATAGTTGTTCGTGAATCATTGGGAACAGTCGAAAGGTCAATTGAATATATAAACATAGTTTCAAAATTTTCGAGACTCAACATTTCAGACTTTGCTTATCGTATCGAAATCATATGAAGATTAAGTTTAAATTTGGTCGAAAATTTGCGGCTCGTCACATGAATTCAGTGATGTATCATATGGTGACACATCTCCTTCAGTAAAAGACTTAACACACCGATCGTTTTTCCAAGATCCAGGTGAGAAGTGGTTTGATCCAAAGGAACACTCTGCCAGATGTCTGAAAAATTTCCCGAAGGAATGTCATGTTGCCATCCCCTAGAACGTGACTGATTTCCCTCGTCAAGATATGGAATGACCCAAACCCGATTTATTAGAATCGATAATTTAAAAAAATAATAATAATAAATGTGGTGCATCAACAGATAGATGCGACACATCTGACTCAAATGTGGCACATTAGGCATAAATGCGGTGCATCTAAAACCTACTGTCCCAACACTGTCCGCTCAAAGCATGATGATGCAGCGCATCACCATATCAGATTCGGGGCATTTGTGTTGTAAACTCAATTTTACCCCTTTTTATCAAATTAACCAACTCTATATTTGAATCTAACTTGTACCATTCATTCGACACTTGATTACAACCAAAGTAGTAATTTAAGTGATTCAATATTAGTCTAATATCAATAAGGTTCCACATAACCCATTACAATTAAAGTGAGAAATTTGACCCGAATTAAGTTAAATACAAAAGATGGACCCGAATATGGATCTTTGGATTACACTACCCAAGATTCTAACAAAATACGACATCAATAACACCACCGCCCACAAGTAAGCAAGCTACACCACCTCTTACCCTTATCCTTGATCGTGCTAGAATCTATAAAATGATAAACAACAAGGGGTAATCAATGCTTAGTGAATGCAATAATTATACATATATCCATACAACTTACTTACTTGCACCATATCACAAACCGCATAACAAGCATATAATTGTCACACTAGCATATAATCCCAAAATAATAGTATGCAAAACAATAACAAAACAAAGCAATATGGATCCATATTCACACAAACATGGGAATGGTACTCACATTTCCCACCGGTACTCGCATTTCCCGATAGCGTTATACACCACATGATACAACGTTACTCCCCATTATTGCATAGTGTGAACCGATGAAATCGGTCACAACCATCCATCCCGACATTTCATGATGTTGTTGACGAAGAAATATTAAGACCACCAACACCACATGATCAAGGAGTAGTGAGATCCTCATGCACCGATATCACTATAGTTAAACCTCGCACACATAATAACTAACCTTACCCCACAAAAGCAAATAAATCATATACATGCACATATAAATATTCTAGTCACCTCATTTAACTTGATGAATGAATTCTCAAGCTTGCACTTTCTTGAATCAACAATGTAAATACCTATTACATTTCATACATACAATTAAGCTAAATTCACACTAGCTTAACCAAAATCCCAGAGTGCAATTTCAACCCATTTTGCACTTGACTCATATTTACTAGGACAAATTCAACCCAAAACACCCATAATGTAAGATCCTGACTTTCCTATTGATCGGGACGCCATCCCATTGTGAAGAGCTGGACGCCGTCCGGTAATTTGGACGTCGTCCAGATGTATTGGCGGGCCTGCTGTATTGTTTTTAGATATTTTAAAGGGGTATCTTGGTAATTTCACTTGAGGAACGACTTTAAGGCTCCAAGGGTCAGTTGGTGGGTGCTTTTACTTCACTTTTATCTACCTTATCCTCTTCTACTTCAAGTTTAGAGAGAGAGTGAGATTCTTGTGTGAGAAAGCTCAAGCAAAGGAAGATGGAGCTAGTTTTGGGTCTTAGTTCAAGTTATAAAGTTGTTCATCTCCTCTTTAGCTACGTTTTGGTTGTAGTGGTATGTTCTAACTTGGATTTTCTTACTTTGATTTATGTATGGGTTAGGGTTTGGGTAAATGAAGAACATAAAACCCATATTTGGTGATTTTGGGTGTTCTTGGGTAAGATCGAGTCATGAGGACTCAAGAATTGCTAACCTAGGGTTTTGAGATGATAAATGAGTTTATGAGTCATAATTGGTTAGTTAATTACTAGCACACCTAGTTATTAAATGAATGGGTGTTATGTGAGTTAGTGGATGACCCGAAATGGGTGTGTTGGCTTTAAAATGGTCAAATGAGTAATGATTGACCTAGTGGAAAAGAAGGGTATGAAATACCCTAAATGTGTATTAGTTATTGTGGTTGGACCTTAATCACTAGCTTTTAGTGATTTATGATGGTCTTAACCATAAATGGTCGGTTTTGATGTAAATGGGCATTTAATGCATTTAAGTCATTAAATGCACATGAGTAAGTTGTTGGTGATTAGTCCAACTAGTGTGTGTGTTGATTGAGTACTTATTGTATTAGGTACTTGGCTTTGAAGCATTCGAAAGTATAAAATCGTCACCAAAACGTTAAGGTGAGTGGAATAATTATATATGTATGTATATGATTTATTGCTTGTGGGGTATGGGTTAAAGTTCGATGTTGACGATACCATATCCTAGAGTATATTGTTGGTTCATTTTGATGAGGGTTTAAGTTCAGTGTTGACGATACCTGATGTATGGATTTAAAGTTCGATGTTGACGAAGCCATACCGCTATGGTAGTGAAATTCGATGAAGGTTTAAGTTCGATGTTGATGATACCTCATATGTGGGTTTAAGTTTGATGTTGACGATACCACATTTATTAGGACGAATGGGAATTATGTTCGATGTTGACGATACCATTCGTTGGCCTAGCATTGCAATTCGAATACTATTAGATGTTGTGAACATCAATGTTTATGTATTGTGGCATAGCATATTATATTGCTTTTGTTATATGCTATTGTTATACTAGCTTGCGTTATCGGGGACTTAGCGTTATACATTATGTGGGTATGCTAATTATATTCTAGTATGTATGCAGAATTAGGGTGAGTGATGCAAGTAAGTATGTTATATATGTATATGTATAATCATTGCATTCACTAAGCGTTTTTCTTACCCTCTCGTTATTTACTCTTTTTAGGTTCCGACGTAGACAAGGGTAAGGGTGTTCGGTTGGATTAGTGGCCTCCCGCTTTGTTTTGATAGGGGACGCATTTGGAATGTTGTTTGGAACAAACACCATGATCTAGGTGTTGTTTGGAACTTAAACTCTTATGGTCGAACTTGTATTTTTGAATGAAACTCGTAATACGGCCGATGTGGGCCCGATGTTGTAAAACTTAGTTTTATGGTGGAAACTTCTTAGTTTAATTATGATTACATGTTGTAAAAAGGGTTTCGTCTAAAAGTGTCGGGAAACGGGTTTTCCGCTCTAGTAAGTTGGACCCGAGGATCAGAATTACTTAGTTCATTGGGACGCCGTCCCAAAAGGTTGGATGCCGTCTAGACCTTCAGTACTGGACGCCGTCCAGAAATCTGGACGCCGTCCAGATGTATTGAAACAAATTTTTTTGGGGTCGTATTTTGGTATAACGAGGGTTGGGTCGTTACAAGTGGTATCACAGCATGGTCTAAGGGATTTAGGCGACTTGTGATAGGTGCCTAGACTTTGACTTTATTGTGTATGCGCATTATGCGGGACTTATAGGAGATGGGTCAGACCGGGGATTGGTTAGTGCCTAGGATGAGGTTAACTAACTATGCGCTAATTGTTTCGTGTTGTGATTTGCAATCATCAAGCGAGATAGACGTTGTACTAGCAAGTTAATGCAACGTGCTCGCGTAACAATGATTAGCTACCATTGTTACGGGTTCAAATCGTGTCAAACAAGCGATGTACGACGATTGTTGAGCAAGATGCGGCGGTGAGGTGAATATGTATATGTGACGTGTCTTTTCGTTCGTCGTTTAACCTATTTCCGTTTTATAGAATGAAGATGAGAAATGGACACAACATCAATGAAGGAGGTACGAGCAAGGACCTCGAGTTTACGGCCAAGGTTGAGGCCATCATTAAAAAGCAAAAAGCGGAATTTCTTGACGATGTTCGAAAGGTTTTCCAAGAATCGGTTGATGGGCAAGTAATCGAGCTAATCAATGAGTGAATGAATGCCGCAATTGAAGAGGCATTAGAAGCTAGAAACATTCATCATCGGGGTGAAGGAGGTGATGGTAATGGTGAATATGGAAGGCGAGACTTCCATTACAAAAATTTCAAGGATGCTCAACCTCCTATGTTTAATGGAGTGAGGGATCCATTGAAAAGCACATGTGGGATCTCCGACATCGAGGGGGCTTTCCGTACTGCGGAGTGTCCTCCCGAGAAAAAGACGAGATACGGTTCTAGCATGTTACGTGAAGAGGCCAAATTATGGTGGGACGATAAAATTAAGTTTTATGGTGAAGAGCAATGCATGAGTTTGACGTGGGAAGAGTTTAAAAAGGAATTTTTCAAAGAATATCGCACTCCTTCCGACCTTGATAAAATCCGGGACGAGTTGCACAATTTGCGACAAGGGTCAATGGACTTGGTTACCGTCAAGTCGACCTTTTTGGCAAAGACTCGTTTTTGTCCGGAGTATGTTGGCGATGATCACAAGTTGATTCTATATTTTTATCATACACTAAGCGATGAGTTAAAGCATAAGATTAGTCGGGAATGGCTAAGTCTTTTGAGGAATTATTTGAGTTAACCCGGGGCTTCAAACCGGAAGTCCCAAAGCAAAGCAATTTCTCTTTTTCTAAGAGAAAATTTGAAGGTTCGAGTCATTCGGACTTTTCCAACATGAAAAGCAAAAAGGGTTCTGAAAGTGTGAATAGTGTGAAGAAGGGTGGTTTCGGGAACTTTATCCCTACTTGCTACAATTGTGGGGTACGTGTTCATTTATCTCGAGATTGTACAAAGCCTCCTTCGACAAACAAGCTCACTTGTTTTAATTGCAACAAAGAAGGACACCGAAAGTCAGAGTGCCCCGATTTGAACACCGATCATGTCAAAAGGCTAGAGAAGGCGGCGGGTACGGTCGGGGGTGAATCTATTTGATGACTAATGATGAAGCCAAGAAATCCAATGAAGTTGTCTCAGGTACTATGATGGTTAACTCTAATCCGGCAAGGATCCTATTTGATAGTGGTGCTAACTTATCGTTTATTTCTCCAAGATTTGTGTCTAAGCTTGATAAACCACTAGCTAAGTTAAGTCATCCGGTAGAAGTTGAAATAGCGGATGGTAAGACGGTGCTTGGGGTTGATGTTTGTAATAATTGTGAAATTGTGTTTAGATCCGAAACGTTTAAAATCGATCTTATCCCGATGACCTTGGGTGAATTCGATATTGTCATTGGTATGGACTATTTCGATCATCAAAGAGCCGATATTGCATGCCATGAAAAATCTATTCGTGTGAAGACCCCAAGTGGGGGAGAGTTAATTATTCACGGCGAGAGACGGAGAAGACTTGTGCCGTTATGCACTTATACACGGGCACGTCGTTTTCTTGTTAGTGGTGGCATGGCTTTTCTTGCTCATGTAGTTGATACTTGTGAAGTGCCACCATCCATTCGTGAAATTTCGGTGGTTAGTGAATTCGAAGACGGTTTTCCGGATGAATTACCGGGTGTTCCGGCGTAAAGACAAGTTGAATTTCGCATTGAGTTGGTTCCGGGAGCTACTCCCATTGCTAAAACTCCTTATCGTTTAGCACCAGCGGAGATGCTAGAGTTGTTAAATCAAAGCCAAAAATTACTTGAAAAGGGTTTTATCCGACCTAGTGCTTCGCCATGGGGCGCTCCGATTTTATTCGTGAAGAAGAAGGATGGTAGTATGCGGATGTGCATCGATTATCAGGAGTTGAATAAAGTGACGATAAGGAATCGTTTTCCATTGCCTAGGATTGATGATTTATTTTACCAACTCCAAGGTGCAACTTATTTCTATAAAATTGACCTACGGTCCGGCTATCACCAAATGCTGGTCCGTAAGGAAGATATTGAAAAAACGTCCTTTCGAACGCGTTATGGGCATTTTGAGTTTGTAGTTATGCCTTTTGGTCTTACGAATGCACCGATAACATTCATGGATCTTATGAACCGAGTGTGCCAACCTATGTTAGAAAATTTGGTAATTATGTTCATTGACGACATACTTGTCTATTCGAAGATTATGAAGGAACATGAACATCATTTGCGTGGTGTGTTGAAGACGTTGCGGAAGGAGAAATTGTATGAAAAATTCTCCAAATGTGAATTTTGGCTAAGGGAAGTTCAATTCCTTGGCCATATTGTGAACAAAGATGGTATTCAAGTAGATCCAGGGAAGATTGAGACAGTAAAGAGTTGGGGACGACCGACTACGCCTACGGAAATCCGAAGTTTTCTCAGATTGGCCGGTTATTATCTTCAGTTTATCCAAGACTTTTCTAAAATCGCTTCTCCTTTGACAAAGTTAACGAGAAAGAACGCGAGATTTAATTGGGAAAACGAGCAAGAAATTGCTATCCAATTGTTAAAAGAGAGGTTATGTCAAGCTCCGGTTTTAGTGTTGCCGGAAGGTGTAGAAGACATGACGATTTATTGTGATGCGTCTTTAAATGGGATCGGTTTTGTTCTAATGCAATGAGGTAAAGTCATCGCGTATGCCTCTTGACAATTAAAGGAACACGAAACGAGATATCCAACTCATGATCTTGAGTTGGCGGCGGTTGTTCATGCGTTGAAAATTTGGTGCGATTAATTGTATGGTGTCAAGTGTATGATTTATTCGGATCACAAGAGCTTAAAACATCTTTTCGATCAACGTAGATGGATGGATGTGGTGAAAGACTATGATTGTGAAATACTTTATCATCCGGGAAAGGCGAATGTGGTCGCGAACGCGTTAAGTCGAAAGAGTCAACATCCGGCGATACGAGTAGGATCGTTACGCATGATTATTACTAACGATTTTCTTGTAAAGCTTGGTGAGACTCAAATTGAAGCTTTTGTTAACAATAAGCATGAGGAACGAATCGTGGGACAAACAGAGATTATTACCTTAGGTCCGCATGGCTTGTTATCTTTTCAAGGAAGAGTGTGGGTGCCTAAAATGGGTGATCATCGACGAATGTTACTTGATAAAGTACATAAGTCAAAGTATTCCATTCACCCGGGCGCAACAAAAATGTATCTTGATTTGAAGAAAGAGTATTGGTGGCCGGGCATGAAACGTGATGTTGTAAAGTATGTTGAACAATGTGTCACATGTTTGCAAGTTAAGGCCGAGCACCAAAAGCCGTATGGTAAGTTACAACCGTTGGAAGTCCCGAATGGAAATGGGAGAACATTACCATGGACTTCATTACAAAGCTACCCAAGACGGCAAGAACCCAATTTGATTCGATGTGGGTGATAGTTGATCGGTTGACGAAAAGTGCCTTGTTTCTTCCCATTCGGGAAATGATATCTTCGGAGACTTTGGCTAAAATATTTATCAAAGAGGTGATATCGAGACACGGGGTTCTTATATCTATTATTTCGGATCGAGATACTCGTTTCACATCTCGGTTTTGGAATAAGTTTCATGAAGATATTGGTACACAATTGAGAATGAGCACGGCGTACCATCCTCAAAAGGACGGTCAAACTGAACATATGAATCAAACATTAGAGGATATGTTTTGGGCTTGTATTATTGATTTCGGTGGTAGTTGGGATGAGCATTTGCCCTTGGTGGAATTCTCGTACAATAATAGTTATCATACTAGTATCGGGATGCCACCTTATGAGATGCTTTATGGGCGGAGGTATCGAACTCCGATTTGTTTAGGCGAAGTGGGTCAAAGAGAAATTGGGAGTACCGATTTGGTTTTAGAGACGAATAGCAAGATTGATATGATTCGAACTTATTTGATAAAGGCCCAAGATAGGAAAAAATCTTATGCCGATAAGCGTAGACGACAAATTGAGTTCCAAGAAGGTGACATGGTGATGCTTAAAGTTTCACCATGGAAAGGTGTTATTCGGTTTCGAAAACGAGGAAAGTTAGCTCCTCGGTTTATTGGACCATTCAAGATTTTATCTCGTGTTGGTGAAGTTGCGCATCGTTTGGAATTACCCGAAGAGCTTGCGGGGATCCATAATACATTTCATGTTTCCCATCTCCGTAAGTGTCTTGCGGATGATTCTTCATGGATGCCATTAGATGAAATTGAGTTAAACAATAAGTTAAAGTATGTTGAGGAGCCGATTTCAATACTCGACAAAAAGGTGAACAGGTTTAGGAATAAAGTGGTGAGAACTTATAAGGTTCAATGGCGTCGTAGTAAAGGTTTCGAGTTTACCTGGGAGCCCGAAGAGTTTGTGTTGGTATATCTTCCCTCTTGACATGCGGCTTGGATTGCGAGGACGCAATCCGATTCAAGTGAGGGAAAGTTGTAAGATCCTGACTTTCCTGTTGATCGGGACGTCGTCCCATTGTGAAGAGATGGACGCCATCCAGTAATTTGGACGCCGTCCAGATGTACTGGCGGGCCTGCTGTCTTGTTTTTAGATATTTGAAAGGGGTATCTTGGTAATTTCACTTGGGGAACGACTTTAAGGCTCCAAGGGTCAGTTGGTGGATGCTTTTACTTCACTTTTATCTACCTTATCCTCTTCCACTTCAAGTTTAGAAAGAGAGTGAGATTCTTGTGTGAGAAAGCTCAAGCAAAGGAAGAAGGAGCTAGTTTTGGGTCTTAGCTCGAGTTATAAAGTTGTTCATCCCCTCTCTAGCTACGTTTTGGTTGTAGTGGTATGTTCTAACTTGGATTTCCTTACTTTGATTTATGTATGGGTTAGGGTTTGGGTAAATGAAGAACATAAAGCCCATATTTGGTGATTTTGGGTGTTCTTGGGTAAGATCGAGTCATGAGGACTCAAGAATTGCTAACCAAGGGTTTTGAAATGATAAATGAGTTTATGAGTCATAATTGGTTAGTTAATTACTAGCACATATAGTTATTAAATGAAAGGGTGTTATGTGGGTTAGTGGATTACCTGAAATGGGTGTGTTGGCTTTAAAATGGTCAAATGAGTAACGATTGACCTAGAGGAAAAGAAGGGTATGAAATACCCTAAATGTGTATTAGTTAGTGTGGTTGGACCTTAATCACAAGCTTTTAGTGATTTATGATGGTCTTGACCTTAAATGGTCGGTTTTGATGTAAATGGGCATTTAATTCATTTAAGTCATTAAATGCACATGAGTAAGTTGTTGGTGATTAGTCCAACTAGTGTGTGTGTTGATTGAATACTTATTGTATTAGGTACTCGGCTTTGAAGCATTTGGAAGTATAAAATCATCACCAAATCGTTAAGGTGAGTGGAATAATTATATATGTATGTATATGATTTATTTGCTTGTGGGGTATGGGTTAAAGTTCGATGTTGACGATACCATATCCTAGAGTATATTGTTGGTTCGTTTTGATGAGGGTTTAAGTTTGGTGTTGATGATACCTCATATATGGATTTAAAGTTCGATCTTGACGAAGCCATACCGCTATTGTAGTGAAATTCGATGAGGGTTTAAGTTTGATGTTGACGATACCTCATATGTGGGTTTAATTTCAAGGTTGACGATACCACATTTATTAGGACGAATGGGAATTAAGTTCGATGTTGATGATACCATTCGTTTGTAGTGACCCAAACTTTTCCATGTTTATATATATTAATTGAGATTGATATTTACATGACTAAATGTTTCCAACATGTTAAGCAATCAAACTTGTTAAGACTTGATTAAATGAAATAAGTTTCATATAGACAATTGATCACCCAAGTTGACCGGCGATTCACGAACGTTACAAATTTGTAAAAAATACATGTTGTGGTATATATAGACATATATATATATGTTTGACAGGAGATTATGATGAGTAAGTATCTCACTAAGTATATTAACAATGTGTGATATACATAAGAAATGAGATTACTAAGTTAAGAAACTCGAAATGATATATATAACGATTATCGTTATGATAACGTCTACTAAATACATATGTATCATATTAAGATATTGATACACAATATTTAACATGATAAAATGATATTTAAATATATCATTAAGTGTGTTAACAATGAACTACATATGTAAAAACAAGACTACTAACTCAAGAATTACGAAACGAGACTTATATGTAACGATTATCGTTGTAACGATATTTTAATGTATATATCATATTAAGAGATATTCATACATCATAATATCATGATAACATAATAATTTAACATATCATTTGATATAATAAACATTGGGTTAACAACATTAATTGAGATCGTTAACTTAAATGTTTCAAAACAACACTTACATGTAACGACTAACGAAGACTTAACGACTCCATTAGAATGTATATACATGTTGTGTTTTGATATGTATTCTTACACTTTTGAAAGAATTCATGACACATATCAAAGTACTTCTACTTAACAAAAATGCTTACAATTACATCGTCATTCAGTTTCATCAACAATTCTACTCGTATGCACCGGTATTCGTACTCGTACAATACACAACTTTTAGATGTATGTACTATTGGTATATACACTCCAATGATTAGCTCTTATCAGCCCATGTGAGTCACCTAACACATGTGGGAACCATCATTTGGCAACTAGCATGAAATATCTCATAAAATTACAAAAATATTAGTAATCATTCATGACTTATTTACATGAAAACAAAATTACATATCCTTTATATCTAATCCATATACCAACGACCAAAAACACCTGCAAACACTTTCATTATTCAATTTTCTTCATCTAATTGATCTCTCTCAAGTTCCATCTTCAAGTTCTAAGTGTTCTTCATAAATTCCATAAGTATAGTTTCATAAAAATCAAGAATACTTCCAAGTTTGCAAGTCTACTTCCAAGCTTTCTAATCCATTCCAAGTAATCATCTAAGATCAAGGAACCTTTGTTATTTACAGAAGGTTATCTTTCTAATTCAAGGTAATATTCATATTCAAACTTTGATTCAATTTCTACAACTATAACAATCTTATTTCGAGTGAAAATCTTACTTGAACTGTTTTCGTGTCATGATTCTGCTTCAAGAACTTTCAAGCCATCCAAGGATCCTTTGAAGCTAGATCCATTTTTCTCATTTCCATTAGTTTTATCCAGAAAACTTTAGGTAGTGATGATGTTTTATCCAAAGTACCGGATGCTTTAGTACTTCGAAATTTATATCATATCCGAAGGGTGTCCCGGAATGATTGGGATATTCTTATATATGCATCTTGTTAATGTCGGTTACCAGGTGTTTACCATATGAATGATTTTTATCTCTATGTATGGGATGTGTATTGAAATATGAAATCTTGTGGTCTATTGTTACGATTTGATATATATAGGTTAAACCTATAACTCACCAACATTTTTGTTGACGTTTAAAGCATGTTTATTCTCAGGTGAATACTAAGAGCTTCCGCTGTTGCATACTAAAATAAGGACAAGATTTGGAGTCCATGTTTGTATGATATTGTGTAAAAACTGCATTCAAGAAACATATGTCTATGTAATATATTTCTATTGTAAACCATTATGTAATGGTCATGTGTAAACAGTATATTTTAGATTATCATTATTTGATAATCTACGTAATGCTTTTAAAACCTTTATTGATAAAATAAAGGTTATGGTTGTTTTAAAAATGAATGCAGTCTTTGAAAAACGTCTCATATAGAGGTCAAAACCTCGCAATGAAATCAATTAATATGGAACGTTTATAATCAATATGAACGGGACATTTCAGTTGGTATCTGAGCGTTGGTCTTAGAAAACCAGAAAATTTGCATTAGTGTGTCTTATCGAGTTTGTTAGGATGCATTAGTGAGTCTGGACTTCGACTGTGTTTTCTTTAAAAATGATTGCTTAACATTTTTGTTGGAAACTATATATTATTAACATGTAAATATTATGTGATATATTAAACTCTTAATGTGTTTGATATTGTGTGATAGATGTCTACCACTAGTACAAATCCCATCGACTCACCTAATAATAATGACGAGTCGAATATAATTTGGGAAGATTCACAAATTCCCGAAGAGGAACCGGAAGAAGAGGAATCAGAAGAGGAGGAACCGGAAGAGGAAGAGGTTCCGGAAGAAGAAATATTGATACCTATAGTAAATCGTTTAAATAAAAGAAAATCCTCAACCAACGGACCAAAGTTAATAATGGTCAATGGTGTTTCCACCGAGGAAGCAAAATATTGGGAAGATTATCAATTTTCCGATGAATCGGATCCCGATGAGGATTCCGATGATGTTATAGAAATTACCTCGACACAATTTAATAAAGCGAAAGAAAATAATTAGGGAAAAGGTATAAAAATAGAGAAACCCGATTCCAACCCCGATGAACTTTATATGTATCGGCAACATCCGTATTTCTTAAAATGTAACAATTACCCGGGAACCTCTAAACCACCAGGTTTTTCTAAACCATTGTGAAAAACGACAGCTCGTATTAGGGGAGTATCATATATCCCTAAGAAATTAGCAAAACGAACCAAGTTCGAAGAAGAAGAAACGAGTGAGCAGGATTAAAGAGTTGTAATCATGTTGTGTAATATATGTAATATAGTGTGCTTGTACTTTTATGTTCTATGTAAAAATTGGTTGTATTGTTTGTTAATTATCTTTTACGAATCTAATCCTTGTCTATTTTACAGTATAAAAACAAAATGGACGTTAAGGGTAGACAACTGAATATTTTAGAAGACCTACCAGAGGATATGATTGAGGAAATCTTGTCTAGAGTCGGTCAGAATTCATCAGCACATTTAGTTATGGCGAAATTAACTTGTCAAACATTTGAAAGACTTTCCAGAAATGCCTTAGTTTATAAAAGGATTTCCTTTGATAGGTGGGGTATATCACATTGGGGAGACTGTAAGTTACGCCGTGTTTTCTTTAAAGCGTTAAATGCGGGGAACCCAAAATATTTACGCTACGGGTTAAGAACCTATTTTGACTCAACATATCCCAACATAGGATTTCGTGAGTTAGAAAGAGCTTCTAACATGCAACATAAAGAAGCATGTTATGCTTACGGGTTAATAATGTTCGCTTCTCATCAAATTGAGAAAAAGAACATTGGGTTGCAACTTTTAAATAAAACATTCCTACAAGTGATGGACTCGGTAGTTGAGATGAGAAACAAGGTTTTTAGATTATTACGGGGCTGTTGGACATTACAAAACCCTCTTCCTTTTGACGACATTACAACATGCTGTCTTGTCAACGGTCACAACGGTTATGTTCCACAAGACTAAGGATGGGAAGTAGTCATAGTAAAACCAGAATGCATGACTTGTTTCTGGATGTATGAATTACGTGTCTTTATTGCCTTTGTTGAACAACTTGCGTATTAACTAGAATTGTCTTCGCAACTGTTTTGTATCAGAGTTTTTATGTGCTATATTTCATGCTATATGTAAAATAGTGGTATTGTAAGTTTGCAAAATATTGTATAAAAGTTTGAATGTGAAATATTATTATAATCAGTTTTCATATAGAATTGTAGTAGTTAAATTGTATGTTAGCTACTAAGTATGAACTTAACGGGTAGGTATTACCCGAATTAAAACTTATAAAACGCTAATATGAATAAAAAGCTTTTATAAATGAGTTCATACTATGCTACGGAATACTATTGACTACTCTTAATATTCTATATGATTAACTTAATTCTTTTGGCTATTTTTGAAGGAAATGGCACCGACTACTCGTCAGAACTTGAACATGAGTGAGGAAGACTTCCGTGCTTTCCTTGCAACAAATATAGTAGCAGTACAGGCTGCAATGCAAAACAACAATAACTCAAGGTCTAGCAGTGGAGTTAACTCCACAGGAAACCGTGTAGGATGCTCCTACAAGGCTTTTACTGCCTGTAAACCTCTGGAATTCGATGGAACTGAAGGACCAGTCGGACTGAAATGATGGACCGAAAAGGTCGAATCTGTGTTTGCTATAAGAAAATGTGCTGAGGAAGATAAGGTAAAGTACGCCACGCATACCTACACAGGTACTGCGTTAACATGGTGGAATACCTATCTCGAACAAGTGGGACAAGATGCTGCTTACGCACTACCGTGGTCAGCATTCAAACACTTAATGAACGAGCAGTACCGTCCCAGAAACGAGGTCAATAAGCTCAAGGTAGAGCTTAGAGGGTTACGAACACAAGGGTTTGATATTACCACGTACGAACGACGATTCACATAGTTGTGCCTATTGTGTCCGGGAGCGTTCGAAGATGAAGAAGAGAAAATCGACGCATTTGTAAAAGGGTTACCAGAAAGGATCCAAGAGGATATAAGTTCACAAGAGCCCGCCTCCATACAAAAGGCAAGTCGAATGGCTCATAAACTTATAAATCAAATTGAGGAAAGGATTAAAGAACAGGCGGCCGAAGAAGCCAATACGAAACAAGTCAAGAGGAAATGGGAAGAAACCAGTGACAAGGGTCACAATTTCAATAATCAACCCAACAATCATAACTATAATCACACCAATTTCGTAACAACAAACGCAACAACAACAACCACCCCAGCAACAACTACAACAACCGTTTCAACAACAATAACAACCGCAACAACAACAATACCAACAATAACAACAAGAGGCAGAAATTCTGCCAGAGATGTGAAGGATACCATCCAAATGGGCTCTGTACAGTAATGTGTACTAAGTGTAATAGAAAGGGCCATGGTGCGACAAAGTGCGAAATCTACGGATCAATAGCTAAGGGAACAAATAATGCCTGAACAAGTTATGCAGACATTACCTGTTTCGGATGCGGGAAGAAGGGCCATTACAAAAATATGTGTCCAAATCAGGGGGATAATAATGGGCAAGGCCGAGGAAGAGTCTTCAACATTAATGCGGTTGAAGCGCAGGAAGACCCGGAGCTTGTTACGGGTACGTTTCTTATTGACAATACATCTGCTTATGTTTTATTTGATTCGGGTGCGGATAGAAGCTATATGAGTAAGAATTTCTATGCTAAATTAAGTTGTCCATTGACGCCTTTGGATAATAAGTTTATACTAGAATTAGTAAACGGTAAATTAATTGCAGTAGATAATATATGCCGGAATCGAGAAATTAAACTGGTTAGCGAAACATTTAAGATTAATTTGATACCAGTAGAGTTAGGGAGTTTTGATGTGATAATCGGCATGAAATGGTTAAAAGAGGTGAAAGCAGAGATCATATGTTACAAAAATGCAATTCGCATTGTACGAGAAGAAGGAAAACCCTTAATGGTGTACGGAGAAAAGAGCAACGTGAAGCTAAATCTTATTAGTAATTTGAAGGTGCAAAAGCTAATAAGAAAGGGTTGCTATGCTGTTCTAGCACACGCCGAGAAAGTACAAACTGAAGAAAAGAGCATCAATGATGTTCCCGTCACAAAAGAATTTCCCGATGTATTTCAAAAAGAATTACCGGGATTACCTCCACACCGATCCGTTGAATTTCAAATAGATCTTGTACCGGGAGCTGCACCAATAGCTAGTGCTCTATACAGACTCGCACCCAGCGAAATGAAGGAACTTCAAGCCAATTACAAGAACTTCTAGAGCGTGGTTTCATACGACCAAATACATCACCATGGGGAGCTCCTGTTTTGTTTGTCAAAAAGAAGGATGGTACATTCAGGTTGTGTATCGACTACCGAGAGTTGAACAAACTTACCATCAAGAACCATTACCTACTAACGAGAATTGACGACTTATTTGATCAATTACAAGGCTCGTCAGTTTATTCGAAGATTGATTTATGTTCTGGGTATCATCAAATGCGGGTGAAGGAGGACGATATTCCGAAGACTGCTTTTAGAACGCGTTACGGTCATTACGAGTTTATGGTTATGCCGTTTGGATTAACTAACGCACCAGCTGTGTTCATGGACCTCATGAACCGTGTATGTGGGCCATATCTCGACAAGTTTGTCATTATTTTCATTGATGACATACTTATCTACTCAAAGAATGATCAAGAGCACGAAGAACATTTGAGAAAAGTGCTATAGTTGTTGAGGAAAGAAAAACTGTACGCTAAGTTTTCAAAGTGTGCATTTTGGTTGGAAGAAATTCAATTCCTTGGTCACATAGTGAACAAAGAAGGTATTCAGGTGGATTCGGCAAAGATTGAGACCGTCAAAAAGTGGGAAACCCCTAAAACTCCGAAGCATATACGCCAATTTTTAGGACTGGCTGGTTACTACAGAAGATTCATCCAAGATTTTTCCAAAATAGCAAAACCCTTGACTGCATTAACGCATAAAGGGAAGAAATTTGAATGGAAGGATGAACAAGAAAAAGCGTTTCAATTGTTGAAGAAAAAGTTAACTACGGCACCTATATTGTCATTGCCTGAAGGGAATGATGATTTTGTGATATATTGTGATGCCTCAAAGCAAGGCCTCGGTTGTGTATTAATACAATGAACGAAGGTAATTGCTTATGCGTCTAGACAATTGAAGATTCACGAGCAAAATTATACGACACACGATTTGGAATTAGGCTCTATTGTTTTTGCATTAAAGACTTGGAGGCACTACTTATATGGGGTCAAAAGTATTATATATACCGAGCACAAAAGTCTTCAACATATATTTAATTAGAAACAACTGAACATGAGGCAGCGCATGTGGATTGAATTGTTGAATGATTATGACTTTGAGATTCGTTACCACCCGGGGAAGGCAAATGTGGTAGCCGACGCTTTGAGTAGAAAGGACAGAAAACCCATTCGAGTAAAAGCTATGAATATAATGATTCACAATAACCTTACTACTCAAATAAAGGAGGCGCAACAAGGAGTTTTAAAAGAGAAAAATTTAAAGGATGAAATACCCAAAGGATCGGAGAATCATCTTAATATTCGGGAAGACAGAACCCGGTATAGGGCTGAAAGAATTTAGGTACCAAAATTTGGAGATATGAGAGAAATGGTTTATAGAGAAGCTTATAAAACCAGATACTCAATACACCCTGGAACGAGGAAGATGTACAAAGATCTCACGAAACATTTTTGGTGGCCAGATATGAAAGTCAATGTTGCTAAATACGTAGGGGAATGTTTGACGTGTTCTAAGGTCAAAGCTGAGCATTAGAAACCATCAGGTCTACTTCAATAACCCGAAATCCCGGAATGGAAATGGGAAAACATTACCATGGATTTCATCACTAAATTGCCAAGGACTGCAAGTGGTTTTAATACTATTTGGGTAATAGTTGATCGTCTCACTAAATCAGCACACTTCCTGCCAATAAGAGAAGATAACAAGATGGAGAAGTTAGCACGACTGTATTTGAAGGAATTCGTCTCCAGACACGGAATACCAATCTCTATTATCTCTGATAGGGATGGCAGATTTGTTTCAAGGTTTTGGCAGACATTACAAAAAGCATTGGGGACTCGTCTAGACATGAGTACTGCCTATCATCCATAAACTGATGGGTAGAGTGAAAGGACGATACAAACGCTTGAAGATATGCTACGAGAATGTTTTATTGATTTCGAAAATAGTTGGGATCGATACCTACAGTTAGCAGAATTTTCCTACAACAACAGTTATCATTCTAGTATTGAGATGGCGCCGTTTAAGGCACTTTATGGTAGAAAGTGCAGGTCTCCGATTTGTTTGAATGAAGTGGGGGATAGACAGATTACGGGTCCGGAGATAATACAAGAAACTACCGAGAAAATCATCCAAATTCAACAACGATTGAAAATCGCCCATAGTCGACAAAAGAGCTACGCGGACAGTAAAAGAAAAGATATAGAGTTTGAAATTGGAGAAATGGTCATGCTTAAGGTTTCACCTTGGAAAGGCGTTGTTCGATTTGGTAAATGGGGGAAACTAAATCCAAGGTACATTGGACCATTCAAGATTATCGATCGTGTCGGACCAGTAGCTTACCAACTGAAGCTACCTCAATAACTCGCGGCTGTACATAACACTTTCCACGTCTCAAATTTGAAGAAATGTTTTGCTAAAAAAGATCTCACTATTCCATTGGATGAAATCCAAATCAATGAAAAACCTCAATTCATTGAAGAACCCGTCGAAATAATGGATCGTGAGGTTAAGAGACTTAAGCAAAACAAGATACCGATTGTTAAGTTTCGATGGAATGCTTGTAGAGGACCCGAGTTCACCTGGGAGCGTGAAGATCAGATGAAGAAGAAATACCCGCATCTATTTCCAGAAGATTCGTCAACACCTTCAACAGCTTAAAATTTCGGGACGAAATTTATTTAACGGGTAGGTACTATAGTGACCGGAACTTTTCCATGTTTATATATATTAATTGAGATTGACATTTACCTGACTAAATTTTTCCAACATGTTAAGCAATCAAACTTGTTAAGACTTGATTAAATGAAATAAGTTTCATATAGACAATTGATCACCCAAGTTGACCGGCGATTCATGAACGTTACAAATTTGTAAAAACTACATGTTGTGGTATATATAGACATATATATATGGTTGACATGAGATTATGATGAGTAAGTATCTCACTAAGTATATTAACAATGTGTGATATACATAAGAAATGAGATAACTAAGTTAAGAAACTCGAAATGATATATATAACGATTATCGTTATGATAACATCTACTAAATACATATGTATCATATTAAGATATTGATACACTATATTTAACATGATAAAATGATATTTAAATATATCATTAAGTGTGTTAACAATGAACTACATATGTAAAAACAAGACTACTAACTCAAGAATTACGAAACGAGACTTATATGTAACGATTATCATTGTAACGATATTTTAATGTATATATCATATTAAGAGATATTCATACATCATAATATCATGATAACATAATAATTTAACATATCATTTGATATAATAAACATTGGGTTAACAACATTAATTGAGATCGTTAACTTAAAGGTTTCAAAACAACACTTACATGTAACGACTAATGAAGACTTAACGACTCCATTAGAATGTATATACATGTTGTGTTTTGATATGTATTCTTACACTTTTGAAAGACTTCAAGACACATATCAAAGTACTTCTACTTAACAAAAATGCTTACAATTACATCCTCGTTCAGTTTCATCAACAATTCTACTCGTATGCACCCGTATTCGTACTCATACAATACACAGCTTTTAGATGTATGTACTTTTGGTATATACACTCCAATGATCAGCTCTTAGCATCCCATGTGAGTCACCTAACACATGTGGGAACCATCATTTGGCAACTAGCATGAAATATCTCATAAAATTATAAAAATATTAGTAATCATTCATGACTTATTTACATGAAAACAAAATTACATATCCTTTATATCTAATCCATATACCAAAAACCAAAAACACCTACAAACACTTTAATTCTTCAATTTTATTCATCTAATTGATCTCTATCAAGTTCCATCTTCAAGTTCTAAGTGTTTTCATAAATTCCATAAGTATAGTTTCATAAAAATCAAGAATACTTCCAAGTTTGCAAATCTACTTCCAAGCTTTCTAATCCATTTCAAGTAATCATCTAAGATCAAGGAACCTTTGTTATTTATAGTAGGTTATCTTTTTAATTCAAGGTAATATTCATATTCAAACTTTGATTCAATTTCTACAACTATAACAATCTTATTTCGAATGAAAATCTTACTTGAACTGTTTTCGTGTCATGATTCTGCTTCAAGAACTTTCAAGCCATCCAAGGATCCTTTGAAGCTAGATCCATTTTTCTCATTTCCAGTAGTTTTATTCAGAAAATTTGAGGTAGTAATGATGTTTATAACATCATTCGATTCATACATATAAAGCTATCTTATTCGAAGGTTTAAACTTGTAATCACTAGAACATAGTTTAGTTAATTCTAAATTTGTTCGCAAACAAAAGTTAATCCTTCTAACTTGACTTTTAAAATCAACTAAACACATTTTCTATATCTATATGATATTCTAACTTAATGATTTAAAACCTGGAAACACGATGAACACCATAAAATCGGATATACGCCGTCGTAGTGAAACCGGGGGCAGTTTTGGTTTGGATAATTAAAAACTATGATAAACTTTGATTTAAAATTTGTTCTTCTGGGAAAATGATTTTTCATATGAACATGAAACTATATCCAAAAATCTTGGTTAAACTCAAAGTGAAAGTATGTTTTTCAAAATGGTCATCAAGATGTCGTTCTTTCGACGGAAATGACTACCTCTTTAGTAATTGACATGTAACTTAAATTTCTGACTATAAACCTATACTTTTTCTGTTTGGATTCTTAAATTAGAGTTCAATATGAAACCATAGCAATTTGATCACTCAAAACGGATTTAAAATGAAGAAGTTATGGGTAAATGTTTTGACATATCATATCGACCCATGTATTTTTGATCTTTTTAGCTACGGGAAATGTTTAACAAATCTATACAAATCATATCCTAGCTAACTTATATTGTATTATACATGTATTCTAATATATTATGAAATCTTGGGATACCATAGACACGTATGCAAATGTTTTGGCATATCATATCGACCCATGTATATATATTATTTGGAACAACCATAGACGCTCTATATGCAGTAATGTTGGAGTTAGCTATACATGGTTGAGGTTGATTTCAAAAATAAATATACTTTGATTTGTGATCTAGCCTGAGACGTGTATACACTGGGTCGTGGATTGATTCAAGATAATATATATCGATTTATTTCTGTACATCTAACTGTGGACAACTAGTTGTAGGTTATTAACGAGGACAGCTGACTTAATACACTCAAATCTTTAAAACATGATAAAAATGGTTGTAATTATATTTTGATCATACTTTGATATATATATGTACATATTTGTATAGGTCTGTGAATCGATCCGTGGCCAAGTCTTATTTCCGAGGAAGGAAATATCTGTGAAAGTGAGTTATAGTCCCACTTTTAAAATCTAATATTTTTGGGATGAGAATACATGCAGGTTTTATAAATGATTTACAAAATAGACACAAGTACGTGAAACTACATTCTATGGTTGAATTATCGAAATCGAATATGCCGCTTTTTATTAAGTCTGGTAATCTAAGAATTAGAGAACAGACACCCTAATTGACGCGAATCCTAAAGATAGATCTATTGGGCCTAACAAACCCCATCCAAAGTACCGGATGCTTTAGTACTTCGAAATTTATATCATTTCCGAAGGGTGTCTTGTAATGATGGGGATATTCTTATATATGCATCTTGTTAATGTCGGTTACCAGGTGTTCACCATATGAATGATTTTTATCTCTATGTATGGGATGTGTTTTGAAATATGAAATATTGTAGTCTATTGTTAAGATTTGATATATATAGGTTAAACCTATAACTCACCAACATTTTTGTTGACGTTTAAAGCATGATTATTCTCAGGTGAATACTAAGAGCTTCCGTTGTTGCATACTAAAATAAGGACAAGATTTGGAGTCCACGTTTGTATGATATTGTATAAAATCTGCATTCAAGAAACATATGTCGATGTAATATATTTCTATTGTAAACCATTATGTAATGGTCATGTGTAAACAGTATATTTTAGATTATCATTATTTGATAATCTACGTAATGCTTTTAAAACCTTTATTGATAAAATAAAGGTTATGGTTGTTTTAAAAATGAATGCAGTCTTTGAAAAATGTCTCATATAGAGGTCAAAACCTCGCAACGAAATCAATTAATATGGAACGTTTATAATCAATATGAACGGGACATTTCATCGTTGGGCTAGCCTTGGAATTCGAATACTATTAGATGTTGTGAACATCAATGTTTGTGTATTGTGGCGTTGCATATTATATTACTTTTGTATAACAACCCTAATTTTCCATTCTATATTTTTCCAATATTAAATGCCCAAACAATATAATTAAACTTAACGATTAAACTTTAATCAATAATTGTTAAGAGTTAAGAATTATAAAACATAATAATTAACTTTGTGTAATAAACGAAAAGTTAATAAAAGATAAAAATAATGAGTTAATAAACTTTCGTGAACAAAATATAATACTCTAAAACTTGCAGCCTTTAAACAATTAAATTAGAACCATTAATGAGCCATTTAAGCTAATCTAAAGTACAAGGACTAAAACAAAAAATCTCCAAACACTTACTTGCTAAACCCTAGCCGAAATTTAAAAAAATGAAATGCCCAAAATACCCCTCCCAAAATCGGCCCACTTAGCCTCCTCCACCTCCTCATTTAACCTAACTTGTTCCCTAAACAAAACTTAACCTAAACCTAATTCTAGATCATTCCATATGCAGCTATAAATAGGGACCTAAGCTAATGCAAATTTTGTACCAAATCATTCTTACAATCTTCTCTCTAAAAAACACAAAATCTCTCCCCCTCTCTCTTGGATTTTCGGCCAAGGTAACCACCACCACACCAACACCATCTTCAAGTGATCTTCAAGCAACCTTCAAGTGATCTTCATCACGTTATTCCTATTCATCAAGATCTTCAAGTGTGTTCATCAATATTCAAGTGTTTTGATCTTCATCTTCAAGTCATCTTCATCTTTTTCTTGTTAATCTTCATCATCATTCATCAAAGTTAAAACCCTAGATCCAAAACTTTTAAACTCTATCTTGTTAATCCATGTTTATGTTCATAATCATATTCATGTTCTTGATCTTATTCATAATCATATTCATATTATTCATGTAAAAAAATAATATATATATATATATATATATATATATATATATATATATATATATATATATATATATATATATATATATATATACACGCATATACATACACGAAAATAAAAAAAATAAAAAACTTTTGTTTGATCTTTAAACCCTAGAAGATTTGTTAATAGTTAAAAAAGGAAACAAATAAATATATACCTAATATATATACATATACGATTCTATACATATATATATAAAATAATTTTTTTTTTAGTATATACATATATATATATGGTTAGATATATATAAAAAAATAAAAAAATAAAAACTATATATATATATATATATATATATATATATATATTAAATATTTAATTAAACCGAACCCTAATTATTAAACCCTAATTTACTTTACTACACCCTAGACATTTATTTATATAACCCTAATCATTACCTTATTAAACCTTAATAATTAATACTACTTAAATTAATTAAATACTACTACTTACTACTTAACCCTAACTACTAATAATACATAACTAATAAAACCCTAATACTACTTATACTACATACTACTTAATGCTTATATACTTATATTACTACTTAACACTTACACTATTACTAACACCTATATACTACTTATAATATAATACTTATATTATAAAATTTTTGACCACGATTACAATAGTCATTCACGATAACGTGAGGATTACTCGAACGTCAACGCTACTTAAGGCCTAGGGTGATCCTTGGTACCACTAAGGGACGCTTGTGGATTTCGAATGCCAAACTTAGATTTTGGTCAAGAAATCCTGGGCCAACCGGTAACAATAGATCACTCAAGTGACTCGGCTGTGGCATAGATGTTTGGGTATGGTGCACAATATCAACCCGACTATAGTAATCAAACACTTAGTTACTTTCACACTTAATAAGTGGCAGACTTATTAAGGACAACTCACTAGTGTTCAACACTAACTTACTATAAATGGAAACTTTCTAAACGTGGAAACTATCTAAACCTGGAAACTTACTAAAAGAGGAAACTTACTAAAAGTGGAAAACCTTATAGACATGGCAACTTTCTAAATATGGAAACTTTCTAAAGAAGGAAACTTACTAAGGATAGAAACTTACCAAAACGAACTATACTTAAGTACATACATACTTAAACTTATCTTTAACTCGGGCAAAACATCTAAACTATTCTTAATGTCATTAGGTTGACAGTCGGCTCACGATCATCCAACTCACTTATCTTTCTCTTCCAAGGAATAACGAACTCTTCTCCTATTAAGGTGAATTCATACCCCACTCTTTATTGCATGCAACTTATTTAACTTTTTGGGGTGAGACACATGCTACTTTTACCTTTTTACAACTTAAACACAAGTACCAACTGTTAAACTATGCTATACCCGGCTATGCCCAACTAAGTCCCTACAGTGATATTTTTAATTGCTCGTTAAATGCATTCTTAATTATTGGGGGTAGGCCTATCGGGAGTAACATCCCCGATACATTTGAGTAAGTCTTTGTATTACTTAATAATGAAATTAAACCGACAAGTATAGATACAACTTGTCATTGGGGAAAACTTGAACGTTTAGTATAAATATCACAAATTGTCAAAACTTTTTGATCCCTGCGAGATCAACTTTTAAGATCTTTGTGATCTTCTTTGACAACTAAAGATCTGTGTGATCTACTTATGAAAACTAATCTTGTGGTCTAAAAACAATGATAACTACTTTTGGTAAACCTATGATTTCACTCAACCTTTTTGGTTGACACTTTAGCATGTTTGTCTCAGGTGATGATTGATCAAGCTTACTACTTATGTGATGCTACTTGGACATAGGATCTCAAGAACTATCGCATTTATTATTCTTGCATATGAAACATTTACAACATTGTAATTTAAATTCTTGTAACGACATTCTATTTTCTTCCGCTGCGTTGTCAATAAAGTTTATTTTTATCATATAGAATTGTTCTCATATTATAATATGTTGGTTTATTTGATATTAGTAACGTTTTCTTCCAAACCCTATCTGGAGGACGTCACAGAGTGGTATCAGAGCATAACCAGGCTGTTATAGAGAACCAGGATTGCATCTTTATGTGTGCCTTACTTGCTAGCTAGGATACCTTAGCAATCTAGGAAACTATAACCTTTCCTGCCTTAGACTTTAAAGCACTTAGGATTGCCTTGTAATCTTAAAACATATGATTTACAATCTTATCTTAAAACTGATCAAAATCTTTTTCCTAATGTTAGGATGTCTAATTCTCATCAAGCGAACAAAATGAATCTTTTCAAGCCAACCAAAAAAGATACTGAAAGGTCTTCCACTGAAAGACCAGTCCAAAGTCCACCTTATGGCTTTGGTGGTCCTCCCTCACCAAATTATATCCAAAATACTATTCTAAATTCACATGGGTCTCCTGAATATTATCAAACCTCAAGAAATAAGGACAAGAGCAAACGTCTTGAAGAAACTGGCCCGTCAAAGAAAAGATCCCGATCTCCTTCCTGTGACGAAGTTGATGCCAAGTACGAGATCATGAATCTGTGAAAAATTACCGATGGCCTAATTCGCCATATTACAAGGATCGATGTTCAAATGAAGGAAAAAGATCTAACAATCAAGAAGCACATGGAGAAAAATGCTGAACTAAAGAAAGATATAAAGTTGGTGAAATATAAAAGTGATAGAAATGCCCGATGGGGGAAGCAATCTCTCTCCTACCTAAGAGAAGATGTTGACCTTAGATTGAAGATGGAGGAAAACCACATGATTATTCAACTTCCTATGAGGGACTACAAGTACCATGTAATCAACGATGATGTTTCTAATATTTATGATAATCTCGAGTTCCTGCATGAGAAACAAAAGGCGAAGAATGAGAAAGTTCAGAAGTTTATGAAGAAGGTTGAGGACGAGAAGAAGGAATATGAAGACTACTTCAATCTTAATATTTCCTAGTTATTTTTTTTAAATTTCCTATCTAAAGGCTTTGCCTAAACTATTCCTATTTCCAACTCGTGTAATAAAGGCTTATTTAATGCCTCGTTCTTAATAATATAAAGTGTTTCGTTTATCTTTATCCCGTTTAAAATTTTTCAAACTTATGACCTATCAGATTTATCAAACTTCTATACACCCTTATGTAGTGAAGAATCATGGTTCGTCCAACCGCACCAACTCCTACCACGATGTTTCATAACTTTTCTATTTGACCACGTCCATTTCATAACTTTCACAACTTCCATAACTTTCAAAGATATGAAAGTTGACCAAGTCAATAAAGACTGCAACTTAAAGCTAGTCAACCATAACTCGACAAGTTCGTACCTGTTTTCATGGATGACATTTTGATCTTCTCCAAGAGTGAGAAAGGACGTGGGTAACATTTGTAAATTCATTCTTGAACTCTTAAGAAAAACAACACTACGCACACTTTTCCAAGTGAAAGTCTTGGCTTAAAACCGACATGTTGTCGATCCAGCTAAGATTACTGCTATCCTTAACATACTATATTAGAAATCATCATTGATCACATATCCTGACCTTATGGGGTGATATTGAAATGGAAATATGAATTAGTGAAATATAATGACGGTGGCCAATGTGATTATATTACGGTAATTCATAGAAATATTATAATATCATGACGTATGGAATAGAAAGTGAATCAAAGAAAACTCTTAAGCTATCTGTTCAAAATTGCAAGGGCATGAAAGGAGAAAAATGATCATCTTGATATTAGTAGATACGAACAACTCATTCTAATCAAACTATATATCTATCTAATACTCATTCAACAAACTTTCATGTACCATAACGGTTGTAAACAATCGAATCTTGAAATTTTACATTCATTTATCCTAAATGGATATCTCTTGATCATTGATACTTAATCATCACTTGTTATATCCAAATCCTCTCTGTTATTACACTTTCGGTGTAAATTTTCATATGACTTTCAAAAACTCATGTCATTTAAACCCTCAAATGTCGATATTACGAACACCATGTCCAATATTACATTTTCTATGTCGAGATGATAAATATCTCATATGCATAATCTTTTGAAGAATGGAACCTCCATACGTGTATCGTTTTGACTATCATAGTCAAGAAACTTCTGTACTCGTACATCTACTTATAATAGACTACTTGGCACCATGCAAGTAACGGTGTCATACTCAAACAATAATCGATCGTTGTAAACTTGAAAATCAAAGGTAAAATACACTATCTCAAGTTGTGGCTTGAGCTAAACTCATCACATCTGAAAAACTGCTATAACAATTGAAATGATTCCATCATACTTTAACGTATCCTCCTCTCAGACCAACTAAGGCTGAATTCAAACGATCATTACATAGTTGAAAGTCACTGCTTTAGCATTTATTTATAGTTGTCTATGCGACTGCCAGATTATTCATGCCGAGTTCTAGAACTCTCACTATCACTCGAACGATTCAAAGTTGCAAATCTTATTTGAAGTTCTTTCATACATAACTCTAAATTCGAGAGATTTACTCATTTGATGATAATCACATTATCTTCCTTCTTACTTTAATGTTAACATTTTGAGTCCAAGAACTCATGCCCTGATAAAAGTCAATTCATTAGTTTTCACTACCTTGAAACAATTATTACACAATTATCCTCCGGAATTTTTAAAATTTCAATCAATTTTTCTCAAACAAATAATCTCTTAAATACAAGTACCCCGTTTTCCAAAGATTTCTTACACGAGTCTTTATTTTCAAACTATATCGGAATTTATAAAAATGATTTTTCACTTATGCGATTTATAAAATCTTATACATAAATTGAACTTTACGTACTTTGACTAGTACATATCAAATTATATTTTCGCTTCTACAAATTTCCGCTTTGATTAAATCGGAATTACTTTACAAAATTTTACGTAACCCTAGTTTTACTATGAACATCATTTTGTCACCTCCTCTAAAAATTACTTTCACTAATTATATAAACACTTTCGCATTTTTATCAATTTACCTTTGTTTTATCAAATTAAACATTCTTTTAATCAACTCTTTTTCGTAATGTTCAAATTATTTCACGTAAAATAATATGTGTTGTACATAACTCAAGTCTTACTAATAGCTTAGCTTCGTTTATATTGAAAAATCAAATGTCACAACTTTTCAAAAATTACTTAGGCTTATTATTAAAACTTTCGTATTGCTCTCCAATATGTTTGGATCACCTTTATTTTCTTTCTTCGTGCAAGAGTGAAACATATCTCCCTACAAATATCATCTTTTCATTGCTATGTTAGTCATTAAGAAGTTTCTACTTCCGGTATTTCACGGCTAAACCACATCGCTCTCGTAAACGTTAAATCTTTGATCTTTCGAACAAGGAAGCAAAGGTTCCTTTATGGTAGAAACAATACCCTATAGACAATGATTCACATTTATTCTCATCCACATTTAAACTCATAAGTAAATAATAGACCGACCTGCCATTTGTGCAAAAACGACTTTCTTACTCTGAAGGAGTTACCTTTATGAAGATACTCTAAACATTTCTTTCTTTATGAATTGCAACTAGATGTTATTCTAGCCAAGTTTTAATCTATGATTCGACATGAAACTGAAATCATAAATCTTAAAGAAACATCCTGAAACTATTTCTAAAGATAGGTTCTCATGTATACTGAACGATGTCTTTCATTTAATCACTCGTATTATCCTGAGGTCAATGAATTCTCAACTAACATCTTATTTGTCTATTAGACATCTCTTGAAAACTAAAGGTATTATGGTTACCTTTCGAAACTTGAAGCTGGTACTATCTCTAACAAACACCAGCCATACATCAAACTACGTAACTGAAATCTTTACGTACTCTACTCTATTTTTCTGCCCTACTATGGCGGCATAAACACTCATAATCTTAATGAGATCAATAATATATTTCATGCTGGTATAGCATCATCTTTCCTTTTAAAGGAAAACTAGTCAAACGACACTCTTGTTTTCCTTGGAAAATCTCCGCATATAATGCACTTTGCAAATGACCTATTAAGGTTAAGGATCATGAGATCAAACCTGTAAACAAAGCAATATACTTATCGTTAACACTCATTCGAATTCACGTAAGGGCCCCGATTGTACCAGGGGACGTGAAAATCAAACTCTATTGTTAAAATCCATTGGAATTCGCGTAGAGGCCCCGAATATACCTGGAAACGCAAAGACCAAACGATACGGAAATACTTCCATCTCTTCTCAACTGCTGATGCAAACGAGAGCTTTACCTAAAACTTCGGGACAAAGTTTCTAATAACGGGGAGGTACTATAATGACCCTCATTTTTCTATTCTATATTTTTCCAATATTAAATGCCCAAACAATATAATTAAACTTAATGATTAAACTTTAATTAATAATTGTTAAGAGTTAAGAATTATAAAACATAATAATTAACTTTGTGTAATAAACCACAAGTTAATAAAAGATAAAAAATAATGAGCTAATAAACTTTCGTGAACAAAATATAATACTCTAAAACTTGTAGCCTTTAAACAATTAAATTAGAACCCTTAATGAGCCATTTAAGCTAATCTAAAGTACAAGGACTAAAAAAAAAATCTCCAAACTCTTACTTGCTAAACCTAGCCGAAATTTAAAAAAAAAAATGAAATGCCCAAAATACCCCTCCCAAAATCGGCCCACTTAGCCTCCTCCACCTCCTCATTTAACCTAACTTATTCCATAAGCAAAACTTAACCTAAACCTAATTCTAGATCATTCCATATGCATCTATAAATAGGGACCTAAGCTTTGACACCCCCAAATAGGGCATGGGGTATTTGTGTCTAATTATATCAAACCATAGTTGTATAAACGAGAACGACTCTACATGAGACGTTTTGTTGAGTTTTGCAGCGGAAGATAAATATGTCTTTAATTGGTATTATATGTAATGAAGACTCCAAGCATAGCAACCAATCATCATCAAAGCAGTAGATATACAGCGGAAGCAATATTTATGTACCTGAGAATAAACATGCTTAAAAAGTCAACACGAGGTTGAGTGAGTTCATAGGTTTATCATAAATAATGATTTTAGTAATAGTGTTAGACCACAAGATTTAGTTTGTAAAGTAGATCTCGCAAGATCCAAAAGTTGATCTCCTGCAGGATCAAAAAGTTATGCCAGTGCGTGATATTTAGACTAAACGTTGTTTGCCCCATGACAAGTTGTTCTGTCCTTGTCGTTTAATTTCATTATCAAGTAATACAAAGACTTAGTCAAATGTATCGCGGACGTTACTCCCGATAGGCCTATCCCCAATAATTAAGAATGCCGCAGCAATTAAAAATATCATTGTAGGGACTTAGTCGGACATAGCCGGGTATAGCATAGTTTAACAGTTGGTACTGATATTTTGACTAGACTTTCAAGTTTACCCCGTACAAGTTATCGTTTATACTTTTCGGTTGGGGACTTGCTGGTCATAGCCCAACATATCACAGTTTAATGGTTGGTACTGATATTTAGACTAGACTTTCAAGTTTGCCTAGTACAAGTTATCATTTATACTTGTCGGTTGGGGACTTGCTGGTCATAGCCCAACATATCACAGTTTAATGGTTGGTACTGATATTTAGACTAGACGTTCAAGTTTGCCCCGTACAAGTTATCGTTTATACTTGTCGGTTGGGGACTTGCTGGTCATAGCCCAACATATCACAGTTTAATATTTGATACGTGTAAAACAGTTATAAAAGTTGCGCATGTATTCTCATCCCAAAAATATATAAAAAGGGAGCAGATGAACTCACATTAAATAACAGTTGAAGTATTCCATGCAAGAAGGAAAGTAAAGCAAGTAAGTGATCTGGATATCAACCTTGAGGTATAACGTTTGATTAGTTAATGTCTAACTTGACATAAAGTATGTTTATTAATATAGCAACTATATTGACAGTGACGGTTTTCGAGAAAAGTTCCTATTTCTCAAAAGTTTCTATTTTTGGAAACCTACTATTTATGAAAAACTTTCACTTATAGTAAGCTTCTAGTTTAAGAATGCTCGGGTTATAATTCTTAACAAAGATGTTGTACAATCTCGCCCAAACTTCGTCGCTAACATGCAAGTCATTCGAATGATCTATTGTTAACGAGCGGCCCAGGATCTCTTGACCAGAATCTAAGTCTTGGAATTCGAGATCCACAAGCGTCCCATAATGGTAACAAGGATCACCCTAGGCCACAAGTAGCGGTGATGTTTGTAGTCTTTGTACGCTATCTTTAATTATAACCTTCACGTTAGGTGCGTATATACATATATATTCATTATTTCGATTTTAATTATAACTCCTATATATTAATTCATAAAAATACTTTTATAATTTTTAGTAACATATAATACTAATTATAACATGTTATTTATTTTAATTTTAATTGCATATAATTTATAACATTATTTATATGTTTCGGTAAAAAAATATAATAAACCGAAGTAAATAGTAAAAAGTAAAAAGTAAAAAGTAAAAAGTAAGAAAAGAATACTTACTAGTAGTTATTCTTCAAAAAGAGAATGAGAGAAATTTTGGTGTGAGTTTGAATGAGAAATGAGGGGTATTTATACTTGAAAAAATTAGGTAAAAAGAATAAAATAATTAAAATAAAAAGAAATATTTTAATTTTTAATGGGATTTTAAAATTCAAAAGTATTAAATGTTAGGTCATGGGATAATGCACAAAATAAAATAATAAAAGTAGTTTTCCATTATAATTTTTAATTAAAAAGTAATTTATTTATTTATTTATTTATTTTAATAAAAAAATCATTTATTTTAAGGATTTTTTAATATATTTTTTTAAAATAAACAAATTGATTTACTACTTTTCCAAGAATATTTGTCAATATTTTTTTTATTCATAATAACAATACTGATAATAAAGATATTAATTATTGATATCTTGTTTAAAAAGGATATTAATAATAATAGTATTAATATATCAAATTAATGCGTAATTATTTACAAATAATTGTTCGTGAATCGTCGGAATTAGTCGAGGTTAAATGAAATCATATAAAGAATTTTGTTTAAATTTTGCCGGAAATTTACGGGTTGTCACAGTATCCCCCTGTTAATAGAAATTTCATCCCAAAATTTAGTTGTTGCCATCAGTCGGCGTTGTTTGTAAACAGGTGAGGATATTTTCGTTTTATTTGGTCTTCACGTTCCCAGGTATGCTCGGGGCCTTTCGTGATTTCCAACTAATAGGATGTTGTTTTGTTTCTAGCGTTTAAATCTTACGATCCATAAATTCTACGAAGTGCATTTTATTATTAATGCGGAGGTTATCTAAAGGATTTAACAAGAGTGTCATTGATTAGGTTTTCTTCAGAAAGAGATGATGACGTTATACAAGCATTTCAATATACATGAAATGTGTGATGAATAATAGTGAGCTTATTTAAACCTTGAGCGTTTATGCCACAATATTAGGTTAGACAAAATTGAGAGGAGTTCATGAAAATCATAATCATGAAATTTGATAGAGATCGTCATTCTTTACAACAAGAATGATGAATATGAGTTGAAAAATAGAGTTTTATCGACATTAAATAATATGGATAAAACGATTCGATTATAGAAAGAGTATAAATGAAACTATCACAAAAGAGTGAAATGAGGAAATTAAATGTTCACCTTAACTTTTGATATGGTTAAAGTTGATTTCCGAAATTCAAGGGATTTAAAGAAATCCTCATAATATTTATAAGATTTGATTCTCTGGTAATTAAGAAAATTAGGATTTTCTTTAATTAAATGCAGTGAATTGTCTCGATTGCTGTGTCTAGAATTTCGCTATAAATTAGCTTCTTCCGTTTCATTATCTTCACCACTTCTATACTTTCTTCCTCAATTCATACTTTCAAAAGATTTCTCAATATGCTCAATCCAGTTCTTGTTCTTGACCTTATATTGGTTATCGCCACAATCTTCCTTCTTTTCCAACTCCCACCAGAGGAGTGTGTTTACTTCTATTATGCTCTATGATTTATCGTGTTTTTAGTTCTCCTGTGTCTTTATATTGCTATACGCATTGATATACACGGTTTGTAATTTTGGTATTGTTATCGGGCTTTATATTTTCCCTTATTTGTCGAAGCTCTTTGCCTTTTTATTCTCCTCTTGAGTCTAAGTAAAGCGAGTAATGGTCTAGAATTTGTAGGTATGAAGTTTCGAATGAACATAATGTTCTAAACAGGAAGGAACGTAATATCATGATTTGATTTGTTATATTACAAGAATTACTGAGGATAGAACTATCAAGAATATATGTTCTTGATATGTTTAGAGATTAAATAGAATGTAAGAGTCGTGTAACATGGAAAATGATGATTAATAAGTCTATGAATCATCATCTTCCATTAAAAATTTAGCATGACTTACTGTAATATAATCACGTTGGCCTGACGTCATTATATTATACTAACTCATGCTTCAATTCCCAACACTACTTCAAATCATTCATAATTTAAGCTTGAATTTTTACAGAATATAAAAACTTATACAGTTTCCTTTATGATGTAATAAAGATATCGCAAGGAGACAGTTAATTTCGGTCAAGAATCGTTATGAAGATATCTTCAGAAATATAGAGGATATTTATAACGAATGATACAATGATATCTTAGAATTTCTAAGATCGAAGGATGATAAAGAAGATTTGTCCGTAAAGGTTTAGAGTCAGGAGTAAGGTATTCGTCAATGACCTCAGCAGATACTGAATCATTTGGATTCTTTGAAGGCAGGTTTAATCTTTGTGATTTGTCCACAACCTCCTTCATACTTTGCTCAATCCATTTTCCAGTCCCAAATCTGAGCTTATACCATTCTTTATTATCAAAGTTTTGGCCCTTAAGACCTTCTACAATGTTTCCTCTGCATCAGCCGTATTTGAATCATCGGTTATTAATGGTTTCAAGAAATTTTATTTTTAGATGATTAAACGCTGACTGTAATCGTCAACGGATCTAATGGTTGACGAATAGGCGTTGTTGATTTCAAAAGTAATGAATGATAATTTCGGTGGTTTGATGTGATAATTCATTGCAGAATACGAATGAATATAATTCATGAATGTAGTAATCTTTAGGAAGATAACACCTGCTAAAGCTTTACTTGAATTCCGATATGTTAATTTCAGAATGTGTAATTGATTTTGTATGAAGATGATTGTGTATCATTGTGAAAGTAGTGCGTATAATTAATGATTTATGAATCGAAATTGAAGAATGTACAGTGTATTAATGTTAGATGTAAATATTTCTCGGGTATTACCTACCCGTTAAAGTATTTTCACAATTAACAGTTTGTACAACAGAATTTACAATCTTTATGAAGATATACGTTCATATATCTAATCTTCAGTTGTAATCATGGATTTAATGAGTTAATATATATTAAACTCATCTGATTTGCGGTTTGGAACGACAGTAAATAATCTCCAAAACCTTAGAGATTTCATAATTGTCGCGAAATATTTCGCTAATGAAGTTATGAATCAATACATTCATCGTTACACTTGATTTATTATGAAATGGAGTTTATTGTGTTGAAGCAGTGATTAATAATTGTTAAGTCATTAACGAAGGGTGTACATCATAGCATATTAGTTATATGAATTAACTAAGTAGTACATACTAGTTGAGATTCACACGTAATTGCTTAGTACGACAAGATTTATTATTGTTCCAAATCATATATATAAGGTATACATATATAATTCTTCACGAAGAATGAGTCAATACATCTTAACTCATTATTACTAATATTCCTTGGTATCTATGGGCGTATGATGTTGATGTTTGAGGTACTGAGTGTGATGTTGAGGCGTGAGATGCGGATGTTGTTGTTGATGAAGCTGATGCTGTTGGTGGTGATGTTGATGGTACTGTTGGTACTGGTGGTGATGCTGGTTATGCTGCTGGTGCTGCTGATGCTTGCAGAATTCACACCATATTCTCCAGAGCCACCACTCGAGCGCGAAGCTCATTGACTTCTTCTACTATTCCGGGATGATTGGCAGTTGGAACAAGGGGGTGAATAAGATCTAAAATCTTCGATATTATATATTCGTGACGGGATACCCTGGAAAGAGGAGAGAAAATGGTGTTTCGGACTGGTTCGCCGGTAAGTGCTTCAGGTTCTTCGCCAAGAGGTGAATTCGGTTGGTGAAAGGGATCACCTTCTTCTTGCCTCCATTGATTGAGTCGGCTACGAACCCATCCCCAATTCATCCAGAATAGATGATGGCTGATTGGTTCGTTTGTTCCGGTTACGCTGCCGTTGGAGCTCGAGGAGTTCGAAAAATTCATATTATGTGTTTGGAATAGGGTTTGATATGAAATGGGTATTGAATACTGAATGATATATTCGTCTCCTTGAATACGTATTTATAGCAAAAAAGATTCCCGTAATTTACGGAGGAAATTTAGGAAAAGTGGTAGACAAGGTCTATTGGGATAGATATGATAAGATATGATTTGTCTATACTCCAATAATCGCAGTATGACGTGTCGAGATTATAAAATGATAAGTATGTAATCTAATAATCTTTCGATTAAAGACTTTCAATTCGTATACTGTGATAACCCAATGACATTTTTCGGTTCACAAACCGATGCATAAAGGTATAAGGCATATAGGTACGTGATATAACAGGGAGTTATATACGTTTGAGTATGAATAGTAATAATTATAGGAGTTTCAAAAATCATGGATAATATTTCATGTAATACATATGTAATACACAAAACCATGATAGATGACATAGGAATGTCAAGAATTTCAGAAATCATGGTGTCGCATTTAAATGCAGTGGCGTAATTGGATAATACTTAGGAAAGTAAGCAGAGTTCTTAGGTTGGCTCGGCATTCTAAGATAAGTAAAGTTTCTAAAGTATAGTGTAGCATTTAACAGTTAAAGGCAACAAGTAAAGGCACTACGGTCAAGGAAAGTTGTAGTCCTACATTGCTAAGGTACCTAATTGTATAAAGCACACATAAAATGCAATCCTAGTTCTCTACAACAACCTGCTCTAATACCAATCTTTGACACCCCCAAATAGGTCCTGGGGTATTGATGTCTAATTATATCAAACCACAGTTGTATAAATGAGAACTACTCTACATGAGACGTTTTGTTGAGTTTTGCAGCGGAAGATAAATATGTCTTTAATTGGTATGATATGTAATGAAGACTCCAAGCATAGAAAGCAATCATCATCAAAGCAGTAGATATACAGCGGAAGCAATATTTAAGTACCTGAGAATAAACATGCTTAAAAAGTTAACACGAGGTTGAGTGAGTTCATAGGTTTGTCATAAATAATGATTTCAGTAATAGTGTTAGACTACAAGATTTAGTTTGTAAAGTAGATCTCGGAAGATCAAAAAGTGGATCTCCCGCAGGATCAAAAAGTTATGCCAGTGCGTGATATTTAGAATAAACGTTGTTTGCCCCGTGACAAGTTGTTCTGTCCTTGTCGTTTAATTTCATTATCAAGTAACACAAAGACTTAGTCAAATGTATCGGGGACATTACTCCCGATAGGCCTATCCCTAATAATTAAGAATGCCGCAACAATTAAAAATATCACTGTAGGGACTTAGTAGGACATAGCCTGGTATAACATAGTTTAACAGTTGGTACTGATATTTAGACTAGACTTTCAAGTTTACCCCATACAAGTTATCGCTTATACTTGTCGGTTGGGGACTTACTGGTCATAGCCCAACATATCACAGTTTAATGGTTGGTACTGATATTTAGACTAGACTTTCAAGTTTGCCCGTACAAGTTATCGTTTATACTTGTCGGTTGGGGACTTGCTGGTCATAGCCCAACATATCACAGTTTAATATTTGATACGTGTAAAACAGTTATAAAAGTTGCGCATGTATTCTCAGCCCAAAAATATATAAAAAGGGAGCAGATGAACTTCCATTAAATAGCAGTTAAAGTATTCCACGCAAGAAGGAAAGTAAAGCAAGTAAGTGATCTGGATATCAACCTTGAGGTATAACGTTTGATTAGTTAATGTCTAACTTGACATAAAGTATGTTTATTAATATAGCAACTATATTGACAGTGATGGTTTTCGTGAAAAGTTCCTATTTCTCAAAAGTTTCTATTTTTGGAAACCTACTATTTACGAAAAACTTCCACTTATAGTAAGCTTCTAGTTTAAGAATGCTCGGGTTATAATTCTTAACAAAGATGTTGTACAATCTTGCCCAAACTTCGTCGCTAACATGCAAGTCACTCGAATGATCTATTGTTACCGAGCGGCCCAGGATCTCTTGACCAGAATCTAAGTCTTGGCATTCGAGATCCACAAGCATCCCATAATGGTAACAAGGATCACCCTAGGTCACAAGTAGCGGTGATGTTTGTAGTCTTTGTACGCTATCTTTAATTATAACCTTCACGTTAGGTGTGTATATACATATATATTCATTATTTCGATTTTAATTATAACTCCTATATATTAATTCATAAAAATACTTTTATAATTTTTAGTAACATATATTACTAATTATAACATGTTATTTATTTTAATTTTAATTGCATATAATTTATAACATTATTTACATGTTTCGGTAAAAAAATAATAAACCGAAGTAAATAGTAAAATGTAAAAAGTAAAAAGTAAAAAGTAAAAAGTAAAAAGTAAGAAAAGAATACTTACTAGTAGTAATTCTTCAAAGAGAGAATGAGAGAAATTTTGGTGTGAGTTTGAATGAGAAATGAGGGGTATTTATACTTGAAAAAATTAGGTAAAAAGAATATAAAATAATTAAAAGAAAAAGAAATATTTTTAAAGGGATTTCAAAAGTATTAAATGTTGGTAGGATGGATAATGCACAAAATAAAATAATAAAAGTAGTTTTCCATTATAATTTTTAATTAAATTATTTATTTATTATTTTATTAAAAAATCTTAAATTAATTTCTAAATAATATAAGAATATTAATAATAATAATATTAATATATCAAATTAATGCGTAATTATTCACAAATAATTGTTCGTGAATCGTCGGAATTAGTCGAGGTTAAATGAAATCATATAAAGATTTTTGTTTAAATTTTGCCAGAAATTTACGGGTTGTCACATAAGCTAATGCAAACTCTCTCAAAAACACAAAATCTCTCCCCTTCTCTCTTGGATTTTCGGCCAAGGTAACCACCACCACACCACCACCATCTTCAAGTGATCTTCAAGCAACCTTCAAGTGATCTTCATTGCGTTCTTCGTGTTCATCAAGATCTTCAAGTGTGTTCATCAATATTCAAGTGTTTTGATCTTCATCTTCAAGTCATCTTCATCTTTTTCTTGTTAATCTTCATCATCATTCATCAAGGTAAAAACCATAGATCTAAAACTTTTAAATTCTATCTTGTTAATCCATGTTTATGTTCATAATCATATTCTTGTTCTTGATCTTATTCATAATCATATTCATATTATTCATGTAAAAATAATAATATATATATGCATATACATACACGAAAATAAAATAAAAATAAAAAACTTTTATTTGATCTTTAAACCCTAGAAGATTTGTTAGAAGATTTGTTAATAGTTAAAAAAGGAAACAAATAAATATATACCAAATATATATATACATATACGATTCTATACATATATATAAAATAAATTTTTTTAGTATATATATATATATATATATATATATATATACGGTTAGATATATATAAAAAAAATAAAAAAATAAAAACTATATATATATATATATATATATATATATATATATATATATATATATATATATATATACATATACACGATACATACATATATATATATATATTAAATATTTAATTAAACCGAACCCTAATTATTAAACCCTAATTTACTTTACTACACCCTAGACATTTATTTATATAACCCTAATCATTACCTTATTAAACCTTAATAATTAATACTACTTTAATTAATTAAATACTACTACTTACTACTTAACCCTAACTACTAATAATACATAACTAATAAAACCCTAATACTACTTATACTACATACTACTTAATGCTTATACACTTATATTACTACTTAACACTTACACTATTACTAACACCTATATACTACTTATAATATAATACTTATATTATAAAATTTTTGACCACGATTACAATAGTCATTCACGATAACGTGGGGATTACTCGAACGTCAACGCTACTTAAGGCCTAGGGTGATCCTTGGTACCACTAAGGGACGCTTGTGGATTTCGAATGCCAAACTTAGATTTTGGTCAAGAAATCCTGGGCCAACCGGTAACAATAGATCACTCAAGTGACTCGGCTGTGGCATAGATGTTTGGGTATGGTGCACAATATCAACCCGACTATAGTAATCAAACACTTAGTTACTTTCACACTTAATAAGTGGTAGACTTATTAAGGACAACTCACTAGTGTTCAACACTAACTTACTATAAATGGAAACTTTCTAAACGTGGAAACTAACTAAACGTGGAAACTTACTAAAAGAGGAAACTTACTAAAAGTGGAAAACTTTCAAGACATGGCAACTTTCTAAATATGGAAACTTACTAAGGATAGAAACTTAGAAAAACGAACTATACTTAAGTACATACATACTTAAACTTATCTTTAACTCGGGCAAAACATCTAAACTATTCTTAATGTCATTAGGTTGACATTCGTCTCACGATCATCCAACTCACTTATCTTTCTCTTCCAAGGAATAACGAACTCTTCTCCTATTAAGGTGAATTCATTGCCCCACTCTTTATTGCATGCAACTTATTTAACTTTTTGGGGTGAGACACATGCTACTTTTACCTTTTTACAATTTAGACACAAGTACCAACTGTTAAACTATGTTATACCCGGCTATGTCCGACTAAGTCCCTACAGTGATATTTTTAATTGCTCATTAAATGCATTCTTAATTATTGGGGCCTATCTGGAGTAACGTCCCCGATACATTTGACTAAGTCTTTGTATTACTTAATAATGAAATTAAACCGACAAGTATAGACACAACTTGTCATTGGGGCAAACTTGAACGTTTAGTCTAAATATCACGAACTGGCATAACTTTTTGATCCCTGCGAGATCAACTTTTAAGATCTTTGTGATCTTCTTTGACAACTAAAGATCTGTGTGATCTACTTATGAAAACTAATCTTGTGGTCCAAAAACAACGATAACTACTTTTGTTAAACCTATGATTTCACTCAACCTTTTTGGTTGACACTTTAGCATGTTTGTCTCAGGTGATGATTGATCAAGCTTACTACTTATGTGATGCTACTTGGACATAGGATCTCTAGAACTATCGTATTTATTATTCTTGCATTTGAAACATTTACATCATTGTAATTTAAATTCTTGTAACAACATTCTATTTTCTTTCGCTGCATTGTCAATAAAGTTTATTTTTATCATATAGAATTGTTCTCGTATTATAATATGTTGGTTTATTTGATATTAGTGACGTTTTCTTCCAGACCGTATCTGGAGGACGTCACATTTTGTTATATGCTATTGTTATACTAGCTTGCGTTATCGGGGACTTAGTGTTATACATTATGTGGGTATGTTAATTATATTGCTAGTATGTATGGGAATTGGGGTGAGTAATGCAAGCAAGTAAGTTATATATGTACATGTATAATTATTGCATTCACTAAGCGTTTTGATTACCCTCTCGTTGTTTACTCTTTTTAGGTTCCGGCGTGGACAAGGGTAAGGGTGTTCGGTTGGATTAGTGGCCTCCCGCTTTGTTTTGATAGGGTATGCATTTGGAATGTTTAGCTTTTGAAGTTGGGCCAAGATGTGGGTAGTTTAACCCCAGATACCATGCTCTAGGTGTCGTTTGGAACTTAAACTCTTATGGTCGAACTTGTATTTTTGAACGAAACTCGTAAAACGGACGATGTGGGCTCGATGTTGTAAAACTTAGTTTTATGTTGGAAACTTCTTAGTTTTATTATGATTACATGTTGTAAAAAGGGTTTCGTCTAAAAGTGTCGGGAAATGGGTTTTCCGCTCGAGTAAGTTGGACCCGAGGATCATAAATATTTAGTTCATTGGGATGCCGTCACAAAACGTTGGACGCCGTTCAGACCTTCAGTACTGGACGCCGTCCAGAAATCTGGACGCCGTCTAGATGTATTGAAAGAATTTTTTTTTTTGGGTCGTATTTTGGTATAACGAGGGTTGGGTCGTTACACATAATCACTAGCTGCTAGTGGTTATGCTTCTAAATCACAATTTACACAAAAATCAAACACTTCATGTATGATGAAGCATATTTTCACGAGGTCAAGGTGAACCTACGCTTGAGTGCATGATAGGGTTTAAGGGCTACAATATTCGAACCTACGACGCTTATTCGTGGATAACCCACATCGGTATATTCCGACAGGGTGGCCGATTTGAGAGTCCACCAATAACCCAGCATACGGAGTTGAGTGGTCCAAAGACATGAAGGTTTTATAGGTCGAGACATACCTGAAAAGTCTTTACGTGAGAGATCGTATGAAGCTTGTTCGTACGATGATGTGTATGCTATGTTACCTATGAGTAGCCGATTATGTTTTTAGGGTTTGTGAGGTATGTATTTATATGCTCACGAATTAGGGTTTTGATAGGATCTCATCCCTAATTAAATGCGATCTTATCCTAACTAACTTTATTTATTTAAGGAAAAGATCTGACTTGACTATATCGTGCATTCTTCTGGAATATACTAGACCCTTATGCAAGTATACGAAACTCACATCAGATGGTATAGGTGCGTAGAGTGCGATGATACGCATGCCATATGTCTTAAATGGAAATTAATGTGCGGTTTGGGACTTTGGATGCGTAATCCGCTTGGTTATGAGGATATGCATATCATTAAGTCCCCCAATTCGATGTTATATACAACGCCAATGAGTGTATAACGTCGAACTAATTTATTTAAATAAAATAGTACCACAAAATAATGCCCAATGATTACATCGGATTATACAATTGTTCATTTTAACGTATTGGTAATACACATAGGACATTATATGCGTGTATGTGCAACCAACCGCCGTTTACATTTAATGCAATATATTTGTATAGTTGAAAAATCATCCTTTCGACTGTAATTCCTATACCCTAGTTGACAACTGTCATGAGTCATCCCAAAGATAATGATGAAAACATATGCAACTGCCTAGAGTTGCTATTGTACGCCGACTGTCAATCAACTTTTTAGATTGATACACATGTACGCACACAAATTGACCGTGGCATGCTAAATTTTCCTTTGCCTATAAATAGTTAATTTACCCTTTTTGGGTTTTACTCACTTCTCCCCTATTTCAAATTTTTCTCTTTTTCCGGCAGCCGTTTGCTTTTCCATTTGCATTTTAAATTTTGCACCGTTCTACCATGTCTACAGATAAGAACGTGAAAGACATACAATCTTCTATTACTGAAGCGGGGTTTTACTCACTTCTCCCCTATTTCAAATTTTTCTCTTTTTCCGGCAGCCGTTTGCTTTTCCATTTGCATTTTAAATTTTGCACCGTTCTACCATGTCTACAGATAAGAACGTGAAAGACATACAATCTTCTATTACTGAAGCGGAGATTCATAGAATCGTCGATTAATTTCCCCCTATCGAAAAATATTCCCCGGTCGCCCCTCTAAGCGACCAACGGGCTAACGAGCCGCCAGAGCATATGATTGCTGTTTATGATAAGGTTATGGAGCTCAGTAATACCCGTATTCCTCCTACCCCATTTTTCATGGAGGTTCTTCGTCAGTACTCCATCGGTATTAGCCAATTGCATCCTTATGGTGCCAATCGTATTTCTATATTTGAAATGTGGTGTCGTGCAAATGGTCAGAAACCATCTTTATCTATTTTCACTAACCTATTTCATGCTTCGATGAGTGACGAGAGTTGGTATTCTTTCGATAATGTCTGCAAGTTTTGTGTTACCCTAAAACAGGGTGTAAAGGGAATGTGGAAAAAAAATCCTTTTTCTTTGTTAAAGCTACATGTATTCCTAAAGAATACAACAACATTCTTATCTAGTATTCTGGCAGAAAAGGAGAGAAAAACAAACCTCTGGCAATTCTTCCTGAGGAAGATAAATTTTACAATTCTAGCCTTAATCTAATGCTCTCATCTCGCGTTTATCCTAATGTACCACTAGTTCTACATTTCATCCTATTGGACTCACTCTGATAAGCGTCCCATTATTATTAGAAACAAGAAGGGTATATCCCTTTTTTATTTTTATTACTTTAGGCGTGTATTTAACTCATTTTTCTTTACACTTGAATTTTGCCTTGTATTGCAGAAATGGATTTGAATGAGTTTATGATGTTAAAGGGATCTGATAGCGTCATTTTTGGACAAAAAGATCTTCATGATACCAACCCCAATGTTCAACCGGAGATCATTAAGGTGCAAACTAATCAAGCTGCCCCTGTAACTTCGAAGTGCAGAGCAACTAGGCTGCGCCAAGAAAGAGAAACTGATGTCTCTTCCTTTATTGAAATTCAGCGGACCCCTGTTATGGAAACATCGAAATCGACCGGAAAGAGGCCAATTGTTTGTAAGCACTCGTTATGCGTTCAATAGCATTCATGCTGCATATAAAGTTATTTTATTTTATTGTTAAATGCTACTTCTGATTCTCGCAGATGTTAGCAAGCCTATTGAAATTGACCAGGAGGTTGAGTCTGACAACCACACCCTTGCTCCGGAAAACCAGGCCTCCCAGACATGGGACGATACTGCACAAAATTCTCCTGTCTGCCGCCAATCAATCGTTGATCCTAATCTTGCCCATAAGCTTCCACCATTTCAAAGGCGCCCTAATTTGTATGCTGATGCTTCTGCATTGGATACCATTCGCAACAAGCGTGCTCGTCTTAACATCCCTACTAGTTTTCTTTGTCCCCTAAAATGAATTTGGACTATTTTGATGAGTTTTTTAAGATATATGTCCCTACTTTTAGTCAACAGTTTTTGCACCTTGGTGCGTGTGCTCCTTCCAAACTTACTGCGAAGTTTGATCATCTGTCTCCTGAGCAAGATCTTTTTATTGACGCGCAGGCCACAATGTTCAATCTTGCAAAAGATATTAGTCGTTTAACACAGAAATCCAATTGCATAATCCTTGGTCACAAACATATTTCGCGTGAACAAAGAGAGTTTGCCAAACTTGATGCTGAAAAGAAATAGGTATCTGAACAACTTCACCAGGCTGTTGCAGCTCGTTTGAAAGTGGAGGACAGAAATTCTCATCTTGAGGGTGAATGTCAACGGTTGATGAACGAAATTAGGCGTTCGGAAAAGATTTGAGCCGATTTGGAGACTCAAGTGAATGACCTGTCTTTGCGACTTGGTACTGCAACATCTAACAATTGCCAGCTTAAGAAGCAACTTGATGAACGTGACGCGGAGCACAAAGCAGTTGTTAATGAGTGTGATAATCTCAAGGCTGAATGCTCAAGCCTCAAATCTAAATACTCAATTCTAAGATCTGGTCTCCCTGAAATTGCGAAGCATATCATGGCCTCTTCGAGTATTCACATTCCTTTTGGTCTTGTCATACTTACTGCACGTGCCAATGAGCGATCCCTTTTCTGGGATGTCGTTAAATCAAACTTTGCTATGCTGGACATTATTTCGGTCCCCATTTTGAATGAGTGAGTGGAGGATGCCGCTGGGAAATGCAATGAGGCATGTGCGGCGTTAGCGAATTTGACAATTCCTCGCTTGTAGAAATTAGCTGAGAACAGGGACTTTACGTCCCGTGAAGTGGTTGATGACATGCTAGCATAGGCTTGCATGCGGATTGGATTAGAGGGACGATGGTTGTCCGCTTTCAAGCTTCTTTTTTGAGCCAGCGAGGGATGGGCCCGACAGTTTAAGGGTTTCGCATCCCTATATCTATATTTATTTATTTCTTTTTTGTTTAAAAAGTAGGGTATGCGTCTGATCGCTGAGGGCGAGGATTGTATATTCTCCTTAGTGTAGGGCATCGTTCCCATCAAGCCACCCCTATTATATTAGTACGTTTGTAGCAAGTAATTTTGTTAACCGATGCGTGCAAGAGTAGAATTTTATCTTCTTAGGTAGCTGCCCTTTCTTATATGTCATCGTAGTATGAGGCATTTTGATTTAATTACTCTTGCGCCCTGTGTTGAGCGTATGTAACCTTTTCTTATGGACTTTTAATTAAATTTCTGTTATATGATTTCATACTTATTGCACATTTAAAAGCGGTTTTTAAATACTTACGTTTGTATGTGCATTATAACCTTTGAATAAATGTTATTTGCGTATTACGGGAGCGACCCCTCTATACACATATAATCTTTTTATTCTTGTGTCCTAGCAAATCAATGCCGAGCGTTAAAAAAGCAAACCAATGCTTATATATATTATACTCTTGATGCTTATAAAAAAATTTGGTAAGTGTTTGCACGTATTGACAATCCAATGTCGAATCCGTTTATATAAGCAACCCAATGCTTATCTCAAGAGTCTTCTGGCCAATCCAATGTCCGTATTATTAATAAGTAACCAAACTTGTATTTTATACTCATGATTTTTCAAGTCTCCGTCTTACGCGGCGTACAAGCGTTTGAAACAATCCAATGTTTACTACTGTCACCATTAGAAATAGTATTAGTAACCAAACTAAACTATGCTACTTGAGATTCGGAGTGTAACCCTGTGCAGCCTGGGGCTCAATAATTAAATTTAAATGCAAACATTATTGGCTTAACTGATTGATTCAATTTGTTAAAAGTACTTCAAACTAAAAGTGTTTAATAAAAACATAGCAAGTATGACAAAAATTCCAACAGATGTCTGGGTGATCATTCCTACTGTTGATATCTTTTGCGTTTTTGCACCTTCTAGATTTATGCATGCAAGGCGCATCCTGCTAGTTTATTTTCAAGCCAACACACCCTTTTGTCCTGCTTCCCATTAACCATATCTTCTGGGTTATCTGCCGTACGCTCACAATCTAACACGTAGCAACCCCTGGTTTTTTATTATTCACTGCCTTTTTCTTTACTGCTATTAGTCTGGAAGACTCAATGCTTCCTTGCATTTCAACCCGGTCACTCTTTCGTGGCAGATTTATATTTACTCTTGACTCTTTTCTGCTTTCATCAATTAATTCACGGACCATCCTCATAGGTTTGTTATTGATTTGGTGTTTCCTTTTGTCCCAACCATCATTCAATTGTCGTTGTTTTAAACGCCACAAACCTCCTGCTGATATATCGTCCGAAAAGAAATTTCAAATTAGCGTAGAGTAAAATATTTGAGTTAGCTGTGAATTTACGTATGTATTTTACCTCCTCTTGACAACCATGTTTGAATAACGTCTGGAGATGTTCGAGTGCGCACACTTGGCTCTGCAATGAACTCTTCAGGTGTTTCATTTTTTGCCACTGCATGTATTTATGATGGTACGCTCCCTTATTTGGTTTTATGTATGCGTACACCTGCGCACTTCATTTTTGCATCACAAGTCGCGCTTTCTTTGCTTTCATCCAAAGTTTCTGAGTATCATCTTTTGCGTTGAGTAATTTTTCTACCCATGCATGTGTTTCTTTCATTCCTTGGTGTGGGCTTTTTCATTAAGCTCACACTGTGGATGTGGATCTCTTTGTCATTTCTTCTTGGGATCTCAATGATTATCTCAAAAAGTTTTCTTAGATTTTCCCATTCCTGCACCTTGTTTATTTAATTAGTGGATTATGCGTTAAAAAATGAATTATAATGAATTTTTATGCATTCATGCCATACAGTTAGGTTTTTGGCTTCATTTTTTGCTCTTTTACTGAGTTAGATTTCGATTATGCCGTGAATTTACATTATAGATTTTCTATAAATTGCTATTTTACTCAACATCAAATAATAAATCAAAATATTTGTACGTACAACATACCTGCGAGCAATGTGCGTCTTTGAATGCCTGAACTATTTGCTGTTCATCTAACTCTGCATTTTTGTGACTCTGCCCTATGCTCCTTTGTACTGTTCTTACTTTTCTATCTGCTTCTGACTTTATAGTTGCGACTCCCCCACTTTGTTGGGAATCTTAATATACCGTGTATTGTGGATGGTACGGCTCCTAATTTTTACAAAGTTTTTCTGCTTAACAATGCATTATACTCAGCGTTTGACTTGACTATAGCAAACTCAATATCAACATCTCTTCTCTTTTCACCATTGTTATCGTCTCGTACCTCTACCTCAACCCTAACCGTCCCTAATGACGGGACTTGTTCACCAGCAAAATCGTATAAGTTAACTGCTTGTTTCTTTAGCTGCGACTTAACAGACCTAGGTAGCGACATATAACAATGTTCGTATATGACATCCATGTCGCAGCCAGTGTCTACATACAGACCTTTAAGTTCCTGATTACAGCTTTTGATGTACCCTTTAATCACCACGGGTACATTGAACTGCTGCCTTTCACTTGCTTCGAATGAGATTGTCGTATCTTCCCAATCTTTCACTTCCTTTAGCTCTGCCCTTACGCTTTTACTCATTACCATATTTATAGTTTTTTTTGCTTCTTTTGCCTTTGATTCGTTCTTCCTTTGCCACTGGTATTCTTTATCTTGCTTTGACTTACTACCCTCTATTTTAGCGGATTTCTTTAGATGCTGCAATCTTCCTTTTTTTAATTATGCGACCACCTTTTCGATTAACTGCCTGCATTTATTAGTTTCATGACAAAAATCATCATGAAAGTCGCAAAATTTGGTTTTGTCTTTCTTCGCGTAATCGGGTAGCGGCGCTGGAGCTTTAAAGGTTTTACATACTGGCTCAGTTGCTAGTATTTCCTTTGGGGTTTTGCTGAGATCTTTTATGATTGTGTAATTGTCATCGTGGGTGCTTCTGCTTTTGTAAGTGCTTCCTCCTCTGTTATTGCTGAACTTGCGGTATTTGTTATTACTATTGTAACTTCCGCCTTTTAACGGGCTGTTATTGTTATACCTTTTTGCTGATCCAGAGCTTTTACCCTGATCGCGATGGTGATCATCATCGTTATTCCTTCCCGTATGGCTTTTTCCGCAGTTTTGCGTTATATCTTCTTGCGCCCGCATATAATCATGCGCTACTTTTATTGCTTCCGCGAATGTTTGCGGTACTTTCCTCTGCAACCTCTGCCATAAATGACAAGTGTCTGTCTGTATCAAGGAAATGAATAAATCCTGACACCTTTTGGCTTTCTGGCAGATCTGGTATTTTAGCTACTTCCTTTGTGTACCTATCAATAATCTCACCCAAAGATTCTTTGGGTTATTGTTTGATGTCATGACATTCTACGTGCGTCCTTCTGCGTGCACGCAGACTATGAAAATTGAGTAGAAACCGAGATCTTAAGTCCAAATAACATGTTATGCTCCAGGGAGTTAGATTGTTGAACCATTCCCGTGCGACTCCTTGCAACACAATTGGTAACATATGACATGCTACCGCATCTCCCCAATTATGGGTTCTTGCATTTCCTTCAAATATTTGTAGGAAGTCATCGGGGTCCGATAACCCGTCATAACTTCCTAACGTTAATGGTATTACTGGCGCTTCTGGAAAAGGATGATTCGCTATGAGTAGAGATTTTTGTGCTAAATTAAGTTGTCTATTGACGCCGTTGGATAGTAAATTTTTACTCGAATTAGCAAGCGGTAAATTAATTTCAGCAGATTATATATGCCGGAATCGAGAAATTAAACTGGGTAGCGAAATATTTAAGATTGATTTGATACCAGTAGAGTTAGGGAGTTTTGATGTAATAGTTGGCATGGACTGGCTGAAGGAGATGAAAGCAGAGATCGTATGTTACAAAAATGCAATTCGCATTGTACGAGAAGAAGGAGAACCCTTAATGGTGTACGGAGAAAAGGGCAACACGAAGCTACATCTTATTAGTAATTTGAAGGCATAAAAACTAATAAGAAAAGGTTGCTATGCTGTTCTAGCACACGTCGAGAAAGTACAAACTGAAGAAAAGAGCATCAATGATGTTCCCGTCGTAAAAGAATTTCCCGATGTGTTTCTGAAAGAATTATCGGGACTACCTCCACATCGATCTGTTGAATTTCAAATAGATCTTGTACCAGGAACTGCACCAATAGCTCGTGCTCCTTACAGACTCGCACCCAGCGAGATGAAAGAACTGCAAAGCCAACTGCAAGAACTATTAGAACGTGGTTTCATTCGACCAAGCACATCACCATGGGGAGCTCCTGTTTTGTTTGTCAAGAAGAAGGATGGTACATTTAGGTCGTGTATTGACTACAGAGAGTTGAATAAACTTACCATCAAAAACCGTTATCCACTGCCGAGAATTGAAGACTTATTTTATCAACTACAAGGCTCGTTGGTTTATTCGAAAATCGATTTACGTTCTGGATATCATCAAATGCGAGTAAAGGAGGATGATATTCCAAAAACTGCTTTTAGGACGCGTTATTGTCATTACGAGTTTATGGTTCTGCCGTTTGGATTGACTAACGCACCAGCTGTGTTCATTGACCTAATGAACCGAGTGTGTGGGCCATATCTTGAAAAGTTTGTCATTGTTTTCATCGATGACATACTTATTTACTCAAAGAATGATCAAGAGCACAAAAAACATTTGAGAAAAGTGCTAGAAGTATTGAGGAAAGAAAAACTGTATGCTAATTTTTCAAAGTGTGCATTTTGGTTGGAAGAAGTTCAATTCCTCGGTCAAATAGTGAACAAAGAAGGTATCCAGGTGGACCCGACAAAGATCAAAACCGTTGAAAAGTGGGAAACCCCAAAAACTCCGAAGCATATACGTCAATTTTTAGGATTGGCTGGTTACTACAGAAGATTCATCTACGATTTCTCCAAAATAGCAAAACCCTTGACTTCATTAATGCATAAAGGGAAGAAATTTCAATGGAAGGATGAACAAGACAAGGCGTTTCATTTATTGAAGAAAAAGCTAACTACGGCACCTATATTGTCATTGCCTGAAGGGAATGATGATTTTGTGATTTATTGTGACGCATCAAAGCAAGGTTTCGGTTGTGTATAAATGCAACGAACGAAGGTGATTGCTTATGCGTCTAGACAATTGAAGATTCACGAGAAAAATTATACAACTCACGATTTGGAATTAGGTACTGTTGTTTTTGCATTAAAGACTTGGAAACATTATTTATATGGAGTCAAAAGTATTATATATACCGACCACAAAAGTCTCCAACATATATTTAATCAGAAGCAACTGAATATGAGACAACGTAGGTGGATTGAACTATTGAATGATTATGATTTTGAAATTCGATACCACCTGGGGAAGGCGAATGTGGTAGCCGACGCTTTGAGTAGAAAGGACAGAGAACCTATAAGGGTAAAAGCTATGAATATAATTATTCGTAATAACCTTACTACTCAAATAAAGGAGGCGCAATAGGGGGTTATAAAAGAAGGAAAGTTGAAGAATGAGATACCCAAAGGATCAGGGAAACATCTTAATATTCGGGAAGACGGAATCCGATATAGGGCTGATAGAATTTGGGTACCAAGGTTTGGAGATGTGAGAGAAATGGAACTTAAAGAAGCACATAAAACCAGATATTCAATACATCCCGGAGCGGGGAAGATGTATAAAGATCTCAAGAAACACTTTTGGTGGCTGGGTATGAAAGCCGATATTGCTAAATATGTAGGAGAATGTTTGACGTGTTCTAAGGTCAAAGCTGAACATCAGAAACCATCAGGTCTACTACAACAACCTGAAATCCCGAAATGGAAATGGGAAAACATTACCATGGATTTCATTACTAAATTGCCAAGGACTGCAAGTGGTTATGATACTATTTGGGTAATAGTTGATCGTCTCACCAAGTCAGCACACTTCTTGCTAATGAGAGAAGATGACAAAATGGAGAAGTTGGCGCGATTGTATTTGAAGGAGGTTGTCTCCAGACATGGAATACCCATCTCTATTATCTCTGATAGGGATGGTAGATTTGTTTCAAGGTTCTGGCAGACGTTGCAACAAGCATTGGGGACTCGTCTAGACATGAGTACTGCCTATCATCCACAAACTGATGGGCAGAGCAAAAGGACGATACAAATGCTTGAAGACATGCTATGAGCATGTGTTATTGATTTCGAAAACAGTTGGTATCGACACCTACCGTTAGCAGAATTTTCCTACAAAAACAGTTATCTTTCTAGTATTGAGATGGAGCCGTTTGAGGCACTTTATGGTACAAAGTGCAGGTCTCTGATTTGTTGGAATGAAGTGGGGGATAGACAGATTACGGGTCCGGAGATAATACAAGAAACTACCGAGAAAATCATCCAAATTCAACAACGATTGAAAACCGCATAGAGTCGACAAAAGAGCTACACGGACAGTAAAAGAAAAGATATAGAGTTTGAAATTAGAGAAATGGTCATGCTTAAGGTTTCATCTTGGAAAGGCGTTGTTCGATTTGGTAAACGAGGGAAACTAAATCCAAGGTACATTGGACCATTCAAGATTATAGATCGTGTCGGACCAGTAGCTTACCAACTGGAGCTACCTCAACAACTCGCGGCTGTACATAACACTTTCCACGTCCCGAATTTGAAGAAATGTTTTGCTAAAGAACATCTCACTATTCCGTTGGACGAAATCCAAATCAATGAAAAACTTCAATTCATTGAAGAACCCGTCGAAATAATGGATCGTGAGGTTAAGGGACTTAAGCAAAACAAGATACCAATTGTTAAGGTTCAATAGAATGCTTGTAGAGGACCCGAGTTCACCTGGGAGCGTGAAGATCAGATGAAGAAGAAATACCCGCATCTATTTCCAGAAGATTCGTCAACACCTTCAACAGCTTGAAATTTCGGGATGAAATTTATTTAACGGGTAGGTACTGTAGTGACCCGAACTTTTCCATGTTTATATATATTAATTGAGATTGATATTTACATGACTAAATGTTTCCAATGTGTTAAGTAATCAAACTTGTTAAGACTTGATTAAATGAAATAAGTTTCATATAGACAATTGATCACCCAAGTTGACCGGCGATTCACGAACGTTACAAAATTGTAAAAACTACATGTTGTTGTATATATAGACATATATATATGGTTGACATGAGATTATGATGAGTACGTATCTCACTAAGTATATTAACAATGTGTGATATACATAAGAAATGAGATTACTAAGTTAAGAAACTCGAAATGATATATATAACGATTATCGTTATGATAACGTCTACTAAAGATATATGTATCATATTAAGATATTGATACACTATATTTAACATGATAAAATGATATTTAAATATATCATTAAGTGTGTTAACAATGAACTACATAGGTAAAAACAAGACTACTAACTCAAGAATTACGAAACGAGACTTATATGTAACGATTATCGTTGTAACAAAAATGTATATACATGTTGTGTTTTGATATGTATTCTTAAACTTTTGAAAGACTTCAAGACACATATCAAAGTACTTCTACTTAACAAAAATGCATACAATTACATCCTCGTTCAGTTTCATCAACAATTCTACTCGTATGCACCCGTATTCGTACTCGTACAATACACAGCTTTTAGATGTATGTACTATTGGTATATACACTCCAATGATCAGCTCTTAGCAGCCCATGTGAGTCACCTAACACATGTGGGAACCATCATTTGGCAACTAGCATGAAATATCTCATAAAATTACAAAAATGTTAGTAATCATTCATGACTTATTTACATGAAAACAAAATTACATATCCTTTATATCTAATCCATATACCAACGACTAAAAACACCTACAAACACTTTCATTCTTCAATTTTCTTCATCTAATTGATCTCTCTCAAGTTCCATCTTCAAGTTCTAAGTGTTCTTCATAAATTCCATAAGTATAGTTTCATAAAAATCAATAATACTTCCAAGTTTGCAAGTCTACTTTCAAGCTTTCTAATCCATTCTAAGTAATCATCTAAGATCAAGGAACCTTTATTATTTAAAGTAGGTTATCTTTCTAATTCAAGGTAATATTCATATTCAAACTTTGATTCAATTTCTACAACTATAACAATCTTATTTCGAGTGAAAATCTTACTTGAACTGTTTTCGTGTCATGATTCTGCTTCAAGAACTTTCAAGCCATCCAAGGATCTTTTGAAGCTAGATCCATTTTTCACATTTTCAGTAGTTTTATCCTGAAAACTTGAGGTAGTAATGATGTTCATAACATCATTCGATTCATACTTATAAAGCTATCTTATTCAAAGGTTTAAACTTGTAATCACTAGAACGTAGTTTAGTTAATTCTAAACTTGTTCGCAAACAAAAGTTAATCCTTCTAACTTGACTTTTAAAATCAACTAAACACATGTTCTATATCTATATTATATGCTAACTTAATGATTTAAAACCTGGAAACACGATGAACACCATAAAATCTGATATACGCCGTCGTAGTGAAACCGGGGGCTGTTTTGGTTTGGATAATTAAAAACTATGATAAACTTTGATTTAAAAGTTGTTCTTCTGGGAAAATTATTTTTCATATGAACATGAAACTATATCCAAAAATCTTGGTTAAACTCAAAGTGAAAGTATGTTTTTCAAAATGGTCATCAAGATGTCGTTCTTTCGACGGAAATGACTACCTCTTTAGTAATTGACATGTAACTTAAATTTCCGACTATAAACCTATACATTTTCTGTTTGGATTCTTAAATTAGAGTTCAATATGAAACCATAGCAATTTGATTCATTCAAAACGGATTTAAAATGAAGAAGTTATGGGTAAAACAAAATTGGATATTTTTGATCTTTTTAGCTACGGGAAATATTTAACAAATCATATCCTAGCTAACTTATATTGTATTATACATGTATTATAATATATTATGTAATCTTGGGATACCATAGACATGCATGCAAATGTTTTGACATATCATATCGACCCATGTATATATATTATTTGGAACAACCATAGACACTCTATATGCAGTAATGTTGGAGTTAGCTATACAGGGTTGAGGTTGATTCCAAAAATATATATACTTTGAGTTGTGATTTAGCCTGAGACGTGTATACACTGGGTCGTGGATTGATTCAAGATAATATATATCGATTTATTTCTGGGGATATTCTTATATATGCATCTTGTTAATGTCGGTTAACAGGTGTTCACCATAAGAATGATTTTTATCTCTATGTATGGGATGTGTATTGAAATATGAAATCTTGTGGTCTATTGTTACGATTTGATATATATAGGTTAAACCTATAACTCACCAACATTTTTGTTGACGTTTAAAGCATGTTTATTCTCAGGTGAATACTAAGAGCTTCCGCTGTTGCATACTAAAATAAGGACAAGATTTGTAGTCCATGTTTGTATGATATAGTGTAAAAACTGCATTCAAGAAACATATGTTGATGTAATATATTTCTATTGTAAACCATTATGTAATGGTCGTGTCTAAACATTATATTTTAGATTATCATTATTTGATAATCTACGTAATGTTTTTAAAACCTTTATTGATAAAATTAAGGTTATGGTTGTTTTAAAAATGAATGCAGTCTTTGAAAAACGTCTCATATAGAGGCCAAAACCTCGCAACTAAATCAATTAATATGGAAAGTTTATAATCAATATGAACGAGACATTTCAGTTGGTATCCGAGCGTTGGTCTTAGAGAACCAGAAAATTTGCATTAGTGTGTCTTATCGAGTTTGTTAGGATGCATTAGTGAGTCTTGACTTCGACCGTGTTTTCTTTAAAAATGATTGCTTAACATTTTTGTTGAAAACTATATATTATTAACATGTAAATATTATGTGATATATTAATCTCTTAACATGTTTGATATTGTGTGATAGATGTCTACCTCTAGCACAAATCCCATTGACTCACCTAATAATAACGAAGAGTCGAATATATATTGGCAAGATTCACAAGTTCCCGAAGAACCGGAAGAAGAGGAAACAGAACCGGAAGAATAGGAATCGGAAGAAGAGGAACCAGAAGAAGAGGAACCGGAAGAAGAAGAGGTTCCGGAGGGGGAATAGTAGGAACCACAGAAAACCGGTTAAATAAAAGAAAATCCTCAACCAATGGACCAAAGTTAATATTGGTCAATGGTGTTTCCGCTAAGGAAGCAAAATATTGGGAAAATTACCAATTTTTCGATGAATCGGATCCTGATGAGGATTCCGATGATGTTATAGAAATTACCCCGACCCAATTTAATGAGGCAAAAGAAAATAATAAGGGAAAAGACATCAAAATAGAGAAATCTGATTCCGACCCTAATGAACTTTATATGTACCGTCAACACCCGTATTTTCAATATCGTGACAATAACCCGGGAACCTCTAAACCACCAGGTTTTTCTAAACCAATGTGGAAAACAACGACTCGTATTAGTGGAACATCATATATCCCTAGAAGATTAGGAAAAAGAACCAAGTCCGAAGAAGAAGAAACCAGTGATTCAGATTAGAGGGGTGTGAGCATGTAGTGTAATAAATGTATTGTAGTGTGCTTGTACTTTTATGTTCTATGTAAAAATTGCTTGTATTATTTGTTATTACGAATCTAATCTTTGTCTATTTTACAGTATAAAAACAAAATAGACATTAAGGGTAGACAACCGAATATTTTATAAGACCTACCAGAGGATATGATTGAGGAAATCTTGTCTAGAGTCGGTTAGAATTCATCAGCACATTTAGTTATGGAAAAATTAACTTGTCAAACATTTGAAAGACTTTCCAGAAATGCCTTAGTTTATAAAAGGCTTTCCTTTGATAGGTGGGGTTAAGTTACGCCGTGTTTTCTTTAAAGCGTTAAATGCGGGGAACCCAAATGCAATTTTACACTACGGGTTAAGAACCAATTTTGACTCAACATATCCCAACATATGCTTACGGGTTACTGATGTTCGCTTCTTACCAAAGTGAGAAAAAGAACATCGGATTGCAGCTTTTAAATAAAACTTTCCCACAAGTGATGGATTCAGTAGTTGGGGTGAGAAACAAGGTTTTTAGATTATTACGGGGCTGTTGGACATTACGAAACCCTCGTCCTTTTAATGACATTACAACTTGCTGCATAGCCAATGGTCATAACGGTTATTTTCCACAAGACCAAGGATGGGAAGTCGTCTTAGTAAAACCAGAATGCATGACTTGTTTCTGGACTTATGAATTACGTGTCTTTATTTCCTTTGCTGAACAACTTGCGTATTAACTAGATTTATCTTCAAAACTGTCCTGTATCATAGTGTACTATATTTCATGTTATATGTAATATAGCGAAGTTGTAAGTTTGAAGAATATTTGTATGTGATATATTATTATAATCAGTTTTTCATATGGAATTGTAGTAGTTGAATTGTATATTAGCTACTAAGTATGAACTTAATGGGTAGGTAGTACCCGAATTTAAAATTATAAAATGCTAATATGAAGAAAAAGCTTTTATAAATGAGTTCATATTATGCTACGAGATACTATTGACTACTCTTAATATTATGTATGATTAACTTGTTTCATTTGACTATTTTAAAGGAAATGGTACCGACTACTCGACACACCATGAATATGAGCGAAGATGAATTTCGTGCCTTTCTTGCTTCAAACATAGCCGCAGTTCAGGCCGTGCTACATACCAACAATAACTCTGAATCTAGCAATACAGCTAATGGTGCAAGAAATCATGTAGGATGCTCCTACAAGGAATTCACTGCATGCAAACCTTCAGAATTTGATTGGACTGAAGGACCAATCGGATTGAAATGATGGACCGAGAAAGTTGAATCGGTGTTTGCCATAAGTAAGTGTGCTGAAGGAGACAAAGTGAAGTACGCTACGCATACCTTCACAGGTATTGCGTTAACATGGTGGAATACCTATCTAGAGCAAGTGGGACAAGATGCTGCTTATGCGCTACCGTGGTCAGCATTCAAGTACTTGATGAACGAGAAGTACCGTCCCAGAACCGAGGTCAATAAGCTCAAGTCAGCACTTAGAGGGTTACGAACACAGGGATTCGATATTACTTCGTACGAAAGACGATTCACAGAATTGTGCCTATTGTGTCCGAGAGCGTTCGAAGATGAGGAAGAGAAGATCGACGCGTTTGTGAAAGGGTTATCGGAGAGAATCCAAGAAGATATAAGTTCACATGAGCCTGCCTCCATACAAAAGGCATGTAGAATGGCTCACAAACTAGTGAACCAGATTGAGGGAAGAATTAAAGAACAGGCGGCCGAAGAGGCCAACATGAAGCTAGTCAAAAGAAAGTGGGAGGAAAACGGTGATAAGAGTCACCAAAACAACAACAACTATCCCAACAATTGCAACATCAATCGCAACTACAACAAACGGCACAACAACAACAACAACAACAACTACAACAATCATCCCAACAACAATAACAACCGCAACAACAACAAGAACAATCAGAAGCAGCTATACCAAAGGTGTGAAAAGTATCACTCGGGGTTCTGCACCAAATTTTGCAACAAGTGTAAAAGAAATGGTCATAGCGCGGTGAAGTGTGAGGTCTACGGACCAGGGGTTAACAGAACGAAAGGAACAAATTGTAGTGACCCAAACTTTTCCATGTTTATATATATTAATTGAGATTGATATTTACATGACTAAATGTTTCCAACGTGTTAAGCAATCAAACTTGTTAAGACTTGATTAAATGAAATAAGTTTCATATAGATACTTGATCACCCAAGTTGACCGGCGATTCACGAACGTTACAAAATTGTAAAAACTACATGTTGTGGTATATATAGACATATATATATGGTTGACATGAGATTATGATGAGTAAGTATCTCACTAAGTATATTAACAATGTGTGATATACATAAGAAATGAGATTACTAAGTTAAGAAACTCGAAATGATATATATAACGATTATCGTTATGATAACGTCTACTAAATATATATGTATCATATTAAGATATTGATACACTATATTTAACATGATAAAATGATATTTAAATATATCATTAAGTGTGTTAACAATGAACTACATATGTAAAAACAAGACTACTAACTCAAGAATTACGAAACGAGACTTATATGTAACGATTATCGTTGTAACGATATTTTAATGTATATATCATATTAAGAGATATTCATACATCATAATATCATGATAATATAATAATTTAACATCTCATTTGATATAATAAACATTGGGTTAACAACATTAATTGAGATCGTTAACTTAAAGGTTTCAAAACAACACTTACATGTAACGACTAACGAAGACTTAACGACTCCATTAGAATGTATATACATGTTGTGTTTTGATATGTATTCTTACACTTTTAAAAGACTTCAAGACACATATCAAAGTACTTCTACTTAATAAAAATGCTTACAATTACATCCTCGTTCAGTTTCATCAACAATTCTACTCGTATGCACCCGTATTCGTACTCGTACAATACACAGCTTTTAGATGTATGTACTATTGGTATCTACACTCCAATGATCAGCTCTTAGCAGCCCATGTGAGTCACCTAACACATGTGGGAACCATCATTTGGAAACTAGCATGAAATATCTCATAAAATTACAAAAATATTAGTAATCATTCATGACTTATTTACATGAAAACAAAATTACATATCCTTTATATCTAATCCATATACCAACGACCAAAAACACCTACAAACACTTTAATTCTTCAATTTTCTTCATCTAATTGATCTCTCTCAAGTTCCATCTTCAAGTTCTAAGTGTTCTTCATAAATTCCATAAGTATAGTTTCATAAAAATCAAGAATACTTCTAAGTTTGCAAGTCTACTTCCAAGCTTTCTAATCCATTCCAAGTAATCATCTAAGATCAAGGAACCTTTGTTATTTACAGAAGGTTATCTTTCTAATTCAAAGTAATATTCATATTCAAACTTTGATTCAATTTCTACAACTATAACAATCTTATTTCGAGTGAAAATCTTACTTGAACTGTTTTCGTGTCATGATTCTGCTTCAAGAACTTTCAAGCCATTCAAGGATCCTTTGAAGCTAGATCCATTTTTCTTATTTCTAGTAGTTTTATCCAGAAAACTTGAGGTAGTAATGATGTTCATAACATCATTCGATTCATACATATAAAGCTATCTTATTCGAAGGTTTAAACTTGTAATCACTAGAACATAGTTTAGTTAATTCTAAACTTGTTCGCAAACAAAAGTTAATCCTTCTAACTTGACTTTTAAAATTAGCTAAACACATGTTCTATATCTATATGATATTCTAACTTAATGATTTAAAACCTAGAAACACGATGAACACCATAAAATCGGATATACGCCGTCGTAGTGAAACCGGGGGCTGTTTTGGTTTGGATAATTAAAAACTATGATAAACTTTGATTTAAAAGTTGTTCTTCTGGGAAAATGATTTTTCATATGAACATGAAACTATATCCAAAACTCTTGGTTAAACTCAAAGTGAAAGTATGTTTTTCAAAATGGTCATCAAGATGTCGTTCTTTCGACGGAAATGACTACCTCTTTAGTAATTGACATGTAACTTAAATTTATGACTATAAACCTATTATTTTTCTGTTTGGATTCTTAAATTAGAGTTCAATATGAAACCATAGCAATTTGATTCACTCAAAACGGATTTAAAATGAAGAAGTTATGGGTAAAACAAGATTGGATATTTTTGATCTTTTTAGCTACGGGAAATGTTTAACAAATCATATCCTAGCTAACTTATATTGTATTATACATGTATTCTAATATATTATGTAATCTTGGGATACCATAGACACGTATGCAAATGTTTTGACATATCATATCGACCCATGTATATATATTATTTGGAACAACCATAGACACTCTATATGCAGTAATGTTGGAGTTAGCTATACAGGGTTGAGGTTGATTCCAAAAATATATATACTTTGAGTTGTGATTTAGCCTGAGACGTGTATACATTGGGTCATGGATTGATTCAAGATAATATATATATCAATTTATTTCTGTACATCTAACTGTAAACAACTAGTTGTAGGTTACTAACGAGGACAGCTGACTTAATACACTCAAATCTTTAAAACATAATAAAAATAGTTGTAATTATATTTTGATCATACTTTGATATATATGTACATATTTGTATAGGTTCGTGAATTGATCTGTGGCCAAGTCTTATTTCCGAGGAAAGAAATATCTGTGAAAGTGAGTTATAGTCCCACTTTTAAAATCTAATATTTTTGGGATGAGAATACATGCAGGTTTTATAAATGATTTACAAAATAGACACAAATACGTGAAACTGCATTCTATGGTTGAATTATCAAAATCGAATATGCCCCTTTTTATTAAGTCTGGTAATCTAAGAATTAGGGAACAGACACCCTAATTGACACGAATCCTAAAGATAGATCTATTAGGCCTAACAAACCCCGTCCAAAGTACCAGATACTTTAGTACTTCGAAATTTATATCATATCCGAAGGGTGTCCCGGAATGATGGGGATATTCTTATATATGCATCTTGTTAATGTCGGTTACCAGGTGTTCACCATATGAATGATTTTTATCTCTATGTATGGGATGTGTATTGAAATATGAAATCTTGTGGTCTATTGTTACGATTTGATATATATAGGTTAAACCTATAACTCACCAACAGTTTTGTTGATGTTTAAAGCATGTTTATTCTCAGGTGAATACTAAGAGCTTCCGCTGTTACATAGTAAAATAAGGACAAGATTTGGAGTCCATGTTTGTAACATATTGTGTAAAAACTGCATTCAAGAAACATATGTCGATGTAATATATTTCTATTGTAAACCATTATGTAATGGTCGTGTGTAAACAGTATATTTTAGATTATCATTATTTGATAATCTACGTAATATTTTTAAAACCTTTATTGATAAAATAAAGGTTATGGTTGTTTTAAAAATGAATGCAGTCTTTGAAAAACGTCTCAAATAGAGGTCAAAACCTCGCAACGAAATCAATTAATATGGAACGTTTATAATCAATATGAATGGGACATTTCAGTTGGTATCCGATTGTTGGTCTTAGAGAACCAAAAAATTTTCATTAGTGTGTCTTATCGAGTTTGTTAGGATGCATTAGTGAGTCTGGACTTCGACCGTGTTTTCTTTAAAAATGATTGCTTAACATTTTTGTTGGAAACTATATATTATTAACATGTAAATATTATGTGATATATTAATCTCTTAACATGTTTGATATTGTGTGATAGATGTCTACCTCTAGCACAAATCACATTGACTCACCTAATAATAAAGAAGAGTCAAATATATATTGGCAAGATTCACAAGTTCCCAAAGAACCGGAAGAAGAGGAAACGGAACCGGAAGAAGAGGAACCGGAAGAAGAGGAACCAGAAGAAGAGGAATCGGAAGAAGAAGAGGTTCCGGAGGGGGGGAATAATAGGAACCACAGAAAACTGGTCAAATAAAAGAAAATCCTCAACCAATGGACCAAAATTAATAATGGTCAATGGTGTTTCCGCTAAGGAAGCAAAATATTGGGAAAATTACCAATTTTCCGATGAATCGGATCCTGATGAGGATTCTGATGATGTTATAGAAATTACCCCGACCCAATTTAATGAGGCAAAAGAAAATAATAAGGGAAAAGGCATCAAAATAGAGAAATCTGATTCCGACCCCAATGAACTTTATATGTACCGTCAACACCCGTATTTTCAATATCGTGACAATAACCTGGGAACCTCTAAACCACAAGGTTTTTTTAAACCATTGTGGAAAACGACGACTCGTATTAGAGGAACATTATATATCCCTAGAAGATTAGGAAAAGAACCAAGTCCGAAGAAGAAGAAACCAGTGATTCAGATTAGAGGGGTGTGAGCATGTTGTGTAATAAATGTATTGTAGTGTGCTTGTACTTTTATGTTTTATGTAAAAATTGCTTGTATTGTTTGTTATTACGAATCTAATCCTTGTCTATTTTACAGTATAAAAACAAAATGGACGTTAAGGGTAGACAACCGAATATTTTAGAAGACCTACCAGAGGATATGATTGAGGAAATCTTGTCTAGAGTCGGTCAGAATTCATCAGCACATTTAGTTATGGCGAAATTAACTTGTCAAACATTTGAAAGACTTTCCATAAATGCCTTAGTTTATAAAAGGCTTTCCTTTGATAGGTGGGGTATATCACATTGGGGAGACTTTAAGTTACGCCGTGTTTTCTTTAAAGCGTTAAATGCGAGGAACCCAAATGCAATTTTACGCTACGGGTTAAGAACCTATTTTGACTTAACATATCCCAACATAGAATTTCGTGAATTAGAAAGAGCTTCTAACATGCAACATAAAGAAGCATGCTATGCTTACGGGTTAGTGATGTTCGCTTCTTACCAAAGTGAGAAAAAGAACATCGGATTGCAGTTTTTAAATAAAACTTTCCCACAAGTGACAGATTCAGTAGTTGGGGTGAGAAACAAGGTTTTTAGATTATTATGGGACTGTTGGACATTACGAAACCCTCGTCCTTTTGACGACAGTACAACATGCTGCCTAGCCAATGGTCATAACGGTTATTTTCCACAAGACCAAGAATGGGAAGTCGTTTTAGTAAAACCAGAATGCATGACTTGTTTCTGGACTTATGAATTACGTGTCTTTATTTCATTTACTGAACAACTTGCGTATTAACTAGATTTATCTTTAAAACTGTCCTGTATCAAAGTGTACTATATTTCATGTTATATGTAATATAGCGAAGTTGTAAGTTTGAAGAATATTTGTATGTGATATATTTTTATAATCAGTTTTTCATATGGAATTGTAGTAGTTGAATTGTATATTAGCAACTAAGTATGAACTTAACGGGTAGGTAGTACTCGAATTTAAACTTATAAAACGCTAATATGAAGAAAAAGCTTTTATAAATGAGTTCATATTATGCTACGAGATACTATTGACTACTCTTAATATTCTGTATGATTAACTTGTTTCATTTGACTATTTTGAAGGAAATGGCACCGACTACTCGACACACCTTGAATATGAGCGAAGAGGAATTTCGTGCCTTTCTTGCTTCAAACATAGCCGCAGTACAGGTCGCGCTACATAACAACAATAACTCTGAATCTAGCAATACAGCTAATGGCGCAAAAAATCGTGTAGGATGCTCCTACAAGGAATTCACTGCCTGCAAACCTTCAGAATTTGATGGGACCGAAGGACCAATCGGATTGAAACGGTGGACCGAGAAAGTTGAATCAGTGTTTGCCATAAGTAAGTGTGCTGAAGGAGACAAAGTGAAGTACGCTATGCATACCTTCACAGGTTTGCGTTAACATGATGGAATACCTATCTAGAGCAAGTGGGACAAGATGTTGCTTACGCGCTACCGTGGTCAGCATTCAAGCACTTGATGAACGAGAAGTACCGTCCCAGAACCGAGGTCAATAAGCTCAAGTCAGAACTTAGAGGGTTACGAACACAGGGATTCGATATTACTTCGTACGAAAGACGATTCACAGAATTGTGTCTATTATGTCCGAGAGCATTCGAAGATGAGGAAGAGAAGATCGACGCATTTGTGAAAGGGTTACCGGAGAGAATCCAAGAAGATATAAGTTCACACGAGCCTGCCTCCATACAAAAGGCATGTAGAATGGCTCACAAACTAGTGAACCAGATTGATGGAAGAATTAAAGAACAGGCGGCCGAAGGGGCCAACGTGAAGCTAGTCAAAAGAAAGTGGGAGGAAAATGGTGATAAGAGTCACCAAAACAACAACAACTATCCCAACAATCGCAACATCAATCGCAACTACAACAAACGGCACAACAACAACAACAACAACTACAACAATCATCCTAACAACAATAACAACTGCAACAACAAAAACAATCAGAAGCAGCTATGCCAAAGGTGTGAAAAGTATCACTCGGGGTTCTGCACCAAATTTTGCAACAAGTGTAAAAGAAATGGTCATAGCGCGGCGAAGTGTGAGGTCTACGGAGTAGGGGTTAACAGAACGAAAGGAACAAATGGTGTCGGAATGAGTAATGGCGGAGCAAGTAGTGTCAGAGCAAGTTATGCCAATGTTGTTTGTTATAAATGTGGAAAACCAGGCCACATTATTAGAAATTTCCCGAACCAGGAGAACACGAATGGACAAGGCCGCAGAAGAGTTTTCAATATTAATGTGCCAGAGGCACAGGAAGACCCGGAGCTTGTTACGGGTACGTTTCTTATTCACAATAAATCTGCTTACGTTTTGTTTGATTCGGGTGCAGATAGAAGATATATGAGTAGAGATTTTTGTGCTAAATTAAGTTGTCCATTGACGCCTTTGGATAGTAAATTTTTACTCGAATTAGCAAACGGTAAATTAATTTCAGCAGATTATATATGCCGGAATCGAGAAATTAAACTGGGTAGCGAAATATTTAAGATTGATTTGATACCAGTAGAGTTAGGGAGTTTTGATGTAATAGTTGGCATGGACTGGTTGAAGGAGATGAAAGCAGAGATCATATGTTACAAAAATGCAATTCGCATTGTACGAGAAGAAGGAGAACCCTTAATGGTGTACGGAGAAAAGGGCAACATGAAGCTACATTTTATTAGTAATTTGAAGGACAAAAACTAATAAGAAAAGGTTGCTATGCTGTTCTAGCACAAGTCGAGAAAGTACAAACTGAAGAAAAGAGCATCAATGATGTTCCCGTCGCAAAAGAATTTCCCGATGTATTTTCGATAGAATTACCGGGACTACCTTCACATCGATCTGTTGAATTTCAAATAGATCTTGTACCAGGAACTGCACCAATAGCTCATGCTCCTTACAGACTCGCACCCAGCGAGATGAAAGAACTACAAAGCCAACTGCAAGAACTATTAGAACGTGATTTCATTCGACCAAGCACATCACCATGGGGAGCTCCTGTTTTGTTTGTCAAGAAGAAGGATCGTACATTTAGGTTGTGTATTGACTACAGAGAGTTGAATAAACTTACCTTCAAAAACCGTTATCCACTTCCGAGAATTGACGACTTATTTGATCAACAACAAGGCTCGTCGATTTATTTGAAAATCAATTTACGTTCTGGATATCATCAAATGCGAGTAAAGGAGGATGATATTCCAAAAACTGCTTTTAGGACGCGTTATGGTCATTACGTGTTTATGGTTATGCCGTTTGGATTGACTAACACACCAGCTGTGTTCATGGACCTTATGAACCGAGTGTGTGGGCCATATCTTTACAAATTTGTCATTGTTTTCATCGATGATATACTTATTTACTCAAAGAATGATTAAGAGCTAGAAGAACATTTAAGAAAAGTTCTAGAAGTATTGAGGAAAGAAAAACTGTACGCTAAGTTTTCAAAGTGTGCATTTTAGTTGGAAGAAGTTCAATTCCTCGGTCACATAGTGAACAAAGAAGGTATCCAGGTGGACCCGGCAAAGATCGAAACGGTTGAAAAGTGGGAAACCCCAAAAACTCCGAATCATATACGTCAATTTTTAGGATTGGCTGGGTACTACAGAAGATTCATCCAAGATTTATCCAAAATAGCAAAACCCTTGACTGCATTAACGCATAAAGGGAAGAAATTTGAATGGAAGGATGAACAAGAGAAGGCGTTTTAGTTATTAAAGAAAAAGCTAACTACGGCACCTATATTGTCATTGCCTGAAGGGAATGATGATTTTGTGATTTATTTTGACGCATCAAAGCAAGGTCTCGGTTGTGCATTTATTAATGCAACGCACGAAGGTGATTGCTTATGCGTCTAGACAATTGAAGATTCACGAGCAAAATTATACAACTCACGATTTAGAATTGGGTGCTGTTGTTTTTGCATTAAAGACTTGGAGGCATTATTTATATGGAGTTAAAAGTATTATATATACCGTCCACAAAAGTCTCCAACATATATTTAATCAGAAGCAATTGAATATATGAGACAACGCAGGTGGATTAAACGGTTGAATGATTATGATTTTGAGATTCGATACCACCCGGGGAAGGCGAATGTGGTAGCTGACGGTTTGAGTAGAAAGGACAGAGAACCTATACGGGTAAAAGCTATAAATATAATTATTCGTACTAACATTACTACTCAAATAAAGGAGGCGCAACAGGGGTTGTAAAAGAAGGAAAGTTGAAGAATGAGATACCCAAAGGATCAGAGAAACATCTTAATATTCAGGAAGACGGAACCCGATATAGGGCTGATAGAATTTGGGTACCAAGGTTTGGAGATGTGAGAGAAATGGTACTTAGAGAAGCACATAAAACCAGATATTGAATACATCCCGGAGCGGGGAAGATGTATAAAGATCTCAAGAAACACTTTTGGTGGCCGGGTATGAAAGCCGATATTGCTAAATAAGTAGCAGAATGTTTGACGTGTTCTAAGGTCAAAGCTGAACATCAGAAACCATCAGGTCTACTACAACAACCTGAAATTCCGGAATGGAAATGGGAAAACATTACCATGGATTTCATTACTAAATTGCCAAGGACTGCAAGTGGTTATGATACTATTTGGGTAATAGTTGATCGTCTCACCAAGTCAGCACATTTATTGCCAATGAGAGAAGATGACAAAATGGAGAAGTTGGCGCGATTGTATTTGAAGGAGGTTGTCTCCAGACATGGAATACCCGTCTCTATTATCTCTGATAGGGATGGTAGATTTGTTTCAAGGTTCTGGCAGACGTTGCAACAAGCATTGGGGACTCGTCTAGACATGAGTACTGCCTATCATCCACAAACTGATGGGCAGAGCAAAAGGACGATACAAACGCTTGAAGACATGCTACGAGCATGTGTTATTGATTTTGGAAACAGTTGGGATCGACACCTACCGTTAGCAGAATTTTCCTACAACAAAGTTATCATTCTAGTATTGAGATGGCACCGTTTGAGGCACTTTATGGTAGAAAGTGCAGGTCTCCGATTTGTTGGAATAAAGTGGGGGATAGACAGATTACGGGTCCAGAGATAATACAAGAAACTACCGAGAAAATCATCCAAATTCAACAACGATTGAAAACCGCCCAGAGTCGACAAAAGAGCTACGCGGACAGTAAAAGAAAATATATAGAGTTTGAAATTGGAGAAATGGTCATGCTTAAGGTTTCACCTTGGAAAGGGGTTGTTCAATTTGGTAAACGGGGTAAACTAAATCCAAGGTACATTGGACCATTCAAGATTATAGATCGTGTCGGACCAGTAGCTTACCAACTGGATCTACCTCAACAACTCGCGGCTGTACATAACACTTTCCACGTCTCAAATTTGAAAAAATGTTTTGCGAAAGAAGATCTCACTATTCCGTTGGACGAAATCCAAATCAATGAAAAACTTCAATTCATTGAAGAACCCGTCGAAATAATGGATCGTGAGGTTAAGAGACTTAGGCAAAACAAGATACCGATTGTTAAGGTTCGATGGAATGCTTGTAGAGGACCCGAGTTCACCTGGAAGCGTAAAGATCAAATGAAGAAGAAATACCCGCATCTATTTCTAGATGATTCGTCAACACCTTCAACAGCTTAAAATTTCGGGACGAAATTTATTTAACGGGTAGGTACTGTAGTGACCCGAACTTTTCCATGTTTATATATATTAATTGAGATTGATATTTACATGACTAAATGTTTCCAACGTGTTAAGCAATCAAACTTGTTAAGACTTGATTAAATGAAATAAGTTTCATATAGACAATTGATCACCCAAGTTGACCGGCGATTCACGAACGTTACAAAATTGTAAAAACTACATGTTGTGGTATATATAGACATATATATATGGTTGACATGAGATTATGATGAGTAAGTATCTCACTAAGTACATTAACAATGTGTGATATACATAAGAAATGAGATTACTAAGTTAAGAAACTCGAAATGATATATATAACGATTATCGTTATGATAACGTCTACTAAATATATATGTATCATATTAAGATATTGATACACTATATTTAACATGATAAAATGATATTTAAATATATCATTAAGTGTGTTAACAATGAACTACATAAGTAAAAACAAGACTACTAACTCAAGAATTACGAAACGAGACTTATATGTAACGATTATCGTTGTAACGATATTTTAATGTATATATCATATTAAGAGATATTCATACATCATAATATCAGGATAATATAATAATTTAACATCTCATTTGATATAATAAACATTGGGCTAACAACATTAATTGAGATCGTTAACTTAAAGGTTTCAAAACAACACTTACATGTAACGACTAACGAAGACTTAACGACTCCATTAGAATGTATATACATGTTGTGTTTTGATATGTATTCTTACACTTTTGAAAGACTTCAAGACAAATATCAAAGTACTTCTACTTAACAAAAATGCTTACAATTACATCCTCGTTCAGTTTCATCAACAATTCTACTCGTATGCACCCGTATTCGTACTCGTACAATACACAGCTTTTAGATGTATGTACTATTGGTATATACACTCCAATGATCAGCTCTTAGTAGCCCATTTGAGTCACCTAACACATGTGAGAACCATCATTTAGCAACTAGCATGAAATATCTCATAAAATTACAAAAATATTAGTAATCATTCATGACTTATTTACATGAAAACAAAATTACATATCCTTTATATCTAATCCATATACCAACGACCAAAAACACCTACAAACACTTTCATTCTTCCATTTTCTTCATTTAATTGATCCCTCTCAAGTTCCATCTTCAAGTTCTAAGTGTTCTTCATAAATTCCATAAGTATAGTTTCATAAAAATCAAGAATACTTCCAAGTTTGCAAGTCTACTTCCAAGCTTTCTAATCCATTCCAAGTAATCATCTAAGATTAAGGAACCTTTGTTATTTACATTATGTTATCTTTAAAATTCAAGGTAATATTCATATTCAAACTTTGATTCAATTTCTACAACTATAACATTCTTATTTCGAGTGAAAATCTTACTTGAACTGTTTTCGTGTCATGATTCTGCTTCAAGAACTTTCAAGCCATCCAAGGATCCTTTGAAGCTAGATCCATTTTTCTCATTTCCAGTAGTTTTATCCAGAAAACTTGAGGTAGTAATGATGTTCATAACATCATTCGATTCATACATATAAAGGTATCTTATTCGAAGGTTTAAACTTGTAATCACTAGAACATAGTTTAGTTAATTCTAAACTTGTTCGCAAACAAAAGTTAATCCTTCTAACATGACTTTTAAAATCAACTAAACACATGTTATATATCTATATGATATGTTAACTTAATGATTTAAAACCTGAAAACACAATGAACACCATAAAATCGGATATACGCCGTCGTAGTGAAACCGGGGGCTGTTTTGGTCTGGATAATTAAAAACTATGATAAACTTTGATTTAAAATTTGTTCTTCTGGGAAAATAATTTTTCATATGAACATAAAACTATATCCAAAAATCTTGGTTAAACTCAAAGTGAAAGTATGTTTTTCAAAATGGTCATCAAGATGTCGTTCTTTCGACGAAAATGACTACCTTTTTAGTAATTGACATGTAACTTAAATTTCCGACGATAAATGTATACATTTTCTATTTGGATTCTTAAATTAGAGTTCAATATGAAATCATAGCAATTTGATTCACTCAAAACAGATTTAAAATGAAGAAGTTATGGGTAAAACAAGATTGGATATTTTTGATCTTTTTAGCTACGGGAAATGTTTAACAAATCATATCCTAGCTAACTTATATTATATTATACATGTATTCTAATATATTATATAATCTTAGGATACCATAGACACGTATGCAAATGTTTTGACATATCATATCGACCCATGTATATATATTATTTGGAACAACCATAGACACTATATATGCAGTAATGTTGGAGTTAGCTATACAAGGTTGAGGTTGATTCCAAAAATATATATACTTTGAGTTGTGATTTAGCCTGAGACGTGTATACAATGGGTCGTGGATTGATTCAAGATAATATATATCGATTTATTTCTGTACATCTAACTATGGACAACTAGTTGTAGGTTACTAACGAGGACAACTGACTTAATACACTCAAATCTTTAAAACATAATAAAAATGTTTGTAATTATATTTTGATCATACTTTGATATATATGTACATATTTATATAGGTTCGTGAATCGATCCGTGGCCAAGTCTTATTTCCGAGGAAGGAAATATCTGTGAAAGTGAGTTATAGTCCCACTTTTAAAATCTAATATTTTTGGGATGAGAATACATGCATGTTTTATAAATGATTTACAAAATAGACACAAGTACGTGAAACTACATTCTATGGTTGAATTATCGAAATCGAATATGCCCCTTTTTATTAAGTCTGGTAATCTAAGAATTAGGGAACAGACACCCTAATTGACGCAAATCCTAAAGATAGATCTATTGGGCCTAACAAACCCCATCCAAAGTACCGGATGCTTTAGTACTTCGAAATTTATATCATATACGAAGGGTGTCCCGGAATGATGGGGATATTCTTATGTATGCATCTTGTTAATGTCGGTTACCAGGTGTTCACCATATGAATAATTTTTATCTATATATATGGGATGTGTATTGAAATGTGAAATCTTGTGGTCTATTGTTACGATTTGATATATATAGGTAAAACCTATAACTCACCAACATTTTTGTTGACGTTTAAAGCATGTTTATTCTCAGGTGAATACTAAGAGCTTCCGCTGTTGCATACTAAAATAAGGACAAGATTTGGAGTCCATGTTTGTATGATATTGTGTAAAAACTGCATTCAAGAAACATATGTCGATGTAATATATTTCTATTGTAAACCATTATGTAATGGTTGTGTGTAAACAGTATATTTTAGATTATCATTATTTGATAATCTACGTAATGTTTTTAAAACCTTTATTGATAAAATAAAGGTTATGGTTGTTTTAAAAATGAATGCAGTCTTTGAAAAACGTCTCATATAGAGGTCAAAACCTCGCAACGAAATCAATTAATATGGAACGTTTATAATCAATATGAATGGGACATTTCACAAATGGTGTCGGAACGAGTAATGGCGGAGCAAGTAGTGTCGGAGCAAGTTATGCCAATGTAGTTTGTTATAAATGTGGAAAACCGGGCCACATTATTAGAAATTGCCCGAACCAGGAGAACACGAATGGACAAGGCCGCGGAAGAGTTTTCAATATTAATGTGGCAGAGGCACAGGAAGACCCGGAGCTTGTTACGGGTATGTTTCTTATTGACAATAAATCTGCTTGCGTTATAGTCCCACTTTTAAAATCTAATATTTTTGGGATGAGAATACATGCATGTTTTATAAATGATTTACAAAATAGACACAAGTACGTGAAACTACATTCTATGGTTGAATTATCGAAATCGAATATGCCCCTTTTTATTAAGTCTGGTAATCTAAGAATTAGGGAACAGACACCCTAATTGACGCAAATCCTAAAGATAGATCTATTGGGCCTAACAAACCCCATCCAAAGTACCGGATGCTTTAGTACTTTGAAATTTATATCATATTCGAAGGGTGTCCCGGAATGATGGGGATATTCTTATATATGCATCTTGTTAATGTCGGTTACCAGGTGTTCACCATATGAATAATTTTTATCTATATATATGGGATGTGTATTGAAATGTGAAATCTTGTGGTCTATTGTTACGATTTGATATATATAGGTAAAACCTATAACTCACCAACATTTTTGTTGACGTTTAAAGCATGTTTATTCTCAGGTGAATACTAAGAGCTTCCGCTGTTGCATACTAAAATAAGGACAAGATTTGGAGTCCATGTTTGTATGATATTGTGTAAAAACTGCATTCAAGAAACATATGTCGATGTAATATATTTCTATTGTAAACCATTATGTAATGGTTGTGTGTAAACAGTATATTTTAGATTATCATTATTTGATAATCTACGTAATGTTTTTAAAACCTTTATTGATAAAATAAAGGTTATGGTTGTTTTAAAAATGAATGCAGTCTTTGAAAAACGTCTCATATAGAGGTCAAAACCTCGCAACGAAATCAATTAATATGGAACGTTTATAATCAATATGAATGGGACATTTCACAAATGGTGTCGGAACGAGTAATGGCGGAGCAAGTAGTGTCGGAGCAAGTTATGCCAATGTAGTTTGTTATAAATGTGGAAAACCGGGCCACATTATTAGAAATTGCCCGAACCAGGAGAACACGAATGGACAAGGCCGCGGAAGAGTTTTCAATATTAATGTGGCAGAGTCACAGGAAGACCCGGAGCTTGTTACGGGTATGTTTCTTATTGACAATAAATCTGCTTGCGTTTTATTTGATTCGGGTGAGATAGAAGCTATATGAGTAGAGATTTTTGTGCTAAATTAAGTTGTCCATTGACGCCGTTGGATAGTAAATTTTTACTCGAATTAGCAAACGGTAAATTAATTTCAGCAGATTATATATGCCGGAATCGAGAAATTAAACTGGGTAGCGAAATATTTAAGATTGATTTGATACCAGTAGAGTTAGGGATTTTTGATGTAATAGTTGGCATGTACTGACTGAAGGAGATGAAAGCAGAGATCGTATGTTACAAAAATGCAATTCGCATTGCGCGAGAAGAAGGAGAACCCTTAATGGTGTACGGAGAAAAGGGCAACACGAAGCTACATCTTATTAGTAATTTGAAGGCACAAAAACTAATAAGAAAAGGTTGCTATGCTGTTCTAGCACACGTCAAAAAAGTACAAACTGAAGAAAAGAGCATCAATGATGTTCCCGTCGCAAAAGAATTTTCCGATGTATTTCCGAAAGAATTACCGGGACTACCTCCACATCGATCTGTTGAATTTCAAATAGATCTTGTACCAGGAGCTGCATCAATAGCTCGTGCTCCTTACAGACTCGCACCCAGCGAGATGAAAGAATTGCAAAGCCAACTGCAAGAACTATTAGAACGTGGTTTCATTCGACCAAGCACATCACCATGGGGAGCTCCTGTTTTGTTTGTCAAGAAGAAGGATGGTAAATTTAGGTTGTGTATTGACTACAGAGAGTTGAATAAACTTACCATCAAAAACCGTTATCCACTGCCGAGAATTGACGAATTATTTGATCAACTACAAGGCTCGTCGGTTTATTCGAAAATCTATTTACGTTCTGGAGATCATCAAATGCGAGTAAAGGAGGATAATATTCCAAAAACTGCTTTTAAGAAGCGTTATGGTCATTACGAGTTTATGGTTATGCCGTTTGGATTGACTAACGCACCAGCTGTGTTCATGGACCTTATGAACCGAGTGTGTGGGTCATATCTTGACAAGTTTGTCATTATTTTCATCGATGACATACTTATTTACTCAAAGAATGATCAAGAGCACGAAAAACATTTGAGAAAAGTGCTAGAAGTATTGAGGAAAGAAAAACTGTACGCTAAGTTTTCAAAGTGTGCATTTTGGTTGGAAGAAGTTCAATTCCTCGGTCACATAGTGAACAAAGAAGGTATCCAGGTGGACCCGGCAAAGATCGAAACCGTTGAAAAGTGGGAAACCCCAAAAACTCCGAAGCATATACGTCAATTTTTAGGATTGGCTGGTTACTATAGAAGATTCATCCAAGATTTTGTGACGACCCGGGAATTTCCAACCAAATTTAAACTTAAGCTTATGTGATTCCGACACGATAAGCATAGTCTGTAATATTGAGTCTCGAAAACTTTGAAATCTATATTCATGTAATCAATTACCCTTTTGACTGCTCACGATGATTCACGAACAATTATTTGTAAATAGATATGTATATATATATATATATATATATATATATATATATATATATATATATATATATATATATATATATATATATATATATATATATATATATATATATATATATATATATATATATATAATTTGAAATATAATTTATGATGTAGTACTTAGAAATTAATTATGTAAAAATAATAATTAGTATTTAAAAACATACCTATATATAAAGAAAGTATATTAAATAAGTATAAATAGTTTCGAATTTAATTTGTAATCGTCAGTAACACTCAAATGTCGTTCGATGAATATTAAGCAAGTTAAATTCGAAATTATGTGATTTTTTAAAATAAACAGTGATCCGAAAATAAGTTTTATGAATTATAGCTTTGTTAAAAATATAATTAGAACCTATTTGATTAGTTTTAGTAATGAGTATATTTTATTTGGGGTTGGAATCTATTACTTAATTTATTTATTTATTTTTATTTTTATTTTATTTATTTAATAATTGTAAATAGTTAACGGTCAATTTTTATACCATAATGACAAATAATAAATAAAGATAATTACTATAAGATTTGGGATTTTTCCGAATACCTTAATCCGCCACTAATTAAAATAAAAACGGAGCACATTATATTAGTCCGTAAATTTAAATTGGAATGTCGACAAAGATCAAGGCGGCTAACTAAATTATAATTATGTTAGTATTATAATATTACCTATTACTATTATACCCGTGATAATCAATTATGATTGAAGATTATTGTGTCTTGTTTTCTTCCAATCATATATAACCTTTATACACATATACAATGCATAAACAAACCCCACATCAACCTACCGTTCCTTTTCTGTTTATTAATTGATTTACACTTTACAAATTATCATATGCATTTGATAAGTAATACCATTTAGACTCTCTCTCTCTTCCTTTTCAAACCAATCGGCCACCACCTCCAATTATATATGACAATTGCTATTCTGTCTTGGTTCAACACAAGCATCACAACACACACCATCATCGATCACTTTTTGACTCATTTTGGCTGAGAACCATCAACCCAAGACCTGCAAAATTGTTACTACTGTTGGATTCAACCACCACTTGCTTGATACCTGGAGGTTGCTGATTCCTCTTCGATTTTATTGTTCGAAGGCCAAAAAAAACTACCTGCACTCTTTCTCTTCTATTTCAAATTTGAACACCAATAGCCACCAAGAACACAATGAGCCTCACCACTATGATTGAACGGATGCTGCCGCAGGCCTACTGTTTCCTATTTTGTTGTCATGAAACCGACACCACATCATCCTCAAACCATCAAATCAACACCACTTGTTACTTGTCTCTGCTATCGACAAACTAAACCACCATCACCTACTTTCAATCTTCAAGTTTATCGACTCTAACCTAATCCAAAAACCGAACCCTTCGTTGCTGATGTACTTCTGTTTTTAGTTCACCATCGAAACCAAATCAAACACCACCCTAAACCACCAATAATGCTGCTGTTATATATTCTGTTTCTGTTTAAAGTGAAACCCCTATACCATCATCTAATTAAACACCTACTGCTGCTATGATAGGTAACTTTTATTTTCTTATCAAGATCGCCATTACAACTGTTAAGTTCGTTCTTGACTTCCTGCTTAAATAATAGTAAATCACACCAATTCAATTAATTTATAACTGTCGCTGCTATTGGATTATTTATACTACACCCTGTTATTTCTATTCTATATATTCAATGATAAACAATCAAATCAAACAAGAGATTACACCAAAATAAATCTGAATGAATTGATTTTTAATTTACAATGAACGATGATGGTTGAGAAAAATATAAATTTATATACATAGATAAGTAAATAAATAACAATAAACACCATTTACCTACTGGATCAATTACGAGGCCGATTCTATGATCGATTGATGATGATTTGATGCAAACCCTGTTATCAACCGCTGTGGCGATTATTTTTTTTTTCTAACTTGAACAGACCCCAACTGATCACCAACTATGCTTCGATTCTTCTGTTGCTATTCGACGATGATGATGAATCAGTGAACATCGATGATTGTTGCCTGAATTATTGATCTGCAAATGAATCGAAGATTTCCCCAAAATGTGTTATCCTCTTTGTGGTTGCTTCGGCTGTATCGACATATTTTGGGGGAGAAACAAAACGCGTGCTTTTGTTTTTATTTATTTAGGTACTCCGTATAAAAAAAATATTATTATTATTATTATTATTATTATTATTATTATTATTATTATTATTATTATTATTATTATTATTATTATTATTATTATTATTATTATTATTATTATTATTATACTAGTATTATTTGTATTAATAATATTATGATTATTATGAAAGTTGTTATTAAGTAAAGATAACATTATAATTACTTATTTATTATTATTGTTTTTATTATTATTGTTTTTATTTATTATTATTATTATTATTATTATTATTATTATTATTATTATTATTATTATTATTATTACAATTATTATTAGCATTATTGATATTTTTGTTGTTAACATTATTGTTAAAAAGATCATTATTAGTAAAAGTAAAATTGTTATTAGTATAACTATTATTATTATTTTTAACATTAATATTATTTTATCAAATAACTTAGTTATATAAAACTATAATTAATACATATAATATAACTATTTTTTTTATTTATTTAAAGTACATAAAATGAATACATTTACAAAACAAACAAGTTATTAATATAAAATGATATCAATAAAAATATATTTAACATACATAATTTAACTATATTAATACTTTTATATACAAATGAATACATTTAACAATGAAAAACATATCAGTTAATAATATAAAAATTATATCATTAATAATAATATATATATTTATTCGATTACAAAAATACGTTTTAATATATATACAAATGTTATAGGTTCGTGAATCCGAGGCCAACCCTGCATTGTTCAATTTAGCCATATGTATTTTTACTACAAAATACATTAGGTGAGTTTCATTAATCCCTTTTTAAATGCTTTCGCAATATATATTTTTGGGACTGAGAATACATGCGCTATTTTTTTATAACTGTTTTACCAAATAGACACAAGTAATCGAAACTACATTATATGGTTGAATGATCGAAATCGAATATGCCCCTTTTTATTAAGTCTGGTAATCTAAGAATTAGGGAACAGACACCCTAATTGACGCGAATCCTACAGATAGATCTATCGGGCCCAATAAGCCCCATCCAAAGTACCGGATGCTTAGTACTTCGAAATTTATATCATGTCCGAAGGAGGATCCCGGAATGATGGGGATATTCTTATATGCATATTGTGAATGTCGGTTACCAGGTGTTCAATCCATATAAATGATATTTTTGTCTCTATGCATGGGACGTATGTTTACGAGAAATGGAAATATGAAATCTTGTGGTCTATTAATATTATGAAATGATTATTTATGTTAAACTAATGAACTCACCAACCTTTTGGTTGACACTTTAAAGCATGTTTATTCTCAGGTACGAAAGAAATCTTTCGCTGTGTAATTGCTCATTTTAAAATATTACTTGGAGTCATTCATGACATATTTCAAAAGACGTTGCATTCGAGTCGTTGAGATCATCAAGATTATTATTAAATCAGTTATAGTTAGATATATTATAAAATGGTATGCATGCCGTCAACTTTCGTTGTAATGAAAGTTTGTCTTTTCAAAAACGAATGCAATGTTTGTAAAATGTATCATATAGAGGTCAAATACCTCGCGATGTAATAAACTGTTGTGAATCGTTTATAATCGATATGGATTTCGTCCAGATGGATTAGGACGGGTCCTTTCAGTTGGTATCAGAGCCAGGTTGTCGTAGCGAACCAGGTCTTGCATTAGTGTGTCTAACTAGGAGTTGTTAGGATGCATTAGTGAGTCTGGACTTCGACTTAGTAGTTTTTTGGTTACTTTAAGGAGTCTGGACTTGAACCTGGTCTGCATGTCAAAAGTTTTGCTTATCATTTTGTGTCGAAAATTATTTGCTTATCATTCTTAGTCTAGACACGTTTTACTGCATTGACTGCATGAATAGTGTAAAGACAAAATTCATATCTTAGCGTATCTGCTACTTCATATCTTAGCGTATCTGTTACTTTAACATTGTTTGACATATTCCGTAAATTCCTCCGTAACTTATGGGATTTTAGTATTATATATGCATATGTAAATTATGTATTGCAGGGTACTAATCTACATCCTATAATCTATTTCTTATCGAAAATCCTTCATCTAATTGTACAAGATGAATCCCTCAACCAGTTCGAGTCCCTCAGATTTTGATAACTATTCTGACAGTTATTCCGACAGCTATTCCGACATGGATATTCACCTAAGCTCCGAAAGCGATGTCACCAGAATGAATCAATCAATCAGCCATCCCCAATTCATCTGATGCATTCGTAGTCGACTTAATCAATGGAGACGCGAAGAAGGCGATCCCTTCCACCAACCGAATTCACCTCTTGACAATGAACCTGAAGCGTTTACCGGCGAACCTATCCGAAACACCATTTTCAGCCTCATTCCAGGATAGATCTTCATGATTATGTTCTATCTAAAATTCTAAACCTTATTCATCTGCTTGTTCCGACCGACAATCATCTTGGAATAATAGGAGAAGTCAACGAACTTCGCGCTCGAGTAATCAATCTGGAGAATATGGTACAAAATGTACCAGCTTCAGCAACATCATCGGCACCAACAGTATCATCAGTAACAGCACCAGTACCATCAACAATCCATGCCTCAACATCTCATTATGTAGCTCGAGTATCATCATCGTTCTACGTATCGTTCTACATCGATTATCTTCGTTCTTCATGACGATTAAGTAATCTCTAAATGTTTTAGAGATTATGTATTCTAGTTCTAATGGTAAACCAAATGAGTTTAATATCACATTGACTCATTAAATCCATAATTACGTCTGACGAAAATATATATGTATATATGTTTTCATAAAGATTGTAATTAAAATTTTTATTGTACAAACTGTTAATGGTGAAAATATTTTTACGGGTAGGTAACACCCGAGGAATATTTAGATTTCGCATTAATAAGTTACACTGTACATTCTTCGAATCTGATTCAACAGTCATTTACTATCTTATTTACAACCACCGATATACATATCCGTTCACCGCCGAATAATCATTTTCATTCAATTTCATATTTGGATTTTGACCTATCAGAATCCAACAAGTGACATAATGAAGAAAACATTTAAAAAATAAAATTTGTTAGAGACAGACAAATTAACTATAAGAAATTTTGTTTAGAATCCACGCTAACTGTTCCAGCTAACTGTTCCTAGCTAACTGATTACATTTTATTTATCGCAGTTTGTTTATCGCAATTTAATTATCGCAATTTTATTTATTGTCATGTACATTCTGTTATTTATTTTACGCACTTTATTTATCGTCATTTAATTTCTGTTATTCATTTTACGCATTTAAATATCGGGACATGTATACAAAGTTTTGACATATCATATCGACGCATATATATATATATTATTTGGAATAACCATATACACTCTATATGCAGTAATGATCGAGTTCTCTATACAAGGTTGAGGTTGATTCTACAATAATATATATACTTTGAGTTGTGATCGAGTCTGAGACAAATACGGGTCACGATACGTATTAATTAATTCGAATATTATATATTAAACTATGTATGAATTATTGAATTGCTAACTGTGGACTACCAATATTGAACAATTAAAATGAATTAAAATATTGACTATAACATATGAAACTAAACAATTCTTCAAGTTTGCCACTTGATTTCATCTTAAACTTCATTTGTATCTTGACGATTACAGTCAGCGTTCAAACCTTTCATGATTCTTGAAAACACCTCAATTGGGAGGATAAATCAACCGCACTCTATCTACGGAAGAAAAGATTTACGCATATAGTCATATACCTGAAAAATTCTCAGAAACTGTATAAACTTTTAACACGTATCTGTGCTAGCTCCTTTGGCGTTGTTATCACCGAAAATAACTTTGCAATTCCTTTCCAAATTAGCCAATTTTGTCACAGCTTCAGCAATTCAACTTCGACTTTTCATTCGAAGTAACCTTACTATAAATCATGATATATACGATTACCCTTTTAATACTGGAGAACTCTTTTATATTCCACCATATTACCAGCAGACGTACCAGCAACCTCGTTGCTTCTTGTCTTAAATCTCTCTGACAAATCATTATATTTATTCATTGAAACCCTATCATATACTCATCCACATCTTGTAACGAGAACTGCCATACCAATTACCGAGAATCAGCAATCAGTACTTTGAAAACTCATAACATATCTACATCAACAGTTATATGTATGACATTTATCGCTTAGAATTATGATCTCTCATTCTGAAATTCTGAAAAGCACACAGTCACAAATCAATACTCTGAATGTTGAAAAAGCTGAATGAAATAGCAGAAATCATAGACAACTATAAACGCCCTTAATCATCGGAAGTTTGATGATAAAGCATAGTATGTTGGAAAAGCTCAGAAAGGTTGGAACTGAAAAAAGGATTGAGCTAACCACGAAGGAGACCAAGGACAAATACAAGGACCATAGCATATATTCAAAGAATTCAGATAATTCTGGATCCGATGAAACCTTCAATGAATATTTTACTCCGAAGTCATGTTAAAATCTTGCGAAAATCTTTCTCCATCAACCATCGAACTTAGAAATTCCAAAATATCATCATCAATATCTTCGATATTTATGAGGATATTTTCATAAATATTCTCGTCCGAAATTATATACCTCCTCGTGCTTCCTGTGTATCATTATATTAGAAACATTCAATAGAAACTTTTGTACCGAAAAACGGATTATGCGAAACTATGAAGGAAGCCGTGGACAAATCACAAAGAATAAGTTTGACTTCAAAGAATCCAAATGATTCAATGTCTGCTAAAGTCTTTAGTGAATATCTTGCTCCTTACTCTAAACCCTTGCAGACAATAGTTTCTATCATCCTCTGATCTTAGATATTCCTAGATATTATCATATCTTTCATTATAAATATCCTCCATATTTTTGGAGATATTTTTATAACTATTCTTATCTGAAATCATTAATATCTTCGTGCTATCAGTATTACATCATATAGAAACTGTTAGTTTCTATATTCTGTAAACTTTTGAGCTTAAAATATGAATGTTATTGAAGTAATGTTGGGAACTGATGCATGAGTTAGTATAATATAATGACACTTGATCAACGTGATTATATTACAGTAGGTCATGCTGAGTTTCCAATGGAACGTGATGATTCACAGATCATAACGTCATCATGTGCCATGTTACATAACTCTTTCATTCTGCTTAACTTATGAACATATCAAGAAAAAAAAAATATTCTTGATAGTTCTATTCTCAATGATTCTGGTAATTTGACAAATCAAATCGTGCTAATACATTCTTCCGTATTTAAAACATTATGTTTATTCGAAACTCCATACCTATGAATTCTGGAATGTTACTTGCGAAAAGTAAACAAAAGCATGAAGCTCCAAAATAGAAAGGGGGTATAAATCGCAGCAAATAAGAGAGCGCATTAACTGTGGATGACAATAATTATAGGAGACAGAAGCAGGGACATTGAAATATAAAGGAAGATATAAAAATCCAACAGCAACGCAGAAATTACAAACCATGGATATTAATACGAATAGCAATATAAAGACATGGCATAATTAAGAATAGTATCACCCCAAGGTTATATTAGAAGTAAGCAAAATTTCTCTGGTGGAAGATTGAAGGGAAGAATGAAAGAAATAATAATTAGGGAAATATCAAGGATTAGAACTGGATGAAGCATTTTCACAATCTTTTGGATGTATGAACTAAGAAAGAAAGTATAAGAATGGTGAGGATAATGGAACGGAAGAGCTTAACTTATAATGGAAGTATCAGACAGAGTAATCGAGGCAGATCACCGTATTTAATTATAGAGATCTTAATTTCCTTAATTGCCGAAGAATTTAATCTTATAGATTTCGAAGATTTTCTTTAAATCCCTTGAATTCCGAAATTCAACCCTGTTTACGTCAAAAGTTAAGGAAAATCTTATTCTCTTCAATTCACTCTTTTGCGATAGCTTCATTCAAATTCTTAGAATAATCAAATTAATTTATCATTATTATTCAATGATGATAAACCACTAATTATCAACTTATATGGGTCATGAAAACATTTTTATTGTTAGCCATGACTACCTCGATCAAATTTCGGGACGAAATTTCTTTAACGGGTAAGTACTGTGACGACCCGGGAATTTCCAACCAAATTTAAACTTAAGCTTATGTGATTCCGACACGATAAGCATAGTCTGTAATATTGAGTCTCGAAAACTTTGAAATCTATATTCATGTAATCAATTACCCTTTTGACTGCTCACGATGATTCACGAACAATTATTTGTAAATAGATATGTATGTATATATATATATATATATATATATATATATATATATATATATATATATATATATATATATATATAATTTGAAATATAATTTATGATGTAGTACTTAGAAATTAATTATGTAAAAATAATAATTAGTATTTAAAAACATACCTATATATAAAGAAAGTATATTAAATAAGTATAAATAGTTTCGAATTTAATTTGTAATCGTCAGTAACACTCAAATGTTGTTCGATGAATATTAAGCAAGTTAAATTTGAAATTATGTGATTTTTTAAAATAAACAGTGATCCGAAAATAAGTTTTATGAATTATAGCTTTGTTAAAAATATAATTAGAACCTATTTGATTAGTTTTAGTAATGAGTATATTTTATTTGGGGTTGGAATCTATTACTTAATTTATTTATTTATTTTTATTTTTATTTTATTTATTTAATAATTGTAAATAGTTAACGGTCAATTTTTATACCATAATGACAAATAATAAATAAAGATAATTACTATAAGATTCGGGATTTTTCCGAATACCTTAATCCGCCACTAATTAAAATAAAAACGGAGCACATTATATTAGTCCGTAAATTTAAATTGGAATGTCGACAAAGATCAAGGCGGCTAACTAAATTATAATTATGTTAGTATTATAATATTACCTATTACTATTATACCCGTGATAATCAATTACGATTGAAGATTATTGTGTCTTGTTTTCTTCCAATCATATATTACCTTTATACACATATACAATGCATAAACAAACCCCACATCAACCTACCGTTCCTTTTATGTTTATTAATTGATTTACACTTTACAAATTATCATATGCATTTGATAACTAATACCATTTAGACTCTCTCTATCTTCCTTTTCAAACCAATCGGCCACCACCTCCAATTATATATGACAATTGCTATTCTATCTTGGTTCAACACAAGCATCACAACACACACCATCATCGATCACTTTTTGACTCATTTTGGCTGAGAACCATCAACCCAAGACCTGCAAAATTGTTACTACTATTGGATTCAACCACCACTTGATTGATACCTGGAGGCTGCTGATTTCTCTTCGGTTTTATTGTTCGAAGGCCAAAAAAAAAACCACCTGCACTCTTTCTCTTCTATTTCAAATTTGAACACCAATAGCCACCAAGAACACAATGAGCCTCACCACTATGATTGAACGGATGCTGCTGCAGGCCTACTGTTTCCTGTTTTGTTGTCATGAAACCGACACCACATCATCCTTAAACCATCAAATCAACACCACTTGTTACTTGTCTCTGCTATCGACAAACTAAACCACCATCACCTACTTTCAATCTGTAAGTTTATCGACTCTAACCTAATCCAAAAACCAAACCCTTCGTTGCTGATGTACTTCTGTTTTCAGTTCACCATCGAAACCAAATCAAACACCACCCTAAACCACCAATAATGCTGCTGTTATATATTCTGTTTCTGTTTAAAGTGAAACCCCTATACCATCATCTAATCAAACACCTACTGCTGCTACGCTAGGTAACTTTTATTTTCTTGTCAAGATCGCCATTACAACTGTTAAGTTCGTTCTTGACTTCCTGCTTAAATAATAGTAAATCACACCAATTCAATTAATTTATAACTGTCGCTGCTATTGGATTATTTCTACTACACCCTGTTACTTCTATTCTATATATTCAGTGATAAACAATCAAATCAAACAAGAGATTACACCAAAATAAATCTGAATGAATTGATTTTTAATTTACAATGAACGATGATGGTTGAGAAAAATATAAATTTATATACATAGATAAGTAAATAAATAACAATAAACACCATTTACCTACTGGATTAATTACGAGGTCGATTCTATGATTGATTGATGATGATTTGATGCAAACCCTGTTATCAACCGCTGTGGCGATTTTTTTTTTCTTCCTAACTTGAACAGACCCCAACTGATCACCAACTATGCTTCGATTCTTCTGTTGCTATTCGACGATGATGATGAATCAGTGAACATCGATGATTGTTGCCTGAATTATTGATCTGCAAATGAATCGAAGATTTCCCCAAAACGTGTTATCCTCTTTGTGGTTGCTTCGGCTGTATCGACATATTTTGGGGGAGAAACAAAACGCGTGCTTTTTTTTTATTTATTTAGGTACTCCGTATAAAAAAATATTATTATTATTATTATTATTATTATTATTATTATTATTATTATTATTATTATTATTATTATTATTATTATTATTATTATTATTATTATTATACTAGTATTATTTGTATTAATAATATTATGATTATTATGAAAGTTGTTATTAAGTAAAGATAACATTATAATTACTTATTTATTATTATTGTTTTTATTATTATTGTTTTTATTTATTATTATTATTTATTATTATTATTATTATTATTATTATTATTATTATTATTATTATTATTATTATTATTATTATTACAATTATTATTATTATTATTAGCATTATTGATATTTTTGTTGTTAACATTATTGTTAAAAAGATCATTATTAGTAAAAGTAAAATTGTTATTAGTATAACTATTATTATTATTTTTAACATTAATATTATTTTATCAAATAACTTAGTTATATAAAACTATAATTAATACATATAATATAACTATTTTTTTTATTTATTTAAAGTACATAAAATGAATACATTTACAAAACAAACAAGTTATTAATATAAAATGATATCAATAAAAATATATTTAACATACATAATTTAACTATATTAATACTTTTATATACAAATGAATACATTTAACAATGAAAAACATATCAGTTAATAATATAAAAATTATATCATTAATAATAATATATATATTTATTCGATTATAAGAATACGTTTTAATATATATACAAATGTTATAGGTTCGTGAATCCGAGGCCAACCCTGCATTGTTCAATTTAGCCATATGTATTTTTACTACAAAATACATTAGGTGAGTTTCATTAATCCCTTTTTAAATGCTTTCGCAATATATATTTTTGGGACTGAGAATACATGCGCTGTTTTTTTATAACTGTTTTACGAAATAGACACAAGTAATCGAAACTACATTATATGGTTGAATGATCGAAATCGAATATGCCCCTTTTTATTAAGTCTGGTAATCTAAGAATTAGGGAACAGACACCCTAATTGACGCGAATCCTAAAGATAGATCTATCAGGCCCAACAAGCCCCATCCAAAGTACCGGATGCTTAGTACTTCGAAATTTATATCATGTCCGAAGGAGGATCCCGGAATGATGGGGATATTCTTATATGCATATTGTGAATGTCAGTTACCAGGTGTTCAATCCATATGAATGATATTTTTGTCTCTATGCATGGGACGTATGTTTACGAGAAATGGAAATATGAAATCTTGTGGTCTATTAATATTATGAAATGATTATTTATGTTAAACTAATGAACTCACCAACCTTTTGGTTGACACTTTAAAGCATGTTTATTCTCAGGTACGAAAGAAATCTTCCGCTGTGTAATTGCTCATTTTAAAGATATTACTTGGAGTCATTCATGACATATTTCAAAAGACGTTGCATTCGAGTCGTTGAGATCATCAAGATTATTATTAAATCAGTTATAGTTAGATATATTATAAAATGGTATGCATGCCGTCAACTTTCGTTGTAATGAAAGTTTGTCTTTTCAAAAACGAATGCAATGTTTGTAAAATGTATCATATAGAGGTCAAATACCTCGCGATGTAATCAACTGTTGTGAATCGTTTATAATTGATATGGATTTCGTTCGGATGGATTAGGACGGGTCCTTTCAGTTTTCTCCAAAATAGCAAAACCCTTGACTGCATTAACGCATAAAGGGAAGAAATTTGAATGGAAGGTTGAACAAGAGAAGGTGTTTCAGTTATTGAAGAAAAAGCTAACTACGGCACCTATATTGTCATTGCCTGAAGGGAATGATGATTTTGTGATTTATTGTGACGCATCAAATCAAGGTCTCGGTTGTGTATTAATGCAACGAACGAAGGTGATTACTTATGCGTCTAGACAATTGAAGATTCACGAGCAAAATTATACAACTCACGATTTGGAATTGGGTGCTGTTGTTTTTGCATTAAAGACTTGGAGGCGTTATTTATATGGAGTCAAAAGTATTATATATACTGACCACAAAAGTCTCCAACATATATTTAATCAGAAGCAACTGAATATGAGACAACGTAGGTTGATTAAACTGTTGAATGATTATGATTTTGAAATTCGATATCACCCGGAGGAAGGCGAATGTGGTAGCCGACGCTTTGTGTAGAAAGGACAGAGAACCTATACGGGTAAAAGCTATGAATATAATTATTCGTACTAACCTTACTACTCAAATAAAGGAGGCACAACAGGGAGTTGTAAAAAAAGGAAAGTTGAAGAATGAGATACCCAAAGGATCAGAGAAACATCTTAATATTCGCGAAGACGGAACCCGATATAGGGCTGATAGAATTTGGGTACCAAGGTTTGGAGATGTGAGAGAAATGGTACTTAAAGAAGCACATAAAACCAGATATTCAATACATCCCGGAGCGGGGAAGATGTATAAAGATCTCAAGAAACACTTATGGTGGCCGGGTATGAAAGCCGATATTGCTAAATATGTAGGAGAATGTTTGAGGTGTTCTAAGGTCAAAGCCGAACATCAGAAACCATCAGGTCTACTACAACAACCTGAAATCCCGGAATGGAAATGGGAAAACATTACCATGGATTTTATTACTAAATTGCCAAGGACTGCAAGTGGTTATGATACTATTTGGGTAATAGTTGATCGTCTCAACAAGTCAGCACACTTCTTGCCAATGAGAGAAGATGACAAAATAGAGAAGTTGGCGCGATTGTATTTGAAGGAGGTTGTCTCCAGACATGGAATACCCGTCTCTATTATCTCTGATAGGGATGCTAGATTTGTTTCAAGGTTCTGGCAGACGTTGCAACAAGCATTGGGGACTCGTTTAGACATGAGTACTTCCTATCATCCACAAACTGATGGGCAGAGCAAAAGGATGATACAAATGCTTGAAGAAATGCTACGAGCATGTGTTATTGATTTCGGAAACAGTTGGGATCGACAACTACCGTTAGTAGAATTTTCCTACAACAACAGTTATTATTCTAGTATTGAGATGGCGCCGTTTGAGGCACTTTATGGTAGAAAGTGCAGGTCTCCGATTTGTTGGAATGAAGTGGGGGATAGATAGATTACGGGTCCGGAGATAATACAAGAAACTATCGAGAAAATCATCCAAATTCAACAACGATTGAAAACCGCCCAGAGTCGACAAAAGAGCTACGCGGACAGTAAAAGAAAAGATATAGAGTTTGAAATTGGAGAAATGGTCATGCTTAAGGTTTCACCTTGGAAAGGCATTGTTCGATTTGGTAAACAGGGGAAACTAAATCCAAGGTACATTGGACCATTCAAGATTATAGATCATGTCGGACCAGTAGCTTACCAACTGGAGCTACCTCAACAACTCGCGGCTGTACATAACACTTTCCAAGTCTCGAATTTGAAGAAATGTTTTGCTAAAGAAGATCTCACTATTCCGTTGGACGAAATCCAAATCAATGAAAAACTTCAATTCATTGAAGAACCCGTCGAAATAATGGATCGTGAGGTTAAGAGACTTAAGCAAAACAAGATACCGATTGTTAAGGTTCAATGGAATGCTCATAGAGGACCCGAGTTCACCTGGGAGTGTGAAGATCAGATGAAGAAGAAATACCCGCATCTATTTCCAGAAGATTCGTCAACACCTTCAACAGCTTAAAATTTCGGGACGAAATTTATTTAACGGGTAGGTACTGTAGTGACCCGAACTTTTCCTTGTTTATATATATTAATTGAGATTGATATTTACATGACTAAATGTTTCCAACGTGTTAATCAATCAAACTTGTTAAGACTTGATTAAATGAAATAAGTTTCATATAGACAATTGATCACCCAAATTGACCGGCGATTCACGAACGTTACAAAATTGTAAAAACTACATGTTGTGGTATATATAGACATATATATATGGTTGACATGAGATTATGATGAGTAAGTATCTCATTAAGTATATTAACAATGTGTGATATACATAAGAAATGAGATTACTAAGTTAAGAAACTCGAAATGATATATATAACGATTATCGTTATGATAACGTCTACTAAATATATATGTATTATATTAAGATATTGATACACTATATTTAACATGATAAAATGATATTTAAATATATCATTAAGTGTGTTAACAATGAACTACATATGTAAAAACAAGACTACTACCTCAAGAATTACGAAACGAGACTTATATGTAACGATTATCGTTGTAACGATATTTTAATGTATATATCATATTAAGAGATACTCATACATTATAATATCATGATAATATAATAATTTAACATCTCATTTGATATAATAAACATTGGGTTAACAACATTAATTGAGATCGTTAACTTAAAGGTTTCAAAACAACACTTACATGTAACGACTAACGAAGACTTAACGACTCCATTAGAATGTATATACATGTTTTTTGATATGTATTCTTAAACTTTTGAAAGACTTAAAGACATATATTAAAGTACTTCTACTTAATAAAAATGCTTACAATTACATCCTCATTCAGTTTCATCAACAATTCTACTCGTATGCACCCGTATTCGTACTCGTACAATACACAGATTTTAGATGTATGTACTATTGGTATATACACTCTAATGATCAGCTCTTAGCAGCCCATGTGAGTTACATAACACATGTGGGAACCATCATTTGGCAACTAGCATGAAATATCTCATAAAATTACAAAAATATTAGTAATCATTCATGACTTATTTACATGAAAACAAAATTACATATCCATTATATCTAATCCATATACCAACGACCAAAAACACCTACAAACACTTTCATTCTTCAATTTCCTTCATGTAATTGATCTCTCTCAAGTTCCATCTTCAAGTTCTAAGTGTTCTTCATAAATTCCATAAGTATAATTTCATAAAAATCAAGAATACTTCCAAGTTTGCAAGTCTACTTCCAAGCTTTCTAATCCATTCCAAGTAATCATATAAGATTAAGGAACCTTTGTTATTTACAGTAGGTTATCTTTCTAATTTAAGGTAATATTCATATTCAAACTTTGATTCAATTTCTACAAATATAACGATCTTATTTCGAGTGAAAATCTTACTTGAACTGTTTTCGTGTCATGATTCTGCTTCAAGAACTTTCAAGCCATCCAATGATCCTTTGAAGCTAGATCCATTTTTCTTATTTCCAGTAGTTTTATCCAGAAAACTTGAGGTAGTAAAGATGTTCATAACATCATTCGATTCATACATATAAAGCTATCTTATTCGAAAGTTTAAACTTGTAATCACTAGAACATAGTTTAGTTAATTCTAAACTTGTTCGCAAACAAAAGTTAATCCTTCTAACTTGACTTTTAAAATCAACTAAACACATGTTCTATATCTATATGATATGCTAACTTAATGATTTTAAACCTGGAAACACGATGAACACCATAAAATCGGATATACGCCGTCGTAGTGAAACCGGGGGCTGTTTTGGTTTGGATAATTAAAAAATATGATAAACTTTGATTTAAAAGTTGTTCTTCTGGGAAAATGATTTTTCATATGAACATGAAACTATATCCAAAAATCTTGGTTAAACTCAAAGTGAAAGTATGTTTTTCAAAATGGTCATCAAGATGTCGTTCTTTTGACGAAAATGACTACCTCTTTAGTAATTGACATGTAACTTAAATTTCCGACAATAAACCTATACTTTTTATGTTTGGATTCTTAAATTAGAGTTCAATATGAAACCATAGCAATTTGATTCACTCAAAACGGATTTAAAATGAAGAAGTTATGGGTAAAACAAGATTGGATATTTTTGATCTTTTTAGCTACGGGAAATGTTTAACAAATCTAAGAATTAGGGAACAGACACCCTAATTGACGCGAATCCTAAAGATAGATCTATTGGGCCTAAAAAACCCCATCTAAAGTACCGGATTCTTTAGTACTTCAAAATTTATATCATATCTGAAGGGTGTCCCGGAATGATGGGGATATTCTTATATATGCATGATTTTTATCTCTATGTATGGGATGTGTATTGAAATATGAAATCTTGTGGTCTATTGTTACGATTTGATATATATAGGTTAAACCTATAACTCACAAACATTTTTGTTGACGTTTAAAGCTTGTTTATTCTCAGGTGAATACTAAGAGCTTCCGCTGTTGCATACTAAAATAAGGACAAGATTTGGAGTCCATGTTTGTATGATATTGTGTAAAAAATGCATTCAAGAAACATATGTCGATGTAATATATTTCTATTGTAAACCATTATGTAATGGTCGTGTGTAAACAGTATATTTTAGATTATCATTATTTGATAATCTACGTAATGTTTTTAAAACCTATATTGATAAAATAAAGGTTATGGTTGTTTTAAAAATGAATGCAGTCTTTGAAAAATGTCTCATATAGAGGTCAAAACCTCGCAACGAAATCAATTAATATGGAACGTTTATAATCAATATGAACGGGACATTTCATTAAGGACTAACAATATTCGAACCTCCGACGCTTAGTCGTGGATAACCCATATTGGAATCGTTTCGATTCTGACAGGGTGGCGTATTTGAGAGTCCACCAACAACCCAGCATACGGAGTTGAGTAGCCCAAAGACATGAAGGTTTTATAGTTCGAGACATACCTGAAAGTCTTTATGTGAGAGATCGTATGAAGCTTGTTCGTACGATGATGTGCATGCTATGTTACGTATGAGTAACTGATTATGTTTTTAGGGTTTGTAAGCTATGTATTTATAGGCTCACGAATTAGGGTTTTGATAGGATCTCATCCCTAATTAAATGAGATCTTATCCTAACTAACTTTATTTATTTAAGGAAAAGATCTGACTTGACTATATCGTGCATTCTTCTGGAATATACTAGACCCTTATGCAAGTATACGAAACTCACGTCAGATGGTATACGCGCAAAGAGTGCGACTATACCCGTGCCATATGTCTTATATGGCAATGAATGTGTAGTTCGGGACTTTAGATGTGTAATCCACATGGTTATGCAGATATGCGTATCATTAATGTGCTTATTTGATCATCTTAACATAAAACACACTTTGGCCTAATTTCAATGTTAACACATTCATAAACACAACACAATCACTAGCAACCCGATGTCCTAGTGATTTTTCCAACATATTAAGACTTGAACTTACTAAATTCTTCATCCACACTCTAACCCTCAACATTAGGGTTCATACACCCAATCTTGACCTAAAACCCCCAATTTTTCAAGAAATGGGGTTTTTCAACCCATTTCAACCCAAACCCTAATTTTAAAACGGAATTTTAAAGATAAAATTCAAGTTAGGGTTTTACCTTAGGAGTGAAATGGAACTAAAAGGCACCGACAAGAAAATGTGGGTGTTGATTAGAGCTTAAAATTGGCCTTCTTCATTAGTGGGAATTCCTCTCAAAAGCTTAGAACACATACATACTTATTGTTTTGTTTGGAAGAAATGAAATGAGGATAGAAATGCTCCAGATTTGCTCTTTAGTCCTCAAATTTTTCCATGCAAAATTGTGCCTTAAGTCACAACATTACGTTATTTGCAAAACATTCCCCCGATGTTTCAGACATAGATGCACCACATCTGCTTTCATATGCGCCGCATCTAGCTGTTGAAATGGGAGGGTATTACAACTCTCCCCCACTTGAATTAGATTACGTCCCCATAATCCAAGCCGCATGTAACGAATGATAATATTTCAGCACAAACTCTTCCGGTTCCTAAGCAAATTCCGAACCTTTCTGGTGCCGCCATTGCATCTTATAGGTTCCTATCCGCTTATTCCGTGTATCTTTAACCATTTCATCTAAAATCACAATAATTTCCTCAACATACTCTAATTTAATATTAAAATCAATCTCCTCTAATGGAACCTACACCGAGTCATCCACAAGACACTTAGGAAGATGGGAAACATGAAATGTTTTACGGATCCCCGCAAGCTCTTCGGGTAACACTAATCGGTAAGCAACTTCACCAACACATGTTAAAATTTTAAACAGTCTAATAAATTGAGGATCAAGCTTCCCTCGCTTTTGTAACCTAATCACACCCTTCTATGGTAAAATCTTAAGCATCACCATGTCACCTTCTTGAAATCCAATCGGTTGCCTATGCTTATCCACATACGAATTTTGTCAATCTAGTGCTGCTTTAAGACAAGCGCAAATCATCTCAATCTTTTGGCTGTCTCAAGAACTAGTTCGGTATCCCCAACATCTTTTTTCCCTACCTCAACCCAACGAATCGTGGTTCGAAATTTTCTTCCATAGTTATCTCGTATGATGGTATCCCGATACTATCATGAAACTTGAGTACTTGAGTACCCATATCCTCATTAAACTTCTTCCAAAACTGACATGTAAATCGCGTATCTCTATCCAAAACTAGAGATATCGGAACGCCATGACTCGATGTCACTTCTTTAATAAATAACCTTGCTAACATCTCTGACGATATTGTCTCTTAGATAGGGAGAAACAACACACTATTTGTCACTTTGGGTCCTCACCGTTTTTGGAAAATTTGTAACAAAATCCATTGTAAGGTCCTCCCATTTCCACTTCGAGATCTCTAACGATTGCAACTTACCATACGGTTTTTGGTGCTTGTCTTCACTTGCAAACAAGTGATGCATTGTTTAATATACTTAACAATGTCACGCTTCATCCAGGGCCACTAATATTCATGCTTCAAATAATGATACATCTTTGTCGCACACAAATGAATAGAATACCTTGACTTATTTGCCTCATCGAGTAGCATTTGTTGGTATCCACCCATTTTAGGCACCTACACCCTTCCATTAAAGGACAACAACCTATGCGGACCTAAAATAACAGATTCCATCTATCCCTTAAATCTTTCTTCACACTTTTTATTAACAAAACCCTCAACTTGAACATCACCCAACTTTACTATAAAATCATTAGTAAGGATCGTACATAATGATTCTATTCGTATCCCTGGGTATTGGTTCTTTCGATTCAATGAGTCCGCAATAACATTAACTTTACCCGAATGGTAATGTATTTCAAAAACCATAGTCTTCCATTAAATCCAACCACCAACGCTGACGGTTGTTCAATTTCCATTGATCAAGAGATAGTTTGAGCTAGTATGATCTGTATAAATTATACATTTAACACCATTGATATCGGCTAAAAAGTCACATTTTCACCTCGGTATTAAGTCCCAAAAAAACAATAAAGTTCCAAACTTTATCGCCAAAATACCCGCTTTGTCAGTTAAATTTGAAGAATAAGTAATTACAAAGACGGTGCGAAATGAACCAAGAGAATCGGAGCTAAAACGAAGATTCTAGAGCGAAAACGGTGAAAGACGAGAAATCAAGTTACGATCCAGTGAATTCAGCAAACCAGAGCAGGCCAAACTTCTTTTCAAATGGTCTGCCACTATGGAAAATGGCATGCCACACAGCCAAGGAAAATATGCACAAGAAATGGGCCACCATGCAAACGGCCTGCCAAACGGCCTGCAGGCCAATTTCACTTCTATTTAAAGGGTCTTTGTCATCCATTTTTACACACACATCAATTTACTTCTTTCTCTCTCTTTCTACAATATTAGTCATACTTTCAAGGTCTTCAACTCCGTGCGGGAAACCTAGTACTCGGAGAAGAACACCGAATATTGTATTAGGAGCGGTCTGGAGTTTGAAGTTGTCACTTTTGTATTCGGAACTCGTTTAATCTACTGGTACTTCTGTCCTTTATCTTTATATAATGTCTTCCATTATTGCGGTTTGTGATATTGTTGCCATGATTAGCGAGTAGTTATCTTTAGTGTATGCTATGATGTAGTCAGTTATAATGTCAAAATAATATTATGGATTGCGTATGTTGTCAAGATGTTTTCCGATTTTGCTTTAAACTCAATCGCTTTTCCAACTAATAAAACGTAGTTATTGGCTCTGTTATTGGGAAGTCGCGAACCCCAATTCAGAGTACACTATCTGTGTCACCCCTTGGTAAGAGTAGTCTATCAGATACAATGCAAGTTTGACTGAGGCACACCGGTTGTAGTAAGTCCACCAAGCCTTGGATTCCGATGGAGGACTCTTTTGTAGTGAAACATCTAACTAGACCCCTAGTACATTGTTAGTCCTATACCATGCTAGTGTAGTCACCAAGCATATAAACTTTCTACGTGCATACTGAAGCATAATGGTTGTTGTAACCTGCTAAATAAGGCCATAGAACCCGGTCAGTGCTGATTAGTACACTTCACCATAACGCGGTCTCCAGCATTGCACCCCGCTTATTGGATTCTTGATTAATTAAGGAACTGTTTGTTTAAACATATAAAGGCCTGGACCATTAGCATAACCGAACGTGTTCATGGAAGTCAAAATCGACTTGGCCATGGTGTTCTTTATGGTTGAACTATTTTTAAGGGCCTAACTACCTTTTAAACCCAATCATTAACGAAAGCATCAAAGAACATCATGTCTCTCGGATAGGGAAAACCTTGTAATCTATTATGGTTAAGAAATTTTAGACCTTTGTGGAATGTTAATACGTCACCAACCGAGTCGCTCAATTGGATTAGCCGTCTGAACCTGTATGCATGTAGTCAGACTGCACGGGCATTGTGGGTAAGGGATATCGCTTTCTATTCAGAATCTTTAAGCCTATCGCATTACCCAGTGACATGTCTTATGACAGGGGCATTTAGGACATGTGTAGTGAATGCAAGGTCAATACCTATTCATGAGCCAGCATTCCATAATCTCAGCAAAGTAACCAGAAAAATCATAGTATGCGCTTGCTTTAACCTTATCTGAATTACAAACTTTATTGCACTTACTTTACTTGTCTTATAAACTAGAAAACCCAAAATTAGGTAACAAACCACTACTCCTTCACCTTATAATTATCTTAATCTTTTACTATAGGTTCGATTCTACTGATATCTTAAAAATACGACCCTGGGTCATACTTCCCTTACTCATAATAAGGAGTAGTACGATTAAGGCCCGATAAATATAAATTTAAAACCATTACTCCCTTTTGGTAACCGATTCTGACGTGTTGCGACCTAACGACACTGCATAAATAAAACCGTCTGGTTTGACCATATCATTAGGAGGTAAAGTATTTGGCGGTGCTTCCGGGAAACTGGTATCAGTATTATATAATACTGATTTTTATCATACTCATTCACAAACATTTGGAGGTGTCTAAGAAAGACAATTATACACGAACTTGGTTGTTGAATTTTCCGAACAGTCTCCAATTATATTGGAACGAAAAGGATCCTACCTCTCCGTAATCGGCCTGGCCACTTGGATTGTTGAATAGTTCATGCGAGGTTCTGTTATCGAAATACCAGGGAATCAGTAGCAAGAACCAAAAACATATTTAAACTTAGGATAATTTGTGTTGATGCATTTTATGTAAGTCCCTAGAGATCTAACCCATGTCCATTGCAGGTACTACAATTTATAGGCTACCATGATCGCTCGTTATTATCCTATATGTGTTTGTATGTGGTTACAGGTACTGCAGGAACACGATAAGGATGTTTGACTATGTTAGACTTAGTCAGACGTACGAGGGAAGCCTCACTCGTACGGATGACAGGCTCATACACATGATTGATGCTGAGCTAAGTCACAAATATAACCTAAATGAGATGACACGAGTGAGTGATCACCCATACGTCTGAGGAAGCCAACTCGTACGAGTGATGGATGACTCGCATGGGTGAGTCAACAGCAGGGGTATATAAGTGTTATGTTCTTCATTTTAGGTTAAGCCTTTCTCTCACACACACACATCACTCAGATCTGGTAGCCCTTATCCGATTTTCTCTCAACCCAAATCACTAAAGAGATGAATAACAGCTCTAGGTGTTAATCTAATCACAATCATTTTGTGGTTTGACTAAATTAATCCCAAAAAGCTTCACATATTCACTAGTTATGGTTTGATTCACTAATTTCGCCTTTGTGTGAATTAAACCTGTTGATTTCGAAGTTCCTAGTCATGTTTCATCAATTAGATTACTTTAGAACTATTTATATTACTTTAGATTACTTTAGAATAGCCTTAGATTAATTTAGAATAAATTAGGGACTTAGCTTAATTACATAAAATTAAAAACAAAAAGGCATACCCAGTGTATGACCCAAACCCGATCTAGACCAGGGCCGTTGTTATTCGTACCTAATCCAGACGCAATAATCTCTAAAGCACGCAAGGAAGAACGCATCAGAAATCAAATGGCATTACACGTTACTTTAGTAGAAAACACAAAACCTTCGATTGAAGGTCGAGGAGGACCGATCAGATTCCCAAAGATTCAAGGACACTTGTTCGAGTTAAAACATCACATCATACAGCTTATCTAAAACAGCTATCAGTTTCATGAATTACCGAATGATGATCCTAACTCTCACCTTGATAAATTCATATCTCTTTTAAACTCCTACAAATAGCTAGGGATAGGACAAGATTTAGTCCGGCTATACTTGTTTCCCCATTTTCTCACTCATCATGCACAAACATTATTCGAAGGACTAGAAAAAGATTCCATCACGACGTGGACGGAGATGGCTACTAAATTCCTAACCAAAAATTTCCCTCCTTTTAAATAAACCAAAATCAAGAATGACATCATCAACTCTAAACAAAGTTATGATGAATCTCTTTACACTGCATGGGAGTGATTCAAAACCCTGCTGAATAAATGCCCTAATCACTAGTTAGAACGGTCAGCTCAAATCTGCACCATCTACAATGGTCTTACGGTAAATCATAGGATGACGATCGATGCAGCAGCTCAAGAAAATCTGATGAACCAAACAGCAGACGAAGCATGGGAGTTGCTCGAGAACATGACAATGCATCATCATGACTAGAATAGTAGTGAAGTAACTTCATCATCTGCCCCACACTCCGCACTTAACAATCAAACGGAGGCCATCAAATCCCTCACGGATAAGATGTATTCTCTTGCCAAACAACTCGGAGAATTGAAGACGCAGTCACAGTAGGTCAACTAGGCTCAGGCCTGTGCTAATTGTACCAACTCACAACCCACTAAAGAATATCAAGTTGAGTACGAGAACCCTGATGGTTCAGTCTGTTACGTTCAATACCCAGCTCGTCAACCAAATCCCGGATTCAATCAACAACCTAGGGTTAACCAATTCCAAAGAAACAACCAGCCTTTCGCTATCGTTACCCACCTTTTCCACCCCAACAATCTAAACCGTCCTACGATCAGCCACTTCCACTCACTGGTCCACCAGTTGAGGAGAATTCCCCAACCACCCAAATTACAAAAGTAACCAACCTACTCTCGGGACTAATGATCAGTTGACTCAGTTCATTCAAGGACAACAACAGCTAAATCGGAGAACTGCATCCAGACAAGACCAGACATAAATAGTTATGCGAAATCAATTGGCTCTGCTCAAAAGTCTAGAAACACAGCTCGAACAGTTATCACAACGCCTTGAAACCAGATCACAAGGGAGATTACCTAGTAATACTATCCAAAATCCCCACATACAGGAAGCTAAGCAAATGGATTCCGTAATTCCAGAGGAAGAACCACGAAGAAGGTCAAATAGGCTCAAGAACAAATCAACATATACTAAGAAGCTATCCACTGCAACTCTAGTTCATGTACCTTACCCTGGAAGGCTACAGGAGGAACCATCCAAGCTTGATTCTTTCAAACTTGATGGAAGATTCCTGGAAACCATGTCTAAGGTCCCCAATCAGAAGAGATACATCCGAACGCTTCTCTCTACAAAGGAAAGGATACCAGAAACTCTCTATCGCAAAAGCTAAGGGATACGGGGCGAATCATTTTCCCATGTTAAATCTACCAGTCTGGAACCATTCATGCGTTAGCAGATTTATTAGCAAGTATGTTAATGCATTTTATGTAAGTCCCTAGACATCTAACCCATGTCCATTGCAGGGACTACAGTTTACAGGCTACCATGATCGCTTGTTATCATCCTATCTGTGTTTGTATGTGGTTACAGGTACTGCAGGAACGCGATAAAGATGTTTGACTATGTTAGACTTAGTCAGACGTACGAGTGAAGCCTAAGTCGTACGGCTGACAGGCTTGATAATGCTAAAAACGAACATATATTTCATAGCATTATCCCTCAAGAAAGACAAGATTTTAGTTGCAATTGTCCTATTTACAAGTGATATTCGTTTAAATAATAAAAGGTGAAGACAAAAGACAGATTCGACGAATTGAAGATGCAAACGACTAAAAAGCTCAAAAGTATAAAATACAATCAAAGAGTTTCCAATTATTGATAAGAAATGTCTCAGAATTACAAGAGTACAAGATTCAAAATGCAAAGTACAAGATATTAAATTGTACGCAAGGACGTTCGAAAATCCGGAACTAGGACCAAAGTCAACTCTCAACGCTCGACGCAACGGACTAAAAATTACAAGTTAACTATGTATATAAATATAATATAATATATAATTAATTATATAAATTATATATATATATTATATTTATATATTAAAACCGTCGACAAAGAAGATCCAAAAAGGGATGAGCTGTAAAAGCAAACTCCGCGACTTGCGGAGTTTGAAGGGCAAAAATACCGCAACTCGCGGAGCCCCAAATTCTGAAAATGCCTATAAAAGCTCGCGCATTCTGAACATTTTATATATCCATATATCATCTCTCTCTATATACGTAAATATATATATATATAATTTATATTTTAATTTTAATTTCTAATAATAAGGGTATGTTAGCGAATGTTGTAAGGGTGTAAGTCGAAATTCTGTCTGTGTAACGCTACGCTATTTTTAATCATTGTAAGTTATGTTCAACCTTTTTACATTAATGTCTCGTAGCTAAGTTATTATTATGCTTATTTAAGCCGAAGTAATCATGATGTTGGGCTAATTACTAAAATTGGGTAATTGGGCTTTGTACCATAATTGGGGTTTGGACAAAAGAACGACACTTGTGGAAATTAGGCTATGGGCTATTAATGGGCGGTATATTTGTTTAACTAAATGATAGTTTGTTAATTTTAATATAAAGATTTGCAATTGGACGTCCCTATAAATAACCATATACACTCGATCGGACACGATGGGCGGGATATTTATATGTACGAATAATCGTTCATTTAACCGGACACGGGAATGAATTAATAGTCTATGGAATTATTAAAACAGGGGTGAAATTATGTACAAGGACACTTGGCATAATTAATAACAAAGTATTAAAACCTTGGGTTACACGCAGTCGATAACCTGGTGTAATTATTAAACAAAGTAATAAAACCTTGTTACAGTTTAAGTCCCCAATTAGTTGGAATATTTGACTTCGGGTATAAGGATAATTTGACGAGGACACTCGCACCTTAAATTTATGACCGATGGACTGTTATGGACAAAAACCAGACGGACATATTAAATAGTCCAGGACAAAGGACAATTAACCCATGGGTATAAAACTAAAATCAACACGTCAAATATCATGATTACGGAAGTTTAAATAAGCATAATTCTTTTATTTCATATTTAATTTCCTTTATTTTGTATTTAATTGCACTTTTAATTATCGTACTTTTTAATTATTGCAATTTTATTTTATCGCACTTTTATTTATCGGAATTTCATTAACGCTTTAAATTAAGTTGTATTTATTTTTAATATTTTACATTAAGTTTTAACTGCGACTAAAGTTTTAAAATCGACAAACCGGTCATTAAACGGTAAAAACCCCCCTTTATAATAATAATATTACTTATTTATATATTTGTATTTTTATAAATTAAAACTAATATAGCGTTAAGCTTTGTTTAAAAGATTCCCTGTGGAACGAACCGGACTTACTAAAAACTACACTACTGTACGATTAGGTACACTGCCTATAAATGTTGTAGCAAGGTTTAAGTATATCCATTCTATAAATAAATAAATATCTTGTGTAAAATTGTATCGTATTTAATAGTTTTTTCATTGTAAAAATAAAGCTATTTCATATACACCTCTACGCACATCAAGTATTTTTGGCGCCGCTGCCGGGGAACGCCGAAGCGAAACGCCACACACATATAAAAAAAGATTTTTATTAAGTTTTATTTAGTTTTTGTAAAAATACATTTTTTTTAAATATCAAAAATATAAAAAAAAAACCGAAAAAAATATATATATAAATCTATTTTTAAGATTTTTATAAAATTATAAAGTATTTCTATTTTTATTTTAGTTTTTAAAACATAAGTTTTTATTTAATTAATATAAATATTTTATATAAATATTAAAATAGAAAAATAAAAAATATAAATAAAACAATATATTAAAAACCGAACGATTTTGGCCTGCACCTCATTTGAAAATTCAATCACCGCAACTTGCGGAGTTTTCTGGTACATGGCATCGCGACTCGTGGAGCCACCCTGACACGCGTGTCCAACAACCCTAATCAGCATTAATTACGGGGTATAATTTATTATAATTAAATTAAAACCCTAATTAGGTTTTTAATTTTTAATTAGTTAATTTAGTTTAGTTTTAATTATTTTATATATTTAGTTTAATTAGTTTAATTAAATTTTAAAATTAATAGTTTTATAAAATAAATAATATAAAAATAATATTTTTATAAAAATTGTAATTTTTACAACTTTTAGTTTATTTTTATATTTTGTTCCTTTTTATTTGTTATTAGCGCAATTTTTGTATTTTTATCCTTCGCATTTAGTTTTAAGTCATAGTTTTTGCCATGGTTATTTTTACTTCTAGATTTTTAGGCTTTGCCGTAAAATCCCTTAAGTGCTTTCCCTTTAGACTAAGATTTAGGTGCTTTTGAATTTTGCGACGCCTTTTTAAGTTTTAGTACCTTTTTAAGTTATTGCCATTTGGGATATAGTTTTACTTGTAAGCTTTAATATTTTTAGACGCAACTTTTAATTCTTAGTTTTTAGTTTTTTTTTTTAAGTTTTAACGCGCTACTTTCTTATTTTTATTTTTCGACGCCTTTTACCTATGTATCAATTATCACTCCAATTAGTAATCTCAATTTGCAATTTTAATTTTAAGTTAGTGATAATAATAAGGTTGGGATAGTCGAGTGTTTTAAAGTTTTATAAGTCACCCTTTTTCTTTCTTATTTCTCCAATTTTAATATCGACGCGCTCTTTTTCTTTCTTATTTCTCGTCATACTAGTTTTTAGGACATAGATTTTTATTCTATTTCTTATCTAAATTTCTTTAAATTACGAAAATTTATTTTAAGTGGTTAAATTGATAGACATCAAAATTTTCTGGTTCGTAGTAATAGTTGGATTTGTACGTGGACCGGGTTGGAGCCAAACAGTACTCAATTATATTGAGACCAAACGAATCCTTTTCCTCTGCTGCATCTTTTGGCTATTCGAAACGTGGGCAAAATCAGAAAAGTCTATTAATTGGATAACTTATATAATTTTTCCTTCCTTTTAAAAACTAATAGGATATTCAGTGAATGCACCGAGCAAGACGTTCACCACCTTTTATACGTTCACCACCTGTAACTCGATCAAGACATCTAGCAAATATTGTCGCCGTTGATTTTTCTTTAGAATCGTCATCCAGTCGACCAAGTACTCCAATTCAAATTTCCGATAATCCATTTTTTTAACTCGACCTCACAATTGAGAATCCGGAGAATATTCAGGGATAATTCATAGATCCTGAACCATTAATTTTTCCTCCGGAACCACCAATCATTCAAACAGAGATTGTTGAGGAACGAACCATTAAATCAGAATCCTCTAGTGATTCAGATTCAACAAATTCAATCATGGAGAATCTGGAACCTTTAAGTATGGAAGACCGAATGAGAGCTAAACGCACTGGCCAAGGTCACGCAATTACTCATCCAGACATTAATGCGCCAGATTATGAAATCAAAGGACAAATTCTACATATGGTGACTAATCAATGCCAATTTAGTGGTGCGCCGAAGGAAGATCCAAATGAACATTTTCGTACCTTTAATAGGATCTGCACGCTATTTAAAATAAGAGAAGTGGAAGATGAACAGATATATCTCATGTTATTTCCCTGGACTTTAAAGGGAGAAGCCAAAGATTGGTTGGAATCGTTACCTGAAGGGGCGATTGATACATGGGACGTTTTAGTTGAAAAATTTCTTAAACAATTCTTTCCGGCATCTAAAGCCGTAAGGCTTCAAGGAGAAATTGTTACGTTTACACAGAAGCCAAATGAAACTCTATATGAGGCGTGGACAAGATTTGGAAAGTTATTAAGAGGATGTCCGCAACATGGTTTAGACACCTGTCAAATAGTACAAATATTCTACCAAGGATGCGACATCACTACAAGGAAAGACATCGATATAGCAGCTGGTGGTTCTATTATGAAGAAAACCGAAACTGATGCTTACAAAATTATTGATAACACTGCTTCCCACTCACATGAGTGGCACCAAGAAAAAGATATCATTAGATCATCTAAAGCAGCTAGAGCCGATTCTAGCCATGACTTAGATTCCATTTCCGCAAAGATAGATGCTGTTGAGAGACTAATGGAAAATATGACTAAAGATATACACTCAATACGAATTAGTTGTGAGCAGTGTGGAGGACCACATTTGATAAAAGATTGTCTCAGTATTGAAATAACAATGGAACAAAGAGAGAATATTTCATACATAAACAAAAGGCCTGAAAATAATTATCAAAATAATTATCAACCTCCAAGACCAATTTACAATCAAAACCAGAATTATAACCGAAATGTTCCATACAACAATCAACAAGGTCCTAGCAATCAACAAGTATCTAATAATACTTACAATCAGCAAAGACCTAATTTTCAAAACAAACCACCACAAACCGATGATAAAAAGACGAATTTAGAAGATATGATGACGAAGCTAGTTGAAACTCAAACGCAGTTTTTCACATCTCAGAAACAAACTAATGAACAAAATACTCAAGCATTTAGAAATCAACAAGCTTCTATTCAAAATTTGGAACAAGAAGTAAGTAACCTAGCAAGGTTAATAGGTGAAAGAAAACCGGGAATTTTACCTAGTGATACAAATGCTAACCCCCGGAATGAAACAGCTAAAGCCATTACCACAAGAAGTGGTACAACACTTAAACCACCTGAAATACCTGTAATTTCTGATGAAGCTATTTCTACTCCACAAGAACCACAACCTAATCAAGATAAGGAAAAAGAACCGGTAGTTGAAAAGGTTAATGAAGATAACACAGTTAAGGCTAAACCTTATGTTAAACCATACCAACCACCCCTTCCTTACCCGAGTAAAATGAAAAAAGAGAAACTTGAAGCCGAGCAATCCAAATTCTTGGATATGTTTAAACAGATAAATGTAAATCTTCCTTTCATTGATGTAATTTCAGGAATGCCTAGATATGCTAAATTTTTGAAAGATTTAATATCGAATAGAAAGAAAATGGAAGAACTCTCGGCTGTTACTATGAATGCTAATTGTTCAGCAGTGCTGTTGAATAAGATACCAGAAAAACTATCAGATCCAGGAAGTTTCACAATTCCATATTTTCTGGGTATCCTTAGTTCAATAGAAGCATTGGCAGACTTAGGTGCTAGTATAAATTTAATGTCGTATTCACTATACGCTAAACTAGACCTTGGAGAATTGAAACCAACAAGAATAAGCATACAACTAGCCGATAGATCAATAAAATATCCTAGAGGGATAATGGAGAACATGCTAGTTAAAGTTGGTACTTTATTATTTTCAGTAGATTTTGTTGTTCTGGACATGGAAGAAGATTCTCAAGTTCCTCTCATATTAGGAAGACCATTCTTAAACACGGCTAAAGCAATGATAGACGTGTTTAGTAAGAAACTGACCCTAAGTATAGAGGACGAGAGTGTTACCTTTTTAGTTGATAGAGCAATGCAACAACCACAATCTGCAGATGATACATGTTATTATATTCAAACTATAGATTCACATGCAGAATTGTTAGAAGAATTTCCAGAATTACAAGGAACAGGAGAATGTTCTTTAGGAGAAGGAACTGAACCAATTGATGAAATTGAAATGTTAGCTACACTAATGGCTAATGGATATGAACCAACAACAGAAGAAATTAAAATGTTAAAAGAAGAAGACAGATATCGATATAAATCATCGATAGAAGAACCTCAGACATTAGAGTTAAAGCCACTTCCAAACCATTTGGAATACGCTTATTTACATGGTGAATCTGAATTACCTGTAATAATATCATCTTCTCTTACTGAAAATGAGAAATCACAACTCATTTCTGTGCTAAAAGCTCATAAACCAGCTATTGCATGGAAAATTCATGATATTAAAGGAATAAGTCCTTCGTATTGCACACATAAAATCCTTATGGAAGAAGGTCATAAAACGTATGTGCAACGCCAACGAAGACTAAATCCTAATATGCAAAATGTTGTTAAAAAAGAAATTATTAAACTGCTTGATGCAGGTTTAATTTATCCAATTTCTGATAGTCCATGGGTAAGCCCAGTTCAATGCGTACCTAAGAAAGGTGGCATGACTGTCATTACAAATGAGAAAAATGAACTTATTCCTACTAGGACTGTAACAGGATGGCGTGTTTGTATTGATTATAGAAAATTAAATGACGCCACCAGAAAAGATCACTTTCCCTTACCTTTCATGGATCAAATGATAGAAAGATTAGCCGAAAATAGTTACTATTGTTTTCTTGATGGTTTTTTCGGATATTTTCAAATTCCAATAGCACCCGAGGACCAAGAGAAAACCACATTCACGTGCCCTTATGGTAGTTTTGCTTACAAACGCATGCCATTTGGACTTTGCAACGCCCCTGCAACCTTTCAAAGGTGCATGATGGCAATTTTTCACGACATGATAGAAGAATGCATGGAAGTTTTCATGGATGACTTTTCAGTCTTCGGTGATACTTTTGAAACATGTCTAGCTAATATTGAACGAATGCTTATTAGATGCGAACAATCAAATCTAGTACTTAATTGGGAGAAATGCCATTTCATGGTTAAAGAAGGCATCGTTCTGGGTCATAAAATTTCAAAGGAAGGAATTGAAGTGGATAGAGCTAAAGTAGATGTAATTGCTAAACTTTCACATCCCACCAATATTAGAGGAGTTAGGAGTTTTCTAGGGCATGCCGGTTTTTACCGACGTTTCATAAAAGATTTTTCTAAAATTGCCACTCCTATGAATAAACTCCTAGAAAAGGATGCTCCATTCATCTTTTCAGATGAATGTATCAAATCTTTTAATATTCTTAAAGAGAAACTCACTAATGCGCCGATCATGATAAAACCAAATTGGAATCTACCGTTTGAACTAATGTGCGATGCAAGTGATTTTGCAATGGGAGCCGTTTTAGGACAAAGGATTGAAAAATGATTTCAACCTATATATTATGCTAGTAAGACGTTACAAGGAGCACAAATGAATTACACAACTACTGAAAAAGAACTCCTTGCTATTGTCTTTACTTTTGACAAATTTCGTTCATATCTCGTCCTAGCTAAAACGGTGGTCTATACCGACCATTCTGCTCTTAGATACCTATTTTCAAAACAAGATGCCAAACCAAGATTAATCCGTTGGATCTTACTCTTACAAGAATTCGATATTGAAATCCGAGATAAAAAGGAGCAGAAAATCTCTCTGCTAATCATCTTTCTCGTCTTGAAAATCCCGAATTAGAAGTTCTAAATGAATCGGCCATACAAGACAACTTTCCTGATGAATATCTATTGAAGATAGATCATAATGAAATTCCATGGTTTGCAGACTATGCAAACTACTTAGTATGTAGATTCCTTGAAAAAGGATTGTCGTACCAAAAACGAAAGAAATTCTTTAGTGATATAAAACACTATTTCTGGGAAGATCCACATTTGTTTAAAAGTTGTCCCGATGGAATAATACGCCGATGTGTATTCAGAGATGAAGCTAGTAAAATCTTAAACCATTGTCACACAGGACCAACAGGAGGGCATTATGGGCCTCAACTAACAGCAAGAAAAGTTTATGATGCTGGATTCTATTGGCCTACAATTTACAAAGACGCACACCTTCTTTGCAAATCCTGTGATGCTTGTCAAAGGGCCAGAAAAATAAGTCAACGTGATGAAATACCACAAAATGTCATTCAAGTATGTGAAGTATTTGACATTTGGGGTATTGACTTTATGGGTCCATTTCCAAAATCTCATAATAATTTCTACATTCTCGTTGCCATTGATTATGTATCTAAATGGGCGGAAGCACAAGCTCTCCCAACTAACGATGCACGAGTTGTAGTCAACTTTTTAAAACGTCTTTTTGCAGGTTTGGAACACCGAAAGCTTTAATAAGTGATCGTAGAACTCATTTTTGTAATAATCAACTTGAGAAAGTTCTTAAAAGATATGGAGTAACTCATAAAATCTCCACCGCATATCATCCACAAACAAGTGGACAAGTTGAAAATACCAACCGAGCTTTAAAACGTATTCTAGAGAAAACCGTAGGATCAAATCCGAAGGAATGGTCCATTAAATTGGAGGATGCACTCTGGGCTTTTAGAACAGCCTACAAAACTCCAATTGGAACCACACCTTTCAGACTCGTTTATGGAAAAGCATGTCATCTTCCAGTAGAAATTGAACACAAAGCATTTTGGGCTTTGAAGACATGTAATCTTTATTTACATGAAGCTGGACGTCTACGACTAAGTCAAATAAACGAATTAGAAGAATTAAGACATGAAGCATATGAAAATTCGTTAATCTATAAGGAAAGAACGAAGAAATGGCATGATAAAAGAATCAGAAGTTTAAAAGAATTTAAAGAAGGAGATAGAGTTCTTCTTTTTAATTAACGATTCAAGCTATTTCCTCAAAAATTGAAATAAAGATGGTCTGGACCATTCATAGTCAAAAGAGTTTTCCCGTACGGAACAGTAGAATTAGTAAATTCAAATGGGATTGAATTTAAAGTTAATGGTCACAGAGTTAAACATTACATAGATAGTCCAATGGAAGTTGACAACGAAGTTAATCACAATTTTGACACCACAGCTAACTAAGTGTGGGGAGAATCAAGTCTTTTAAAGGATAATATGTATTTCTGTTAGAGTTAGATTTTCTATTTTCGTGTAGTTCTCGAAAATGGAACCCGAATGGTCTTTCCCTAGCAGACCCTAAAGAACTAGTCTTCTCCCCCCATTCTGAATTTTTATTTTTTTTAGGTTTTTACAAAATGAAGTGTAATGACCCGCACTTTTTCGATCGTTCTATACTTATAAGATTAATATTTACATAAATTAAACCTTACCAACATGATAAGCAATCCAAATTGTTGAGACTTATGTTTTTGAAATGAGTTTTACACAACGTTTGACCGTCTAGTTTGACCGATGATATCACGAACTATATAACATATGATAATTATACGTTTGTGTATATATATGTATATATACATATTTAACATGATCTAAGGATGTTTTAATATCTCATTTTGTATTAATAACAATAAGTTATAAGTATATTTTGAAACTACTAACTTAAGTTTTCAAAACGATAACCATACGTAACGTTATTTGACATAAATACTTATAAGATATAATGTTTATACATATATCGTATATGTAATGTATTTAATCACTTTTAAGGACTTAAATACATAAAACAATATAAGTATATTCACAAAAGATAGCTATATTTGAATTCTCATTCCATTTTTCACAAGATTTCTATACGTATATCTAGAGTACATGTACTCGTATCATACCTAACCTCTATACGTATTTACTATTGGTATATACACATCAAATCACCACCAACCAGCCCTTGTTCAATGCCTTATGTATAAGGTAACTACTTTTGTTATCTAGTATGACAATTTCACATGATTAAAAGATTTTTTCACAAAATTACAAACTTATACACCTTTTACACCACCATTTATACTCCATTCCATTTTCATTTTACTACACATTTCTTTAACCAAAAACACACTCTTAAGAAACTCCATAACCATTCAGCTAGTATCCATGAAGATCTAGCCATAAAAACATCACTTAAACACCATAAGAAAAACCTTACAAAAACACTTCAAGAATCCTTTCAAGAACACAAGTTTACTTCCAATCTTTCATCCAATTCCATCACCCTTTTGGTTCTAGATTTTTACTTCTCTTTTACAGCAATCTTGTCCAAGTAACTTGAGGTAGTAACTTTGTTCATAACCTTATTCGATTCATATATATATAGCTATCTTATTTTGTGGTATAAAATTTTAACAACAAGAACATAGTTTGAATGTTTTCAAACTTGTTTGCAAACTAAATATATCCTTCTCACTTAACTTTTAAAATACTTCAAGACCTGTAATATTTCATAAATATATGCTAATTTAACAAGGTATAACTTGGTTTTTCAAAGAACATCTTAAAAAACTGTTTTTACGACGTCGGAGTGCAACCGGGGGCTGTTTTGGGTTGGATAATTAAAAACCATCTTAAACTTTGAATTGGAGGTTTATTTTCTGGAAAAATGATTTTTACTATGAATATGATAACACATAAAAATTTCATGATTTAACTCAAAGTATAAGTATTTTTAGAAAAATAATCATTTAAGGTTGTTTACATGATGGAAAATGATTAACTTCATAAGTTTCACTAAAGTTTGACCTATGACCTGTGATTTCGAATACAAACTAAGGTATTTACAGTTCATAGTCTTAAAGAGGGACTCGATCCAAGGAAGTGGCAAGTTGAACCAACGAAAACGGAGTTGTAACGAAGAAACTACGACCAAAACAAAATCGGATATCCAAGACTAGTTTAGCTACGAAAATAATTGGAGAAAATTAAATAAATCACATCTTTTTAAAATAACATGATATTTTATATATATGTACTCATAATTTAATTTTATATGGTTCAGGATCACCCGTAAACAATACGAGAAGATTAATCATAAGATCCCATGATTGTACGCAACACGTCATTTGACAACACCGGTACTTTATGTACGCAACACATCATTTGACAACACCGGTACCGTGGGTCAAGATTAATCTCGACCAATACATATACGATGGGGGTTTTATTTATTTCGTTGGGGGTTTATTAAACACCTAAAAATGAAAAATTTAAAATTGAATTACTAACATCGAACTGCTAACTATGGACTAAGGAATTATTAAAAGTATTATAAGTATATATATGTGACGATTGTTTAAAAAGAAAAGGTATTGATATATTATATATGGTTAGGTTTGTGATATCAATCGGAGACCAAGTCAAAATTACATATCTTCAAGACGAAAGTGAGTATATAGTCCCACTTTTAAACTCTAAGTATTTCGGGATGAGAATACATGTATTTTATGTTTTACGTTATGGACACAAGTAACTGAAAAATATATTCTACGTTGAGTTGTACCACTGGCATACTTCCCTGTAGCTTGGTAACTGTTATTTACAGCGGTATTGTAAACGCGAATCCTGTTGATAGATCTATCGGGCCTGACAACCCCAACCGGACTGGACGACCAGTATTCAACGGTTGCACAGTACTTCGTTTCGGTGACTACACTTGGTACGGTGTAGTAAGATTTCATAATCTAGGGAATATGCGACGTGATTAAATGTTAAGTATGGTTACCAAGTGCTCAACCACTTAGAATATTTTTATTAAAATATTTACATATGAAAATCTTGTGGTCTATATATATATATTGCTGCCGGCATTAAACCTATATCTCACCAACTTTATGTTGACGTTTTAAACATGTCTATTCTCAGGTGATAACTAAAAGCTTCCGCTGCAACATGTTGAATTTAAGCAGGATCTTGCGTACTCATATTTGTGTCAAAAATAAAATTGCATATCGGAGGATTTGTAATGTAAAATATGCTAGAAATCGTATTGTTATCATCACATGTAAAGTTTGTAAGTCTAAGATTATCGCTAAACGATAATCATCTTTATTTTGTCTAAAGCTTGTATCAAAATAAGAATTATGGTTTGTAATGTAAAATATATGCAGTTGTTCTTTTAAAAATGTCACATATAGAGGTCAATACCTCGCAATGAAATCATACGTTATCTAACACGTTCTTATGGTTAAGGACGGGTTATGACATGTGGTATCAGAGCGGTGGTCTTAGCGAACCAGGTTTGCATTAGTGTGTCTAACCGAGAAGTCGTTAGGATACATTAGTAAGTCTGGACTTTGACCGGGTCTGATTTTAAAAACCATTGCTTATCATTGTTGGTTAAAATTTATATGTAAATATTATGTAGTACTAATGGGTTAGTTGTTGTGTGATAGATGTCGGGCTCAAAACTTATTATCACATTCAGCGACTACGAATCAGAATCTTCAGATGGTGTTTCAGTCATTAACCTATCCGATGACGAAAATAATATCTTTGGGGAAGACTCACAAATTCCGGATGAACCAACTATAAAGAACCCGGAAAGTGAACCCGAGGAGGAAAGTGAACCCGAGGAGGAAAGTGAACCCGAGGAGGAAAGTGAACCCGAGGAAGAAATACAGGAAATTACGAAAGACAAGTTCGAACTAGGAAAGAAACGAAAGGCTAATGAATTAGAAAATTCAAATCTTGAGTTTAATAAGGATGATGTGGCACCAACTCCACTAGACACTACCACCCCTATTCCCGCTATTCCTATTCGTTCTATCCCGGCATCCAGTTCTTCAGTCCCACAGCCAAAATTTAGGCAGACAGCCAGGATAAGCGTTAAGCAATTCTTTGAACCTAAACGTCCTAGAAAATAGACCAAACGATGCGCTGCCGTATTAAACCATGGGATCATATAATGTTTTGTATAATATTATTAGTGTGGTTTGCTTAATGTTCGATGTAAGATAAGCATATGTAAAATAGTGAAGTGTGAAATGCAATAATTTTCCATGGTTAAGTATTATTTAGATGGTAGTAATTGATTCTGTACTAAGCTATTAAGTATGGACATTAACGGGTAGGTACTACCCTAGATATAATTATAAAACGCTAATAAGAAGAAAAGGCTTTTATAATAATACCTGGTTCATATTATTAATAAGCTATAATGTACTGTAAATATACACTACATCTATAATATTCCATGTGAATAATTATTTTCTTTTCATTCTTATAGAAGAATATGGCGCGATTGAACCGAATGACGGAACAAGAAATCCAGGAACTCATCAATCAGCGAGTGAACGACAGAATGTTATGGGTCGAGGCTGCAAGAGGTAATGCAGTTAACCCAAATCCTCGTGTGGGGTGCACTTACAAAACTTTTCAAGCTTGCAAGCCCTCATCATTCAGTGGAATAGAAGGACCGATCGGTTTAACCCGGTGGATAGAAAAGATGGAGACTGTGTTTAAAATCAGTGGTTGTGTTGAGAAGGACATGACCAAGTATGCATCGTGCACTTTACAAGATAGTGCACTCACGTGGTGGAAAAATTTTGTGAAGGCTGTAGGAGGAGATGTAGCTTATGATACTCCATGGGAAGAATTCAAAACAATGTTAATCAACGAATATTGTCCAAGGAACGAGGTTAGGAAGTTGGAAGATGAATTACGAAGTCTGAAGGTTATTGGTACTGAAATCACCAACTACAATCAGCGATTCATGGAATTAGTTTTGCTATGTCCTGAATTGGTTCCAACCGAAGAACGGAAAATTGAAATGTACAAAGATGGTTTGCCCAAAAAGGTCAAGGCAAATGTTACAGCATCGAAACCTAAGACAATTCATGAAGCTATAACCATGGCAAACGAGCTAATGGATCAGGTCATCATGGATAAGAAATTATCCAATACTGATGTGAAGGTATCAGGTAACAAAAGAAAGTGGAATGGAAATTATGATCGAGGTAACCAACAACAATTTTTTAAGAAACAAGAAATCACGCAAGGTGCGGGTAGTGGTTTAAGCTTTGGTTATAAAGGACAAAATCCTTTATGCAACCGATGCCACAAACATCACTCTGGTTACTGTAATGTGGTATGCAACAAATGTAATCGAAAGGGTCATCTTGCTGAAGATTGTAGGGCTCTCGTTACAAATACAAATGGTACCAAGACTCCTGCCACTAATGCAAATAGAACTGCTTTGGCTACTGTTACTTGTTATGGATGTGGGAAACAGGGTCATTATAAGAGCCAGTGCCCGAATCCAGAGAAGAATAATGGATCTGCACAAGGAAGAGCATTTGTTATTAATGCTAGAGAGGCGTGTGAAGACCCGGAGCTTGTTACGGGTACGTTTACCATTAATAACTTATCCGCATCTATTATATTTGATACTGGTGCTGATAGAAGTTACGTGTGTAGAGACTTTCACGCTAAATTGAATTGTTCATCATTACCTCTAGATGCTAAGTACATGATTGAGTTAGCTAATGGTAAACTAATTAAAGCCGATAAAATTTGCCGTGATTGTAAAATAAATTTAGCCGGAGAAACATTTAAGATTGATTTGATACCCGTAGAATTAGGAAGTTTTGATGTAACAGTCGGCATGGACTGGATGTCCAAAGTAGGAGCTGAAGTTGTGTGTGCCAAGAAGGCAATTCGCATTCCTTGTAAGGATAAAACGCCAGTAATGATTTATGGAGAGAAGGGTAACTCAAAGCTAAAACTCATTAGTTATTTGAAAGCTCAAAAGTGCTTGAAGAAAGGGTGCTATGCTATCTTAGCACATGTTAATAAAGTCGAAACGAAGGAAAAAGTGAAGAGCATTAATGACGTGCCTGTGGCAAGAGATTTTCCTGAAGTCTTTCCGGAAGAGTTGCCGGGATTACCTCCATTTAGATCTGTAGAATTTCAAATAGATTTAGTACCAGGAGCTGCACCAGTTGCCCGTGCTCCATATAGACTTGCACCGTCCGAGTTAAAAGAACTTCAGAGTCAGTTAAAAGAATTACTGGATCGTGGATTCATACGACCAAGTACTTCACCGTGGGGAGCTCCAATTTTATTCGTCAAGAAGAAAGACGGATCTTTCCGAATGTGTATAGATTATCGTGAATTAAATAAGTTAACTATCAAGAATCGGTATCCACTACCGAGAATTGACGACTTATTTGATCAACTCTAAGGATCATGTGTGTACTCGAAAATTGACCTAAGATCGGGCTATCATCAATTACGTGTCAAAGAAGAAGATATACCGAAAACTGCTTTTCGGACACGCTACGGTCATTACGAATTTTTGGTCATGCCGTTTGGATTGACGAATGCGCCAGCTGTATTCATGGACCTCATGAATCGAGTTTGTAGTCCATATTTAGATAAGTTTGTTATCGTTTTCATTGATGATATTCTTATCTATTCCAAGAGTGAGCAAGAGCATGAGCAGCATTTAAGGTTGATATTAGAGTTGTTGAGAAAAGAACAGCTATATGCTAAATTTTCTAAATGTGCTTTCTGGTTGAAAGAAGTGCAATTTCTTGGCCACGTTGTTAGTAGCAAAGGAATTCAGGTTGATCCAGCTAAAATTGAGGCCATTGAAAAATGGGAGACTCCTAAAACACCAATGCAGATACGCCAATTTTTGGGTTTAGCCGGTTATTATAGAAGGTTCATTCAAGATTTTTCCCGAATAGCTAAGCCGTTGACAGCATTAACGCAAAAAGGGAAGAAATACGAATGGACCTCGGAGCAGGAGAACGCATTTCAATTACTGAAGAAGAAGTTAACTACGGCGCCTATTTTATCGTTACCTGAAGGGAACGATGATTTTGAAATATATTGTGACGCTTCGCGACAAGGTTTTGGTTGTGTTCTTATGCAACGAAAGAAAGTTATTGCATACGCATCCCGACAATTGAAGATTCACGAGCGGAATTATACGACGCACGATCTAGAACTGGGAGCAGTCGTGTTTGCGTTGAAGATATGGAGACACTACTTATATGGGGTTAAATGCATTGTGTTTACTGATCATAAAAGCCTTCAACATATTTTTGATCAGAAACAGTTGAACATGAGGCAACGTAGGTGGGTCGAGCTGATAAACGACTATGATTGTGAAATTCGTTATCATCCTGGGAAGGCGAACGTGGTGGCCGATGCTTTAAGCAGAAAGGAACGAGGACCAATTCGAGTTCGAGCGATGAACATAAAAATTCGCATGAATCTCAACTCACAAATCAAAGAGGCACAACGAGAAGCACTTACTAAAGAAAATATAGGAAATGAAATAATGAAGAAGTATGAGAAGCAACTCGTTATGCGGGAAGATGGAATTCGATATTTTGCAAATCGTATTTGGGTACCGAAGTTGGGTGGATTAAGGAAGTTGATATTGAACGAGGCACATAAGACAAGATATTCGATACATCCTGGAGTTGGAAAGATGTACCAGGATCTTAAGACACATTACTGGTGGCCTAATTTAAAGACAGACGTTGCAACATATGTTGGGGAGTGTTTAACTTGTTCCAAAGTCAAAGCAGAACACCAGAAGCCGTCAGGGTTACTTCAACAACCAGAAATTCCAGAATGGAAATGGGACGGTATTACCATGGATTTCATCACGAAGTTACCAAAGACTGCCTGGGGATACGACACCATTTGGGTAATTGTTGATCGTCTTACCAAATCTGCACATTTCTTGCCTATAAAGGAAATAGATAGAATGGAAAAATTATTACGATTATATATAAAGGAAATAGTTTCAAGGCATGGAATACCTATTTCCATTATATCTGATCGTGATAGTAGATTTACCTCAAAGTTCTGGCAATCACTACAGGAGGCACTAGGAACTCGTTTGGATATGAGTACCGCATATCATCCGCAAACGGACGGGCAGAGTGAAAGAACAATTCAGACTCTTGAAGACATGCTCAGGGCATGTGTGATCGATTTTGGAAACGGATGGGATAAGTATCTACCATTAGCAGAATTCTCGTATAATAATAGTTATCATGCGAGCATTAAAGCTGCACCATTCGAAGCATTGTACGGAAGGAAGTGTAGATCTCCTATCTGTTGGAATGAAGTAGGAGATCGACAATTAACTGGTCCCGAGATCATACATGAAACTACTGAAAAGATAGTACAAATCAAGGAGAGATTGAAAACAGCCCGTAGTCGCCAAAAGAGCTACGCCGATGTCCGAAGGAAACCATTAGAGTTTCAGATCGGTGACATGGTTATGTTAAAGGTGTCACCATGGAAAGGTGTAATACGTTTTGGAAAAAGGGGTAAACTGAACCCAAGATATGTAGGCCCGTTCAAGATCATCGAACGCATTGGACCGGTAGCTTATCGACTCGAGTTACCGCAACAACTCGCCGGAGTACATAATACCTTTCACGTCTCAAACCTTAAGAAGTGTCTTGCAAAGGAAGATTTCACCATTCCTCTTGAAGAAATCCATGTCGACGAGAAACTACAATTCGTCGAAGAACCAATCGAAATCATGGACCGTGAAGTTAAACAGCTCAAGCAGAGCAACATACCGATCGTTAAGGTTCGTTGGAATGCTCGAAGGGGTCTCGAGTTTACTTGGGAACGAGAGGATCAGATGAAACAAAAGTATCCACACTTGTTTCTCGATGACGCAAAATAGGTACAATTTTAAAATTTCGGGACGAAATTTATTTAACGGGTAGGTACTGTAATGACCCGCACTTTTTCGATCGTTCTATACTTATAAGATTAATATTTACATAAATTAAACCTTACCAACATGATAAGCAATCCAAATTGTTGAGACTTATGTTTTTGAAATGAGTTTTACACAACGTTTGACCGTCTAGTTTGACCGATGATATCACGAACTATATAACATATGATAATTATACGTTTGTGTATATATATGTATATATACATATTTAACATGATCTAAGGATGTTTTAATATCTCATTTTGTATTAATAACAATAAGTTATAAGTATATTTTGAAACTACTAACTTAAGTTTTCAAAACGATAACCATATGTAACGTTATTTGACATAAATACTTATAACATATAATGTTTATACATATATCGTATATGTAATGTATTTAATCACTTTTAAGGACTTAAATACATAAAACAATATAAGTATATTCACAAAAGATAGCTATATTTGAATTCTCATTCCATTTTTCACAAGATTTCTATACGTATATCTAGAGTACATGTACTCGTATCATACCTAACCTCTATACGTATTTACTATTGGTATATACACATCAAATCACCACCAACCAGCCCTTGTTCAATGCCTTATGTATAAGGTAACTACTTTTGTTATCTAGTATGACAATTTCACATGATTAAAAGATTTTTTCACAAAATTACAAACTTATACACCTTTTACACCACCATTTATACTCCATTCCATTTTCATTTTACTACACATTTCTTTAACCAAAAACACACTCTTAAGAAACTCCATAACCATTCAGCTAGTATCCATGAAGATCTAGCCATAAAAACATCACTTAAACACCATAAGAAAAACCTTACAAAAACACTTCAAGAATCCTTTCAAGAACACAAGTTTACTTCCAATCTTTCATCCAATTCCATCACCCTTTTGGTTCTAGATTTTTACTTCTCTTTTACAGCAATCTTGTCCAAGTAACTTGAGGTAGTAACTTTGTTCATAACCTTATTCGATTCATATATATATAGCTATCTTATTTTGTGGTATAAAATTTTAACAACAAGAACATAGTTTGAATGTTTTCAAACTTGTTTGCAAACTAAATAGATCCTTCTCACTTAACTTTTAAAATACTTCAAGACCTGTAATATTTCATAAATATATGCTAATTTAACAAGGTATAACTTGGTTTTTCAAAGAACATCTTAAAAAACTGTTTTTACGACGTCGGAGTGCAACCGGGGGCTGTTTTGGGTTGGATAATTAAAAACCATCTTAAACTTTGAATTGGAGGTTTATTTTCTGGAAAAATGATTTTTACTATGAATATGATAACACATAAAAATTTCATGATTTAACTCAAAGTATAAGTATTTTTAGAAAAATAATCATTTAAGGTTGTTTACATGATGGAAAATGATTAACTTCATAAGTTTCACTAAAGTTTGACCTATGACATGTGATTTCGAATACAAACTAAGTTATTTACAGTTCATAGTATTAAAGAGGGACTCGATCCAAGGAAGTGGCAAGTTGAACCAACGAAAACGGAGTTGTAACGAAGAAACTACGACCAAAACAAAATCGGATATCCAAGACTAGTTTAGCTACGAAAATAATTGGAGAAAATTAAATAAATCACATCTTTTTAAAATAACATGATATTTTATATATATGTACTCATAATTTAATTTTATATGGTTCAGGATCACCCGTAAACAATACGAGAAGATTAATCATAAGATCCCATGATTGTACGCAACACGTCATTTGACAACACCGGTACTTTATGTACGCAACACATCATTTGACAACACCGGTACCGTGGGTCAAGATTAATCTCGACCAATACATATACGATGGGGGTTTTATTTATTTCGTTGGGGGTTTATTAAACACCTAAAAATGAACCATTTAAAATTGAATTACTAACATCGAACTGCTAACTACGGACTAAGGAATTATTAAAAGTATTAAAAGTATTATAAGTATATATATGTGACGATTTTTTAAAAAGAAAAGGTATTGATATATTATATATGGTTAGGTTTGTGATATCAATCGGAGACCAAGTCAAAATTACATATCTTCAAGATGAAAGTGAGTATATAGTCCCACTTTTAAACTCTAAGTATTTCGGGATGAGAATACATGTATTTTATGTTTTACGTTATGGACACAAGTAACTGAAAAATATATTCTACGTTGAGTTGTACCACTGGCATACTTCCCTGTAGCTTGGTAACTGTTATTTACAGCGGTATTGTAAACGCGAATCCTGTTGATAGATCTATCGGGCCTGACAACCCCAACCGGACTGGACGACCAGTATTCAACGGTTGCACAGTACTTCGTTTCGGTGACTACACTTGGTACGGTGTAGTAAGATTTCATAATAAAGGGAATATGCGACGTGATTAAATGTTAAGTATGGTTACCAAGTGCTCAACCACTTAGAATATTTTTATTAAAATATTTACATATGAAAATCTTGTGGTCTATATATATATATTGCTGCCGGCATTAAACCTATATCTCACCAACTTTATGTTGACGTTTTAAACATGTCTATTCTCAGGTGATAACTAAAAGCTTCCGCTGCAACATGTTGAATTTAAGCAGGATCTTGCGTACTCATATTTGTGTGAAAAATAAAACTGCATATCGGAGGATTTGTAATGTAAAATATGCTAGAAATCGTATTGTTATCATCACATGTAAAGTTTGTAAGTCTAAGATTATCGCTAAACGATAATCATCTTTATTTTGTCTAAAGCTTGTATCAAAATAAGAATTATGGTTTGTAATGTAAAATATATGCAGTTGTTCTTTTAAAAATGTCGCATATAGAGGTCAATACCTCACAATGAAATCATACGTTATCTAACACGTTCTTATGGTTAAGGACGGGTTATGACATGAAGACTTCATGTGAACTAAACCATGGTCTAATGCTACATGCTTTGATCACTAAACGAAATAATGACACCCTTCCAAGTGAAATAGTATCATTAATCAGAGGTAAATTGGACGGAGTAAGAAAAGAATCCAGATGCGAAAATAATAAGTTACAATTTGGTAAAGGAAAATCAAAATCCACAGCGAAAAGAAGAGCACGACACCTTGAAAGATGTCACAAATGCGGAAAATGGTCACACGAAGGTAAATGTTCAAATAATCAAACCTATTCAAACACCGAATTTGTTACTTTATGCAGAGATGGACCATTCATATGTTTAGAAGAAAAAAACATTGAATGCTCGAGGTTACACCTATGTAGCCATGGAAAATCAATTAGTCCGACTATCTTATGAGTGGGCTAGAGCATATCACTAAGAATACTATTTCACAGGTAAGTTTGTACAGTTTTTATTTTTATTTTTATTTTTAACCTTTTAATAATAAACGCTAATTTGTTCGCTATAAAGTATTAAATTGGTATTCGATGAAATTAGGTCTTGCGACCGAAATTATTGATATCATACAAAAATTTATTACATCACTGCGAAATTTAATGTTTATTCTTAAGGTATAAATATCTTTAATCAATCAACTCAAAATATTTCAAAAATTCGTCATGAGTTAAATTAGGTTATGGAACCGAAATTACTTTACCGAAAAGAGTGGCGCATATTTTTGATAATATTTGATTGATTAAAGTGGGATAAAAGCCAAAAAGATTTTTAATTTTATTTTTACCATATTTTTAAAATTAATATTAAATTAATATTGTGCAATTTTTAAAATTAATATATTTAAAATTGTAAATATTTGAAAAATTAATATTTTTAATATAAGTTTGTATGTATAAAAACAAAAAAATAATTTAAATTTGGTGTGAATTTTTAAAATATGAAATTTTAATTTTATGCATTTTAAATTTAAGTTTGGTGTGAATTTAAAAATCAAAAATTTACTTTATTTCGCTAAATTAAAAATATGATTTTTAAAATTCGTCGTGAGTTGAAGACTAGGTCGTTGAACCGAAATTGCTTTACCCGAGGGAGGGACGAGAACTTTTATTATCATTATTTTTTCTTATTGAATTAAAGTATGCCAAAAACATTAAAAAACCCATAAATCTTTGCTTTTAAAACCACGCTTTAAATTGACAAATTTTAAAATTTTGTCGAGGGACGGACTAGGACATCGTTCCGAAACGACCTCGTCCTAAATAACAAGGGAAACAAAATTTTAGAATTAGTTAATTAATTGTTTTATAAGTTAAGGTTTTTATATTAAAAAAAAAAATAAAAACACCGCGACTCGCGGAGTTTGTAATGGGTAAACACCGCGACTCGCGGAGTTTGCAAAATCCAGAAAAAAATAAAAACGGCCGAACAGATCAGTATCCACACAAACACCCCACAAAACTGCGAAAACAAACACGAAAAACACACACAAAATCTAATTTTTTCACCATTTTTCATCAAATCTTTCACAAAATCATTTTGAGAAGGATGCTATCAAGGAATTACTCAAGAAAAACGGTAAATTTCTACACTTAAACACCATTTAATCCGAAAATTAGTGTTCTTGAACAAATTTATACCCAATTCGATTTTGATGCTTTTTAGTGTAATTATACTTAAATTGTTTATGTATTATGCTTGTATAACCTAGATTGATGCTATTTAACATGATTAGAAGCCTTAAACTTCAAATTTTGAGTAATCTAGGGTTTGTATTCTTGAGCAATTTGGGGCTTTTTGATATAAACAGGTTATGGCCGATTGTTGTCATGAATTATTGCTAAATTAAGTAGTGTAACATGTTTAGGTAATTAAATGATTCAAACTTTGAGCCTAAACATGATTTTTGAGAATTAAAGTGGACTTTTTCAAGTCTAAAATTCATGAACTTGATTTTTGAGAGATAATGCCATTTGAAACTTGTTTAATTGCTAATAATGATTATTTTGACATGTTATTTGAGTTGAATGCTTATGAACTTGGCGAACATTTTCGTATATGCTTATTTGAAAAAGTGTAGATTTGATAAAAATATGAAAATGAGCATAAGTTTGATATAAATTGAACATGCCATTGTAATTATTTTGATTGATGATTTTGCTGACACTAATGCATATTTGGATGCACAAAAATTGTGTTTGATGTGTTTTACAGACTGAAAGGGGTGAATCTTCATCCCAAGCTCGCGTTGCTCCTCCTGAGAATGCGGAACAACAGGATGTTGATAACTATTACAAACAAGATATACCTCATCCAGTTATGACATTTTCAGATATGCACGTGGAAGATTTGCACCCGAACTTGAGATTAGACAGACGTTGGATAGATTATCCAAAATACCAAAGGGGCTTGCACACTCTTCATTCTAAAGCTGTTGAAGTACCAGGGTAATAGAATGGGAACCGTTAGAAGCCGTATGATTGGGTGAACGGATTAGAGAATTACTAACACAGAGGTATGGTAATTCTACTTTTAACAATTGGGTACGATTATTCAACATGCGTAGACCTGTATATAAAGTATGGTGTGAAGAATTATTGTGTAGTATAGAAATAAATGATCGGGTAGCTACTTTAACCGATCGAACTTTTATTAGATTTTTGTTAGGAGGTTCGATGCGCCACATGTCTCTACTATACATGGCTCAGGCCTTACGTATATATAAGCCTGAGGAGCTAGCATCTGCCGATTGTCAAGGGTTGATATTAAATGGTAGGAAGATTGATGAAAATTTTGATACACATGGTGTATGGAGTCAAATGACTAGCCATCACCGATTTAAAGGGGGAAATTACTCTTATTTGGATATAGATAGAGCTGAGTTAAGAGTAATTCACAGGTTTATAGCGAACTCGATTACACAGCGAGGTAAAAATAAGGAAAAGGTAAATGAGCAAGATTTATTTTACCACATGTGTATTCGAGACCCACAAAGCGCTGTAAGTATACCTTATTGTGTGGGTTATTATTTATCGGCTATGGTTAGGGGGATGAGACCGCACAGTATAATAGGAGGTGGTATATTTATTACATTAATTGCTGAGTATCTCGATGTGGATATAAGTCGGGGGGATTATTAATTGAAGAACCAGAACCCCACGATACAATTGGTTTAAATGTATATCATGGTGCTAAGGTTTTGAAGAGGCGAAATAACGCCGCAGTACAATATAATGGAAGACATCCATAGGTTGAAAGAAATCAACAGCCAGGTAATGTGGGAGGGGGAAATGAAATGACAGAAATGCAAAGGTTTATAGCTTCACAAGAATATGAAAATTCTAGACATCGAGCATTTGAAGATTGGCAAGTTCATCAAAACCACATCATAGCTCATTGCCAACATATAGGTAGAAACTATATTCCTACTCCAAAGCCCATATTTCCTCCCTGGTCTTATAGAAATCCAACCACCGTATCCTACTTATAACCCAGCTGAAGCATTTTATAACACATACGGTTATGCATGGAACCCCCTACTGGTATCAGTATCAACCCTAGTTTATTTAGTTTTATTTATTTTATTTTTGTAATGTTACTACATTTAACACTTATGTTGATATTGTAATAGTTTTTATAATTTTCTAACTTTTATTATTAGATTTTAATAATTTTTGAATGTGGGGTAATATACCAAACTTCAAAAATATGTATATATGTTTGCAGTTTATCTTATGTACACAACAGGGTAAAACAACGCATTTTCAAAGACTGGCATTAAGTTCAGCAAAAGCAACTAATTTTGACGACAAGATGCAAAATATATGTGAAATAACAACAAGACGGAATGAACAAATGATGTGCACCATTTATCATTCAACACAAACAACAATATGTTTGGAAACTTTGGTAAAATTTAATCATTTTTCTACGCTAATCACTCTCAATAATTTAAATTGTTACTGATTTCTTGCAAATGAGGGCATTGCAAGATCTTAAGTGTGGGAAGGGGTTAAATTCTTTCGGATTTTTTAAATTTTTTAACTTAAACACTTGGTTACCATTAAAAATACTAGTAACACAGTAGTTGTATTAGAATCTAGTGCTCTCTGATAACAAAGAACAGCCCTAGTCTTATATACTGACTATCCACTTCTAGTAAAAATTTTTAAAATTTTCAATTAAATGAACTCAAAATCATGTTTATACATATTTATGAACGATAAAACTAGGTGTTAACACCGAAATTATTGTTACCTCGGAAAGGACATAAATTGAGAAACAACCCAAAAATGTTAGAATTCATTTAAGAATGGAATAGAGGAAAATAAAAAGGCAAAGAAAGGAAAATAAAAGCCAAGTGTGGGAAATTTTTACCAAGTTATTCAAAATATATATCACATATTTTTGTACAAATAATTGAAAATACTTTTGTTTTGGACGATAATTAACTGTTTTACCCGATAAAAGAAAAGAAGAGATGGATCTACACGATGAATCAATTCCATCATTTAAAGGAAGTAAAGTCTTCCGAAAAAGACACGCGCTTCTTGATTTAGGTCAAGAAGTTGTCATCCAGACCAGCTGTAGGTTGACGAAAAACCTAGAAAAGTCATCTCTAAAATCAGCAGGAAATCCACGGACCTCAGCATAAAACAGGGTCGCCAAGTGGTCAGACTTATCCTAACCATGAGAGGATCTATCTCGTAAAATGGGGAGGACGCCGTGCAAATTAGCTTGATAAGACTAATGAATCAGATCCCCAGAAAGGATAATCTCCTTAAAGATCAAAAATCAGCTTTTAAGACTGATATTACTCAATCCTAGAGATTGACCTTAAAGATTGAGAATTACAAACTCATGGAATTCAATGATATCTAAACTCGAGCTTGAACGAGAAAATATTTTGATCAAAACTTCAAACCGATTTGTTTTCTAAAAACCCATTTTCAATGTGTTCATTACCATTGAACGTAAAATCCTAGGAATTCACCTGGAATTCATTAGGTCACCTGAACCAAATCGGGTGTCAACCATAAGAACGGTGGTTGCATAGCATGGTTAAAGACAGGACCTTGTGCCAGACCAGAAAATTATAAGGGTGAGCTTTACTATTGCTCCTACAAAGGATAGTAATTGCGTCCGACACATTATAGACCATAATTAAGAGCATGTCAGGGGACATTGCCTTAACAGTTGCTTGTTCAATGCTTTCCTTTACAACCGGACGGTAGTTTATCGAAAGGTAATATACGGAGCAAGTATACTGGACGTGTTGCTTTCCCAATACAAGGTTAGCAAGTGGGTGACACAAAACCTCAAGTTTTGAGCTAAAATTTTCAAATCTAAAACCTACCAAACCCACAAAAACAATTTGCAAACACCGGTGAAGGGTTATTCCGGAAAACTTATCTAAGGTAAAAGCTAGATTTAATTTTCAAAAGATCAAATGTTTTCATAAAGATCCAATTTCCTTAATGGATCTAAATTTTTATAGTCATGTGGGACTGTAAACCATAACGTTACTACCATTGTTTATACCGCCGTATAAAAATCACTGATGTACAAAGTGTGAAGAATAAAGAAGTGATTCTAGTATTTTAAGACTATATTTCTTGAGGACAAGCAATACTCAAGTGAGGGAATATTTGATAATACTAAAAACGAACATATATTTCATAGCATTATCCCTCAAGAAAGACAAGATTTTAGTTGCAATTGTCCTATTTACAAGTGATATTCGTTTAAATAATAAAAGGTGAAGACAAAAGATAGATTCGACGAATTGAAGACGCAAACGACCAAAAAGCTCAAAAGTGTAAAATACAATTAAAGAGATTCCAATTATTGATAAGAAACGTCTCAGAATTACAAGAGTACAAGATTCAAAACGCAAAGTACAAGATATTAAATTGTACACAAGGACGTTCGAAAATCCAGAACCGGGACCAGAGTCAACTCTCAACGCTCGACGCAACGGACTAAAAATTACAAGTTAACTATGTATATAAATATAATATAATATATAATTAATTATATAAATTATATATATATATTATATTTATATATTAAAACCATCGACAAAAGAAGATCCAAAAAGGGATGAGCTGTAAAAGCAAACTCCGCGACTTGCGGAGTTTGAAGGGCAAAAATACCGCGACTCGCGGAGCCCCAAATTCTGAAAATGCCTATAAAAGCTCGCGCATTATGAACGTTTTATATATCCATATATCATCTCTCTCTATATACGTAAATATATATATATATATATATATATATATATATATATATATATATATATATATAATTTATATTTTAATTTTAATTTCTAATAATAAGGGTATGTTAGCGAATGTTGTAAGGGTGTAAGTCGAAATTCTGTCCGTGTAACGCTACGCTATTTTTAATCATTGTAATTTATGTTCAACCTTTTTACATTAATGTCTCGTAGCTAAGTTATTATTATGCTTATTTAAGCCGAAGTAATCATGATGTTGGGCTAATTACTAAAATTGGGTAATGGGCCTTTGTACCATAATTGGGGTTTGGACAAAAGAACAACACTTGTGGGAATTAGACTATGGGCTATTAATGGGCTTTATATTTGTTTAACTAAATGATAGTTTGTTAATTTTAATATAAATATTTGCAATTGGACGTCCCTATAAATAACCATATACACTTGATCGGACACGATGGGCGGGATATTTATATGTACGAATAATCGTTCATTTAACCGGACACGGGAATGAATTAATAGTCTATGGAATTATTAAAACAGGGGTGAAATTATGTACAAGGACACTTGGCATAATTAATAACAAAGTATTAAAACCTTGGGTTACACGCAGTCGATAACCTGGTGTAATTATTAAACAAAGTAATAAAACCTTGTTACAGTTTAAGTCCCCAATTAGTTGGAATATTTGACTTCGGGTATAAGGATAATTTGACGAGGACACTCGCACCTTAAATTTATGACCGATGGACTATTATGGACAAAAACCAGACGGACATATTAAATAATCCAGGACAAAGGACAATTAACCCATGGGCATAAAACTAAAATCAACACGTCAAACATCATGATTACGGAAGTTTAAATAAGCATAATTCTTTTATTTCATATTTAATTTCCTTTATTTTGTATTTAATTGCACTTTTAATTATCGTACTTTTTAATTATTGCAATTTTATTTTATCCCACTTTTATTTATCACAATTTCATTAACACTTTAAATTAAGTTGTATTTATTTTTAATATTTTACATTAAGTTTTAACTACGACTAAAGTTTTAAAATCGACAAACCGGTCATTAAACGGTAAAAACCCCCCTTTATAATAATAATATTACTTATTTATATATTTGTATTTTTATAAATTAAAACTAATATAGCGTTAAGCTTTGTTTAAAAGATTCCGCGTGGAATGAACCGGACTTACTAAAAACTACACTACTGTACGATTAGGTACACTGCCTATAAGTGTTGTAGCAAGGTTTAAGTATATCCATTCTATAAATAAATAAATCTCTTGTGTAAAATTGTATCGTATTTAATAGTTTTTTTGTTGTAAAAATAAAGCTATTTCATATACACCTCTACGCACATCAAGGCTCATACGCACGGTTGATGCTGACCTAAGTCATAAATATAACCTAAATGAGATGACACGAGTGAGTGATCACCCGTACGGCTGAGGAAGCCAACTCGTACGAGTGATGGATGACTCGCACGGGTGAGTCAACAGCAGGGGTATATAAGTGTTATGTTCTTCATTTTAGGTTAAGCCTCTCTCACACACACACATCACTCAAATCTGGTAGCCCTTATCCGATTTTCTCTCAACCCAAATCACTAAAGAGGTGAATAACAGCTCTAGGTGTTAATCTAATCACAATCATTTTGTGGTTTGACTAAATTAATCCCAAAAAGCTTCACATATTCACTAGTTATGGTTTGATTCACTAATTCCGCCTTTGTGTGAATTAAACCTATTGATTTCGAAGTTCTTAGTCATGTTTCATCAATTAGATTACTTTAGAACTATTTATATTACTTTAGATTACTTTAGAATAGCCTTATATTAATTTAGAATAATTTAGGGAATTAGCTTAATTACATAAAATAAAAAAAAAAAAGGCATACCCAGTGTATGACCCAAACCCGATCTAGACCAGGGCTGTTGTTATTCGTACCTAATCCAGACACAATAATCTCTAAAGTATGCAAGGAAGAACGCATCAGAAATCAAATGGCGTTATGCGTTATTTTAGTAGAAAACACCAAACCTTCGATTGAAGGTCGAGGAGGACCGATCAGATTCCCAAAGACTCAAGGACACTTGTTCGAGTTAAAACATCACATCATATAGCTTATCTAAAACAGCTATCAGTTTCATGAATTACCGAATGATGATCCTAACTCTCACCTTGATAAATTCATATCTCTTTTGAACTCCTACAAATAGCTAGGGATAGGACAAGATTTAGTCCGGATATACTTGTTTCCCTATTCTCTCACTTATCATGCACAAACATGATTCGAAGGACTAGAAAAAGATTCCATCATGATGTGGACGGAGATGGCTACTAAATTCCTAACCAAAAATTTCCCTCCTTTTAAATAAACTAAACTCAAGAATGACATCATCAACTCTAAACAAAGTTATGATGAATCTCTTTACACTGCATGGGAGTGATTCAAAACCCTTCTGAAGAAATGCCCTAATCACTAGTTAGAACGGTCAGCTCAAATCTGCACCATCTACAATGGTCTTACGGTAAATCATAGGACGACGATCGATGCAGCAGCTCAAGGAAATCTGATGAACCAAATAGCAGACGAAGCATGGGAGTTGCTCGAGAACATGACAATGCATCATCATGACTAGAATAGTAGTGAAGTAACTTCATCATCTGCCCCACACTCTGCACTTAACAATCAAACGTAGGCCATCAAATCCCTTACGGATAAGATGGAATCTCTTACCAAACAACTCGGAGAATTGAAGACGCAGTCACAGCAGGTCAACTAGGCTCAGGCCTGTGCTAATTGTACCAACTCACAACCCACTAAAGAATATCAAGTTGAGTACGAGAACCCTGACGGTTCAATCTATTACGTTCAATACCCAGCTCATCAACAAAATCCCGGATTCAATCAACAACCTAGGGTTAACCAATTCCAAAGAAATAACCAGCCTTTTCGCTATCGTTGCCCACCTTTTCCACCCCAACAATCTAAACCATCCTACGATCAGCCACTTCCACTCACTGGTCCACCAGTTGAGGAGAATTCCCCAACCACCCAAATTACAAAAGTAACCAACCTACTCTCGAGACTAATGATCAGTTAACTCAGTTCATTCAAGGACAACAACAGCTAAATCGGAGAACTGCATCCAGACAAGACCAAACATAAATACTTATGCCAAATCAATTAGCTCTGCTCAAAAGTCTAGAAACGCAGCTCGAACGGTTATCACAACGCCTTGAAACCCGACCACAAGGGAGATTACCTAGTAATACTATCCAAAATCCCCACATACAGGAAGCTAAGCAAATGGATTCCATAATTCCAGAGGAAGAACCACGAAGAAGGTCAACTAGGCTCAAGAACAAATCAACGTATACTCAGAAGCTATCCACTGCAACTCTAGTTCGTGTACCTTACCCTGGAAGGCTACAGGAGGAACCATCCAAGCTTGATTCTTTCAAACTTGATGGAAGATTCCTGGAAACCATGTGATGATGTAGCGTGAGGGTACGAAATAGTATTATTTTTAATACAAAATACTACAAAATATGACACAAGTTTTATTAATTTACGGATGGGATATACCTAAACCTTGCTACAACACTATAGGCAGTGTACCTAATCGTAGAGTAGTGTAGTTTTTAGTAAGTCCGGTTCGTTCCACAGGGAGCTGGTGATACTTACTATATTTTTAACAACTATATTTATACAAAATATATATAATTATATAAGTAGTAATATTATTATAAAAGGGGGGTTTTACCGTTTAATGACCGGTTTGTCGATTCTATATTTTAAGCGCAAAGATAAATGACGATAATTAAAGTGCGTAAAATAATGACAATAAATAAAATGACAGTAAATAAAATTGCGAGTAATAAAATGACAGTAAATAAAGATACGATGAGAAATACAATAAAAGAATTATGCTTATTTAAACTTCCGTAATCATGATGTTTGTTGATTTTAATTTATTACCATGGGTTAATTGTCCTTTGTCCTGGTTTATTTGATACGTCTATCTGGTTTTTGTCCATAATAGTCCATCGGTCATAAATATAAAGTGCGAGTATCCTCGTCAAATTACCCTTATACCCGAAGTCAAATATTCCAACTGATTAAGGATTTAAACTGTGACGCAGTTATCACTTCTGTCAACAATTACACCAGTTATCACTGTATGTAATCTACCCCTGTTTTGATTAGATATGAATATTAATTTACCCACTTGATCAGTTTGAATAATCAATTACCCAACCCGAATAATTAATTAAATGATTATAATAGATTCCATATGAACGTCACTAAATAGGACAACCATAATCATTATTAATTATTAGGATAATTAATTTGAAGATAGGTTCGACAGACTCCAATGAGTTGTCACTCAATTAGACAATACCCCCCATCTATTAATAGTCAATAGTCCAATTTCCACAAGTGTCGGTCTTTTGCCCAAACCTTAATTATGGTACAAAGCCCAATTACCCAATTTTAGTAATTAGCCCAACATCATGATTACTTCGTTTTAAATAAGCATAATATTAACTTAGCTACGAGACATTAATATAAAAAGGTTGAACATAACTTACAATGATTAAAAATAGCGTGGCGTTACACGGACAGAATTTCGACTTACACACTCAAACGATCTCTATCATAAATCTTATTATTATCATAATTTAAAATTAAAATTAAGATTATTGTTATATCTTATTAAGTTAACATTATGATAGAGATATAGAATATAGATATTGATAATAGATAGATGGATCGATATATAGATTTAGGATAGAAAAATGTATATTTCAATTGATCGTTACATAGCCTTTTATAGGCGAAATTAGAAATTGAATTTTCATTTACGACCCCTGAACTATGCTCAATTAACAACTTTTTATTATTTAATATTATTCTTATTATGAATTATTTAAATATTATATTTTATTCTTGTACATAGTTGACTCGTAATTTTTACACCGTTGCGTCGAGCGTTGAGAGTTGGTTCATGTCCTGGTTCCGGATTTTCGAACGTCCTTTCGTACAATTTTATATCGTGTACTTTGCGTTTTGTAACTTGTACTCTTGTCATTTTTAGACGTTCTTTATCAATAATTTGAACCTTTTTGATTGTATCTTGTACTTTTGAGCTTTTTGGACCTTTTTGTCTTCAAATCTTCGTTTTCGCCTTTTGTCTTCGCACTTATTAAATATAAACGAATATTACTTGAAAATGGAACAATTGCAACTAAAATCTTATCTTTCTTGGGGGATTTTGCTATGAAATATATGTTCCTTTTTAGCCTTATCAATATCCCCACACTTGAGCGTTGCTTGTCCTCAAGCAATACAGTCTTGAAATAATATAATACATCACACGAATCACTTCTTTATTCTTCACACTTTGTACATCAGTGATTTTGATAGAGCGGTATAAACAATGATATTAACAATAGAACCATGGTTAAAGGTGGGTGTGTCATCCACAGTTGCCTCGGGTTTAGGTCAACGACACTTGCAATCAAATAGCCGATTTACTTTCGGTTTCCAAAGCAAAGTGCACATTTGAAAGGCGGTTTACAGTCCCACATGACTATAAAAATTTAGATCCTTTAGGAAATAGGATCTTTATGAAAACATTTGATCTTTTGAAAATTCAATCTAGCTTTTACCCTAGATAAGTTTTCTGATTTGATCCACCATTGGTGTTGCAAAATATATTTGTGGATCAATATTTTGGCTAAAACTTTTAGGTTCGTGTAATCCACTGCTATCCCGGTATCGGAAAGCACACATCCAGTTTACTTGTTCCGTATATTACCTTTCGGTAAACTACCGTCCGGTTGTAAAGGAAAGCGATGAATAAGAAACTGTTAAGGCAATGTCCCGTGACATGCAGATGATTATGGTCTTATTAACGTGTCGGATGCTAGAACTATCCTTGGTAGGAGCGATAGTAAAGATCATCCTATAATTTTTTGGTCTGGCACAAGGTCCTGTCTCCGACCATGCTATGCAACCACCGTTCTTACGGTTGACACCCGATTTGGTTCAGGTGACCTAATGAATTCCAGGTGAATTTCTTAGGATTTTACGTTCAATGGTAATGAACGCATTGAAAATGGTTTTTCAGAAAACAAATCGGTTTGTATTTTTGATCAAAATATTTTCTCGTTCATGCTCGAGTTTAGATATCATCGAATTCCATGAGTTTGAATTCTCAATCTTTAAGGTCAATCTCTAGGATTGAGTATTATCAGTCTTAAAAGCTGATTTTTAATCTTTAAGGAGATTATCCTTTTTCTGGGGATCTGATTCATTAGTCTTATCAAGCTAATTTGCACGGTGCCTCCCCATTGTACGAGATAAATCCTTCTCATGGTTAGGATAAATCTGACCACTTGGCGACCCTGTTTAATGCTGAGGTCCGTGGATTTCCTGCTGATTTTAGAGATGACTTTTCTAGATTTTTCGTCAACCTACAGCTGGTCTGGACGACAACTTCATGACCTAAATCAAGAAGCGCGTGTCTTTTTCGGAAGACTTTACTTCCTTTTAATGATGGAATTGATTCATCGTGTAGATCCATCTTTCTTTCAAATGTATTACAGTAAACCGGGTAAAACTGATTAGTATCATCCAAAACAAAAGTACCTGCAATAATCTTGTACAAAGATATGTGATAGATAGTTTTTAATTGAATAACTTGGTACATTCTTCCCACACTTAGTTTCTTTCTTTGCCTTTTTATTCTCCTTTATTCCATTTTAAATGAATTCAATCGTTTTAGGGTGTTTCTCAATTTATGTCCTTTCCGAGGTAACGATAATTTCGGCATTAACACCTAGTTTTATCGTTCATAAATATGTATAAACATGATTTTGAATTCATTTAGTTAAAAATTTTTTCAAATTTTCACAAAATTTGGCAAATAAACTAAGTGCAAACCCGAGAGAATTTATAACCCTTCCCCACACTTGAGATCATGCAATGCCCTCATTTGCATGAAATCAGACTATAATTAAAATTCATGAGGGTGATTAGCGTAGAGAAATGATTAAAAATACCCAGTTTGCAAACATCTTGTTGTTATCTCACATTTGATATTTTGCTTCTTGTCTTCAAAATTAGTACCTTTTGCTGAACTTAATGACAGTCTTTGAAAGTGCGTTGTTTTACCCTGTTTTGTATATAACATAAAATACAAACATATATATACATATTTTTGAAGTTTGGTATATAACCCCACGTTCAAAAATTTATAAAATATAATATTTTTTTCGCATACTTTAAATCAATAAAATAATGATAACAAAATTTGTCGCCTCGCCTTCGGGTAAAGCAATTTCGGTTCAATGACCTAGTGTTCAACTTACGACGAATTTTAGAAATCATTTTTTTTAAACTTAATGAAATAAAGTAAATTTTTGTTTTTAAATACACACAAAAATTAAATTTAAAAAGCATATTAATTTCATATAAAACCTAAAAAAAAATTCAGAATGGAGGGAGAAAACTAGTTCTTTAGTGTCTGCTAGCGGAAAAGACCAATCGGATTCCATTCTCGGAACTACACGAGAACAGAACAACTAACTCTAGATAGCATTTTCTTTTTAGAACATTTGAATCTCCCCACACTTAGGTAGCCGTGGTGTCAAAATTGTGATTAACTTCATCGTTAATTTCTCTTGGTCCATAATAAACTTGCCTATCTGTGACTTTTTCTTTAAGCCAGTGCCCGGCTTCTTCCGTAATATCCCATAATTCAACTAGCTTCGCCCTTTCTTTAGGCGACAGATTGGATACTAACCGGTTACATAACTTAAAGTTCCCCTTACTTCTAGCATCAATAGCCCGTTTAAAAAGTTTCTTCATTGAACTATTAATAACGGGGTCATTTAATTTCGTATCAATAACGGGGTTCTTTGTTATCATGTCATCATTAGGTGTTACTTCATTTTCCCCACACTTAGGCGTTTTATTATTATTAAGCACTACCGTTGGAGTTGGTAAAACAACATGGTTCTTACCAATCATTTTTTCTGGTTCAACGGTTTTGGTTGGTGGAGATTTAGACTTTCGAATCATAAAGGTGATAGATTTGTCACCACTTTTAAGTGTCATTCTTCCATTTCCTACATCAAATAACGCCCCGGTGGACGCAAAGAATGGTCGACCTAAAATTAGAGGAACGTTTGGGTCCTCTTCTATGTCAATGACAATGAATTCGACTAGAAAGGTTAAATTACCTACTTGAACGGGTAGGTTGTCAGCAATTCCAACTGGGTGCTTAATGGTTTGATCAAGGAGTCGAACACTCATATCCGTTGGACTTAAGTCACCTACACCTAATCTCTTATATAATGAAAGAGGCATAATACTTACACTCGCACCTAAATCTGCTAGTGCATCATACATGACACAATCACTAAGTAGACAAGGAACAATAAATTCACCCGGATCACCTACTCTTGGTGGAGGTTTTGGTGGAACTGTCTTCACCGGGTTTATATTTACGGCTTTTGTTTCTTGCACTTTCTTATTCTTTTTCTTCTTCTTCTTTCCAGAGGTATCACAATCTTTATTACCTATCACTTGCTCATACTCAACTCCTTTTCTTGGAAACGGGATGGGTGGTTTGTATGGTGTCACCACTGGCTTTACATACTCGGGTGGTGGTGGTGTTGGTGTAACTTCTTCATTGTTACTCTCATCTAAAACCTTCCCATCTTCTGGAGCTGGTTTTTCAGAATTTGTTGAAACCATGTTAACATTCTCATTCCGAGGATTTACTTCAGGATTACTCGGTAGCTTTCCTTGTTCCCTCTCACTTATCATGCTAGCAAGAGTACCTACGTGTTTTTCTAGATTCAAAATGGAAGCTTGTTGAGTTCTTAATGACTGATCAAACCTCTCGTTCGTTTGGGTTTGAGTTTCAATAAATTGTGTTTGAGATTCAACTAGCTTAAATACCACTTCTTCCAGATTTGACTTTTTCTCTTCGGTTTGTTGTGGTGGTTTATACAAGCCAGGTCTTTGTTGATTGAAAGTGTTGTTTTGAGTTGGTTGGTTATTCGGACCTTGTTGGTTATACGAGTTATTGTCGGGTCCTTTTGGATTGTAAAGAATGTTTTGATTTCGATTGAAGTTTGGCCTTGGCGGTTGATAATTATTTTGATAATTATTTTCAGGCCTTTGGTTCATATAAGAAACATTCTCTCGTTGTTCCATCGTTGGTTCAAAGTGACAATCTTTCAATAAGTGTGGTCCACCGCATTGCTCACAACTGATTCGTATTGCGTGAATATCCTTATTCATCTTTTCCATTCGTCTTTCGAAAGCATCTATTTTTGCGGAAACGGAATCAAAGTCATGGCTAGAATCGGCTCTAGCCGCTTTAGATGAACGAAAAATATCTTTTTCTTGGTGCCACTCATGCGAGTGGGAGGCTGTGTTATCAATAATTTTGTAAGCTTCAGTTTCGGTTTTCTTCATAATAGAACCACCAGCTGCTATATCTATATCTTTCCTTGTAGTGATGTCGCATCCTCGGTAGAATATTTGTACTATTTGACAAGTGTCTAAACCATGTTGCGGACATCCTCTTAACAACTTTCCATATCTTGTCCACGCCTCATATAGAGTTTCATTTGGCTTCTGTGTGAACGTAACAATTTCTGCTTGAAGTCTTACGGCTTTAGATGCAGGAAAGAATTGTTTAAGAAATTTGTCAATTAAAACGTCCCATGTATCGATCGCCCCTTCAGGTAACGATTCCAACCAATCTTTGGCTTCTCCCTTTAAAGTCCAGGGAAATAACATGAGATATATCTGTTCATCCTCCACTTCTCGGATTTTAAATAGTGTGCAGATCCTATTAAAGGTACGTAGATGTTCATTTGGATCTTCCTTCGGCGCACCACTAAATTGGCATTGATTAGTCACCATGTGTAGAATTTGTCCTTTGATTTCATAATCTGGCGCATTAATGTCTGGATGAGTAATTGCGTGACCTTGGCCAGTGCGTTTAGCTCTCATTCGGTCTTCCATACTTAAAGGTTCCAGATTCTCCATAATTGAATTTGTTGAATCGGTATCACTAGATGATTCTGATTTAATGGTTCGTTCCTCAACAATCTCTGTTTGAATGATTGGTGGTTCCGGAGGAAAGTTTAGTGGTTCAGGATCTACGAACCGTTCCTGAATATTCTCCGGATTCTCAATTGTGATATTGGTTTCAAAAACTGGATTATCGGAAATTTGAGTTGAAGTACTCGGTCGACTTGATGACGAGTTTAAAGAAAAATCAACGGCAGCTATATTTGTTAAATGTCTTGATCTAGTTACAGGTGGTGAACGTACAAAAGGTGGTGAACGTTTTACTCGGTGCATTCACAGAATATCCTATTAGTTATAAAAATAAGAAAAACTTATATAAGTTGTCCAATTAATAGACTTTTCTGATTTTGCCCACGTTTCGAATAGCCAAAAGATGTAGCAGGTAGCCAGGACCCTTTAAATCGGAAGCCCACAACTAGCCACTAACAAATCCAACTATTACTACGAACCAGAAAAATGTCAACGTCTATTAATTTAACCGCTTAAATAATTTTTCTTTCCGTTTTAAGATTTAGATAAGAAGTATAGAAAATTCTAAGTCCTAAAAACTAGAGTATCGAGAAATAAGGAAGAAATAGATTGCGCGTCGAAAAATGTTGAAAAATAAAAAGGTCGAAAAATAGGCGTCGAAAAATAAAAATAAGAAAGTAGTGCGAAATACGGCGTCGTAAAATTCTAAAGCATCTAAAACTTAGTCTAAGGAATAAGCACTTAAGGGATTTTACGGCAAAACATAAAAATTCTAGAAATAAAAATAACTATGGCAAAACTAAACTTAATACTAAAAATTGTAACTATAGTCTAAAAATATAAAGGTAATAAAACTTAAAAAAAAATTATAATTTATTATATTTTTAAAAAAATTTTTTTTTTTTTTTTTTAAAAATTTTTTTTTTTTTTAAAAAACGAATTTTTTTTTCTTAAAAAAAAAACGTTTTTTTTTACAAATTTTTTTTTTTTTTTAAATTTTTTTTTTTTAAAATTTTTTTTTTTTTAAAACGAATTTTTTTTTTCTTAAAAAAAAAACGTTTTTTTTACAATTTTTTTTTTTTTTTAAAAAAAAAACGAATTTTTTTTTACAAATTAATACTTTTTTTATAATTATTATTTTTTTTTCAAAACTTTTTTTTTTAATTCATTTACTATTCATGAATAGTAAATGAAAAGAAATTAATTAATTTACTATTCACATGAAAGCGACATGATAGAAATTATTAATTACAAGTTACATAATATACCCCTGAAGTATTTAATAAATACGACTTTTTAAAACTTTTACGATTCAAAATATATTCTAAAATATTATTATATTATTATATTCTATTTCAATATTATTATATTATTATATTCTATTTCAATATTATTATATTATTATATTTTATTTCAATATTATTATATTATTATATTTATTAAATTATTATTATAATTAAAAATATAGCGTTTTAGCGCTCCCCGGCAGCGGCGCCAAAAACTTGATGATGTAGCGTGAGGGTACGAAATAGTATTATTTTTAATACAAAATACTACAAAATATGACACAAGTTTTATTAATTTACGGATGGGATATACCTAAACCTTGCTACAACACTATAGGCAGTGTACCTAATCGTAGAGTAGTGTAGTTTTTAGTAAGTCCGGTTCGTTCCACAGGGAGCTGGTGATACTTACTATATTTTTAACAACTATATTTATACAAAATATATATAATTATATAAGTAGTAATATTATTATAAAAGGGGGGTTTTACCGTTTAATGACCGGTTTGTCGATTCTATATTTTAAGCGCAAAGATAAATGACGATAATTAAAGTGCGTAAAATAATGACAATAAATAAAATGACAGTAAATAAAATTGCGAGTAATAAAATGACAGTAAATAAAGATACGATGAGAAATACAATAAAAGAATTATGCTTATTTAAACTTCCATAATCATGATGTTTGTTGATTTTAATTTATTACCATGGGTTAATTGTCCTTTGTCCTGGTTTATTTGATACGTCTATCTGGTTTTTGTCCATAATAGTCCATCGGTCATAAATATAAAGTGCGAGTATCCTCGTCAAATTACCCTTATACCCGAAGTCAAATATTCCAACTGATTAAGGATTTAAACTGTGACGCAGTTATCACTTCTGTCAACAATTACACCAGTTATCACTGTATGTAATCTACCCCTGTTTTGATTAGATATGAATATTAATTTACCCACTTGATCAGTTTGAATAATCAATTACCCAACCCGAATAATTAATTAAATGATTATAATAGATTCCATATGAACGTCACTAAATAGGACAACCATAATCATTATTAATTATTAGGATAATTAATTTGAAGATAGGTTCGACAGACTCCAATGAGTTGTCACTCAATTAGACAATACCCCCCATCTATTAATAGTCAATAGTCCAATTTCCACAAGTGTCGGTCTTTTGCCCAAACCTTAATTATGGTACAAAGCCCAATTACCCAATTTTAGTAATTAGCCCAACATCATGATTACTTCGTTTTAAATAAGCATAATATTAACTTAGCTACGAGACATTAATATAAAAAGGTTGAACATAACTTACAATGATTAAAAATAGCGTGGCGTTACACGGACAGAATTTCGACTTACACACTCAAACGATCTCTATCATAAATCTTATTATTATCATAATTTAAAATTAAAATTAAGATTATTGTTATATCTTATTAAGTTAACATTATGATAGAGATATAGAATATAGATATTGATAATAGATAGATGGATCGATATATAGATTTAGGATAGAAAAATGTATATTTCAATTGATCGTTACATAGCCTTTTATAGGCGAAATTAGAAATTGAATTTTCATTTACGACCCCTGAACTATGCTCAATTAACAACTTTTTATTATTTAATATTATTCTTATTATGAATTATTTAAATATTATATTTTATTCTTGTGCATAGTTGACTCGTAATTTTTACACCGTTGCGTCGAGCGTTGAGAGTTGGTTCATGTCCTGGTTCCGGATTTTCGAACGTCCTTTCGTACAATTTTATATCGTGTACTTTGCGTTTTGTAACTTGTACTCTTGTCATTTTTAGACGTTCTTTATCAATAATTTGAACCTTTTTGATTGTATCTTGTACTTTTGAGCTTTTTGGACCTTTTTGTCTTCAAATCTTCGTTTTCGCCTTTTGTCTTCGCACTTATTAAATATAAACGAATATTACTTGAAAATGGAACAATTGCAACTAAAATCTTATCTTTCTTGGGGGATTTTGCTATGAAATATATGTTCCTTTTTAGCCTTATCACCATGTCCAAGGTCCCCAATCGGAAAAGATACATCCGAAGGCTTCTCTCTACAAAGGAAAGGATACCAGAAACTCTCTATCGCAAAAGCTAGGGGATACGGGGCGATTCATTTTCCCATGTTAAATCTACCAGTCTAGAACCATTCATGTGTTAGCAGATTTAGGAGCAAGTATGTTGATGCATTTTATGTAAGTCCCTAGACATCTAACCCACGTCCATTGCAGGGACTACAATTTACAGGCTACCATGATCACTTGTTATCATCCTATCTGTGTTTGTATGTGGTTACAGGTACTGCTGGAACGTGATAAAGATGTTTGACTATGTTAGACTTAGTCAGACGTACGAGTGAAGCCTCAGTCGTACGGCTGACAGGCTCATATGCACGGTTGATGCTGAGCTAAGTCACAAATATAACCTAAATGAGATGACATGAGTGAGTGATCACCCGTACGGCTGAGGAAGCCAACTCGTACGAGTGATGGATGACTCGCACGGGTGAGTCAACAGCAGGGGTATATAAGTGTGATGTTCTTCATTTTAGCTTAAGCCTCTCTCACACACACATCACTCAGATCTGTTAGCCCTTATCCAATTTTCTCTCAACCCAAATCACTAAAGAGGTAAATAACAGCTCTAGGTGTTAATCTAATCACAATCATTTTGTGGTTTGACTAAATTAATCCCAAAAGCTTCACATATTCACTAGTTATGGTTTGATTCACTAATTCTGCCTTTGTGTGAATTAAACATGTTGATTTAGAAGTTCCTATTCATGTTTCATCATTGGTATCAGAGCGTTGGTTGTGATTTCAACATCATCTAGTGATTTTTGGTGATTAATGAGTTTGTTATTTTGGGTTTTTTGAGTTTTAGAGTGATTTTGATCAAAAAGGAATCATTTTTACGTGTGTAATTGTAATTAGATAGTGTGTTTATGTTAGTTTAGTGCTAATCCAGCTTGTGGATGAAGAAATTGAGGTTTAGCATCAATTTATAGGCTTTTTGGATGATTTCAGCTGAACAGCAGTTCATACAAGTGGGTCAAGAATTTTGATCACACGCGCGGTTGACAAGAAGATTGACTATCACTCATGAACTCACACGCACGGTTTAGCATAACCTTTTGAGGTTAAGTGACTATAGTCTGATCACACGAGTGATCAAGCGGTTGACTCTGACACGTACGAGTAATCACACAGGTGATCATCACTCGCACGTCTGAGACTTAGTGTTTGGTTATTTTGCTTGATTTATCACACGTACACTTAAGTAGTTACACGTACGCTTGAGGTTGTAACACCTAAGGTTGATACTATCACTCGTACGGTTGATATCCTGAACCGCACGGTTTACCTTTGGTAAAATTTTCAAAATGTTTAATTCAAACGACTACGCGTTGGCCGCACCATTAGTTTAGAGTATTACGAATATGACTCAATGATTACTCCTTGATGAGAGTGAATCTGGAAGTGGTACAAAATGTCCGGGGTTAATGAATATGGATAATTATTCCACTTGAAAGTCGAGATCTAAGATTTGGTTTGATGGTCAGGACACGAAGCTTTGGAAGTACATTGAAACCGAATTTCAATGGCCACGTTCACCTGTTTCAAATGAGTTATATACGTTGCATAATATGCCTTCGGAAGAACGTGAAGAGTATAACTTGGAGAAAAAGATGTACTGTAACTTGATAAGTGCTCTTGATGGTTCGATTTTCCATCAATTTCTGTGTCATGATAACTCATTCAAGATATGGGAAGCACTTTGTACTTTCAATGAAGGAAATACATCTTACAGAACTAGAAAAGGTTTAGAATTGAAAGCTGAGTTTGATCGTTTTCACTAGCAAGTTGGAGAATCTATTACAGAATTGGTTGAAAGATATCCTCATTTGCTAGCTGAACTACACAAGCATAATGTGACCATTGCTGAAAAAGACAAAGTAACATGTATAGCTGGAGCATTACCTTTAGAATGGAATGGTTTTGTATTAACTATGAAAACTAGTGGAGAACTAGCTACTGCTACAATGAACTCGTTTATTGCAAGACTTCAGGAAGAAGAACTAAAGTTGTTAAACAAAGTCAAGAGGTATAAACAAGTTCAAGACACGAAAATGTATTGTCCAAATGGTTACACACCGCCTAAGTCAGCTCATGCACCATTTCAAACAGCTTTTGCTACGAACAATCAAAATATGTATGGTTTGAATGTTAGCATTGCACCTATTCAACAACCTTCGTATCCACCACAAGTTTCCCCACGTTCTCTCAATACTCAATCACAGCCTACTTCCAATACTACAGAGTCATCGACACCGACTGCATCAGATGTTCTTTCTGCACTTAAGATTGAAAACATGAGAAAAGCTGGGAAAGAAAAGATTAGTGAAGATATAGCTTTGTTGTCAAGCCTTGTTTATGCTTATGATAGTTATCTTAATGGTCGTGTGGGTAACATTCATCTAACCACAGAGGATTATCATCAAATTGATAAAGATGAAGCAGAAAAGATGGATATTATGTGGGGTATGGCAAATCTTGTGAGACGAGCTAGAGATTACGAAGAGCGAACTGGAAAACCGATCAGTCTGACCAAAGATACAAAACTGGGTTTTGATATGAATACTGTTACTTGTTACAACTGTGGAGAGTTAGGTCATTTTTCAAGATAGTGCACAAAACAGAAGAAGCAGGGTAATCGTAATCCGTCCAAGAATCAGAACTACAGTTCTCAGAGTCAAACTACAAAGCGTGAGATTTACATTACTGATAAAGTAAATGAAGTTGAAACAGCTGAAAGTCCGAACAAAGCCTTGGTTGTCATTCATGGAGACGATGATGATTGGTCTATCAAATTGAATGTAGAAGATCAACAACCTAAAGCTAACATGGCTAAGATTACTGAAGTAGAAGAAGACTGTGTCCCTGGTCAAAGTATAATTGAGAAGCAGACTGCTCGTGCTGAAAGAGCTAAAGAATTGTCACGAACCATGATAATGCTAAAAACGAACATATATTTCATAGCATTATTCGTCAAGAAAGACAAGCTTTTAGTTGCAATTGTTCTATTTACAAGTGATATTCGTTTAAATAATAAAAGGTGAAGACAAAAGACAAATTCGACGAATTGAAGACGCAAACGACCAAAAAGCTCAAAAGTACAAAATACAATCAAAGAGGTTCCAATTATTGATAAGAAACGTCTCGAAATTACAAGAGTACAAGATTCAAAACGCAAAGTACAAGATATTAAATTGTACGCAAGGACGTTCGAAAATCCGGAACCGGGACATGAGTCAACTCTCAACGCTCGACGCAACGGACTAAAAATTACAAGTCAACTATGCACATAAATATAATATAATATTTAAATAATTCTTATAATTATTTATATATTATATAATATATTATAAACCGTCGGCAAGAAAGGCTCCAAACTTGTGTGAGCTGTAAAAGCAAACTCCGCGAGTTGCGGAGTTTGCAGTGCAAAAATTACGCGAGTCGCGGAGCCCCAAATTTGGAAACTGCCTATAAAGCTCGCGCATTCTGATCGTAAAAATATAACATATATATCCATCCTCTCTATATCTATACGTAAATATTTATATTTTAATTTTAATTTTAATTTTAATTTTAATTTTAATCCTAATAATTAGGGTATGTTAGCGAATGTTGTAAGGGTGTAAGTAGAAATTCTGTCCGTGTAACGCTACGCTATTTTTAATCATTGTAAGTTATGTTCAACCTTTTTAATTTAATGCCTCGTAGCTAAGTTATTATTATGCTTATTTAAAACGAAGTAATCATGATGTTGGGCTAATTACTAAAATTGGGTAATTGGGCTTTGTACCATAATTGGGGTTTGGATAAAAGAACGACACTTGTGGAAATTAGACTATGGGCTATTAATGGGCTTTATATTTGTTTAACTAAATGATAGTTTGTTAATGTTAATATAAAGATTTACAATTGGGCGTTCCTATAAATTACCATATACACTCGATCGGACACGATGGGCGGGGTATTTATATGTACGAATAATCGTTCATTTAACCGGACACGGGAATGGATTAATAGCCACTAGAATAATTAAAACAGGGGTGAAATTATGTACAAGGACACTTGGTATAATTGATAACAAAATATTAAAACCTTGGGTTACACTCAGTCGACATCCTGGTTTAATTATTAAACAAAGTATTAAAATCTTGTTACAGTTTAAGTCCCCAATTAGTTGGAATATTTAACTTCGGGTATAAGAATAATTTGATGAGGACACTCGCACTTTATATTTATGACTGATGGACTGTTATGGACAAAAACCAGACGGACATATTAAATAATCCAGGACAAAGGACAATTAATCCATGGGCATAAAACTAAAATCAACACGTCAAACATCATGGTTACGGAAGTTTAAATAAGCATAATTCTTTTATTTCATATTTAATTTCCTTTATTTTATATTTAATTGCACTTCTAATTATAGCACTTTTATTTATTGTTATTATATTTAATTGCACTTTTAATTATCGTACTTTTTAATTATCGCAAGTTTATTTTATCGCACTTTTATTATTCGCAATTTCATTATCGTTATTTACTTTACGCTTTAAATTAAGTCTTGTATTTATTTATTATTTTACATTTGGTTTTAACTGCGACTAAAGTTTTAAAATCGACAAACCGGTCACTAAACGGTAAAAACCCCCTTTATAATAATAATATTACTTATATATATATTTGTATTTTTATAAAAGTAAACTAATATAGCGTTAAGCTTTGTTTAAAGATTTTCCCTGTGGAACGAACCGGACTTACTAAAAACTACACTACTGTACGATTAGGTACACTGCCTATAAGTGTTGTAGCAAGGTTTAAGTATATCCATTCTCTAAATAAATAAATATCTTGTGTAAAATTGTATCGTATTTAATAGTATTTTCCTGCTAAAATTTAATAGTATTTTATACCCCTTAGCTTTAAACATCAAACCATTCGGAGAAAGAAGGTTTAGAAGATGGTTAAAGATAAATTCAAGAAGGCACGTGATTCAGTTCCTCGTACACCTGAATCTGGAAGTGTTTCACCAACATCGTCAGAGGACTACTACTTCAACAGCTGGAAGGATAACTATGGTGATACCTCAGTGTTTGAAGAAAGTCTAGAAGCTGATCAGAGTGAAGAGACATTGGTTGATGCTGATAAGGAACTAGATAAATGGGGTAAAATGTTTGCTGCTGAATTGGAGATGTTAGCTCTTATGGGTGAAGGTTCAGATCTTGAGAGTGTAAGTTCAGAAGTTGATGATTCGTAGAAGAATTCAGAATCAGAGGTTGAAGATAAAGCTAATCATACTGGAGTAGATCAATCTGATTTTGAAGCATTGAATAAGCAAGCAGTAGACTTACTGAAGATGTACTTATCAGAAAGTGATCTTGAAAAGGTTTCCGGTTTGAAAAGAGCTAAGGATATTTGGGACAGACTTGAGTAGATTCATTTGGGTAAAGATGCTGATGCATCAGAGTTCCTTACAGACTCGTCAGAATCAGAAGATGAGGTCGATGATGGGAAGAAGACAGATTACTTTGCATTTATGGCTGAGACTTCCTCATCAAATAACGCTCAACAAGTATATTCTGATCCATCTACTGTTATTGAATGTGTTAAATGCGCTAAATCTAAGGTAACAATAGATAATTTAACAAAGGCATATGCGCAGATGAAAGAAAAATGGAATGCAAACCATGTGACCACTAAGGTTGAAAATGAGTTGAAAGAGCAGATCAAAGTTTAGAAAAAACAACTTCACGATCTTAAATGTTATAACTTTGACATAAATCAAGTTTTAATTAAATGTGTTGACACAATTAATGAACTAAAGAAAGAAAATGAATGCGTTAAAGCTGATTTAGAGGCAATTTCAATTAAAATGAAGTGTTGGGCAAGTGCGTCACAATGGAATGCATTAATGGTGGAACTTAATGACACCAAGGGAAAGGGTATTGGATATAGTTCTGCATCTCCTCCTTTTCAGAACACATTTGTTAATGCAAACGTAGTTGACGGTCGACCAGAAGATTGTATCCTTCCTAGTTATGAAGATTATGTTGAAAAGAATAAAAAATGTAGTCCAACTAAGAATACAACTTCTGATGATACTGCTGAAGGTGCTCTAGATCATGAGGAAGATAGGAAAACTGGGTAGGGAGATAACTCTAAGACAAGTAGAGTTAGAACACCGAAAGGTCCTGCTAAAATTTTAAGAAATCCTAGATTTGCTAACAGACATGTTCCTCTTATTACACCTACACCTGTTCCAAGAAATAAAATAAATGATTCTCGTATATTAGTAAGAACACAAGATCCGTCATCTTCAAACTCTAATAATGTGTATGAATTTAGAGGATATAGGGAGTTTCGTCAATGTTTTAATTGTGCTATTTTTGGACATATTGCTGCTAATTGTCCTAGAAGATATAGATCACCCAGACAGAAGATTGATCTCACATTTGATGATCACAGATCATCTTATGCTCATAAAACAGGTTCACCTGTTAATGATGAAGTTCGTGTTAAAAATTGTACGACAAATGTTGTCTATGGAGAGTATAAGAGAAAGAACTTCAATAGGTCAATTTATCCTATGAAGATTAAAGTTCCTAAATAGGATACTGAGGCAAGAGTTGCCAAATCAAGTGATCATAGTAGAGCTTTTGAACCAAAGGCACGTTCGCCTTCGCAAAAAGCTAGTCATCAAAAATACTTTTCTCGTACCAGACCACGAGTGAATCACTCTGAAAATGAGCAAAATGTGAAAAACCAGAAGAGAAATATTGCTACTTCTAAACTGTCTAAGTTTATAGTTTCTAATGATGAGATTCCACCGGACTCAAACGGGAAATGGATGGAAGTTCAAGCTATGGGTGTTAATGGACAACCTACTGCCATCCAGGCATGGGTTCCCATTATCAATTAACTTTCTTAATGTGATATGCAGGGAACCAAGGTACCTGCAAACAACAACTGGATAGGGGATAGCGGTGCTTCGAGACATATGACTGGACAGTTATCTCTTCTTTCGGATGTACACCCAATTAAGGGAGGTTATGTAGCATTTGCTGGAGATAAAGGAGGTCACATTTCTGCTTAAGGTTTATTGAAAAATGAAAAAGTTAGTTTCGACAAAGTGAACTATTGTCAAGAGCTTGCAAACAATTTGTTGTCGGTTTCACAAATCTGTGAAAAATCTTTCAAGGTAGCATTTGATGACGAATTCAGCTACATCTTGAAGCCAGAATTTGTGATTCCTCATGAAATGATTTTGATGAAGGCTCCTAGACAAGCTCATTTATATATGCTAGATATGAATGTTGCAACTTCAACTGCTGAACATCATCAATCTTTTGTTTCTAAAGCGACTGAACAAGATTCTATTACTTGGCACAAATGCATGGGTCATTTAAGTTTTTGGAAAATGAATCACCATGTCCACAACAATCTTTTAGAAGGTGTTGATCTTCGATCTTTTCAGATTCCAGGAACATATGTTCCGTGTAAGAAGGGTAAGTAGAGCAAGAAAGCTCATAAGCTGGTGAAGTATAATCCAATCTCTACTCCACTTAAAATGTTACATATGGATCTTTTCAGTCCAATTTGTTTTGAAAGCATTGATGGAAGTAAGTATTGTCTTGTTGTAACTGATGATTATTTAAGATTTTCTTAGGTAATGTTTTTGAAAGAGAAGTCCGAAAAGGTAATCAGTCGATTAGAGACAATTTTCAATTTAAAAGTGCTAATCAGTCGATTAGAGACAAGTTTCAATTTAAAGGTAAGAAAGATTCGTTGCGACAACGGTACATAATTCAAGAATCAATATCTTGCAAGGTTTTTGTATCGAAAAGGGTATCAATATGCAGTTCAGTTCTGCATACGCTCCTCGGATGAATGGCGTTGCTGGAAGAAAGAATAGGGTATTAATCGAGATAGCTAGAACAATGCTAGCAGATTCATCGTTACCTGTTCATTTTTGGAGTGAAGCTGTTGCAAATGCGTTTTACACTATGAATCGGGTTCTGACTGTTAAACGACTGGGTAAAACTTACTATGAGCTATTGCATGGGAGAAAACCATCTTTAAAGCATCTAGAACCATTTGGTGCACCTTGTACCATCTTGAAGAGAAAACCAGGAAGTAAGTTTGATTCAAAAGTGGTTACTGGAGTATTTCTTGGGTATAGTTCTCTAAACAAGCGAGTTTTCAACAATGAGACAAGATGTGTTGAAGAATTATCTGAAGTTGATGTCCAGAGGAATTATACGAAGAGTGCTTCTAAGAGTCATCCTTGGATTTATAACTATGATGAGCTGATTGATTCATTCAACCTTGATCCAGATCAGACGGAGAATGAAGTTGAGTTACAAAAGCTGTTCGATTTACAGAATGAACCAGAAGTATCTGCATCTACACCAACTCCAACTCCATTACCCATTGTCGATGAACCAGTTCAAGATTCAGATCAAGATTTTGATCCAGTGTACGATACCTGTGGATCTGATATTTCAAGTGAGAGTTCTGATAATCATGAAGATATTGGTGATATTACGAATCTACATCATGAGATACCTGTTCCTGCACAACTAGTTCCCAGAACTACAGCTGCTCATCCTACGAGTACTCATGTCATATTTCTAGAATAGAACCAAAGACAATAAAGGAAGCCTTGAAGCATGTTGATTGGGTCATGGCAATGCATGAAGAAATTCAGTAATTCCATCGTTTAGATATTTGAAAGCTAGTTACTAAGCCGCATGGTGCTAAAGTAATTGATCTAAAATGGGTTTGGAAGTGCAAATTTGAAGAAGATGGCAATGTCATCTGTAACAAAGAAAGATTAGTTGCTAAAGGTTATCAGCAAGATCCTGAATTCGATTATGATGAAGTTTTTGCTCCTGTTGCCAGATTCGAAGCTATTTGCAATTTCTTGACTTTTGCTTCATTTATGAAGTTCAAAGTGTTTCAAATGGATGTCAAAAGTGCATTTCTTTATGGCAAGCTGAATGAAAGAGTATATGTCAATCAACCACCGGGTTTTGAAGATCATCTTCATCCTTTCAAAGTTTACCATTTAAGAAGAACCCTATATGGTTTACATCAAGCCCTAAGAGCTTGGTATGGACGTTTGTCAAGTTATCTGATCGAAAAAGGTTATCAAATGGGCACGGTAGATTGTACTCTGTTCACGAAGGTTAAAGATGATGATATTATTTTGGTCCAGATCTATGTAGACGACATTATTTTCGGTTCTACTAAGCAGGAACTCGTCGATGAGTTCGAGCAGGTTATGAAGGACGAATTCGAAATGAGCAAATTGGGTCTCTTACACTACTTTCTTGGTTTGCAAGTCGAACAGACTGATAATGGAATTTTTCTTCATCAAGCAAAGTATGTAAATGATATACTCGAATGTTTCGGTATGACTCAAGAACGTCCTGTGTCAACCCCGCTAGCTGTGAATCATGGTATTTCGTTAGACTGTGAAGGGGAGCCTGTTGTTCCTACATACTATCGAGCAATCATCGGATCGCTCATGTATCTCACTGCATCTAGGCCTGATATTATGTTCGCAACATGTCTATGTGCTCGTTATCAAGTTAATCCGAATACAACTTTCATCTTACAGCTGCCAAAAGAATTCTTCGTTATCTGTTACATTCTCCAAATCTGGGCATCGGGTATTCGAACTAAGACAAGTTTGATCTTGTAGCATATAGTGATTCAGACTATGCAGGTTGCAAATCAACAACAAATCTACATCAGGAGGATGCCAATTTTTAGGTGAAAGGCTGGTGACCTGGCAGTGCAAGAAACAAACTGCAGTTGCACTTTCTACGTGTGAAGCTGAATATATCGCTGCTACTAGTTGCTGTTCGGAAGTTGTTTGGATCCAAAAAAAACTTCACGATTACGAACTAAGAATCTCTTTCTTTCCTCTTTATATTGATAATACTGCTGCTATTGCAATTACTAAGAATCCTATGCAACATTCTAAGACTAAACACATAGGTGTTAAATATCATTTTCTTAGCTATTGCCATGAGAAAAAGATAATTGAGGTTAAGAGAATAGGTACTAAGGACCAGAGGGCTGATCTTTTCACTAAGGCTTTTGATAAACCTAGGTTCTTGCTACTTTTAGAGATGAATGGCATTGTTGATCGAGACAAAGTAATTTCGGATGTTGTTTGTGAGGGTTAATCAAACTTTTAGACTTTGTATGTAGGATGCATGACATATAGATTTTAGTTTTTTATTATCTGTATTGCATATTTTTTTTGCTTTCGGTCTGCATTTCTCTGCATGATTTATCTCATGTTTGCATGCTAGTCTACAGTTATTTTCTATTTCTTTTGTTAAAATGCTAAAAGACAAAAAGATTTTATGTTTTAGTATTTTAGGAGGAGTATATGTTTCAACAGAAAATACCTAAAAAGTGTAAAATGCCTCACCATAAAACCCTAAAAAGTTGAAAAATCCCGAAAATGCGCTTGTTTTGATTAATATGTTGGAGATGAAGAAATTACTGTACTGAGAATTGATATATTTGATTAGTAAGGACTGATTTAAACGTTTATGTTTATCTGTGGTGTGATGTATTGATAGATGTGACTTATGAATTTTTGGAATTAGATAATCATAATAAGAATAACGATCATCTAAGATTCAGAAATCATGAACGATCTGTAGCGTTTGAAGGTAGTCACCTAATTATCTCCGAAACTGTATCTAATGATAATTGTTGAGAAACTCAACAGTCGGTTGAGGGTATCCCCTATCATAATTGATAATCACTAGAAAAGGTTGGGGGTAGATTTTAAGTTGAGGATTATCTGTTTGGCTGGTGCATACCACGTTGTCACGGGCCTAAGACTTTATAATCGAAACTAAACCCCGAAAATATCAGAGAAAATTAGTTTATGTCGAAAGTAAGTGTCCCTTCTCGCTTAAGGTTGAAAAGTATAATTCCTTATTGCGGACCGTTCAAGCATTTAAGGGAGAACACCTTTGAGTGATCTGAGCACACAACAACGAAACATGAGTTCATGCATAACAATGGAAAATCCATTCAAGATTGCGTTCAAAATCAATATATCAAAAGACTGTGATATGCTGAAAAAGAAATATAAAAAGAAAATCAAAGTCAAAAATAATTGGCGTATCAAGATGACAAAGTCCTGAAAGTATGAAGAATGCTGATTCATGATTTGCTCATAAAGAACTCAGATCACTCTTAGTGTGACGCCCCCGCGCATCTTGAATTATTTAATCACGACATTCACACTGAACTATCAAGATTCTTGTCGTCTGCAATATAGAGTTATACCTATTAAGACTGTAAGTTGGAAAGATACTTACCTAGATATACTCTAAATAATATATATATATATATATATATATGAAAGTTTAACTTTCGATTCCGTTTTCCATGTCAACTTGAACATAAAGAAGTTAAGGGCCTTGAGATTTATTTCGTGTGATGACTGGTTATCAGGCAAGTCTGCTTTAACTGTAGACCATTCCCCATGTTAAATAATGCGCCTATTCGGATAATCCAATATATTCTAAAATATACCGTTCCAACTAGATTGAAGATTATCAATACACTGATAGAAGCCAAAGGCTGACAGGGTTATTCAAAATGCCGTGAGAACCATCCTGTTCAATTTGAATGAAGTACATGGAAAGATATAACGGAAAGTTACGCGTAATGAATTGACAAGCTAATAAAACGCACAATCATAACTGATGAAAGAATCAAGGATCAATGAACTTAGCGTGATCTCAAAAATCACTGCTTTATAATGTTCAAGTAATTAATGCCAACATGATTGTCGAAGTGTCTGGAATGAATATGTTCATGTTTAATGAGGATTGATATCAGTAATTTCATGATAATAGACATAGACTGGATAATTAGGAATGAACAACAGAAGTTGATTCAATATGTTAGTTCTGATCCATTTTTATTAAATTGTTAATCATCTGGCTCACAAAAAGAATGTGGATTTATATGTTTGCTTATCTGTTTATTAAATAGTTTGCATTGTAAACTGTAAAACTACAAAAAGATTTTGGTTTTGCATGTTATTGCATTTCATAGTAGAATGTCTTTTATTTGTATATTTTTAGTTGCATGACATTATATCTCAGAAAATTCATAAAGATTTCTTTCGTTCTTTTGTTTTCTGATTATCCTCTAAATGTACAATGACATCTAAAAGAACCTTGCCGAGATCAAGATATTGTTGGCCACCAAATCCATCAGATAGAAGTTTGTAGAGCTTGTGATTGTTTGAAGGACTTTAATGATTTAAGGTTGTTAGTGAACTTAAGATGACATTACACTGTAGGACTTTCTCATGAGAAACAGAATGTTTGGAGTAATAACCTCAATTAGGTTAAGTTGTTTGGATTACCTAAGTGCTAATGATCATTTCTTGATGATTTAGTGGTTTATGACTCAAATTGAAAGTGCTACTTGGCTTTAAGATTGCCAAACGAGTCGAAATCCTAAGTTTGTGAAAATTTGTGAAAATTTGAAATTGCCTAAGTGGCTCACTCGCACGTTTTATGTGTCAACCGTATGAGTAACCACACGTGTGAGGTTAACCATACAGATGAACCTATTCAATAGTGTCCTAAGACATTTGGGTCACACGCATGAGTGATTAAGGTGAGACACGCTGTTGATGGTGGATCGTGTGATCAACCGTACGGTTGATCACGAGAGTATAAATAGGGGTGACGAGCACAGAAGCTCACACTTGTGCACCCAACCCATTTTTCTCTTAAAAATTCGATCATCATCAAATCAAATTTCCACCGCAGCGTTTGCTTAGCACTTTTAGCCGACCACAGCGCCACCATCTAGGTATGATATCATCGAGTTTAAGTTGGTTAATTTGTTAATTGAATGCATCGAAACCCTAAGGGTTTGTAAATCGAATTTTGTGAAATTGATGCTTGTTTTTATCATTATTTGTTATTGTTTTGAGTTGAACGGAACCTACACTTGCTATTGTGATGTTAATCGGTCCCTAAAACGATCAAACATGTAATCTATGTAATTTGAAAAGGCATTTAATATCAGACATGCACGAGTGACATCACTCGCACGCGTGAGACATGACTCGCACGAGTCAGTACACGGTTGATGATCAACCGTGTGAACCCTTGAGCTCACTCGTTAAATTTAATTTGGCTGCTCACTCGCTTGACAGAGCTGACACGTGTGATTAACAGTACGAGTCACCACATGGTTGACTCACTCGCTTATGAAAAGTACCTCAACCGTGTACCTTGTCTGAAACCATATTATTGCTAAAACGTGTCAACGGTGACACGAGTGACTATATCACTCACACGGTTGATCTCTCAGCCGTACGTGTGACATTATCACTCGCACAGTTTACCATGTTAACATGTTTATGACACTTTTGATGCGAATGCTTTGATATTTTATGATATGTGATTTGTATCTCTAACATTTCTGTTGATATTTCAGTTTGTTAAGATATCATCAATGGCTGAACAACAAGTCAATGTTCCAGCAGTTAACGTAAAAGGACAGGGGGAGCAACAAGCTAATCCTCAAGTGAATCCGGTTAACCCACCTGCTCAGCAAGAGATTCCTCTAGAGAAGGGTGAACTGAACAATCAAGTTGCTCTCTATGACACTACTCTAGAGAGAGGTGATTATTTTACAGAGATTATAGGTTTCCTTCAGCGTTCAAGGATACATACAGCTATTTTTACTCCATGCACGGCCTACTACAGCCATCAAAGAGAATTCTGGAGAAATGCTATACATGACGTATTAGAAGATGATGCTAAGATTGTTAGTAAGGTTCAAGAGCATGAGATCATTGTTTCTAAGATAGTGATAAGAAGGATTTGGGGTTTTAATGATGAGAACTGCTCCCACATGATGATCAGTCGAGAAAGAATTCATGGTTGCTTCAAGAGATGTGCTTATTCTGGTTATATTGCTGGCAAATCTGAACTGATGAAGACGCTTCTGCCTCCACAGTTTAGATATCTTGCTCACGTGATTATGCACTGCTTGAGTGGACGCAAATCGGGTAATGATAAGTTGAATGAAAAAGTGCAGAGTATGTTTGTGGCACTTGTGTTAAAGGCTCGATACGATTTCTCAGGATTTGTCTACACTACTTCAAAGCGAATCTTTTCAGTTCTACTCAGAGATATCTCATTTATGCCCGTTTTCTTCAATTGATCATTAATGACGTTGCACCTGATCTACCTAAGCTTGAAGAAGATATTATTCACCTTAAGCCAATGAATCCGATAACTTTCCGAAGAATGGAGGAGACAAGAAATGAGGGTTTAAAGCCTGACTTTAACAGAAAGCTTATTTGTCATCTTGCCAAGGAGAATTATCGATGTCCAGCAGGTAATGCTTGGAGGAATGAGAATTCAGACTCTGACTACGAAGTTTATGATAAGGAAGGTAAGGGTGATAATCAACGAGCTACTGGTGAAGTTCAAGGAGGAGGTAATGTTGATGATGAAATTATTGAAGGTGATGATGAAGCGACAGAGGAAGATGTTATTTTAATTCAGAGAAAAAGGAAAGGGAAGGAAGCGATGACTTCTGAACAGCCCAAGAAGAAGGAGAAGAGAATGAAACATCATTTTGATTCATCTCAAAAGTCATCACAGGGAGGTTCGAAACAACAGGCTCAGAGACAACCATCCGGTTTCATGAAGGATACAAGAGCAGCTGTTACATCAGCAAAACCTGCCAACACAACAACTCAGGTCATGCCAGCTGAATTCAAGACACAGCAAAATCTACTGTTGTCTTTGATCACGAAAATAACCAATTTAGAGAATCAAGTCATTGAGGAAAAGAAGATCAATGAAGATAAGATTGAGTCGTTGGTAGAAGAAAACAAAAGGTTATTTGATAGACTAGACCGTCAGAAGGGAAGGACGGAGAAGTTGAAGAAGAAGGTATTAACAATTAAGAGTGAAAATAAGGAGAAATTAAAGGAGTTGAACAATAAGATCGAATCGATTACCTCTGGTAAAAAAAAGTTGATTAAGTAGAGAGGAGAAGAATTTTCTTCTGATTTGGAAAATGATGACGAGAAAGACGATGAAGAAGATGCTGGAACTGGAGGACCCTCTTTTGAGATTCCATTAGTGATACCTATTCGAAGCTTTAATGAATATGGTGAGGTCTTTACTTCTGAATATTATATGAATTATTCAAATGTATTTAATGATGCACAAAAGGGGGACGTTCTACCAAGTGATTTTCCGATGGAACAGCTTGCTGCTCTGGCATACGATAGTGAAAATGATACAGAGGATGTAGAGGCAGTTGAAGCTGAGAACCAGGCTCTACAAGAAGAGTCATTTGCCAGTATCCCTCCCGAATCAATCCAAAATATCAACTTGAGTGATTTCGATAATTTGTTTGCTGATGAGAAGAGTGAAGATTCTATTGGTAAGGATAGTATAAAAGAGGATGTGATTGTTGAATCCGAGGATGAATTGGTAACAGAATCTGATGATAAAGAAGAAGAAGAAGAAGAAGAAGAAGAAGAAGAAGAAGAAGAAGAAGAAGAAGAAGAAGAAGAAGAAGAAGTTGAGATTATTATGCCTTCACTTGAGCCATACTCGAATCCGTCACTCAACACCTTAAGTGACTTTTTCAATTTGAGTAGTGATGTGAAAAGAAAGAAGTTAGATGATTTAGAACAGGCGAGGAAGATATACAAAGAACAAGTGAAAGAAGTGGGTGTTTTAATTGAAAAGAACAAGAAAATCCAACATGAGAAACTGCTCGTTGAGAAAGAAAGAAAAGAGATTGAGCTGAAGAATAAGAAACACCGAGCCAAGCAATCTAAAGTCGAGGCATGGAATGAGATTAATGAATGGTTCAAACGTGATAGGGTTAAAGTTAACAGAAACATTGAAGAAGATGATATCCGTCAGAGTTGGTGGAAACAGAACGTCATTAACCCTGATCAGTTGAATAAGCCAGAACTTGAGCCGAAGTTTGTTAGTTTCTACGAAAGGAGAAAGAGAACCAAGAAGTATTCCTTGGGTATAATTTTAAGCTGGGGTTACTTCAAGGAGATCAATTGTTTCGCGATCAAGAGGGAAGGAGGAGTTGATTATATGGCACGTCCTAGTCACTTCAAAACTCTATCGTACTTCGAGATCATGCAACTTGCTAAGCTGATGATGTTGAACGCTGAAGATTGTGACCTTTCCAGGTGGTTTCAGAGAAAACTCAGATATGAGTATAAGATAGGGAAATGGGACATCTTTAAGTCAACAGCCGCCAGGTTTTTCATGCACCTAACAAAGAGAAATTCTAAAGGTGGACCTGTACGCGTTGTTAAGTTCCGTCCAGCCAAGTACATGAAGCAATCTCCATTGATGCCCTTACCGAAGGATATATGCAAAAACTTCAGATGGTGGTTCTATGATGAGTTTTTGGAAGAAGCAGTGATCTTAACTGCAATTGAAAAGGAAGATGGAAGCATACAGATCGACAATGTGAGGATTTTAGATCCTATGTGGCTAAGGAACTTATTGAGATTTGATGTGGAGACCCTTCACCGCCATCACATTACATTTAGAGATGATCGAAAGGAGGAAGCTATGAGATATCAATGTGTGATCGATGTCTACTATGCATACCTCAACAGAAACAGTGATGCTCAAAGCTCAAACCAAGTTCAAGCCAGCTGATGTCGTAGCGTGGGGGTACGAAATAGTTTATATTTTACTAGGAAAAACTATTAAATACGATACATTTTTACACAAGTTTTAATTATTTATTTATAAAATGGATATACCTAAACCTTGCTACAACACTATAGGCAGTGTACCTAATCGTAGAGTAGTATAGTTTTTAGTAAGTCCGGTTCGTTCCACAGGGAACGGGCTTATTGCACACTATATTTTAAACAATTATATTCGTACAAAATATATTATATTAATAATATATAAAAGGGGGTTTTACCGTTTAATGACCGGTTTGTCGATTTTATATTTTAAACGAAGCGTAAAGTAAATGACGATATTTAACTAACAATATAAAATAAATAACAATAATTAAAATGACAATAAATAAAAGTACGAGGAAAAATGAAATAAAATATATTATGCTTATTTAAGCTTCCGTAACCATGATGTTTGATGTTTTGATTATTTATTACCCTGGGTTAATTGTCCTTTGTCCTGGATTATTTGATAAGTCCATCTGGTTTTTGTCCATAACAGTCCATCAGTCATAAATATAAAGTGCGAGTATCCTCGTCAAATTATCCTTATACCCGAAGTCAAATATTCCAACTAATTGGGGACTTAAACTGTAACAAGGTTTTAATACTTTGTTTAATAATTACATCAGGATATCAACTGCGTGTAATCCAAGGTTTTAATACTTTGTTATCAATTATGCCAAGTGTCCTTGTACATAATTTCACCCCTGTTTTAATAATTCTAGTGACTATTAATCCATTCCCTTGTCCGGTTAAATGAACGATTATTCGTACATATAAATACCCCGCCCATCGTGTCCGATCGAGTGTATATGGTTATTTATAGGTACGTCCAATTGTAAATCTTTATATTAAAATTAACAAACTATCATTTAGTTAAACAAATATAAAGCCCATTAATAGCCATAGTCTAATTTCCACAAGTGTCGTTCTTTTGTCCAAACCCCAATTATGGTACAAAGCCCAATTACCCAATTTTAGTAATTAGCCCAACATCATGATTACTTCGGATTAATTAAGCATAATAATAACTTAGCTATGAGACATTAATGTAAAAAGGAGAACATAACTTACATTGAGTATTTATCGCGTAGTGTTACACGGTCAGAATTTCGACTTCAAAACCCGTAAAATAACTTTTACAGAACCCAAACTAATCTAATATAACACTAATATATATATATATATATATATATATATATATATATATATATATATATATATATATATATATATACATATTATATATATTTATTTATATTATACTACAGAGTATTATTATTATTTATTATATATTTACTCGCAGAATTCGTGACCTTTTATAGGCATTTTAGAATTTGGCAGCTCCGCGAGTCGTGGAGTTTTTGGCCTTCAAACTCCGCGAGTCGTGGAGTTTGAAAATCCAGCTCACAAACTTTTGGCTCCTAGCTTGTCGACATAATAAATATATAAATATAAAATATAAATAATTAATATAATTATTTATATATTATATTATATTCATGTGCATAGCTGACTTGTAATTTTTGGTCCGTTGCGTCGGGCGTTGATAGTTGACTCATGTCCCGGTTCCAAATTTTCGAACGTCCTTGCGTACAATTTAATATCTTGTACTTTGCGTTTTGTAACTTGTACTCTTGTCATTTTTAGACATTTTTTCATTAATAAATTGAACCTTTTGAATTGTATCTTGTACATTTGAGCTTTTTGGACGTTTGTGTCTTCAAATCTTCATTTTCGCCTTTTGTCTTCGCACTTATTTATTTAAACAATTACAATGAAAATATAATACAATTACATATGAAAACCTATTATTTAGGAGGGATATTGCTATGAAATATATGTTCCTTTTTAGCCTTATCACCAGCTGATCTATGTCGGATACTGTATTGCTAGTTTCTATTTTGTTTTTGATGATGTATTTATGCGAGGAGAGAGAATCTGGATATGTACTTGATGTTAAACTGATGTTACTTTTGGACTTATATGTATTTCATGGATGTTTACTTTATTGTAATCGATGGTCTAGGTCCTAGGGGGAGTTGTTGATGCATTTTATGTAAGTCCCTAGACATCTAACCTACGTCCATTGCAGGTACTACAGTTTACAGGCTACCATGATCGCTCGTTATTATCCGATCTATGTTTTATGTGGTTACAGGTACTGCAGGAACGCGATAAGGATGTTTGACTATATTACACTTAGTCAGACGTACGAGTGAAGCCTCACTTGTACGGATGACAGGCTCATACGCACGGTTGATGCTGAGCTAAGTCATAAATATAACCTAAATGATATGACACGAGTGAGTGATCACCCGTATGGCTGAGGAAGCCAACTCGTACGAGTGATGGATGACTCGCACGGGTGAGTCAACAGCAGGGGTATATAAGTGTTATGTTCTTCATTTTAGGTTAAGCCTCTCTTACCCACACATCACTCAGATCTGGTAGCCCTTATCCGATTTTCTCTCAACCCAAATCACTAAAGAGGTGAATAACAGCTCTAGTTGTTAATCTAATCACAATCATTTTTTGGTTTGACTAAATTAATCCCAAAAAGCTTCACATATTCACTAGTTAAGGTTTGATTCACTAATTCCGCCTTTGTGTAAATTAAACCTATTGATTTTGAAGTTCCTAGTCATGTTTCATCAAAGTATCAACCTAATACCCTACTCTCTCTACAAGAGATTAGAGTTAGGAGACTTGTCACCAACTAAATTGACAATCTAACTTGTGATTGACACAATTCAATATCCTAAGGGCATAGTTAAGAATGTCTTGGTGAAAGTTGACAAATTCTTGTATCCTACGGATTTCGTAGTGATGGACATTAAGGAAGACCTACACACACCAATAGTGTTAGGAAGACCTTTCATGAATACAGCTAGGATTGTCATTGATGTATACAATCAAACATTGGTCTTGCGATCACGTGGGGAGAGCGTTACCTTCAAGATTGACTGACCTACCGATCTTTCTGGATAGGAAGAGATGTTTGCTATTTCCACCGGATGGATCACTTTTGATGATGAGTCTCCACCACCATCCTCACAGTCTTCAGACGACCCAGAAATGGAAGAAGAGGATCCCAGCGAAGAAATAGAGGAAGATGAAGAACCTGAGAAGGAGGAGGAAATGGGAGACATAAAAGGAACTACGATAATACCCTCTCTAAGCCTGGAACGTCACGAAGAATTAATGAGGTTGAGACAAAAGATCATAGTTTAAACATTCGTTTCAAGAAGAAAACTGATAAGGTTGAGACTAAAGATATAGAGATTGACCATGCAAGTGTCGAAGTGAAGAACCAGAATACTGAAGAAGCCCATTCATCAGACGAATCCTCAAAAGACTATTATACCGATGATAACGAGGAAGAGAAACATGAAGACATTCTGGATAACTCATATTCTCCATCCGAACCAGATCAGGTTGAGCCGGACTCTTCTTCAGATCAGATTCCGGTCACATCTACTCACGCTGACATGATAACCTTCATCAATGAAACCGATGAATTTGAAGATATTCTCGAATCCATCCTTAAACCAACAATTAACTTCACGCTACGATTAACAGAATGGATCATGGCTATCAGAGACGAATAAAACCTCTATCTACAGCGAGAAGACAATAATGTTGAAATCCTAAAAGAGCGCATTCAAGACATTATCAATACCCTCCACGATCATATCTACAGCGAAAAAAGGCAACGAGAGCACAACTCAGCAGTTCGCACAATTCTAGAGACAAGATTTTGTCAAGATCAGAAGATTATTTACTCTAAGGTTTACAACGCCTTAGCCGGATCTGCACTTCCGTTCTCAGCAAATCAACGAGCACTACTGATTCTCATCCGGAAGCATATGGACCTCTCCACCGGACGCCCGACTTATCACTCTGATTTACAAATGATCGAGGATATTCACAGTGTCTTCGCTCTCTTGGAAAGTGATACGTAACAATTCATCACCACACTGATCTGATAATCAAGGAGTTACAAGACGTAGTGGCAGATGAAGGAAGACGCAACAATCCATTCTCACATCTTGAACCAGACCGAGTCAACGTTACCACCTATGTTACGAAGCAGATAGCACGTATCTTCCACGAATCCACAGACCCTAGTTTCATAATCAAAGCTGGTTGTCGGGAGATATACTCAAAGACGGTGACATTAATGCTTGGGTCAGGATAACTTTTCACTTCTTTTCAGCTTCGCCTGTTAACCAATCTGTGTAAAGCTACAGACTCTTAATGTGGAGATCACCATTCCAAAGATTTTGAGATACTGAACATACAGTTTCTGACACTATTTGAAGACCTCTGAAATGAGCATTTTATCAGAGAGATAATCACCACCAGCACTGCCTCAATGATTGACATTCATGGGTCAACCAGCAGAGCCATGGATCATATTCTCATCGGACTTCAAGATTTGTCACGAGCCAAAACTGCACACTACCTATCTTTCAGAAGATCCTCAAGGGAAGTACTGGATCTTCTACCACTTTTGGTCCGACACTTTCTCAAGATTTATCCACTAAGACTCACATTCCCACGAGAAGACTAAGATCACAACTACCAGAGGGGAATGTCTGCTTTTTAGGCATCATTACGGTCGAGCCAACGACCTTAAACAAAAGCGCTTATCGGGAAGCAACCCGTGCAATAAAGTAGAGTAGAAAAATAAAGGATGACAAATGAGCCGATCAATAAAGGACATAACTTCCAAGATTGCTGAAACAACCTATCTTCATCCCATAGGGGTACTCTTTTCTTTCCGTTACTAGCTCTAATTAAAATCATGCCACATCTTATCTTACCACTAAGTGTGGGATTCCAACCCAGATAAACACTAGACAAATATTCCCAAATCTTTAACTAAAACACCTAAGTGTGGATACACTAGGAACATTGAGGACAATGTCCGTCTAAGTGTGGGATATTGGTATAATCTTTTTATGCTATGTTAAATAACCCATTACAAAGATTCTAAGTTCTTAAGACAAATTTCAAAATTTTTATCAAGCGAAAACCTTTCCGAAAAAGTACTTTCAAAAACCTAAAATGTTTGTAAATAAAAGTAAGGCTTAAGTAAGGTAAAAATCTTGTTGGGATGAACCAAATCTCTAATAGAGCATTGCATGACTAGGCATTATCGACCTAAATTGATTATGGTGAGGCATCCAAATAAGACCAACATTCATCTTTAATGCTTCTCTATTTTCCGTTGAGAGTGCTGATGTTTGTGCTCAGAGTTAGGACTTGCTTTAGATCTGCATTTCCAAGCAACGAAATGTGATTCGGTTATAATCAGAATAGCTAGCCATTTGTCAAAATAAGCCTTTCGCACCTCCACTACTTCTACCTCACCAACTCATCCACATCATCCTTACTATCACCCGAAAAATCAAGAAAATGAGATTACTTCCGAAAACCTGATGTTATAAGCCTCTCAAGTATCACGGTAAAGGTCTAGAAAACATTTACCGGCAAAAAGTTTCTCGATATAAAATCTCTATATGAAAAAATATATATATTTCCAAAAGTTCTTAAAAAAGGAGCAGAACTTATAAAGAGAAACGCTGAAGAAAAACTTGACCGCAAATGCTTATCAATCCAAAGGAGAAAAGTTCAAAAGTGCTTCTCAAAAATATCAGCACTCCTACCGTTCTCACATTAGTAGCAAGGATTTGAGTCTTTATCAAACCTATGATGATGGGTGCAACATGACTGGCTATAAGTGAATTTATTTCTTAGATCTATAGGGAACCCTAAACACTTGTGTGATTTGAGTGACCCGTGAAAGCTAGCCTAAGTCATGTAACGTCCTCGGATGCTTGCAGAGATAGTTTCAACCCCAACATAGATAACTTACCTTACCTTTCACTCTTATAATAAAAAGCAAACCGCTTAGGCTATTAGAAAAGAAACTCTGAAAAGATTTCTTAAGGTAAAAATGAGAAATTTGCTTAAAGACAAGCAAAGTCTAAGTGTGGGATATTTGATATCGGCTAAAAAGTCACATTTTCACCTCGATATTAAGGCCCAAAAAAACAATAAAGTTCCAAACTTTATCGCCAAAATACTCGCTTCGTCAGTTAAATCTGAAGAACAAGTAATTACAAAGACGGTGTAAAAAGAATCAAGAGAATCGGAGCTAAAACGAAGATTCTAGAGCGAAAACGGTGAAAGACAAGAAATCAAGTTACGATCCAGTGAATTCAGAAAACCAGGGCAGGGCAAACGGCTTGTCAAACGGCCCACCAATATGGAAAACGGCCTGCCAAATGGCCTGCCAGCCATTTACAGGCCAATTTCACTTCTATTTAAAGGGTCTTTATCATCTTACACACACTTCAATTCACTTCGTTCTCTCACTTTCTACAATATTAGTCATACTTTCAAGGTGTTCGACTCCGTGCAGGAAACATAGTACCCAGAGAAGAATGCCGAAGATTGTATTAGGAGCGGTCTGGAGTTTAAAGTTTTCACTTTTGTATTCAGAACTCGTTTAATCTACTGGTACTTCTATCATTTGTCTTTATATAATGGTTTCCATTATTTTGCTTTGTGATATTGTTGCCATGATTAGCGAGTAGTTATCTTTAGTGTATGCTATGATGTAGTCAGTTATAATGCCGAAATAATATTATGGCTTGTATATGTTGTCAAGATATTTTCCAATTATGCTTTAAACTCAATCGCTTTTCCAACTAATATAATGTATTTATTGGCTCTGTTATTGGGAAGTCGCGAACCCCGATTCAGAGTACACTATTTGTGTCACCCCTTGGTAAGAGAAGTCTATCGGATACAACGCAAGTTTGACTGATGCCCACCGGTTGTAGTAAGTCCATCGAACCTTGGATTCCGACGGAGGACTCTTTCATAGTGAAACATCTAACTAGACCCCTAGTACATTATCGGTCCTAGACCATGCTAGTGTAGTCACCAAGCATATAAACTTCATACGTGGACGCTGAAGCACAACTGTTATTACAAGCTGTACCTCTGCTAAGTAAGGACATGGAACCCGGTTAGTGCTGATTAGTACACTTCACCATAACGTGGTCTCAAGCATTGCACCCCACTTGAGGGATTCTTGGTTAATTAAGGAACTGTTTGTTTAACCACATAAAGGATTGGACCGTTAAGATAACCGAACGTGTTCATGGAGGTCAAAATCGACTTGGCCATGGTGTTCTTTTAGTTGTCTCGAGGCATAAGCAATGACTTTGCCTCTTTTCAATTGAACATAACCGAGCCCATTAATCGAGGCATCATAATACACTGTCATATCTTCAAAACACCGTCCGATAATACCAACACTGGAGCTTGACTCAACTTTTTCTTCAACAACTGAAAAGCAACTTCTTGCTCACTTTCCTAATTAAATTTAGCATTTTTCCTCTTCAACTTCGTCAAAGGAGAAGCGATATTGGAAAACTCTTGAATAAATCTAAGATAATATCCGACCAATCTGAGAAAACTCCGAATTTCGTAGGTGTGGTCAGATGCTCCCAATTGTCTATCACTACTATATTCACTAAATCCAATTGACTCCCCTTTTTATTAACGATATGACCAAGAAATTTCACTTCCCTTAGCCAAAATTCTAATTAGAGAACTTGGCATACAACTTCTCTTTCCGAAATTTTTCAACACAAATTATGTTCATGGTCCTTCATACTCTTAGAATAAACTAGTATGTCGTCGATGAACACTATTATCAATTTATTTAAGATGGGTTCACACAACCGATTCATAAGGTCCATGAATGCCTCGGGCACATTCGTAAGACTGAAAGGCATCACTTCAAATTCATAATGCACATAACGGGTTCGAAACACAATTTTCTCAATGTCTTCATCATGGATCCGCATTTGGTGATAACCGGATCGTAAATCAATTTTAGAAAAATAAAACGCTCCTTGAAGTTGATTAAATAAATCGTCAATCTGAGGTAATGGATAACGGTTCTTGATCGTCACCTTATTCAACTCACGATAATCAATGCATATATGCATATTACCGTCATTCTTCTTCATAAACAAGACCAAAGCACCCCAAGGCGAGCTACTCGGCCGGATAAAACCCTTTTCTAACAATGTGACAACTCAGAAAATTTCGACTAATTTTAAATCAAATTCTCTATATGATTTAATATTTCTGACACGATAAGCAAAGTCTGTTATGTTGAGTCTCAAAATTTTTGAACTGTTTTCATAAATTTATTTAACTTCGACCATTTTTGACGATTCACGAACAACTGTTTGTAAATAAATATATTTTTACAACCATCACCATAACCCTGTAACTTGGATACTAAACAATTCGACAACCATCACGATAACACTACGATTGCTGCTCGTTTCTGTTTTGAACCGAAGATAAACCACCATCGAACACCATGATCAAACTACAGCTGCTATTGTTCGCTGCTGCTGCTTTCTTCCTGTTCGCTATTGCAGCCACTGTTCCAGCTTCTGTTTTTCTGTCGAGAACCACCACCACTGCAGCCACCGTCTGCTACTGTTGCAGTCTCCATCCAACACCCTAAATCGCACCAAAACAGCCCTACAACCACCACGAAGCAACCTGCATTCTCTTTTATGGACGAACCACAACACCTTCGGTTGTGTTCTTGCTACTGCTGCGTGTCTGTTTCTATTTCTACTTCTGTTAACAGTAACGTGTTAGGTGATGTCGATGATGATGATGATAGTATATGGTATGATGATGATGATAGGGTAATGATAGTATTACGATGATAATGATGATGAAGGAAGATGATGATGATTATGATAATACACGATGATGATGATGTTCGATAATGATCATGATGATGACGAGTTGATGATGATAAATGCTGATGACGATGATAAACATATGATGATGCTTAATGGAGGTAGCGATGATGATGATAATGACGAATGATGATAATAATGCATGGTAAAATACTATTATTATTATTATTACTATTTTTATTATTATTATTATTATTATTATTATTATTATTATTATTAAAATTATCATCATTATTAAAGTTATCATTATTATTAAAATTATTATTATTATTAGAATTATCATCATCATTATTATTATTATTATTATATATTATTATTATTATTGTCATTATTGATATTATTATTATTAACAAAATTATTGTTATCAATATCATTATTAAATCTAAATATTATTAGTATTATTATCATTATTTTAGTATTTGAAACAACCCAACCCGTATTCTACACGACAATTTTTTTTTATATAATAAACCATTAACGCCCAATTTAAATGGTTACATAAAGTAAATCGTTACATATAACTCGTTTAAACATACGACGAGTTTAAAGTTTACAAAGAAGGCACGAAGGCCCATAATCAAATGTAATGTAAGTTCGACCCATTAACATGATAGTTTCAATCCAAACAACACCCGAGCATGGTTTGGGGCTAAAGTACTCAAAACACTAGGTCGACTTTCAAAAGCTTCAACAAGCATCCAACAAGGGTGTGCCCAACAACCCCCTTCCTTTTCTCCGCACTTGCATCTAAAAAGGTAAACAACGATAGGGGTAAGCTATGTAGTGACCCGAACTTTTCCATGTTTATATATATTAATTGAGATTGATATTTACATGATTAAATGTTTCCAACATGTTAAGCAATCAAACTTGTTAAGACTTGATTAATTGAAATATGTTTCATATAGACAATTGACCACCCAAGTTGACCGGTGATTCACGAACGTTAAAACTTGTAAAAACTATATGATGACATATATATGGATATATATATATATAGTTAACATGATACTATAATAAGTAAACATATCATTAAGTATATTAACAATGAACTACATATGTAAAAACAAGACTACTAACTTAATGATTTTTAAACGAGACATATATGTAACGATTATCGTTGTAAAGACATTTAATGTATATATATCATATTAAGAGATATTCATGCATGATAATATCATGATAATATAATAATTTAAAATCTCATTTGATATTATAAACATTGGGTTAACAACATTTAACAAGATCGTTAACCTAAAGGTTTCAAAACAACACTTACATGTAACGACTAACGATGACTTAACGACTCAGTTAAAATGTATATACATGTAGTGTTTTAATATGTATTTATACACTTTTGAAAGACTTCAATACACTTATCAAAATACTTTTACTTAACAAAAATGCTTACAATTACATCCTCGTTCAGTTTCATCAACAATTCTACTCGTATGCACCCGTATTCGTACTCGTACAATACACAGCTTTTAGATGTATGTACTATTGGTATATACACTCCAATTATCAGCTCTTAGCAGCCCATGTGAGTCACCTAACACATGTGGGAACCATCATTTGGCAACTAGCATGAAATATCTCATAAAATTACAAAAATATGAGTAATCATTCATGACTTATTTACATGAAAACAAAATTACATATCCTTTATATCTAATCCATACACCAACGACCAAAAACACCTACAAACACTTTCATTCTTCAATTTTCTTCATCTAATTGATCTCTCTCAAGTTCTATCTTCAAGTTCTAAGTGTTCTTCATATATTCTACAAGTTCTAGTTACATAAAATCAAGAATACTTTCAAGTTTGCTAGCTCACTTCCAATCTTGTAAGGTGATCATCCAACCTCAAGAAATCTTTGTTTCTTACAGTAGGTTATCATTCTAATACAAGGTAATAATCATATTCAAACTTTGGTTCAATTTCTATAACGATAACAATCTTATTTCAAGTGATGATCTTACTTGAACTTGTTTTCGTGTCATGATTCTGCTTCAAGAACTTCGAGCCATCCAAGGATCCGTTGAAGCTAGATCCATTTTTCTCTTTTCCAGTAGGTTTATCCAAGGAACTTAAGGTAGTAATGATGTTCATAACATCATTCAATTCATACATATAAAGCTATCTTATTCGAAGGTTTAAACTTGTAATCACTAGAACATAGTTTAGTTAATTCTAAACTTGTTCGCAAACAAAAGTTAATCCTTCTAACTTGACTTTTAAAACCAACTAAACACATGTTCTATATCTATATGATATGCTAACTTAATGATTTAAAACCTGGAGACACGAAAAACACCGTAAAACCGGATTTACGCCGTCGTAGTAACACCGCGGGCTGTTTTGGGTTAGTTAATTAAAAACTATGATAAACTTTGATTTAAAAGTTGTTATTCTGAGAAAATGATTTTTATTATGAACATGAAACTATATCCAAAAATTATGGTTAAACTCAAAGTGGAAGTATGTTTTCTAAAATGGTCATCTAGACGTCGTTCTTTCGACTGAAATGACCACCTTTACAAAAACGACTTGTAACTTATTTTTCCGACTATAAACCTATACTTTTTCTGTTTAGATTCATAAAATAGAGTTCAATATGAAACCATAGCAATTCGATTCACTCAAAACGGATTTAAAATGAAGAAGTTATGGGTAAAACAAGATTGGATAATTTTTCTCATTTTAGCTACGTGAAAATTTGTAACAAATCTATTCCAACCATAACTTAATCAACTTGTATTGTATATTATGTAATCTTGAGATACCATAGACACGTATACAATGTTTCGACCTATCATGTCGACACATCTATATATATTTCGGAACAACCATAGACACTCTATATGTGAATGTTGGAGTTAGCTATACAGGGTTGAGGTTGATTCCAAAATATATATAGTTTGAGTTGTGATCAATACTGAGATACGTATACACTGGGTCGTGGATTGATTCAAGATAATATTTATCAATTTATTTCTGTACATCTAACTGTGGACAACTAGTTGTAGGTTACTAACGAGGACAGCTGACTTAATAAACTTAAAACATCAAAATATATTAAAAGTGTTGTAAATATATTTTGAACATACTTTGATATATATGTATATATTGTTATAGGTTCGTGAATCAACCAGTGGCCAAGTCTTACTTCCCGACGAAGTAAAAATCTGTGAAAGTGAGTTATAGTCCCACTTTTAAAATCTAATATTTTTGGGAAGAGAATACATGCAGGTTTTATAAATGATTTAAAAAATAGACACAAGTACGTGAAACTACATTCTATGGTTGAATTATCGAAATCGAATATGCCCCTTTTTATTAAGTCTGGTAATCTAAGAATTAGGGAACAGACACCCTAATTGACGCGAATCCTAAAGATATATCTATTGGGCCTAACAAACCCCATCCAAAGTATCGGATGCTTTAGTACTTCGAAATTTATATCATATCCGAAGGGTGTCCCGGAATGATGGGGATATTCTTATATATGCATCTTGTTAATGTCGGTTACCAGGTGTTCACCATATGAATGATTTTTATCTCTATGTATGGGATGTGTATTGAAATATGAAATCTTGTGGTCTATTATTATGATTTGATAGATATAGGTTAAACCTATAACTCACCAACATTTTTGTTGACGTTTTAAGCGTGTTTATTCTCAGGTGTTTATTAAGAGCTTCCGCTGTCGCATACTTAAATAAGGACGAGATTTGGAGTCCATGCTTGTATGATATTGTGTAAAAACTGCATTCAAGAAACTTATTTTGTTGTAACATATTTGTATTGTAAACCATTATGTAATGGTCGTGTGTAAACAGGATATTTTAGATTATCATTATTTGATAATCTACGTAAAGCTTTTTAAAACCTTTATCTATGAAATAAAGGTTATGGTTTGTTTTAAAAATGAATGCAGTTTTTGAAAAACGTCTTATATAGAGGTCAAAACCTCGCAACGAAATCAATTAATATGGAACGTTTTTAATCAATAAGAACGGGACATTTCAAGCTAATGCTTAGTGAATGCAATAATTATACACATACATACATAATCTACTTACTTGCAATCACTCACACAATACCGCATACAAGCTAGAAATTCGACAACCATGCAAACATTATGCATAAAACTAATATCCGCAATTCACAATAAGGTAGCAACACAAATAGCATATAGTTCACAATTTAATATTCTAATACAAAAATTCACACAACCATGGTTAACCAATCGTACAAGGGAACGGTAGTCGCAAAAGACCGTCGGAGTTCATAACATCCATTAGTGTACTTAACACTGTGTAATCACTAATCCCCCGGGTGATGTCTTAAACACCGCGACTAACTCCCCCCCATGACAATGTGGTGTCTTAAACACCGCGACTATTCTACATGTCAATCAAACCCATGAGTGGTGTCTTGAACACCGCAATTATCCCACTCGTTGCGTAGAATGTGGTGTCTTAAACACCGCGACTATCCCACATTTCAGGCTACACAAATAAATACATTATATACGTACACGCATAATTATTTCACTCACCTTATCACGCCGGTGGTGATTAAATACTTCCGTAAGCTTCAAAGCAAAGTACCTAATACATTAAGTACACATTCAATACACAAACTTGTGGAACCAACCATAATACTTAACTCTTGAGCATTTAATGACCCAAATGCATTAAATAACTCACTTACACCAAGACCACCCATAAATGGCCAAGACTCGTCATATTTTACTAAAAGCTAGTGATTAAAGTCTACTAGCACCAACTTACACAATTTATGGGTATTTCATACCCATCTCACCCAACTAGGTCAACCATTACCCATTTGACCCATTTTAACACTTAGACTTACAAATTTGGTCAAACTTAACCCATTAACAAATATTTCATTATTTTACAAGTGTATTAGTGACTAACAACACAATTTAACACTTACAACCCTCAATTTACATGACCAAACCCTAGATTATAGCCATTAGGGGTTTCTTACATCAATATAACCCAAATTCACCCATTTAACCCCCAAATGGGTCTTACAAGTCATAAATGAACAAACCCTAGCCTTAAATCAATTAAAACTTAAAACACGGAGTTAAGACTTACCAACACTATCACAACGTAGCTAGAGACGTAGGGAACAACTTTAAAACTTGGATTCTGGTGATATTTGGTCTCCTTCTTCTCCAAAGTGAGCTCTCTCACTCTAAAACTCTAACTCTCTCTCTAGAATTTAAGATGAAGATGATGAGGTTGTTGAAAGTGAAGTAATGAGCCCAACCAACCTTTTGGTGGCTATAAACTCGGCCACATGTGAAAAGTCCAAAATACCGTTCTTTTAAATTACAAAATAAAAAGTATGCTGATTCAGGGGGTGTGCGCGCCGTGCACACTAAGGCTGATTGCTTTTTCTTCATACGTGTGCGCCTCACACCATAACTAGCGCGCCTCACACATTCCAAACTTCAATTTATGGACATTTTCTTGCACTTTTAACCAATCGAACTTATACCCATCACCTTTATAACCCGCGATAGCATACGAGCTTCAAAATATAGGAAAATAACACAATTTTCTCGATAAACACTTTAAACTATACACAATTGATTGCGGTCAATATTAAACATTTACAAGGTAAAAATGCGTACCTTTAGACCATGTATGAGGAAAACGGCGTGTTACAACTCTCCCCCACTTGAATCGGAGCGCGCCCTCGCGATCCAAGCCGCATGACAAGCTGGAAGATAAACCAAAACAAACTCTTCGGATTCCCACGTAAACTCGAAACCCTTTCGATCATGCCATTGGACCATAAAAGTCCTCACCTCATTGTTACGCATCAATTTAACCTTGTCATCAAGAATAGCTATCGGTTATTCTACATACTCTAGCTGGTTGTTCAAAGTAATCTCATCTAATGGCACCCAAGTCGAGTCATCTGCAAGACACTTACGGAGATGGAAAACATGAAATGTGTTATGGATTCCCTCAAGATCTTCAGGTAACTCTAGTCTAAAAGCAACCTCACCAACATGAGCCAAAACTTTGAAAGGACCAATAAACCGAGGAGCTAACTTCCCTCATTTTTGAAACCGAATAACGCCCTTCCATGGCGAAACTTTAAGCATCACCATGTCACCTTCTTGAAAATCAATCGGTCGCCTTCCTTTATCGGCATAAGATTTTTGTCTATCTTGCGCTGCCTTAAGTCGAGCCCGAATCATCTCAATCTTACTATTCGTCTCTAAAACCAAATCGGTACTCCCGATTTCTCTCTGACCCACTTCACCCCAACAAATAGGAGTTCAACACCTACGCCCATAAAGCATCTCATAAGGTGGAATTCCAATACTAGCATGGTAGCTATTATTGTACAAGAATTCCACCAAAGGCAAGTGCTCATCCCAACTACCACCGAAATCAATAACACACGCCCTTAACATATCCTCCAACATTTGATTCTTACGCTCGATTTGACCGTCCGTTTGAGGATGATACGCCGTGCTCAATTTCTATTGAGTACCCATATCTTCGTGAAACTTATTCCAAAACCGAGACATGAAACGAGTATCTCGATCCGAAACAATAGATATAGGAACCCCATTCTAGTGACCCGTCCTAATTCACCTGGACGAAGTCTTCAACAGTTGGTCCCATTGCGAGGTGATGTCCTAAATTCCATGAACGACTCAATGTAATATGAGCAAATGCACAGCGGAAGATTTCTTTCAAACCTGAGAATAAACATGCTTAAAAGTGTCAACCAAAAGGTTGGTGAGTTCATAGGTTTATCATAACAATCATTTCAATATATAAATAGACCACACGATTTCCGTTTATAAATATATGTACACTCGCAAGTGTATAAAAGTATTCTATAAGCTGTAGGCACCCGGTAACAAGCCTTAACGTTCATGTTTTACCCTCTGAAGTACATCAGATCAAGTGTGTTTAAAATAACCTCGAAGTACTAAAGCATCCCATAGTCAGGATGGGGTTTGTCAGGCCCAATAGATCTATTTTTAGGATTCGCGCCTACCGTACATAGACAAGTAGTTTAATGTTACCAAGCTAAGGGTATATTTCTGGTTTAAACCCACATAGAATTAGTTTTAGTACTTGTGCCTATTTCGTAAAACATTTATAAAACAGCGCATGTATTCTCAGCCCAAAAATATATATTACAAAAGCAATTAAAAATGGAGCAAATGAAACTCACCATACTGTATTTTGTTGTAAAAATACATATGACGACATTAAACAAGTGTAGGGTTTGTCTCGGATCTATGAACCTATATCAAATATATATATATATATATATATATATATATATATATATATATATATATATATATATATATATATATATATATATATATATATATATATATTAACACATATAATGGTAATAGAATAAATTTATGTATTATTAGTGATTTAATTGTTATTTTAACTATGTGTTTCATTAATAACTTAATTAATTACATTTATTAATATTTATTATAAAAATATTAATATAGGTATGTTATCTGTAATAAATATGGTTCTATATAACTAACAGTTATTTGATAGAATAATATTGATAATAATAATAAAAAAAATTTATTTTATTTTATAATAATAGTAATAATAATGATAATAATGATAATTTTTATAAAAATAATGATTTTACTAATAATATTAATAATACTAATATTTATTTTAATAACTATAATGTTAATAATATTAAGAGTTAATAATAATAATAATAATAATAATAATAATAATAATAATAATAATAATAATAATAATAATAATAATAATAATAATAATAATAATAATAATAATAATAAGGGAAGAAATTAAATAACTACCTCAAAGGAATAGTCTTAAAAAAATGCCTAAGTCCGGGTTTGGACCCGCGACGTCACGCTAACTCGATAACAATCCTTAACCATTCGTCTGTTTTTACTTATTTGTTTTATCTCTCGATCTAGATCCTATGAACCATCGTATGTTTTCATTCTTATTAACACTTCATCTCATAGCATCATTTTCATCATTATAATGATCGTCATAATCATCATAATAATAACCCCCATCAATATCATCCCATCATTGAAATTACTTATTAACGTCTTTATTGACATCATTATTTTAATTATTTTTGCTAATTATCATCACAATATCCTGTACATTATTCCGATCATCATCTTTATATTTTCATCATCATCGAACTTGTATCGTCTAACATTTATCATCACTATATTTTACATATCACTTATAATCATCTAACATCTTCATTATTAAAACCCATCATCATCATCTTATATCATCCATCATCCTCACACATCATGATAAACATCATCATCAAAGAATCATGATCACAATTAAGATCATACGCGTATCATTTCTATAACCTAATCATCATCATTATCGACCTACCATTCTAATCAATACACAAATCTAGTATTCATATAACCCCTAATATTCTGTTTCTTCTTCTTCTAAATTAATTCATCACCATAGTAACCTTAACATTTCCATCTCATTGTCATCGTGTCACCCACATATTTTCTAGTCCAACTCTCGGCCCAACAAAAGTAATACAGCCCAATTACAAACATGGTAGCCCAACACAAAAAATAATATCTCGTGGCCCAATCCAACTCTTGGATCACGGCTCAATTAAGCACAAATTCGTAGGCCCAATTGTGCAAAAGAAAAGAGTCCATTACTTTAACATTTTTAGGCGTTTGAAATAATAGAACTTGGTCTAGTTGCACGTGGAAGTGAGAAGGTGTTTGGTGACCGTCATTTTCATCATAGCTGTACATCACCTTCTTTTTAATAGGATAGAATATAAACTAATGCTAGTATCAATCAAAACTATTCGAGTGTTTCCTGTAACGGTTGTAGCAAAGATCGAATGAAAATAGTAGAAGGAAGGATTCGTATAGCAACATAAATCGTAGAATACGCAGCAGTAGTGAACAAAAGTAATTAGTAAAAAAATATATGGTGGGTTCGTGAGGGTTTTCTTGCGAAACAGAAAACTGGGTGAGAGAATTATGAGAGAGAGAGGTTGAAGGAGATGGTTGATTACGACATAACCCGAAACCGCATGTGGTTATAGCTTGGGTGGTGATCTCGTGGCTGTTATAGTCGAGAAGGTTTTATTTTCATTCGTGCAAGGGTGATAGGGTGGAGGTAAAAAGCGATTGTTTAATCGAAGAAAAGAACCATGAAACTAAAGGTGGGAAGTGTTGTGGTTGATGTTCTTGGTTCCAAAACAGAAACTTAACTAGAGACAGCAGTTACTTGGTGGTGTTTGATGGGTTTTGATGTTAGATTATGAAAGTGAAACGATGGTGTGTTCGAAATAATAGAAAAGCAGAAAAACAGGAAATAGTAGCGAGTAGGATAGTAGCAAAGATGGTTTCATTGTGGTTTTAAGTTTAGTTGTAACCGAGAATAGACACATCAGTAGCTGCAATCAATGCAGTTTTAATAGAGTTTGGAGTCGAAAGAAGTCGAGCAGTAGGTAGAATTTAGCAGCCGTTTGAGCTGGATCCACAATCTAGTTGCAGCAGAAAACAGAAACAATAATGATGTTCGAATAAGTTGGTGATTGGAAGTGACAAGAAGTGGGTTTTGTTTTCTTGGTCAAATGGATAAGTTGGTGATTGTGGTTGTGGTAAATCAAATAATAGCAATAGGAGTTTAGAGTTGGTCATCGATTGTGTTTGTTTGGTTTTATGGTGGTGGGTTGGTGGTTTAATGGTGTATGGAAGCTCGATGGTGACGTGGCTTGTGATTGATGTTAGCAGGAGGAATATGAAATAAATAAGTGATGGTTGAAGAAAATTGAGTGAAACATGTATGTATCAATCGATATCTATATATAGAAACAGGGTTTCATAAATATATATCTATATATAATAATAAAATATCGTAACACATTAGAATCAAAAGGAAACAGTATATAAACATAAATGAATTCAGAATCGTGCAATATGAATAATATAGCCAATCAAACACAGTAAATCCAATCCAATCAATTAAACACATTATTTCAAAGATTAATATAATTATTAAATAAAACGTGCGATAAACTAGCAGCCATGAATTATTAATTTGGATTTCCTTCCCGGACTGGATTTCGTGTTCCTTTGTTAGTCAGTGGTGGATAAAGGCACATCGAAAAATATATTTATTTATTTTAGTCATTAAGTGTGTAAAAAAAATGTGATTAAAAAGGTTCGCCATTATTTGTTTTAATATACTCGCGAGCTCGCATCTTACTTGTCTAATATCAATCGAAATTACTAATGGTTTTTACAATCATTCAATATTGATATTCTATGTATATATATATATATATATATATATATATATATAGATTTATTTTAATAATAGATTTTATTATCTTATATTATTTTATCTTTACAACATTTATTTCTAATAACTAAATAATATAATTTTATATTTCGAATTATTATATATATATATTTTAAATACATATATATCTATTTACAATTAATTGTTCGTGAATCATCGAGAACAGTCGAAGGTCAATTGAATATATGAAACAGTTCAAGATTTTTGAGACTCAACCTAACAGACTTTGCTTATCGTGTTGAAAATACAATATCGTATCGAGAGTTTGGTTCAAAATTAGTCGAAATTTTCCGGGTCGTGACACCCATGCCTCGATATCACCTCCTTGATAAACAATTTGGACAAGGTCTCCGACGATATCATTTCCCGAATGGGAAGAAACAAGGCACTCTTCATCAATGGATCAACTATCACCCAAATCGTATCAAATTGGTTCTCGCCGTCTTTGGTAACTTGGTAATGAAGTCCATGGTAATGTGCTCCCATTTACATTTTGAAACTTCCAACGATTGTAACATACCATACGGCTTTTGGTGTTCGGCCTTAACTTGTAAACACATGACGCATTGTTCAACATACTTAACAACATCACGTTTCATGCCGGGCCACCAATACTCCTTCCTTAAATCAAGATACACTTTTGTTGCACCCGGATGAACGAAATACTTTGACTTATGTGCTTCATCAAATAGCACCTTTCTGTAATCGCCCATCTTAGGTACCCACACTCTACCTTGAAAGGACAAGAAACTATGCGGGCCTAAGGTAATGGACTCTGTTTGCCCCATGTTTCTTTCCTCATGTTTGTTGTTAACAAAAGCTTCAATTTGAATCTCACCGAGCTTCACAAGAAAATTGTTAGTAATAATCATGTGCAACGATCCTACTCGTATTGCCGGATGTTGACTCTTTCGAATTAACGCATCCGCGACCACGTTCGCCTTACCTGGATGATAAAGTATCTCATAATCGTAATCCTTTACCACATCCATCCACCTACGTTGATGATAATTCAAATCTCGTTGATTAAAGAGATGTTTCAAACTCTTATGATCCGAATAAATCGTACACTTAACACCATACAAGTAGTGGTGCCAAATTTTCAATGCATAAACCACCGCCGCCAATTCAAGATCGTGAGTCGGGTATCTCCTTTCGTGTTCTTTTAGTTGTCGAGAGGCGTAAGCGATGACTTTACCTATTTTCATTATAACACACCCGATCCCATTTAATGAGGCATCACAATAGACCGTCATATCTTCAATTCCCTACGGTAATACCAACACCGGAGCTTGACACAATTTCTCCTTTAACAATTGGAAAGCAATTTCTTGCTCGTTTTCTCAATTAAACCTCACGTTCTTTCTTGTCAATTTCGTCAAAGGAGAAGCAATTTTAGAAAAGTCTTGGATAAACCGACGATAATAACCGGCCAATCCGAGAAAACTTCGAATTTTCGTAGGCGTAGTCGGTTTTTCCCAATTCTTCACCATCTCTATCTTCCCCGGATCTACTTGAATACCTTCTTTATTCACAATATGGCCAAGGAATTGAACTTCTCTTAGCTAAAATTCACATTTGGAGAATTTAGCATACAACTTCTCCTTCCGCAATGTCTTCAACACTTCACGCAAATGGTGTTCATGTTCCTTCATACTTTTAGAATAGACAAGTATGTCTTCAATGAACACAATTACCGACTTGTCCAACATAGGTTGGCACACCCGGTTCATGAGATCCATGAATGCCACCGGTGCATTTGTAAGACCAAAAGGCATAACTACAAACTCAAAATGCCCGTAATGAGTTTGAAAATCCGTTTTCTTTATACCTTCCTCGCGGACTCGCACTTGATGATAGCCGGACTGTAAGTCAATCTTAGAAAAATACGTTGCACCTTGGAGTTGGTAAAACAAATCGTCAATCCGAGGCAATGGATAATGATTCTTGATCGTCACTTTGTTCAACTCCCGATAATCGATGCACATCCGCATACTACCATCTTTCTTCTTCTCGAATAAAACCGGAGCACCCCATGGTGAGGCACTCGGTCGAATAAAAACCTTTTCAAACAACTCTTGGGTTTGATTTAACAATTCTTGCATTTCCGTCGGCGCCAAACCATAAGGAGTTTTAGCAATGGGGGTAGCCCCGGAACCAACTCAATGCGAAATTTAACTTGTCTTTCTGCCGGAACACCCGGTAACTCATCCGAAAAAACGCCTTCAAATTCATTAACCACCAGAATTTCATGAATGGGTGGTCGCTCATCACGAGTATCAACTAAATGGGCAAGAAAAACCATACCACCAATCTTAAGAAAACGTCGCGCCCGTGCATAAGTGCATAATGGTACGAGTCTTCTTCGCTTATCGCCATGAATAATCAACTCTCCCCCACTTGGGGTCTTTACATGAATGAACTTTTCATGGCATGCAATATCGGCTCTATAACTATCGAGCCAATCCATACCAATAACAATATCAAACTCACCCAAAGTCATCGGGATAAGATCAATTTTAAACGTTTTGGTACCAAACACAACATTACAATCCTTATACACATCAACCCCTAGCACCGTCTTACCATCCACTATTTCAACTTCTACCGGATGACTTAACTTAGCTAGCGATTTATTAAGCTTAGACACAAATCAAGGCAACACAAAAGACAAATTAGCCCCGCTATCAAATAATATCTTTGCCGAATTAGACTTAACCATGAAAGTACCTGAGACATCTTCATTGGATTTCTTGGCCTCATCATTGGTCATCAAATAATTTCACCCCTTAGCCGTACCCGCCGCTTTCTCCAACTTCTTAACATGATCATCCCGCAACTCGGGACACTCCGTCCTTCGGTGCCCTTCTTTACCACAATTAAAACATGTGAGTTTGGTTATAGAAGATGGTTTCGTGCAATCACGGGCCATATGCCCCTTTCGCCTACAATTGTGACAAGAATAAGGAAAAACTCCGGTAGCACCTTTCTTCACACTACCAACACTCTCGATTGCACCTTTACTCTTCTTGTTCGAGTGACTAGTAGCTTCAAACTTCCTTTTGCCAAAAGTAAAGCCACTATTTCTCAAGATGAGCGACTCAAAACCTTTGGCCATATCGAACAACTCATTAAAACTTTTCACCACGTTTACACTAATCTTCTCTTGATAGTTGTCGTTCAAGATTCGATAGAAGTCTTCCTTCAACATATTATCATTCCCAACATACTCCGGAAAAATTTGGGTCTTTGACAAGAAAACGGATTTGAGAGTGTTCAAATCCATGGACCCTTGCCTCAAGGCACGCAACTCGTCCTTAAGTCTAGTAAGATCAGCCAAAGTTCGGTACTCTTGGAAAAACTCCGCCTTGAGCTCGTCCCAAGTGAAATCCATACATTGTTCCTCACCATAAAGTTGGATTTTCGCGTCCCACCAGAACTTAGCATCGCCCCTCAACATGCTACAACCATACCTCATCTTTTTATCAAGAGGACATTCACAAGTACGAAAAGCCCCCTCCATATCGGAGATCCATCAGGCACTCTTAAGGGGGTCCCGTTTGCCCTCAAAAGTAGGAGGTTGAGCATCTTTAAAGTTCTTGTAGAAAAAGTCTCGTCTTCCAACATTATCCTCGTAAAGGACGACCTTAACTTGTTCCTTGACTAGATTGACCACTTGCTCATTAATCGAATCTACGAACATCTTCTTAACATCCTCCAAAAAGGCCGCATGACGCCTTTGCATAATGGCATTAACTTTGGCTGTGAACTCGGGGTCCTCGCTCGTGCCCCCGTTTTCGTTATCGGGTCCGTTTCTTGTCTTTATTCTATAAAACATAATAGGTTAAACAACGAAACGAAAAGAAACGACACATATATATACACATATACACCTCACCGCCCCATCTTGCTCAACAATCGTCGTACATCGCTTGTTTGACACGATTTGCACCCGTAACAATGGTAGCTAGTCATTATTACGCGAACACGTCGCATCAACTTACTAGTACAATGTCTATCTCGCTTGATGATTGCAAATACAACACAAAACAAGTAGCGCAAGGTTAGTTCATATAAACCGATGCACTAACCAAACCCGGTCCGACCCGTCTCCTACAAGTCCCGCATAAAATGCATACACAATAAAGTCTAAGTCTAGATACTTATCTCAGGTCGCCTAAATCCCTTAGACGATGCTCTGATACCACTTGAAACAACCCAACCCGTATTCTATACAACAAATTTTTTTTTTAAATAATAAACCATTAACGCCCAATTTAAATGGTTACATGAAGTAAATCGTTACATAGGACGAGTTTAAAGTTTACAAAGAATGCACGAAGGACCTTAATCAAATGTAATGTAAGTTCGACCCATTAACATGATAGTTTTAATCCAAACAACACTCGAGCATGGTTTGGGGCTAAACTACCCAAAACACTAGGTCGACTTTCAAAAGCTTCAACAAGCATCCAACAAGGGAAAACTAGTGCCCAACAACCCCCTTCCCTTTCTCCGCACCTGCATCTAAAATGGTAAACAACGAGAGGGGTAAGCTAATGTTTAGTGAATGCAATAATTATACATATACATATATAATCTACTTACTTGCAATCACTCACACAATACCGCATACAAGCTAGAAATTCGACAACCATACAAACATCATGCATAAAGCTAATATCCGCAATTCACAATAAGCTAGCAACTCCAATAACATATAGTTCACAATTTAATATACTAATACAAAAATTCACACAACCATGGTTAACCAATCGTACAAGGGAACGGTACTCGCGAAAGACCCTCAGAGTTCATAATATCCATTAGTGTACTTAACACCGCGTAATCACTAATCCCCCGGGTGATGTCTTAAACACCGCGACTAACTTACCCCCATGACAATGTGATGTCTTAAACACCGCGACTATCCCACATGTCAATCAAACCCATGAGTGGTGTATTGAACACCACGACTATCCCACTCGTTGCGTAGAATGTGGTATCTTAAACACCGCGACTATCCCACATTTCATGCTACACAAATAAATAAATTATATACGTACACGCATAATTATTCCACTCACCTTATCATGCCGGTGGTGATTAAATACTTCTGTAAACTTCAAAGCAAAGTACCTAATACATTAAGTATACATTCAATACACAAACTTGTGGAACCTAAAATGTCCCGTTCATATTGATTATAAACGTTCCATATTAATTGATTTCGTTTCGAGGTTTTGACCTCTATATGAGACATTTTTCAAAGACTGCATTCATTTTTAAAACAATCATAACCTTTATTTTATCTATAAAGGTTTAAAAAGCATTACGTAGATTATCAAATAATGATAATCTAAAATATACCGTTTACACACGACCATTACATAATGGTTTACAATAAAAATATATTACATCAAAAATAAGTTTCTTGAATGCAGTTTTTACATAATATCATACAAGCATGGACTCCAAATCTTGTCCTTATTTTAGTATGCAACAGCGGAAGCTCTTAATAATCACCTGAGAATAAACATGCTTAAAACGTCAATAAAAATGTTGGTGAGTTATAAGTTTAACCTATATATTATCAAATCATAATAATAGGCCACAAGATTTCATATTTCAATATACATCCCATACATAGAGATAAAAATCATTCATATGGTGAACACCTGGTAACCGACATTAACAAGATGCATATAAGAATATCCCCTATCATTCCGGGAAATCCTTCGGACATGATAAAAACGAATTCGGAGTACTAAAGCATCCGGTACTTTGGATGGGGTTCATTAGGCCTAATAGATCTATCTTTAGGATTCGCGTCAATTAGGGGTGCACTAATTCTCAAAATTAGTGATGTTCCCTAATTCTTAGGCTACCAATCAAAAAGGGGCATATTCGGCTTCGACCATTCAACCATATAATGTAATTTCGATTACTTGTGTCTATTTCGTAAAATATTTATAAAAATTGTGCATGTATTCTCAGTCCAAAAATATAAAGGGTAAAAAGGCGAATGAAACTCACTTTCACAGATTTTTACTTCGTCGGGAGTAAGACTTGGCAACTGGTCGATTCACGAACCTATAACAAATATATACATATATATATATCAAAGTATGTTCAAAATATATTTACAACATTTTTAATACATTTTGATGTTTTAAGTTTATTAAGTGAGCTGTCCTCGTTAGTAACCTACAAATAGTTGTCCATAGTTAGATGTACAGAAATAAATTGATATATATTATCTTGAATTAATCAACGACCCAGTGTATACACGTCTCAAGCTAGATCACAACTCAAAGTATATATATTTTTGGAATCAACCTCAACCCTGTATAGCTAACTCAAACATTACTGCATATAGAGTGTCTATGGTTGTTCCAAATAATATATATATAATACATTTGCATACCTGTCTATGGTATCCCAAGATAACATAATATATTAGAATACATGTATAATACAATATAAGTTAGCTAGGATATGATTTGTATAGAATTTTTACAATATTTTCCGTAGCTACAACAATAAAAAAATATCCAATCTTGTTTTACCCATAACTTCTTCGTTTTAAATCCGTTTTGAGTGAATCAAATTGCTATGTTTCATATTGAACTCTATTTTATGAATCTAAACAGAAAAAGTCTAGGTTTATAGTCAAAAATATAAGTTACAAGTCGTTTTTGTAAGAGGTAGTCATTTCAGTCGAAAGAACGACGTCTTGATGACCATTTTGAAAAACATACATTCACTTTGAGTTTAACCTTGATTTTTGGATATAGTTTCATGTTCATAAGAAAAATAATTTTCCCAGAAGAACAACTTTTAAATCAAAGTTTATCATAGTTTTTAATTATCAAACCCAAAACAGCCCGCGGTGTTACTACGACGGCGTATGTCCGGTTTTACGGTGTTTTTCGTGTTTCCAGATTTTAAATCATTAAGTTAGCATATCATATAGATATAGAACATGTGTTTAGTTGATTTTAAAAGTCAAGTTAGAAGGATTAACTTTTGTTTGCGAATAAGTTTAGAATTAACTAAACTATGTTCTAGTGATTTCAAGTTTAAACCTTCGAATAAGGTAGTTTTATATATATGAATCGAATGATGTTATGAATATTATTACTATCTCGGGTTTTGTGGATAAACCTACTGGAAATGAGAAAAATAGATCTGGCTTCAAAGGATCCTTGGATGGCTTGAAAGTTCTTGAAGCAGAATCATGACACGAAAACAAGTTCAAGTAAGATCATTTTCACTCGAAATAAGATTGTTATAGTTATAGAAATTGAATCAAAGTTTGAATATGAGTATTACCTTGTATTAGAAAGATATCTTACTGTAAATAAGAAAGATTTCTTGCAGTTGGATGATCACTTTAAAAGATTGGAAGTAAGCTAGCAAACTTGGAATTATTCTTGATTTTATGAAACTAGAACTTATAGAATTTATGAAGAACACTTAGAACTTGAAGATAGAACTTGAGAGAGATCAATTAGATGAAGAAAATTGAAGAATGAAAGTCTTTGTAGGTGTTTTTGGTCGTTGGTATATGGATTAGATATAAAGGATGTGTAATTTTGTTTACATGTAAATAAGTCATGAATGATTACTAATATTTTTGTAATTTTATGAAATATTTCATGCTAGTTGCCAAATGATGGTTCCCACATGTGTTAGGTGACTCACATGGGCTACTAAGAGCTAATCATTGGAGTGTATATACCAATAGTACATACATCTAAAAGCTGTGTATTGTACGAGTACGAATACGGGTGCATATGAGTAGAATTGTTGATGAAACTGAACGAGGATGTAATTGTAAGCATTTTTGTTAAGTAGAAGTATTTTGATAAGTGTATTGAAGTCTTCCAAAAGTGTATGAATACATATTAAAACACTACATGTATATACATTTTAACTGAGTCGTTAAGTCATCGTTAGTCGTTACATGTAAATGTTGTTTTGAAACCTTTAGGTTAACGATCTTGTTAAATGTTGTTAACCCATTGTTTATTATATCTAAAGAGATTTCAAATTATTACATTATCATGATATTATGATATATAAATATATCTTAGTATGATATATATATACAGTTAAATGTTGTTACAACGATAATCGTTACATATATGTCTCGTTTCGAAATCATTAATTTAGTAGTCTTGTTTTTACATATGTAGTTCATTGTTAATACACTTAATGACATGTTTACTTATCATTTATCATGATTAAACATAGTGTATCAATATCTTAATATGATTCATATGTATTTAGTAAGACGTTGTTATAACGATAATCGTTATATATATCGTTTCGAGTTTCTTAATTCAATAAACTCAATTTTATGTATATAACTCATTGTTAAAATACCTAATGAGATACTTACTTATCATAATATCATGTTAACTATATATATAATCATATATATGTCATCATATAGTTTTTACAAGTTTTAACGTTCGTGAATCACCGGTTAACTTGGGTGGTCAATTGTCTATATGAAACCTATTTAAATTAATCAAGTCTTAACAAGTTTGATTGCTTAACATGTTGGAAACACTTAATCATGTAAATAACAATTTCATTTAATATATATAAACATGGAAAAGTTTGGGTCACTACAGAACCAACCACAATACTTAAATCTTGAGCATTTAATGACCCAAATGCATTAAATAACTCACTTACACCAAAACCGCCCATAAATGGCCAAGAATCATCATATTTCACTAAAAGCTAGTGATTAAAGTCTACTAGCACCAACTAACACAATTTATAGGTATTTCATACCCATCTCACCCAACTAGGTCAACCATTACCCATTTGACCCATTTTAACACTTAGACTTACAAATTTGGTCAAACTTAACCCATTAACAAATCTTTCATCATTTTACAAGTGTGTTAGTGACTAACAACACAATTTAACACTTACAAACCTCAATTTACATGACCAAACCCTAGATTATAGCCATTAGGGTTTCCTTACATCAATATAACCCAAATTCACCCATTTAACCCTCAAGTGGGTCTTACAAGTCTTAAATGAACAAACCCTAGCCTTAAATCAATTAAAACTAAAAACACGGAGTTAAGACTTATCAACACTATCACAACGTAGCTAGAGACGTAGGGAATAACTTTAAAACTTGGATTCGGGTGATATTTGGTCTCCTTCTTCTCCAAAGTGAGCTCTCTCACTCTAAAACTCTAACTCTCTCTCTAGAATTTAAGATGAAGATGATAAGGTTGTTGAAAGTGAAGTAATGAGCCCAACCAGCCTTTTGGTGGCTATAAACTCGGCCACATGTGAAAAGTCCAAAATACCCTTCTTTTAAATTACAAAATAAAAAGTATGCTGATTCAGGCGTGTGCGCGCCGCGCACACTATAATACGCGCCCCGCGCACCAAGTGTAATTTTTGACTAATTGCTTTTTCTTCATACGTGCGCGCCTCACACCATAACTAGCGCGCTTCACACATTCCAAACTTCAATTTATGGACATTTTCTTGCACTTTTAACCAATCGAACTTATACACACCACCTTTATAACCCGCGATAAAATACGAGCTTCAAATTATAGGAAAATAACATAATTTTTGCGATAAACACTTTAAACTATACGCAATTGATCTCGGTCAATATTAAACGTTTACAAGGTAAAAATGCGTACCTTTAGACCATGTATGAGGAAAACGGGGTGTTACAGTATTATTACTATTTTAACAAATAAATGATATTTATATAAAACTATATTTATTACATATATCATCACTATATTAATATTACATGCAATTTTTTTAAATAGAATTTTATTAACTATAATTATATAATATTAATTAAGTTACATATAATATATAAAGATATTTATATATTATAGATAATAATATAATCATATATATAAATATTAATTTTAATACATTAGATATATATATATAAAACATTAATATATAATTTATAATATATTTATAATACTAATATATTATAATAAATGATAGATATTATATTTATATAAATTATGAATGAATTATTTATAAAAATATTTTTAATGAGTATTTACTAGAAATAATAAAATTATTATGATAAATATTAGTTATTTAAAGTATATGAAATAAATATAGTTAATTAATTTATTAATGAAACATATAATTTATTAACATAACAATAATATCACTAATAAATATATATAAATTTATTCGATTACAATTATGTGTTTTAATATATATAGCAGATATATTTTCGTGAATCCGAGGCCAACCCTGCATTGTTCAGTTCCGTCGTATGCATATTTTGCTACAAAATATAGTATCGTGAGTTTATTTGCTCCTTTTTTATTAAATGCTTTTGCAAAATATATTTTTGGGCTGAGAATACATGTGCTGCTTTTATAAATGTTTAACGAAATAGACACGAGTACTTAACTACATTCTACGACAAAATTGTTATACCGAATATCCCTGTTTTGCTTGGTAACCTAAGAATTAGTGAACTGGCCACTAATTAACGCGAATCCGAAAGATATATCTATGGGCATTGACATGCCCCAGTCAGAGAATTTGAACTTCTTTAGTACTTCGATTTTTAGCATACTGATTGCGAGATGCCTGTATGCTGGGGGATATTCTATATGCATTTTTGTTAATGTCGGTTACCAGGTGTTCAATAGTATGGATGATTTTTATACAGATGAGTGTTCCTGTATGTTGTTTATAAAATGAAATCTTGTGGTCTAATGAAAATTATTGAAATCATTGTTTATGATAAACCTATGAACTCACCAATCTTTTGGTTGACAATTTTAAGCATGTTTATTCTCAGGTATTAAAGAAATCTTCTGCTGTACATTTGCTCATTTTAAAGATAATACATGGAGTCGCTCATGGCATACTCCGAAAGACGTTGCATTCAAAATCATCACCGTGTATCATATTTGGAAATCATCACAGTTGTTAAGCTGGAAAATGTTATTTATGATGATTGTCTATACGTATATGATGTATTCGTCCATATAGATTTGGACCAGTCATGACAGTTGGTATCAGAGCGTTGGTCTTAGCGAACCATAATTTGCATTAGTGTGTCTAACCGGCATTTATTAGGATATATTAGTGAGTCTGGACTTTGACCGTATCTTCATGTTAAAAGTTTTGCTTATCCTTTCTTGTTGGAAATTAGCCGCTTATCATTCTTAGTCTAGACACGCTTACTACATTTATTGCATAGATAGTGTATAGACAAATTCATATCTTTCGAAAATTCCTCCGTAACTTATGGGATTTTGGTATTATATATACATATGTAAATTATATATTGAAGAATACCAATCTAAGTCATATAATCTATTTCATATCAAAAATCATTTCCCTGATTGTACAATCCTCGGATTCTGACAGCTATTCCGATATGGATATCCACCTGAGCTTCGAAAGCAATGTAACCGGAATGGATCAACTAATTAGCTATCATCTATTTTGGATGAAATGGGGATGGGTTCGTAGTCGACTTAACCATTAGAGACGAGAAGAAGGTAATCCTTTCCACCAACTAAATTCACCTCTTGGCGAAGAACCTGAAGCACTTAACGGAGAACCATTCCGAAACACCATTTTCACCCTCATTTCCAAGATATCTCGCAACGATTATATAATATCTCAAATACTAAATCTTATTCATCCTCTTGTTCCAACCGCCAATCATTCCGGAGTAATAAAAGAAATCAACGAGCTTCGTACTCGAGTAGTGGCTTTTGAGAATATGGTGCAAAATTTACAAGAACCAGCAGCATCACCAGCACCAACAGCACCACCAACATCAGCACCAACAGCACCAGTACCACCAACAACAACATCCGCATCGCAAGCCTCTACATCACAATCTATACCTCGAGCATCAATATCATACGCACCATAGACACCAAGTGATCAAGCATATTTTCACGTGGTCAAGGTGAACCTACAATTGAGTTCATAAAAGGTTTAAGGACTATCAATATTAGAACCTCTGACCTTAGTCGTGGATAACCCACATCGGTATGGTTTCGATTTCGATAGGGTGGCCGATTTGAGAGTTCACCAACAGCCCAGCATACGGGGTTGAGTGGCCCAAAGACATGAAGGTTTCATAGTTTGTAACATACCTGAAAGTCTTGATGTGAATGATCGTATGAAGCTTGTTCGTACGATAATATGTATGATGTGTTACGTATTAGTAACGATTGTTTTTAGGGTTTGAGAGCTATGTATTTATAGGCTCACGAATTAGGGTTTGGATAGGATTTCATCCCCAATTAAATGCTATCTGTTCCCTAACTAACTTACGTTATTTAAGAAAAAGAATTTGAATTAATTATGCCATAAATTCTTCAAGAATATAATAAACCCTTATGCAAGTATACGAAACTCACATCATTTGGTATTGGCGCATAGAATGCGGCTATACCCGTGCCATATATCTTAAATGGAAATTAGTGTGCTGCTCAGGACTTTGGATGCCTAATCTGTATGGTCATGCGGATATACGTATCATTAAGTCCCCCAGTTCGATGTTGTATACGATGAAAATAAGTGTATGACATCGAACTAGTAAGAAAAAACTTATACACAAAATGAACCGATAAAAGTCTTAAACCCAAATGAACATGCTTTATATTTATATTTTAATGCATAGTAAGATTCCAAGTGTAACCGGATAGTGTATAAGTTTATTTAAATATTTATGTGTAACCGGGTACTGTGGTAACATTAAATGCAATGTATGCGTGAAGTCACTAAACTGTCTTTTCGGCTGTATTTTTTGCACCTGAGGTGACAGCTGTCACTGTTTACCAAAAAGGTAATGATTGTAATTATGCAACCGCCTGGTAATGCTAACGTTCACCGATCATCTTAACAAGGTGTTTAGCTTAAGATTACCACACGTGTACGGTTGTGATTTCACCTCTGTTATTTTTTGACCTACGTATTTTATCTATAAATACCGCTTTGGCATATTCGTCTCTTAATCTTTTCCATTTACAGCCATTCACAGCCTTTCATCTTCTCTGCCAAAAAACCCTTTTTCAAGGTATCTGATAGTAAAAAGTTGTTTACCATACGCTTATACTTTTTTGCATTCCACTACTTAACCTTACTTACATACTAACTGCGTATGCATATTTTGACAATTTTATTTTATTTTGTAGATGAAGATGGAGTCGTATGCACCTGCTCCTGTCGCCGATTCTGGTAATCTCCCAAACGTTCCTACTATTCGACCGGAAACTACATCCTTGCTTTGTAAAGTAAATGAAGTTAGGAGCTTCTGCAATCATAAGAGGTTTTTTGATGAAGGTATTTATTTGACCATCAACCTTGTTTGAAGATTTGGCTGTAAATTTTCACATCGTTACTTATTTTGCTTATTATTTTCAGGCCCTAGTACTGTATCCCACGATTCTTCCCGTGTAAAGCGTACATGCCTGAATCCTGTTGATTCATCTCCATTGATCCCCAACATCAACGATTTTATGAAATTTCCAATGTTAGTTTTTGCCGAACAATTTTCTTACTTACAATCTTGTGCACCCCTTCATCTGGTGCAGAAGTTTGCTGATCTATCTCCTGCTGAAGAGCTGTATGTTGATGTTCAATCTACATTATTCAAATTGGCCAAAGATTTTAACCGCCTTCACCAAAAATCAGCTGCTCTTGCTAATCCACCGGCGACATCATCAACGGATGCACCCTAGATAAGTTTGTTAGAAGAGGACAATTCCAGGCTTTCTGCCCAACTTGTGGTTACGGTAACTGCACATATGCAGGTGGAGGAGTGCATCAATGTTCTGATGCTAAAGAGATAGCAGGATCAAGATCAACACAACACTGAGAAGAAATTCATGGAGTCCAAAATTTCATCTTTGTCTGCGAAGCTAAAGGAGGCGAAAAGTCATGTTGTCTTTCTTAATCAAAGTTTCAATGACTGGATTGCTGCCCAAGAATCATGGGGCACAAAACATGATGCGGTGAAGGCAGAGTACGACATCCTTCATAGGGTTTGCCGATAATTGTGCAACACGCCCTTGATTGCAAAGCTGTCGAACAGTGATTTGGTGCAGCGATGGTAGTTGCGTGTGCGTATGAGTGCACCTTGTTCTGGGATATTATTTGTTAGGAAATGTAGGTGCTGCCTTCCATTCCTCCTAAGGTTTCTGAACTTCTTTCTGATGGCATAAAAGAAAAATGTGACCATGCTTGTGCCTTGCTGGAGCAGATACCCATTCCCCATTTGGAGCATTTGGTGAATGATGCAAACATCTCCGCCCAGCAGATTGTTAATGACAAGTTCAACTGAATTTGTTATGTGAAATGCCCTGTTCATATTAATTATAAACGTTTCATATTAATTGGTTTCTTTGCGAGGTTTTGACCTCTATATGAGACGTTTTTCAAATCTTGCATTCGTTTTTAAAAACAACCATAACCTTTATTATTGAATAAAGGTCTTAATGACATAATTTAGATTGTCTATCAAAGACATTCTCCTCAAATACATAAGTTTTTACACAACCCATTACAATATGATCAAATATATTACAACAAATACTCCGAATGCAAGTTTAAACAATATAAACAATTATGCCGACTCCAAATCTTGACCTTGGGTTGCCATACGATAGCGGAAGCATTTTTAATATTCACCTGAGAATAAACATGCTTAAAATGTCAACAAAAATGTTGGTGAGTCATAAGTTTAATTTCTATATAATAATCATAACATTTAATAAGCCACAAGATTTCATTTAATTAAATGCGCAGGATCATTACAACTGCAAAAATCATTCATACGATGAGTCGCCTGGTAACCGAACTTAACATAGAGTGCTTAAGATATCTGGCATCATACATTCCACTATTCAAATGTATGACAAGAACCCTTCGAAGTACTAAAGCATTTCCATTATTCAAAATGGGGGTGGTTGGTGCCCGTAGATCTACCTTTAGGATTCGCGCCAATTAGTGTTTTTCACTAATTCTTAGGTTACCAAGCATAATAATAATAATAAGTACAGATATCTGGCATAACAAAACAATCATAGAATGTAGTTTCATGAACTTGAGCTTATGTTGTAAAACATTTATAAATTTGCATGTATTCTCATCCCAAAATAATTTAGATAGTAAAAATGGGACTATAACTCACTTGTGATGATTTCCGAATAGATGGTGATAAGACTTGGCCTTTTGACAAATTCACGAACCTAATAATAATATTCTTGTGTCAAGATATATATATATATATATATATATATATATATATATATATATATATATATATATATATATATATATATATATATATATATATATATATATATAACTAATATTCCATACTTATGATAACTTGTGATAATTTTAATTGTCCATTGTTAGTAGTCCAACGTTCGTAGTCCAATAGTCCAATAGTGCAACAGTATAAATATAAATGCGTATATTGTGTTAGAATTCACTAACACTATAATATATTATCTTAATATAATAAGACACATAATATGTATATTGTCTGTAGCAATCCACGACCCATTGTATACATGTCTCAGGCTCGATCACAACTCAAAGTATATAATATTTTGGAATCCACTTTGACCCACAGCCAACTCGAGATTACTGCCAATGGTGTCTAATAGTTCATTCCAATAATATATATAGAAGAAGTCAAAATTATATGTCAAAACTTTGTATACGAGTCCGCGGTGATCAAGTCATATATATATATGGTGCCTTACGATCTTTATTAAGACTATAATATTTTGTCGTAGAACTTAATCACGACTATTATAAATTGTATTTCCATAAGTTCGGGAATAAGACATGTATAAATACATGTAGGATACAAGGTAAGTTAGCTAGGATAAGGTTAGCATCTATTTTTATAAATCATGTCCGTAGCTAAAAATTAAGAAAAATATCCAATTTTGTTTTACCCATAATTTCTTCGTTACAAATCCGTTTTGAGTGATTCGAGTTGCCATGATTTCGTATCGAACTCAACATTATTAATATTAACATAAAAAGTATGGGTTTATAGTTGAAAATACAGCTTAGGTGTCTAATAAGAGAAGATAGTCATATCCGTCGTAAGAACGACATCTTGATGACCCTTTTTGAAAAACATACTTCCACTTTGAGTTTAACCATGGATTTTGGATATATTTCATATCCATATAAAATAAGATTTTTCACCAAAGAAAATCTTTTAATTTAAAGTTTAAGATAGGTTTTTAAAATTAAACCCAAAACAGCCCCTGTTCGACTAAGACGGCTTATATTCGATTTTAAGGTGTTCTTTGTGTTTACAAGTTTTATATCCTGATGTTAGCTTGACATAGTGTCATAATACATGTGTTGAAGTGTTTTAAAAGTCAAGTTAGAAGGATTAAGTTTATTTGCAAATAAGTTTAGAAATAATCTAAACTATGTTCTTGTTGTTATTAGTTATAACTCAAAATAAGATAGCTATATGAATACGAATTGAATAAGATTATGAATAAGGTTATTACCTCAAATCAAATGAGTAAAGTTGCTGGAGAAATAAGGAGAATATCTTGAGTTCAAAGATACCTTTGATGGCTTGGAATTATTGAAGTGTTCTTGATCAAGCTTTGTTATGATGATTATAACTTGGATTATGAGACCAATACTTGCTGAATTGAATGGAGGTTTGAGAGAGTGTTTGAGTATGTGTTTAGAGGGTAAAATGATGTAGTTAATTGGAATGAAATGGATGGTTATTTATCCTACATGTTGGCATCAAAATGGGGACAACAACATGGCTCCATGATTTGTAATTTTATGCATTTAGTCATACTAGTTTCCAAGCCATGGTTCCCACAAGTCTACATCATGTTTATGCATGTCTCACAACTGATTGAGGGCTGCTAAGATCAATAATTTGGTATGTATATACCCATAGTAAATACATATATAAGCTGGGTATTATACGGGTATAAATACCGTATGAATACGAATAGGATTCTTGATAAAATTGAATGAGAAAATGGGTATAGCTATCTTTATTGAGTATAAATATATTGATATATATTATTAAGTCTTTCAAAAGTGTATTAATACAATACATATACATACATTTTAATTTAGAAGTTATTACAACGTTAATCGTTATATATATGTATATAGTCTTGAAGTCTTTAAGTTAGTAATCTCATTTTATGTATATAACCAATTGTTATTATATACAATGAGATACTTAAATATCATTTTAACAAATCATAAGTATATATATATATATATATATCCATATATACATCATTATATAATTATTTCAAATTATGATGTTCGTGAATCGTCAGACAGACTGGGTGGTCAAACATTTGCATGAAATCCATTCCAAATATATATATCTTGACAAGTTTGATTGCTTAACATGTTGGAAACATTTAATTATGTAAATATTAATCTTCAATATATTAGCGGAAAAATCCGGGTCGTTACATTATGCTACCTGAAATAGATGTTGTTAGTCCATATCGGGTAGCGATTTTTTGGTAGTGAGGGATGGGCCTTGCAATTTCGAAGGTTTCGCATCCCTATATTATATTTTCTTTTTCGTTTAAAGTAGGGTATGCGTCTGATTGCTGCGGGTGAGGATTATATACTCTCCTTAGTGTAGGGCAACGTTTCAGCCAAGCCACCCTATTATTATTAGTATATATTAGTTTTTATTTTATATTAGTCACACCATTATGACAGGCATTTAGACTTTTTATCTTTTGCTCTGAATGTAATTGGTACTTAAATTTCATTATCAAATATATTTCTTTGTTATGTGCATTTTTACCATTGTATCTTGCGAATACATTATGGCGAATATAACGATTCTTTACAATTTTTATGTGCATCATAACTTTTTTTTAGAATAAATGTCATGATTTCATGACGGGAGCGACCCCTCAATCTTATCGTGATCTTTTTATTCTTGCGCTAACAATCCAATGTTATACGCAAAGGATGCAAACCAATGCTTGTATGTTTATACTCAAGAGTTTTATAAAAATTTTATAAGTGTTTACGCATAAGCAATCCAATGCAATTTATCCATATTTAAGAAAAACCAATATCTTTATTCAAGAGTCTTCCGGCCACGCTAATGTCCGGGTATTTTTAAACAAGTAAACCAAACTTGTATATTATAGTCTAGACTCTGCAAGTCTCCGTCTTGCGCGGTGTACAAGCGTTTGAAACAATCCAATGTTTTTACTATTGTCCCCATTAAAAATAGTATTAGTAACCAAACTAAACTATGCCACTTGAAACTCGGAATGTGTCTGATAATGCTAAAAACGAACATATATTTCATAGCATTATTCCTCAAGAAAGACAAGCTTTTAGTTGCAATTGTTCTATTTAAAAGTGATATTCGTTTAAATAATAAAAGGTGAAGACAAAAGACAGATTCGACGAATTGAAGACGCAAACGACCAAAAAGCTCAAAAGTACAAAATACAATCAAAGAGGTTCCAATTATTGATAAGAAACGTCTCGAAATTACAAGAGTACAAGATTCAAAACGCAAAGTACAAGATATTAAATTGTACGCAAGGATGTTCGGAAATCCAGAACCGAGAGCAGAGTCAACTCTCAACGCTCGACGCAACGGACTAAAAATTACAAGTCAACTATGCACATAAATATAATATAATATTTAAATAATTCTTATAATTATTTATATATTATATAAATAATAAAAATCCGTCGGCAAGAAAGACTCCAAAGTTGGTGAGCTGTATTTTCAAACTCCGCGACTCGCGGAGTTTGAAGGAAAAAATTGCCGCGAGTCGCGGAGTATCCCTGAACTCAATTCCCTATAAAGCCAACCGAATTCTGATCATTTTTCACAATCATATATCCATCCTCTCTATATCTATACGTAAATATTTATATTTATATTTTAATTTTAATTTTAATTTTAATTTTAATCCTAATAATAAGGGTATGTTAGCGAATGTTGTAAGGGTGTAAGTCGAAATTCTGTCCGTGTAACGCTACGCAATTTTTAATCATTGTAAGTTATGTTCAACCTTTTTAATTTAATGTCTCGTAGCTAAGTTATTATTATGCTTATTTAATCCGAAGTAATCATGATGTTGGGCTAATTACTAAAATTGGGTAATTGGGCTTTGTACCATAATTGGGGTTTGGACAAAGGAACGACACTTGTGGAAATTAGACTATGGGCTATTAATGGGCTTTATATTTGTTTAACTAAATGATAGTTTGTTAATGTTAATATAAATATTTACAATTGGGCGTCCCTATAAATTACCATATACACTCGATCGGACACGATGGGCGGGGTATTTATATGTACGAATAATCGTTCATTTAACCGGACACGGGAATGGATTAATAGCCACTAGAATAATTAAAACAGGGGTGAAATTATGTACAAGGACACTTGGTATAATTGATAACAAAATATTAAAACCTTGGGTTACACTCAGTCGACATCCTGGTGTAATTATTAAACAAAGTATTAAAATCTTGTTACAGTTTAAGTCCCCAATTAGTTGGAATATTTAACTTCGGGTATAAGGATAATTTGACGAGGACACTCGCACTTTATATTTATGACTGATGGACTGTTATGGACAAAAACCAGACGGACATATTAAATAATCCAGGATAAAGGACAATTAACCCATGGGCATAAAACTAAAATCAACACGTCAAACATCATGGTTACGGAAGTTTAAATAAGCATAATTCTTTTATTTCATATTTAATTTCCTTTATTTTATATTTAATTGCACTTCTAATTATCGCATTTTTATTGTTATTGTATTTAATTGCACTTTTAATTATCGTACTTTTTAATTATCGCAAGTTTATTTTATCGCACTTTTATTATTCGCAATTTCATTATCGTTATTTACTTTACGCTTTAAATTAAGTCTTGTATTTATTTATTATTTTACATTTGGTTTTAACTGCGACTAAAGTTTTAAAATCGACAAACCGGTCATTAAACGGTAAAAACCCCCCTTTATAATAAAAATATTACTTATATATATATTTGCATTTTTATAAAAGTAAACTAATATAGCGTTAAGCTTTGTTTAAAGATTTTCCCTGTGGAACGAACCGGACTTACTAAAAACTACACTACTGTACGATTAGGTACACTGCCTATAAGTGTTGTAGCAAGGTTTAAGTATATCCATTCTCTAAATAAATAAATATCTTGTGTAAAATTGTATCGTATTTAATTGTATTTACTTGTAAAATTTAATAGTATTATATACACTCTGCTCAAACTATCAAGTATTTTTGGCACCGCTGCCGGGGAATCGCTTAAAAGTCGGAAGCGCAACGCTAATATAAAAAAAAAATTTTATTTTTAGTTTACTTTTATAAAAATACGTTTTTGTAAAAAATTTACGTTTTTTTAATTATTCGAAAATATAAAAAGAAAAACAAAAATATAAGTATTTTTAAGATTTTGTTAAATATTTAAGTTTTATAAAGTTTCTTTATTTTTATATAAGTTTTATTTAAGTATTTTGTTTTTATTTAAAACATATAAAAAAAACCGAAAAAAATAAAAATAAAATATATATATAAATCTAGTTTTACGATTTTTATTTAAAAAATTATAAAGTAGTTCTATTTTTATTTTAGTTTTTAAATATAAGTTTTTATTATATAAATATTTAGATTTTAAAACAGAAAAATATAAAACAGAAAATATAAAAAAAAAGAAAAAAAAACGTCGAATTTCAAAACTGTACCAGAGTTGAATTTTGGAACCCCGCGACTCGCGGAGTTTGCTGCCTCGACTACCGCAACTCGCGGAGCTACCCTGACACTGACAGAAACCCTAATCTGCATTTAATTACGGGTAATTATTAATTATTATTATTATTAACCCTAATTAATTATTATTATTATAATTAGTTTTACTTTTTATTTAATTTATATTTTAGTTAAATTAGTTTAATTAAATTGTAAAATTAATAGTTTTAATAAATAAATAATATAAAAATAATATTTTTATAAAAATTGTACTTTTTACAACTTTTTGTATATTTTTATATTTTGTCCCTTTTCAATCGTTTTAGCGTAATATTTGTATTTTTAGCTCATATTTAGTTTTAAATTTAGTTTTTGCCATAGTTATTTTTACTTCTAGATTTTTAGGCTTTGCCGTAAAATCCCTTAAGTGCTTTTTTTAGACTAAGATTTAGGTACTTTAGAATTTTGCGACGCCTTTTTAAGTTTTAGTTTTTTTTTTTTTTTAAGTTATTGCCATTTGGGATATAGTTTTTCCTGTAAGCTTTAATATTTTTAGACACCTTTTACTATGTATCAATTATCATTCCAATTAGTAATCTCAATTTGCGATTATAATTTTAAGTTAGTTGTGGTAATAAGGTTAGGTTAGTCAAGTGTTTTTAAGTTTTATAAGTTTCTTTTATTTTTCCGTCACCTTTTATTTTTCAACCATTTTTCTTTTTCGACCTTTTTCGACGAGCTCTTTTTCTTTCTTATTTCTCGCTATCCTAGTTTTTAGGACATAGTTTTTTAATCTACTTCTTATCTAAATTTCTTAAAATTACGAAAATTTATTTTAAGTGGTTAAATTGATAGACATCAAAATTTTCTGGTTCGTAGTAATAGTTGGATTTGTACGTGAACCGGGTTATTGGAGCCAAACAGTCCTCAATTATATTGAGACCAAACGAATCCTGCCCCTCTGCTGCATCTTTTGGCTATTCGAAACGTGGGCAAAATCAGAAAAGTCTATTGATTGGATAACTTATTATAATTTTTCTTTCCTTTTAAAAACTAATAGGATATTCAGTGAATGCACCGAGCAAGACGTTCACCACCTTTTGTACGTTCACCACCTGTAACTAGATCAAGACATTTAGCAAATATTACCGCCGTTGATTTTTCTTTAGAATCGTCATCCAGTCGACCAAGTACTCCAGTTCAAATTTCCGATAATCCATTTTTTGAACCCGACCTCACAATTGAGAATCCAGAGAATATTCAGGAACGATTCATAGATCCTGAACCACTAAACTTTCCTCCGGAACCACCAATCATTCAAACAGAGATTGTTGAGGAACGAACCATTAAATCAGAATCCTCTAGTGATTCCGATTCAACAAATTCAATTATGGAGAATGTGGAACCATTAAGTATGGAAGACCGAATGAGAGCTAAACGCACTGGCCAAGGTCACGCAATTACTCATCCAGACATTAATGCGCCAGATTATGAAATCAAAGGACAAATTTTACACATGGTGACTAATCAATGCCAATTTAGTGGTGCGCCGAAGGAAGATCCAAATGAACATCTACGTACCTTTAATAGGATCTGCAGACTATTTAAAATCCGAGAAGTGGAGGATGAACAGATATATCTCATGTTATTTCCCAGGACTTTAAAGGGAGAAGCCAAAGATTGGTTGGAATCGTTACCTGAAGGGGCGATTGATACATGGGACGTTTTGGTTGAAAAATTTCTTAAACAATTCTTTCCTGCATCTAAAGCCGTAAGACTTCAAGGAGAAATTGTTACGTTCACACAGAAGCCGAATGAAACTCTATATGAGGCGTGGACAAGATTTGGAAAGTTATTAAGAGGATGTCCGCAACATGGTTTAGACACCTGTCAAATAGTACAAATATTCTACCAAGGATGCGACATCACTACAAGGAAAGACATAGATATAGCAGCTGGTGGTTCTATTATGAAGAAAACCGAAACTGATGCTTACAAAATTATTGATAACACTGCTTCCCACTCACATGAGTGGCACCAAGAAAAAGATATCGTTAGATCATCTAAAGCAGCTAGAGCCGATTCTAGCCATGACTTAGATTCCATTTCCGCAAAGATAGATGCTGTCGAGAGACGAATGGAAAAGATGACTAAAGATATTCACTCAATACGAATTAGTTGTGAGCAGTGTGGAGGACCACATTTGACAAAAGATTGTCTCAGTATTGAATTAACAATGGAACAAAGAGAGAATATTTCATACATAAACTAAAGACCTGGAAATAATTATCAGAATAATTATCAACCGCCAATACCGATTTACAATTAAAACCAGAATTATAACCGAAATATTCCATACAACAACCAACAAGGTCCTAGCAATCAACAAGTATCCAATAATACATACAACCAGCAAAGACCTAATTTTCAAAACAAACCACCGCAACAAACCGATGATAAAAAGCCGAATTTAGAAGATATGATGACGAAGCTAGTTGAAACTCAAACGCAGTTTTTCACATCTCAGAAACAAACTAATGAACAAAATACTCAAGCATTTAGAAATCAACAAGCTTCTATTCAAAATCTGGAACAAGAAGTAAGTAACCTAGCAAGGTTAATAGGTGAAAGAAAACCGGGAAGTCTACCTAGTGATACAAATGCTAACCCCCGGAATGAAACAGCTAAAGCCATTACCACAAGAAGTGGTACAACACTTAAACCACCTGAAATACCTGTAACTTCTGATGAAGCTATTCCTACTCCACAAGAACCACAACCTGATCAAGAAAAGGAAAAAGAACCGGTAGTTGAAAAGGTTAATGAAGATAACACAGCTAAGGATAAACCTTATGTTAAACCATACCAACCACCACTTCCTTACCCGAGTAAAATGAAGAAAGAGAAACTTGAAGCCGAGCAATCTAAATTCTTGGATATGTTTAAACAGATAAATGTAAATCTTCCTTTCATTGATGTGATTTCAGGAATGCCTGGATATGCTAAATTCTTGAAAGATCTAATCTCAAATAGAAAGAAAATGGAAGAACTCTCGGCTGTTACTATGAATGCTAATTGTTCAGCAGTACTGTTGAATAAGATACCAGAAAAACTATCCGATCCAGGAAGTTTCACAATTCCATGTTTTCTGGGTAGTCTTAGTTCAATAGAAGCATTGGCAGATTTAGGTGCTAGTATAAATCTAATGCCGTATTCACTATACGCTAAACTAGACCTTGGAGAATTGAAACCAACAAGAATAAGCATACAACTACCCGATCGATCAATAAAATATCCTAGAGGGATAATGGAGAACATGCTAGTTAAAGTTGGTACTTTAGTATTTCCAGTAGATTTTGTTGTTCTGGACATGGAAGAAGATTCTCAAGTTCCTCTCATATTAGGAAGACCATTCTTAAACACGGCTAAAGCAATGATAGATGTGTTCGGTAAGAAATTGACCCTAAGTATAGAGGATGAGAGTGTTACCTTTTCAGTTGATAGAGCAATGCAACAACCACAATCTGCAGATGATACATGTTATTATATTCAAACTATAGATGCACATACAGAATTATTAGAAGAATTTCCAGAATTACAAGGAACAGGAGAATGTTCTTTAGGAGAAGGTAATGAACCAATTGATGAAGCTGAAATGTTAGCTACACTTATAGCTAATGGATATGAACCAACAACAGAAGAAATTCAAATGCTAAAAGAAGAGGACAGATATCGATACAAATCATCGATAAAAGAACCACCGAAATTAGAGTTAAAGCCACTTCCAAACCATTTGGAATACGCTTATTTACATGGTGAATCTGAATTACCTGTAATAATATCGTCTTCTCTTACTGAAAATGAGAAATCACAAATCATTTCTGTGTTGAAAGCTCATAAACCAGCCATTGCATGGAAGATTCAAGATATTAAAGGAATAAGTCCTTCGTATTGCACACATAAAATCCTTATGGAAGAAGGTCATAAAACGTATGTGCAACGCCAACGAAGACTAAATCCTAATATGCAAGATGTAGTTAAGAAAGAGATTATTAAACTGCTAGATGCAGGTTTAATTTATCCAATTTCTGATAGTCCATAGGTAAGCCCAGTTCAATGCGTGCCTAAGAAGGGTGGCATGACTGTCATTACAAATGAGAAAAATGAGCTTATTCCTACTAGGACCGTAACAGGATGGCGTGTATGTATTGATTATAGAAAATTAAATGACGCCACCAGAAAAGATCACTTTCCCTTACCTTTCATAGATCAAATGTTGGAAAGATTAGCCGGAAATAGTTACTATTGTTTTCTAGATGGATTTTCCGGATATTTTCAAATTCCAATAGCACCCGAAGATCAAGAGAAAACCACATTCACTTGCCCTTATGGTACTTTTGCTTACAAACGCATACCATTTGGACTTTGCAACTCCCCTGCAACCTTTCAAAGGTGTATGATGGCAATTTTTCATGACATGATAGAAGAATGCATGGAAGTTTTCATGGATGACTTTTCAGTCTTCGGTGATACATTTGAATCTTGCTAGTTAATCTTGAACGAATGCTTATTAGATGCGAACAATCAAATCTAGTACTTAATTGGGAGAAATGCCATTTCATGGTTAAAGAAGGCATCGTTCTTGGTCATAAAATTTCAAAAGAAGGAATTGAAGTGGATAGAGCTAAAGTAGATGTAATTGCTAAACTTCCACATCCCACCAATGTTAGAGGAGTTAGGAGTTTTCTAGGGCATGCCGGTTTTTACCGACGTTTCATAAAAGATTTTTCTAAAATTGCCACTCCTATGAATAAACTCCTAGAAAAGGATGCTCCATTCATCTTTTCAGATGAGTGTATCAAATCTTTTAATATTCTTAAAGAGAAACTCACTAATGCGCCGATCATGATAACACTAAATTGGAATCTACCATTTGAACTAATGTGCGATGCAAGTGATTTTGCAATGGGAGCCGTTTTAGGACAAAGGATTGAAAAACGATTTCAACCTATATATTATGCTAGTAAGACGTTACAAGGAGCACAAACAAACTATACAACTACTGAAAAAGAACTCCTTGCTATTGTCTTTGCTTTTGACAAATTTCGATCATATCTCGTTCTAGCAAAAACGGTGGTCTATACCGACCATTCTGCTCTTAGATACCTATTTTCAAAACAAGATGCTAAACCAAGATTAATCCGTTGGATCTTACTCTTACAAGAGTTTGATATTGAAATCCGAGATAAAAGAGGAGCAGAAAATCTCGCCGCTGATTATCTTTCTCGTCTTGAAAATCCCGAATTAGAAGTTCTAAATGAATCGGCCATACAAGACAACTTTCCTGATGAATATCTATTGAAGATAGATTATAATGAAATACCATGGTTTGCAGACTATGCAAACTACTTAGTATGTGGATTCCTTGAAAAAGGATTGTCGTACCAAAAACGAAAGAAATTCTTCAGTGATATAAAACACTATTTCTGGGAAGATCCACATCTGTTTAAAAGTTGTCCCGATGGAATAATACGCCGATGTGTATTTGGAGATGAAGCCAGTAAAATTTTAAACCATTGTCACACAGGACCAACAGGAGGGCATTATGGGCCTCAACTAACAGCAAGAAAAGTTTATGATGCTGGATTCTATTGGCCTACAATTTACAAAGACGCACACCTTCTTTGCAAATCCTGTGATGCTTGTCAAAGGGCCGGAAAAATAAGTCAACGTGATGAAATTCCACAAAATGTCATACAAGTATGTGAAGTATTTGACATTTGGGGTATTGACTTTATGGGTCCATTTCCAAAATCTCATAATAATCTATATATACTCGTAGCCATTGATTATGTATCTAAATGGGCGGAAGCACAAGCTCTCCCAACTAACGATGCATGAGTTGTAGTCAACTTTTTAAAACGTCTTTTTGCAAGGTTTGGAACACCGAAAGCTTTAATAAGTGATCGGGGTACTCATTTTTGTAATAATCAACTTGAGAAAGTTCTTAAAAGATATGGAGTAACTCATAAAATCTCCACCGCATATCATCCACAAACAAGTGGAAAAGTTGAAAATACAAACCAAGCTTTAAAACGTATTCTAGAGAAAACCGTAGGATCAAATCCGAAGGAATGGTCCATTAAATTGGAGGATGCACTCTGGGCTTTTAGAACAGCCTACAAAACTCCAATTGAAACCACACCTTTTAGACTTGTTTATGGAAAAGCATGTCATCTTCCAGTAGAAATTGAACACAAAGCATTTCGGGCTTTGAAGACATGTAATCTTGATTTACATGAAGCTGGACGTCTACGATTAAGTCAACTAAACGAATTAGAAGAATTAAGACATGAAGCATACGAAAATTCGTTAATCTATAAAGAAAGAACGAAGAAATGGCATGATAAAAGAATCAGAAGTTCAAAAGAATTTAAAGAAGGAGACAGAGTTCTTCTTTTCAATTCACGATTCAAGCTATTTTCTGGAAAATTGAAATCAAGATGGTCTGGACCATTCATAGTCAAAAGAGTTTTCCCATACGGAACGATAGAATTAATAAATTCAAATGGGATTGAATTTAAAGTTAATGGTCACAGAGTTAAACATTACATACATGGTCCGATGGAAGTCGACAACGAAGTTAATCACAATTTCGACACCACAGCTAACTAAGTGTGGGGAGAATCAAGTCTTTAAAGGATAAAATGTATTTCTGTTAGAGTTAGATTGTCTGTTTTCGTGTAGTTCTCAGAAATGGAACCCGAATGGTCTTTCCCTAGCAGACCCTAAAGAACTAGTCTTCTCCCCCCATTCTGAATTTTTATTTTTTTTTAGGAAATGAAGACTGCCTGTGAACTAAACCATGGTCTAATGCTACACGCTTTGATCACTAAACGTAATAATGACACACTTCCGAGTGAAATAGTATCAGTAATCAGAGAAAGATTGGACGGAGTTAGAAAAGAATCCAGATGCGAAGATAATAAGTTACAATTTGGTAAAGGAAAATCAAAATCCGCAGCGAAAAGAAGAGCACGACACCTAGAAAGATGTCACAAATGCGGAAAATGGTCACATGGAGGTAAATGTTCAAATAATCAAACCTATTCAAACACCGAATTTGTTACTTTATGCAGAGACGGACCGTTCGTATGTTTAGAAGAAAAACACTGAATGCTCGAGGTTACGCCTATGTAGCCATGGAAAACCAATTAAACCGACTATCTTATGAATGGGGTAGATCATATAACTAAGAATACTATCTCACAGGTAAGTCTGTACAGTCTTTATTTTTATTTTTATTTTTAACCTTTTGATAATAAACGCTAATTTGTTCGCTATAAAGTAATAAATTGGTATTGAATAAAATTAGGTTTGGCGACCGAAATTATTGATATCATTCAAAAATTTATTACATCACTGCGAAATTTAACGTTTATTCTTAAGGTATAAATATCTTTAATCAATCAACCCAAAATATTTCAAAAATTTGTCATGACTTAAATTAGGTCTTGGAACCGAAATTACTTTACCGAAAAGAGGGACGCATATTTTTGATAATATTCGATTGATTAAAGTGGGATAAAAAGCCAAAAAGATTTTTAATTTTATTTTTACCATGTTTTTAAAATTAATATATAAATCTTAAATTAATATTATAAACTTTGTAAAATCAATATATTTAAAATTGTAAATATTTGGAAAATTAATATAAGTTTGATGTGAATTTATAATATGAATTTTTAATTATTAAAATATGAATTTTTATTTTTATGCATTTTAAATTGTAAGTTTGGTATGAATTTTTAATATTAATTTTGAATTTTATGTATTTTTATTTTAAGTTTGGTGTGAATTTAAAAACAAAAATTTACTTTATCTCGTTAAGTTAAAAATATGATTTTTAAACTTCGTCGTAAGTTGAAGACTAGGTCTTTGAACCGAAATTGCTTTACCGGAGAGAGGGACGAGAACTTTTATTATCATTATTTTTAATCTTATTGAATTAAAGTATGCCAAAAACATTAAAAAACCCAAAAATCTTAGCTTTTAAAACAATCGCTACAAAAGGACAAATTTTAAAATTTTGTCAAAGGACGGACTAGGACATCGATCCGAAACGACCTCGTCCTAAATAACAAGGGAAACAAAATTTTAAAATTAATTACTTAATTGTTTTAATTAGTATAAGATGTAAAAAAAAAAAAAAACTCCGCGACTCGCGGAGTTTGAAGGGTAAAAACCCCGCGACTCGCGGAGGGACCAAAAATCAGAAAAAAAATAAAAACGCAGAACAGCTCAGACCACACACACAACTCAAAAATACTGCAAAAATAATACCCGCAAAAACCCACAAAAACACCCCTAAAATCACAATTTTTAACCGTTAATCATCAAATCTTTTACTAAAATCATGTTGAGAAGGATGCTATCAAGGAATTACTCAAGAAAAACGGTAAATTTCTACACCTAAACAGCATTTAATCCGAAAATTTGTGTTCTTGAGCAATTTTATACCCAATTTGATTTTGATGCTTTTTAGTGTAATTATGCTTAAATTGTTTATGTATTATGCTTGTATAACCTAGATTGATGCTATTTAACATGATTAGAAGCCTTAAACTTTAAATTTTGAGTAATCTAGAGTTTGTGTTCTTGAGCAATTTGGGGCTTTTTGATATAAACAGGATATGGCCGATTTTTGTCATGAATTGTTGCTAAATTAAGTAGTGTAACATGTTTAGGTAGTTAAATGATCCAAACCTTGAGCCTAAACATGATTTTGAGAATTAAAGTGGACTTTTTCAAGTCTAAAATTCATGAACTTGATTTTTGAGAGATAATGCCATTTGAAACTTGTTTAATTGCTAGTAATGATTATTTTGACATGTTATTTAAGTTGAATGCTTATGAACTTGGCGAACATTTTCGTATATGCTTATTTGAAAAAGTGTAGATTTGATGAAAATATGAAAATGAGCTTAAGTTTGATATAAATTGATCATGTCATTGTAATTATTTTGATTGATGATTTTGCTGACACTAATGCATATTTGGATGCACAAAAATTGTGTTTGATGTGTTTTGCAGACTGAAAGGGGTGAATCTTCATCCCAAGCTCGCAATGCTCCTGCTGAGAATGCGGAACAACAGGAAGTGGATAACTACTACAAGCAAGATATACCTCATCCAGTCATGACATTTTCTGATATGCACTTGGAAGATTTGCATCCGAACCTGAGATTTGATAGACTTTGGATAGATTATCCAAAATACCAAAGGGGTTTGCATACTCTTCACTCTAAAGTTGTTGAGGTACCTAGGGTCATAGAATGGGGACCATTAGAAGCTGTAGAATTGGCCAGGCCAATTAGGGAATTACTTGCACAGAGGTATGGTAATTATACTTTTAATGACTGGGTACGTTTATTCACCATGCATAGACCTGTATATAAAGTATGGTGTGAAGAATTGTTGTGTAGTATAGAATTAAATGATCGGGTAGATAGTTTAACCGATCGATCTTTTATTAGATTTTTGTTAGGAGGTTCGATGCGCCACATGTCTTTACTAGACATGTCTCAGACTTTACGTATATATACGCCTGAGGAGTTAGCATCTGCCGATTGTAGAGGGTTGATACTAAATGGTAGAAAGATAGATGAAAATTTTGATACACATGGTGTATGGAGTCAAATGACAAGCCATCACCGATTCAAAGGGGGAAATTACTCTTATTTGGATATAGATAGAGCTGAATTAAGAATAATTCATAGGTTTTTAGCTAATTCGATTACACAAAGAGGTAAGAACAAGGAAAAGGTAAATGAACAGGAATGTTTTACCATATGTGTATTCGAGACCCACAAAGCACTGTAAGTATACCGTATTATGTGGGTTATTATTTATCAGCTATGGTTAGGGGGATGAGACCGCATAGCATAATAGGAGGTGGTATATTTATTACTTTGATTGCTGAATATCTCGGTGTGGATATAAGTCGGGGGGGATTATTAGTCGAAGAACCAGAACCCCGCGATACAATAGGTTTAAATGTATACCATGGTGTGAAAGTTTTGAAGAGGCGAAATAACGCCGCAGTACAATACCATGGTAGACATCCACAGGTTGAGAGAAACCAACAGCAAGGTAATGTAGGAGGGGGAAATGAAATGCAAGAAATGCAAAGGTTTATAGCTTCACAGGAGTACGAAAATGCTAGACATAGAGCATTTGAAGATTGGCAAGTTCATCAAAACCAAATCATAGCTTATTGCCAACATATAGGTAGAAACTATATTCCTACTACAAAGCCCATATTTCCTCCCTGGTCTATAGAGATGCAACCACCGTATCCTACGTATAACCCTGCCGAAGCATTTTATAGCACCTATGGTTATGCATGGAACCCCTATTGGTATCAGTATCATCCCTAGTCTACTTAGTTTTTTTTTTATTTTATTATTTGTAATGTTGATACGTTTAATACTTATGTTAATATTGTAATAGTTTTTATAATTTTCTAACTTTTATTCTTAGATTTTAATAATTTTTGAATGTGGGGTAACATACCAAACTTCAAAAATATGTATATATGTTTGCAGTTTATCTTATGTACACAACAGGGTAAAACAACGCATTTTCAAAGACTGGCATTAAGTTCAGCAAAAGCAACTAATTTTGACGACAAGATGCAAAATATATGTGAAATAACAACAAGACGGAATGAACAAATGATGTGCACCATTTATCATTCAGCAAACAAACGCCAATATATTTGGAAACTTTGGTAAAAATTTAATCATTTTCACACAAATCACCCTCAATAATTTAAATTGTTACTGATTTCTTGCAAATGAGGGCATTGCAAGATCTTAAGTGTGGGAAGGGGTTAAATTCTTTCGAATTTTATAATTTTTATCTTAAACACTTGGTTACCATTAAAAATAATAGTAAAGCAGTAGTTGTATTAGAATCTAGTGCTCTCTGATAATAAATAACAGCCCTAGTCTTATATACTAACTACCCAATTCTAGTAAAATTTTTCAAAATTTTCAATTAAATGAACTCAAAATCATGTTTATACATATTAATGAACGATAAAACTAGGTTTTAACACCGAAATTATTGTTACCACGGAAAGGACATAAATTGAGAAACAAACCAGAATGTTAAAATTCATTTAAAATGGAATAGAGGACAATAAAAAGGAAAATAAAAGCCAAGTGTGGGAAAATTCTCCAAGTTATTCAAAACATATGTCACATATTTTTGTACAAATAACTGAAAATACTTTTGCTTTGGACTAAACTAAAATTTTTTTACCTGATTTACTGTAAGAAAGATGGATCTACACGATGAATCAATTCCATCATTAAAAGGAAGTAAAGTCTTCCGAAAAAGAAACGCGCTTCTTGATTTAGGTCATGAAGTTGTCGTCCAGACCAGCTGTAGGTTGACGAAAAATCTAGAAAAGTCATCACTAAAATCAGCAGGAGATCCACGGACCTCAGCATTAAACAGGGTCACCAAGTGGTCAGATTTATCCTAACCATGAGAAGGATTTATCTCGTACAATGGGGGGCACCATGCAAATTAGCTGGATAAGACTAATGAATCAGATCCCCAGAAAGGATAATCTCCTTAAAGATTAAAAATCAGCTTTTAAGACTGATATTACTCAATCCTTGAGATTGACCTTAAAGATTGAGAATTCAAACTCATGGAATTCAATGATATCTAAACTCGAGCTTGAACGAGAAAATATTTTGATCAAATTATAAACCGATTTGTTTTTTGAAAACCCATTTTCAATGCGTTCATTACCATTGAACGTAAAATCCTAGAAATTCACCTGGAATTCATTAGGTCACCTGAACTAAATCGGGTGTCAACCGTAAGAACGGTGGTTGCATAGTGTTCAAAGACAGGACCTTGTGCCAGACCGAAAAATTATAAGGATGAGCTTTACTATTGCTCCTACCAAGGATAGTAATTGCGTCTGACACGTTATAGACCATAATTAAAAGCATGTCAGGGGACATTGCCTTAACAATTGCTTGTTCAACGCTTTCCTTTACAACCGGACGGTAGTTTACCGAAAGGTAATATACGGGACAAGTAAACTGGACGTGTTGCTTTCCAAATACAAGGTTAGCAAATGGGTGACACAAAACCATAAGTTTTGAGCTAAAATTTTCAAATCTGAAACCCACCAAACCCACAAAAATATTTTGCAAACACAGGTGAAGGGTTATTCCGGAAAACTTATCTAGGGTAAAAACTAAATTTAATTTTCACAAGATCAAATGTTTTCATAAAGATCCAATTTCCTTAATGGATCTAAATTTTTATAGTCATGTGGGACTGTAAACCATATCGTTACTACCATTGTTTATACCGCCGTATAGAAATCACTGATGTACAAAGTGTGAAGAATAAAGAAGTGATTCTAGTATTTCAAGACGATATTGCTTGAGGACAAGCAACGCTCAAGTGTGGGAATATTTGATAATGCTAAAAACGAACATATATTTCATAGCATTATTCCTCAAGAAAGACAAGCTTTTAGTTGCAATTGTTCTATTTAAAAGTGATATTCGTTTAAATAATAAAAGGTGAAGATAAAAGACAGATTCGACGAATTGAAGACGCAAACGACCAAAAAGCTCAAAAGTACAAAATACAATCAAAGAGGTTCCAATTATTGATAAGAAACGTCTCGAAATTACAAAAGTACAAGATTCAAAACGCAAAGTACAAGATATTAAATTGTACGCAAGGACGTTCGAAAATCTGGAACCGGGACCAGAGTCAACTCTCAACGCTCGACGCAACGGACTAAAAATTACAAGTCAACTATGCACATAAATATAATATAATATTTAAATAATTCTTATAATTATTTATATATTATATATATAATAAAAATCCGTCGGCAAGAAAGACTCCAAAGTAGGTGAGCTGTATTTTCAAACTCCGCGACTCGCGTAGTTTGAAGGCAAAAATTGCCGCGAGTCGCGGAGTATCCCCGAACTCAATTCCCTATAAAGCCAACCGAATTCTGATCATTTTTCACAATCATATATCCATCCTCTCTATATCTATACGTAAATATTTATATTTATATTTTAATTTTAATTTTAATCCTAATAATAAGGGTATGTTAGCGAATGTTGTAAGGGTGTAAGTCGAAATTCTGTCCGTGTAACGCTAAGCTATTTTTAATCATTGTAAGTTATGTTCAACCTTTTTAATTTAATGTCTCGTAGCTAAGTTATTATTATGCTTATTTAATCCGAAGTAATCATGATGTTGGGCTAATTACTAAAATTAGGTAATTGGGCTTTGTACCATAATTGGGGTTTGGACAAAGGAACGACACTTGTGGAAATTAGACTATGGGCTATTAATGGGCTTTATATTTGTTTAACTAAATGATAGTTTGTTAATGTTAATATAAAGATTTACAATTGGGCGTCCCTATAAATTACCATATACACTCGATCGGACACGATGGGCGGGGTATTTATATGTACGAATAATCGTTCATGTAACCGGATACGGGAATGGATTAATAGCCACTAGAATAATTAAAACAGGGGTGAAATTATGTACAAGGACACTTGGTATAATTGATAACAAAATATTAAAACCTTGGGTTACACTCAGTCGACATCCTGGTGTAATTATTAAACAAAGTATTAAAATCTTGTTACAGTTTAAGTCCCCAATTAGTTAGAATATTTAACTTTGGGTATAAGGATAATTTGACGAGGACACTCGCACTTTATATTTATGACTGATGGACTGTTATGGACAAAAACCAGACGGACATATTAAATAATCCAGGACAAAGGACAATTAACCCATGGGCATAAAACTAAAATCAACACGTCAAACATCATGGTTACGGAAGTTTAAATTAGCATAATTCTTTTATTTCATATTTAATTTCCTTTATTTTATATTTAATTGCACTTCTAATTATCGCATTTTTATTGTTATTTTATTTAATTGCACTTTTAATTATCGTACTTTTTAATTATCGCAAGTTTATTTTATCGCACTTTTATTATTCGCAATTTCATTATCGTTATTTACTTTACGCTTTAAATTAAGTCTTGTATTTATTTATTATTTTACATTTGGTTTTAACTGCGACTAAAGTTTTAAAATCGACAAACCGGTCATTAAACGGTAAAAACCCCCCTTTATAATAAAAATATTACTTATATATATATTTGCATTTTTATAAAAGTAAACTAATATAGCGTTAAGCTTTGTTTAAAGATTTTCCCTGTGGAACGAACCGGACTTACTAAAAACTACACTACTGTACGATTAGGTACACTGCCTATAAGTGTTGTAGCAAGGTTTAAGTATATCCATTCTCTAAATAAATAAATATCTTGTGTAAAATTGTATCGTATTTAATAGTATTTCCTTGTAAAATTTAATAGTATTATATACACTCTGCTCAAACTATCAGTGTCCCTGTGCAGCTTAGGGGCATGCAATCTACAAATGTAAAAATACAAAAGTTATTAGCTTAAACTGAATGACTCAATTTATTTCAAACATTTTTTGATCAACACTTAGTTGTCATGTTTACAATTGAAAATGGAAAATTACATAATAAAAAAATTCAAACAGCTTTTTTTGGGGTGATCAATCCCTCTGTTGTTTTTCATATGTAGCACCGTTTGAGTGTTTGTGCATGCCAGGTGCATTTTATTGCTCTTCCATCTAAACTTGCTAACCGATATGCCCCTGTATCGCTTACACCAATAACCTTGTATGGCCCTTCCCATTTGGGTCCAAGTTTACCTGTGTCTTCTACTCTGCTTGCTTCATTCATTCGCCACACCAAATCATCCAACTGGAAAGATAATGGTTTTACGCATTTATTATAGTAGTTTGCGATTCTTTGCTTGTTGATTGCTTCTTTTATTGGCGCCATTTCCCTGCGCTCTTCAACCAAATTTATATTTTCACGCAGTTCTTCGCTATTGCTACTTTCATCGAAGGAAACTATGCGCATTGTTGGCACATTTATTTCCGTGGGTATTACTGCCTCGGACCCGTACACCAAGCTGAAAGGTGTTTCATTAGTTTCGCCCTTTGGGGTTGTGCGGTGTTCCCATAACACATTTGGTAGTTCATTTATCCATCCCTTTCGGCACAGCGCAAGTCTTGCTTTGATACCTAATACGATATCTTAATTTGTTACTTCACATTGGCCGTTTTCCTGAGGGTATGCAACTGATGTGAATGTTTGCTTTATATTCAATTCTTCGCACCAGTCACTAAATGGGTTCCCTTTAAATTCTGTACCATTGTCACTCACTATTTCATTTGGTATTCCGAACAGACAAACGATGTTTTCCCATAAAAAATTGCGGACTTATTTGCCCGGAATTTTTTTGATCGGTTTGGCCTCTACCCACTTTGTAAAGTAATCTATGGTTACGACCAAAAACTTTACCACTCCTGGTCCTGCGGGGAATGGTCCCACTATATCGATTGCCCATTTGCAGAATGGCCATGGAGACGCGACTGGTATCATTGGATGTCGCGGAGCTTTGCTTACCGGTGCATGCAGCTGACATGACCTACATTTGCGTATTACTTCTGAGGCATCTCTATACATTGAAGGCCAATAGTATCCAAGCCGCATTATCTTGGATGCCACCGTTTTGTGTCCTGAATGCATAGCGCACATCCCTTCATGCACTTCTCGGATAATTGATTCTGCTTGAGTTGGATTAAGACATCGTAAATGAGGTCCCAAGAAAGAATTTGTATATAGTACTCCTTTGTTTAGCAAATACATTGGTGTTTCATTTTAATCTTTCTTGCCTCTATTGATTCTAGTGGTAATGTTCCGGTGTTCAAAAATTCCACTATCGGTGTCATCCAACTTGGCTCATCTTCTTCGACTGCGGCAGATATGCAGTCTGTGTCAATGTATTTGACTTTCACTTCTTCCACTCAAATTTAATTTTTGATATGACTGAACGTTAAAGCAGTCAACTTACTAAGCGCATCCGCCTTTTTATTCAACGTTCTTGAAACCTGCATTATCGGGAAGACATCAAAGTTTACTGCAAGTTCTTGCACAAGCTTCAGATATTTTTAGATTAACTCCTAATGTGCTTCAAATATTCCGTTGAATTAATTTGCCACTAACTGTGAATCAACAAATACCGACAACTCTTTTACTTCCAAGTATATTGCTACGCACATTCCAGATAGTAATGCTTCATACTCAGCCTCATTATTTGTTACCGGGAAGCTAAAACGCAGCGCGAAGGTATACTCCTCTCCTTCTGGACTTTTCAGGACTATTCCCGCCTCTGCGCCTTCTAGACCACACTTCCCATCTGTGTGCATTTTCCACAACTGTTTGGGTGGAGGTGGTATTTCTTTTGATTCGTGTGAGATTTCAATATCTCTGGCTGTTTCAGTCAGATAATATGCTAGGACATGCCCTTTCATCGCACTTATTGGTGTGAAACTTATCTCGTGCTCACCTAATTCAATAGCCCATTTGGCCATGCGACCAGAATTTTCTGGTATGTATAGCACCTGCTCAACAATTGATAGCGAATGTGAAATTGCAAGAATTTTTTCAAGCAATTTTAGGCTTTTACTAATATTTTTTTTTTGCCGAACCTGCTCTATTGGTTTGTCTGGCCGTATGCACAAGCGCATAAACAAGTTTTTCGATGGCAGGGTAATTTAATTTGCTTTCTGTTAAGGCTTTACTAACAAAATACACAGGCATTTGTACCTGTTCGCATAGCATAATACGTATAATTTTAAATGTCTATTGAGTAAGAAATAACTAAGTTTTAGTTTGAAGTGTGTACCTGCCCCCTGTTTGCTATCAATACTGAACTTATCGCTTCTTTTGATGCCGCTAAGTAAAGTATTAATGTCTCTCCTGCAATCGGCGTAGTCATCGTCGGTAATTACTTTAACAACTTTTTCATCTCTTGAAAAGCAACTTCCGCTTCCTCTGTCCATTTGAAATCCGTCTTCTTTAAAAAAAAATTCAACGTCCCGAAAAAGGGCAACAATAGTTCTGTGGATTTTGACAAGAATCTTATTAACTCGGCCAATTTACCCGTCAAATTTTGCACCTCCTTCTTACTTCTTGGTGATGGCATACTTTCGATGGCTTCTATTTTCTTTGGATTTGCGCGTATCCAGCGTTCAGTGATTATATGGCCGAGAAATTTCCCGTCTTCTTCTCCAAAGCTACATTTTGATGGATTGAGCTTCATGTTTATCTTTCTTAATGACGTAAACATTTCTAATATATCATCCAATAAACTTTGCTCTGTTGTGCTTTTTATCACCAAATCGTCAACATACGCTCGTAAATTTCTGCCAATTTGACTTTTAAAAGCCTCGTCTATTATGCGTTGGTATGTTTCTCCAGCATTCTTTAAACCAAACGACATCTTTGTATAACAATAAATGCCTTGGCTGGTGTGAAAGGCAGTTTTGTCTTCATCATCTGCGGCCATCTGTATCTGATGGTATCCTTTATACGCATCCAAAAATCAGTTGTACCGGAAACCAGCTAGTGATTCAACTTTCCAGTCTATTTCTGGTAAAGGATAGTTATCCTTTGGACATGCCTTATTAATATCTGTGAAAACAATGCACATGCGCCAAGATCCATCGGGCTTTTTCACCAGTACCGGGTTTGCTACCCAAGTTTGGCACTACACTTCTCGCAATATGTTTGCTTTAACCAGTTTGTCGACTTCTGCCTTTAACCATTCGCTTCTTTCTGGAGCCATACCACGTTTCTTTTGGCGTACTGGCGTTAGACTTGGGTTTGCATTAAGCTTATGTTCATCTATTTCCCTTGGCACACTGGTCATATCTGCTTCTTTCCATGCAAAGACGTCTGTGTTAGAAGCTAGTATGTTACGTAGTTTAAACTTTGTTTCATCAGACAATCCTCCATCGATCTTGATTTTTTGGTTCGGATACTGCGGATTTGCGATGATCATGCAGCTCCGCAGCTGCTCCTCTTCATTTGGCTGTTTTTCAGCTTGTTCTACAGCAGCAACACTTGCGTCCTGTGTTTTTGACCTTATCGTCACGATTCCCAATGGAGTTGGGAATTTTATAAGACCATGCACCGTGGAAGGAATGGCTGCCAACTTTTACAATGTTGTGCGTCCTAAGAGCGCATTATATTTTGAGTAAGATCTTACTACAGCAAATTCTACTGTTGTACTTCTTACTAACTCCTTATTATCATCATCTACTAGTTCTAATTCCAACTCAATGATCGCAATTGGCCATGCGGATTCCCCAGAAAACCATGATAATGCGGTGCTAGGAGCTATTAGTTTTGCCCGTACCATTCCTGGCAGCAACCGAAAACAATGTTCATACATTATATCGATGCCGCAACCATTATCTATGTGCAATCGTTTTATGATGTACCCACGGACTTTAACGCGCCCTTTAATTGTGATGGGCGCATCTGATGGTTCTTGCGCTATCGTCGGGAATATGATGGGAGCGTTTTCCCATTCCTCTAACAATTCTATTTTGCGTCGCTGATTTGCTCGTCCACTGATGACCATGTTGATAGTTTTCTATGTTTCCCTTCCATCATTCTTTCTTTGCCATGGATACACTTTTTCTCCTTTTGGCTTCTCACTTGATGCTTTTCCACCCTTTTTCGAGTGTTGTAATCTTCCTCTTTTGAGTTCAGCAACTACCTTTTCGATTAGATACTGACATTCATTGGTTTCATGACCATAATCATCATGAAAGTCGCAAAATTTGCTTTTGTCTCTATTCCCATATTTTGACAAAAGTATCGGGGGATCAAAACTTTTGCATACTGCCTCCGTAGCCAATATTTCTTATATCAATGCAACATTATCAGCGTGGTTATTTTTATACCTTTGGCTTCCTCCCCCTTGTTATTGTTAAACTTGCTGTATTTATCATTATTGTAGTTACCGCCTCTGGACAGCCCATTACTACTATAACGCTTACCAGATTCTGACGTTCTTCCTTGTGTCCGATAATAATCGTCATGAATATCCATATTTGAAGTAGTATTTCCATAATTTTGCTTTATGTCCTCTTGCGCACGCATGTAATCATGCGTTTCTTTTATAGCTTCTGCGAAAGTTTCTGGCATTCTTCTGCGCAACCGCTACCACAAAGAGAGATGTCTTTCTGTGTCTATGCAATGTATAAAGCCGAACACCTTCTGACTTTCTGGGAAGTCTTGTATTTTGGCCACTTCCTTGGTGTACCTATCCATGATTTCCCTCAAGCTTTCTTTTAGTTTTTATTTGATATTGTGGCATTCAACGTGCGTCTTTTGTAGGCACGCAGATTATGGAAATTTAATAGGAATCTTGAACGCAAATCCGCAAAGCCTGTAATGCTTTGGGTTGGCAATTTGTTGAACCATTCCCTTGCTACACCCTGCAAAACTATTGGTAGCATATGGCATGCTACTGCGTCACCCCAGCTGTATGTTCTTGCGGTTCCTTTAAATTTTTGTAAAAAATCATCTGGTTCTAACAATCCATCGTAACTTCCCAATGTTAACGGTAACACAAGCGTCACTATAAAAGGATGATTTGGAATATGCGGCACAAATTTTTTTGTTGTAGGAGCTAACTCAAGACTTTTTTTAGCTTTTGGTCCTTGCATTATCGCGAACCAGTTGTTCATAAACTCTTGTACTCGTGCTGGTTCATTAAAAGCTGGTGCCAAATGCGGTAGCGCAACTTGTTGCAACTGAGATATAAAGTTGTCGGATTGAGTCGGGACATATTGCGTCCTGCTGTACTGATTGCTTGCAGCATTAGAAATTGGTTGCGAAGATGTATATGCCATTGACCCTTGTTGCGGTGTCAGCATAATATATGAACCATCTGGGTTTCTCATGCCCATCTGTCTTATTCTTTCCTGAGCATTCTCTGTGGTAACCCTCTCGATAGGAGTTTCGGGTTCGACTGAAGTGATGATTGGTATAGTGCCCACACAGGTAGTTTTAACTTTAAAACCTGGTGGAATGGTTTCGCTTGGAGAACCAAAGCTCAAATTTTTTAGCGGTAGATCTTCAAATGGTTTGAAGCTAGTTCCTGTTTCTAACACGCTTCCATCGGGAGAGTGCCACCAATTCTTAGATGGTTCTTTTGAAACCGTTTCTAATGCAGATGGTCCTATTTGGACATTTAATGTCGATGGAGGCTTCGATGTGCCTTTGACTGATGCAGGTGGTGTCGGTGGTGTGTTGATAACAGTCGTTGTAGGTGTTTGAAACCCTGGACTTACTCGAGAATCCGGTCGCCCCTGATTTTTGGCATTCTTGTTTCCTCTACCCATACTTGCCGACAATATTGAAAACCTGAAAGTGACCGATTAATTAAACAAAAAAGCTTTACGGAAAAAAGATATAATAAACCATATAAAACACAAATTCCAATCATCATTTGTTCACATAACCGGTCCCACGGATGGCACTAAATGATCAAGCATATTTTCATGTTGTCAAGGTGAACCTACGCTTGAGTGTATAAAAGGGTTTAAGGACTATCAATATTCGAACCTCCGACCTTAGTCATGGGTAACCCACATCGGTATCGTATCGATTCTGATAGGGTGGCGGATTTGAGAGTCCACCGACAACCCAGCATACGGGGTTGATGTGACGACCCGGAAATTTCCGACCAAATTAAAACTTAATCTTTATATGTTCCAACACAATAAGCAAAGCCTGTAATGTTGAGTCTCGAAATGTTTGAACTATTTATATAGATTCATTTAACCTGTGACTATTTTTGACGATTCACGAACAATTGTGTGTAAATAAATATGTAAATATATATACATGTATAAATATAAGAGCGCATATTAAGTTGTATTAATAAAATACAAAATAGTCATTTGAATTGAAAATGTAAAATAATGTACAAGATAATTAAGATTAAAATTTATATATGATTTAAACGAATTCTTATTTTTATTTATTATCATTTTTATGATATTATTTAGTTATTTTATTAGAATTATTATTAATATTATTAGGGTATTTACTATTAATATTTATTAAAAATAAAAATAGGGAATCCCATTATGTTAGAAGTAACTATCAATTTTTTTTCTTTTTCTTCACATGAAAATAATTTACATACTTCATGTCTCCAGTTTGTTACAAGTCTACTTCACAAATCAATTGGAAATCAATTTAACTGTTAAATCATGTACCTAATCACTCTATATAGGTTACAAACTGCAATTTGAGTTGAAAACAAAGAAAACCCAGAAAATAAGCTCGACACTCTGTACATTCATCTTTTTCACCATATTTTGATTTAGAACACATTTTCAAAATGTAATAATGCAGTCATGTTAGGAATCGTCTATCTAAACTATCTGTAAGTTTTCAATCCTCAATTCTTTCTATTAATTTCTAATTTGAGAGTCAAAGTTTTGGTTTTCAAAGTCAACTAAGTGTTCTTGAATCAAATTCGAGTTTGTTTTGATATCTCCAGTTAATTTGATGATCCATTAAGATTATAGGAATGATTTACAACACAATTCATGTTGTAATCATAACCTATAACACTCTTAATCTAAAAATCAATTTTTGAGTTCTTGAGTTCTTCACAGTGATATACACTAACGTGAATTTGAAACAAATTTCAAAAACTAAAAATGTTGAGTTGTTAGGAATCATTTACTTAAACTTCCTGCAAAATCTCAAGTTCCAATTCTTGATAACGAATTCGAATTTGAGAGTCAAAGTTAAATTGTCAAAAGTCAACTGTTTTGTTCTTGGAGAAATTAGAGATTGTTTTGATGTTTTAAGTTCAATTGACGATTTCAATAGTTTTTAGGAATGATTTGAAACATGTTTCATGTTGTAAAGATTGTCCAAAACGAACTCAAAATTGAAAATAAAATTTTTTTTTTCTTGGCTACTAGCAAGCAGTAGGATTTTTTTGTTTTTTTTCTCATTTTTTTATATCATGAACACATTTTTATTTTTTGTTTCATGTTTGTTTAGAAGTCCTAAAACCTTTTTGATGATTGACTATTAAGAATGAAGTTGTTTGATTGTTTAGATTTTGGTGAAGAAGATGAAGTGGGTTGAAACATGTAATAGATAAGTATTTGGGTTTGTATTATAAATTAGAAAAAACTGAAATGGAGGAATGGTTAAGGGTGTTGATGAGTGAACGAGAGGTCTCGGGTTCGAGCCCGGCTTGGTGCAATTTTTTTAAAACTGACTCCTAAGGTAGTTTTATACTTTTAAAAATTATTATTATTATTAATATTATTATTATTATCCTTAGGTATTTCTACAATTATTAATTTTACAAAACAAAAGATATATATGTAAATATATTATTACATAAAATTATGTTTCAACTAATATTATTGATATAACATTAATTAAATATCAAATAAGTATCATAATATATTATAAGAATAATTAATACATAACAAATATACAAACTTAATTGATTTATACTATAATGTGTTAATACTTGATATAGGTTCGTGAATCCGAGGTCAACCCTGCATTGTTCAATGTCGTCATATGTATTTTTACTACAAAATACAGTATTGTGAGTTTCATTTACCTTTTTACCCTTTATATTTTTGGGCTGAGAATACGTGCGCAACTTTTATAACTGTTTTACGAAATAGACACAAGTAATCGAAATTACGTTCTATGGTTGAATGATCGAAACTGAATATGCCCCTTTTTATTAAGTCTGGTAATCTAAGAATTAAGGAACAGACATCCTAATTGACGCGAACCCTAAAGATAGATCTATCGGGCCCATCAAGCCCCATCCAAAGTACCGGATGCTTTAGTACTTCGAAATTTATATCATGTCCGAAGGAGGATCCCGGAATGATGGGGATATTCTTATATGCATATTGTGAATGTCGGTTACTAGGTGTTCAATCCATATGAATGATATTTTTGTCTCTATGCATGGGACGTATGATTATGAGAAATGGAAGTATGAAATCTTGTGGTCTATTAAAATTATGAAATGATTCTTTATGATAAACTAATGAACTCACCAACCTTTTGGTTGACACTTTAAAGCATGTTTATTCTCAGGTACGAAAGAAATCTTCCGCTGTGCATTTGCTCATATTAGAGATATTACTTGGAGTCATTCATGACATATTTCAAAAGATGTTGCATTCGAGTCGTTGAGTTCATCAAGATTATTATTAAGTCAATTATATTTGGATATATTATGAAATGCTTTACATGCCTGTCAACTGTCGATGTAACGAAAGTTTGTCTTTTAAAAATGAATGCAATGTTTGTAAAATTTATCATATAGAGGTCAATTACCTCGCGATGTAATCAACTGTTGTGAATCGTTTGTAATCGATATGGACTTTGTCTGGATGGATTAGGACGGGTCTCTACAGTTGGTATCAGAGCGGTGGTCTTAGCGAACCAGGTCTTGCATTAGCGTGCCTAACTGATAGTCGTTAGGATGCATTAGTGAGTCTGGACTTCGACCGTGTCTGCATGTCAAAATTTTTGCTTATCATTTTTATCGGAAAACATCTGCTTATCATCCTAAGGAAATTACCTACTCATTATTCTTAGTCTAGACACATTTTACTGCATTGACTGCATTAATAGTGTATAGATAAAATTCATATATTAGCGTATCTAACAATTCATATCTTAGTGTATCTGTTACTGTAGACCTTACCTGATATCTCTCGTAAATTTCTCCTTAATTTAAGGGATCCTGGTACTATATATATCTATGCAAATTATGCATTGAGAATACCATCTAACTATCAATTGATGCCACTAAACTCTTCATACCAAAAATCTTTCCTGAGATCGTTTAAGATGGCCTCTACGAATCGACCAAGTTCCTCTGACTCCGAAGACAGCGTGACAGGAGCACACCAACCAATCAACTACAGTGATTACTGGAGAAAATGGGGATGGGTTCGCGACATACTCACCCTATGGAGAAAGGAAGAAGGTACTCCATATCATGAATCAAATCTACCACCTAACCTTGGAGTACTTGACCAGCTCACCGGCGAACCCGTTCGCAATACCGTTTATACCCTATTTGCAAGAATTTTTTGTCTTGAAACTACCATTAATGGAACTAGAGAAGATATCCGACCTCTACCTCACATTGATAAACAACTCAGGTTAGTAGAAGAAGTTAGAGAACTCCGAGCTTGAGTATTAACTTTAGAGAGCACGGTATACAATTTGCAATCATCAACAGTATCACCAACACCAGTAACATCACCAGCCTTAGCACCAATGGCACCAGTACCACCAACAACCCAAGTTTCAACAATCCATGCCTCAACATCTCATTCTGTACCTCGAGTATAATTATCGTTCCACAAATCATTCTACATCATTTATCTTCGTTCGACATGACGATTATGTAAACTCTAATGTTTTAGAGATTATGTATCATAGTTCTAATCGTAAATCTGATGAGTTTAATATCACATTGACTCATTAAATCCATAATTACATCTGAAGAAAATATATATGTAAATATATTTTCATAAAGATTGTGATTAAAAATTCTTTCGTACAAACTGTTAATGGTAAAAATATTTTAACGGGTAGGTAATACCTAAGAAATATTTAAGATTTCACATTAATAAGTTACATTGTACAGTCTTCGAATCTGATTCAACGGTCGATTACCATCCTACCAACATCTATCGATATACGAATCTGTTCACCACAGAATAACCATTTTCATTCAAATTCAATTTCATATTTGGATTTTTACTTACCAGAATCCAACAAGTGGCATAATGAAGAAATAATGGACACAATAAAAATTGATTAGAAACAGACTAATTAACAATATGGAATTTTGTTAAGAAACCATGCTAACTGTTCCTAGCTAACTGATTACATTCTATTTATCGCATTTTATTTATTGCAATTTAATTATCGCAATTTACATTCCTGCAATTTTATTTATTGTCATCTAATTTCTGTTATTTACTTTATGCACTTTAGTTATCGTTATTTAATTCCTGTTATTTATTTTACGCACTTTAAATATCGGGACACGTATACAATGTTTTGACATATCATATTGATGCATCTATATATATTATTTGGAATCACCATAGACACTCTATATGCAGTAATGATCGAGTTCTCTATACAGGGTTGAGGTTGATTCTATAATAATATATATACTTTGAGTTGTGATCGAGTCTGAGACATGTACACGGGTCCCGATACGTATTAATTAATTCGGATATTATATATTAAGCTATATATGTATTATCGGACTGTTAATTGTGGACTATCAAATATGGACTGTCGACATTGGATAATTAAAATGAATTAAAATATTGATTATAACATATGAAACTAAACATATCTTCAAGTTTGCCACTTGATCTCATCTTAAACCTCATCTGTATCTTGACGATTACAATCTACGTTCAAACCTTTCATGATTCTTGAAAACACCTCAATCGATAGGATGAATCAACCGCACTTCATCTACGGAAGGAAAGGTTTATGCATATAGTTATGCACCTGAGAACCTCTCGGCAACTGAGTAAAAGTTTAACACGTAGCCGCATCAGATCCTTTGGCATTTATTAGCAAAAATAACTTTGCGATCCCTTTTCAAAGTAGCCAATTTTGTCACAGCTCCAGCAAGTCAACTTCGACTTTTCATTCGAAGTAGCCTTACTATAATCCTGATATATACAATTACCCTTTTTATAACGGAGAATTCTTTTATATTCCACCATATTACCAGAAGACGTACCAGAAGCCTCATTATTTTTTTTGGCTTAAATCTCTCTGACAAATCATTATATTTATTCATTGAAACCCTATCATATACTCATCCGCATCTTGTAACGAGAACTGCCATACCAATTACCGGGAATCAGCAAATTTGTATTTTGAGTCTCGCAACGTTTCCACATCAACAGTTATATGTATCCATATAACATTTATCTCTTAGAACTATGATCTTCCATTCTGAAATTCAGAAAAGCACCCAGTCTGTGAAATAATGCTCTAAATTTTGAAAAGTTGAATGAAGCAACAAAAACTATGGATGATTTTAACAGTCAAAAGTTTGATAAAAAAAAAAGATACGTTGGAAAAGCTCAAAAGGAAGTTTGGTACTGAAAAACGAATTGAGCAAACCATGAAGGAGACTCTGAGCAAATCACAAGGACTAAACTTGTACATAAAGAACCCTGATGATTCTATTTCTGATGAAGTCTTTAGTGAATATCTTGCTCCTTATTTATTCTAAATCCTTGCGAAAGGATTTTCTTCATCAACATTCGATCTCAGAAATTCTGAAAATATCATCATAAATATCTTTGATATTTCCGAGAATATTTTCATAACAATTCTTATCTGAAATCATTAATCTCTTCGTGCTATCAGTGTTACATCATATAGAAACTATTAGTTTCTATATTCTGTAAACTTTCGAGCTTGAAATATGAATGTTATTGAAGTAATGTTGGGAACTGATGCATGAGTTAGTATAATATAATGACATTTGATCAACGTGATTATATTACAGTAAGTCATGCTGAGTTTCTAATGGAACGTGATGATTCACAGATCATAACGTCATCATGTGCCATGTTACACGACTCTTACATTCTACCCAATCTCCAAGTATATCAAGAACATATATTCTTAATAGTTCTATCTTTTCAGATATTCTAGTAATTTGAAAAATTAAGATCATGCCATTACGATTTCCTTCTAGAACATTAACTATGTTCATTTCAAAATCCATATCTACGAATTCCGGACCATTATTCGCATGACTTGAAGTCGGGAAGAGGAGACGAAAGTATGGAACTCTTGAATATAAAGAAAATATAAAGCTCGACAACAACACATAAATTACAAACCGTGCATATCAATACGTATTGCCACGTAAAGGCACGGGAAAATTAAAAACACTAAAACTCCAAGATAATAGTAGAAGTAAATATAATCCTCCGGTGGTAGATGAAAGAGAAGAATGACAGATATGAAAGTTAAGAGTATATCAAGGATCAGAACAGGATGGAGCATATTAATGAATGCTTTAAAAATATGAATCAGGGGAGAAAGAATGGAAGGTGTGAGCTGTGAAAATAAGGAAACGAAGGGAGTGGATTTATAGTAAAATATCCGACAGAGCAATCGAAACAGATTATTGCATTTAATCAAAGAAGATCTGATTTCCTATATCGCCGAAGAACCAAATCTTATTACGAAGATTTTCATTAAATCCCATGAATTCCGGAAATCAATCATAACTACGTCATCAGTTCCCTCTCTTGCGATAGCTTCGATTATACTCTTCGCGTAATCAATTTTTTTTTACCTATATTACTCACTAATGATAAAACTCTAATTTCTAGCTCGGATACGTCATGAAAACATACTTATTGTCAGCCATGACCATTCCACTCAAATTTCGGGACGAAATTTCTTTAACGGGTAGGTACTGTGAAGGCCCGGAAATTTCTGACCAAATTAAAACTTAATCTTTATATGTTCCAACACAATAAGCAAAGCCTGTAATGTTGAGTCTCGAAATGTTTGAACTATTTATATAGATTCATTTAACCTGTGACTATTTCCGACGATTCACGAACAATTGTGTGTAAATAAATATGTAAATATATATACATGTATAAATATAAGAGTGCATATTAAGTTGTATTAATAAAATACAAAATAATCATTTGAATTGAAAATGTAAAATAATGTACAAGATAATTAAGATTAAAATTTATTTATGATTTAAACGAATTCTTATTTTTATTTATTATCATTTTTATGATATTATTTAGTTATTTTATTAGAATTATTATTAATATTATTAGGGTATTTACTATTAATATTTATAAAAAATAAAAATAGGGAATCCCATTATGTTAGAAGTAACTATCAAATTTTTTTCTTTTTCTTCACATGAAAATAATTTACGTACTTCATGTCTCTAGTTTGTTACAAGTCTACTTCACAAATCAATTGGAAATCAATTTAACTGTTAAATCATGTACCTAATCACTCTATATAAGTTACAAACTGCAATTTGAGTTGAAAACAAAGAAAACCCAGAAAATAAGCTCGACACTCTGTACATTCATCTTTTTCACCATATTTTGATTTAGAACAAATTTTCAAAATGTAATAATGCAGTCATGTTAGGAATCGTCTATCTAAACTATCTGTAAGTTTTCAATCCTCAATTCTTTTTATTAATTTCTAATTTGAGAGTCAAAGTTTTGGTTTTCAAAGTCAACTAAGTGTTCTTGAATCAAATTCGAGTTTGTTTTGATATCTCCAGTTAATTTGATGATCCATAAAGATTATAGGAATGATTTACAACACAATTCATGTTGTAATCATAACCTATAAAACTCTTAATCTAAAAATCAATTTTTGAGTTCTTGAGTTCTTCACAGTGATATACACTAACGTGAATTTGAAACAAATTTCAAAAACTAAAAATGTAGAGTTGTTAGGAATCATTTACTTAAACTTCCTGCAAAATCTCAAGTTACACTTCTTGATAACGAATTCGAATTTGCGAGTCAAAGTTAAATTGTCAAAAGTCAACTGTTTTGTTCTTGGAGAAATTAGAGCTTGTTTTGATGTTTTAAGTTCAATTGACGATTTCAATAGTTTTTAGGAATGATTTGAAACATGTTTCATGTTATAAAGATTGTCCAAAACGAACTCAAAATTGAAAACAAATTTTTTTTTTCTTGGCTACTAACAAGCAGTAGGATTTTTTTGTTTTTTTTTCTCATTTTTTTTATATCATGAACACATTTTTATTTTTTGTTTCATGTTTGTTTAGAAGCCCTAAAACCATTTTGATGATTGACTATTAAGAATGAAGTTGTTTGATTGTTTAGATTTTGGTGAAGAAGATGAAGTGGGTTGAAACATGTAATAGATAAGTATTTGGGTTTGTATTATAAATTAGAAAAACTGAAATGGAGGAATGGTTAAGGGTGTTGATGAGTGAACGAGAGGTCTCGGGTTCGAGCCCGGCTTGGTGCAATTTTTTTAAAACTGACTCCTAAGGTAGTTTTATACTTTTAAAAATTATTATTATTATTAATATTATTATTATTATCCTTAGGTATTTCTACAATTATTAATTTTACAAAACAAAAGATATATATGTAAATATATTATTACATAAAATTATGTTTCAACTAATATTATTGATATAACATTAATTAAATATCAAATAAGTATCATAATATATTATAAGAATAATTAATACATAACAAATATATAAACTTAATTGATTTATACTATAATGTGTTAATACTTGATATAGGTTCGTGAATCCGAGGTCAACCCTGCATTGTTCAATGTCGTCATATGTATTTTTACTACAAAATACAGTATTGTGAGTTTCATTTACCTTTTTACCCTTTATATTTTTGGGCTGAGAATACATGCGCAACTTTTATAACTGTTTTACAAAATAGACACAAGTAATCGAAATTACGTTATATGGTTGAATGATCGAAACTGAATATGCCCCTTTTTATTAAGTCTGGTAATCTAACAATTAGGGAACAGACATCCTAATTGATGCGAACTCTAAAGATAGATCTATCGGGCCCAACAAGCCCCATCCAAAGTACCGGATGCTTTAGTACTTCGAAATTTATATCATGTCCGAAGGAGGATCCCGGAATGATGGGGATATTCTTATATGCATATTGTGAATGTCGGTTACCAGGTGTTCAATCCATATGAATGATATTTTTGTCTCTATGCATGGGACGTATGATTATGAGAAATGGAAGTATGAAATCTTGTGGTCTATTAAAATTATGAAATGATTCTTTATGATAAACTAATGAACTCACCAACCTTTTGGTTGACACTTTAAAGCATGTTTATTCTCAGGTACGAAAGAAATCTTCCGCTGTACATTTGCTCATATTAGAGATATTACTTGGAGTCATTCATGACATATTTCAAAAGATGTTGCATTCGAGTCGTTGAGTTCATCAAGATTATTATTAAGTCAATTATATTTGGATATATTATGAAATGCTTTACATGCCTGTCAACTGTCGATGTAACGAAAGTTTGTCTTTTAAAAACGAATGCAATGTTTGTAAAATTTATCATATAGAGGTCAATTACCTCGCGATGTAATCAACTGTTGTGAATCGTTTGTAATCGATATGGACTTCATCCGGATGGATTAGGACGGGTTTCTACAGTTGAGTGGCCCAAAGACATGAAGGTTTCATAGTTTGTAACATACCTGAAAGTCTTTATGTGAATAATCGTATGAAGCTTGTTCGTACGATAATATGTATGTTGTGTTACGTATTAGTAACGATTTTTTAGGGTTTGAGAGCTATGTATTTATAGGCTCACGAATTAGGGTTTGGATAGGATTTCATCCCCAATTAAATGCTATCTGTTCCCTAACTAACTTACATTATTTAAAAAAAGAATCTGAATTAATTATGCCATAAATTCTTCAAGAATATAATAAACCCTGATGCAAGTATACGAAACTCAAATCATTTGGTATAGGAGCATAGAATATGGCTATACCTGTGCCATATATCTTAAATGGAAATTAGTGTGCGGCTCAGGGCTTTGGATGCGTAATCCGTATGGTCATGCGGATATGCATATCATTACCAAGGAATACCAATAAGAATGAATGATGAAGTATTGATTCCTAACTTCATTTTAGATTAGAGAAAATATTCTGCGGCGATTATATAATCTCTAAAGTTTTAGAGATTATTTATTCTAGTTTCAACCGTAAATCAAATGAGATTAATATTATATTAATTCATTAAATCCATAATTACATCTGAAGAAGATATATATGTACGTATATCTTCATAATAATTGTAATAAAAATTCTTTTGTACAAACTGTTAATTGTGAAAATATTTTAACGGGTAGGCAATACCCGAGAAATATTTAGATTTCACATTAATATATTACACTGTACATTCTTCAATTCTGATTCAACATTCATTTACTATACTACTTATATCCACATATATAGGTATCCGTTCACTAACGAACAATCATTTTCATACAAATTCAATTACATATTCTGATTTTTGACAGATAAGAATCCAAGTCAAGATTTAACAGGTGAATCACTCTTAGATTCCTACATCTTTCAGAATCATACTTTGAATTAAAACTGTACTAGAACATCACTTTTATTCATAAAACCCAGAAAAATATCATTCAAGATTTACGACAATTTCATCTTAAACATCATATATATATATTGACGATTACAATCTGCGTTCAAACCCTTCAAAATTCTTGAAAACACCTCGGATTGATAACCAATGATTCAGATATATTAACGTTGAGAATGCTGATGAAGCAGCAAACGCTATAGATGGTCCTAATGGCCAAAAGCTTGATAATAAAGAATAGTGTGTTAGAAAAGCTCAGAAAAAGAGAAAATTTGGTACTGAAAAACGGATTGAGCAAACTATGAAGGAGATTGTGAACAAATCACAAGGACTAAACCTATACTTAAAGAATCCAGATGATTCAGTATCTGATGAAATCTTTAGCGCATACCTTGCTCCTACTTATTTTAAATTCTTACGGAAAATTTTCTTCATCATCCTTTGATCTTAGATATTTTAAAAATTCTAAGATATCGTCGTATCCTTCAGTATAAATATTCTCAATATTTCTGAAGATATCTTCATAACTATTCTTGTCCGTAATTATTTATCTCTTCATGCTATATGTGTTACATCATAAAGGAAACTGTTTTAGTTTCTAAATTTCTATAACCTTTGAGTTTAAATTATGAACGTTTCTGAAGTAGTGTTGGGAATTGAAGTATGAGTTAGTATAATATAATGACGCCTGGCCAACGTGGTTATATTACATTGAGTCTTGTTGATTTTCTTATGTAACGTGATGATAATAATGATTCACAGACCTTATCCTCATCATGTGCCATGTTATATGACTCTTTCATTCTACTTAACCTCTGAACATATCAAGAAAGTATTTTTCTTGATAGTCCTATCTTTACCGTGATTTCATCAGTTTGCTAATTTTATCGTGCTATTACATTTTCTTTCTGTGTAGAACATTAGTTATGATCATTTGAAACTTAATACCTACAAATTCGAGACATTTTACTTGCTTTACATAAAGTCGAGAATAGAAAACAAAAGCATGGAGCTTCAAAAAATAAGGGAAAATATAAGCACAACAACAACATAGAAATTACAAACCGTGTATATCAATGCGTATAGCAATATAAAGACATGGGAAAATTAAAAATACAGTAGTCCCTAGAGCATATTAGAAGTACACAGATTCCTCTTGTGGTAGTTGAAAAACAAGGATGATTGTGGCAATAGTCAGGATAATGTCGAGAACCAGAGCTGGATTGAGCATTTTCACAATCTTTGGAATAAGAATCGAGGAAGAGAAGAAAGGAGTTGAGAAAATAAGGAAATGGAGGAGGTAAATTTATAGTAAGATATCAGACATAGCAATCGAGACCGATTACCACATTTAACCAAAGAGGATCATAATTACCTTAATTACCGAAAAATCAAATCTTATACATATTACGAACATTTTCTTTAAATTCCTTGATTTTCGGAAATCAACCGCGACTACGTCAAAAGTTAAGACGAACCTCTATTGTTTTAACTGTATTACTCAATGGTGATAAAACTTTATTTGTCAACTTATATTCTTCATGAAAATATTCTTGTTGTCAACCATGACGATCTCTGTCAAATTTAGAGATGAAATTTCTTTAACGGGTAGGTACTGTGACAACCCGAAAATTTTTGATTTATTTTAAATCAAATTCTATATATGATTTAATATTTCTAACACGATAAGCAAAGTCTGTTATGTTGAGTCTCAAAATTTTTGAACTGTTTTCATAAATTCATTTAACTTCGACCATTTTCGATGATTCACGAACAATTGTTTGTAAATAAATATATATTTATAACCATCACCATAACCCTATAACTTGGATACTAAACAATTCGACAACCATCACCATAACCCTACGACTGCTGCTCGTTTCTGTTTTGAACCGAAGAAAACCACCATCGAACACCATGATCAAACTACAGCTGCTACTGTTCGCTGCTGCTGCTTTCTTCCTGTTCGCTGTTGCAGCCACTGTTCCAGCTTCTATTTTTCTGTCGAGAACCACCACCACTGTAGCCACGGTCTACTGCTGTTGTAGTCTCCATTCGCCACTCTAACTCACACCAAAACAGCCCTACAACTACCACGAAGCAACCTGAATTCTCTTTGACTGTTGCTGCTATTTTCTACTCATTTTATGCACGATCCACAACACCTTCGGTTGTGTTCTTTCTACCGATGCGTGTCTGTTTCTATTTCTATTTCTGTTAACAGTAACGTGTTAGGTGATGTCGACGATGATGATGATGATAGTATATGATATGATGATGATATATGATATGATAATGATAGGGTGATGATAGTATTATGATGATAATGATGATGGAAGGAAGATGATGATGATGATGATGATTATGATAATACACGATGATGATGATGTTCGATAATGATCATGATGATGACGAGTTGATGATGATAAATGGTGATGATGATGATAAACATATGATGATGATTAATGGAGGTAGCGATGATGACGATAATGATGAATGATGATAATAATGCATGGTAAAATACTGTTATTATTATTATTATTATTATTATTATTATTATTATTATTATTATTATTATTATTATTATTATTATTATTATTATTATTATCATTATTATTAATATTATTATTAATATTATTATTAAAATTATCATTATTATTAATATTATCATTATTATTAGAATTATCATTATTATTATTATTATTATTATTATTATTATTATTATTATTATTATTATTATTATTATTATTATTATTATTATTATTATTATTATTATTATTATTATTATTACTATGATTAATATTATTATTATTATTATTATTATTATTATTATTATTATTGTTATTATTATTATTATTATTATTATTATTATTATTATTATTATTATTATTATTATTATTATTATTATTATTATTACCATCATCATTATTATTATTACTAACAAAATTATTATTATCAATATCATTATTAAATCTAATTATTATTAGTATTATTATCATTATTTTAGTATTATTATCATTTTAACAAATAAATGATATTTAGATAAAAATATATTTATTACATATATCATCACTATATTAATATTACTTACTAATTTTTTAATAAAATGTTATTATCTATAATTATATAATATTAATTAAATTACATATAATATATAAATATATTTTCATATATTATAGACTATAATATAATCATATATATAAATATTAATTTTAATACATTAGATATATATAAAACATTAATATATAATTTATAATATATTTATAATTCTAATATATTATAATAAATGATAGATATTATATTTATATAAATTATGAATGAATTATTTTTCAAAATATTTTTAATGAGTATTTACTAGAAATAATAAAATTATTATCATAAATATTAGTTATTTAAAGTATATAAAATAAATATATTTAATTAATTTATTAATGAAACATATAATTTATTAACATAACAATAATATTATATAAATTTATTTGATTACAATTATATGTTTTAATATATATATAACTGATATAGATTCGTGAATTCGAGGCCAACCCTGCATTGTTCAGTTCCGTCGTAAGCATATTTTGATACAAAATACAGTATCATTAGTTTATTTGCTCCCTTTTTATTAAATGCTTTTGTAAAATATATTTCTGGACTGAGAATACATGCGCTGCTTTTATAAATGTTTGACGAAATAGACACAAGTACTTAACTACATTCTACGACTGAATTGTTATACCGCCTATCCCTGTTTTACTTGGTAACCTAAGAATTAGTGAACTTGCCACTAATTGACGCGAATCCTAAAGATAGATCTATGGGCATTGACACGCCCCAGTTAGAGAATTTGAACTACTTTAGTACTTCGAGTTTTAGCATACTGATTGCGAGATGCCTGTATGCTGGGGATATTCTATATGCATTTTTGTTAATGTCGGTTACCAGGTGTTCAATAGTATGAATGATTTTTATACAGATGAGTGTTCCTGTATGTTGTTTATAAAAATGAAATCTTGTGGTCTATTGAAAATTATTGAAATCATTGTTTATGATAAACCTATGAACTCACCAATCTTTTAGTTGAAACTTTTAAGCATGTTTATTCTCAGGTGTTAAAGAAATCTTCTGCTGTGCATTTGCTCATTTGAAAGATAATACATGGAATCGCTCATCGCATATTTCAAAAGTCGTTGCATTCAAAATCATCACCATGTATCATATTTGGAAATCATCACAGTTGTTAAGCTGGAAAATGTTATTTATGATGATTGTCTATACGTAGAAGTCATCAGTTGTGAAAAACCTTGGATTTATATACGATATGTCTTTTCAAATAATGCAATATTTGTAAAACGTATCATATAGAGGTCAGTACCTCGCAATGGGACCAGATGTTGATTATTCATCCATATGGATTTGGACGGGTCGTTTCAAACAATTATTGGGTTTGATTCAATAACTCTTGCATTTCATTTTATGCTAAATGACATGGAGTTTTAGTGATGGGGGTATCCCCCGAAACCAATTCAATGCGAAATTCAAATTGCCTTTTCGGTAGAACACCCGATAAATCTTCCGGAAACAAATCTTCGAATTCACTTACCACTAGAATAAAACAAATGGATGATGGCTCTTCTTGTGTATCAACTACGTCTGCTAGAAAATACATACATCCACTACTAAGGAGCCAACGTGCCCGTGCATAAGTACATATTGGCACAAGTCTTCTCTGTTTCTCACCTTAGATGATTACATTTCCTCCAGTTGGAGCTTTCACTCTCACAAACTTCTCACGAATGAATATTTGGCTCTATAACGATCAAGCCAATCCATGCTAATAACAACATCGAATTCACCCAATGTCATTGGTATGAGATCAATCTTAAAATTTTCACTACCAAACACAATATCACAATTTTTGCACACATCCCAGTTTTTCTATCTGCTATTTTGACTTCTATCGGATTTTTCAACTTAACTAGTGGTCTATCAAGTCCATTCACAAACTTCGAATAAGCAAAAGACAAATTAGTACCACAATCAAAAACTACCTTAGCAGGTTTAGAGTTAACCATAAAAGTACCTGAGAGAACTTCATTAGAGTTCCTTGCTTCTTCATTGGTCATCAAATAATTACGACCTTTGGCGGCACCCGCTGCTCTCTCCAACTTTTTAGCTTGTTCGTGTCTTCTCTCTTCCGCCGTTAATTCGGGACATTCGGATTTCCGGTGTCCCTCTTTCTTGCAATTGAAACAAGTAGTTTTTATAGTTGAAGGATTAGTACAATTATGAGATAAATGTCCCGGTTGCCTACAGTTATAACATGTGGAAGGATAACCTCTGAAACCACCCTTTTTAACACTACCGATGCTCTCAGTTGCGCTCTTTATCTTCTAGATCGGGGTACTACTAGACTTAAACTTTCTCTTACTTAAAGTGTGATCAACCGTCTTTGTAGCATTCGACTTGTAAACCTTTGTGGTTTCAAACAATTTGGCGAAGGAGTCCACATGTCCAAGAGTAAGCTTTTCACGCAAGTTATCATTCATGGCATCATAGATGCTCTCCATTAGTAAATGATCATTACCGGCGAATGCTGGGAAAAATTGAGCTTTTGCCAAGAAGCACGTCTTAAGAATATTGAGTTCCATGGAACCTTGTCGCATATTACACATCTCATTCCTCAACCTAAATCGGCATGAGTTCGAAATTCCTTGCAAAACAAGGTTTTGAATTTCTCCCATGGAAACTTAACTTGCGCTTCCCCATACACTCCAATTCATTCATGCCACCAAGTCTTAGCGGCTCCCTTTAACATGCTGGTACCAAACCTCCTTCTTGCCTCGAGCGGGCATTCACTAGTTTGGAATGACCCCTCCATTTTTGATACCCACCGTGCACTTTTAAGAGGGTCAAGCTCTCCATTGTAATTTGGAGATTTAGTAGTCATGAAGTTCTTATAACCAAACTCCTTTCATTGAGCATGCATTTGGGCATTAGGCCGACATTATCCTCTTGATGTCCCAGACCGTCTTCACCTTGAGGTTTGGGAAACCTCTTTTCAAATTTGTCCTAAACGGCTTTGGATATTTGATCCTTGATTATATATGCAATCTCGTCATGGATTGCTTCGCTAAAAGCATCCTTCATCTTCTTGGGAAAACTTCCGAATAATCCTCAAATGTGTTTTCAAATTATCTTTAGTCAAGTTGTCCTCATCACTCGGATTTCCTTGACTTGCACCACTTCCAACCTTCATTCTGAGAATTTAACTAGGTTAGATACACCATTACATCAAGTAACATGCACCCCACAACCCCATCTTGCTCAATACTTTGTGTACTTCAATTATTTGACGCGGTGCGCAACCGTAATAGTAGTAGTCAATCACCATTACCATTGCACAGCCAATCAAACTCATTGATACAAAAACTATCTTGCTCGATGTTACACGTACACAAAGTCCTAGTTAGTCTACCTATTCACAAGGCATTAAGCATTCCCAGTCCGATCCGCATTCCTACAAGTCCCTCACACAACTTCTCTCAATCTAGTCTAAGTCTAGGCACCTATCTCAAATTCATCTAGATCCCTTAGACCATGCTCTGATACCACTTAAAACGACCCAAACTCAATTGATATTTCTAAAAGCGTACACATTTCTAGTCGCAATATCAGTTCGAAATAATAATTTTTTAGTCGTAATTGTTTCATTTTCATGTTGTAATTGTATAAATAATTCGAGAATGTAAACGGAGCTTCGAGGTGAAAATTATGTCAAGAAATCAGTTAAAGACGAAGATGTACAAGTCAGTAAATACAATGTACAAGGGATCAAAGCTAGCCTCGAGACAAGATTTAACGATTCTGCACGTCTGCACGATAATAATAATAATAATAATAATAATAATAATAATAATAATAATAATAATAATAATAATAATAATAATAATAATAATAATAATAGTAATAACGGAGGGAGTAGAAGGGAGTAATAACACAAACACATACCACACAAACACATACTACACATAAAACATACACACTACACAAACACATATTGCATTCCTCAAGATTTATATATATACATGTACTCCGTAGAAGCATTTGGGGAGGAGATCACCAATAAAAATATCCCACTGTTTAAATATTCCAATTTATTTTGCTTATGTGTAGTCAAAGATTAAGATTAGTTATTTACTACTGCAACTTTATCCAATCATTTTCCATTTAGCTCATTTCCAATTATTGTACAGAGTGTATTAAAAATAAATTAGTTTAAACTACTATTGTTATTCCAAATTTCAATCGTTTGAAGATAATGAAAGTGAAGATATTTGTAAGTTGTTTCATTTAAATTATCGCTACCATTATTATGCCTATTATTATTAATATTAATATTATTGTATTCATGTCCACTTTATATAATTTATATTTTTATACTACCATTATAATGTCCAACTAAATACCGATAGTGGTTACAAAAAAGCAGAACCTCTGGTAAAATGGATTGAATCATTTATAATATTACGATGTAACGTTGACTATTTTTAACATTGAGTTTAATCACCAATCCATTATTATATATTTTAATATTTTCACCCCTATCACATAATTTATTAAATTTAACGAAAGTTAATTTAATTTATATAAATTGTGCTTCAACAATTTTGTGATCTAGACGGACATATGGAAAAGTTATTAACAACAATTTATAAATATGATTCGGTGGTTTGGGTAATATTATAGTTTATATAATCGTGTAATTATAAAAAGGGAAACCGTTGTAATTTTTGTTTTAACGAGAGTTAAAACTGGATTAAATCTCAATTTAAATAATCGGGGTATACTTAAATTCGCTAAAACGAGATCAAACGAAAGTTAGCTTTAATTTTATCTAGTTAAAACTTTATAAAAAATCGAAAGATAAAATATAAAGATATAAAAACATCGTAATCGGATTTAAAAAACGATCCATAATCCAGATGGGACATATTCTAGTAACCACTACTTTATTTTCTTATAAATTTCATCAATTTCACTTTTCACTACGTAGATAAACTTTATTTACTTTTCATTTCTCACTTTTTACTATTTTACTACTTTTTACGTAAAACCATTAATTACAATAATTTTAAATTTCAATAATTTTAATATTTAATATGAATAGTTTGTTAAGTTCTTTTAATATTATTTTTTAAAAATTTAGTTTTAATTACTTTATTTGCATTTTAACTAACATAGTGTAGCTTTAATATAGATAGTATTTAATTTTGTAATTTTAACTTTTAGCGATTAAAAATCTTAAAAACTTCATCTCCCTGTGGAACGAACCGGATTTGCCAATAAACTATTACTATACGAATGAGACTAGTTGCCTATGTGTGTGAAATTAATCCAAAATCATAAAAATACCATATAAACGCACTCGAATTCGTGTAATAAATTCAATCCAAATCCGTTCATAAAAAAGGTACCGTTTCACCGACATCACCAATTAATAGAATGGACACATATTTTTAAATAAATATGGTGCATCAATATATAGATGTGGCCTATTTGACTCAAATGAGACGCATTAGGCTTAAATGTGGGGCATCTAAAACCTACTGCCCCAACAATGTCCCCTCAAAGCGTGATGATGCGGTGCATCATCATATCAAATGCGACACATTTATGCTGTAAACACAATTTTCGCCCTTTCTATCAAATTAACCAATTCCACGTTTGACTCTAAATTATACCATTCATTTGAAACTTTATTAAACAACCAAAATAGTAATTTAAGTGCTTCAATATTAGTCTAACATCAATAAGGTTCCACATGACCTATTACAATTCAAGTGACAAATTTGACTCGAATTAAATTTAATACAAAAGATGGACCCGAGCATGGATCTTAGGTTTACACTACCCAAGATTCTAACAAAATACGACATCCATAGCACCACCACCTGCAAGTAAGAAAACTACACCACACTCTTATCCTTATCCTTGATCGTGATTAAATCTATCAAATGATAACCAACTAGGGGTAAGCAACACATAACATGCATACAATTGTCACACTAGCATATAATCTTAATAATAATAGTATGCTAAATAATAACAACACATAGAGATATGGATCCATATTCACACAAAAACGGGAATGGTACTCGCATTTACCTCGGGTACTTACATTTTCCCGATAACGTTATAAATCGCATGATATAACATTACTCCCCATGGTGTCATAGAGTAAACCGATGAAATCGGTCACAACCACCCATCCCCACATGTCATGATTTTGTCGACGAGGTGATATTAAGACCACCAACACCACGACACAATGTAGCCACCATCAAGGAATTGTGAGATCCTCATGCACGGATAGCACTATAGTGAAACCTCTCGCACGTAATTACTAACCACACCCTACACAAGCAAATAACTCATATACATACATAAATAATTATTACGCACACCTAGTTTAACTTGATGAAAGAAATCTCAAGCTTGCACTTCCGTCAATCAACAATGTAAATACCTATTACATTTCATACATACATTCAAGCTAAATTCACACTAGCTTCCAAAATCCTACAAGTGCAATTTCAACCCATTTTTCACGTAACTCATATTGACTAGGTAAAATTTAACCTAAAACAGCCATAATCACTAGTAGCTTGTGAATATGCTTTTAAATTACAATTCACACAAAAATTCAACCAATTTCTACCAAAACCCTAATTTTAAAACTGAATTTTAACAATGAAATTCAAGTTAGAGTTTTTACCTTAAGAGTAAAATGGAGCTAAAAGGCAGCTATAAGCAAATATGGGTCTTGATGGAGCTTGAAAATGCCCTTCTTCACTAGTAGGAATTCCTCTCAGAAGATTTAAACACACACACACACAACACTTATTATTTTGTTTAGAAGAAATGAAATAAGGAAAGAAATGTTCTAGATCTACTCTTTAGTCCTAAAATCCGTCCATGCAATATTGCACTCGAAGTCACAATTTTTCATTATTTACAAAATAGTCCCCCAAAGTTTCATACACAGTTTAGCCGTATCTGCTTCCAGATGTGCCACATCTGGCTGCTATAATTTTAGGATCTTACAAGATAAGTCGGACATCCAAGCCCTATTTTATGTTGAGGCTCAACAACGTCTTGTAGATGAAGTTTATCAGGAGGATTTCCATCCGATACACAGGGCGACTTTTCAAGGTTTTTAGGCCCCCCTTCATCTATTCTGGACTTCAATTATTGAGTTTCCTCAACCAACTGAGTCATTGAAGACTTTACTTTCGTGGAAGACTTTACCTTCCTGGAAGACTTTACTTCCTTTGAAGATGTAGATACATCTTGTAAGTTGGAGCTTATTCTTAAATATTGTATTAAATCTTGTATTACCAAGACTTGTGTCTCATTTAGTGCAGGGCTTGCAATTAATATTGGAGCAGATATGGATATGGTGATGGAATCCTAGATGCCTCTTAGTCAGAATCCAAATTTAATATGTTGTAAGCTAGGTTTAGTGCATTAAGTGTCAGAGTCCTGGACCAAGTGATCATGGTGAAAGGGTGATATTGGAAAAAAAGTCACGTTTTATCCCCGATAATATGCTCTAAAACAATAAAGTAACCAAATTTATCGAGGAATTAAGCATTTATTTGTCTTATTTTGTAGATCAAGTAATCACAAAGACAATTCAAGTATTTGCCTTATTTTCAATAGAGCCTGCCCATAAGTCCTTCCACCAAGCCATACGGCTTGCCAAGATTAAGAAGAATATGGCCTATGCACACGGCTTGCTTTGCACATGGTCTGCCTTGCACACGGCCTGGGCACATGGCCCATGCATACAGCCTGCCATGGCACATGGCCTGGCCATACGGCCTGCCTGGGGTAATGTTAAAAGAAAAATCCATGTATATCGAGAATAGTCATCAACTATAACAAGCACATATTTTCGGCTACCGAGGCTAGAAACTTGCATAGGTCCACACAAATCCATGTGCAAAAGTTGCAATAAAGATGTGGTACTTGGGATTAGCTTAGACTTGTGAGAAGTCCGAATAAGCTTACTCATAGCACACGATGGACATACGTGATGCTTAATATAATGAAAACTAGGAATGCTATCAACCAAGTCATTAGAGACTAGACGGTTAATTCCCTTTATAATTCAAATGCAGCATCCGGTGATACCATAACGATGCATTTTCTTTTGTAGATTTGGACTCCAAACAAAAATTACCATTTGTTGGTGCATCATCTAAGTTGATGGTGTAGAATGAAGCACTACGTTTAGCGACAAGAAGATCTCCGCCATCAGTGGTTTGAACTGCACATTGAGTACGTTCGAAGATAGCTTTGAGATCTCCATTACAGAATTGGCTTACACTAAACAAGCAACAACCAAGACCTTCAACGTATGAGACCCGCTTGATTGTAACACTATTTTCTACACAATCACCATATCCCGTAATCACTGCTATTTCATCATTTTCCGAATGTAACCATTCCTAGGAATACCTCTACAAAGTTGACTAACAAGAATTTATTACCCGTCATGTGCCTTGAACATCCAGAGTCTATATACCATATATAGATATCGAAACCCTACACTTGTCAATTTTCCTATAGTTTAGGTACCTAAAGTTGCTTGGGTCCTCTACGGTTAGCAACACCATAAAACTTTAGATCACACAAAGACTTAACATTCAATGCATCAGGAAATTTAGACTTTAAAGCATCAGTTATAAGCACATTGCATGAATCATTAGCACACATGATCTTAGGTTTTACACAACCAATCTAAGTCTTTACACACAAATTATTCCAAACAGATGTCTTATTCACAAAGTTGAAATGAAAAACATGAGTAGGTTTCCTAGGTCGGGTAGCATGTTTAATAAAACACTTTCTCTACAATCTCTAAGCACGACTTAGGTACCCATTGTGGTTTGTATTAAAAATTAGGATTATAACCTGTGACACGAAAAACACCTTTGTAAGTATAGTTTTTAAAATTTTCATGTATCTTTTAGTATAATTGATTTTTCAAAATTTCCATTTCGATTTTAAGTTTTTTTCATCATACTCACACAAATCAGGTTCTACACACGTGTGTTTCAAAAACTTTAATGGTGTATTTAAAAGACTTTTCCCTTTATGTTTTTACATTAGAATTTTAGAAGGTTTTTTCAGTTGTTTTAGAATCATCATGATAAACCGTTTTTGTAATGAATTGATTTTCTAGTGATTCTTTAGAATAACCTCTCTCAATTTTGACCATTAATGATTCTTAAGAATCGTAACAGGTTTTGAATCACTTTTCAGAGATTTAACCCGTACTTTTTTAACAATCATGTCAGCACAATCAATAGATTTATCACATTTAGAAACAAGTTTCACATTGTTCTGATCTATGTGTGTTGTATGTACATTTGGAGAGAGATGCTTAACAACATTGTCTCGTCTAAGTAGATATATTTTCTTTTGTAAGTCCTGAATCACAAGGCATAAGTTTGCCATTGAAACTAAGACTTCTACTTCCTTAAAGGCATAAGTAGATTATATCTAGGAATAGGAGGCAATTTGTCACACATTTCAGATATCTTTTTCAAAGATTTACATCTAAGTTGCAATTCTATATTTTCTTTTTCAAGTTTATCAACTAGATATTCTATATCATTTTAAGCCGACTTAATGTCAGGTTCTTCTTGAGATTCTACCTTAGGTTCTACCTTAGGTTCAACTTTTGGGTCAACCTTTGTGACATAAGCCTTGTGATCTAGTGATTTTTGACTTAGCAAGTTTCACCCTCTTTTCAATGTTTTTCTAATTTGTTCAGAAACTTAGAGCTTAAGTCATTTAGTTCATGTGCTAGCTTTTTATCGATACAAAGTTTTGGGTTTAGACATGCAGGTAAGGCTGGTAGAGTTGGTTTTGATTGAATAGTAGGTTGGTCAAACACTTCATCAATTGTAATGCTAGAGCTAGGTTTTCCAAAAAATTTATTTTCAAGCATCACAATATACTTTACCAGCATGGGTATATGAATGTAAACCAATCTACATTTAGGCACATAATCAGCATGTTGGATACTTTGTTCCAATTCTACTATTTTACTCAGAAAATCAAGATTATTTTTGTTCATTTTAGCATTTAAATTTTCATACATCAAGCTAATTTGAACATATTTCATGGAAGCACGTTTAGCAAACATATGATTATTTCAACATCAAACGGATACAGAAAATGATTAGGAAAACCAGCTTGAATGTAATCACCATTGTACAAACAAGGAGCGGAGTTAATCGCAGTGTTTAATGTCTTGGGATCTTCATAACCAACCCCCACTTTTCACCATAGATAGTTTTTGGTCCATTCATAAAGATGGTTTGCTTTGAAATATTTGTTTCGATTATAACTTTTGCTTGCTCGGTTTTATAAAGTTTGTCCTCATATTTCAGAAGTTTAGCTTTCATTTCTAGAACATCTTTATTGAATAAAGTAATTTATTTTCTCTTCTTGATCAAGGTGTTTTCCAAGTCAATAATTTGTTTATTTAACTTGGAAATGGTGGGTTCATGTTGTTCTTTTAAATCCTTAAGTTCTTTTTCAAAAAATTGAACTTTCTTCGCAAGACATTCCGATTTCATTCGATAATCCGTCACTTCAATCTTAATCTGACGTAGAGATTTCTTCAAGTATTCCAACTCAGTTTCTTGTTTACTGAGTTGAATTCGCAAATAATTCACATCCGATTGTGAATGTGATGAAGGTTTAGTCTCATTAAGTTTAATTTTTCCTTTCAAAACTTTGTTTTTAGATTTTTGATTGAGACTAAATTCTTCATCAGTTTTTCTGCAAGTTTATAAAGTCATTGGGGATTTCATTGTATTGTACCTCTTCATCATCAAATGATGTAGAATTAGAATTCTTATTGCATCCTTTGCCTTGATAAGCTTGGTCACCTTTTACACATTTGCATGTTCTTCTTCGGATTTAGAATATTCTGTCTAATTGAACCAAGTATTATCAACAGGCTTCAACTCTCCTCCAGTTTCCATTACCCTAGTCATCAACATTTTCTTCTTATAGTAAACAACATCTTTCTTGTTTGGCATCTTACATTCACGCGAGAAATGCCCAGCTTTACCACAGTTGTAACAAAGAGAATCTTCCTTCTTTGGTTAATGTTTGGTAACTTCAGGTTTCTTATACTATGAGGAAGATGATGAATTCCTATGTTGATTGCTTGACTTTTCTCAGAACTTGTACTTGTTTAAAGGTTTTATGAACATGACAGTCATCTTGACCAACTCAAGATGAGAATCATCCATATCGGAAAGATTGAGATCTTCAGAATCAGAAGAGTCTTCAACAACAACTTTCTTTGACAAACACTTGGATGATGTGTATAGGTGAATTTTCTTCTTAGCAATGAGAACAAGTGGATCAGTTGAGGTTGTACCCTTCTTATCTCCTTGAGTCTTGAGAACAGCAGGTTGATAATGCAACTAGCTCATGAATATTCAATTTATCAATCTCTTTGGTAGATTGAATGAAAATTCTATAGGGATACCAATCTGGATTGAGCTTTTTGAGAAACTTCATGTTGACTTCAGCATTGACTTTGGTGATGTGACATTTCTTCAACTCATTAATGAAACTATTGAAATGTTTATATGTGTCCTTGAGTAATTCATCAGATTCTTCCTTAAAGTCTTTATGAAGACCTAGTGCCTTATTCATTTTGGAAATATCTAACATATCATACACTTCCCGTTATCCACGTATCTCATCCCATATGTCTTTAGTTGGTGTATACCCGTTAACATTTCGAATACATCATAGGGGATGGCTTGCATGATAATGTTTTTGGCCTTAATATCACCAAGTGCACGTTCCTGCTTGTCACCGGTAAGTTTATAAACTGGAAACTAAAGACTGGTCTCGGGATGCATGTCCACAATTGGACCATCTTTCAAGGAATGCCAGATGTGTAACAACCCGACTTTTTTGACTTATATTTATAATTATTACTTTCATGAAACTGCGTATTTGTGTGTACTGAGCTATATTATATTCTGGGATCATTATTCATGTTAATTACTTTCGTTAACACCTTACAACATGTTATTAAGTGCTTAATCACTTAACTTGTTTCCCGAATGCTTTTACAACTGTTAGTGTCACTTGTTGTTTAAAACGAGCTACGTACTTTGTACAACTAATTATTATTTTCTAATGACAATTACTTGGCTTATTGGTTGCTTAATTACACTTAGTGTTTTACTAATGCACACTAGTTAGTCTTAATGGACTTTTTTGAGACGACCCGTCCTAATCCATAAGGACGAATACAATAACATATGATTACATTGTGAGGTATTTGACATCTAAATGATACATTTTACAAACATTGCATTCATTTTTAAAAGACAAACTTTCATTACAACGAAAGTTGATAGGCATGTATACTATCTCATAATATATCCAAACTATGAATGACTTATTATCAATCTTGATGAACTCAATGACTTGAATGCAACGTCTTTTGAAATATGCCATGAATGACTCCAAGTAATATCTTTAAAATGAGCAAATGCACAGCGGAAGATTTCCTTAAAACCTGAGAATAAACATGCTTTAAAGTGTCAACCAAAAGGTTGGTGAGTTCATTAGTTTATCATAAACAATCATTTCCAATAATATAATAGACCACAAGATACACATATTTTGAAAACAATCTATGCAGGTCTGCTCACTGTTGTAAAAATCATTCATATGAAAACACCGGAAATTTACAAAAAAATCTCACCAACGGTATCTAATGCATTGTGCAATGCAAACATTTCTCACCGAGGGTAGCTAAAACGGTAGCTAATGCATCGTGCAATGCAAAAATTTCTCACCGATAGTAGCTAATAAATTGAACCATTTCGGTAGCTAATGCATCGTGCAATGCAAAAATTTCTCACGGAAGATAGCTAAAACGGTAGCTAATGCATCGTGCAATGCAAATATTTCTCACCGATAGTAGCTAATAAATCGAACCATTTCGGTAGCTAATGCATCGTGCAATGCAAAAATTTCTCACCGAAGATAGCTAAAATGGTAGCTAATGCATCGTGCAATGCAAAAATTTCTCACCGATAGTAAATATTAAATCGAACCATTTCGCTAGCTAATGCATCGTGCAATGCAAAAATTTCTCACCGATGGTCGCTAGTACAATCTTTATAGACATCGAACCATTTTGGTAGCTAATGCATCGTGCAATGCAAAAATTTCTCACCGATGGTCGATAATACAATCTTTATAGAAATAAAACCTCTGAATCCAAATAATTCTATCATAGAATACAGTTTTTAGTACTTGTGTCTATTTCGTCAAACATTTATAAAAGCAGTTCATGTATTCTCAGTTCAAAAATATATCTCAAAAGCATTTAATAAAACAGTTATAAAAACAGCGCATGTATTCTCAGTCCCAAAAATGTAAAGAGTAAAAGGGAATCAAATGAACTCACAATACTGTATTTCGTAGTAATTATGCATATGATGGCATTGAACAAGTGCAAGGCTGGCCTCGGATTCATGAACATATATTAAGTATATATATTCATATATTGGTCAATATCTAACTAACAATTTAGGTCAGGTCATAGTGTATCACAATCCTAATGCTCGAGGTTATCATGCAAAAGTCAACAAAAGTCAATTTGACCCAAAATGATTTACAAAATCTATACATGTTTATTATGTAACTTAAATAGTCGTTTTATATATTTAAATATATTTATCAGGTTTTATTAAAGTAAATAATAAAAGTCATTTATTAAAATATATATATATGATAAAAATATACTTTTATATATCTTAAGTAATAAAATTTATAAAGTTCACTTAATATCATAAAAATATAGTGGTATGTATTATTAATGTAATTATATTACGCGTGGTAAAAATATCTTTGTATTACATATTTATTTGATAAAATAATATTGATAATAATAATAATGAGTAAAAGTTGTTTTATTTTGTAATAATAATAATAATAATTATTATTATTCTATTAATAATAATAACAATATTTATATTTACTAATGACGATATTAATTATGATAAAATGATAATTCTAATCATGATAATCTTAATGATGGAATTTGACAATCTTTTAAACAAACATGTTCACAATATTAACAAGTTCATAAAACCATTTTATGAAGATTAAAGTGAGCGGAAGCAAGTAAAGTTCATGTTATATATCAACCATTTTAAAAGACAAATTCCATAAATATATCAAGTCTTGAATAATATGCTTACATACAACAAGTGGGTTTAGAGTTTTACCTCCTCAAAAGTTTGAGGGTTGTGGTTCTTGATGGATGAAGATGAAGATGAAGATGTTGATGAACTTAGAGCCTCTAACTTGAAGCCTCAAGTTTGTAATACCCACAAGCTTTGATCACCAACACACCCTTTGTATTTAGTTAGGATTTAGAACACTTGAATGTGATAAAATAGCAAGCAAAGGAACCCCTTTTCCTACCAAAACAGTTCGGCAATTTTGGACAGCAGAACCAGAATTTTGAAGGCTATTTTATGTGTGTTATTACCTCTCTCTTGAGTCAAGGCCTTAGTTAATTCATAGGCATGTACCTTGGCACTTGTGTGTTATTAAAAGTAACATTAACAAGGCATGCTAGTGAGCCTTGGAGTCCAAAAATTCTGCACCAACAATATTATATAACAATGTATTTATACATATATATAAACTAGATATATATATATATATAAAACATGTATATATTTTTATGTTACTTTTATATTTTATAAAACCCTTTTATAAAATATAACACAATATAATCATTTAAACTTATAAACAATTATATATAAATTATCCAAATAATTTATCTCAAGTGATAACATTTTGAAAAACCGATTTTCTAAAATCCAAGTGTCGCGTATTTATTTAATGATCAATTCATTAAGATTAAATACGATTAAGGTGTCGGCAAGCTTGTTATTGGGTATGACCCGACTTGGATCATAGCATATTAGCCACATTAATTCAATATGTCTCTTGGGCATACGAAAAACCTTCAATCTCCCACTTGCACGAGAAACATAAGAATTAATGCAAGTGATGGATACCACCTAACGACCGTCCATCACCCCCAATATGTTATGACTTTGTGCCATTCAATAACATCATCCCTTTCGAGTTTCCATCTCGAATATGAATAGGTGAATATTTTCATTATATCCTTTCGTCCTAGATGTCATGTTAAATCCAAGAGACACAGAGTGATCACTCTCTTCTAGATTTAACTTTATCAGGCCTTAGACATCTGACTCTCAACGAATAAGAGGGACAAATTCCATCTTGACTACATACGTCCTAAATATATACCTTGTATTATACCTGAGCTCTTCCTTATGAACTACCATATTTCAGAATAGCGAAGGAATGAATCAAGGCACAATACTTGGTAAATATCCGAACTCAATATGTATCTCAGGTCAGAGGATACAATGATATTCGCCTTTACTCAAGACTACATGTGATCAACCACAAAGGCTCCTGATGTCGTAGCGTGGGGTTACGAAATATACTATATTTTTAATACGGAATGCTACAAAATTTAACAAGTTTTAATTAAATATTTACAAAATGGATATACCAAAACCTTGCTACAACACAATAGGCAGTGTACCTAGTCGCGGAGTAGTATAGTTTTTAGTAAGTCCGGTTCGTTCCACAATGAGACGGGCTTATGAAACACTTATTTTTATATAATTATATTTGTACAAAAATATATAAATATATATATAATAATATATAAAAGTGGGGGTTTTACCGTTTAATGACCGGTTTGTCGATTTATATTTTAAGCGAAGCGTATAGTAAATGACGATATTTAAATAACAATATAAAATAAATAACAATAATTGAAATGACAATAAATAAAAGTACGAGAAAAAATGAAATAAAATATATTATGCTTATTTAAACTTCCGTAACCATGATGTTTGACGTTTTGATTTTAATTTTATGCCCATGGGTTAATTGTCCTTTGTCCTGGATTATTTAATATGTCCGTCTGGTTTTTGTCCATAACAGTCCATCAGTCATAAATATAAAATGCGAGTGCCCTCGTCAAATTATTATTATACCCGAAGTTAAATATTCCAACTAATTGGGGATTCGAATTGTAACAAGGTTTTAATACTTTGTTTAATGAATACACCAGGTTATCGACTGCGTGTAAACCAAGGTTTTACTACTTTGTTAACAATTACACCAATTACCCTTGAATGTAATTTCACCCCTGTTTTAATTATTCTAGTGGCTATTAATCCATTCCCGTGTCCGGTTAAATGAACGATTATTCGTACATATAAATACCCCACCCATCGTGTCCGATTGAGTGTATATGGTAATTTATAGGGACGCCCAATTGTAAATCTTTATATTAACATTAACAAACTTTCATTTAGTTAAACAAATATAAAGCCCATTAATAGCCCATAGTCTAATTTCCACAAGTGTCGTTCTTTTGTCCAAACCCCAATTAAGGTACAAAGCCCAATAACCCCGTCTTTAATATTTAGTTCAACATCATGATTATTTTGGCTCAAATAAGCATAATAATAACTTAAGTACGAGACATTAATTTAAAAAGAAGAACATAGCTTACATTGATTATTTATCGCGTAGTGTTACACGGACAGAGCTCCGACTTTAAAACCCGTAGAATAACCTTTACATAATCCGAACTAATCTAATATAAAACTACACTATACTATATATATTATATATATATTTATTTATTACAGAGTATTATTATTATTATGTGTGTGGTGTGGTCTCAAACTCGGACGAAAAATGGCAAATTTATAGACCAGGCCTGATTCTGATCCTCATGCGACTCGCATGGCCACCAGAATCCAGCTCAATCATTTTTGTTTTCTTGTTCGTCGACATAATTTAAAATAAATATAAATATATAAATAATTAATATAATTATTTATATATTATATTTTATTCTTGTGCATAGTAGACTAGATATTTGTGGTCCGTTGCGTCGAGCGTTTCTTCTTGGCTCGGGTCCCGGTTCTGGATTTTCGGACGTCTTCGCGTATTATTTTATATCGTGTACTTTGCGTTCCGCAACTTGTACTCTTGTCATTTTTAGACGTTCTTCATCAATAATTTGAACCACTTTAATTGTATCTTTGTACATTTGAGCATTTTGGACCTTTCCGTCTTCATTTCTTCATTTTCGCCTTTTGTCTTCGCACTTATTAAATATAAACGAATATTACTTGAATATGGAACAATTACAACTAAATAATTTACATATTGGGAGGATATTGCTACTAAATATATGTTCATTTGGAGCACTATCAAATATCCCCACACTTGAACGTTGCTTGTCCTCAAGCAATACATAACTTGAAATTATAATACATCACACGAATCACTTCTTTATTCTTCACACTTTGTACATCAGTGATTTTGATTTGGCGGTATAAATAATGATAGTAACGATAGAACCATGGTTAAAGGTGGGTGTGTCATCCACAGTTGCCTCGGGTTTAGGTAAACGACACTTGCAATCAAATAGCCGATTTACTTTCGGTTTCCAAAGAAAAGTGCACATTTGAAAGGCGGTTTACAGTCCCACATGACTATGAAAATGTAGATCCTTAAGGAAATTGGATCTTTATGAAAACATTTGATCTTTGAAAATTCAATCTAGCTTTTACCCTAGATAAGTTTTCCGGAATAACCCTTCACCGGTGTTGCAAAATATTTTTGTGGGTTTTGTGGGTTTCAGATTTGAAAATTTTAGCTTAACACTTGTGGTTTTGTGTTACCCACTTGCTAACCTTGTATTAGGAAAGCAACACGTCCAGTTTACTTGTCCCGTATATTACCTTTAGCAAACTACCGTCCGGTTGTAAAGGAAAGCGATGAACAAGCAACTGTTAAGGCAATGTCCCGTGACATGCTTTTGATTATGGTCTATAACGTGTCGGACGCAATTACTATCCTTTGTAGGAGCAATAGTAAAGTTCACCCTTATAATTTTTTGGTCTGGCACAAGGTCCTGTCTTCAACCATGCTATGCAACCACCGTTCTTACGGTTGACACCCGATTTGGTTCAGGTGACCTAATGAATTCTAGGTGAATTCCTAGGATTTTACGTTCAATGGTAATGAACGCATTGAAAATGGATTTTCAGAAAACAAATCGGTTTGTATTTTTGATCAAAATATTTTCTCGTTCAAGCTCGAGTTTAGATATCATTGAATTCCATGAGTTTGAATTCTCAATCTTTAAGGTCAATCTCAAGGATTGAGTAATATCAGTCTTAAAAGCTGATTTTTAATCTTTAAGGAGATTATCCTTTCTGGGGATCTGATTCATTAGTCTTATCAAGCTAATTTGCACGGTGCCCCCCCATTGTACGAGATAAATCCTTCTCATGGTTAGGATAAATCTGACCACTTGGCGACCCTGTTTGATGCTGAGGTCCGTGGATTTCCAGCTGATTTTAGAGATGACTTTTCTAGATTTTTCGTCAACCTACAGCTGGTCTGGACGACAACTTCCTGACCTAAATCAAGAAGCGCGTGTCTTTTTCGGAAGACTTTACTTCCTTCAAATGATGGAATTGATTCATCGTGTAGATCCATCTCTCTTTTCTTTCATCGGGTAAAATAGTTAATTTAGTTCAAAACAAAAACACCTGTAATAACTTTACAGAAACATGTGATAGATATTTTTGAATAACTTGGTACATTCTCCCCACACTTAGTTTCTTTCTTTGCCTTTTTATTCTCCTTTATTTCATTTTAAATGAATTCAAGCGTTTTGGGTTGTTTCTCAATTTATGTCCTTTTTAAGGTAACGATAATTTCGGTATTAACACCTAGTTTTCATCGTTCATAAATATGTATAAACATTATTTTAAATTCATTTAGTTGAAATTTTTCAAATTTTCACAAAATTTGGCAAATAAACCAAGTGTAAACCCGAGAGAATTTATAACCCTTCCCCACACTTGAGATCATGCAATGCCCTCATTTGCATGAAATCAGACTCTAATTATAAATTCATGAGGGTGATTAGTGTAGAAAAGTGATTAAGAATACCTAGTTTGTACTTACAAAGCTCGTCGAATGATAGATGGCGCGCCTCACCGTTCATTCCTTCTTGTTTTATCACACATGTTTTTCTTCAAAAATGGTTACTTTTCTGAACTATTTGCTAATCTTTGAAAATGCGTATTTTACCCTAAGTTATCATGCATGTTTATTAACGAGTTATGCACTAACCCGAACCCCTAATTTAACGTTAAGTGGGGTTAGACTTCCCTACACTTTAGCTGACGATATGTGAAGTCGGTGGAATAAGTTCCTCGAATTAAAATAGTGAGCCAGTTATTTATATCTCGGGTGGTGTATAATATATCAATGGGTTTAAAGTTTAGACTCACCCGATCGTCACTACTTAATTCTTTTTTAAGTGTAGCTTTTAGTAAATGGATATGTCTCTTTTCTGGTTCTTGGTCAAATGGATCGATATACACCGACATACCTATTATATGGCGGACAATTCCTAATATTTCCTTCCGTTTATTCTTGGGATTAAAGTTTTCACCTCTATTACCCAATTGGGTAAAATCCGAGGTGTCATTATCTATTACATCTCGTGGTTCATCTTCAGTAGATGACTCCTCTATTGAGAATATTGGGTTGGAAGGTTGTGGAATGGTGAAGTTCGGTTTGGTCTCGAGGGTAAAATTTTCAACGTTATCGTTTTCCCAATAGTACCAATTTGTCTCCCTTACTTCATCTTTATCCATTGATGGACTGATGATTTCGTCGGTAGAGGCTAATGTGTCGATATGTTGTGAATTTGGTAAGACTGAATAAAAAGTATCATCGGGATAGTTGGTGATTTCGGAGCTCTCGAATTCATCAAAATTCGATGATTTGAAATTTTCTTGCACAATACTCCTCAGATCAACAGGTGTATAATCTGATAGAGTTTCAGCTTGCCGGTTTACAAACTCTCTCATTTGTTCCTTTTGAGCATCAAGTTCTTCGAGTTTGATTCTCATATAATCTAAAGAATTTTCGGACACGTAATTTTCCTCGTCTTCTGGTTGTTGAGTTTGGATATATTCTTGGGAATAATCCCAATTTGAATTGTGTTCTTCATAATCGTTCCATTCAGGTTCCGTGGGTGCGTAATTTTCCATAGGAACGTAATAGTAACATTCCCATGTTGAGTGATAATCTCCACAGATTTCACAACCAGTTATTGTTTCGTCGTTCGCGATCCAAGATTGACTGACCGAATTGTCATCAACACTCGTTTGAGAGTATTGATTTAATTGATTTTGGAGTTCAAAAAGAGTTTCCAAGGCCTTGTTTTCAAAATTTTCCATTTTATTGCGATGGCCAAATTTTAGCTACAATGTGGTGCATTCACAAATGATCCTATTAGTTATAAAAATAGAAAAACTTATATAAGTTGTCCAATTAATAGACTTTTCTGATTTTGCCCACGTTTCGAATAGCCAAAAGATGCAGCAGGTAGCCAGGACCCTTTAAATCGGAAGCCCACAACTAGCCACTAACAAATCCAACTATTACTACGAACCAGAAAAATGTCAACGTCCATTAATTTAACCGCTTAAATAATTTTTCTTTCCGTTTGAGAATTAGATAAGAAATAGAGAAAATTTCTAAGTCCTAAAAACTAGAGCGTCGAGAAATAAGAAAGAAAAAGATTGCGCGTCGAAAAACGTCGAAAAAAAATAAAAATAAGAAAGAAAAACGTCGAAACTTAAAAGTCTAAAAACTAAATCTAAAAAGTAGCACCTAAAGGTATTAAAGCTTAAAAGGAATTTTATATCTAAAACGGCAATAACTTAATTTAGGCACTAAAATCTATTTAAAACTAAAGCGAAAAACGGCGTCGCAAAATTCTATAGCACCTAAATCTTAATCTAAAGAAAAAGCACTTAAGAGATTTTACGGCAAAGCCTAAAAATCTAGGAATAAAAATAAGCTACGGCAAAATACTAAATTTAAAACTAATACGAACGATAAAAATACAAAAATTACGCTAAACGATAAAAAGATACAAAATATAAAAGTTAATAAAAAGTTATAAAAATTATTTATTTTTATAAAAATATTATTTTTATATTTATATATTATAAAAGTATTAATTTATAAATTTAATAAACTAATAATAAGTAATAATAACTAATTAAATTAAAAACTAAATATAATAATTAATAATAAACTAGGGTTTAGATTAATAATAATATTAAAATACGTGTAATTAATGCGATTTTAGGTTAACATGTGGCCTGTCAGACTCCTCCATGCGACTCGCATGGAATCAGGGGAACAGGTCATGCGAGTCGCATGACCTGCTGAGCCGGTTCAAGTGGGGGTTCAAACAACAGGTTCAGTTTGTATTATATTTATATTTATTTTATTTTCTGTTTTAAAAAAATAAGATATTTATAAACATATAATTTAAATAAAAACTTAATTTTTAAAAACTAAAATAAAATAAAAAGACTTAAAAATAGATTTTAATATATATATTTTTTTTCGGTTTTAATAGATTTTATATTATTTTTTTATTTTTTTTTTTAATTTTATATTGTTTTTCTAAAAATCATTAATAATGTTTTGCCGACTCCCCGGCAGCGGCGCCAAAAACTTGATGTCGTAGCGTGGGGTTACGAAATATACTATATTTTTAATACGGAATGCTACAAAATTTAACAAGTTTTAATTAAATATTTACAAAATGGATATACCAAAACCTTGCTACAACACAATAGGCAGTGTACCTAGTCGCGGAGTAGTATAGTTTTTAGTAAGTCCGGTTCGTTCCACAGGGAGACGGGCTTATGAAACACTTATTTTTATATAATTATATTTGTACAAAAATATATAAATATATATATAATAATATATAAAAGTGGGGGTTTTACCGTTTAATGACCGGTTTGTCGATTTATATTTTAAGCGAAGCGTATAGTAAATGACGATATTTAAATAACAATATAAAATAAATAACAATAATTGAAATGACAATAAATAAAAGTACGAGAAAAAATGAAATAAAATATATTATGCTTATTTAAACTTCCGTAACCATGATGTTTGACGTTTTGATTTTAATTTTATGCCCATGGGTTAATTGTCCTTTGTCCTGGATTATTTAATATGTCCGTCTGGTTTTTGTCCATAACAGTCCATCAGTCATAAATATAAAATGCGAGTGCCCTCGTCAAATTATTATTATACCCGAAGTTAAATATTCCAACTAATTGGGGATTCGAATTGTAACAAGGTTTTAATACTTTGTTTAATGAATACACCAGGTTATCGACTGCGTGTAAACCAAGGTTTTACTACTTTGTTAACAATTACACCAATTACCCTTGAATGTAATTTCACCCCTGTTTTAATTATTCTAGTGGCTATTAATCCATTCCCGTGTCCGGTTAAATGAACGATTATTCGTACATATAAATACCCCGCCCATCGTGTCCGATTGAGTGTATATGGTAATTTATAGGGACGCCCAATTGTAAATCTTTATATTAACATTAACAAACTTTCATTTAGTTAAACAAATATAAAGCCCATTAATAGCCCATAGTCTAATTTCCACAAGTGTCGTTCTTTTGTCCAAACCCCAATTAAGGTACAAAGCCCAATAACCCCGTCTTTAATATTTAGTCCAACATCATGATTACTTTGGCTCAAATAAGCATAATAATAACTTAAGTACGAGACATTAATTTAAAAAGAAGAACATAGCTTACATTGATTATTTATCGCGTAGTGTTACACGGACAGAGCTCTGACTTTAAAACCCGTAGAATAACCTTTACATAATCCGAACTAATCTAATATAAAACTACACTATACTATATATATTATATATATATTTATTTATTACAGAGTATTATTATTATTATGTGTGTGGTGTGGTCTCAAACTCGGACGAAAAATGGCAAATTTATAGACCAGGCCTGATTCTGATCCTCATGCGACTCGCATGGGAAATAGCCTTCTGGCCATGCGACTCGCATGGCCACCAGAATCCAGCTCAATCATTTTTGTTTTCTTGTTCGTCGACATAATTTAAAATAAATATAAATATATAAATAATTAATATAATTATTTATATATTATATTTTATTCTTGTGCATAGTAGACTAGATATTTTTGGTCCGTTGCGTCGGGCGTTTCTTCTTGGCTCGGGTCCCGGTTCCGGATTTTCGGACGTCTTCGCGTATTATTTTATATCGTGTACTTTGCGTTCCGCAACTTGTACTCTTGTCATTTTTAGACGTTCTTCATCAATAATTTGAACCACTTTAATTGTATCTTTGTACATTTGAGCATTTTGGACCTTTCCGTCTTCAATTCTTCATTTTCGCCTTTTGTCTTCGCACTTATTAAATATAAACGAATATTACTTGAATATGGAACAATTACAACTAAATAATTTACATATTGGGAGGATATTGCTACTAAATATATGTTCATTTGGAGCACTATCAGCTCCATTTAGTAAATCTTGAGGGCGGGTCTTCCAATATTTGTATCCCACAAATATCTATGAACCTTGGTTGCAACCTTGCACCACATTCAGTCCTTGAATGTATACCAATCCAAGTTCATAATAGTCTAAACCTCACACTTGTTCCCACAAATGTGATCAACTACGGAATTTAGAATAATTGCTTATTCATGGATAAAATATGCAAAATAGGAACTTAACTCAAAATAAATTAAACCATAATTATATTAATGAGTTTGAACAATTTCGTTCCGTTACAATACTTAAAACAGATCATGACCAATCACTAGAATATCGAAGCCCTAATGCACAAACATGTCCTGCATGTTTTGATCCATGTAAGAGCTTCGTGAGAGGATCCGCTATATTAAGATCTGTGTGAACTTTGCGAATACAAATCTTTCCCTTTTCAACTTCATCCCTTATGTAGTTGAATCTCCGCTCAATGTGACGGATCTTTTGATGAGCACGAGGTTCCTTGATTTGTGCAATCGCACCCTCGTTGTCACAAAAGATCTCAAGAGGGTCCTGAATGGAAGGGACTACTCCTAAGTCGTCGATGAATTTCTTCATCCATGCAGCTTCCTGAGCTGCTAATGATGCGGCGATGTACTCCGACTCTGTAGTGGATAGAGCAACAACATCCTGTTTTGAACTCTTCCAAGAGACCGCACCTCCATTTAATGTGAAGACATAACCGGACTGTAATCGAGAATCATCACGATCAGTTTGGAAACTCGCATCCACGTAACCTTTTACAGCGAGTTCCTCCTCACCAGACCCATATATCAGAAACATATCCTTAGTCCTCCTAAGGTATTTCAATATACTTTTAACAGCAATCCAATGACTGTTTCCTGGGTTATTCTGGTATCTGCTTGTCAGGCTAAGAGCGCATGACACATCCGGTCTAGTGCATATCATTGCATACATGATTGACCCAATGGCAGACGCATATGGGACTTTCTTCATTTTCTCTTGTTCATCTTTCGTGGTGGGGCACTGAGATGAACTAAGGAGCGTTCCTCTTTGAATAGGTACCAAACCTTTCTTAGAGTTTTCCATCTTGAACCTTTTCAAGATCTTTTCAATGTATGCACTTTGATTCAAACCTATCAATTTCTTGGATCTATCCCTGTAGATCCTAATCCCCAAAATGTATTGTGCTTCTTCAAGATCCTTAATGGAGAAGCAGCTTTTTAGCCAAGTCTTAACACCTTGCATTGTCGGAACATCATTTCCAAATAACAATATATCATCCACATACAATACAAGGAACATGATAGTGCTCCCACTAGCTTTCTTGTATACACAAGCTTCATCACCATTTTTAATGAAGCCAAACTTCTTGGCTTCCTCATTAAAACGATGATTCCACATTCTAGATGCTTGTTTCAATCCGTAGATTGACTTCTTTAACTTACATACTTTGTTAGGATGTTTCGGATCGACAAAACCTTCAGGCTGAACCATATAGACATCTTCCTCAAGATATCCATTTAGGAAGGCGGTCTTGACATCCATTTGCCATATTTCATAATCATAATGAGCAGCAATGGCAAATAATATCCTAATAGACTTTAGCATTGCCACAGGCGAAAAGGTTTCATCATAGTCAACCCCCTTGAGTTTGAGTGAAACCTTTTGCTACAAGTCTAGCTTTATATGTATTTAAGTTTCCATGCATGTCGGTTTTCATCTTGAAAATCCATTTACAATCAACTAACTTGGAGTTAGCAGGTTGTACAACTAGTTCCCAAACTTGGTTGTCATACATGGATTGCATCTCAGCATTCATGGCTTCCTGCCATTTATCTTTATCAATCCTTGATAAAGCATCTTGGTAGTTTGTTGGTTCGTCCAAATAAACCACATAGCAACCATCCATGAGAAACCCATATCTCTCAGGAGGATTACTAATCCTACCAGATTTGCGAACTTCTTGTGTATTTTGATCATCCATTTGATCATTCCCAACATTTTCATGTTGAGTGCTAGTGTCAACCAATTGTGTATCATCTACTTGATCTTGAACCTCTTCAAGATCTATCTTCCTTTCACTATTTCCTTCCATTAGGAACTTAGTTTCAAGGAATTCAGCCTTTCGAGCAACAAATACATTTTGCTCGGTTGGATCATAGAAATAGTATCCCATATCATCCTTGGGATATCCTATGAAGATACACTTCGTGGATGGAGCATTCAACTTATTAGGGACGTAACGCTTAGGGTAAGCTTCACATCCCCATACCTTTAAGTATGATAGAGATGGAGGTTTTCCAAACCACATCTCATGAGGTGTTCGTTCCACTTTCTTGGTTGGGGTCATATTTAAAATACGAGCCGCTGAGCATAGACAATAACCCCAGAATGATAGAGGTAGCGAGCTTCTAGCCATCATAGATCGAACCATATCCATTAGGGTTCGGTTCCTCCTTTCGGACACACCATTAAGCTGTGGTGTCCCGGGTGGAGTAAGTTGCGAGATAATCCCACAACTTCTAAGATGATCTTGGAAGGCATCGCTTAGGTATTCACCTCCTCTATCGGTTCGAAGTACCTTAATTGTCTTATTGAGTTGATTTTGTACTTCGTTTTGATACTCTTTGAATGCTTCAAAAGTTTCGTCCTTATGTCTTAACAAGTAGACATATCCGAAACGACTGAAGTCATCAATGAAAGTAACGAAGTATCTTTCACCATTCCTAGCTATGGGCTTAAAGGGTCCACATACATCCGAATGTATTAATCTCAATAAGTCCTTAGCCCTTTCGTAGGTCCCTTTGAAAGGTGCTTTAGTCATTTTGCCTTGTAAACAAGATTCACATACATCAAACGAGTCTAGTTCATTTGATTTCAAAAGGCCATTCTTTTGGAGTGTATGCATTCGATTCTTGTTTATGTGACCAAGGCGACAATGCCATAAGTAGGAATCACTCAAATCCCTTTTGAGTTTCTTGGTGCCAGTATGGTATATTGAGCTACTAGATGATGTGTCATCATGAACCAATTCATAAATTCCATTTGAAGGCGAAGCCTTAAAATAAAATACATTATCTAAATAGATGTGGATATCATCATTAACAAAATTAAGATAAAAACCACATTGTTTTAAACGGGAAACTGAAATAATGTTTCGACATAAATCAGGTGCATACAAAACATTGTTCAAAATAAGTTCCAAACCACTTGGAAGTTTTAATACAAAGTCTCCTTGAGCCTTCACTTGCACTTTGGCTCCATTACCCATAAAGAGACTTGATGTTCCCGTTTGCTTGCTACTTCTTTTGAACCCCTGCAAAGAATTGCAAATGTGAGTTCCACATCCAGTGTCTAATACCCATGTATTAGAAGAAGTAATACTAAGCTCTATATATACCATATATATGTTACCTGAGGATTGCCCCGCATCCCTCTTTTCCTTCAACTCCTTAAGGTAGACCGGGCAGTTTCGTTTCCAGTGACCCATTTCACCGCAACCGAAGCACGGGTCTTCTTTGGGGTTTGCTTGTCCGACAACCTTTTGCTTCTTGTTCTTGTTTTTGGTTGGGGTAACCATCCTCCCTTTTCCCTTGCCTTGATTGGCGGATCCTTTCCTCTTAGCCGCCTTTGGCTTAGAGGTGTTATTACCTTTGGACCCACCATCATTGATCATTAGCACGGGTGAAGCCCTCTTACCCATGCTAGTTTCGGCCGTCCTTAACATGCCATGAAGTTCACCAATGGTCTTATCCATCCCATTCATATTGTAATTAATTACAAATTGGTCAAACCTCTTTGACAGGGAGTTTAGGATAAGATCAGTGGCTAGCTCATTAGATATGTTGAGATTAAGGCGGTTTGCGCGATCAAGAAGGCTTTTCATTTTGAGGACATAAGAGGATACGGATTGGGTGTCATCCATACGACATGCATGTAACGCTCGAACCGTTTCGAAGCGCTCGACACGTGCTTGTTGAAGGAACATCTCCTTCAATTGCGTAATCATGTCATATGCACTATGATGTTCGAAATCCTTTTGGAGTTCGGGTATCATAGTCCCAAGCATTAGGCAAGCGACTTGCACCGAATCGGCGGAATACTTATCCCAATAAGCCATGCCTTCCGTATCATCCTCGTCGGGTTGATCGGGAATGGGGTCTTCCAACACATACGCCTTATCCTCAAGTTTGAGGACAATTCTAAGATTGCGGAACCAATCCATAAAGTTCGTATGGTTGAGTTTGTCTTTCTCGAGGAGAGACCTTAATGATAGGTTGTTCAAGTTAATAGGTGCGTTCGGAATGTTGTTGTTATTTGCGGCCATCTACAAAATTAACAAAGTTCATTTAAGTATTGATTTCAAATTTAATAAACAATACCCTTTTATATTATAATTGTCTTATTAAATATTAGAATTCAATGGTAAATCAAATTTCGGTTAGGTGACCTTTATCCCGTTATTTGATTTAGCTAGGTAGTCATTTATATGACAATTGCAATCCTTTTGCAACTTCTAAATTATGGGATCATGCAATCCTTTTGCATGGCATATTTATCCCATCAACGCCTATTTGTTCCTCATGCTTCGGTGACCCTAAGTTCATGATTCCTAAATCAAGTCGTCCTACTTGTGTAAACATGTAAAATTAACATGCAAGTGGTTAGGTGACCTTTATCCCACAAGCATGTGAATTTTACCTTAACCATATTAGTTTGCTCATAACGGTTAGGTGACCTTTATCCCATTATGAGTTCACTACTATGTTCAAGTGTCCCACAATAGGATGGCGTTTAACTTGTTTTCCTTGTTTTAGTTTTAAAGGGATTTTAAGTCTTTCTTAAATTCTAGTTTAAGCCAACATTGTGCCATACACCAACATGCATTTGATGTATGGTATATAATGAAAAACCCATTTCATGTCATTAGTAAAATAACCAAATTTTACTTGATATAAACCATTTTATATACATTTTGCATCTAGTACCTAATAACCATTTATTAGTGTCTTTTGTTGTTTTAATTATAACCAATTATAATGTCATTTTGCAAGTTGTAAATATGTGATAAATTGTAGCAACCAAACATACAAACACAATAAACATGCAAAACAACCAAGTTCACAATCAAGCCAATTTGGTAGACATTTGTTTAGCCAAAACAAATGTCACCTTCTAAGGGTTATGACAAAGTAGGAGATTTACAAATCTCCCACTAGCTCTTGCATCCATCTTGTGTTCTTCATTCATCTTGAATCTTCATTCTTCATTCTCTTTACAAAAAATATATCCTAATACATTTTTCTAGAAAATGAAATTGCAACCTAATCTATTTTACATACCAAATATAAAATAAATTACAAATGAATAAATATTACAAATTATTACAAACCAAATGAATGAATTAATATTACAAACCATAAGAATGAATAAAACAACCACATCATACACACATGCAACCACAAGGCCAAGGCTTGATTGTGAACAACAACTAACAACAAAACTTGACCAAACTTGAAGTTCCAAACCCATTTTGGAACCCCTAAAATTCGGCCAAAATTAAACCCCACCCAAAATCCAAAATTTTTACATTCTAGTTTCATGCATGTTACTAGATTGTAAGATTAGTGGATTTAAAAGTCATAAACAAGAAGCATATTTCAAAGACCTTGGCTCTAGATACCATTGATGGAATTTGACAATCTTTTAAACAAACATGTTCACAATATTAACAAGTTCATAAAACCATTTTATGAAGATTAAAGTGAGCGGAAGCAAGTAAAGTTCATGTTATATATCAACCATTTTAAAAGACAAATTCCATAAATATATCAAGTCTTGAATAATATGCTTACATACAACAAGTGGGTTTAGAGTTTTACCTCCTCAAAAGTTTGAGGGTTGTGGTTCTTGATGGATGAAGATGAAGATGAAGATGTTGATGAACTTAGAGCCTCTAACTTGAAGCCTAAAGTTTGTAATACCCACAAGCTTTGATCACCAACACACCCTTTGTATTTAGTTAGGATTTAGAACACTTGAATGTGATAAAATAGCAAGCAAAGGAACCCCTTTTCCTACCAAAACAGTTCGGCAATTTTGGACAGCAGAACCAGAATTTTGAAGGCTATTTTATGTGTGTTATTACCTCTCTCTTGAGTCAAGGCCTTGGTTAATTCATAGGCATGTACCTTGGCACTTGTGTGTTATTAAAAGTAACATTAACAAGGCATGCTAGTGAGCCTTGGAGTCCAAAAATTCTGCACCAACAATATTATATAACAATGTATTTATACATATATATAAACTAGATATATATATATAAAACATGTATATATTTTTATGTTACTTTTATATTTTATAAAACCCTTTTATAAAATATAACACAATATAATCATCTAAACTTATAAACAATTATATATAAATTATCCAAATAATTTATCTCAAGTGATAACATTTTGAAAAACCGATTTTCTAAAATCCAAGTGTCGCGTATTTATTTAATGATCCATTCATTAAGATTAAATACGATTAAGGTGTCGGCAAGCTTGTTATTGGGTATGACCCGACTTGGATCATAGCATATTAGCCACATTAATTCAATATGTCTCTTGGGCGTACGAAAAACCTTCACTTAATAATATTGGTACTTTTTAATATTAACAGTAATAATAATAATATTTTATAAAAATAATAATTCTATTCAAAACGATAATTTTTAATAATAATAATACTAAAATGATTATGATATTTTATAATAACAGTGATATTTCTATTTAAAAATGATAATTTTAATAAAAATGATGGTTTTAATATTAATGATACTTTTAATAATAATAATGACGATAAAAATAATAAAATGATAGTTTTGATAAAAATATTAACTATTTTAATAATATTATTAATAATAATAATAACAATAATAATAATCATCATAATAATAATCATAATAATAATAATATTATTATTATTGATTATTAGATAATAATAATAATAACGATAATAACGACGATAACTTTATCGATAATGATAATGATAACGATAACGATAACGATAATGATAACGGTAATAATAATCATTTTAACAATAATACTTTAAAATTATAGATAATTCAATTGACGATATTTTTTAATCCGTTCATCGAAATCATACGCTTTCTAAATGAAAAGTTATTAATTTTTCGCCAGCTTTCCAACGACATGCATATCATATACCTTATTTCAGTAGCACATGTATTAAATTCATGATTTATCATAAACTATATAACGACTAAATTTAACATACAAGCATGCACAATCATATATACTCGAGCACTAGTCAGAGATACATTACTAATATATAAAAGTTAAGTTATGAGAGCTCACGCATCAATATTGAGATTCAATATTGCAGGAATGGTACGTAGATGCAACGGAGATGACAAACACTAAATTGACCTCACGAGCATACCCCCGAACAATACCCATAACCTCCATAGCTATAACCCATAATTTTCTTAGCTCTATCCCGCTCATAAAATCCGTTTTGAAAACACTCAAGTAGAACCTCATCGTAGTATTTTATGTATAATACTAATAATAATACTACTAATGTTAATATCTAAAGATTAATAATAATCTTTAATAATAATATTAATAATTAAAATAAATAAATAGAATAAGTAATACAGAGTAATTTAGAGAAGAGAGATTTGAGAGTGTAAATTGAACGAAACCAGAAATCGAAATTTGAAGGGATGTTTCACTCACCTAACCCCCATGCGATCGCATGAGGGTTTTTTGGTTTTGTCATGCGACCGCATGGTCACAAAAAACAGCTCAACATCGATCAATAATTCTTGCCGACAGTTTTTATTTATATTTATATATTTATATATATAATCTAAATAATTATATATCTATTATATTCATGTGTCTAGTTGACATGTAATCTTAGTTCCAATATCTTGTACGTTGTCACTCGACTTATGTCTTGGTTCCGGTTTCGCAAACGTTAATTCGTACGCTTAGAAAACTAGCATTTTATGTTTAGTGACTCGTATCCTTAACAAAATATAGACTTAGATTATTAGAAATCTATATCATTCAAGATGTATCTTAATCATTTAAGTGTTTTGGTCATTTGCTTCAATAAATCAATGTCTCGTTGTTCACCAAAATATATTATTTTAGATCAAAAGGTTTTATAACTTATGTTATTAATTACCTTGTAATTGTTGGGATTTAACAAGTCTCAAAACACTTAAACCATTTTAAGAATCATTCTAAGCGGAAGTATAAAACCGAATTAAAACTTGTTATACTTTAACCATTTTAAAGTTAAATTCTAAGAAGGATCAAGCTATGAAATATACTTACAAACTAAAAGTGGGTTTTGAGATTATACCTCCCCAAGCTTGTTGTGGGTTAGTTCGAATGGATGATGATGAAGATGATGATGAATGGAGCTTCAAAATGATGAAACCTCAAGGAGAAATACCCCAAGCTATATCCCCAACACCCTTACTTTTGGTTAGGATTTCTTTAACACTTGAAATGAGCTTCCAAATAAGCTCAAGAACCCTCCCTTCTACCTCAAAACTTTCAGCCAGAAATGCAGAAAAAAGGAGAGAGTTTTTGCTAGTTTGAAATGTGTATTGCATGTGTAAAAATCCCCAAAACAAGTCTAGGAACATACATATGGAAGTGGGATTCAAGTAACCACTCAAAATGAGTCTACGGGAAGTAAACTCCTACTTCCAAGGCCACTCACAATTTTATTAAATTAAATTAATAAAATAGATTATATAAAATGTATTATATAATACTTCCATTTAATTTGTTATGTGTACATTATTTATAAAACCTATTTATATAAAATGTAACATAACTTATTAATTATTTACCTATAAATAATTAAATCCTTATGATATAAATTATTCTATAATTTATATATACACATATCAAGTGATATTATTTTAGAAACCTTTTCTAAAATCCAAGTGTCACGTATTTTAATCCACGATCCAATCGTTAAGATCTAATACGAATAAGGTATCAGTAAGCTTGTTATTGGGTATGAGCCGACTTGGATCAAAACACATTAGCCACATTAATTTAATATGTCTCTCGGGCATATGAGATACCTTCAATCTCCCACTTGCACGAGAAACATAATAAATTAATTCTAGTGATGGATACCACATAACGACCATCCATCACCCCCAATATGTTATGACTTTGTGCCATTCAATAACATTATCCCTTTCGAGATCCCAACTCGAACATGAATAGGTAAATCTTTCATCGTATCCTTTTGTCCTAGATGTCATGTTAAATCCAAGAGACACAGAGTGATCACTCTCTTCTAGAATTAACTTTATCAGGCCTTAGACATCTGACTCTCAACGAATAAGAGGGACAAATTCCATCTTAACTACATACGTCCTAAATATATACCTTGCATTATACCTGAGCTCTTCCTTATGAACTACCATATTTCAGAATAGCGAAGGAAATAATCAAGGCACAATAATTGGTAAATATCTCAGGTCAAAGGATGCAATGATATTCTCCTTTACTCAAGATTACATGTGATCAACCACAAAGGCTCTATTTAGTAAATCTTAAGGGCGGGTCTTCCAATATTTGTATCCTAAAAATATCTATGAACCTTGGTTGCAACCTTGCTCCACATTCAGCCTGTGAATGTATACCAATCCAAGTTCATAATAGTGTAGACCTCACACTTGCTCCCATAAATGTGATCGACTACGGAATTTAGAATAATAACTTATTCATGGATAAAATATGCAAAATAGGAACTTAACTCAAAATGAATTAACACCATAATTATATTAATGAATTTGAACCATTTCGTTCCATTACAATACATAAAACAGATCGCAACCAATCACTAGAATATCAAAGCCCTAATGCACTAACATGCCCTTGATGTTTTACACCATGTAAGAGCTTCGTGAGTGGATCCGCTATATTAAGATCTGTGTGAACTTTTCGAATACATATCTTTCCCTTTTCAACTTCATCCCTTATGTAGTTGAATCTCTGCTCAATGTGATGGGTCTTTTGGTGAGCACGAGGTTCCTTGATTTGAGCAATCGCACCCTCGTTGTCACAAAAGATCTCAAGAAGGTCTTGAATGGAAGGGACTACTCCTAAGTCGTCGATGAATTTCTTCATCCATGCAGCTTCCTGAGCTGCCAATGAGGCAGCAATGTACTCCGACTTTGTAGTGGATAAAACAACAACATCTTGTTTTAAACTCTTCCAAAAGACCGCACCTCCATTTAACGTGAAGACATAACCGGATTGTAATCGAGAATCATCTCGATCAGTTTGGAAATCACATCCACGTAACCTCTTACTGCGAGTTCCTCCTCACCAGACCCATATATTAGAAACATATCCTTAGTCCTCTTAAGGTATTTCAATATACTTTTAACCGCAATCCAATGACTATTTTCTGGGTTATTCTGGTATCTACTTGTCAAGCTAAGAGCGCATGACACATCCAGTCTAGTGCATATCATTGCATACATGATTGACCCAATAGCAGAAGCATATGGAACTTTCTTCATTCTCTCATGTTCATCTTTCGTGGTGGGGCACTGAGATGAACTAAGGAGCGTTCCTCTTTGAATAGGTACCAAACCTTTCTTAGAGTTCTCCATCTTGAAGCTTTTCAAGACCTTTTCAATGTATGCACTTTGATTCAAACCTATCAATTTCTTGGATCTATATCTGTAGATCCCAATCCCCAAAACGTATTGTGCTTCTCCAAGATCCTTAATGAAGAAGCATTTACTTAGCCAAGTTTTAACACCTTGCATTGCCGGAATATCATTTCCAAATAATAATATATCATCCACATATAGTACAAGGAACATGATAGTGCTCCCACTAGCTTTCTTGTATACACAAGCTTCATCACCATTTTTAATGAAGCCACATTTCTTGGCCTCCTCATTAAAACGATGATTCCACATTCTAGATGCTTGTTTTAATCCGTAGATTGACTTCTTTAACTTGCATACCCTTTTAGGATATTTCGGATCAACAAAACCTTTAGGCTGAACCATATAGACATCTTCCTCAAGATATCCATTTAGGAAAGCGGTCTTGACATTCATTTACCATATTTCATAATCATAATGAGCAGAAATGGCAAATAATATCCTAATAGACTTTAGTATTGCCACAGGCGAAAAAGTTTCATCATAGTCAACCCCTTGAGTTTGAGTGAAACCTTTTGCTACAAGTCTAGCTTTGTATGTATCCAAGTTTCCATGTATGTTGGTTTTCTTCTTGGAAAGCCATTTACAATCAACTAGCCTGGAGCCAGTAGGTTGTACCACAAGTTCCCAAACTTGGTTATCATACATGGATTGCATCTCAGCGTTCATGGCTTCCTGCCATTTATCTTTATCAATCCTTGATAAAGCATCTTGGTAGTTTCTTGGTTCATCCAAATCAACCACATAGCAACCATCTATGAGGAACCCATATCTCTCAGGAGGATTACTAATCCTACCAGATCTGCGAACGTCTTGTACACTTTGATCTTCCATTTGATCATTCTCAACATTTTTGTATTGAGTGCTAGTGTCAACCAATTGTGTATCATCTACTTGATCTCAAACCTCTTCAAGATCTATCTTCCTTTCACTATTACCTTCCATTAGGAACTTAGTTTCAAGGAATTCCGCCTTTTGAGCAACAAATACATTTTGCTCGGTTGGATCATAGAAATAGTATCCCATATCATCCTTGGGATATCCTATAAAGATACACTTCGTGGATCGAGCATTCAGCTTATTAGCGACGGAGCGCTTAGGATAAGCTTCACATCCCCATACTTTCAAGTATGAAAGAGAAGAAGATTTTCCAAACCACATCTCATGAGGAATTCGTTTCACTTTCTTGGTTAGAGCCATACTTAAAATACGAGCCGCGGAGAATAGACAATAACCCCAAAATGATAGAGGTAACGAGCTTCTTGCCATCATAGATTGAACCATATCATTAGGGTTCGGTTCCTCCTTTCAGAAACTCCATTAAGTTGGGGTGTTCCAGGAGGAGTAAGTTGCGAGATAATCCCACAACCTTTAAGATGATCTTGGAAAGCATCGCTTAGGTATTCACCTCCTCTATCGGTACGAAGTACCTTGATTATCTTGTTGAGTTGATTTTGTACTTCGTTTTCTTACTCTTTGAATGCCTTAAAAGTTTTGTCCTTATTTCTTAATAAGTAGACATATCCGAAACGACTAAAGTCATCAATAAAAGTAACGAAGTATCTTTCACCATTCCTAGTCATGGGCTTAAATGGTCCACATACATCCAAATGTATTAATCCCAATAAGTCTTTAGCCCTTTCATAGGTCCCTTTGAAAGGTGCTTTTGTCATTTTGCCTTGTAAACAAGATTCACATACATCAAATGAGTCTACCTCACTTGATTTCAAAAGGCCACTCTTTTGAAATGTATGCATTCGGTTCTTGTTTATGTAACCAAGGTGACAATGCCATAAATAGGAATCACTCAAATCCCTTTTGAGTTTCTTGGTGTTTACATGGAACATTGAGCTATTGTATGATGTGTCATCATGAACCAATTCATAAATACCATTCAAAGGCGAAGCCTTAAAATAGAACACATTATCTAAAGAAACATGGATATCATCATTGATAAAATTAAAATCAAAACCACATTGTCTTAAACGGGAAATAGAAATAATATTTCGAGTTAAATCAGGAGCATACAAAACATCTTTTAAAACAAGCTCCAATCCAGTTTGTAGCTTTAAAACAAAGTCTCCTTGAGCTTCTACGTGCACCTTTGCACCATTTCCCATGAAGAGACTTGTTGTTCCTGCTACTTGTTTACTTCTTTTGAACCCCTGCAAAGAATTATAAATATGAGTTCCACATCATGTGTCTAATACCCATGTATTAGAAGAAGTAATACTAAGATCAATGTATACCATATATACATTACCCGAGGTTTGCCCTGCATCCCTCTTTTCTTTCAACTCCTTTAGGTAGATCGGACAGTTGCGTTTTCAGTGACCCATTTCACCGCAACCAAAGCATGTATCTTCCTTGGGGTTAGCTTGACCGACAACCTTTTGCTTCTTGTTTTTGTTGGTTAGGGTAACCATCTTCCCCTTTCCCTTACCCTTGCCCTGGTAGGCGGGTCCTTTCCTCTTAGCCACCTTTGGCTTAGAAGTGGAATCGTTCTTGGACCCACTTTGATTGATCATAAGCACGGGTGAAGCCCTTTTACCCATGCTTGATTCGGCCGTCCTAAGCATGGCATGTAATTCGCCAATGCTCTTATCCCAACCATTCATGTTGTAATTCATCACGAATGTGTCAAACCTTTTTAACAATGAGTTGAGAATAACGTTCGTGGCTAATTCATTAGACACGTTGCAATTTAGACCGTGTAATCGATCAATTAGGCTTTTCATCTTAAGGACATAAGATGAAACGGATTGGGAGTCGTCTATTCGACATGCATGAAGCGCTCGAACCGTTTCGAAGCGCTCAACACGAGCTTGTTGAAGGAACATCTCCTTCAATTGTGTGATCATGTCATATGCACTATGATGCTCGAAATCCTTTTGGAGTTCAGGGACCATGGTCCCAAGCATAAGGCAAGAAACTTGCACCGAATCGGCGCAATATTTCTCCCAATATGCCATACCTTCGGCATCCTCCTCCTCGGGTTGGTTGGGAATGGGGTCCTCCAACACATACGCCCTATCCTCAAGATTGAGGACAATTCTTAGATTGTGGTACCAATCCATGAAATCCGTATGTTTGAGTTTTTCCTTTTCGAGTAATGACCTTAAAGATAGGTTATTAAAGTTGATGGATGCGTTTGGAATGTTGTTGTTATTGGCGGCCATCTACAAAAATTAACAAAGTTCGCTTAAGTATCATTTATAATTTAACAATCAATACCCTTTTATATCCAATGGATATATTAAATTTTAGAATCCAACGGTAAACCAAATCCGGTTAGGTGACCTTTATCCCATTATTTGATTTAGCTAGGTAGTCATTTATATGACAATTGCAATCCCTTTGCAACTCCTAAGGTATGGGATCATGCAATCCTTTTGCATGGCATATTTATCCCATCAACGCCTATTTGTTCCTCATGCTTCGGTGACCCTAAGTTCATGATTCCCAAATCAAGTCGTCCTACTTGTGTAGACATGTAAACTTAACATACAAGTGGTTAGGTGACCTTTATCCCACAAGCATGCGAAATTCATCTTAAACATATTAGTTTACTCATAATGGTTAGGTGACCTTTATCCCATCATGAGTTCCCTAATATGCCTAAGTGTCACACAAAAGGATGGCGTTAAACTTGTGTACCTTGTTAATAAAAGGGATTTTAAGTTTTCATAATTTCTAGTGTAAGAAAACTTTTATACCATACACTAACATGCATTTAGTGTGTGGTACTTATGAAAAGATTTTCATGTCTTGTAATAAAGCCAGTTTTATTACTTTGAAAATAAACCATTTTATTATGTCTTAATAACCAATTATTAAATCCTTTTAGAAAATTTAATTTAACCAATTAAATTAAAGTTTTGCTCTTTGCATGTGGTTTATAATTTCTAATTTAACCAATTAAATTATAGTTTTGTTTTGTCGATTTTGTTGTAGCAACCAAACATACAAACCATAATCAAACAAATAAACAACCACACATGCAAAACAATATGTTCACAATCAAGCCTTTTGGTGGACATTTGTTTAGCCGAAAACAAATGTCACCAGTTAATGGGTCATAATACAAAGTAGGAGATTTTACATCTCCCACTAAATCTTGCATCCAAATGCATGTGTTCTTCCTTTGCTCCATCTTGTGCATCTTCATTCTTTTACAAAAAAAAAATATATCCTAATACATTTTTCTCTAGAAAATGAAAATACAACCTAATCTATTTTACATACCAAATATAAAATAAATTACATAACCAAATGAATAAATAATATTACATGCCAAATGAATAAATAATATTACATGCCAAATGAATAAATAATATTACATACCAAATGAATAAATTGTAACGACCCGGAAAATTTCGACTAATTTTAAACCAAACTCTCGATACGATGTAATATGCTTGACACGATAAGAGAAATCTGTTAGGTTGAGTCTCAAAAATTTTAAACTGCTTCATATATGCAATTACCCTTTAACTATTTTCGACGATTCACGAACGACTATTTGTATTTAGATATAAATAAGCATATAAAAATAAATATAAATAATTAAATATATTTAATCTAAAAATTTGAGATTTTTTTTAGAAACACTTTTGTACGACAACTGATTAGCATTGGACACGATTTAATACCCCGTGAAACATTAATAAGTTAAGAATCCGGCTGCTGAACTGTGTTTCTGCACGTTTCACTTCATATGATTTATTTATAATATTATATTATAATTATTATCCGTAAATTCAGGAGTTAACATTTAAATTACTGTATATGTATTTGTTTGGTTCACGAACCCACAAGTCACATTCATTACCATCTTCAAACAAAAGAGTCACTGCATTTAATTTAAATTGATATTACTGTGCGTGCATGATCAATAATATAAGATACTGTTGTTATTTATTGACTATCTATATATATAGATACACATACAAGACTTATTAATATATCCACATAACCACAACTTCCTTGCACCACCTCAACCAACCTATCTCTATTTCTCTGTTCTTGTTATATCACACATTAGACACCTCTTCTCATTATGATTAAATTACTCTTTCATGCTATTTGTCAAACACCTTGCAAACCACCTTATGAGTTACTTGAGTCAAGAACAAACCCATGTAATCTAATAGTTTTCGATTCATCTTAAACCGCCACCAATACCATCGTGAACAACCACACACCACCCACACCGCCGGTTATCACCCATCATCACCATTCTCTATTATCCTCTCTCTCTATTATCGTTAAGAACCACCACCCAACAGACACAAACCATACCTCCACAACCACCATAATTGAACACCATAAAATATAATTACACTCAAAAACTGCTGCTCCGGTTGGTCCCTGTTACCGAAACCACCACAAGACAATCATCACAATCATCGAAACAAAACACTAACCTGCAACTAGTCTATTGCCACGCGATTACTGTTGTTCCTATTCTGTCTACAACTGCTCGAAACCAACCAAGACCACCTTGGTTGTTTACTGCTTACTTTTGTTTTTCTCTAGCTCCATTAAATCATCACATGAACACCGTTACCGTTACTTTGTGAACCCACAAGAACCATCGCCATAAACCAACAATACGTATCACTTACTACCTCATGGGTTTTGATATCCACTTCAAAACTACAACTAATTTCTCCCTTGTTCAATACAAACCTCCAAACACCGCTAACTAATGTTTGTGTTCGAGTGTAAACCCAAAAATCAACACCTTCGATCACCCCTAATTGCTGCTACTCAATTACTTATGTTTCTGTTACCAATGACAAATCATCTTCGTTGAACCACCATCACCCTTGACATCCTCACCACAAACACCGTAAACGATCACCATAAACTAGCACCACAGATCACTAAACCTTTCATATTCAAAATAGTACTACTCGACGTGACTATTTCTGAAGTAACTCACATAAAATCATAACAACAAATCACCACTACATTTTTATTATTCGGTGTTATATGCCTTTACAGATATAAATACGTTCATATATAGATGATTGATAGTTCTTTTTGCAAATGAGGGAGGGGTCACGATGGGACATCTCCATTGGATTCTAAATTCCAATTACATAAAGTTATCCATTTAAAGTAAACCAAACACCACCATGTGAATTATTGCTATTGCGTGTTAAAACAAAGAAACCGAGTCCCATTTTTTTTTATTTGCTATGGATTCAGTTATATTGGCGGGATTGTGAAAAATCATTTTAAGGGGCCATCACATTCTGTTTTTAATCTTGGGTCGAGCTTAATTTGGGCCGTCATAAGGATAAGATATTAGTCGGGCCACTGTTGGACTGCCATGTTTTATTTTCATAGTTGGGCCGAAAACCGTTTTAAGTAGAATAATCATGATTATGATTTTATGATGAACCCGAGATTTGACTATGAAGATGAAGTGAGGTGGTATGATGATGATCGGTGAAAACGATATTAGATTAAACAGAAATTTTTAATGATGAAGTGAGATGAACAAGTCGATAATGATGATAGAGACTAGGTTAAGATATCGACTAAATTAAAATGATATTAAGGTTCGATTTTAGATGACAAATTGTGATGATCATGTTAATGATGAAAACGATTATAGTGATGAGGTTAAAGAGCATGATGATGATTATTAGGATTATGAGTATGATAATGATTTAGGATGAATTTTAAATGAGAAGTGATGATGAGAAGATGATGTTAATGAATCAAGATAATAATGATAATTGGGTGTGATTGGTCAGTGTTTAAATTTAAAAGAAGAAGTTAGAAAATGGTTAAAAGGATTTAAACTATGATTTATTTTAGATACATAGAAATAGATGAGCAGAAGGATGGTTAAGTGTGTTTGTGGTTAAATGAGAGGTCGCGGGTTCGAGCCCGGGCACGGCCATTTATTTTTAGACAAGCTTTAAAGGTAGTTGACAATATTATTATTATTATTATTACTATTATTATTATTATTATTATTATTATTATTATTATTATTATTATTATTATTATTATTATTATTATTATTATTATTATTATTATTATTATTATTATTATTATTATTATTATTATTATGAACATAAATACTATTATTATTAAAAATTATTATCATTATTATTGTTATCATTTTTACAACAAACAAATATTATGCATATAAAATTATACTTATAATAATATTACATATAATAAACATATTTTTTTTTAAACATTCAAATATAACAAATGATGTATTTTTTTTATATAATATTAATCACATATAAATATTAATATAACTATATAAATATTAGACATTTTTAAAGATACATAGAAATTAAATATATATAATATATAATTTAAGATATAATAAATTTATTTGATTACAAATATATGTGTTAATATATATAAATGATATAGGTTCGTGAATCCGAGGCCAACCCTATACTTGTTAAATGACGTCATATGTATTTTTACTACAAAATACAGTATGGTGAGTTTCATTTGCTCCATTTTTAATTACTTTTGCAATATATATTTTTGGGCTGAGAATACATGCGCTGCTTTTATAAATATTTACGAAATAGACACAAGTACTTAAAAATATATTCTACGTTGAGTTGTACCACTGGCATATTTCCCTGTAGCTTGGTAACTACTATTTACATTGGTATTGTAAACGCGAATCATGTTGATAGATCTATCGGGCCTGACAACCCCAATCGGACTGGACGACCAGTATTCAACGGTTGCACAGTACTTCGTTTCAGTGACTACACTTGGTACGGTGTAGTGAGATTTCATAATAAAGGGAATATGCGACGTTGATTAAATGTTAAGTATGGTTACCAAGTGCTCAACCACTTAGAATAATTTTTATTAAAATGTTTGTGTATATGAAATCTTGTGGTCTATTAAGATATTGAAATGATTATTATGATAAACCTATGAACTCACCAACCTTTTGGTTGACACTTTTAAGCATGTTTATTCTCAGGTACGAATTAAGTCTTCCGCTGTGCATTTGCTCATTTTAAGGACATTACTTGAAGTCGATCATCGCAATGGGACCAAATGTTGATGACTTCGTCCAGGGGATAAGTACGGGTCGTTTCATGTGGTATCAGAGCGTTGGTCCTAGTGAACCAGGTCTTGCATTAGTGTGTCTAACTGATAGTTGTTAGGATGCATTAGCGAGTCTGGACTTCGACCTTAGCTGCATATTATAAGTATTGTTTATCATTCCTAATGGAAAATTACCTGCTTATCATTTCTAAGTCTAGACACGACTTCCTGCACTTATTTAATAGATAGTGTACTGTAGACTTTGTCAGACACGTTTCCTTAATTCCCTCCGTAATCTACGGGATCTTCTGTACTATATTTAGGTATTCTATGAAGATAGAATATCATCCGACACCCGAAATTCATTTCATGACAAAAAAAAATCCTTTATTCAATCGTACGCAATGGAACTCACCATTAGATTAAGTCCCTCGGATTCCGATATGAAGTCCCACTCCAGCTCCGAAGGCAGCGTCACCAGAATGAATCAATCAATCATCCATTCTCAAATCATCTGATGGGTTCGTAGTCGACTTAACCAATGGAGACGCGAAGAAGGCGATCCTTTCCATCAACCTTATTCACCCTCAGCGAAGAACCTGAAGCACTTACCGGCGAACCTATCCGAAACACCATTTTCACCCTCATTTCCCGAATATCTCGCTATGATTATATACTATCTCAAATTCAAAACCTTATTCATTCGCTCGTTCCTACCGACAATCATCCTGGAATAATAGAAGAAGTTAACGAACTTCGCGATCGAGAAATCAATTTGGAGAATATGGTGCAAAACATAACAGTTTCAGCAATATCAACGACACCAACAGTACCACCAGCACCGGCACCGGTACCACCAATAACACAAGCCTCAACATCACATGCCTCAATATCACCATCTGTACTTCGAGTATGATCTTCGTTCTACATATCGTTCTACATCGATTATCTTCGCTTTACGTATAGTTCTACCTCATTAATCTTCGTTCGACATGACGATTATGTAATCTCTAATGTTTTAGATATCATGTAATCTAGTACTAACGATAAATCAAATGAGTTTAATATCTTATTGACTCGTTAAATGCATGATTACATCTGAAGAAAATATATATGCAAGTATATTTTCATAAAGATTGTAATTAAAAATTCTTTTGTACAAATTGTTAATGGTGAAAATATTTTAACGGGTGGGTAATACCCGAGAAATATTTAGATTTCACATTAATAAGTTACACTGTACACTCTTCAGTTCTAATTCAGCAGTCATTAATAATACTGCTCAAGTCCGCAAATATACGTATCTGTTCACCAAAGAACAACTATTTTCATTCAAAATCAATTTCATATTTGGTTTTTGACCTATCAAAATTCAACAAGTGGCATAACGAAGAAAACATTGGACAAAATAAAAAGTGTTAGAAACAAACGAATTAACTAAATGAAATTTTGTTAAGAATCCACGCTAACTGTTCCTAGCTAACTGTTCCTAGCTAACTGGTTACATTTTATTTATCGCAATTTACATTCTCGCAATTTACATTCTTGCAATTTACATTCTCGCAATTTACATTCTCGCAATTTACATTCTCGCAATTTTATTTATCGTCATTTAAATTTCTGTTATTTACTTTTACGCATTTTAAATCGGGACACATGTACAAAAAACGTCGGATTAATTCTGAGACAATACATTGTACACGGGTCATGATACATATTTAATTATTTTACGCAATTTAAATAACGGGACACGTATACAAGGTTTCGACCTATCATATCGACCCATCTATATATATATTTCGGAACAACCATAGACACTCTATATGTGAATGTTGGAGTTGGCTATACAAGGTTGAGGTTGATTCCAAAATGGTTTGAGTTGTGATCAATACTGAGACCGGTACACGGGTCACGATACGTAATAATTAATTCGAATATTATATATATTAAACTATATATGAACTATTGGACTATTGGACTCTTGGACTGCTAACTTTGGACAATTAAAATAAATTAAAATATTGATTATAACATATGAAACTAAACATTTCTTCAAGTTTGCCACTTGATTTCATCCTAAACATTCTTTGTAACTTGATTTCATCTTAAACCTCATTCGAATCTTGACGATTCCAATCCATGTTCAAATCTTTCATGATTCTTGAAAACACCTCGATCGAACGGATGAACCAGCCGCACTTCATCTACGAAAAAAAAAAAGATTTATGCATATAGTTATGTACCTGAAAAACTCTTGGAACCTGAGTAAAGGTTTAACACATATTTGTGCTAGCTCCTTTGGCGTTGTTATTACGGAAAATAACTTTGCAATTTCTTCTTAAATTAGCCAAATTTTGTCACAGCTCCAGCAAGTTGATTTCGACTCTTCGTTCAAAACAACCTTATTATAACCTCGGAATATATACGTGCTTATTTATTGATACCAGAGAACCTTTTATATTCTACCATACTACCATCAGCGTTTAATCATCTCAAAACGCAATTCTCCTGAAAACACCTCGGTTTGATAACCGATGACTCAGATCCATTAACTTTGAAAATGCTGACGAAGCAGCATGTTGTAGATGGTCTTAATGGCCAAAAGTTGATGATAAAGAAGGAAGTGTTAGGAATGATCGATAGAAAATTTGGTACTGAAAATCGGATTGAGCAAACCATGTAGGAGACTGTGGATAAATCACAAACACTAAACCTGTACTTAACGAATCCAGATGATTCAGTATCTGCTGAAACCTTCAAACGAATATCTTGTTCCTTACTTATTCTAAATCCTTGCGGGAACATTTTCTTCATCATCCTTCGATCTAGAAATTTTAAAGTATCATCATAAATATCTTCAATATTTCTGAAGATATTTTCATAAATATCTTCATCCGAAATTATCCATCTTCTCGTGCTATCTATGTTACCTCATAAAAGAAACTGTTTCAGTTTCTATCCTTCTTTAAAATTTGAGTTTAAATCATGGATGATTTTTGGAGAAGTGTAGGGAATTGAAGATGAGTTAGTATAACATAATGACGCCGGGCCAACGTGGTTATATTACAGTAAGTCATGCTAAATTTCTAATGTAACGTGATGATGATTCACAGACCTTATCGTCATCATGTGTCATGTTACACGACTCTTTCATTCTACTTAATCTCTAAGCATATCACGAAAATATTTCCTTGATATTTCCGTTCTTCCGTAATTGCAGCAAATTGCTAATAAATCGTGCTATTACATTTCTTTCTGATTAGAAGATTTTCTTTAAATTTCTTGAATTCCAGAAATTCACCATGACTACGTCAAAAGTTAAATCTCTATCTCGATCTTTTGTGATAGTTCCACTCATACGCTTCGCGAAATCGAATTGTTTTATCCATATTACTCTATGGTAATATAAAAACCTATTTTCTCAACTCATGAAAACATTTTTATTGTTAGCCATGGTCACCTCTAACAAATTTCGAGGACGAAATTTCTTTAACGGGTGGGTACTGTAACGACCCGGAAAATTTCGACTAATTTTAAACCAAACTCTCGATACGATGTAATATTCTTGACACGATAAGAGAAATATGTTAGGTTGAGTCTCAAAAATTTTGAACTGCTTCATATATGCAATTACCCTTCGAATATTTTCGATGATTCACGAACGACTATTTGTATTTAGATATAAATAAGCATATAAAAATAAATATAAATAATTAAATATATTTAATCTAAAAATTTGAAATTTTTTTTAGAAACACTTTTGTACGACAACTGATTAGCATTGGACACGATTTAATACCCCGTGAAACATTAATAAGTTAAGAATCCGACTGCTGAAATGTGTTTCTGCACGTTTCACTTCATATGATTTATTTATAATTTTATATTTTAATTATTATCCGTAAATTCAGGAGTTAACATTTAAATTACTGTATATGTATTTGTTGTTTCACGAACCCACAAGTCACATTCATTACCATCTTCAAACAAAAGAGTCACTGCATTTAATTTAAATTGATATTACTGTGCGTGCATGATCAATAATATAAGATACTGTTGTTATTTCTTGACTATCTATATATATAGATACACATACAAGACTTATTAATATATCCACATAACCACAACTTCCTTGCACCACCTCAACCAACATATCTCTATTTCTCTGTTCTTGTTATATCACACATTAGACACCTCTTCTCATTATGATTAAATTACTCTTTCATGCTATTTGTCAAACACCTTGCAAACCACCTTATGAGTTACTTGAGTCAAGAACAAACCCATGTAATCTAATAGTTTTGATTCATCTTAAACCGCCACCAATACCATCGTGAACAACCACACACCACCCACACCGCCGGTTATCACCCATCATCACCACTCTCTATTATCCTCTCTTTCTATTATCGTTAAGAACCACCACCCAACAGACACAAACCATACCTCCACAACCACCATAATTGAATACCATAAAATATAATTACACTCAAAAACTGCTGCTCCGGTTGGTCCCTGATACCGATACCACCACAAGACAATCATCACAATCATCGAAACAAAACACTAACCTGCAACTAGTCTATTGCCACGCGATTACTGTTGTTCCTATTCTGTCTACAACTGCTCGAAACCAACCAAGACCACCTTGGTTGTTTACTGCTTACTTTTGTTTTTCTCTAGCTCCATTAAATCATCACATGAACACCGTTACCGTTACTTTGTGAACCCACCAGAACCATCGCCATAAACCAACAATACGTATCACTTACTACCTCATGGGTTTTGATATCCACTTCAAAACTACAACTAGTTTCTCCCTTGTTCAATAAAAACCTCCAAACACCGCTAACTAATGTTTGTGTTCGAGTGTAAACCCAAAAATCAACACCTTCGATCACCCCTAATTGCTGCTACTCAATTACTTATGTTTCGGTTACCAATGACAAATCATCTTCGTTGAACCACCATCACCCTTGACATCCTGACCACAAACACCGTAAACGATCCCCATAAACTAGCACCACAGATCACTAAACCTTTCATATTCAAAATAGTACTACTCGACGTGACTGTTTCTGAAGTAACTCACGTAATATCATAACAACAAATCACCACTACATTTCTAGTATTCGGTGTTATATGCCTTTACAGATATAAATACGTTTTTAATCTCCGTTGGATTCTAAATTCCAATTACATAAAGCTATCCATTTAAAGTAAACCAAACACCACCATGTGAATTATTGCTGTTGCGTGTTAAAACAAAGAAACAGAGTCCCATTTTTTTTTATTTGCTATGGATTCAGTTATATTGGCGGGATTGTGAAAAATCATTTTAAGGGGCCATCACATTCTGTTTTTAATCTTGGGTCGAGTTTAATTTGGGCTGTCATAAGGATAAGATATTAGTCGGGCCACTGTTGGACTGCCATGTTTTATTTTCATAGTTGGGCCGAAAACCGTTTTAAGTAGAATAATCATGATTATGATTTTATGATGAACCCGAGATTTGACTATGAAGATGAAGTGAGGTGGTATGATGATGATCGGTGAAAACGATATTAGATTAAATGGGAATTTTTGATGATGAAGTGAGATGAACAAGTCGATAATGATGATAGAGACTAGGTTAAGATATCGACTAAATTAAAATGATATTAAGGTTCGATTTTAGATGACAAATTGTGATGATCATGTTAATGATGAAAACAATTATAGTGATGAGGTTAAAGAGCATGATGATGATTATTAGAATTATGAGTATGATAATGATTTAGGATGAATTTTAAATGAGAAGTGATGATGAGAAGATGATGTTAACGAATCAAGATAATAATGATAATTGGGTGTGATTGGTCAGTGTTTAAATTTAAAAGAAGAAGTTAGAAAATGGTTAAAAGGATTTAAACTATGATTTATTTCAGATACATAGAAATAGAGGAGCAGAAGGATGGTTAAGTGTGTTTGTGGTTAAATGAGAGGTCGCGGGTTCGAGCCCGGGCACGTCCATTTATTTTTAGACAAGCTTTAAAGGTAGTTGACAATATTATTATTATTATTACTATTATTATTATTATTATTATTATTATTATTATTATTATTATTATTATTATTATTATTATTATTATTATTATTATTATTATTATTATTATTATTATTATTATTATTATTATTATTATTATTATTATTATTATTATTAAAAATTATTATCATTATTATTGTTATCATTTTTACAACAAACAAATATTATGCATATAAAATTATACTTATAATAATATTACATATAATAAACATATTTTTTTAAAACATTCATATATAACAAATGATGTATTTTTTTTATATAATATTAATCACATATAAATATTAATATAACTATATAAATATTAGACATTTTTAAAGATACATAGAAATTAAATATATATAATATATAATTTAAGATATAATAAATTTATTTGATTACAAATATATGTGTTAATATATATAAATGATATAGGTTCGTGAATCCGAGGTCAACCCTATACTTGTTAAATGACGTCATATGTATTTTTACTACAAAATACAGTATGGTGAGTTTCATTTGCTCCCTTTTTAATTACTTTTGCAATATATATTCTTGGGCTGAGAATACATGCGCTGCTTTTATAAATATTTATGAAATAGACACAAGTACTTAAAAATATATTCTACGTTGAGTTGTACCACTGGCATATTTCCCTGTAGCTTGGTAACTACTATTTACATGGGTATTGTAAACGCGAATCCTGTTGATAGATCTATCGGGACTGACAACCCCAACCGGACTGGACGACCAGTATTCAACGGTTGCACAGTACTTCGTTTCGGTGACTACACTTGGTACGGTGTAGTGAGATTTCATAATAAAGGGAATATGCGACGTTGATTAAATGTTAAGTATGGTTACCAAGTGCTCAACCACTTAGAATAATTTTTATTAAAACGTTTGTGTATATGAAATCTTGTGGTCTATTAAGATATTGAAATGATTATTATGATAAACCTATGAACTCACCAACCTTTTGGTTGACACTTTTAAGCATGTTTATTCTCAGGTACGAATTAAGTCTTCCACTGTGCATTTGCTCATTTTAAGGACATTACTTGAAGTCGATCATCGCAATGGGACTAAATGTTGATGACTTCGTCCAGGGGATAAGGACGGGTCGTTTCATAAATAATCAACCAAACAAGCATGCAACCAAACACAAGGTCAAGACTAAGATTGTGAACATCAACATGCAACCAAACATGACAAAAAATGGAAGAACTCAAACCCATTTTGGGTCTCCAAAATTCGGCCAAAAAAGGAACCCACCCAAAACCCAAAATTTTTGCATTTTACCTTCATGCATGTTTATAAAATGCAAAATAAAGTGGGTTTAAAAGAACATCTCGAAGCATATTCCATGAACTTCGGCTCTAGATACCATTGTTGGGATTTAACAAGTCTCAAAACACTTAAACCATTTTAAGAATCATTCAAAGCGGAAGCATAAAACCGATTTAAAACTTTTTATACTTTAACCATTTTAAAGTTAAATCCCAAGAAGGATCAAGCTATGAAATATACTTACAAACTAAAAGTGGGTTTAGAGACTATACCTCCTCAAGCTTGTTGAGGGTTAGTTCGAATGGATGATGATGAAGATGAAGATGATGATGAATGGAGCTTAAAAATGATGAAACCTCAAGGAGAAATACCCCAAGCTATATCCCCAACACCCTTACTTTTGGTTAGGATTTCTTTAACCCTTGAAATGAGCTTCCAAATAAGCTCAAGAACCCTCCCTTCTACCTCAAAACTTTTGGCCAGAAATGCAGAAAAAAGGAGAGAGTTTTTGCTAGTTTGAAATGTGTATTGCATGTGTAAAAATCCCCAAAACAAGTCTAGGTACATACATATGGAAGTGGGATTCAAGTGACCACTCAAAATGAGTCCAGGGGAAGTAAACTCCTACTTCCAAGGCCACTCACAATTTTATTAAATTAAATTAATAAAATAGATTATATAAAATGTATTATATAATACTTCCATTTAATTTGTTATGTGTACATTATTTATAAAACCTATTTATATAAAATGTAACATAACTTATTAATTATTTACTTATAAATAATTAAATCCTTATGATATAAATTATTCTATAATTTATATATACACATATCAAGTGATATTATTTTAGAAACCTTTTCTAAAATCCAAGTGTCACGTATTTTAATCCACTATCCAATCGTTAACATCTAATATGAATAAGGTGTCAGTAAGCTTGTTATTAGGTATGACCCGACTTGGATCAAAACACATTAGCCACATTAATTTAATATGTCTCTCGGGCATATGAAATACCTTCAGTAATATATATGTGTGTGTGTATATATATATATATATATATATATATATATATATATATATATATATATATATATATAGTGGTAGGATCAAGAGGGAAGTAACCAATCGGGGGGAAGCAAAAACTTTTTTTTTTTTGTTTTTTGAAAAACCTTTGTTCACGAACATTATAGATGAGATGATAATATGAACATTTAGTAGATTCACTTTGTGATAAATGTTTTTATTTTGGCGGGAAAACGCTCGAAGAAGTAATATATAATAATTATCGTGTTTTTTGAGCGTATATTGAGGTTTTAGCTATTGGGGTTTAGATATTAGGGTTTAGATATTAGGGTTTATAGGGTTTAGATATTAGGGTTTAGAAATTTAGGGTTTAGGGTTTAGATTTAGAGTTTAAATTTAGGATTTAGATTGAGTTTTTAACACGAACGGTTTAGAGTTTAGGGTTTAGGGTTTAGGGTTTAGGGTTTGGTGTTTTGGGTTTATGAAATAAACCCAAAACACCAAACCCTAAAACCTAGACCCTAAACCCTAAACTTTAAATCGGGCTAAATTTTACTTCACAAAACATGAAAAAAAAACGTTCATATTCTTCACGAACAATATTATCTTGAATGTTATTTTTGTCGATCGTTTTCCCGCCTAAATAATAACATTCATCACGAAATGTCTCTTCTAAATGTTCATATTTTCGTGCGATCTTGATGCCGGAAAAAAACAAATTCCAAAAAAAATGAAAAAAAAACAAATTTGCTTCCCCCCGGTTCCCCCCGATTGGTTACTTCCCCATTGATCCTGCCCCTATATATATATATATATATATATATATATATATATATATATATATATATATATATATATATATATATATATATATATATATATATATATATATATATATATATATATATATATATATATTCATTTCAAAAATATAAACTTGAAATATTCATTTAGTAGTATAATATTTAGTTTTTCAAACTAATTATATTTCAAAGCTTATTATATATATTTTGAAATTGTTTAAATAATAGAAAGTATTATCTTGTAACGTTTGCATTTCCAAGCTTAAAATTGATATATATCAATTGTGCACAAAAGTTTATATAACATTTTAATAATCAAAATATATTCTATTAAAAATCGTTTTATTGAAAAGGTCATAATAGTAGTAGTTGTTATAAAAATGTTTTAAATAATAATAGTTTATTATATCGAAAAACCATTTCGTTTAAAAAAATCATATATAAATCATAACAGGGTTTTCAAGTTTTTAAATTACTAAATATTAATGAAACGTGATATAAAGTCTAAAGGTTAAATGAACGTATGAAATCATTTAGGGTAAGACGTCAATATCTATTTCTTAATTTATCTATATTCCCAAAATTTCACTTTTACCCTGAATAATATGAAGGTTAACTAGTTAACATCTATATAGGAAATTGAACAGGAAACTCCACTAACTTGTGTCTAGTTCCCGTTAATTGACACATTTGTTCTTACTTAATTCACATTACCAATTATTCCGAATACCGTTAAAAAGGATAGATTTCTTAAATCATAGTGGACCTCATAACAGAGCTCATAATCATACAATGTATCTGATAAATCAATCATTTGATATTATCTTCTAATTCCACAGATAAACATATTGAAACAAATACTTTCATGTAAGGTATTATACGTTTAGTATTTTGTTAATATCCTCAAGTTATTATATATATATATATATATATATATATATATATATATATATATATATATATATATATATATATATATATATATATATATATATATATAATCATATTCATTTATATAATGGTTCGTGAATCTTCGGGGTTTGGTCGAGGTTAAATAAAGTATGAACACAATTTGAATTTCTTGAGATTCAAGTTAAAAAACTTTGCTTATCGTGTTGGAATAATATAAAGATAAAGTTTAAATTTGGTCGGAAATTTTAGGGTTGTCACAGTACCTACCCGTTAAAGAAATTTCGTCCCCGAAATTTGATCGAGGTAGTCATGGATAACAATAAGAATGTTATTATGACGAATATGAGTTGATAAATATAGTTTTATCATCATTGAGTAATATGAATAAAACAATTTGATTATGTGAAGAGTACGTGTGAAGCTATCGTAAAAGAGTTAAATGAGAAAATAAAGTTCTGTCATATCTATTGACGTAGATATGGTTGATTTCCAGAGTTAAAGGGATTTAAGGAAATCTTTGTAATAAGATTTGATTTTTCAGAAATTATGGAAATTAGGATCCTCTTTGATTAAATGCTATGATCTGTCTCGATTGCTCTATCTGATACTTCACTATAAATCCACTCCATTCGTTTTCTTATTTCCACCGCTCACATCTTCTATTCTTTCTTCCTCAATTCATACTTTAAAGCATTCGTTAATATGCTCCATCCAGTACTGATTCTTGATATACTCCTAACTTTCATATATGTCATTCCTCTTTTTCATCTACCACCGGAGGATTTTATTTATTTTTACTATTACCTTAGGGTTATAGTAATTTTAATTCTCCCGTGCCTTTACGTGGCAATATGTATTGATATGCACGGTTTGTTATTTATGTGTTGTTGTCGAGCTTTATATTTTCTTTTATATTCACGAGTTCCATAGTTTTGTCTCCTCTTCCCGACTTCAAGTCAAGCGAATAATGGTCCAGAATTCGTAGGTATGGATTTTGAAATGAACATAGTTAATGTTCTAAGAAGGGAATTGTAATGGCACGATCTTGATTTATCAAGTTACCAGAATACCTCAGAAAAATCCGAATCATCAAGAAAAATATTTTCTTAATATATTTAGAGTATAAGTAGAATTCAAGAGTCGTGTAACATTGCACATCATGACGTTATGATTTGTGAATCATCATGTTCCATTTAAAAACTCAGCATGACTTACTGTAATATAATCACATTGATCAAGTGTCATTATATTATACTAACTCATGCTTCAGTTCCCAACACTACTTCTGAGACGACCCGTCCTAATCCATAAGGATGAATACAATAACATATGATTACATTGCGAGGTATTTGACCTCTAAATGATACATTTTACAAACATTGCATTCGTTTTTAAAAGACAAACTTTCATTACATCGAAAGTTAACAAGCATGCATACCATTTCATATTATATCAAACTATCAATGACTTAATAATAATCTTATTGAACTCAACGACTCGAATGCAAGGTCTTTTGAAATATGCCATGAATGACTCCAAGTAATATCTTTAAAATGAGCAAATGCACAGCGGAAGATTTCCTTAATACCTTAGAATAAACATGCTTTAAAGTGTCAACCAAAAGATTGGTGAGTTCATTATTTATCATAATCAATCATTTCCAATAACATAATAGACCACAAGATACTCATATTTTGAAAACAATCTGTGCAGGTCTGCTCACTGATGTAAAAATCATTCATATGAAGAACACCGGAAAATGCAAAACAATCTCACCAACGGTAGCTAATGCATCGTGCAATGAAAAAATTTCTCACCGATGGTAGCTAATGCAACCAAGATGCAAAACAATCTCACCAACGGTAGCTAATGCATCGTGCAATGCAAAAATTTCTCACCGATGGTAGCTAATGCAATCTACATAGAAATCGAACCATTTATCAAGATGCAAAACAATCTCACCAACGGTAGCTAATGAATCGTGCAATGCAAAAATTTCTCACCGATGGTAGCTAATGCAATCTTTATAGAAATCGAACCACTTATCAAGATGCAAAACAATCTCACCAACGGTAGCTAATGCATCGTGCAATGCAAAAATTTCTCACCGATGATAGCTAATGCAATCTTTATAGAAATTGAACCACTGAATCCAAATAATTCTATCATAGAATATAGTTTTGAATACTTGTGTCTATTTCGTCAAACATTTATAAAAGCAGTTCATGTATTCTCAGTTCAAAAATATATCTCAAAAGCATTTAATAAAACAGTTATAAAAATAGCGTATGTATTCTCAGTCCCAAAAATGTAAAGAGTAAAAGGGAATCAAATGAAACTCACAATATGATATTTTGTAGTAAAAATATGCATACGACGGAACTGAACAATGCAGGGTTGGCCTCGAATTCACGAACCTATATCAAGTATATATATTAACACCAAATAGTAATCGAATAAGTTTATATATAATATTATTAATAATATACTTGTTATATTATATGTTATATAGATAAATTTATACTTAATCTATATATTTTATATAACTAATGCTTATCTCATTAAATTTTAATATAGAAATTACTCATTAAAATATTATTTAATATGTAATATTGATATTAATGTAGTTAACTCTTATGTCATAAATATATTTTTATATAGAAATCTTTATTTGATATATTAATAATACTAATAATAATAACTATAAAAATAATGATTTTACTAATAATAATAATAATATTAATTTTTATATTAATAACTATATTGATAATAATTCTACTAATAATAATACTAATACTTATGATAATAAAAAAAAAAAAAATAATAATAATAATAATAATAATATCAATAATAATAATAATAATCATATTAATAAAAGTAATAATAATAATAATAATGATAAAAATAATAATAATAATAATAATAATAATAATAATAATAATAATAATAATAATAATAATAATAATAATAATAATAATAATAATAATAATAATAATAATAATAATAATAAAAGAGTACAACATTTGAAGAAAACAGGCTTTAAAAAAATAAAAATGGCTCAGCCCGGGCTCGAACCCGCGACCTCTCCTTCCATGCAAACATGCTTAACCATCTGTCTGTCTGTTATCTTTCTGTAATAATAAGGATTTAAATCCTTTTAACCCTTATTATCTGTTTGTTCGTGATGTTACAGGCCGAACAGCAGTTTGATCCATTATAGCATAAATAATGGGCTTCGATCCATTTCTAAAGCCCAATAATACATAGAAACAGGAGTTAAGAATCTGGCCCAACAGCATAATCAAATCGACGTGGGGTTAATTATTGGTAACTGTTGGCCATAAGGAAAAATAAATAGAAGCCGCTATTCTTCATCATCAATATCAAACACGTATCATCAAAATTATCCTTACTTTTAAGTATCATCAAGTTCATCATTATCATTATCGACCTCACCCTCACAGTGTATCATTATAATCACTATCGTATGTGTATATGTTCTACAACCCGCAACCAAATAGCAGCATCCATGACAAGAAAACATGTAGTACTTTAAGATTGAAATCGGGCAGGACAACAGGAATTTAATAACAGTTAAAGTCTATTTGATGGAGGTTTGAATATGTTAGTTAAATTATTGTTGGTGTTTGATCATGGTGTACACTATTATTAGGGTTCTAGTGGTTTTGGTTATCGACAGAAAAAGAAACAAAATAGTAGTAGCAACGAAAAAGGGAGCTGGTGATTGAAGTGGTGGTGTTTGGGTGTTGACCGACAGGAAACAGAAAAAGAATAGAAGTAGATGGCAGCTATAGCAGCAACAGCGATTTGTAGGTGGTGTATGGTGTGTTGTGATGGTGGAAAAGATGATTTTCGATCAAACAGAAATAGAAATGAAGTAATAGTAGCGGTGTAGCAGTAGGGTCTTGGTGGTGGTGATTCGATTAAACAGAAAAAAATAAATGGCTGTAGCAGTGAATAAAACATAAAAATGGCAGCGGTGATGGATCATAGTGGTGGCTGTGGTTGTTTTACAGGTGATGGCAAGTGGGTTACAGGGTGTGCCGAAGGTGAAAAGGGTTCAATGATGATGGTTCTCCATGGTGTTCCATTATTAGACTAGAAAGTTTATAAGACTTGGGTTTGGATATTTGATTCATATCCCAAGCCCATAGTTCATTACAGAGTATATATATATATATATGTATATATATATATATATATATATATATATATATATATATATATATATATATATATGACAAATATTAAAATTGGATACAACCTTGAAAGAAAAAAAATGATGGAGTAAATAGAGGTTTCGTTTTCCAGCTTGAGACTCGTGTGAACACATTGGTTACTAGATACAGTTTAAAAAAAATATAACTTCGAATGAAGAGGGTGGTGATTTGGTTCGAATTGGGTTCACGATGGTTAACTGGGTTGAACTAAGGACTGAAGATGGTGGGTGATAGATGAAGTGGAGATCAAGTAGGAAGAATGAAGGTGGTAGTTTGTTCAAGCCTATATCTCATATATATATATATATATATATATATATATATATATATATATATATATATATATATATATATATATATATATATATATATATATATATGTATATATATATATATATATGTATATATATATATGTATATATATATATATATATGTATATATATATATATGTATATAAATATATATATGTATATATATATATATCTTTGTATATATATGTATATATATATATATGTATATATATATATATGTATATATACATATGTATATATATATATATATATGTATATATATATATATATATATATATATATATATATATATATATATGTTTGTAAACAAAAATATTAAAAATAGAAATATGGAGGATGGTTTCATTTATTTCTGTATGTGGGTTTGAGATGGTGAGTAGGGTGGTGGTTCTTGGGTGGTTAAATGGGTGCTAGTTCATGGTTGTTTGATTGGGTCTTCGAACAAGAAACAGGAAATAAATGTAGAAATAGTTGGTGATCGTTATAGTGATCATGGTGATGGTTGTAGCTGAAAGCAACACAAAACAGTAGCATTAAAAGAGTAACTAGATGATATAGTAATTTGATAGTAATGATAGCAGTGAGTTTAGGTGATGAAGTGGTCGATGATAAGGTGGTGAATGGTGGTGTGTCCCGAAGGAGGAAGATGGTTACGATTGAGTTATATAAAACTATGTAAGTGTGTATGTATATTTATGTGTTCTTCATAAGTATAAAGAATAGATAGATGGTGGACAGTTGGAAAACAGTAAGGATAGTAATAATAATTCAATCAATCATATATGTCTAATTAAATCTCAATTCACGGATCATTTAACGAATTGAGATTAGAATATATAATATAATATTAATTATAATATAATTTAAAATATAAACGTGTGAATGCTTAGCGTCATCTACTATTTCATTCACGGACTGAAATTCGTACTTAGTTGTTACTCAGTGGCAGATAAAAGTCTTTGGAAAAATTCCAAATTTTTAAATTAACTATATTTATTTATTTTAGTCTGTTAGGGTGTAAAATTGTTCATAATTATTAAATAAAAATTAACTCACTGTCCCCGCTCGATCCCAGGTAAAATATATAAAAAAAATTAAAATTTAATAAATAGATCCTAAATACATATTTAATAAGCCTATAAATTATATAACTTATTTTCAGATAACCGTTTATTTTAAAATAATATAAGTTCGAATTTAACTTGTTTAATATCGATCGAACGATAAATGAGTGTTACTGTCGTTCACTAAATAAATTTGAAATCATATAATATACTTTATATATTCATTTTAATAATAAATTTTATTATATCTTATATTAACTTACATATTATTTATAACAACAATTGCATATAACAGTTTATTAATATTCTTATATATAATTATTTATATTTACCTATTTATATATATCCCTATCTATTTACAAATAATGGTTCGTGAATCGTCGGAAATGGTCGTAGCCAAATGATTGTATGAGAACGGTTCAAAATTTTTGAGACTTAACCTTACAGACTTTTCTTATCGTGTCAAAAATATTAAATCGTATCGAGAGTTTGATTTAAAATTAGTTTAAATTTTCAGGTTCGTCACAACTTCGAAAACATTCATACTTCAAACTTGAAGGTTTTAGAAACTAAACAGTTTCCTTTATAATGTAATATAGATAATGCAAAGAGATAAATGATTTCAGATAAGAATAGTTATGAAAATATCTTCAGAAATATCGAGGATATTAATAATGAAAGATACGATGATATCTTAGAATTTTTAATATCAGAGGATGATGAAGAATATTGTCCGCAAGGGTTTTAGAGTAAGGAGCAAGGTATTTGCTAAAGACTTCAGCAAACACTGAATCATTTGTATTCTTTGAAGGCAGATTTAGTCTTTGTGATTTGTCCACAGCCTCCTTCATGGTTTGCTCAATCTGTTTTTCAGTTTCAAACATTCTCTTTTTCTGAGCTTTGCCAACACACTATTCTTTATCATCAAGCTTTAGACTGTCAAGGTCATTTACAGTTTTTGCTGCTTCATCAGTATTTTTCCAAAATTCAGAGAACTAGTTCGCAGTTTAGGGTGTTTTTCAGAAACTTCACATTCGACGTATGTAAGTTTAGGAGATAGACGTTATATGTTTATATATTACTGTTGAAGCGAAAATACTGCAAGATTCGAGATTGATGATTGATGATTTCCGATAGTTGATATGAAAATTATGGATACATGATGCAAATGAGTAGATGATGGGGTTTCAATGAGTACATGTAATGATTTTTTTTCAGAGAGACTTATGCCAAAGGGTAACGAAATTGCTGGTACATCTACAGATAATGTCGTGGAATATTAAAAGATCCCCGGTAACGATGACGAAGGGCAACATATATATCAAGGTTATAATAAGGTTAATCTGACTGAGAAGTTGAAGTCGACTTGCTGGAGCTGTGATAAAATTTGCTATATTGAAAAAGGAATTGCAAAGTTATTTTTGGTAATAAATGCCAAAGGATTTGACACAAATATGTGTTAAACTATGACTTTGGTTTCGAGAGTTTTTCAGGTGCATGACGGTGGGTAACATGTGGTTGGATCATCATCTCGATTGTTCATTATTTGAATACAGATTGTAATCGTTAATATATATATGATGTTCTAGAATTTTGAATGATACAAATATTTTTCTGGGTGCTATGAATAGAAATGATGTTTTAGAACAGTTTTGAAGTCAAAGTATAGCTTTGTAAGAATCTAAGAGTGATGTCTTCTGTTAAATCTTGACTTGGATTTTGATTTGTCAAAATCAGAATACGTAATCAAATTTGGATGAAAATGGTTGTTTTAATTTCTATAAATGAATGTATATTGTTGTGAAAGTAGTAAGTATAGCTGGTGATTGCTGAATCAGATTTGAAGAATGTAACATATTAATTGTGTATTTATATATCTCTCGGGTATTACCTACCCGTTAAAAAAAATTTTCACAATTAATATTTTGTACAAAAGAATTTTATTACAGTCTTTATGAAAATATATATATGTGTATATTTTCTTCAGATGTAACATAGATTTAATGAGTTAATATTAAATTAAACTCATTTGATTTACGGTTGAAACTAGAATTGAATAATGCCTAAAACTTTAAAAATTATATAACTTTTACGGAGTATTTCTTCAATGTAATTGAAATTATGAATCAATACTTCGTTATTTGTGGATGCATGATGTTGGTGTCCGTGGAATTCTTGTGAATTTCGCAAGGTACGAATGATGTTATCTGAAAAGTTTCGAGTACATCGATGATGAAAGTGTAAAATCAAACATATATATTTGAATAATACACTTGATTTGTTATGAAATGGAATTCATTGAATTGAAACAAAGATGGTAGTTAACGATGGTTAAGTCACTGACGAAGGATGTACATCATAGCATATCAGTAATATGAATTACCGATTAGTTAAGATTCACACATAATAGCTTAGTACGGATAGATTTATTATGGTTTTTAAAAAAATTTATATATATAAGATATACATATAAATCCTTCAGTGGAAATAAGTTAATACTTCATAACTCGTTGATATGACATACTTGTTGCTGATTTATGATGATATCTGTGGTGATTATAGAGTTGTCGGAGCTTGTGATGTTGTAAGTGCTGCTGATGCTGGCGGTACTGTTGATGCTGCTGGAAAAACAAGTTTAGTTTTTAATTCACGCTCCATTCTTGTCAGAGCTTCTTTTCTCCGTTATTTCTATCCATTCATCTGATTTGCCGTTTGAATAAATAACCTCTAAGACTTTGGAGATTACATAATCGCTGCAGAATGTTTCTCCAATGAAGTTATGAATCAATACTTCATCGGTTATTGTTGTTGGTACTCCTTAGTATCTATGGTGCGTATGACGTTGATGTTTGTGGGGCAGTTTGTGATGTTGAAGCATTGGATGTGGATGTTGTTGTTGATGGTGGTAATGGTAGTGTTGGTGTTGATGATGGTGGTACTGTTGATGCCGGTGATGTTACTAGTGCTTGTAATCTCTACACCATATTTTCCAAAGCCAATACTCGAGCGCCAAGCTCGTTGACTTCTTCTATCACACCGGGATGATTGTCAGTTCGGACGAGCGGGTGATTAAGATCCAGGATTTGGGATAGTATAAAATCATGACGAGATACTCTGGAAATGAGGGAGAAAATGGTGTCTCGAACAGGTTCGCCGGTAAGTGCTTCGGGTTCTTCGCCAAGAGGGCAATGTGGTGGATGGAAGGGATCACCTTCTTCTTACCTCCAATGATTAAGTAGGCTACGAACCCACCCCCAATTCATCCAGAATAGATGATGGCTGATTGGTTGGTCCATTCCGGTCACACTGCTTTCAGAGCTTGAGTGGAACTCCATATCTGAATCCGAGGGACTTGAACTAGTGTCGAATTCCATTCCGTACAATTGAATAAAGGATTTTTTGATATGAAATGATTTCCGATTATTGGATGATATTCTAATTACATAGAATATCTATATATATATTGAGCAAAAGATTTCGTAGATTACGGAGGAATTTACGGAATATGTCAGGCAAAGTTTACAGTAACAGATACGCTAAGATATGAATTTTGTCTATAGACTATTCATGCAATCAATGCAGTAAGATGTGTCTAAACCAAGAATAATAAGCATGTAATTTTTTCGACAAGAAATGATAAGCAAAACTTTTTGACATGCAGCTAAGGTTGAAGTCCAGACTCACTAATGCATCTTATCAACTATCAGTTAGACACACTAATGCAAGACCTAATTCGGTAAGACCACCGCTCTGATACCACATGAGATGACCCGTCCTAATCCATAAGGACAAATACAATAACATATGATTACATTGCGAGGTATTTGACCTCTAAATGATACATTTTACAAACATTGCATTCATTTTTAAAAGACAAACTTTCATTACAACGAAAGTTGACAGGCATGCATACTATCTCATAATATATCCAAACTATGAATGACTTATTATCAATCTTGATGAACTCAACGAATCGAATGCAACGTCTTTTGAAATATGCCATGAATGACTCCACGTAATATCTTTAAAATGAGCAAATGCACAGCGGAAGATTTCCTTAAAACCTGAGAATAAACATGCTTTAAAGTGTCAACCAAAAGGTTGGTGAGTTCATTAGTTTATCAGAAACCATCATTTCCAATAATATAATAGACCACAAGATACACATATTTTGAAAACAATCTGTGCAGGTCTGCTCACTGCTGTAAAAATCATTCGTATGAAGAACACCGGAAATTTACAAAACAATCTCACCAACGGTAGCTAATGCATCGTGCAATGCAAAAATTTCTCACCGAGGGTATCTAATGCATCGTGCAATGCAAAAATTTCTCACCAATAGTAGCTAATAAATCGAACCATTTCGGTAGCTAACGCATCGTGCAATGCAAAAATTTCTCACCGAAGATAGCTAAAACGGTAGCTAATGCATCGTGCAATGCAAAAATTTCTCACCGATAGTAGCTAATAAATCGAACCATTTCAGTAGCTAATGCATCGTGCAATGCAAAAATTTCTCACCGAAGATAGCTAAAACGGTAGCTAATGCATCGTGCAATGCAAAAATTTCTCACCAATAGTAGCTAATAAATCAAACCATTTCGGTAGCTAATGCATCATACAATGCAAACATTTCTCACCGATGGTCTCTAATACAATCTTTATAGACATCGAACCATTTCGGTAGCTAATGCATCGCGCAATGCAAAATTTCTCACCGATGGTCAATAATACAATCTTTATAGAAATCGAACCTCTGAATCCAAATAATTCTATCATAGAATGCAGTTTTTAGTACTTGTGTCTATTTCGTCAAACATTTATAAAAGCAGTTCATGTATCTCAGTTCAAAAATATATCTCAAAAGCATTTAATAAAACAGTTATAAAAACAGCGCATGTATTCTCAGTCCCAAAAATGTAAAGAGTAAAAGGGAATCAAATGAGCTCACAATACTGTATTTCGTAGTAATTATGCATATGATGGCATTGAACAAGTGCAAGGTTGGCCTCAGATTCACGAATCTATATTAAGTATATATTTATATTGGTCAATATCTGACTAACAATTTAGGTCAGGTCATAGTGTATCACAATCCAAATGCTCGAGGTTATCATGCAAAAGTCAACAAAAGTCAATTTGACCCAAAATGATTTACAAAATCTATACATGTTTATTATGTAACTTAAATAGTCATTTTATATATTTAAATATATTTATCAGGTTTTATTAAAGTAAATAATAAAAGTCATTTATTAAAATATAAATATGATAAAAATATACTTTTATATATCTTAAGTAATAAAATTTATAAAGTTCACTTAATATCATAAAAATATAGTGGTTTGTATTATTAATGTAATTATATTACGCGTGGTAAAAATATCCTTGTATTACATATTTATTTGATAAAATAATATTGATAATAATAATAATGAGTAAAAGTTGTTGTATTGGGTAATAATAATAATAATTATTATTATTCTATTAATAATAATAACAATATTTATATTTACTAATGACGATATTAATTATGATAAAATGATAATTCTAATCATGATAATCTTAATAATATTGGTACTTTTTAATATTAACAGTAATAATAATAATATTTTATAAAAATAATAATTCTATTTAAAATGATAATTTTTAATAATAATAATACTAAAATGATTTTGATATTTTATAATAACAGTGATATTTCTATTTAAAAATGATAATTTTAATAAAAATGATGGTTTTAATATTAATGATACTTTTAATAATAATAATGACGATAAAAAAATAAAATGATAGTTTTGATAAAAAAAATATTAATTATTTTAATAATATTAATAATAATAATAATAATAATAATAATAATAATAATAATAATAATAATAATAATAATAATATTATTATTATTATTATTATTATTATTATTGATTATTATTTATTATTAGATAATAATAATAATAATAATAACGACGATAATGATGACGATAACGATAACGATAACGATAATAATAATCATTTTAACAATAATACTTTAAAATTATAGATAATTCAATTGACGATATTTTTTAATCCGTTCATCGAATTCATACACTTTCTAAATGAAAAGTTATTAATTTTTCGCCAGCTTTCCAACGACATGCATATCATATACCTTATTTCAGTAGCACATGTATTAAATTCATGATTTATCATAAACTATATAACGACTAAATTTAACATACAAGCATGCATAATCATATATACTCGAGCACTAGTCAGGGATACATTACTATTATATAAAAGTTAAGTTATGGGTGCTCACGTATCAATATTGAGATTCAATATTGCAGGAAAGGTACGTAGATGCAACGGAGATGATAAACACTAAATTGACCTCACGAGCATACCCCCGAACAATACCCATAACCTCTATAGTTATAACTCATAATTTTCTTAGCTCTATCCCACTCATAAAATCCGTTTTGAAAACACTCAAGCAGAACCTCGTCGTATTATTTAATGTATAATACTAATACTAATACTACTAATGTTAATATCTTAAGATTAATAATTATCTTTAATAATAATATTAATAATTAAAATAAATAAATAGAATAAGTAATACAGAGTAATTTAGAGAAGAGAGATTTGAGAGTGTGAATTGAACGGAACCAGAAATCGAAATTTAAAAGGATGTTTCACTCATCTAACCTCCATGCGATCGCATGTGGGTTCTTTGGTTTTGTCATGCGACCGCATGGTCACAAGAAACAGCTCAACATCGATCAATAATTCTTGCCGATAGTTTTTATTTATATTTATATATTTATATATATAATCTAAATAATTATATATATATTATATTATATTCATGTATCTAGTTGACATGTAATCTTAGTTCCAATATCTTGTACATTTTCGCTCGACTTATGTCTTGGTTCCGGTTTCGCAAACATTAATTCGTACACTTAGAAAACTAGCATTTTACGTTTAGTGACTCGTACCGTTAACAAAATATAGACTTAGATTATTATTAATCTATATCACTCAAGATGTATCTTAATCATTTGAGTGTTTTGGTCATTTGCTTCAATAAATCAATGTCTCGTTGTTCACCAAAATATATTATTTTATATCAAAACATTTTATAACTTATGTTATTAATTAACTTGTAATATATATATATATATATATATATATATATATATATATATATATATATATATATAAATATATTCATTTCAAAAATATAAACTTGAAATATTCATTTAGTAGTATAATATTTAGTTTTTCAAACTAATTATATTTCAAAGCTTATTATATATATTTCGAAATTGTTTAAATAATAGAAAGTATTATCTTGTAATGTTTGCATTTCCAAGCTTAAAATTGATATAACTCAATTATGCACAAAAGTTTATAAAACATTTTAATAATTAAAATATATTCTATTAAAAATCATTTTATTGAAAAGGTCATAATAGTAGTAGTTGTTATAAAAATGTTTTTAATAATAACAGTTTATTATATCGAAAAACCATTTCGTTTAAAAAAAATCATATATAAATCATAACAGGGTTTTCAAGTTTTTAAATTACTAAATATTGATGAAGCGTGAGATAAAGTCTAAAGGTTAAATGAACGTATGAAATCATTTGAGGTAAGACGTCAATATCTATTTCTTAATTTATCTATATTCCCAAAATTTCACTTTTACCCTGAATAATATGAAGGTTAACTAGTTAACATCTATATAGGAAATCGAACAGGAAACTCCACTAACTTTTGTCTAGTTCCCATTAATTGACACCTTTGTTCTTACTTAATTCACATTACCAATTATTCCGAATACCGTTAAAAAGGATAGATTTCTTAAATCATATTGGACCTCATAACAGAGACTCATAATCATACAATTTATCTGATAAATCAATCATTTGATATTATTTTCTAATTCCACAGATAAACATATTGAAACAAATACGTCCATGTAAAGTATTATACGTTTAGTATTTTGTTAATATCCTCAAGTTATAATATATATATATATATATATATATATATATATATATATATATATATATATATATATATATATATATATATATATATATATATATAATCATATTCATTTATATAATGGTTCGTGAATCATCGGGGTTTGGTTAAGGTTAAATAAATGTATGAACACAATTTGAAATTCTTGAGATTCAACTTAACAAACTTTGCTTATCGTGTCGGAATAATATAAAGATAAAGTTTAAATTTGGTCGGAAATTTTCGGGTTGTCACATTTTTACCTTAATAGACTTAGGCCCACCCTACTCTAGTTAATGGACTATTATGTTAGCCCAATTTTAATGGACTTATGATTCACTAATATGTAGGACAAAACCTATGTAGGATAAGCCAACATACTAGCATATTTGTGTACCACTACTACACTTTGTTGCATAGGATCCCAACATACAAGCACCACCTTTTTACTACCACCATGCAAAAGCAAAATGGTCTCCCCCTTGTCCCCCCTAAACCATTGGCCAAACCACCACCACCACCACTATAAATTCAAGCTTGATTTCCTTTTCCACACTTCATTTCATTTCTCATTTCACACACACTTTCTCTCTAATCTTCTCTCTAGTCTTTCTCACACTAAAAGCTTAAGAAATTGTAAGTTCTTGAATTTTTCTTTCTTCTTCTTTTTCTTCTTTAAATCGACATAATCATCATCATCAAAGGATCAAGCTTTCTACCTTTTGATCTTGTTACATCTTGTAGATTCAAACTTTGATTTGAAATCTTCAAGAACATGAAAGATTCAAGATTTTTAGCTTTAAATCTTCATTACTTTGTTGGATCTAAGTTTTATAGCTTAAAATTCATTTTATTTTGTTAAAAGATCAAAACTTGTGTTTATGATCTTCATGAAACTTGTAGATCAAGCTTTTTGCTTTAAGTATCTTCAAGAACATTAAAGATCCAAGCTTTCTAGCTTAGAGTTTCATTATTTTTTTTTAGATCTAAGCTTTTTAGCTTATGATCTCATTACTTTTACTTGATCTTAGCTTTCTAGCTTATGGTCTCATTAATCTTGTAAAAATCCAAGCTTTCTAGCTTAGGGTTTCTTAATACTTGAGATCTAAGTTTTTATTTGTAGATCTCACTTACTTGGAACCTTTCTATGATCTTTATGGTAATAAAAATCAAGTCTTCATCATCTCATATGATGAAGATGCATAAACTTGTGTCAAAAGGACAAAGGTTGAAGCTTTATTGTGTTTATACAATAAAGAGACAACTTTGATGTTCAAAACTTATAGAAAGTTAGATTTTACTTTTAGTTGTGTGTTGATGGTTAAAACTTGGTCATAATGATGCTAAAACATCAAAGAGTTATATACTTGAGGCTTACACGCATCAAGGATGAGAACCGTGATGAGTATCAAACATTAAGAAACCCACCAGAACACTTGTTTCTGTTTTTCAGGGTCTGATCAGACTCCTGGGGCTTCTAGAAAGTTGATTTCCAGATAGTTCGGTTTGAGTATATGACTTTTCATTTAAGACTGGCGTAAATCCGATATACGGTTTAGGATTTATAGCCTTCCGAAAATCACTACGCCTTGTAAAGAAGTGCTGAAATTTCTGACCTACTCGCGCTTTGACCATTGCCACGGTCAAACGACATCGAGTTAGGATCTGAAAATTGGATAGCGGTAAGAGAACTTACAAACAGAGCCTTGACCACTGGCCGCGCATCATTTCAGTTTGTATAGAGGTCATTGCGACTGTCTGAAGTCAGCCCTTTGTTTCGATCTCTATTCTTGATTGAAAACTTAGTTTATCTTTTACGTACGATGATGATAATGATTGTAACGACCCTAGATTTTCCAACGTTTATTTATTAATAATTATTATTATTAATACGTGTGATTAAACGAATGTATGTTATTACATTTACATGTTGCCATGATTGCCCGTACTTGACTTTAATTGCCCGAAACGTCTTTGTGACACATGAAACTTTCACGAATAATATTTTTAGAGTATTATTTACATTCATGATTGATTTTATTAATCATTTTAATTAACTATGGTGATTAGTTAGTTACTTGGGCTTTAATTGGATTTATTTGTTAATTAATTGAATTTGGGCTTTATTAGTGTAATGGACTCTTGATATTGGGCTTATAAGCCCACCCTACCTTTTAAGTGGACTAACTAGCCCCCTCTTCCTTGTAAGTATTATTTAGAACATGTAACTAGTTAGTTAAAGCAATTGGAATCTTGTTAGCTCTTAATCCCCATGTAAACCCATCTTTTATCCAACTTTTGAAGGCTTTACTTGCAATTAACTTGTGAACTTTCCCTCTCCCCCTTCTTGGCTGCTGACCGTCGCTAGATGCTCCATATGGAGTGGTTTTTGTTTCATTTTTCATTTACTTCATTTGCTACATTCCTCTCTCATTTTCACACACACAAACTTGCTTCATTCTCTCTCAATTTTCTCTAGTTCTTCTAAGTAAACTTGAAGCTTGTCTTCTTTTCTTTCTTCCTTGTAAAACCGTAGCATAGGCTACACAACATCATCATCATTTGTTTTTTGTTTAATTTGTTCATGTTGTTTAGTTAATTACTTGTTGTTACTTAGTTACTAATTGTTGTTATTTACTTACTATTTTCTAAGAAGCAAACTTGTTAGTTTGATTCTTCATCTAACTTGTTTTTACAAGACATATATGAACATAAACTTACTAGCTTATGATTCTACTTTTATTGTTTCAAGATTGTAAGATCATGTGTTGAAATCATACTTGTAGTTCTTGAAGTAAACTTAAAGTTTACTTTACTTAAAGATCAAACTTTGGTTGAATCTTTAAAAGTATGAACAACCATGAACCTTTTACTTATTTACTTAGTTTATCTCTTTATATCATGCACTTTAATTTCATGTTTGTTAGTTAAATGGTCAAGTACTACAAGTTAGTCTTGATCTCATTAATCTTGAACTAAAAGTTAACTTGAAAGTTCAAGAACACATAAATAAGCTTCTTTAACTATAACTTTGTACACTTATGCTTGATCTAGGCTTTTGAGTCTTGGATCTTCAATATCAAACTAAGAACTATGTTCTACAACTTAAGATCTTGATTTCATAAGTTTACTTCAAGTTTGTAACTTGTTTTTACTTTTAAAGTTCATGTAAGTGTTAGATCTAAGACCTTGATGTAACTTTGGTTCATCAACTTCATACAACTCTTAAGTGAGTTGATCTACATGTCTTAGACTCACACTTGTGTCATAATTGTCAAAACTTAGTTAGTATTACTTTTACATTTCATGTATTTGCTAATCTAAGACTTTGATGAAACTTTGGTTCATCAAAACACTTGCAACCCTTAAGTGAGTTGTGCTTCATGTCTTAGAATTGCACTTGGGTTATGATGGTTAAATCTTGGTCAAGATGATGCAAACATATCAACGAGTTGTACACTTGAAGCTATACGCATCAAGGATGAGAACCGTGATAAGCATCAAGCATCAAACTCACCGGAACCCATTATTTTACTGCTTTCTGTCTCCTACCTACTGTTTTATGTTTTCTGTAACATACCAGTACACCTGGGCTACTGTAACCTTGATTTTCAGATATATCTTTTCGAGTAGATAACTTTTCATATAGGACTCGTCTTAATCCGAGTTAAGGTTTAGGATTTATGGCCCTCCGATCATCACTATGTCCTTTAACGTTGTGCAGAAATTTCTGACCTACTCGCACTTAGACCGTCGCCACTGTCAAACAAAGACGAGTTTGCTTTTGTAAATTTTACCACACTTAAAGGACTCATATACAGAGCCATGGCCACTGGTCTCACCTTATTTCAGTAAGGGTAGAGGCCGTGGTGACGGAGTGAAGTCAGCCTTTGTTTTAAACTACTTTCATAAACGAAACTTACTTTACGCCTTTTGTTTGATGATGAATGATGATGACCCTTAAGACCTTATTTACATACTTTTAAACCTATTCGGACGATTTACTGACTTAGTACTATTTGACTTAGGTTGAGGACCCGTTTGGACAACCTTCATTACTTGCTTACTTTCCGAGTCATACTTTACCGCTACTTTATCATTGTGAGTTATAGCATTCCCTTTTTACTTTAACTTATTTTGGGAACTGAGAATACATGCGGATTTTATGTTTTACATACTAGGCATGAGTACTTAAACTTATATATGTGTTGGTTATACAACGGCATAAACATTCCCTTTAGCTCGGTAACGTTTAATCATTGGTTTTTGAACCATGAACGCGAATCTTAGATATGGATCCATAGGGTTTGACATCCCCACTCGGGCTAGTCACGCTAGCATTTAACGAGTGTTTAATACTTCATATACATACGCACTTGCCAAGTGTACTTTCAGGGGGTATAAACGTTAAGTTAGTTATCAAGTGCCCACGGTTAACATATACTTTATCATACTGCTTTGAAACGCTCCTTGTAGCACTGAAATCTCGTGGCCTACCTTACTTACCGTTATACTTAAACAATAGCTCACCAACCTTTGTGTTGACGTTTTTAAGCATGTTTTTCTCAGGTGCTTGAGGTTAGCTTCCGCTGTGTACTAGTCGTGCTGTAAACACCCGCTGCTTAGAGTTGTTATCGCATGAACTACTTTATTTTGCATTCAAACATTAGTACTTTTGAACTATGACTTGTAACGACCATTGTGGTCACATACACTTATTATTTTCTTCAACTTAGTGAAGCATGCTTTTGGATTGTAAAACATTCGATGTTGGTTTAGACATCATTTTATTAATGAATGCAAACTCTTTTTGAAATCGCATATAGTACTTAACCTTGTAATGATCCTGTTGTTGATGATTCGTACACGATGGTTTTGTACGGGGCATCACATTTGGTATCAGAGCATTGGTTGTAGGGAATTAGGTTACATTAGTGAGTCTAAGACCGACCCGAGTAGGATTCACAAATAGGACTAATCTACAACTTGCTAGTTTACTTGTTTCCGCTGAACTTACTGCATGCTGCTGTTTACTGTTACTGCTATATGCCGTATGATTTCACTACTGTATGATATTACTTGCTTTCAATTGCATGCTACTTCTGTACGATTCGTTATTATTTCCATGCTACTTATTGTTATACATGATTTAAACTGTTGGCCTAATACGTGCTTGCTTTATGACTTACTGACATGGAAAATTTATTTTTCCTTGTTCAGATGTCGGATGTACCACCTGCTATCATTTTGGGCAGTTTAGAATCGTTAGCCACCCCACCTACTACTACTGCTGACACACCGATCCCGATACGCACCAGTGACCCCGGCGCTTCGTCTTCCGGAGCTAGTAGTAGTGCGTCAGCACCAGTGGCTACTATTGACGGACACGTGGACCCTACGGAGATTCCAGCTCCGTCTGCTCCCGGACCTTCGGAGCCACAGCCCCGCATCGGTGGTGTTGTGATTCCCACGGAGTTCGGGGAAGGGCCATTCCGTAACCATATGCGCATGCCGTGCCGACACGCTCCTAATGGACGATTAGTGCCGATTTCACCATTCATATACAGACAGATGATGGCCGCTCATGGACGACCAGTTCAGCCACCCGTGTCACCACTACATGATTCTGATGATCCTTCATCCGATGACTCCTCTACAGATGACTCCAGTGACTCCGACGAAGAGAACCTTGATGACGTACCTATACAGGCACCCTCTACCCCACCGAAGAAGCGGTACCGTCCTGATGGCACCGTCATTCCAGGGGTGAATGGAGGTCGTGCTTTCACTGACGCTTTTGGTCGGCGTCAGAGGGTTACTGCCCGTAAACGGCTTGTGCCGTACCCTGCCGACCCACAGATACGTAAGGTTCCCCGTTACGTACTGACTATTTCTGGAGCCGGAACATCTGCACCCCGTTTCGTGCGGTCTGCACCATCCGCTCCACCGGCCCCACATGCACCACCAGCACCGCCAGCCCCACCAGCTCCCACTGTCGAGGAATTGACAAGCGAGGTGGGAATCCTCCGAGCTCGGGTTACTGAGCTCGAGGAGCAGTTGGCTCATGTTTTAGACATCCTACACCCACCTTCACCGTAGGACCTTTTGTATTAGATTTTATGATGTAATCTAGTTATAGTTTCTTATTTCACTTATGTATTGTACGAATCTATCATGATGTATGAAACTTATTATTAATGAATGGAAACTTTGTGATGTTACTTTTTGCACAAGTGTTCTATTTACGTTACTGTATGGTATTTTGCGGTACTTGTATCAACTTGCGTTACTTAATTAACATGTGTTGTGCTGTTTACATGTTGGTTGTTATATACTATATTATTATTTATTGAATGCTGGATTTTAACTTTAGTCAAAATGTTTGTATAGAACACCATGGCTAACGGTCGATCCACACCTACTGCTGCTCAAATTGAAGAGATGATCCAAGAACGTGTAGCCGCAGCCCTAGCAGAAAGAAACCTCCAAGCTCCACCGCCACCACCACCGGTTATCCCACCTGTAAGAAATAGGTGTACTTACAAGGAATTCCAGAGCTGCAAACCTCATAACTTCAGTGGAACCGAGGGACCGGTTGGTCTCACCAGATGGTTCGAGAAACTTGAATCAGTATTCCGAGTTAGCAACTGTTCCAAGGACAACAAAACCAAATTTGCTTCTTGCACACTGTCTGACGGCGCGCTCACGTGGTGGAACACAATGGCACAGGAACAAGGCATTGATGAGGCATATGCTACGCCATGGGAAGAATTTAAATGTGCCATGATTGAGGAGTATTGTCCGAGAACCGAAATCCAAAAGATGGAAATGGAATTCATGCAGTTAAAGGCCGTTGGGAACGACCTTGATGGTTACAACAGGAGATTTTTGGAACTAGCCCTGATGTGTCCGACAATGGTTACCACAGAATTCAAGCGAATGGAGAGATACTTCTAGGGACTCCCTAAGAGCATTAAGGGAAACGTCACCTCATCTAAACCACCAAATGTTCCCGAGGCGATGCGCATGGCGCACACTTTAATGAATCAAATAACCATCGATGAACCGGAGAAAACTAAGTCTGAAGCGGGTACTAGCGAGAAGCGCAAATGGGATAACCACAACAACAACAACAACAACAACAACAGGGGAAGAAACTATGAACAGAACCCGGAAAAATGACATGAGGGTTTCAGAGGAAACAACAACGGTGGAAACCCCAACCCCAACAACAACACCAACTCCAACCCGAACTACAAGGGATCCCTACCTCAATGCAAGAGGTGTTACAAACACCACACTAGGTATTGCAATGTTGTCTGCGAGAAGTGCCAATGGTCTGGGCATGTTGGTAAAGACTGCAAGGTCACCACTTTGAATGGGAAGCCGAACCCCACAGGGCCAAGGAAGTGTTACGAATGCGGGCATACAGGCCATTTCAGAAATGCGTGTCTAAATAAGCGAAAATACAGCGGACTACCGTGCGCTAGAGCTTTCAACGTTAATGCAAGGGATACACGCGATAACCCCGACTTGGTGACAGGTATATTCAAAATCAACAATCTTTTAGCTTCTGTCTTGTTTGATACTGGTGCGGATAGAAGTTATGTGTGTAGACATTTTTGCGATAAGATTAATTGGTCATTAGTCTCGTTAAAAGAGAGTATGCTTGTAGATGTCGCCAATGGAAAACTTGAAAAAGTTGACCATATTAGTCGAGGAGCTATTATCAACATAGCTGGTGCAGATTTCGAAATTGATTTGATACCTATCAAACTGGGAAGTTTTGACGTGATCGTTGGTATGGATTGGTTGAGCAAGATAAAGGCTGATATTATTTGTGGAGATAAAGCACTTCGTATACCACAAGGAGATGGTGAACCACTGATCATCTACAGAGAGAGATGTACCTTGAAGCTAAACCTCATTAGTTGCGTGAAAGCGCAAAAGATTATGAAGAAGGGACGTTTTACTGTCCTAGCACATGTGAAAGCGGTAGAAACTGAGGTAAAGAGCGTGAACGACGTTCGAATTGTGAACGAATTTTCCGATGTATTCCCAGAGGAATTTCCTGGATTGCCGCCGCAGAGAGCAGTAGAGTTTCAGATAGACATAGTGCCAGGAGCTGCACCTGTAGCTCGCGCACCTTATAGACTCGCACCTTCGGAGATGCAAGAATTACAGAGTCAACTACAAGAACTACTAGACTGAGGGTTTATCCAACCAAGTTTCTCGCCTTGGGGTGCACCTGTGTTGTTTGTGAAGAAGAAGGATGGATCCTTCCGTATGTGTATCGACTACCGTCAACAAATTGACTATCAAGAATCGGTATCCTCTTCCACGAATTGATGATCTTTTTGATCAACTACAAGGATCGAGCGTCTACTTAAAGATCGATTTGCGATCCGGTTATCACCAGTTGAGGGTGAAGGAAAGCGATGTAATGAAGACTGCATTTAGAACTCGTTATGGTCATTATGAGTTTCTCGTGATGCCATTCGGATTAACAAATGCACCTGCCGTGTTCATGGATCTCATGAATCGTGTCTGCAAGCCGTAGTTGGATAAGTTTGTTATCGTCTTCATAGATGATATCCTCATCTACTCTAAGAGTGAAGAAGAACATGAGCAACACCTCCGACTAGTACTTGAACTCTTGAGACAAGAGAAACTTTACGCCAAATTCTCCAAGTGTGAATTTTGGTTGAAGGAAGTTCAGTTTCTGGGTCATGTTGTGAGCAACCAGGGTATCAAAGTTGATCCCGCCAAGATTGAATGGGAGACCCCCACTACTCTGACTCATATTCGCCAATTTTTAGGTCTTTCCGGTTATTACCGAAGGTTTATCGAAGGTTTCTCTCTGATTGGCGTCCTTTGACCGCACTGACTCACAAGGGCAAGAAGTTCATTTGAGAACCCGCACACGAATCAGCATTCCAAACTTTGAAGAAGAAGTTAACCACCGCACCTATCTTATCGCTTCCCAAAGGTAGTGATGACTTTGTTTTTTATTGCGATGCGTCGAAAAGTGGTTTTGGTTGTGTACTGATGCAACGATCAAAGGTTATCGCTTATGCCTCCCGACAACTGAAGATCCACGAGCGGAACTACACTACGCACAATCTTGAACTTGGAGCCGTTGTCTTTGCACTTAAATTGTGGAGACACTATTTGTATGGAACTAAGAACACTATCTTCACCGATCACAAGAGTCTCCAGCACATCTTCGATCAGAAGCAATTGAATATGAGACAGCGTCGATGGATCGAGACGCTCAACGACTACGATTGTGAACTCCGTTATCACCCTGGCAAGGCCAATGTTGTAGTTGACGCTTTAAGCCGAAAGGAGAGGACGGCACCTCTCCGTGTTAGGGCTTTAAACATCACCATCCATTCGAACCTCAACAGTCAAATCAGAGTAGCCCAATATGAGGCTCTCAAGGAGGAGAATATATCTCACGAACATTTGAACATACTTGTCTCTCGATTCGAGGTTAGGGAGTCTGGACTCCGATGTTATGCCGAAAGAATTTGGGTACCTTATTATGGAGATCTACGGAAGCTTATACTTGATGAAGCACACAAATCGAGGTATTCGATTCACCCTGGAGCGGGCAAGATGTACCACGACCTTAAAGAACAGTATTGGTGGCAGAATCTTAAGAAAGACGTTGCGACTTATGTTGGTAAGTGTTTGACTTGCTCGAAGGTCAAAGCCGAGCATCAGAGACCTTCTGGGTTACTTCAACAACTAGAAATCCCACAATGGAAGTGGGAACGGATAACAATGGATTTCATCACCAAGCTACCAAAGACGGTGGGCGGATACGATACTATTTGGGTTATTGTTGACCGCCTTACCAAATCTGCACACTTTCTAGCGATGAAGGAAATGGATACAATGGAGAGACTTTCTCAACTATACATCAAAGAGGTTGTATCTCGTCATGGTGTACCTTTATCAATCATCTCAGATTGCGATCCCCGTTTTGCTTCTAGATTTTGGCGTTCTTTACAAGAAGCCATGGGAACTCGTCTTGACATGAGTACTGCATATCACCCTCAGACTGACGGACAAAGTGAACGAACGATTCAGACCTTGGAGGACATGTTGCGTGCATGTGTTATTGATTTCGGAAAGGCCTGGGAAAGGCATTTGCTACTCGCCGAATTTTCTTACAACAACAGTTATCACTCAAGCATTAATGCCGCACCTTTTGAAGCGTTGTATGGCCGTAAGTACCGATCTCCTATTTGTTGGGCCGAAGTAGGTGAAAAGCAAATCACCGGACCCGAGGTAGTCCATGAAACCACGGAGAAGATTGCTTAGATTCAAGCTAGACTTAAGACTGCCCGCGATCGTCAGAAGAGTTATGCCGATCTTAAACGTAAGGACTTTGAAATCAATGTTGGTGATCGTGTAATGTTGAAGGTTGCACCTTGGAAAGGTGTGATTCGTTTTGGAAAACGTGGAAAGTTGAACCCACGATACATTGGTCCTTTTGAAATCTTGGAACGTGTTGGACCCGTTGCTTACCGTTTAGATCTACCAGCACAATTGAGCTCAGTTCATCCTACCTTCCACGTGTCAAACTTGAAGAAGTGTCTTGCTGCACCTGAACTTATCATACCATTGGAAGAACTTACAATTGACGACAAACTCCACTTTGTGGAAGAACCAGTTGAGATTATGGACCGTGAGATCAAAACTTTGAAACGCAACAAGATTTCGATCGTCTGGGTATGATGGAATGCCAAACGAGGACCTGAGTTTACTTGGGAACGAGAGGATCAAATGATGCGGAAGTATCCTCACCTTTTCCCGACTCCTCCATCCACCTCAGCTTAAATTTCGGGACGAAATTTTCTTTAACAGGTGGGTAATGTAACGACCCTGGATTTTCCAATGTTTATTTATTAATAATTATTATTATTAATACGTGTGATTAAATGAATGTATGTTATTACATTTACATGTTGCCATGATTGCCCGTACTTGACTTTAATTGCCCGAAACATATTTGTGACACACGAAACTTTCACGAATAATATTTTTAAAGTATTATTTACATTCATGATTGATTTTATTAATCATTTTAATTAACTATGGTGATTAGTTAGTTACTTGGGCTTTAATTGGATTTATTTGTTAATTAATTGAACTTGGGCTTTATTAGTGTAATGGACTCTTGATATTGGGCTTATAAGCCCACCCTACCTTTTAAGTGGACTAACTAGCCCACTCTTCCTTGTAAGTATTATTTAGAACATGTAACTAGTTAGTTAAAGCAATTGGAATCTTGTTAGCTTTTAATCCCCATGTAAACCCATCTTTTATCCAACTTTTGAAGACCTTACTTGCAATTACCTTGTGAACTTTCCCTCTCCCCCTTCTTGGCTGCTGACCGTCGCTAGATGCTCCATATGGAGTGGTTTTTGTTTCATTTTTCATTTACTTCATTTGCTGCATTCCTCTCTCATTTTCACACACACAAACTTGCTTCATTCTCTCTCAATTTTCTCTAGTTCTTGTAACTAAACTTGAAGCTTTTCTTCTTTTCTTTCTTCCTTGTAAAATCGTAGCATAGGCTACACAACATCATCATCATTTGTTTGTTGTTTAATTTGTTCATGTTGTTTAGTTAATTACTTGTTGTTACTTACTTACTAATTGTTGTTATTTACTTACTATTTTCTAAGAAGCAAACTTGTTAGTTTGATTCTTCATCTAACTTGTTTTTACAAGACATACATGAACATAAACTTACTAGCTTATGATTCTACTTTTATTGTTTCAAGATTGTAAGATCATGTGTTGAAATCATACTTGTAGTTCTTGAAGTAAACTTAAAGTTTACTTTACTTAAAGATCAAACTTTGGTTGAATCTTTAAAAGTATGAACAACCATGAACCTTTTACTTATTTACTTAGTTTATCTCTTTATATCATGCACTTTAATTTCATGTTTGTTAGTTAAATGGTCAAGTACTACAAGTTAGTCTTGATCTCATTAATCTTGAACTAAAAGTTAACTTGAAAGTTCAAGAACACATAAATAAGCTTCTTTAACTATAACCTTGTGCACTTATGCTTGATCTAGGCTTTTGAGTCTTGGATCTTCAAGATCAAACTAAGAATTATGTTCTACAACTTAAGATCTTGATTTCATAAGTTTACTTCAAGTTTGTAACTTGTTTTTACTTTTAAAGTTCATGTAAGTGTTAGATCTAAGAACTTGATGTAACTTTGGTTCATCAACTTCATACAACTCTTAAGTGAGTTGATCTACATGTCTTAGACTCACACTTGTGTCATAATTGTCAAAACTTAGTTAGTATTACTTTTACATTTCATGTATGTGCTAAATCTAAGACTTTGATGAAACTTTGGTTCATCAAAACACTTGCAACCCCTAAGTGAGTTGTGCTTCATGTCTTAGACTTGCACTTGGGTTATGATGGTCAAATCTTGGTCAAGATGATGCAAACACATCAACGAGTTGTACACTTGAAGCTATACGCATCAAGGATGAGAACCGTGATAAGCATCAAGCATCAAACTCATCGGAACCCATTATTTTACTGCTTTCTGTCTCCTACCTACTGTTTTATGTTTTCTGTAACATACCATTACACATGTGCTACTGTAACCTTGATTTTCAGATAGATCTTTTCAATTATATAACTTTTCATATAGGACTCGTCTTAATTCGAGTTACGGTTTAGGATTTATGGCCCTCCGATCGTCACTATGTCCTTTAACGTTGTGCAGAAATTTCTGACCTACTCGCACTTAGACCGTCACCATGGTCAAACAAAGATGAGTTTGCTTCTGTAAATTTTACCACACTTAAAGGACTCATATACAGAGCCATGGCCACTGGTCTCACCTTATTTCAGTAAGGGTAGAGGCCGTGGTGACTGATTGAAGTCAGCCTTTGTTTTAAACTACTTTCATAAACGAAACTTATTTTACGCCTTTTGTTTGATGATGAATGATGATGACCCTTAAGATGTTATTTACATACTTTTAAACCTATTCGGACGATTTACTGACTTAGTACTATTTGACTTAGGTTGAGGACCCGTTTGGACAACCTTCATTACTTGCTTACTTTCCGAGTCATCCTTTACCGCTACTTTATCATTGTGAGTTATAGCATTCCCTTTTTACTTTAACTTATTTTGGGAACTGAGAATATATGCGAATTTTATGTTTTACATACTAGGCACGAGTACTTAAACTTATATATGTGTGGGTTATACAACGGCATAAACATTCCCTTTAGCTCGGTAACGTTTAATCATTGGTTTTTGAACCATGAACGCGAATCTTAGATATGGATCCATAGGGTTTGATATCCCCACTCGGGCTAGTCGCGCTAGCATTTAACGAGTGTTTAATACTTCGTAGACATACGCACTTGCCAAGTGTACTTTCAAGGGGTATAAACGTTAAGTTAGTTACCAAGTGCCCACGGTTAACATATACTTTATCATACTGCTTTGAAACGCTCTTTGTAGCACTGAAATCTCGTGGCCTACCTTACTTACTGTTATACTTAAACTATAGCTCACCAACCTTTGTGTTGACGTTTTTAAGCATGTTTTTCTCAGGTGCTTGAGGTTAGCTTCCGCTGTGTACTAGTCGTGCTGTAGACACCCGCTGTTTAGAGTTGTTATCGCATGAACTACTTTATTTTGCATTCAAACATTAGTACTTTTGAACTATGACTTGTAACGAACATTGTGGTCACATACACTTATTATTTGCTTCTACTTAGTGAAGCATGCTTTTGGATTGTAAAACATTCGATGTGGGTTTAGACATCACTTTATTAATGAATGCAAGCTCTTTTTGAAATCGCATATAGTACTTAACCTTGTAATGATCCTGTTGTTGATGATTCGTACACGATGGTTTTGTACGGGGCATCACAATGATGATACTTAAGACTTAATTTACGTACTTTTAAACCTTTTTGGGACGATTTACTGACTTAGCAACCTTTGACTAACGTTGAGGACCTTTCGGACTGACTTACTACTTGCTTACGTTTTTGTATCGATTTTACCGCACATTCACTGTGAGTTATAGCTCCCTTTTTACTTTAACTATTTTTGGGACTGAGAATACATGCATTTTTTTATGTTTTACATACTAGACACGAGTACTTAAACTTTATATATGTGTGGATGATATAACGGCACAAATTTTTCCCTTAGCTCGGTAACGTTTAGTCATTGGTTTATGAACCAGTGAACGCGAATCTTAGATATGGATCCATAGGGTTTGACATCCCCACTCGGGCTAGTCGCGCTAGCATTTAATGGGTGTTTAATACTTCGTCTGGTTTAACGCACTCGCCAAGTGTACTTTTAGGGGGTGATATCTTATTTTACGTTAAGTTAGTTACCAAGTGCCCACGGTTAAGCATATACTTTTCATACTATTTTGAATACGAAATCTCGTGGTCTACGTTACATTATTGATTACAATAAAATTCGACTTGACGTTTTTAAGCATGTTATTTCTCAGGTGCTTAGATGAAATTGCTTCCACTGTTATAGACTCGCTGTGTTAGACTTTTGCTGCATTGTTAGAGATGTCTCAAGCATGGACTTTTATTTTTGCATTCACTACTTATGTTATTTCCGAACCATGGTTTTGTCATGACCTTAGTGTCACGTACTTTTGTTAATTCTTTCTATTTGTAAAAGCATGTTACCTTTGTAAAACATTTGACGTTGGTAAAAACGTTATCTTTTCATGAATGCAAAACTTGTTTTAAAATAGCAGATAATATTATACCGTGTAATGGACCTATTGTTGATGATCCGTACATGATGGTTTTGGACGGGTCGTCACATTTGGTATCAGAGCATTGGTTGTAGGGAATTAGGTTGCATTAGTGTGTCTTGACCGAGTCCATTAGGATTCACTAATAGGACTAATCTACAACTTGCTCTTTTACTTGTTTCTGCAGAACTACTACGTGCTACTGCTTACTATTACTGCTATATGTTCTTGTCGTATACTACTGTTTATTCTCACTACTATATGCCATTATCATCTGTTACTGCTACTTGTAGCCATCGCATGCTACTGTTATCTGCTATCGATTATATGATACTATTGTATAACACTACTGTATGACACTACTAGTATTATCCTATTATGTACTACCTTAGACTACTGTTGTAGGTTACTATTGTGTGCCGCTATGATATACTATGTGCTAACATTTCTAATTAATCGAGCCGAGTGTTAACTCACATGTATTCGAACAAACTTTGAAATTTCTTGCACCATAAGATATTTTCTCAATCCATCCCCACTCATCCGACTTTGGGTACTTGTATCCTGATCCATCTGTTACCACCATCCACCCGATCCCGAGAATGAAGCGATTCCTTGCGCAATCGAAGAAGAATTCCTCTCAGTGCATGCACAAACCAAAGTAGATCCCTTGAAAGAGAAACCCTCCGTGGAATGGACGGAGCAACCACACCTTGTTACACTTACCATGCTCACCGTGAGGGGCCACACACGATGTACAAACTCTTAGAATAATGCTCAAATCTCACAACCTGGTGTACTATTTACCTTCATCCCACACCATCCGTCCGAAATCTAACAACATAGTTGGACTTAGGTCCCTAACACTCTTATACATTAAGATGTCAGAAGGGCATTTAAATTCCCCAGGTTGAAGTATCTTCCGTTGATACTCATCTATACCCAATGACTTCAGATTCGCCTCACATCGCCCTATATCATTCCTTGTCCGACATGAGGACACCATTGAAGCTCTTTAAAGGAACCTGGAAGCATTGCACGAACCCGAGCGCTTTGAAGACATGCACCGACACATTTAAACATCGATGCATACCCTACGGAACCTACGCACCTACACCGACAAGCCGTGGGATAAAGTATGCATATTTCCCATTGGGATAGCAAGGGTGGACCATCACATAGATGGAGTTGAGTAGAAACTCGAAGTTGATCATGATATCTTGAACTTGTGATGTGATGATGGAATGGAAGTATGAATTAGTTTAATATAATGATGACTGGCTGACGTGATTATATTGCGGTAATTCATACAGAAGTTTCGATGTTGTTACATGGGGAATATGAAGTGATCAAAGAGAATTTTGGAAGAGACAGTGGTGTATTTATTAGGCGGACTACTAGAAGTGGAGGAAGAATGGCCACATGGCCACGGAGGTCAAAGGGTACTCATATGGATCTAGAGTATAGTGGAGACTACGTTTCTTCTCAACAATATTATTGTTTCAGAGTTGTTTACTACTGGAGCGGTTGATACCCTAGATCTAAGAACTTTTGTGTTTTGATTAGTAAGCCCTTAACACCCATGGACGTTAAGTATATTTTATGGAGCAAAGCAATGGAAAACTAACAATGGTAGATGAATAATTAGTAGTAGCTTAAAATTAACAGGTGGGTCATTTGAAGATGACCTCATGTCAACAAAACTTGGAAGTTTTTAAGTAGTAATTGGGAAGGATTAGTTACCTACGCACAAGCAGATATTATTTGAGAAAACCGATAGAATTTTTCACGGTAGTATAACAAGATTTGGTTGGAATGGACCTTGATATTAACCTAACACCCATCAATTTGGGAAGCTTTGATGTAATAGTTGGAATGGACTGGCTTTCAAAAATGAAAGCGAAAGTTATTTGTAGTAAGAAGATTCTACACATACCGCGTGAGAACGGTGTGCCAATGATAGTACATGGAGAGAGGTGTAACTCAAAGCTAAATCTCATAAGCTGTTTGAAGGCTCAAAAGTTTATGAGAAATGGACATTTTGCAATATTGGCACATGTGAAGAAAGTAGAAACCAAAGAGAATCGGACGTCCTTCACCGCGATCAGAAATTCAATGAAGTCCCAATCGTTAGTAAATTTCCAGAAGTTTTTCCAGAAAAGTTTCCTGGACTACTGCCACTGCGACCGGTAGAGTTCCAGATCGATTTAGTTCCAGGAGATGCTCCAGTTGCTCGCACGCCTTATCGACTTGCACCTTTCGAAATGCAAGAGTTGCAGAGTCAACTACAAGAATTGCTAGACCGTGGATTTATTCAACCAACTACTTCGCCTTGGGGTGCTCCCATTTTGTTCGTAAATAAGAAGGACGGATCTTTCCGTATGTGTATCGATTACCGTGAACTCAACAAGTTGACAATCAAGAACCGGTATCCCCTTCCCAGGATTGATGATCTATTCAATCAACTGTACGGATCAAGCGTTTACTCCAAGATTGATTTACGATCAGGTTATCACCAGTTGAGGGTGAAGGAGGGCGATGTCTCTAAGATTGCATTTCGAACTCGTTATGGTCATTATGAGTTTCTCGTGATGCCATTCGGTTTAACTAATGCACCTACCATGTTTATGGATCTTATGAACAGCGTGTGCAATCCGTACCTAGACAAATTCGTTATCGTATTCATAGATGATATCTTAATCTATTCCAAAAGCGAAGAAGAACACGAACAACACATTTGACTCGTGCTTGAGCTCTTGAGCTCTAGAGCTCTTAAGCTCTATGCCAAATTCCCCAAGTGTGAATTTTAGTTAAAGGAAGTTCAATTTCTTGGTCGTGTTGTAAGCGATCAAGGTATTAAAGTCGATCCCGCGAAAATCAAAGCCATTAGCAAGTGGGAAATCCCCACTACTCCTACTCACATTCGTCAATTTTTAGGCCTCGCCGGTTATTATCGTAGATTCATCGAAGGTTTCTCTTTGATTGCACGTCCTTTGACCGCATTAACTCACAAAGGAAAGAAATTCGTTTGGGCGGCCGAACAAGAGTCAGCGTTTCAAACTTTAAAGGAAAAGTTAACCACTACACCTATCTTATCCCTTCCTGAAGGCAGTGATGACTTCGTTGTATATTGTGATGCCTCGAAACATGGTTTTGGGTGTGTATTGATGCAACGGAAGAAAGTTATTGCTTACGTCTCTCGACAATTGAAAATTCACGAACGAAACTGCACGACTCACTATCTCGAACTTGGAGCCATTGTCTTTGCACTCAAACTGTGGAGACGCTATCTTTACGGAACCAAAAGCACCATCTTCACCGACCACAAAAGCCTCCAACACATTTTCGATCAGAAGCAACTGAACATGAGACAACGACGGTGGATCGAAACACTGAACGATTAAGATTGTGAACTTTGTTACCATCCTGGCAAGGCAAACGTAGTAGCCGATGCCTTGAGCCAAAAAGGAAGAATGGTACATCTACGTGTCTGAGCCATAAACATCACCATCCACGCAAATCTCAATAGCCGAATCCATGTAGCTCAAGATGAGGCTCTCAAAGATGAAAATATTTCTAACGAACGCTTGAACATTCTCGTCTCTCGATTTGAGGTTAAGGAGACTGGACTCCGATATTTCGCCGAAAGAATTTGGGTGCCTAGTTATGGGGATTTACGAAGTCTTATTCTAGATGAAGCCCATAAGTCAAGGTATTCAATTCATCCAGGAGCCGGTAAGATGTACCACGATCTCAAGAAACAATATTGGTGGCTGAACCTTAAAGAAGACATTGCTACATACGTTGGAATGTGTTTAACCTGTTCCAAGGTCAAAGCCGAGCATCAAAGTCCATCTGGGTTACTTTAACAACCCGAGATCCCGCAATGGAAGTAGGAAAGAATAACGATGGAATTTATCACGAAACTACCAAAGACGGTAGGCAGTTATGATACCATCTAAATTATTATTGATCGTCTAACCAAATCCACTCACTTCCTAGCCATGAAAGAAACCGATACAATGGACAAACTTGCACAACTGTACATAAAGGAAATTGTATCTCATCACGGCGTACCCTTATCGATTATTTCTGACCGAGATGCCCGTTTCAATTCTAGATTTTGGCATTCCTTACAAGAAGCCTTGGGAACACGTCTAGACATGAGCACCGCATATCACCCACAAATCGACGGACAAAGCGAACGCACGATTCAAACCTTGGAAGACATGTTACGAGCTTATGTATTGACTTCAAAAAAGCTTGGGAAAAGCATTTTCCTCTAGCCGAATTCTCTTACAACAATAGTTATCACTCAAGTATTAATGCCGCACCTTTCGAAGCTTTATATGGCCACAAATGTCGTTCTCCTATTTGTTGGGCCGAAGTAGGTGATAAGCAAATCACCGGACCCGAACTCATCCATGAAACAACCGAGAAGATGGTTCAATATCAAGAAAGGCTCAAGACGGCCCGTCAAAAGAGTTATGCCAACATTAGATGTAAAAATCTCGAATTTCAAGTGGGTGACTGCGTAATGATAAAATTCGCACCCTGGAAAGGTGTAATCCATTTCGAAAAGCGTGGGAAGCTAAATCCGCGATACATTGGTCCTTTTGAAATCTTGGAGCTATTGGACCCGTTACTTAACGTTTGGACCTTCCATCTCAATTAAGTTTTGTTCATCCTACTTTCCATGTATCGAACTTGAAGAAGTGTCTTGTCGAACCAGAACTTTCTATACCCCTCGACGAGCTTACGATTGATGAAAAGCTCCACTTCGTGGAAGAACCTATTGAAATCATGGACCGTGAGGTCAAAACCTTGAAGCACAACAAGATTCCAATTGTCCGAGTTCGTTGGAATGCTAAACGAGGACCCGAGTTTACTTGGGAAGAAGAGGATTAGATGATGCAGAAGTATCCTCACCTTTTCCCGACTCTACCGTCTACCTCAGCTTAAAATTTTGGGACGAAATTTTCTTTAACAGGTGGGTAATGTAACGACCTGACTTTTTTGACTTATATTTATATTTATTACTTTCACGAAACTGCGTATTTGTGCGTACTGAGCTATATTATATTCTGGGATCATTATTCATGTTAATTACTTTCGTTAATACCTTACGATGTGTTATTAAGTGCTTAATCACTTAACTTGTTTCTCGAATGTTTTTACGACCGTTAGTGTCACTTGTTGTTTAAAACGAGCTACGTACTTTGTACACGCTAAACTTTGTCATAATTGGAGTATTATGACTACTTAAAACTAATTGTTATTTTCTAATGACAATTACTTAGCTTATTGGTTGCTTAATTACGCTTAGTGTTTTACTAATGCACACTAGTTAGTCTTAATGGACTTTTTACCTTAATGGACTTAGGCCCACCCTACTCTAGTTAATGGACTATTATGTTAGCCCAATTTTAATGGACTTATGATCCACTAATATGTAGGACAAAACCCATGTAGGATAAGCCAACATACTAGCATATTTGTGTACCATTACTACACTTTGTTGCATGGTATCCCAACATACAAGCACCACCTTTTTACTACCACCATGCAAAAGCAAAATGGTCTCCCCCTTGTCCCCCCTAAACCGTCGGCCAAACCACCACCACCACCACTATAAATTCAAGCTTGATTTCCCATTTCACACTTCATTTCATTTCTCATTTCACACACACTTTCTCTCTAATCTTCTCTCTAGTCTTTCTCACACTAAAAGCTTAAGAAATTGTAAGTTCTTATATTTTTCTTTCTTCTTCTTTTTCTTCTTTAAATCGACATCATCATCATCATCAAAGGATCAAGCTTTCTAGCTTTTGATCTTGTTACATCTTGTAGATTCAAACTTTAATTTGAAATCTTCAAGAACATGAAAGATTCAAGCTTTTTAGCTTTAAATATTCATTACTTTGTTGGATCTAAGTTTTATAGCTTAAAATTCACTTTATTTTGTTAAAAGATCAAAACTTGTGTTTATGATCTTCATGAAACTTGTAGATCTAGCTTTTTGCTTTAAGTATCTTCAAGAACATTAAAGATCCAAGCTTTCTAGCTTAGGGTTTCATTATTTTGTTTAGATCTAAGCTTTTTAGCTTATGATCTCATTACTTTTACTTGATCTTAGCTTTCTAGCTTATGGTCTCATTAATCTTGTAAAAATCCAAGCTTTCTAGCTTAGGGTTTCTTAATACTTGAGATCTAAGTTTTTATTTGTAGATCTCACTTACTTAGAACCTTTCTATGATCTTTATGGTAATAAAAATCAAGTCTTCATCATCGCATATGATGAAGATGCATAAACTTGTGTCAAAAGGACAAAGGTTGAAGCTTTATTGTGTTTATACAATAATGAGACAACTTTGATGTTCAAAACTTATAGAAAGTTAGCTTTTACTTTTAGTTGTGTGTTGATGGTTAAAATTTGATCATAATGATGCTAAAACATCAAAGAGTTGTACACTTGAGGCTTACATGCATCAAGGATGAGAACCGTGATGAGTATCAAACACTAAGAAACCCACCAGAACACTTGTTTCTGTTTTTCAGGGTCTGATCAGACTCCTGGGGCTTCTAGAAAGTTGATTTCCAGATAGTTCGGTTTGAGTATATGACTTTTCGTTAAAGACTCGCCTAAATCCGATATACGGTTTAAGATTTATATCCTTCCGAAAATCACTACGCCTTGTAACGACGTGCTGAAATTTCTGACCTACTCGCGCTTTGACTATCGCCACTGTCAAACGACATCGAGTTAGGATCTGAAAATTGGATAGTAGTAAGAGAACTCACAAACAGAGCCTTGGCCACTGGCCGTGCATCATTTCAATTTGTATAGAGGTCATAGCGACTGTCCGAAGTCAGCCCTTTGTTTCGATCTCTATTCTTGATTGAAAACTTACTTTATATTTTACGTACGATGATGATAATGATGATACTTAAGACTTAACTTACGTACTTTTTAACCTTTTTGGGACGATTTACTGACTTAGTAACCTTTGACTTAGGTTGAGGACCTTTCGGACAGACTTACTACTTACTTACGTTTTCGTATCGATTTTACCGCACATTCACTGTGAGTTATAGCTCCCTTTTTACTTTAACTATTTTTTGGACTGAGAATATATGCGTTTTTATATGTTTTACATACTAGACACGAGTACTTAAACTTTATATATGTGTGGGTGATATAACGGCACAAATTTTCCCCTTAGCTCGGTAACGTTTAGTCATTGGTTTATGAACCGGTGAACGCGAATCTTAGATATGGATCCATAGGGTTTGACATCCCCACTCGGGCTAGTCGAGCTAGCATTTAACGGGTGTTTAATACTTCGTCTATTTTAACGCACTCGCCAAGTGTACTTTTAGGGGGTAATATATTATTTTACGTTAAGTTAGTTACCAAGTGCCCACGGTTAAGCATATACTTTTCATACTATTTTGAATACGAAATCTCGTGGCCTACAAAAACTATAGCTCACCAACATTCGTGTTGACGTTTTTAAGCATGTTATTTCTCATTTGCTTAGATGAAATTTCTTCCGCTGTTATAGACTCGCTGTGTTAGACTTCCGTTGCATTGTTAGAGATGTCTCAAGCATGGACTTTTATTTTTGCATTGACTACTTATGTTATTTCCGAACCATGGTTTTGTAATGACCTTAGTGTCACGTACTTTTGTTAATGCTTTCTATTCGTAGAAGCATGTTACCTTTATAAAACATTTGACGTTGGTAAAAATGTTATCTTTTCATGAATGCAAAACTTGTTTTAAAATAACTTATAGTATTATACCGTGTAATGGACCTGTTGTTGATGATCCGTACATGATGGTTTTGGACAGGTCGTCACAAGATGTATTTGGATTTCTCACTCTTGTAGTCAATGTGTTTAGTAATACGTTGTTTCCATTGGTAATATTGACATTCAAAGAGAATATGAGATTTGGAATCGGATTCAATGATCAATGCATCTTGAGTTGTCATCTTGTAATTCGTACATTGAGTTCGGACCTATCAAACTTGGAAGAAAGTTGATATTCTGACACTGGTATTCGTACAATATCAACCTTGAGAAGAGATTTGTATTATGACACCATTAATTTGTACATGATCAGTTGTTCGGATAGTAACTGTAGCTGTAGTTCAAACACCGTATTAGTACAGTATCAGAGATGAGTATCAAGAGTAATTCGCACAATGACTTCATACAGTGTAATGTTAAGCTGTTTTTGTACAACTTAGTAACAATGATCTGTATTCATACAGTTCTAGTATTCAGACAATAACAGTGAATTTGTACGAATTTGTAATTCGTACAGAAGAACTCCTCAATCTGAATTAGAACAGTTATCAAAAGAACTCAATTCGTATATGTTCTACAAAAACAAAAAAGTTAGTAACAATTGAGTTTAAGGATATGAGTTTCCTGAAAGAGTAACACTGTTTAACTGTGTGAATGAGTATTGTAGCAGTTGATCGTCTGAAGCAGAAACTATAAACGTGCGAATGTCACCAAAAACTTTGAGAATCACTTGATTTATCTTCCACGAAGTTGAACAAGCTTCAGTGAATGTAGAAACACTTAAGAACACTAACGTACATATTGAATTGCAAGGATGAAACCAAATGTTAAAATTGAATGGTAAGAACTGCTCGTAATCAGTAACCGAGCAACACTGAATCCATAATGAAACGACCCGTCCTAATCCATAAGGACGAATACAATAACATATGGTTACATCGCGAGGTATTTGACCTCTATATGATACATTTTACAAACATTACATTCGTTTTTAAAAGATAAACTTTCTTTACATCAAAAATTGACAGCATGCATACCATTTCATAGTACAACCAACTATAATTGTCTTAATAATAATCTTGATGAACTTAACGACTCGAATGCAGCGTCTTTTGAATTATGCCATAAATGACTCCAAGTAATATCTTTAAAATGAGCAAATGCATAGCGGAAGATTTCTTTAATACCTGAGAATAAACATGCTTTAAAGTGTCAACCAAAAGGTTGGTGAGTTCATTAGTTTATTGTAATCATTCATTTCCATCATTTTAATAGACCACAAGATTTTCATTTCTATTTCTCATAAATAAACATCCCATACATAGGGATAAAAATCATTCATATGGATTGAACACCTGATAATCGGCATTCACAAGATGCATATAGAATATCCCCATCATTTCGGGACATCCTTTGGACATGATATAAATTTCGAAGTACTAAAGCATCCGCGACATGGATGGGGCTTGTTGGGCCCGATAGATCTATCTTTACGATTCGCGTCAATTAGGGGCTCGGTTCCCTAATTCTTAGATTACCAAGCTAAAAGGGGCATATTCGGCTTCGATCCATTCAACCATATAATGTCGTTTTAATTACTTGTGTCTATTTCATCAAATATTTATAAAAGCGCATGTATTCTCAGTCCCAAAAATATATATTGCAAAAGCATTTAAAAAGGGAGTAATGAAACTCACCATACTGTATTTCGTAGTAAAAATACATATGTCATCATTGAACAAGTGCAATGTTGGCCTCAGATTTACGAACCTATATTAATTATATAAATTTATATGTTGGTCAATATCTGTCTAACAATTTAGGTCAAGTTGTAGTGTATCACAATCCTAATGCTCGAGACTAATATGCAAAAGTCAGCAAAAGTCAACCTGGCTAAAAATGATTTCCAAAATTTATACGTGTTTATTATATAACTTAAATATAGTCATTTTATATATATTTAAAATATTTTTAACAAATTTTATTAGAGTAAATAATATAACTCATTTAGTAATAAATGAAATTTTTATATTAAAATTTATATAATAAAAATATACTTTTATATATGTTAAGTAGTAAAATTTATAAAGTTCATTTAATATCATAAAAATAATATGATATGTATTATTAATGTAGTTATATTACACGTAGTAAAATATCTTTGTATCACCTATTTATTTGATAAAATAATATTGATAATAACAATAGTAGGTAAAAGTTGTATTATTTTGTAATAACACTTATTATCATTCTACTAATAAAAATAACAGTATTTATATTTATTAAAATAATATTATGATAAAATGATAATAATAATGATATTTTATAATAACAATGATATTTCTATTACAAATAATAATTTTTGTAAAAAATGATAGTTTTAATATTTATAATACTTTTAATAATAATAATAGTGATAAAAATAATGAAAGTGATATTGTTATCTAAATCAGTATCTTACAATAATTTTATTTCATCATGCTACTTATACTCATTATTTCCTAATCAATTTACTAATAGCTTTTAGTCGTCTTTTACATCGCGTTCATAATAATGATAATAATAGTAATCATAATAATTAAATGTTACTAATATTAGTTTTAATTATAATAATACTAATAATATATTTTATGATGATAATACTAATAACTATTTTAATGATAATAATAATAATATTAATAATACTAATTACAATCTTAACGATAATAACGATAGTAATAATAATAAAAATAATAATTTTTATTGATAATACCTTTTATTAATAACGATAATGATAATAATAATAATAATTAAATGATTATAACGACGATAATAACGACGGTAGTAATAATAATAATTTTAACAACAAATATACTGAAAGTAATAATAATTCAGTTGACTATTTCTTTTAATCCGTTCATCAAAATCACACAAGTTCTAAATGAAAAGTTATTAATTTTTTGCCAGCTTTCCAACGACATGCATATCATATATCTTATCCTAGTAGTATATGTATCTAATTCAGGATTCAACATAACCTATCTAATGACAATATCAAACGTACAATCATGCATAATCCTATATACTCGAGCACTAATCAGGGATACACTAATAATATATAAAAATTAAGTTATGAGTGCTCACGTATCAATATTGAGATTCAATATTGCAGGAAAGTACGTAGAAGCAACGGAGATGATAAACACTAGTTTGATCTCACGAGCATACCCCTGATCCATACTCATAACCTCCATAGCCATAACCCATAATTTCCTTAGTTCTATCCCTCTCGAAAAATCCATTTTAAAATCATGCGAGCAGAACCTCGTCGTAGTATTTTATGTATAATACTAATAAAATTAATGTTTATACTACTGATAATGATAAGATTGATAATATTAGCAATCTTAATAATAATGATAATAATAATAATAATAATAACAACAATTATATATATATATATATATATATATATATATATATATATATATATATATATATATATATATATATATATATATATATTAAGGAGCAGAAGAAGAATGAGAAGAAGTGGTAATGAATTCGAAGCAAAACAGCGAGATTTATAGAACCTGACTCTCCCCAGCCTACCATGCGATCGCATGGTTTGAAGGCTATGTGGCCATGCGATTCCATGGCCTCATTTTACAGCTCATATGCACTAATTCTTCCTTCCAACACCTGTTTATTAATATTATATAGTTAATTAATTAATTTATATATTTATTTATACATTATATTATATTTAGGTTCATAGTAATTTTGTAATTTTTGTTCCAATGGCTAGTACGTTGTCACTCAACTAATGTCTCAGTTACGGTTTTTCAAACGAAGTTTGGTACGCTTAGAAAATTTATACTTTACATTTCGTGACGTGTACACTTATTAGTAAGTAGACTTAAATCAATAAATAACTATATCATTTGAAGTGTAACTTGAGTGTTAAAGTGTTTTGGTCATTAGCTTTTATAAATCAACGTTTCGTTATATATACATATACATATATATATATATATATATATATATATATATATATATATATATATATATATATATATATATATATATATATATATATATATATATATATATATATATATATATAATAGTATTATTTTAACTCAAAACGTTTTATATTAATTTATTACATTGTAAAATATGTATTTTCATTTCAAAATGTAATTTAAAATATTTATTTAACAATATATTATATAGTTATTCAAAACTATTTATATTTCAAAGTATAGTTTAAGATCGTTTACATAATAGGATTTATTATATCATATGACGTTTTTATTTTTAAAACTTAACTAAGTATAGTTCATTTATGTGCTAACGCTTTATTTTAACTTCTTAAAGTACTTAATTAATTTGAAATCAAATATATATGATATACATAAACACATTTTAAATACACGTTGCAATTTATCTACATGTTTAACAATCAATATTCCAACTCACGATATTTATTCAAAGACATTTTAAATAATCAAGTTCTATTATATCGAAAAACATTTTCGTACATTTGAAACTAAATCAATTGATTATTATGTAATTTAGTCTTCCACTAACTTTTGTCTAACTCTTGATAATTGACAATTTGTTCTTACTTGTAAATCAATTTACCATTTTCCGAATATTGTTAAAATGGAAAGATTTCTCAAATCAATGTGGACCTCTCAACAAAGACTCATAATCATACAATGTATATGATAAATCAATCATTTGATATTATCTTCTAATTCCATAGATAATCATATTGAAACAAATACGTTCATGTGAAGTATTATACGTTTAATACTTTGTTAATGTTTTTAAGTTATAATATGTACATATATATATACACATATAATCATATTCATTTATATAATGGTTCGTGAATCGTCGGAATTTGGTCAAGGTTAAATGAATGTACAAAGTTTAAATTTCTTGGGATTTAACTTAACAAACTTTGCTTATCGTGTCGGAATAATATAAATATAAAGTTTAAATTTGGTCGGAAATTTCCGGGTCATCACAGTACCTACCCGTTAAAGAAATTTTGTCTCCGAAATTTGATCGAGGTCGTCATGGATAACAATAAGAATGTTTTCATGACAATTATGAGTTGATAAATAGAATGTTTATCATCATTGAGTATTATGGATAAAACAATCCGTTTATGTGAAGAGTGTGAGTGAAGTTATCTCGAAAGAGTGAAATGAGTAACTGCAGGTTAGTTTTAACCAGTGACGTAGTTATGGTTGATTTCCGGACTTCAAGGAATTTAGAGAAAATCTTCGTAATAAGATTTGGTTCTTCGGTAATTAAGGAAATTTGGATCCGCTTTGATTAAATGCGATAATCTGTTTTGATTGCCCTGTCGGATATTTTATTATATATCCACCCTCTTTGTTTCGTTATTCTCATAGCTCACACCTTCTATTCTTCCTTCCTTAATTCATATTTTAAAACATTCGTTAATATGCTCCATCCCGTTCTGATCCTTGATATACTTCTAACTTTCATATCTGTCATTCTTCTCTTTTATCTACCACCGGAGGATTTTATTTATTTTTACTATTACCTTGGGTTATAGTAATTTTAATTCTCCCGTGTCTTTACGTGGCAATACGTATTGATATGCACGGTTTGTAATTTATGTGTTATTGTCGAGCTTTATATTTTCTTTTATATTCCAGAGTTCTATACTTTTGTCTCCTCTTCCCGACTTCAAGTCAAGCGAATAATGGTCCAGAATTTGTAGGTATGGATTTTGAAATGAACATTGTTAATGTTCTTAGAAGAGAATTGTAATGGCACGATCTTGATTTGTCAAATTACCAGAATACCTCGAAAAAGGCCGAATCATCAAGAAAAATATTTTCTTGATATATTTAGAGTTTAAGTAGAATACAAGAGTCGTGTAACATGGCACATGATGATGTTATGATCTATGAGTCATCACGTTTCATTTAGAAACTCAGTATGACTTACTGTAATATAATCACGTTGATCAAGTGTCATTATATTATACTAACTCATGCTTCTGTTCCCAACACTACTTCAAAAAAATTCTTATTTTAAACTCGAAGGTTTCAGAATTTAGAAATTAAAATCATTTCTTTTATAATGTAATGCAGATAGCACGAAGTGGTAGATGATTTCAGATAAGGATAATTATGGAAATATCTTTAGAAATATGGAGGATATTTATAATGAAAGATACGATGATATCTTAGAATTTCTAATATCAAAAGATGATGAAGAATATTGTTCGCAAGGGTTTATAGTCGGGAGCAAGATATTCGTTAATAACTTTAGAAGATACTGAATCATTTGGTTTCTTTGAAGGCAGGGTTAGTCTTTGTGATTTGTCCACAGCCTCCTTCATAGTTTGCTCAATCCATTTTCCAGTTCCAAACCTTCTCTTTTTCTGAGCTTTGCCAACACACTACTCTTTATCATCAACTTTTTACTGTTAAGATCGTTTATAGTTTTTGCTGCTTCATCAGCATTTCAAGAACTAGTTCGCAGTTCAGGATGTTTTTCAGAAACTTCACATTCGAAATATGTAAGTCCAAGAGATAGATGCTATATGTACACATATAACTGTTGGCGTAGACATACTACGAGATTTCAAAATACTGATTGCTAATTCCCGACGATTCGTATAGGAATTCCCATTACAAGATGCAGATGAGTAAATGATGGGGTTTATAAAGATTTTTTGAAAAGTCAAAGATTAATGAAGTAGCTGGTAAGTTTACAGCTAATGTGGTGGAATATAAATGGTTCCCCGATAACGATGGCGAAAGGGCAACGTATATATCAAGGTTATAATAACACTGTTTTGACTGAAATGTCGAAGTTGACTTGCTGGAGCTGTGACAAAACTGACTATTTTGGAAAAGAATTGAAAAGTTATTTTAGCTAATAAATGCCAAAGGGTCTGACACGGATACGTGTTAAACTATGACTTTGGTTTTGAGGGTTTTTCAGGTACATAACTGTGGGTAATATATGGTTTGATCATTATCTCGATTGTTCATTGTTTGAAGTGTCTTCAGGAATTTCGAAGGGTTTGAATACAGATTTTAATCGTTAATATACATATGATGTTCTAGCAAAGTTTTGAAGTCAAAGTATAGTTTTGAAAGATGTAAGGATCTAAGAGTGATGATTTTGGTTATATTTCGAGTTAAATTCTGAGATTTCAAAATCAGAATATGTAATTTGATTTTGAATGAGTATGGTTGTTAAAAGAATGTATATTATTATGAAAGTAGGGAGTAAAATGGATGATTTGCTTAATCAGATTCGAAGAATGTAACATATTAATTGTGAATTTATATATATCTCTCGGGTATTACCTACCCGTTAAAAAAAATTTTCACAATTAATATTTTGTACAAAAGAATTTCATTACAGTCTCTATGAAAATATATATGTATGTATATTTTCTTCGGATGTAATACAGATTTATTGAGTTAATATAATATTAAACTCATTTGATTTTTAGCTGGAATTGAAAATGAGTAATCTCTAAGACATTAAAGATTACATAATTTTCGCGGAGTGTTTCACTAATGTAATTAGTAACTCACTATAGATACTAATTGATATTCCTTAGTGAAGGATGTTGATGTTCGTGAAATTCTTGTGAACTTCGCAAGATGCGATGATATTTCTTAGAGAGTTTCGAGTATATCGAAAGTGTAAAATCAAACATATATTTGAATAATACGCTTGGTTTATTATAAAATGAAATTCATTGAATTCGAAACAGAGATTGTAGTTAACGATAGTTAAGTTATTAAGGAAGGATGTATATCTTAGCATATTAGTAATATGAATTTAATCGAGTAGTATCTACCATTATTTTATTCATACATAATAGCTTAGTACGAAAAGATTTATTTTGATCTCAAGATTTATATATATATATATATATATATATATATATATATATATATATATATATATATATATATATATATATATATATATATATATATATATATGTATGTATGTATGTATATATATATAATATACATATAATTTCTTCAGAGGGAATGAGTTAATACTTCATAACTCGTTGATACAATATACGTGTTATTGATTCGTAATGATGTCCACGTTGATTCTTGAACTGGCGAAGTTTGTGATGTTATAGGTGCTGCTGATTCTGACGATGCTAATGGTACTGTTGATGTTGTTGGTAAAATAAGTCTAGCTTGTAAATCGTGCACCATTCTATCAGGGTTTCTACTCTTCCTTCTATCATTTCGGTCCACTCATCTGATTTATGGTTAAGGCTAGAATAGATAATCTCTAAGACTTTAGAGATTAAATAATCGCCGCAGAATGTTTCTCGAATGAAGTTATGAATTAATACTTCATCGATCATTGTTGTTGGTACTCCTTGCTATCTATGGTACGTATGATGTTGATGCTCGAGGTACATATTGTGATGTTGAGATGTGGGATGCGGATGTTGTTGTTGGTGGTGGTGATGGTACTGTTGGTGTTGCTGATGGTGATACTGTTGCTGCCGGTGCTGCTGCTGGTGCTTGTAACCTTTGTACCATATTCTCCAAAGCCACTACCCGAGCGTGAAGCTCGTTAACTTCTTCTATTAAACCGGGGTGATTTTCGGTTCGGACGAGTGGATGAATAAGATCTAAAATGTGAGATAGTATATAGTCGTGACGAGACACGCTGGAAATGAGGGAGAAAATGGTGTCTCGGATAGGTTCGTCGGTAAGTGCTTCAGGTTCATTGCCAAGAGGGCAATGTGGTGGATGGAAGGGATCACCTTCTTCTTGTCTCCAGTGATTAAGTAGGCTACGAACCTATCCCCAATTCATCCAGAATAGATGATGACTAATTGGTTGATCCATTCCGGTCACACTGCTTTTGGAGGTCGAGTGAAACTCCATATCGGAATCCGAGGGACTTAAATTAGTGCTGAGTTCCATTTCGTGCGATTGAATAAATGATTTTTCGATATGAAATGATTTCTGGCTATCGGATGGTATTCAAATTTCATAGAATATCTATATATATATATATAGAACGAAAGATTTCGTAGATTACGGAGGAATTTACGGAATATGTCAGGCAAAGTTTACAGTAACAGATACGCTAAGATATGAATTTTGTCTATACACTATTCATGTAATCAATGCAGTAAAACGTGTCTAGACAATGATAAGTAGGTGTTTTCCGACAAAAATGATAAGCAAAACTTTAGACATGCAGACACGGTCGAAGTCCAGACTCATTAATGCATCTTAATATCTATGAGTTAGACACACTAATGCAAGACCTGGTTCGCTAAGACCACCACTCTGATACCACATGAAGCAACCCGTCTTAATCTGTGATGACCCAGGAATTTCCGACTAAATTTAAACTTTAATCTTTATATGATTCCGACATGATAAGCAAAGTCTGTAATATTGAGTCTCGCAAATTTTAGAACTGTGTTCATATAACCCATTACCCTCTGACTGTGCCCGAGAATTCACGAAGAATTATTTATAAATAAACATGTATATATAAATATATAAATATAAATGTGAATATATATACAATAATGGGAAATAATAAAATACAATTGAAATGTATAAAACTAAATATGTAAGATAAGATATAAAGTGATTAAGTTGTACATAAAACATAAAATGAATTTATATATAAATATAGGATATCTATAAATAATTATTATAATATGTGTATTGCATATATATATATATATATATATATATATATATATATATATATATATATATATATATATATATATATATATATATATATATATATATATATATATATATATATATATATATATATATATATATAAGAATTTAATACTTAATGAAAGTTGCTATATATAATCATTAAAAATTACATGATTAGTAAATTGTATATATTAAATGTAAATACAAGTTAAGAATGTAGTCGTTATAATAATTTTATTTTTACTTGTATTGTTAATACCAATATTAATATTAATATCAATACCAATATTAGTTTTGTGTATATATTATAATTGTAATGTAAATATTGTCAGTTATTATTGTTGTATTATAATTATTGTTAGTATAACTATTATTAAGAATTAAATATTATGATTTTTGTTATCATTTTTAATATCACTAGTTTATTATAACGAGTAGTAAAATTCTGATTTAAGATTTCTGTTATTACATATTTTTAATATTGTTATTATTATTACTAGTATTATTATTCAAAGATATTATTATTATCATTATTATTGATTATTATTAAATTCATTTAAATATTCATGAGTATATCATCCTATTATTATTATTATATGTACTTCGATTATTATTATTATTATTATTATTATTATTATTATTATTATTATTATTATTATTTATATTATTAATAATCAGTATTATTAATATAATTAGTATTAATTAGAATTATTATTACTTATATATATATTTATTAATTTAATACTACAGATTATATAAATACCAATAGGGGATGAATCCGTTTAAAATCTCCATCATATATCGACTTCTGTCTTTAATTTTGATACCAGTCGACTACAGACAACAGGTTAAATCCAAAATCAGTTAGCTATGCCAATCACTTTATATATTTTTTTTATTTTTCTGTACGATTAATAGATCCTTTATTTTGTTCTGATTAGTCGATCCTGAATCAAGCTTTATTTCGCGTCCAATCAATTCAATACAAACAAAACGAACAAGTTATGCTCCTACATCCATTGTATACCCACGTTATATATCTGCACACAGCAATTCAAATTGAATTTTTGCACAAAACCTGTCGACTACTCTGTATTCACTTCAATTTTTCAAACCACTTGGTATCTTAACGAATTTCAAATTCTATAAATACAATTCTGTTTTAAATCATTCGTTTAAACTTTATGGAAAGTTTCAATTTTCAATCTTTCGTATTGTGTTCGAATTTGGAGGTCAAAGTTAATTTCAAAAAGTCAAAGATGAAGTTCATCACTAAAACTTGTTTTCTGTTTGAAGTTTCTGTTGTAATTGTTAATACAGAAAGTTTTTAAAAAGGATTTCTAACCTTTTCCATGTTATAAGATTTAGCTAAAAACATCTGGAATTCGAAATCAATGATTTAGTTATAAGTGTTCTTCGTGACATTCTTCAGCTATTTTTTTATATATTTTTTTTACTTTTTCTGTTTTAACTTACGTAATCAACCACTTACCAGTTTGTTTCAATCATAAGCATTAAAACCGAACCTCTGTGTTATGATTACGATTTGGTTTATGTTTGGGTCGAGTTGATTTAAGGAGAAGAAGAAGAAAAATAAGAATTAGAGAAATACGGGTTAAAAATAATCGGGATCTGTTTAATCAGAAAAAAAGGCACGGAGGAATGGTTATGGGTTGTTGTCAGGGAGTGTGAGGTCGCGGGTTTGAGTCCTGGCCTGGGCAGTTTACTTATTTTTTTGAGCCATAAAAGGTAGTTCCACTTCAAATTCATTTTTATTATTATTATTATTATTATTATTATTATTATTATTATTATTATTATTATTATTATTATTATTATTATTACTATTATTATTATTATTATTATTATTATTATTATACTTATTATTATTATTATTATTATTATTATTATTATTATTATTATTATTATTATTATTGATGGAATTTGACAATCTTTTAAACAAACATGTTCTACATATTAACAAAGTTCATAAAACCCATTTTATGAAGATTAAAGTAAGCGGAAGCATGCAAAGCACATGTTATATTTTATCCATTTTAAAAGACAAATTCCATAAATATATCAAGTCTTGAAGATATGCTTACAAGTATAAGAGCTAGTAAGAAGGTTATACCTACTCCAAGTTAGGAGGTAAAATGGGTGAAGATGATGAAGAAGATGATGAACAAGAAAGCTTCTTACTTGAAGCCTCAAGCCTTGTATACCCACAAGCTACCAATAATCAACACCACTCTTGAAATGGTTAGGATTTTAGACACCAAGTATTAGCTTCAAACAAATTTTTGAACCCTTTTCCTTGCTTGAAATTTTCGGCCAAATGGAGCAAGAGAGGAGAGAAATGTTTTGCTAATTTTGAATATTACTTGAGAATGTATTACTGTGTGAGAGAATGAACTTGCATGCCCTTAAACAAAGAGAAAGTTTAATGCCACACTCAATCATGGGTGGCTTGTCTTGGGAGCCCAAAACCGCTACCACCCATGCTCCCCCTTTTTTTTTGCAACATCTTTTAAATACTTGTACATGTTGTTAATTACTTGCTATTATATTTTATAAATCCCTTTTATAAAATATAACTCCAATTAATAGTTTAAGTACTTATAAACCATCAAATATATTATTAAGCAAGTATAAAAGGGGTTGTAGCTTCTACTTTTATAATCCTTTTATAAAATGTAGAACACAGATTAATTGTTTAACCACTTAAACAATTAAATCCATTATATATATATAAATTATCCAAATAATTTTATCTCAAGTTATTTATATTTTAGAAAAGCAATTTTCTAAAATTTAAGTGTCGAGTATTCACTTGATGATCCAATCGTTAAGATAAATACTTATAAGGTGTTGATAAGCTTGTTATTGGGTATGACCCGACTTGGATCATAACATGTTAGCCACATTAGTTTAATATTTCTCTCGGGCATATGAAATACCTTCAATCTCCCACTTGCACGAGAAACATAAGAAATTAATGCAAGTGATGGATACCACCTAACGACCGTCCACATCATCCCTTTCGAGTTCCCATCTCGAATATGATTAGGTGAATCTTTCAATATATCCTTTTATCCTAGATGTCATGTTAAATCCAAGAGACATAGAATGATCACTCTCTTATAGATTTAACTTTATCAGGCCTTAGACATCTGACTCTCAACGAATAAGAGGGACAAATTCCATCTTGGCTACATACGTCCTGGACACTACACTTCGTACCATACGTGAAGACTCCCTTATGAGCTACCTTTTTAGAATAGTGAAGGAAAGAATCAAGGCACGATATTCGATGAATATCTGAACCCAATATGTATCTCAGGTCAGAGGATACAATGATATTCTCCTTTACTCAAGATTACATGTGATCAACCACAAAGGCTCCATACAGTAAATCTTGAGAGCGGGTCTTCCAATATTTGTGTCCCACAAATATCTATGAACCTTGGTTGCAACCTTGCCCCACATTCACCATTTGAATGTTAACCAATCCAAGTTCATAATAATCTAGACCTCACACTTGTTCCCACAAATGTGATCAACTACGGAATTTAGAATAATTATTTATTCATGGATAAAATATGCAAAATTGGAACATGACTCATAATTAAATTAATACCATAATTATATTAATGAGTTTGAACTAATTCGTTCTGTTACAATACATAAAATAGATCATTTCCAATCACTAGAATATCGAAGCCCTAATGCACAAACATGTCCCTCATGTTTTGGCCCATGTAAAAGCTTCGTGAGTGGATCCGCAACATTATGATCTGTGTGAACTTTGTGGATACATATCTTTCCATTTTCAACTTCATCCCTAATGTAGTTGAATCTCCGCTCAATGTGACGAGTCTTTTGATGAGCACGAGGTTCCTTGATTTGAGCAATCGCACCCTCGTTGTCACAAAAGATCTCAAGAGGGTCCTGAATGGAAGGGACCACTCCTAAGTCGTCGATGAATTTCTTCATCCATGCAGCTTCCTGAGCTGCCAGTGAGGCGGAAATGTACTCCGACTCTGTAGTGGATAACGCAACAACATCCTGTTTTGAACTCTTCCAAGAGACCGCACCACCATTTAACATGAAGACATAACCGGATTGTGATCGAGAGTCATCTCGATCAGTTTGGAAACTCGCGTCTACGTAACCCTTTACAGCGAGTTCCTCCTCACCAGACCCATATATTAGAAACATATCCTTAGTTCTTCTAAGGTATTTCGATATACTTTTAACAGCAACCCAATGACTGTTTCCTGGGTTATTCTGGTATCTACTTTTCAAGCTTAGAGCGCATGACACATCTGGTCTAGTACATATCATTGCATACATGATAGACCCAATAGCAGATGTGTATGGGACATTTTTCATCCTCTCTTGTTCATCTTTTATGGTGGGACACTGAGATGAACTGAGAACGGTTCCTCTTTGAATAGGTACCAAACCTTTCTTAGAGTTTTCCATCTTGAACCTTTTCAAGACCTTATCAATGTATGTACTTTGACTTAAACCTATCAATCTTTTGGATCTATTCCTATAGATCCCTATCCCCAATATATATTGTGCTTCTCTAAGATCCTTAATGGAGAAGCAACTCTTTAGCCAAGTTTTGACTTCTTACATTGTGGTAATATCATTCCCAAATAATAATATATCATCCACATATAGCACAAGGAACATAACAGAGCTCCCACTAGCTTTCTTGTATACACAAGCTTCATCACCATTTTTAATGAAGCCAAATTTCTTTGCCTCTTCATTAAAACGATGATTCCACATTCTAGATGCTTGTTTCAATCCGTAGATTGATTTCTTTAACTTGCATACCTTTTTAGGATTTTTCGAATCAACAAAACCTTCGGGCTGTACCATATAGACATCTTCCTCAAGATATCCATTCAGGAAAGCGGTTTTGACATCCATTTGCCATATTTCATAATCATAATGAGCAGCAATGGCAAATAATATCTTAATAGACTTTAGCATTGCCACAGGCGAGAAAGTTTCATCATAGTCAACCCCTTGAGTTTGAGTGAAACCTTTCGCTACAAGTCTAGCTTTGTATGTATCCAAGTTTCCATGTATGTCGGTTTTCTTCTTGAAAAGCCATTTGCAATCAACTAGCTTGGAGCTAGGAGGTTGCACAACAAGTTCCCAAACTTGGTTTTCATACATGGATTGCATCTCGGCGTTCATGGCTTCCTGCCATTTGTCTTTATCAATCCTTGATAAAGCATCTTCGTAGTTTGTCGGTTCATCCAAATCAACCGTATATCAATCATCCACGAGAAAACCATATCTCTCAGGAGGATTACTAATCCTACTAGATCTACGAACGCTCTGTATACTTTGATCATCCACATGATCATTTTCAACATCCTCATGTTGAGTGCTAGTGTCAACCATTTGTGTATCATTGACTTGAGCTTGAACCTCTACAAGATCTATTTTCCTTTCACCATCACCTTCCATAAGGAATTTGGTTTCAAGGAATTCCACCTTTCGAGCAACAAATACATTTTGCTCGGTCGGATCATAGAAATAGTATCCCATATCATCCTTGGGATATCCTATGAAGATACACTTTGTGGATCGAGCATGTAACTTATTAGCAACATGGCACTTAGGATAAGCTTCACATCCCCATACTTTCAATTATGATAGAGAAGGAGGTTTTCCAAACCACATCTCATGAGGAGTTCGTTCCACTTTCTTGGTTGGGGCCATATTTAAAATACGGGCCGCGGAGCTTAGGCAATAACCCCAAAATGATAGAGGTAACGAGCTTCTTGCCATCATAGATCGAACCATATCCATTAGGGTTCGGTTCCTCCTTTCGAAAACTCCAATAAGTTGGGGTGTTCCGGGTGGAGTAAGTTGTGAGATAATCCCACAACTCCTAAGATGATCTTGAAAAGCATCGCTTAGGTATTCACCTCCTCTATCGGTACGAAGTACCTTAATTGTCTTATTGAGTTGATTTTGTACTTCGTTTTGATATTCTTTGAATGCTTCAAAAGTTTCGTCCTTGTGTCTTAATAAGTAGGCATATCCGAAACGACTAAAGTCATCAATGAAAGTAACAAAGTATCTTTCACCATTCCTAGTCATGGGCTTAAAGGGTCCACATACATCCGAATGTATTAATCCCAATAAGTATTTAGCCCTTTCATAGGTCCCTTTGAAAGGTGCTTTAGTCATTTTGCCTTGCAAACAAGATTCACATACATCAAACGAATCTATTTCATTTGATTTCAAAAGTCCATTCTTTTAAAGTGTATGCATTCGGTTCTTGTTTATGTGACCAAGGCGACAATGCCATAAGTAGGAATCACTCAAATCCCTTTTGAGTTTCTTGGTGCTAGTATGGTATATTGAGCTACTAGATGATGTGTCATCATGAACCAATTCATAAATTCCATTTGAGGGAGAAGCCTTAAAATATAATACATTATCTAAATAAACGTGGATATCATCATTAACAAAATTAAGATTAAAACCACATTGTTTCAAACGGGAAACGGAAATAATGTTTCGACATAAATTGGGTGCATACAAAACATCATTCAAAATAAGTTCCAAACCACTTGGAAGCTTTAACACAAAGTCTCCTTGAGCCTTCACTTGCACTTTGGCTCCATTACCCATAAAGAGACTTGATGTTCCCGCTTGCTTGCTACTTCTTTTGAACCCCTACAATGAATTGCAAATGTGAATTCCACATCCAGTGTCTAATACCCATGTATTAGAAGAAGTAATACTAAGCTCTATATATACCATATATATATATTACCTGAGGATTACCCCGCATCCCTTTTTTCCTTCAACTCCTTAAGGTAGATCGGGTAGTTTCGTTTCCAGTGACCCATTTCACCGCAACCGAAACATGGGTCTTCCTTGGGGTTTGCTTGTCCGGTAACCTTTTGCTTCTTGTTCTTATTTTTGGTTGGGATAACCATCTTTCCCTTTCCCTTGCCTTGATGAGCGGGTCCTTTCCTCTTAGCCGCCTTAGGCTTAGAGGTGTTGTTACCTTTGGACCCACCATCATTGATCATTAGCATGGGTGAAGCCCTTTTACCCATGCTAGTTTTGGCCGTCCTTAACATTCCATGAAGTTCACCAATGGTCTTATCCATCCCATTCATATTGTAATTAATTACAAATTGGTCAAACCTCTTTGACAAGGAGTTTAGGATAAGATCGGTGGCTAGCTCATTAGATATGTTGAGATTAAGACGGTTTGCGAGATCAATAAGGCTTTTCATTTTGAGGACATAAGAGGATACAGATTGGGTGTCATCCATACGACATGCATGTAGCGCTCGAACCATTTCGAAGCGCTCGACACGTCCTTGTTGAAGGAACATCTCCTTCAATTGCGTAATCATGTCATATGCACTATGATGTTCGAAATCCTTTTGGAGTTCGGGTATCATAGTCCCAAGAATTAGGCAAGCGACTTGCACCGAATCGGCGCAATACTTGTCATAATAAGCCATGCCCTCTAGATCTTCCTCATCCGGTTGGTCGGGAATAGGGTCCTCCAACACATACATTCTATCCTCAAGTTTGAGGACAATTCTAAGATTACAGAACTAATCCATAAAGTTCGTATGGTTGAGTTTGTCTTTCTCGAGGAGAGACCTTAATGATAGGTTGTTTAGGTTAAGTGGTGCATTTTGCATGTTGTTGTTATTTGCGGCCATCTACAAAATTAACAAAGTTCATTTAAGTATCGATTTTAAATTTAATAAACAACACCCTTTTATAATTAATTGTCTTATTAAATATTAGAATCCAACGATAAATCAAATTTCGGTTAGGTGACCTTTATCCCGTTATTTGATTTAGCTAGGTAGTCATTTATATGACAATTGCAATCCTTTTGCAACTTCTAAATTATGGGATCATGCAATCCTTTTGCATGGCATATTTATCCCATCAACGCCTATTTTTTCCTCATGCTTCGGTGACCCTAAGTTCATGATTCTCAAATCAAGTTGTCCTACTTGTGTAAACATGTAAAATCAACATACAAGTGGTTAGGTGACCTTTATCCCACAAGCATGCGAATTTTACCTTAACCATATTAGTTAGTTCATAATGGTTAGGTGACCTTTATCCCATTATGAGTTCCCTACTATGTTCAAGTGTTCCCACAAAAGGATGGCGTTTAACTTGTTTACCTTGTTTTAGTTAAGGGATTTTAAGTTTTCATAAATTCTAGTTTAAGAAAACATTTGCCATACACCAACATGCATTTGGTGTATAGTACATTATGAAAAACCAATTTTCATGTCATATTAGTAAAGCCAATTATATGATATAAACCATTTTATATACATTAACATCATGTCCTTAATAACCATTTATTAGTGTCCTTTTGTTGTTTTAATTATAACCAATTATAATGTCATTTTGCAAGTTGTAAATATGTGATTATCTTGTATCAACCAAGCATACAAACACAATAAACATGCAAAACAAACAAGTTCACAATCAAGCCAATTTGGTAGACATTTGTTTAGCCAAAACAAATGTCACCTTCTAAGGGTTATGACAAAGTAGGAGATTTATAATCTCCCACTTAATCTTGCATCCAAATGCTTCCAACTTGTGTTCATCTTCATCATCTTCATTCTTCATTCTCTTTACAAAAAAAATATATCCTAATACATTTTTTCTAGAAAATGAAATTACAACCTAATCTATTTTACATACCAAACATAACATAAATTACAAATGAATAAAATTACAAATTATTACAAACCAAATGAATGATTAATATTACAAACCATAAGAATGAATAAAATAACCACATCATACAACCATTAAAACACAAGGTCTAGGCTTGATTGTGAACCATATCATACAACAAATTTTGACCAAAAAATAAGTTCCAAACCCATTTTGGAACCCCTAATTTTCGGCCAAAAAAGGATCCCACCCAAAATCCAAAATTTTTACACTCTAGTTTCATGCATGTTACTAGATTGTAAGACTAGTGGATTTAAAAGTCATAAACAAGAAGCATATTTCAAAAACCTTGGCTCTAGATATCATTGCTGAAATTTGACAATCTTTTAAACAAACATGTTCTACATATTAACAAAGTTCATAAAACCCATTTTATGAAGATTAAAGTAAGCGGAAGCATGCAAAGCACATGTTATATTTTATCCATTTTAAAAGACAAATTCCATAAATATATCAAGTCTTGAAGATATGCTTACAAGTATAAGAGCTAGTAAGAAGGTTATACCTACTCCAAGTTAGGAGGTAAAATGGGTGAAGATGATGAAGAAGATGATGAACAAGAAAGCTTCTTACTTGAAGCCTCAAGCCTTGTATACCCACAAGCTACCAATAATCAACACCACTCTTGAAATGGTTAGGATTTTAGACACCAAGTATTAGCTTCAAACAAATTTTTGAACCCTTTTCCTTGCTTGAAATTTTCGGCCAAATGGAGCAAGAGAGGAGAGAAATGTTTTGCTAATTTTGAATATTACTTGAGAATGGATTAGTGTGTGAGAGAATGAACTTGCATGCCCTTAAACAAAGAGAAAGTTTAATGCCACACTCAAGCATGGGTGGCTTGTCTTGGGAGCCCAAAACCGCCACCACACATGCTCCCCCCCCCCCTTTTTTTTTTTTTTTGCAACAACTTTTAAATACTTGTACATGTTGTTAATTACTTGCTATTATATTTTATAAATCCCTTTTATAAAATATAACTCCAATTAATAGTTTAAGTACTTATAAACCATCAAATATATTATTAAGCAAGTATAAAAGGGGTTGTAGCTTCTACTTTTATAATCCTTTTATAAAATGTAGAACACACATTAATTGTTTAACCACTTAAACAATTAAATCCATTATATATATAAATTATCCAAATAATTTTATCTCAAGTTATTTATATTTTAGAAAACCAATTTTCTAAAATTTAAGTGTCGAGTATTCACTTGATGATCCAATCGTTAAGATAAATACTTATAAGGTATTGATAAGCTTGTTATTGGGTATGACCCGACTTGGATCATAACATGTTAGCCACATTAGTTTAATATTTCTCTCGGGCATATGAAATACCTTCAATTATTATTATTATTATTATTATTATTATTATTATTATTATTATTATTATTATTATTATTATTATTATTATTATTTTTATTATTATTATTATTATTATTACTATTACTATTATTGTTGTTATTATCATTATTATTATTAATAAAAATTACCATTTGTTATTATTAACCTAATTAAAATTATGATTTTAATTACTATTATTATTGTTATTACTAATATTATTATTGTTACTAGTATTATTAGAAAGTAATATTATTAATATTATCATTAGTATTATGTTATAAATATTAGTATTATTAGGATTGACATAAGTATTATTATTAATATTATCATTTTCATTAATATAATTATCATAATCGGTATTTCATTATTAAAGATTAACATAACTATTAATAAAAGTATCATTACTTTTAATCTACCATTTTGTTAAAACTACTATTAATATTATCATTATTTTTACTAATACTATTAAAATTTATTTTAATATCATTATACTCATTTTAGTACTATTATAACTGGTACTTAGTAAATAAAAGATTAATTATATAAAAATATATTTAATGCTCATATTTTAAATATATAAATATTTTCACATATAAAATGAATATATAATGAAGTAGCTAAATAAGTAATATAAAAATTATATCAAAACTAATAATATATATATAATTATTCGATTACAATCACGTGTATTAATATACATACTTGATATAGGTTCGTGAATTCGAGGCCAACCCTATACTTGTTCAATGTTGTCTTATGTATTTTTACTACAAAATACAATATGGTGAGTTCATTTTCCCCCTTTTACTCTTTACATTTTTTGGACTGAGAATACATGCGCTATTTTTATAACTGTTTTATTAAATGCTTCTGAAATATATTTTGAACTGAGTATACATGCAAATGCTTTATAAACTGTTTTACAATATTTATATGTGTGAGTTTCATTACTCCCTTTTTAAATGCTTTTGCAATATATACTTTTGGGACTGAGAATACATGCGCTGCTTTTATAAATATTTGACGAAATAGACACAAGTACTTAAAACTACATTCTATGACTTGATTATTAAACCAAATATGCCCCTTTATAGTCTGGTAATCTAAGAATTAGGGAACAGACACCCTAATTGACGCGAATCCTAAAGATAGATCTATCGGGCTTAACAAGCCCCATCCAAAGTACCGGATGCTTTAGTACTTTGAAATTTATATCATGTCTGAAGGAGGATCTCGGAATGATGGGGATATTCTTATATGCATATTGTTAATGTCGGTTACCAGGTGTTCAATCCATATGAATGATATTTTTGTCTCTATGTATGGGACGTTTATTTATGAGAATTGGAAATATGAAATCTTGTGGTCTATTAAAGTTATGAAATAATTGTTTATGATAAACTAATGAACTCACCAACCTTTTGGTTGACACTTGAAAGCATGTTTATTCTCAGGTATGAAAGAAATCTTCCGCTGTGCATTTGTTCATATTAAAGATATTACTTGGATTCATTCATGACATATTTAAAAAGATGTTGCATTCGAGTCGTCGAGTTCATCAAGATTATTATTAAGTCAATTATAGTTGGAGGTATTATGAAATAGTATGCCTGTTGTTAAGTTTTGATGTAATGAAATATTGTCTTTTCAAAAACGAATGCAATGTTTGTAAAATGTATCATATAGAGGTCAAGTACCTCGCGATGTAATCAACTGTTGTGAATCCTTTATAATCGATATGGACTTCGTCTGGATGGATTAGGACGGGTCTTGACATAATCCATAAGGACGAATACAATAACATATGGTTACGTCGCGAGGTATTTGACCTCTATATGATACATTTTACAAACATTGCATTCGTTTTTAAAAGACAAACTTTCTTTACATCGAAAATTGATGGCATGCATACCATTTCATAGTACAACCAACTATAATTGTCTTAATAATAATCTTGATGAACTCAATGACTCGAATACAACGTCTTTTGAATTATGCCATAAATGACTCCAAGTAATATCTTTAAAATGAGCAAATGCACAGTGGAAGATTTCTTTAATACCTGAGAATAAGCATGCTTTAAAGTGTCAACCAAAAGGTTGGTGAGTTCATTAGTTTATCGTAATCATTCATTTCCATTATTTTAATAGACCACGAGATTTTCATTTCTATTTCTCATAAATAAACATCCCATACATAGGGATAAAAATCATTCATATGGATTGAACACCTGATAATCGACATTCACAAGATGCATATAGAATATCTCCATCATTCCGGGACATCCTTCGGACATGATATAAATTTCGAAGTACTAAAGAATCCGCCACATGGATGGGGCTTGTTGGGCCCGATAGATCTATCTTTAGGATTCGCGTCAATTAGGGCTCGGTTCCTTAATTCTTAGATTACCAGGCTAAAAGGGACATATTCGGCTTCGATCCATTCAACCATATAATGTAGTTTTAATTACTTGTGTCTATTTCGTCTAATATTTATAAAAGCGCACGTATTCTCAGTTCCAAAAATATATATTGTAAAGGCATTTAAAAAAGGAGTAATGAAACTCACCATACTGTATTTCGTAGTAAAAATACATATGTCATCATTGAACAAGTGAAAGGTTGGTCTTGGATTCACGAACCTATATTAATTACATATATTTATATGTTGGTCAATATCTGTCTAACAATTTAGGTCAAGTTGTAGTGTATCACAATCCTAATGCTCGAGACTAATATTCAAAAGTCAACAAAAGTCAACCTGGCTAAAAATGATTTCCAAAATTTATACGTGTTTATTATATAACTTAAATATAGTCGTTTTATATATATTTAAAATATTTTTAACAAATTTTATTAGAGTAAATAATATAATTCATTTATTAATAAATGAAATTTTATATTAAAATTTTTATAATAAAAATATACTTTTATATATCTTAAGTAGTAAAATCTATAAAGTTCATTTAATATCATAAAAATAATATAATAGGTATTATTAACGTAGTTATATTACACGTAGTAAAATATCTTTGTATCACAAATTTATTTGATAAAATAATATTGATAAAAATAATAGTAAGTAAAAGTTGTATTATTTTGTAATAACATTTATTATCATTCTACTAATAAAAATAACAATATTTATATTTACTAAAAATAATATTATGATAAAATGATAATAATAATAATAATGATATTTTATAGTAACAATGATATTTCTATTACAAATAATAATTTTAGTAAAAAATGATAGTTTTAATATTTATGATACTTTTAATAATAATAATAATAATAGTGATAAAAATAATGAAAGTGATATTTTTATCTAAATCAGTATCTTACAATAATTTTATTTCATCATGCTACTTATACTCATTATTTCCTAATCAATTTTCTAATAGCTTTTAGTCATCTTTTACATCGCGTTCATAATAATGATAATAATAGTAATCATAATAATTAGATGTTACTAATATTAGTTTTAATTATAATAATACTAATAATATATTTTATGATGATAATACTAATAACTATTTTAATGATAATAATAATATTATTAATAATACTAATTACAATCTTAACGATAATAATGATAGTAATAATAATAAAATAATAATTTTTAATAATAATACCTTTTATTAATAACGATAATGATAATAATAATAATAATTAAATGATTATAACGACGATAATAATGACGATAGTAATAATAATCATTTTAACAACAAATATAGTAAAAGTAATAATAATTCAGTTGACTATATCTTTTAATCCTTTCATCGAAATCACACGAGTTCTAAATGAAAAGTTATTAATTTTTCGCCAGCTTTCCAACGACATGCATATCATATATCTTATGCTAGTAGTATATGTATGTAATTCAGGATTCAACATAACCTATCTAATGACAATATCAAACGTACAAGCATGCATAATCCTATATACTCGAGCACTAGTCAGGGATACACTAATAATATATAAAAATTAAGTTATGAGTGCTCACGTATCAATATTGAGATTCAAATTGCGGGAAAGTACGTAGACGCAACGGAGACGATAAACACTAGTTTGATCTCACGAGCATACCCCTGATCCATACCCATAACCTCCATAGCCATAACCCATAATTTCCTTAGTTCTATCTGAAATGTCCCGTTCATATTGATTATAAACGTTCCATATTAATTGATTTCGTTGCGAGGTTTTGACCTCTATATGAGACGTTTTTCAAAGGCTGCATTCGATTTTAAAACAAACCATAACTTTTAAAATATTACGACGATTATCAAATAATGATAATCTAAAATATAGCGTTTTCACACGGCCATTACATAATGGTTTACAATAATATTACACATCAATATATATGCCTTCGAATGCAGTTTTTAAACAATATTATGCAAGCATGGACTCCAAATCTTGTCCTTAATTTAGTATGCAACAGCGAAAGCTCTTAACAATCACCTGAGAATAAACATGCTTAAAACGTCAAAAAAATGTTGGTGAGTTATAGGTTTAACCTATATATTTATCAAATTTTAATAATAGACCACAAGATTTTATTTCTCATAAATACACATCTCGTATCAGGCATTTCGCAAACTGTATAGAGATAAAAATCATTCATATGGTGAACACATGGTAACCGACCTTAACAAGATGCATATAGAATATCCCATATCATTCCGGGACTCCCTTCGGACATGATAAATTCGAAGTACTAAAGCATCCGATACTTTGGATGGGGTTTGTTAAGCCCAATAGATCTATCTTTAGGATTCGCGTCAATCAGGGTATCTGTTCCCTAATTCTTAGATTACCAGACTAAAAAGGGGCATATTCGGTTTAATAATTCAACCATAGAATGTAGTTTCACGTACTTGTGTCTATTTTGTAAAACATTTATAAAACTGCATGTATTCTCATCCCAAAAATATTAGATTTAAAAAATGGAAATATAACTCACTTTCACAGATTTTTACTTCGTCGAAAATTTAAGACTTGGCCACGGATCGATTCACGAACCTATACCAAATATATACATATATATCAAAGTATGATTGAAATATATTCACAACATTTTTTATTACGTTTTAATGATTTAAGTTTATTAAGTTAGCGGTCCAATGTTAGTAATCTACAACTAGTTGTCCACAGTTAGATGTACAGAAATAAATCAATATATATTATCTCGAATCAATCCACGACCCAGTGTATACAAGTCTCAGGTTAGATCACAACTCAAAGTATATATATTATTTTGGAATCAACCTCAGCCCTGTATAGCTAACTCAAGCATTACTACATATAGAGTGTCTATGGATGTTCCAAATAATATATATAGATGGGTCGATATGATATGTCAAAACATTGTATACGTGTCTATGGTATCCCAAGATTACATAATATATGTTAGAATACATGTATAATACAATATAATTTAGTTAAGTTTTGGTTAGTCTAGATTTGTTACAAAATTTTCGTAGTTAAAACTATCAAATTTATCAAATTTTGTTTTACCCGTCATTTCTTCGTTTCAAATCCGTTTTGAGTGATTCAAGTTTCTATGGTTTCATAATGAACTAAAATTTATGAAACTAAACAGAAAAAGTATAATTTTATAGTCGAAAATACAGGTTAGAAGTCATTTTTTAAAGAGGTAGTCATTTCCGTCGAAAAAATGACATCTTGATGACCATTTTCAAAAACATACTTCCACTTTGTATTTAACCATGATTATTGGATATAGTATCATGTTAATATGTAATATCATTTTTCCAGAATACAAACTTCCAATTCAAAGATTAAGATAGTTTTTATTTTTCTAACCCAAAACAGCCCCCGGTTTCACTACGACGGCGTATGTCCGTGTTCTTCGTGTTTCCAGGTTTTAAATTATTAAGTTAGCATATCATATAGATATAGAACATGTATTTAGTTGATTTTAAAAGTCAAGTTAGAAGGATTAACTTTGTTTGCGAACAAGTTTAGAATTAACTAAACTATGTTCTAGTGATTACATGTTCAAATCTTCGAATAAGATAGTTTTATATATATGAATCGAATGATGTTATGAATATCATTACTACCTCAAGTTTATTAGGTAAACCTATTGGAAGTAACAAAAATTGATCTAGCTTCAAAGGATTCTTGGATGGCTTGAAAGTTCTTGAAGTAGAATCATGACATGAAAACAAGTTCAAGTAAGATTTTTACTCGAATTAAGATAGTTTATAGTTATAGAAATTGAATCAAAGTTTGAATATGAGTATTAGCTTGAATTAAAAAGATAACCTACTGTAAGTAACAAAGGTTTCTTGATCTTAGATGATTACTTGGAATGGATTAGAA